>NW_025111152.1:1394166-2788333 GCF_015476425.1 Leptopilina heterotoma
TAAAAGCGTTATAGAGCAATTTTTTAGAAATAACTAAATTTTAATTGTTGTCAAACTGTAATAACATTAAAATTTTTACTTTGAAAAATTATTAATTTATTTTCTTAATTCCTGTTAACAGAATTTAAATTAAATTTTAATAAATAATTTTATTTATTTTTTTAAAAATTACTTTTAAATACAATTGTATTTTTTAGGTTAAACTTTGGAAAGTAATTAAATTTTTCAAAAATTTAGAATTAAAATTCTCAGCAGGATTAGAATAAAAATAATTATTTTTGATTCAAATCAGGAAACAGTTAGGGAAATACTAAATCAAATTTTTGTGAATCGGCTAAAACAATGTTCTTTTTATTGGTTAAAATTAATTTTCGATAGTTACTTTTTTACTACTTTTTCAGTATTAAAGCTACTTTTCGATACTTTTTTAAAATTAATTATTGAGTGTGAAGCCTGTGTTAATGATAAATCTTTATATTTTAAAATTATTTTATTAAATATTTTTATGTCTTTACTACTTTAGAAAACCTTTAAGTAAGTATTAAACTAAGAAAAGTAAATAAATTTATTATATATAAATTATATATGGGCAATTCCACATGAGATTTTAGTCGACCTCTTAAAATCGGCCAAAAATATTTAATTGTCCAAATTTTCGAGTTATGAATTTTCGAAATTTTGGACTTTTAATTGTAGACCTATATTCAGTAGCTTACAAGTCCGAAAATATTGAGTTTAGGAAAAAGTTGTCAAAGAATAAAAGTTTTAGTTTTTTTTCGAAATTTAAAAAATGTAAACAAAAAAATTGTTTTTTAATTTTTTATTAAAAAAAAATTTTTCTTTATAAACAAATTAATTTTTTTTAACTTTGGGCCGGATTTTTTTTTATTTTTTTAAAATTTATTTATACCTTATAATATAGAGAAGATTTTCCAAAAAGTCCCGAAATGGGCCTGATGTGTTAAATGAGTTTTAAAATATTTTCAAAAATCACTTGCAAGCATCACAGTGGGATTTTTTTTACAATTAACTTTATAAAACTGTCTACAGCGTATAATTTTTAATCTATTTGAGTGTTCTTTGTTTTAAATTAAAGGGTCTACGCTGTAGACAGTTTTAAATAGTTAATTGTAAAAAAAATCCCACTGTGATGCTTGCAAGTGATTTTTGAAAATATTTTAACACTCATTTAACACATCAGGCCCATTTCGGGACTTTTTGGAAAATCTTCTCTATATTATAAGGTATAAATAAATTAAAAAAAAATATAAAAAAATCCGGCTCAAAGTTAAAAAAAATTAATTTGTTTATAAAAAATTAAAATTTTTTTTAATAAAAAATTAAAAAACAATTTTCTTGTTTACATTTCTTAAATTTCGAAAGAAAACTAAAACTTTTATTCTTTGACAACTTTTCCCTAAACTCAATATTTTCGGACTTATAAGCTATTGAATATAGGTCTACAATTAAAAGTCCAAAATTTAGAAAATTCATAACTCGAAAATTTGGACAATTAAACAAAAATAAAAAAAATACGTATCTGTTTTTTTTCGATACAGAATAGAAAAAAAATATTTTTGGCCGATTTTAACCCCTTCACAGTCGAGTGAAAATAAAGTTTTTGTGCCATAAGTGTTCAAAAAAAAATTTATTTAAAAAATCATGATATTGTCATATTATATGTTTTTGAGGTCACTGATTCAAAATCCGTGGTCGAAAAGCCAAAATTCAAAATGGCGGCTTCAAAATATCCACCAAAAAAAATTAAAAAGTTAACGAATTCGTTAACTTAAAATTTTTTTTTTAGCTTTTTTAAAGCAGCCATTTTAAATTTTGAATTTTTGACCACGGATTTGGAATCAGCGACCTAGAAAACCCCCGAGTAGGCATTTTAAGGTATTTTTAGACAGATTCGTTAACTTAAAAATTTTTTTTGGGCGCCATTTTGAAGCCGCCATTTTGAATTTTGAATTTTCGTCAACGGATTTGGATTCAACGACCCCGAAAACCCCCGAGTAAGGATTTTTAGCCATATTCGTTAACTTTTAAATGTCTTTTTTTTTCGATGGCCCTATAGAGCCCATGGACATACAGGGCACGACAACAGCGGGCGGAAAAGTAGTTTTTCCGCCCGCTGTTTGTAGTCGGGCGGCAAAAGCTTACTTTCCGCCCGCTATGCATGCACGGAAAGTCGAGTTTATCGCGCATGTAGGACAAAAAATTTATTACACAAGTTTTAAAAAGGTCAATTTCATTTTTATTGATTTTTCTGATTATTTTGCTAAATCTACTTATTAATTAACTTTTATTTGGTATTTCATTGAAAGTTTCTTGTTTTATGCATCCAATTGGACCATAACAATAATTTCTGTTCATAAACTATCCAAGAATCACACAGTAGACTGAATCCATTTCAAATCAGGCATGTCGACTAACTTCATGTTATAGAAAAGAAATTCTTTTGCTTATAATTTCTTTTCTTTCGAGTATAATTTAATTTTCTTTCTTTGATCTTGTAGATGGTCTTGTCCTCTTCACAATCCAGTTTGAAATTTGAAAAAATATTAAAAATGATAAAAATAGGGGATGATTTTCTGGAAATAAATAAGATCAATTTTCTCAAAAACACCACCTTTTTTTGTTATCAAATTTTTACTACAAATTCTTAAAATAATTATGAACACTTCCTATGAATTTCAAGCGGTCTAAACCATTCTGGCAATCAGGAGAATTTTTTTTTTAAATTTATTTTTACAAATTTTCAAATTGTTATCGTTCACGTCAACAATGTTATAACGATTTATTTGTTTTTAAAAATGCAAGTTAACAATTTAAAAATTTGCAAAAATAAATATTTAAAAAAAAATTCTCTTGATTGACAGAATGGTTAAGCCCACTTAAAATTCATAGGAAATGTTCATAATTATTTTAAGAATTTGTAGTAAAAATGTGATGTTTTTGAGAAAATTAATCTTATTTATTTTCAGAAAATCATCCCCTATTTTTATCATTTTTAATATTTTTTCAAATTTCAAACTGGATTATGAAGAGGATAAGACCATCTACAAGACCCAAGAAAGAAATTTAAATTATACTCAAAAGAAAAAAAATGACAAGCAAAACAATTTCTTTTCTATAACATGAAGTTAGTCGACATGCCTGATTTGAAATGGATTCAGTCTACTGTGTGATTCTTGGATAGTTTATGAACAGAAATTATTGTTATGGTCCAATTGGATGCATAAAACAAGAAACTTTCAATGAAATACCAAATAAAAATTAATTAATAAGTAGATTTAGCAAAATAATCAGAAAAATCAATAAAAATGAAATTGACCTTTTTAAAACTTGTGTAATAAATTTTTCGCGATAATATGAAAATTTCACTATCTAAAGGAATCATAATAGAAGCAAAATCAAGCATTGTTGGTTAGTCAAAGAGTATTATAAACGAAATAAAAATTATTTTCTAAAAAGTGCAAAAATCCCATGTTATTTAAATGGGAAAAGTATTGTTATTTAGGCAGGGTTAAACGGCATCGTAAAAATTTTTTCTAGTTTCTAGAATTGTTTTTAGGTCAAAAAGAAACGATTTTGACGATACCCAAATGAAAATAGCTAACTTGGGAAATAACGGACACCCTAATGTATATAATAAAACAGAGTTAATTAATTTAAAAAATATAATTCTCAGTGTTACTCTGGGTGGTTTTTATTCTTATGGGTATAACTTATTTGTCACCGTAAACAACTATAAACTTAGCATAATTTTTCATTTCTTATTTTTTTAAACTTGCGTCAAAATTATTATATATAATATCCGTTTCATTCTTAAGATAATTTAACTTATAGAATTAAAAAACTGTAGATGCCAAAATGAAATTAATATTAATTGCCTTATATAAATAATTATAATTAATTAAATTAAATTAAACTTTGTCAATATAATTTAATCTCTTTTTCTATCAGAAAGAGCTAATTCATTACTACACTCTGAACAGTTGAAGAAAAGGACAAGGTATACATAATTTTTATTTAAAAATATTAACACTAGAACATTATTTAGTTTATCAATTGGGATACAGAAGTTCTAGAAAATATATTCCAATTAATTAATTTTCCAAGTATTAAAAGTTTCAGAAAGATAATTTTTCCAAGTCTAAAAAATTAAAAAAGAAATACAAGTTATGGTCGATTAAAAAGTGACCAGCTGATCAGTCTTTTTTTATTTCTTTTTTGAAACAAAAATACTGTGGCAAAAATGTACTTTTTTGAAAAACGGACTGGAACTAATTTTTTTAACTTTCTAACTCCTTAATTATTTGGTTGTGGTATAACTTTCCAATTTCGACATTTTTTAGACCAGAAAGCGCAATATCCATTGAAGATATACCAAAAACTCCTGAAATGCCAAAATTACATTTTCCTCTTACTCCACCTGATGAACACCTTCTTAACGAACAGGTATCGATGCTTTTACGTGTGAAGTTCTTAAACTGTACCATTTACCCTATTTAAATATTAAATTCATACTTTTCTTTCATATATTTCTAAATATTTCTTTTATCTGTTTTATAAAAATAATAAAATTATTGACTATTAAAAATATTTACATATAATTTATTTTTGAATAATTTTGTCCCTTCTTTGATTTTATAGCAAGACGATCTGCTTCGTAATATACCAAATGGTCGCTCGTCACCTGTGGAGAAAGAATTAAATTTAAAGGAAATGATGCTGGCTTTTGAAAAGTATTGCGAAGGAGATCGAACAAGGGAATATGTGACTACAGCACGAAATATTACTGAAACAGAAGAAATTGCAATCCCTGAAAATAGTAAGTCATTCATTATAACGACATAAAGAAAAAGAAAAAAAATTACCTCAAGAAATTTTTATTCGTCACTATTTTCTTCCCTCTGGGCAAAAAATCATGTTCGTTCCAAAAAATTTCTTAAATCGTTTTTAGAACGTTTCATGTCCGACAAATAATGTTCTAGAACATTATTATTTAAAATCCATGTTCTTAAAATGTTTTGGAACATTATTTGGCGGACATGAAAAACGTTCTAAAAACGTTTTTGGAAAATCAAAAATTCTAATTACAGATCCTCTTTCCTATGAGTAGACATTTTTCATTAAAACAATAATTAATGTTATATTTTTTGAAGTTCCAGTTTCTGACCTAGTGCCAGACACTCCGACAAAAAGACCAGCCTCCTTTGTTCGCCATGATGATACGCCTAGTAAAAGAAGAAAAATGTCATCAATGGTAACGTAATCTAAGAGCAACCTATATTAATCCGGAAATTCAAATATCCCTAAGATGTCGGTAGGATATTATATCCATGGACATCGTAGAAATATTCTAATTTTCCCTGATCAATGGTTGGTTCCATGTTGAGCAGAAAACGCAATGCAAGGCAGAATTTTATAAATACAAGAAGGAGAGTCATTCTGCTTTGCTTTTCATTTTCTGCTTAACTTGGAGACTACAGCCTCACGACCAAGAGTGGATAATTTCTCGAAAAATGAAGCAATTACAACAGGCATCACAGATAGTCCTCTTTTTTCAATTCTTGTTACCTTTTTCACCTTTTCCCCCTTTTTACCTCTTTCTGATCAAAAACTAAAGTATGATAAAAATTTGAATTTTTTTAAAATCTTTTTTTGTTTTTGAGATATAATTAACGGCACTTTCAATCCTGCTCTCCCCTATTTCTATTATTATTGTTCATTTTTGTTTATGATTTTATAAATTTTCTCACCGTTTTTTCACAAATTTCATGAATTTTGATGAAGTTTAAGTTTAAAATTACCACAAGATATTCTGCACTTAGAGGATGTTTTATTGAATGAAGTGGAATCTTAGGTTACAGACCAGATTGAAGCAGAAACGGAAGGACCGACTGAAGATAATATGGAGATAAATGAACCAATACTACAGGTACTTATAAAATTCATTTGCAACGTTATTTTTGTTACTCTACGAAACTAGTCTAAATTTATTTTCAGATCTAATCCCTAACATATCATTGAAAGTTTCCTGAAATTTGTAATTAACTTTCCTACAACTTTCTGAATCTTTAATTGAAAAGCTCATGAAAGTTGAAGTAATTAATGTGCTTGCATAAGATTTACAGTCATGTTAATTTCTAATTTTAGGAAAAAATGGATGCTTGGATGCTTGGATGCTTTATGGGAATGATTTTTATTCAAATTTTCCGAGAATGTGTTTTTCGAATTTCTGTTTAAAATTTTATTGACAAAATAATATTCTAAGTATATTTGTAATTTTAGAGGATGGACGACAATGAAACGGTGACCGATCAAAGACTGGATGAAAACGTTGCTGGAGAAATAGATGTAAATGAAGCATTTCCTCCGGTAATTTTTTATTATTATTTTTAGAAGTATGTTTATCGCATTAGCCAAATGGATAAAAATTAAAGGACCCCACAGAAAATACATTAATTTTGGGTCGATTTTCCTACCAGTTTTTGAATTTAATAGTTTTCATCAGACTTAATGGAAACTTAAAATTCGAAAATTAATAAGAAAATCGACTTTAATAATTATTTACTAAATTCAAATTTTAAAACTTTAGGAACTTGATTGTCCTATTAAAGTGGATTTTTTGAAACGTGGCCATCCATAAACCACGTAGCCTCTTGAGGGGGAGGGGGGGGTCAAGCAATTGACTATACGACAAGAGGAAAAAATAGCGCTAATACATGTAATAGCGTACTACATGGGGGAGGGAGGGGTCAAAATTCCCAAAAAATGGGGCTACGTGATTTATGGACGACCCCAAAGATTATGAATGTGAAGTAATAATTTTACAAATTTATTTTTGGTAATTACATTCTTAGAGTCCAGTTGCTCATGAGAGGGAAGCAGACAGACAAATAGAAGAAAAAATTCCCAGAGTTGAAAATATTCAAGTTCCAGAGGCTCAAAGGTTATCGCAGATAAGTGAGCCTGAAGGACCAGAAATTCCAGCGCCTAAACCAAGATTCAAGTTAACAAAAGTGACTGCTAACAAAATGGTTCAACTATCTGCACAATTGACGTATCAACAGAAACTTGAATTTCAAATAAGGGTGAGTTCTTATAAACTTTTTCTGTTTTACGCTATTACCATTTTCATCTATTTTAGAGTAATATATTAATAATTAGAGCAGGCTTCGCGCTCATCTACTAAAACCTACTATTTACTACTTTTTTACAATTTGCTACTACACTCGAACGCCAGTTTAGCGAACTGTCATTTCGGGGGAGTCGTCCGTTAAAGCGAACAATACCTTTAACGAGGCAAGACAAAGAAAATTATAAATCAGAATCCAAAAATTCCGCTAAAGCGGTGTCCGCTAAACCAGCGTTCCATTTTATTTTGATACTTTTTCAGATTTCTAACACTAAAAGCTACTTTTTTTTTTTTTTTTCACAAATTACATTAGTTTAAATCCGCTAATAATTGAAATAAAGAAATTATTCTCAAAAATTTTAATAGAATTCCATTAGACCTTTCTAACAAGAATTTATTTAACATTGAATTTCAGTTAAAATTTTAGAATTTACACTACTTTAAGTCCGCTAATAATTGAAATAACTAAATTATTCTCGAAAATTTCAATAAAATTCTTTGAAACGATTCAATTATTTTCCAAAATTTTAAGAACTTTTTTTTGGCAAAACTCCAATTATTTTTATAAATAATAAAATAATAAATAAAATATAATATATTAAATAAATATATAATAAATAATAAATTATATGAATTCCCAGGTGAGATCGTATATTATTTCCAATATAATTTTCCACATGGGATCTTACATAGGATCTCACGTGGTTTTTTTTAATAATGATACAAAATACCACAGTTTATATACTTTCACCGCCAGGTGGCGAGAGCGACTTCTCCCCCTGTTAACATGATTTTTGAACACTATATAACTGAGAGTTTACAGCTCAGAAGAAGTGTTTCAAATTATCGAATTTTTTTTCTTACTGATGATTTGAAATGCTAATACAATTTATTATTTAATTTTTAATTAAATAATTTTAAAAGCTTTGAAAATTCTCACAATAGATCCCTAATGTAATCACATATCAAATCTTTTTTGAAAACCTATGTGAAATAGGAACGTAATAATAATAATAATAATATATAATAATATATATTATATATAATATTATCCTTTATGGAATCCTATATGTGTTCTCACATAGGAATCCATGTGGATTTTTATGTAGACACACAAACTTAAATTCCCACATGAATTCCTACTCCAAATCGTGTCCCAACTATGCATGTGCTTTAACATGGAATCCCATGTGGATTCTTACGTGGGACCTGGGATTTTATACAGGTTTTTGTATAAGAACCCACGTAAGATCCTATGTAGGAACCCATGTGGGTGCTTTCAATAGGGACGCCAGGCATATATCCGACTGAGCTAATCTGTCGGTTAATTTTAAAGGATTTTTAAATGGTTTGTCTTTGAAATTTTTGATTTTTGTAAAACTGTAAAAATATTTAAATATTTAACATAAAAAATGTATTATTTTATTATTTTCCAAAAACGAGTTTTTTAGTCGTCAAATTTAATGTTTCGATAGCCACTGTTTACTACTTTTTTTAATGTAATGATCGAGTGCGAAGCCTGTTAGAGTAATATATATTGTCAAAGGTTGGAGGACAAAAGTTCCAAAACAGAAGTTCCAAAGATTTTAATTTCCAAAGACCGAAAGTTCCAAAACTTCTTTTTTCGAAAGACCAAAAGTTCCAAAACTTCTTAGTTCCAAAGACCAAAAGTTTCGTTCTTCAGAAGCGTCATCGAACCAATAATTTATCTGAAGGTAAAAAATCCGATTCTATTATTACAAAAATCTTTTAAACAACATAACTTTCTTCAAGATGGCTCCTGTACAAATTTTTTGAATTTTTATTGTTTTTTAAAATTTTGTACTTTTTAGACCCACACAGCACCGAAACTTTCCTAAAAATTTATTAAAGATTTACTTGCAAACTTCGAAGTATTTACTTGCAAAGTTTATTGAAAATTGTGTAAAGATTTAAATGTCCCACTTCAATAAATGTTTATCATGAAATTTTCAGGAAAGTTTCGCTTATAATAGAGTAGCCGAAAATGTAATTTATATGTTCAGGAAAGTTTGACGATAAACATTCATTGAAGTGGGGAGACGCATGATTATTCCCCAAATGTCATTTTTCCGAAATGTCATTTTACCGAACTGCACTTTTGCGAATAGTCATTTTTGCGAAAAGCCAATTTTGCGAAATGTCACTTTTGCGAATTGTCATTTTTGAGAAAATCTATTTATGCGAATTGTCATTTTTGCGAATGGCCATTTTTTCGAATTGTCAATTTTCCGAAAAGTCATTTTTGCGAATCGTTATTTTTACGATTTGTCAATTTTTCGAAAACTCATTTTTGCGAATTGTCATTTTTACGAAAAGACATTTTTGTGAAATGTCATTTTTGCGAATTGTCACTTTTGCGAATCGCTATTTTTACGAATCGCCATTTTTACGAATTGTCATTTTTGCGAATAGTCATTTTTGCGAAAAGTTATTTTTACGAATTATCATTTTTGCGAAAAGTTATTTTTACGAATTGTCATTTTTGTGAATTGTCATTTTTGCGAATAGCTATTTTTACGAATTGTCAATTTTCCGAAAAGTCATTTTTGCGAATTGTCATTTTTGCGAAAAATACAATAGAATACTTGTAGGTCTATAAATTCACTATTGTATTTTTCGCAAAAATGACAATTCGCTAAAATGACTTTTCGAAAAATTGACAATTCGTAAAAATGGCGATTCGCAAAAATGACTTTTCGGAAAATTGACAATTCGTAAAAATGTCGATTCGCAAAAATGACAGTTTGCAAAAATAGCTTTTCGCAAAAATGACAATTCGTAAAAATAACTTTTCGTAAAAATGACTATTCGCAAAAATGACAATTCGTAAAAATGGCGATTCGTAAAAATAGCGATTCGCAAAAGTAACAATTCGCAAAAATGACATTTCTTAAAAATGACAATTCGCAAAAATGGCAATTCGTAAAAATGACTTTTCGCAAAAATGTCTTTCGCAAAAATGACATTTCACAAAAATGTCTTTTCGTAAAAATGACAATTCGCAAAAATGACTTTTCGGAAAATTGACAATTCGTAAAAATGTCGATTCGCAAAAATGACTTTTCGTAAAAATGGCGATTTGCAAAAATGACAATTCGCAAAAATAGCTTTTCGAAAAAATGACAATTCGCAAAAGTGACATTTCGCAAAATTGGCTTTTCGCAAAAATGAGTATTCGCAAAAGTGCAGTTCGGTAAAATGACATTTCGGAAAAATGACATTTGGGGAATAATCATGCGCCCCGAAGTGGGACATTTAAATTTTTACACAGTTTTTACTAAACATTGCAAGTAAATTCTTCGAAGTTTGCAAGTAAATCTTTAATAAATTTTTAGGAAAGGTTCGGTGCTGTGTGGGCATATATATTGGAAATTATATTGGAATTTTTGTCTTTTGGTACATTTTTATTTTGGACCTTCTGTATTTTGAAACTTTTTCATATTGGAACTTTCCAATTGAAACATTTGGTTTGGAACTTTTGACCTACAATCATTGTCGAATACTCTTGATTATATGTTTAAGTTAAAAATAAGTCAGCATTTACTTTTGAACTAGGATTATATTTTAAATGTAGGTATATCTTTATAGACAATTGTCTATAAATTGTCTATAAAGTCTATAAATTGTAAACTTTAATATTTTTATAAGTGATACATAAATAGACATTTCACAAACGCGCAACAATTGAAGCATTCGCAGCAACTGACACACTTACCCTTTCATAAAATTATTACTTATAAATTTAATGAATAATTTTACTTAAATATTTCAAGGTAATTGAATTTTAAAAGAGTTGCGTCTACAATTTTCATAAATAGATAAATTTCAAAAGGTTTTCATTTGAAATTTTATAATATTTCAATTTATAATAAATTTAATTAGAACTTAAATTTTTAAAAAAAATTTATAATTCAAATTCTTTTGAAATTAGTAAAATTTTGTAATATATTTAATTAATTATTAAAAATAATGGATTTATAGAAGAATTTTAGTTAAAAATTGTAGAAAATAATAATTGAATTAAAATGATGAAAATAATTTCAAAAAAGTTACTTTAAATTTTCAGAAGCACGATCAGGATATACTGCCATCAATTCATCAACCTTTGAGTATTTTAGAAAGAACTGAAGAAGAATTAACACGAAATGAGAATACATTGGATCTGTTTGATGAAATATTTTATAACACATATTTCCGTTTGGAAGTTAGAAGTAAGGTAGATGAACGTGTGCAAGAACCACGAGATGACGCAGTTCTTGAATTAGAAAATCAAGAACATGATAGACGAATAAGTAGGGCTCCGATAGAAGCGGATATTTCTGATGTGAATAATACTGATAGCAGAATAGCTAATCCACAAGAGTTGAGTGAGAGAAGCACTTTAGGACATACCATTCAAATACCCAATATTTTAGTGAATGATCAGCCAATAGAAGATGTCTTAGAGCCAATTTCAGAGTCTAATGTTGAGCCTGCTGCAGACCCACCTTTTCATTCTGTTGTAGAGCCCACATTAGATCAAGCTCAGGAAGCTACTTGCAATCCTACTTTGCAGTCTCCTTCACAGTTTAGATTACAAATTTCAAGGTGATTGTTATTCATTAATGATTGTTAAAGTACTTAAATTGCATGCTTTGTTTATAAAAATTTAGTAATATAATAACTTTTCCATTTCCGAAATTACCAGGGTTTATGAGGCAGATAGTTATGCAGCATTTTTCGAGAATTTATCTTTCTCTGAAGGAGAAATAGTGGAATTGGATGTAATTATTCCCCCAGAGAGTCATAATAAACTATCCTTAGTAAGATGTTTATATTGTCTTCTTGGTAAGTATTACAGTTACAAGTTCTATAATTAATTGAAATTTACAAGGTTTTAAATAGTATTTTTTTAAATAATTAACTTTAAAAATAAAATTTAAAATTGAATTGAAGTTTAAAATTGAATTTTCTTTAAAATAATTGAATTTCAGCAGATTTTAAATTGAATTTTTTGAAAATAGTACATGTGTACATAAATTTAATTGATATTAAAAATAATATTATACAATTTTTATAATCAAATAAGTTCGATAAATGTAAAATTTCAGAATTTCAGAAGGAGAAGAAGATTCTTTTGTCCCAAGATACATGTTATGGTCCTATTCTTATTCGAAAATGGCCAATAATTGAATGAAGAGAAATACTAGGTACAAAAATAATTTAATATTATTTTTTTAAATTTTATTTAGCAGGTACTGATATATTTTTAAATTGTACATTACTTAAATTTTAATTAATTCCTTTTTTACAATTTCGATAATTGAATAGTTGAATGTTATAATTTATCAAACATTATTGATAAATTGTTTAATTGTACATCGTTTTATGTTTTTTATATTATAATTTATAAGACACTGATGACATATATAATTGTACATTGCTTATATTTCAATTAGTACATTTTGTACGATTTTAGTAATTGGATTTTTTTGTATTCTAATTTATCAAACATTATTGATAAATTGTTTAATTGTACATTGTTTTATGTTTTTTTATGTTATAATTTATCGGACACTAATAACACTTGTTTGAAAATTTAATTAGTTCACTCAACGACTTTAATGATTGAATATTTTTAATATTATAAAGTTTATAAAATTGTTAAATTTTACGTTGCTGTTTATATGCTATAACTTGTCAGATACAAATAACCCAGTAGGTTGTACATTGGTTACATTTTTATTACTCTAACTTAAGATATTTATATATTTTAATATTTGTTACAATTTGCAATAATTATTTTATATATAAATTGTCATTAATTAAAATTTCAGTACATAAACTGATTATAAATACGTATTTTAAGTCCACAACGTTGATCAACGAAAAAAATGTATTTAATGCATTCAAGTATTATTTTTAATTTAATATTTAATTGTAAAATAATTATTATCTAAACCTAAACATCAATCTTTTTTTTCTAAATATTTTTGTGTCAATATTGCTGCGTCATTTTTAATTAATTTGCTTAGTGAATAATTTTTTTTCGTTGATCAACGTTGTGGATTTCAACTTGACATTAAATGTAAACTGTTCGAAATAAATACATTGTTCATGGTTCGAAAATTATAAATGTGTATTAAATTCTTAGTCTATTCGGAGCAATGAAATTGCACCGTTTTTTTCATTTCTAATTTAATTGGTGAAGCGATTATAAGTCAATGTAAATCTCCAGTGTCCATGAATGATATAATTTTGTCGACAACAAGAATGGGTAATTGAAATTTTATTATAGTTTGAAAACAATCGTAACTTAATTCTATTAATCGATTCTTAAATTTTGTTTTTTTATACGAACTTCAAATCTACGGGCGAAATTCGGAAATAAAATTTCAAAAACAAGTGAATTTATAAAGTCGAGAAAATTTTCATTTCGCATTAAAGCAGAAAGTCGTCTATGGGCGGCATTATTTCTCAAATGTCCCAGCCAAAAATTAAGTCTTGGGATTGGCTTGATACTTTGGGAAATTGTTATACCTATATGAAGCTTTTGTAGTCGTTTAATTTATGAAATTTTTAAAAAATCTTTAAACAAACATTCTTCTATATGTCGTAGGCAAATAGAAGAATCCGTCATTTAGCTAAACGCCTAGGCAGTTGCTAATCGGCGCCGAATAGACGAACGAGCTTCAATATTACTATTATTCATCTATTCGCCTGAAGGGATCAGGCAATTAGCTAACTGGCTAGGCATTTAGCTATTCGACAAACGCAGTTTAGACCAATAGAAGAAAATTATATATTTAATAAAATTTTTATTTATTGAAATATTGGAACGCTTTATTTATAAGTTTTTCCATTGCTATAGGGTCAGACCAGCTCAACTGTGTTAAAAAAATTTCATTGATTTTCTAAAATGTTAAAACTTTTATAAAAATCTGTAGTTCACAACAAAAAAAAACACTTTCAACCGTTTTTTGAAATTTAAAATTTTTTTTATTTTTTTTATTAACAAAATATTACAACATTTAAAAAAAAAAAATTAACTCAAAAGCCGTTTACAATAAATTAATGAAACTTACACTGATTATACAAAATTGTTCACTCTTTTAAAAGAAAATATTTGAATGATTGTTAATTTAAAAATTCCGTTTGTGGTCGTTTTTATTTATTACATTTCCTAAATCCCTGCCCTCCACTGATAGACTGTTTTGCTGCTGCTTACAGTTATAATTAATTTAATTAGGAATAATAATAATTAGAAAGAATAGTAACAGAAAAATAATAATAATATAAATAATTTTAATAATAATAATTGTGTTAAATTATAATCAATAAGTATTTTAATTTTATAGCAATGGAAAAACTTGTAAATAAAGCGTTCCAATATTTCAATAAATGAAAATTTTATTAAATATATAATTTTCTTCTATTGGCCTAAACTGCGTTTGTCGAATAGCTAAATGCCTAGCCAGTTAGCTAATTGCCTGATCCCTTCAGGCGAATAGACGAAAAATAGTAATATTAAAGCTCGTTCGTGTATTCGACGCCGATTAGCTAACTGCGAAGTCTAGGCGTTTAGCTAAATGACGGATTCTTCTATTTGCCTACGACATATTATGGTGGATATCGCGTCAAAAGTTCACCCAAAAAAAAATGTTGTCCAATTATTCCCAAATTTTTTTTTATGATATGCCCTATAGGTTAGTAAGGGGCCATTCAAGTATATTACGTAAGCATATTTTTCAGGTTTTTAGACCCCCTCTCCCCCATGTAAGATTTTTTATATGCATTAGCGCCATTTTTTCTAATGGAAATAAGCAATAGCTAGACCCCCCCTCCCCCTTAAATGCTTACGTAATACTTGAATAGTCCCTAATTTGTCGGATAAATTTTTTTGAATTTTATAAAAAATTGTTCGAGGGGGAGGGGGTAGAAGTTCTGAACTTTTGCGTGATACGCTGCACTTTGATTATTTCTTATAATTAGAGGAAAATTTTTTTAAAAAAATTAGGATATGGGTTTTTTAGATTTTTTCATGGGCACAGTCTATTTTCAAAACTTTTTATTTTGACACAAATTTTGAAAAAATAAAAATAAATTTTCACTTTTCGCATCTTTGGGTCCATTTTTTCTTTTTCCTTTTATTTTTTAAAGAAAGCTGAGCTTTTTTCTGATGAAATACTTGTTTTCCAAAAAACAATTTTTTTTTTCAAGAAATGAATTTTTGAATATAGCGCATCACGTCGTCGCGCCGCAATTTAATTTATAAAACGTTACATTGAACTTTTTTCTGCATTTTACAGGGTTGAGACTGACATTAGAATAATATAATGTCTGCATTATAGTTTTTCTATATTTTTTAAATTAAAAAAAAATTTAATTTTTTTAAATTTTTAACAAAATTTTTTTAAAAATTTTTTTAGACTTTTATTTCTAATTTAATGCCTACATTTTATTTATTTTCATTTTTTCCCATTTTTTTTATTTTTTGATGTTGAAAAATTTCCTCCGACTTTTAAATATTTCAAAATACTGATTTCGTTACATTTTCAAAACAGGTATTTTATTTTTTCTTTTTGTTGACTTTTTTATGTGGAGTTTCTAGCATCAAAAGATTCAAAAAGTAAGGGCACTAAAACAAAAAATGCAGAGACAAAGTTGAGAACAGCTAAAGTAAAAAAAGCCAACAAAAAAATAAAATACAGGCATTGAATTAAAAAAAAAATTGTAAAAAAAATTTGTTAAAAATTAAAAAAAATTAAATTTTTTTTTTAATTTAAAAAAATAAAAAAAAACTATAATGCAGCCATTATATTGTTCTAATGTCAGTCTCAACCCTGTAAAATGCAGAAAATAGTTCAATGGAACGTTTTATAAATTAAATTGCGGCGCGACGACGTGATGCGCTATATTCAAAAATTTATTTCTCGAAAACAAAAAAAAACGGTTTTTTGAAAAACAAGTATTTCATCAGAAGAAAGCTTAGCTTTCATTTAAAAATAAAAGGAAAAAGAAAAAATGGACCCAAAGATGCGAAAAGTGAAAATTTAGTTTTATTTTTTCAAAATTTGTGTCAAAATAAAAAAATTTTTGAAAATAGACTGTGCCATTCGAAAGCCCATGAAAAAATCTAAAAAACCCATATCCTAATTTTTTTAAAAATTTTTCTCTAATTATAAGAAATAATCAAAGTGGAGCGTGTCACGCAAAAGTTCAGAACTTCTACCCCCTCCCCCTCGGACAATTTTTTATAAAATTCAAAAAAATTTATACGACAAATTACTAACCTATAGGGCATATCATAAAAAAAATTTGGAAATAATTGGACATTTTTTTTTGGGTGGACTTTTGACGTGATATCCACCATATACCCAGATAGCACGCAAGCTTGCTGCAAACTTGCACTGCAAGTTTTGCAAGATTGCAGTGCAAGCTTTCTGCAAGTTTGCAGCAAGCTTGAAATGTCTGGACTGCTGCAAACTTGTACTGCAAGCTTGCAGCAAGTTTGCACAGCAAGTTTGTAGAAAGCTTTCAGCAAACTTGCTGCAAGCTTGATGCAAAGTTGCAAAATTTTTTTGTATGCATAAAAAATTATGTTTTTTACCCTTTTTTGCAAATATTTTTAATTTTATTGAATTTAAAAAAGGTACAAAAAGTAGAATTTTTTATGAATATATAAAAAAAATTTGCAACTTTGCAGCAAGATTGCAGCAAGTTTGCTGTGCAAACTTTCCACAAACTTGCTGTGCAAACTTGCTGCAAGCTTGCAGTGCAAGTTTGCAGCAGTCCAGACATTTCAAGCTTGCTATCTGGGTACATGGCTTGAACTATAGTAGGTCCGTAAATCCCGTAAAAGTCCGTAACTTTGCTTGAAGTCCGTAAAAGTCCGTTTTTTTAAAAAAAGGTCCGTAAAGTCCGCAAATTGTACGATATAATTTGGATAATTATAGAGAAATTACAAATGATTGTAGGAATTCAACTATTTTCAAAAGTAATAAAATTCTTCGCAAAAATTCAATTATGTTCAAAAATTTTTGTCAAAATTTCAATTATCTTTAGAAATAATTAAATTCTTCTCCGAAATATCAATTATTTTCAAAAATTTTAATAAAATTCTTGTCAAAATTTCAAAAATTTTCATTCATTTAATGAGTTTTAATAGGTATCTACTATTCTAATAAAATTTTCCAAAATATATCAATTATTTAAATTTAAAACAAAATTTAATAAAATACTACATAAATTTAATTTTGAAAAGGTTTCAGATTAAAATCTTTGAAAATTTAGATTTTTCATACTTTTAACTATATAACAATTCTGTGCCCGGAAAAAATTTCGGGCGCGCAGCCGTATTACCTATGGTAATGCTGTTCTACCTTATCCCTGGTGCATAAGGAGAACAAGAGTGGGAACTAATCGCTCTCACGAGTGGGAACCTCAGAGTCCCACAGCACAGTGGGCCAGGAGGAAGGCAAAAGCGGCCAAAACTCAAAATTCAATCAGATTCGCTTGAAACTCGTTACTCGGGGGTTTTTGAGGTCGCTGATTACAAATCCGACGTTGGTTTTAAAAAATTCAAAATGGCGGATCCAATATAACGGACAACAAATTTAAATTCGTCAAGTTTTTCAAGAATCTCCTTTTTTGTAAATTCTAACATTTTAACTTTTCCAACTTCCAATAAAATCTATTGAAAAGTATTAAAAAATAATTATTTCATTCTCAAAATACAAAATTTATTAATAAATATTTTAGAATTCTGCATTCAAGAGAAATTTAGTGGTTAGTAATGTCAGTTAGTGAAAAGAAACAGAAATAAAATAGTTGAAGTTCATAAAATAACAATAACAACAAAACAATTGAGTGCAGGAGCGATATAGTCTGAATTGGCAAAGCGGGGAAATGATCTACAAACAAATTTGTCAAGAAACTGTAAGTGAAAACGAATTTTTTATTTGCAATATTTATATACAATAAATGAAAACGAGCAAAAGTGAGCAGAATAAAATTGAAGTATATTAAATACTTTAATCTTTTATACTTTAGTTTTTTTAATATATTGCGGAATCTAGGGGAATCTTCAATCGGCAGCGCGCATAATGAAATATAAATACAACTTTTAAATAATAAAATCGAATTAAAATGCGTATTAAACATTTTTATTAATGTTTTTTCTTATGAACTTACTTTATTGTTTATTCTGTTCAAGAATCAAGTGCAAAATATTATAAAATCTTTAGTTTTGACCTATTTCGATTATTCTGATCCTAAAACGAACCTATCAAATTAAACTTCAAAGTATAATAGACCCAACAATATTTTACCAATCACAGTAAAAATTGGCCAAAAAAGGTACTTTGACTTATGTAGATTGGTATAACCTATATAAAAAATTGAAATAAAAAAGTCGAGTTTTGGCCGTTTTTGCCTACCTGCTGGCCCACTGTGCACAGCTGAGAAAGAATATACTTTAGACAAGTATATATATTACGTATACACGGAAAGAAAAAGTCCGTCAATCATTAATAGACTAGTATATTACTTTGAGACGGGACACAAAATCATTCAATGGATAACATACTTTGAGTCACAATCAGTGACGAGTTGCTTGCTAAAATTTAGAAAACTGTCATCAATATATAAAACTCGTTCACTAAAATTTAGAAAACTGTCTATTAAATTTTCTATGACTATCAAAAGCATTCAAAAAATTCAACTTCTTTCAGAATTATCCCTAATTTTAGACACTATTTGGTACAGAATGAACACATTTTTTTCGTTGCACAGTTCCGATATTTTATTTACACTCTTAGACGCTTTAGACAAACACATTTTCGCACTTATAATAACTACACGTAGAAACGCACACTTATAACACTTTAAGTTTAGAAGCAAACTGTTCTTATATACCAAATAACAAAATTTTTCACAACTTGTGAGAAATGATTTTGCACTAATAACTACTTTTTAATTAGCGAGAAATATAAAAGAAAATATATTTTCATCGAGGTCAATTTCTAGACGCAATTCAACTGCAAATTGTTAGTTAAGTTAAATATTCACATTACACATAATAGTATATAGGGATATGTATAGCAGACAGCAAAAACACATGGACTATAGAGAAACCGGAAGAAATGCGCATCGGTACACTGCGCAACAATGCGCTAGTGAAGAGCGCCGATTTAGAATACGAGTCAACTAACGTTTCACAAACTTTCACTAATGATTCGTAAACATTTAAACAGCCATTGATAACAATTCAGCATTAAATCTAAAACAATTGGTCACATACTGGCATTCTAATCAATCCATGACTCGTTTTCAATCGTTAAGTAAAGTTAAGTAACCATCAACGGAAAAAGTGTCCCGTCTCAAAGTAATATACTAATCCATTAATGGTTGACGGACTTTTTCTTTCCGTGTACAGAAAAGCTGTTCTACACCACATACAGAGGACTCTGGGCTCTGCCTTTGGTAGTTCCACTTTATCTCTGTGGGACTCCACAGCTCCCACAATGAGAACGCAGATATCTCACTCTTAGAACATCGGCGTTCTTTCATTTAGCACTGCAATCGTACGCGTACTACTAAAAATAAAATCAGGAATCGTCATGAATGATCAGAATTTCTGAACATTCCTGAACAGTCTCACCACTTCTGACGTTTTCGAACGTTTCTCACCATTCCTAACCAAATACTTTCCAAGCTCCTCCCACTTTACTCCCACCATTTTCGAAGCTGTGACCATTTCTGAAATTCCTGACCATTTCTGAAATTCTTGACTATTTCTGAAATGTGTGAACACATAACCTATAAAAATTTTGGTACATCTTTCTAATTTTGGTAAAGTCTCATGAAAATTTATATATACATATAAAATCTTTCAAATTTATTTTTTACATTTCAGAATACATTATTCTATTAATGTATATTTATAATATATTTATTTAATATATGTATATTTACTTGTAATTATTTAATATAGTTAATTAATAATAAATTTTGTTTCATAATATTAGTAATTTACTATACCAGTCAGTACTTATTATGAGAAGTATTTGCATTATAATTGAAAAACAGTTATATTTAAATTATTATTAATCATTAATAGAATAATTTCTTACTATAATGATTATTAATAATTTAAATTTAAAATTTATAAAAATTTCAATATTGCATTAATAATTCATTATTATTATAAATTATAATGTTAAATTAAATTAATATTAAATACTAAATTTATTTTAAATGCAGATATAATAATAATTATTATTAATCTGTATTCGTATTATAGTTTATGAAACATTCCAAATTGTAAAGTTAAGACTTAATTTATTATTGATTCAATTAATAATGTTAATTTTTATTAATTCACATAACCTATTATGACTAAATTGAAATATAATTAATTAATAAAAATTATTTAACAGTTTATTCTGATTTATTGATAATATTGGTAATTGAATTTTACTATTTTACAGTTGCTCTTTATATAGACAGTTGAATCCAGAAATATGTAAGTCGGTTCGATAGTCGCAGTCGTTAAAGCAGTTAGTTTAGGCACTAGGTTAGGTCATGCGTCAGGGTTCGATCCCCGTAGGGTCCAAATTTTAATTTAATTCCGGGAATTAGTTTCAAGTTGTTCCGTATGTAAACAAACTGATATTACCCAGTAAAAAGAAGTATTGAGTGGAGCGTTTAGGAATTGAGTGAAGCTCTGAGCCAATACGGATTCGAGTAAAAACCGTATTGGGACGTTTGACTCAATCTTTTTTTCATCCGCCGAATACGGTCTTATTTTAGCATTAAAATTAAAATTACATGAGCAGAGTACACATTATAAATTGAAAGCACAATTGTCATGGAATGTAAAAATGCCGATTTAGATAAGAAACAGTGAATATTTTTTATTTTTTTGTTAAAAATTGGTAAAAGCAAAGTTTGACAAGCGCGACTGAATTCACCATGTGAATAAATGAAGTGGGAAGTTTAAATGGACGAAATGAACTAAAAGAAATCTACTTCTACCGACAGAAAGTTCCTAGAGAATTGTGGTAAATTCAACAAATCTTGAACAAAACAATGAAATTTCATTGTTTTACAATTCTCTAGGAACTTTCTGTCGGTAACAGTAGATTTCTTTTAGTCCATTTAAACTTACCACTTCATTTATTCACATGGTAAATTCAGTTGCGCTTATCAAACTTTGCTTTTACCAATTTTTAACAAAAAAATAAAAAATATTCACTGTTTCTTATCTAAATCGGCATTTTTACATTCCATGACAATTGTGCTTTCAATTTATAATGTGTACTCTGCTCATGTGATTTTAATTTTAATGCTAAAATAAGACCGTATTCGGCGGATGAAAAAAAGATTGAGTCAAACGTCCCAATACGGTTTTTACTCGAATCCGTATTGGCTCAGAGCTTCACTCAATTCCTAAACGCTCCACTCAATACTTCTTTTTTTACTGGGTAATTAATAAAATATATTTTTTTAAATTAATTTGTTGCAACTTTTTGCATATTGTTTAAATAAATAAAACAGAAGTGGCTTAAAAATATGGTCAAAAATGAGATACAAATGGTCTCAAATAGTCACCAATTATGGGCGGGGTCAACAAAGAGGAGGGGATAGTAGCAAACTTGTGACCACTTTAAACTTCCTCCTGATCAGTTGTGATAGATTTCTGACGAGATCCATCCAGAATCGTAAGAAAACTGGATTAAAGTGGTCAGGCGGCCTGACCAATTGTCTGACCATTCCCAGGTGCGAATTTAGGTTGGCCGCCAGAGTTTGAAGGTTGGCCCAAGGTTGGCCTAACTTTGGCAAGCAAAGTTTTGGTTGCCAGAGTTTGCCCAACTTTGGCAAGTACTTGTGCCCACAGTTGGCCCGACTTTGCAAGCCAACCATTAAATGCAGAGTTTAACCAACCGTCGGGCCAACTTTGGCGACAAAGGTTGGCACAACTTATCCAAACATAGTTTAAAAGACTTTCAGTTACGGTTGGCCGAACTCTGGGCCACAGTTGGCCCAACGGTTGGCAAAACTATGTGAAACACAGTTTAATTGACTTACATTATTTTGGTTGGCCGAACTCTGGGCCACGGTTGGCCCAACGGTTGGCAAAACTCTGTGAAACGCAGTTTAATTGACTTGATTTTTCTTGGTTGGCCGAACTCTGAACAACGGTTGGCCCAACGGTTGGCAAAACTCTAGAAACGCAGTTTCATTGACTTAAACTTTCTTGGTTGGCCGAACTCTGGGCCACGGTTGGCAAAACTATGTGAAACGCACTTTAATTGACTTAAACTTTCTTGGTTGGCCGAACTCTAAGCCACGGTTGGCTCAACGGTTGGCAAAACTCTGTGAAACGCAGTTTAATTGACTTAAACTTTCTTGGTTGGCCAAACTCTGAGCCACGGTTGGCCCAACGGTTGGCAAAACTCTAGAAACGCAGTTTCATTGACTTAAACTTTCTTGGTCGGCCGAACTTTCGGCCACGGTTGGCCCGACGGTGGGCCAAACTTTGTGAAACGCAGTTTAATTGACTTGATTTTTCTTAGTTGGCCGAACTCTGGGCAACGGTTGGCCCAACGGTTGGCAAAACTCTGTGAAACGCAGTTTAATTGACTTAAACTTTCTTGGTTGGCCGAACTCTGGGCCACGGTTGGCCCAACGGTTGGCAAAACTATGTGAAACGCAGTTTAATTGACTTAAACTTTCTTGGTTGGCCGAACTCTGGGCCACGGTTGGCCCAACGGTTGGCAAAACTCTAGAAACGCAGTTTAAATGACTTAAACTTTCTTGGTTGGCCGAACTCTGGGCCACGGTTGGCCCAACGGTTGGCAAAACTATGTGAAACACAGTTTAATTCACTTAAACTTTCTTGGTTGGCCGAACTTTAGGCCACGGTTGGCCCGACGGTGGGCAAAACTTTGTGAAACGCAGTTTAATTGACTTGATTTTTCTTGGTTGGCCGAACTCTGGGCAACGGTTGGCCCAACGGTTGGCAAAACTCTGTGAAACGCAGTTTAATTGACTTAAACTTTCTTGGTTGTCCGAACTCTGGGCCACGGTTGGCTCAACGGTTGGCAAAACTATGTGAAACGCAGTTTAATTGACTTAAACTTTCTTGGTTGGCCGAACTCTGGGCCACGGTTGGACCAACGGTTGGCAAAACTATGTGAAACGCAGTTTAATTGACTTAAACTTTCTTGGTTGGCCGAACTCTGGGCCACGGTTGGCCCAACGGTTGTCAAAACTCTAGAAACGCAGTTTAAATGACTTAAACTTTCTTGGTTGGCCGAACTCTGGGCCACGGTTGGCCCAACGGTTGGCAAAACTATGTGAAACACAGTTTAATTGACTTAAACTTTCTTGGTTGGCCGAACTTTGGGCCACGGTTGGCCCGACGGTGGGCAAAACTTTGTGAAACACAGTTTAATTGACTTAAACTTTCTTGGTTGTCCGAACTCTGGGCTACGGTTGGCCCAACGGTTGGCAAAACTATGTGAAACGCAGTTTAATTGACTTAAACTTTCTTGGTTGGCCGAACTCTAGGCCACGGTTGGCCCAACGGTTGGCAAAACTATGTGAAACGCAGTTTAATTGACTTAAACTTTCTTGGTTGGCCGAACTCTGGGCCACGGTTGGCCCAACGGTTGGCAAAACTCTAGAAACGCAGTTTAAATGACTTGAACTTTCTTGGTTGGCCGAACTCTGGACCACGGTTGGCCCAACGGTTGGCAAAACTATGTGAAACACAGTTTAATTGACTTAAACTTTCTTGGTTGGCCGAACTTTGGGCCACGGTTGGCCCGACGGTGGGCAAAACTTTGTGAAACGCAGTTTAATTGACTTGATTTTTCTTGGTTGGCCGAACTCTGGGCCACGGTTGGCAAAACTATGTGAAACGCAGTTTAATTGACTTAAACTTTCTTGGTTGGCTGAACTCTTGGCCAAGGTTGGCCCAACGGTTGGCAAAACTCTGTGAAACGCAGTTTAATTGACTTGATTTTTCTTGGTTGGTCGAACTCTGGGCAACGGTTGGCCCAACGGTTGGCAAAACTCTAGAAACGCAGTTTAAATGACTTAAACTTTCTTGGTTGGCCGAACTCTGGGCCACGGTTGGCCCAACGGTTGGCAAAACTATGTGAAACACAGTTTAATTGACTTAAACTTTCTTGGTTGGCCGAACTTTGGGCCACGGTTGGCCCGACGGTGGGCAAAACTTTGTAAAACACAGTTTAATTGACTTAAACTTTCTTGGTTGTCCGAACTCTGGGCCACGGTTGGCCCAACGGTTAGCAAAACTCTAGAAACGCAGTTTAATTGACTTGATTTTTCTTGGTTGGCCGAACTCTGGGCCACGGTTGGCCCGACTGTTGCAGCTTAAATATACATTTTGCGTTATGCACTCCCATGTGAGCGTAGCGTAGTGGTCAGTGTATAAGTCTTCGGTGCGTTAGGTTAGGGGTTCGATCCCAGCGAGCGTTAGATATTTTCGAAAATGTATGTATGAGATTGTGTTTAATAATAATAGGTAAAGGTTATATCTGATGTTCCCGCTAATAATAACGTGTTAATTGTTTAAATAATGTAGTTTTTTAATAATTTTTTACCTTTGGCTGTTGAAGTTGGCCAAACTTTGAAAATTGTGGTTGGCCCAACTTACGCATCTAAAGTTGTGCCAACTTTGGCGTCAGTCTTTGGACCAACCATTGAAATGTATAGTTGGCACAACATATGCATTGTAAGTTGGGCCAACTTCCTTATGAGTTGTCGGGCCAACCATCGTCGCCATTAGACGGTCGCCGTTATCATCTGTATGGTTGGCCCAACCTCTGGCACGAGAAGTTGGACCGACTTTGTAAAAGTTGGCCCAACTATGGGCCGACCAAAAAATCGCACCTGGGGGCTTTCTGAAGTGTACCAATGGTTTTTGAAGCCTGTTCTTAATGAAATAATTTAATTTTCTTTACAGCATTTTATTCTAGGTAGAATTTGAAAGTATTACCAAAAAAAAATTTTAGGTCCCACATTTAATTTACAAATTACAACTATTTTTGTTACGCGCTGTAACAAAGACATGGCGCGTGCAGTTTCGTGGGCGGTTGCACTGTCGCGTTAAATGCGTTGAATTGGTTTCAATTTGTTAGTTATTAGGGGTCAATTTTGAAAATGTTAATTAAAATAAAATGCGGACCTTAAAATTTTTTTTGGTAATAGTTCCACATTTTACGTAGAATAAAATGCTGTAAAGAAAATTTAATTATCTCATTAAGAACATGCTTAAATTTTCTTTTGTTTATAAAAATTTATTATTATTTAAACAAATTACATGATAATTTAAAACTAGAATTGGAGTTTTAAAAAGAAAGATTTTTTAAGTAAGTGGTTAAAATTTTATCAAATTCTGTCGATTAGTTTTTATGTAATTCATTTTTTTCGAAAAATGTATTAAAAAATTCAATTGTTAATAACTTTTTAGAAAACAATTTTTTTTGAAACTATTTTCAGCTATTGTTTTTATCATTATTTACTTTTAAAATATAGTGTTTGAATGAAATTAAAATACCCTTTGATAATGATAATCATGAGTCCTACTTTTCAAAATCCTTTCCCTACTGTTTTACCGAATGCACTTCTCCCGAATTCATATCCCCGAAAAAAAACATTTTATCCATTTTTTCCGAAAAAAGTTGTTTTAAAATTTTTGAAAAAAAAATTGTTTTTCGAAATAAATTGAATTTTTGTTGTGCTTTAGCACTTTTTATACACAATTGAGGGTTCCATCAAAGAACCGGTTATAAGTTTTTTAAGCTCGAAATCATTGCTCTGTAAATAAAAAATTAATCCGTTTTTAATCCCAATTTTTTGAGAAACATTTGAGTAATCTTTATACAAATATAAAATGTTTTCAAGAAATTAAAATTTCAAATCCTTTTTTTATTTAGAGGTCGAGAATTTTGAGTCACAAAAACTTATAACCGGTTCTTTGATAGGGACCCTCAATTTGTTATCTTTGAACATTAATTTTGTGCTGTTTTGATATACTTTTTATCAAAATGCATTCGGTGGAAAATATGTTTAGGTAAATTCTGGTGAATGGTCGGATATCATTTTAAGAAATGTAATATTTTTTATAGCTTTACTTAATAAATATTTTAATCAAAATTTATAAATTAATAAATTATCGACATTGAAAATATCAATATATTCAAAATAGTAAAATTTCAACTAGACTTTATTTGTTTCAAAAAAACTTTATTTTGTTTAAATAAAAGTTTTATTTATGTTGCATAAAATTTTTCTTTAAAACAACTAAATAACCTAGATGGCTCTGAGACAAATCTACGTTTATTTAACTGAAATAAAATATATTTTATATAAAAAAAATTTTTCTCTTGCTATACAACACAAAATAGGGGAAAGAAGTAAAAAATAGGGGAAAAAGGGGAAATATTGATAAAAAGGGGGAAAAAGGGGAATTTTTTGAAATAGAGGAAAAAAAGCGGAATAGGGGAAACACTGTGAAGCCTGCAATATGGAGATGACCCTCCTGCAGAATATTCTCCTCTATCATTCCAAATATATCGTATTCAAACAAAACGAATAATGTATTCTACGAAAGACCTTTTTCGCTCAAAACCGAATGTTTAAACAATTTTTTTAACAATTATTTATAATAATTATGCAAAATACCGAGATGTTTCCCCTGCGCAGGTTCCCTTCCTATATTATATCCAAAAAATTCCAACCCGAAATGAATGAATTAATTAATTAAGTGTATTCTGATACTTACTGAATTTGTTCCTTCATATACATAGAATAAAAATATATAAAAGTTTTTTCAAAATTTTTTGAGTTACCGCTTATTCAAAATTTTGGTCAGTTTTTCAAAAAAGGCACATAACTTTTTTCTTTGTTATAAGCTTGCAGCAAGCTTATATCATAATCTTGTAGCAAGATTGCAGTGCAAGCTTGCAGCAATAGGACATTTTGTTACTTGCCACAAACTTATCACGAGCTTGCTCTGTAAGCTTGCACACCTTGCACAGCAAGCTTAATGCAAGTTTGTGGCAAGCTTATGTGCTGATTGCGATTGCTAAAATCATCAAAAATTCTTCACATCATATCCCATAGATTTGCTCTTCTATGAAACCACTATTTTTTTCCAGATGACCTTAAAGCTTTCTTTTTCGAAGAATATTATTCAAAAATTTTATAAACATTAACCATTGTTTTTCAAAATTAAATATTTAAAATTTTGTTCAATAACAGTAATGTAGGCATTATTTTTATGACAGTCTCAACCCTATAAAATGCAGAGGGCTTCTACTGAGGCAGATTAAGATAAAACAGTGATATTTGTGTTCAACGGCGCACCGCGGACGCACCGCTTAGTTTGTTTTTAATTTTCTTCTAAACTTAGGGCCATCTAAAGATTTATATGCTTTTTTGGAAAAAATGGCAGCTTTCCAATAAAAATAAATTTTTTTTTTAAATACCCATTTGGGTCAAAATTAAAAGATAAACCTTATTTTTTAAAAAAGGGGGTTAAGAGTTTTCTTTAAATTTTTTTTGTAAAATTTTTAGAAAGTAATGAAAAATGCTTTAAATTGCTTTAAATATGAGCGATTCCACGTCAAGTGATCAAGGGGTCTTACGGTGCAATGTTTATTTTGATAATTTTTTACTCTTAAACAATTAAACATGAAAATTTTTCCGAGTACAGTTTCGAAAGGTTTTTTCATGCTCTTTCGATTGGAAATAAGCATTTTCAAAAAAAAATTTTTTTTTACCTAAAAAAATCAAAATTAAAAATAAATTTTAATTTTTGGGGGGGAAGGATACGATTTTTTTTTTTTTTTAAACGAAAGCTGAGGTTTTTTCCTAAAAGAACATATCGCTTGCTGGGTGTAAAATCATGATACCTCGGATTAGCGTTGAAAAACATGATACCTCGGTTTTGATTTGAAAAACATGACATATCGTCGTTTGGTTTGAAGAACATGACACGTCGAAAACAAAAAATTTTTATTCAAATTTTGGTTGGTACCACTGACCGCGAAATTTAAAATGTGTCAAATATTTGAAACTTATATGAAATAAATAATTTCGCTTCATAATATGTCAGGTCGAAGGAGAATAAGGTAAAATAATTTTTTATAACAACAGTTACAATTCATAAAAATATCAATTCGAGAAATGCAAGTTAGCGAAACAACAATTACCAAAAATAACAACTCATAACAAAACAATTTCGCAAAAATTAACAATTAGCAGAAGCATCTATCAATTCTTTAGACTGTTAATGCGAAGAAAGCAAGTTTGCAAAAATAACAGTGAAAAAATTAATATTTTGTAAGAATGGAAATTTGCAAAAATGACAATTTACAAAATAACAATTGGCGAAAATAACAATTCTGTGACTTCCAATTCGCTATAAATCAAACTCTTTAAATTTAGACTTGAAATTCCACATAGAACTGAATGTATCCCCGATTCAAATTAAACTTAGCTTGATGATTTTTAATTTGACATGTCAAGTAGAATGTATTATTCGAGAATCCAAATTGAACCAAGTAGATACTTAAACTTAATTTTTGTATTTGGAATTGCAAGCTGATACTTTTAGTATGTGCGAACTTGGAAATGCAAGTAGAAATTATAAGATTAGAAATCCATGTTAAAACAAGTCGAAACAAAAATTGAAGAGGACAATCCAGAATAAATCCATTTCAATTTTATATTGGATATTCATTTCAGTTACATAAATCGGATTTCGAAGTTAAAACCAGTAGACACCAGTAGATCCATGTTCAATTTCTACTAGTCTCAACTGGTTCTTTAATATAGGGAATTAAAATAAATTTCATGTCGTGAAATATTTAAAATTATACACGGAAAAAAAAAGTTCACGAATCTCTCGTGAACTAGTATATCACTTTTGGATGGGACACAAAATTCTTGAAAATCAACAAACACAGTTCGTCAAAATTTCATCAACTCCTTCACTAGAAACATAGTACGGTTTCCGAACTTTTCGTCAAAGTTAACGAAAAATTCGTGAACTTTTAAAAAATGCTAAAAACAAGAAAAAATAATTTTTAGACACTACTTTTTTATAGTATTTCACTTAGGGCCGTCCATAAACCACGTAGCCCCATTTTTTGGGAATTTTGACCCCCCCCCCTCCCCCATGTAGTACGCTATTACATGTATTAGCGCCATTTTTTCCTCTTGTCGTAGTCAATTGATTGACCCCCCCTCCCCCTCAAGAGGCTACGTGGTTTATGGATGGCCCCTTAATTTGATAACTTGACGCCTATTACGCACCCAACTACACAGAATACACAATTTTATCGCCATTAAAATTCTTAATTCGCTTCATGGGATTCGAACCTAGTACCTATACCCTATAACATAATATTTCTAACAACTAACCGCCACGGCTAAATCTAGATACACTGTCCTTCGACAAACGAAACGATTAGCTTTGTCTGCTGTAAAACTCAGGACCGTGCAAAGTAGAAAAAGTCCCTTATCGTAACTTTTAATTCATTTTATGAATTATTTGTTTCACAAAGGAAATTAGCAAACAAAAATATTCACTAAGTAATAAAAAACACTGATTCTAAATAATAACTTTCATCAAAGAATTTGCCCGAATGTAAACACCGATGACACCGACTGAATGATGAATGCTTGATCAGCCATATTTGATGCGCATTACGAACTGCGCATACTACTGAAACTCGCGAGTTCACGATTTTTTCGTCAACTTGTACCTCTACTTTTGACGAACTACTCTTCATTAACAGTTCATCAAAAATTCATTAACTTTGTTTCAGTTTTTCGTTGACGTTCGCCATTTCTAATCAAAAGTGAATGAAAATTTTGAAATTTTGTGTCCCATCCAAAAGTGATATACTAGTTCACGAGAGATTCGTGAACTTTTTTTTCCGTGTATGAGTAAAGTGCAAGATTTTACTTTGATTTTAATCTCTTATCATATATTTTTTAAAAATGTAATATAACAAATCATTTTAAATTTCGCGGTCAGTGGTACCAAACAAAATTTCAATAAAAAAATTTTTGTTTCGACGTGTCATGTTCTTCAAACCAAACGACGATATGTCATGTTTTTCAAATCAAATCCGTGGTATCATGTTTTTCAACGCTAATCCGAGGTATCATGATTTTACACCCAGCAAGCGATATATATGCAAAAGTGGGACTAGAATATTTAAACATTGAAAAAAGAGATTTCTGCTGTTCGGAGTGCTCAAAACCCGGTTTTTGGCTCCATTTGGTAGAAATCTCTTTTTTTCAGTGTTTAAACATTCTAGTCCCACTTTTGCATATATATGTTCTTTTAGGAAAGAACCTCAGCTTTCGTTAAAAAAAAAAAATCGTATCCTTTCCCCCCAAAAATTAAAATTTAATTTTGATTTTTTTTGGTCCAAAAAAATTTTTTTTTTAAAATGCTTGTTTCCAATCGAAAGAGCATGAAAAAACCTTTTGAAACTGTACTCGGCCAAATTTTTATGTTTCATTGTTTAAGGGGCCGTTCAAAAAATACGTAACGCTATTTTTCGGAAATTTGGACCCCCCCACCCCCATGTAACGCAATGTTGTATACATTAGCGCCATTTTTTCTGCTGACCGTAACAAATAGCTTGACCCCCCCTCCCCCCTAAAGCGTTACGTATTTTTTGAACGGCCCCTAAGAGTAAAAAATTATCAAATTAAGCATTGTACCGAAAAACCCAAAACTTTCACCCCCTCCCCCTCGAAAAATATTTGACTAAATTAAAAAATATTTTAACCAAAAATCACTATCCACTAGTACTACAAAAGCCCCAAGTTTAGGCACGATTGGAGAAAATTTTTTTTTCAATTACTTGACATGGAATCGCTCATATATGAAAGAAAAATTGAACGATTAAACGAACTTACCTAAAGTGAAGTTCAATCGTGATTATGCAAGTAGATCTCGTCCGAATAGATCAATTGTAGTAACGCTAGTTGCTAGATCCAATTCACAGCTTTTTAAATACTCGCGCTAAAATCCGAGTGTCTCCACCTGATGGCCTCTCTCAGCTATCCCGCGTCTCTCGGCTATTCAGCCATTACGCTTTGATGTTCGAATTAATTCAAATCGATGTGGGTTTATTAGGGTTGGGAGGGAGTGATATATTCGGACGAGATCTACTTGCATAATCACGATTGAACTTCACTTTAGGTAAGTTCGTTTAATCGTTCAATTATGCTACGTGATCTCGTCCTCTAGATCAATTGTAGTTGTTTAAAGAAGGAAGAAATATCGATTTGAAGAACACGTGTTTATTTTTTATAATTTAGAATAGTTTTTGCAAACGTACATTTTTCGCGGAGAGGGCGATTATAAAATTTTCCAAATACATTTGAGGTTTTGGACCAACCCGCTGCAAGCCTAATGCTCTCTATATCTAGACCCTTGCGTTTAGCTGCCGAAACGGCGGCATGTTTTGAGCTATAGCCTGCAAACGCGGTAACATCGATTCCGCTTTTGCTCATAACTTCTTTCAGCCAACGACTGGCTGTTTGAGCGGTTGCCGGATGATGCGGCTTTTTAAAAGTAAATAATAATGAATCCACGCCTGTTTCTCTAATTGTTTTCGTTTTCTCTAAATAAATTTTTATCAGGGTGGCCACGCAGAGATTCGGCTGCTCATGTAGGTATGGAAAACGTAACATTGGTTGTTCCTTACCTACTTTGGACGTTTTGATTTTATCTGGAATGTAAATTTTTAGTTCGTTGTCACAATTCTTTATATTTTGAATATTTATTTTTACTAAGGTCTGTAGTCGTTGAGCGGTTGATAATGAAAGTAATGTTAAAAGTTTTTTAGTTATAATTTTTAAGTCTAATTGGTCGTTAGGACCGAGTTCGTCTAGGTATCGCAAGACGTTGTCGGGATCCCATATGTCATTGTATTTGGCACGTGAAGGCTTGGCGACAGAAAATCCTTTGCAAAATCTTTTGACCATGGTATTATTACCAAGGTCATACTTCAACACTAGTGATACGGCCGAGCGGTAACTATTTAGTGTTCCGTAAGTTTTTATTGATTCTGCTGTTGACGATAAAAAACTTAAAACTTCTGGAACAGGGGCTTCAAACATCGATATTCCCTTGGATTTGCAGTGGTTCCACCACAGCCTTAATGGTTTGTTATACTGCTTAATGGTGCTGTCTGATAATGACTGTAGTGTAACCGGGATTGAAGCCTCTGGCATTCCTTGAGCTAGAAAAGCTTCCCTGATAAAAGACCTGCTACCACACGGAGAGAAAAATCAAGCGTTTGTAGTAAGACATGGTCTATACTTAAAAAGCACGGCGCTGTTTATACTCGATTTGTAGAAATCTATGCTAAAAGAGTATAGGTCTCTACTAAAAGAGTATAGGTCCCTACTCTTTTAGCATAGATTTCTACAAATCGAGTATAAACAGCGCCGTGCTTTTTAAGTATAGACCACCCTGCTAAAAATAAAATCAGGAATAAAGAGAAAACGTCAGAAATTTTGATGTTTTGTGACTACTTTGACGTTTCCTGAAGCTTTTGGTTAATTCTGACTAAAGGATTTTTTATGCTCCTGTTGAATCCTGATGTTTATGGATTGCGATTATTGAGCATTGAAATCTTTTTTTTTATTTACAGCCTCTCACCGAAATATAGTCGGTAAATGTAAAGTATCGTTAAAACTTGAAATTTGTGCGTAGCCCTTTTTTCTCAATAGAATCGCGGGTCTATTGTTACGAGTTTCGGGTTTCTAACCTAATTTTTATTGCTCAAAAGTTTTGCATTTTTAAAATTTCAAGTAAAATGAATATAAATTCAAAATCTAGAAATCTCCACAATTACAAATATCTAAAATTTATTATAAAAAACATTTTTTTAAGAAAACTGTAACGTATCTCGAAAACCGTAATTGATAAATAAAAAAAGATATCATTTTTGAATTTAAGTTCTAAAGGATATATTGCATACATAATAAGAGCATATTGTTGGATGAATTCTAAGTCGATGAAAAACAAGTATAATGTTTAAATAAATATGAATATAAACAAATAAAAAGATTTCCCTTCAATTTTATGACGGTCAGTTGACCTTTTTCCAGGTAAAAAAGGGTGTCGACTTTGTATAAAAAACCTGACTACTTTTGAAGCTTTCTGATTAAATATGACTCAAGCCTGAAGTTCTCTGGCTGCAATCGTAACAAATGCAGCCTAAAATCATCAGAGATTCTGACTAAATTTCTGTCGTTTTGTGATTTTATTTTTAGTAGGGCATGTCTTACTACAAACGCTTGATTTTTCTCTCCGTGCAGGGTAAGCTTGGTCGCCAGTGGATGCGTCTCCCTAAACGAAGAAACAAGTAAATTATTGTCCGGTTCCAAATATTCAAGATCACTAATTAGCATTGACTTATATAAGGGAAACCAAGACTGGTTGGCCAGTATGGTACGACAAGTACGCCTTCGGATTTGTCGGAAATTATTTTTTGCAAGGTTCTAAGAATAAGTGAGAATGGAGGAAAAGCATAAAATTTATATTGAGTCCATCTCACGGTAAATGCATCTACTGCACAGGAGTTCGGATCCTGCTTCCAAGAAATAAATTTCTCGCATTTATTGTTCGAGGTAGATGCAAATAAGTCTATATCGAATTTTCCGAAGGTATTTTCGAGTTTTCTAAACGCGTAAGAAGCTAATTCCCATTCGGTTTCTTTTGGTAATATTCGAGATTCTCTATCGGCTATAGAATTTTCGCGTGATGAGATGTATGACGCGAAAATCCATAATTTGCGTTTTTCGCACCACTGCCATATCTGTTTACATAAACTACTGAGTTTGGGGTACTGTACGCTACCCCGTGTAGAAATTTTGCTGGGGCCCTGATCAGGGCCGGATAGGGCCGACCTATTAGGGAATGAAACGCCGCGCCCGATATGGCCCTGATCTGGAAATCCACATTTTCTTGTCGCCCCGATCTGGGCCTGATCGGGCGCGGCGTTTCATTCCTTACTATGGCCCTAGTAGGGTAATTTCTACACGGGGCCCATTTTGTTTATGTAAGAGATCGCAGTTGTGTTATCGATGCGAAGTAAGAGATTTTGTGAGCGTAGGTTTTTGGCAAAGCATTTTAATCCGTAAAATGCTGCCAGGAGTTCGAGGTAATTGATATGATGTTCGCGTTGGTCTTTGCTCCACCAACCGTGTGTACGATTGTTTCCGGTAACGGCTCCCCAACCGGTTAGCGAGGCGTCTGTGAAAATCTCGAGGGTAAACTCTGATGCTCGAATGGGGTTATTGGCAACAAGAATATTGTCAATCCACCATTTTATATCGCAGGACAATTTTTCCGGAAGGTTCATTTTGCTCTCGTAATTACCGTTTTCCTTAACCAATGATAAATATTTTTCCCTCTCTAAATTTTTTGTATATAGGGTACCATATTTTACGGCGGGGCACGAAGCTATTAATAAACCTAAATATTGTGCTAACTCTCGAATTTTGCAAGTTTTCTTTGCAAGAAATTCTTTTGATTTTGTGTAAATTGTTTTCTTTTTATTTTCGGTTAATTCTATGGACATTTTTTCAGTATTCCAAACGAAACCCAGGTATTTGACACTTTCCGATGGCACGGTGTTAGATTTTTCTAAGTTTATGATAAAACCTAAATTTTCTAGGAGAATTTGTGTTTCCTGAATATTTTTAAGGCACTCTGTTTTTGTTTTGCCAATTATCAAAAAATCATCTAGATAAATTACAGAGAGAAATAACCGCGATCTCAGATTTTCGACGACCGGTTTCATGAGTTTCGTGAATATATATGGGGCTGTACACAATCCAAATGGTACACAATTAAATTCGTAATGAATTCCTTTAAACACGAATCTCAAATATTTTCTAAACGGGACAGCTACCGGAATTAAAAGGAAGGCGTCTGTGAGGTCAAGAGTTGCTAGAAATGCTCCTTTAAATAGGATTCTGGCAACTGTTTTTCTGTCCTCGAGCTTAAAGTGGAGGGGATCAAGAAATACATTTAACTTTTTTAGATTTAAAATAAATCTTTTTTGTCCATTGGACTTTTCTGCAAGGAAATAGCTAGATAAAAATTGACCTTCGACTGGCGAACACTTTGACAACGCCCCTTTTTTAATTAATTTTTTGATCGCTACGTTATACTCGAATTCCTCGTGTGCAGGTATATTAGGCTCCTTGGTAGCTTCGGCTTGCCAAGGTTTAGATTTAAAGGGAATTTCGTATCCAGTAACGTATTGGCGAATAAAGGGGTCTGTTGTCAATTTTTCCCAATTATGGGCAAACAGTCTTAATCTCCCTGCTACGATATCTGTACTTACTTGATCTAACGTCGAGGTTTCTCGAAAGGGCGATTCCGCTGGTCCTTCTGCTGTCCTCCCTGGCGAGTATCCTTGTAGCTCCTTTTGGGGGGACCTTTGTAGTTTAAAGGACGAGGATAAGCTTCCTTTGGATATATCCTTTTCCTCTCGGTTGGTGCTTTGGGTGGTGGCTTTGCGATTTCTTTGCCGGATTTCTCTGCACTTTTCGCTGCTTTTAGTTTTTCGGTAAAGTTCTCTCCGTAGAGCAAAGTGTCTAAGTCACAACCCAGATAACAATCGTGCGTCGCATTTAAACGCATGTTTCTTGCACTAACTGCGACTTACCAGATGAGTCGGTTCATATACGCATCTTACTATCGTCTGTGACGCTGGTAATAATGCGAGTGTTGTGAACTGCATTTCGTAAGCGCCTGTGATACAAAATGATAAGCATGTTCCGTTCACAAGTGCGACTCGCTAGAAGAGTCAATCCATACGCATTTTACCATCCACAGTGCGAATGCTGTGAATGCGTGTGCAGTGAACTGCACTTAATACGCACGCAATTAATGATGCACAACCACCCGTATCGGCAATCACACATTTTATAATGGCGACAGCATTGTTTGTGGTGTGTTATCAAAATAAGTTTTTATTGTGATTTCATTTTTTATTGTTTTTTATTGCGATATTATTGTGAGGAATTATTGTGGATTTAATTTTTAGTACTGCAGCAAAATAAGAAAGTTAAATTTAATTTGTTTAAAGTACATATATATTTTTGTTGTATTAGATATAACCTCAAAAAAAGAATTTGGAAGTTTTTAACAATTTCAATTCCAAAATTGTACTGAAATATTAAATTAAAATCGTTTTTATAAATAACATTTTAATTTAAAAAAAATTACTAATGTCAATAATCTTTTCTTTTTATTTAATTCAAATAAGGCTGAAGTATAAATATAATTTATTCGCATTATACCGTCACGCATGTGCCCATCACAATATGCGACAGTTATGGATCGCATATGATGACGCATCTGAGTGGTCCAGTGAACGCGCATAGTGCGGATAAATCGGCACGCGTGCAGATGATATTAGTAGCACACAACGCGCATTTTGTTATCTGGGAATCTTCGGCGACATTTTTAACGAGTAGATTCAATCCTGGTGTGATAAAAGAACGACGGGTTAATGACATCCTGTGGTGTAGATCGGTAAGAGTTCTACCCGCGTCTGCTAACACAGCTATTACCTGAGACATATTTATTTCAGCTTGCGGTTTTGACAGGAGTTCTGACAGGCCGGTTCCCAAGGCTGTTATTCCAGCGCCTAACTGGTTTTGATTAAAGACTTGATAACTGTCCTTTTTTAGAGACAGTGATCCTGTGACACATTTTATTTCGGGATTAAGTGTTGGAGCTTGCAATGTTTTGCAATTGATAGCAATTGGATGTTTTTCAATAAGGTCTTTCCTTATATCCTTTGCAAGTCCTACTTTTAATATATTTTGCCATATTTCAACTAAAGCAGTGTTCAATTCTGAACCGAATTTTTTATTTTCATTCACACTACCCAACAGGTTAAGTGTTTCGGCGTCCACAGTCGAGTTTTCGGTTTCCGGCTGTTTCCGTGTTTGTTCGGGAGAGTTCGTTATTTGACGTGATCGCGACCTGCGTCGCTTTCGTGGGGGTTTTTCTGAATCGGTCGAAGCGTTGGACCTCGAGCCGCGCGATGATGAATCCGATGAAGATGAACTTGAGGAGCTAGATGAGGAAGATGATGATGTGTGTGAAACGGACGGAGAACGACGCCTCTACGACGACTTTGGCGTGACGCGCCTCTCGGGTCACGCTCGCCGCCATATTTGTCGTCTTTCGGTTTTCTATTCAATTCTTTTCGAGTTCTCCGCTGTTCGAAATTGACCGTGATCGGTCTCGACTATGACGTGACAGTCCTCTCAGGTACTGCTCGCCGTCAACATTGTCGTTCGAACCTCTCGTGTAACTGGATTTTGAAGGTGATCTTCCTGTCCTTACTTTTTTATGCAAGTATTGCAGTTCATCGAAAATTCTGTCGAAATTCTTGTCATTTTTTCTCTTACAAGACTTTTTGGACTTCTTTGACTTTTTCCTATCACGACCCATTGTCGAGACTTTTATATTATTATATTATTACTTTTATACTTATTTTATTATTTACTTTTATACAGTCGGGCCTCCGAACTGAACGCTTTCAAACTGTACGCTGTCGCCAAACTGTACGCTGGCTTTAGTTTTTAAGTGCTCCACAGTGTACGGTGGCGCTACTAAATTCAGTGCCGTATATTTGAAAATGTTGCCTTTTAAGGAAGAATCTGAGGGACAGTCAAATAAAAAGTTATTCCAATGTCATAATTTCGTAATTTAAAAAAACTAATTAAATTTTAAATTCGTCTTGTTGGAAAGACGAAGAATTTAATTTTGTATATTTAAAACGATTAAAAGTTTCATTTGAATAAAAATTACAATTTTCTGTCAATAAGAATGAACATTTGTTAAATTTTAGGTTATGTTACTTAAATCATTCATTATTGACGACAAAATTATCATTTTTATTCAAATATATATTTAAAATTTTCAAAATTTAGAAAATTAAATTCCTTACGCTTTTACCAAAAGGAATTGAAAATTTAATTTGACTTTTTTTTAAAATACTAAATTATGACATTGGACTAACTTTTGTTCCGATTGTTTATCAAATTCTTCCTTAAAATTAAAAATTTTACTGATTTAATCAAATTATTTTCTTTTTCATAATTTGGATAAATCAGTGGACTTCTTTTAATTTTATGAGGCAATACGTTTTGGTTAAAAATTGTTAATTTTTCTAACATTTATAATTTTAAGAATAGTATATATTTTTATGATTTCAATTAATTTTAAATCTAAAATTATGTATATTATAGTCCCAGACGATAAATGAGGAGCAAATTTTCAAAATTTGATAAATTCCTATTTTCTTATTATTTCGAGAAATCGAAATAAATGACTTTCCTGACATAACCACTCAGTTAATTTCAAACTAAAAAATTTGTAATATTTAATATTTGTAACAAAGTTTTTATATTTAATACGTTCTGTTTTTAATAAAACTTTCACATAATAAAGTAACTTTAAGGTTTTGGTAATTTGTTCTAATAACAAACATAAAAATTAAAAGTCAATTTGGTTATGTCAAAAAGTTTTTAAATTGAAAATTCGCTGTTAATATTTTTTTTTTTTAATTTAGCAGGGACATGACGATTTGTGAGATATTTAAATTATTAAATTTATGTTTATCTCGATTTAAAAAAAAATATATTTATCAACTTTTGAAAACTTGCTCCTTAAATATATAAGTGTACAGTCCTGAAAATTAAATAGTGGGGATGAGTTCGTCAGCGTACAGTTTGAAATCAAGTGGAGGGGTTATTTCTGGGGTACCGTACAGTTCTGCGGCCCGACTGTATTTATATTATTTTTTATTTCACTCGCGAGCGTGTGTAAAGGATCGCACAGAAAAGCGTAATGGCTGAATAGCCGAGAGACGCGGGATAGCTGAGAGAGGCCATCAAGGCGCTAGCACAGCTCCTACTGCCTGCCTGCCTGCCTGCAGGTTGACATGGTAACACATAAGAGTAAGAGAGTCAGAAAATTCAAATTAAATGTTTTTTCTCTCTCACTCTTATGGCGCCTGCCTGCGCAGGCAGGCAGGCAGTAGAGGTGAGAGTGTACCTTCAGGTGGAGACACTCGGATTTTAGCGCGAGTATTTAAAAAGCTGTGAATTGGATCTAGCAACTAGCGTTACTACAATTGATCTAGAGGACGAGATCACGTAGCATAATTAAAATCGATAAAGGTACTCTCTCACCTCTACTGACTGTCTGCCTGCGCAGGCATGACCGGCATGACAACCTGCAGGCAGGCAGGCAGTAGAGCTGTGCGAGCGCCTTAAAGTTTAAGAGTACGGTCAAGGCCTAAGCACAATAGATTCGCGAAAGTCGTTCGCGAACGCAAAGCATGAGTTAGAAAAGAACAGAGATATATTTGTGTCCTTGTCTATCTCATGCGTCTCGTTCGCGAACGACTTTCGCGAACCTATTGTGCGTTGGACTTCAAAGGCCTTTCTCCAATAGGTTTTAAAAAGTGTGCGAAGGACTGCGTCTGCGTCGGTTGCTATAGCAACACATGCTAAAATCAACGCAACGCAGTCATTCGCACACTTTTCAAAACCTATTGGAGAAAGGCCTTAAGGCCTAAGCACAATAGTTTCGCGAAAGTCGTTCGCGAACGCAAAGCATGAGTTAAAAAAGGACAGAGATATATTTGTGTCTTTTTCTATCTCATGCGTCTCGTTCGAATGTTAAAAACATCGAATCGTCAATACGACGAATGTTCAAAACGTCGAATGCTAAAAACGTCGAATGTTCAAAACGTCTAATCATCATCTGTTCGAATTGCCAAGTAGTAGAATGGTAAAGTAGTCGAATGGACAAAAAGTCGAAACGCCATCTGTTCGAATTATCAAGTAGTAGAATGGTAAAGTTGTCGAATGTTCAACACATCGAATTGTCATTTAGTCGAATGCTAAAAACATCGAATCTTCATTTAATCGAATGCTAAAAACATCGAATTCTCAATTCGTCGAATGTTCAAACCCACACAGCACATGATATTTCCTAAATATTTCCTGAATATTTCACTGAAAGATTGAAATATTTCAGTGCAAAGTTCTAGAAATATTTCTGCAAACAGGAAAATGTCCGCTTATGTGGGAATATTGACGCGAAAGTTGAGAAAATATTTCATTGAAATATTCCTGCAATATTACACATAAAGATTCTGCAATATTGTGAAAATATTTCACAAAATGGAAAAATTTGTTAAACACCTCAAACCAATAGGAATTTTCTGAAATATTTTAAAACCCATAGGATATAGTAAGCCAAAAACTACTGCGCAGCTCTACAGGCCATAGAAACTGAGTTCGACCAGTGCGCATCATTTCAGTTGAATATTTCCAAAATATTTCAATGAAATATTTTCTCAACTTTCGCGTCAATATTCCCACATAAGCGGACATTTTCCTGTTTGCAGAAATATTTCTAGAACTTTGCACTGAAATATTTCAATCTTTCAGTGAAATATTCAGAAAATATTTAGGAAATATCATGTCCTGTGTGGGAAACGTCGAATTATCAATTTGTCAAATGCTCAAAAAATCGAATTGCGTCAATACGTCGAATGTTCAAAACGTCGAATGCTCAAAACGTCGAATCGTCATTTAGTCGAATGATAAAAACATCAAATTGTTAATTCATCGAATGCTTAAATCATCGAATTTTCCATTCGTCGAATGTTCAAAACGTCGAATGATCAAAACGTCGAATGCTCAGAACATCGAACTGTCAATTCGTTAAATGCTCAAAACATCGAATGATAAAAACGTCGAATGCTAAAAACATCGAATCGTCAAAAGTTCGTTAATGTCTACTGAAAACAAAGAACTTTTTCGAACTTTTGACGATTCGATGTTTTTAGCATTCGACGTTTTGATCATTCAACGTTTTGAACATTCGACGAATGGAAAATTCGATGATTAAGGGTGGAGTCCCATGACAGCGTTTTGCGTTGCGTCGTAATGGGAGAGAAAAAGACGCAAATATACGTTTGCTGCATTCTCTCTCATTACAACGCAACGCAAAACGCTGCCATGGGACTGCGGCCTTAGGCTGGAGTCCCATGATAGCGTTTTGCGTTGCGTTTTGTAACTAGGCCATGAGTGTGAGAGAGATACAGATATATGTTTGTTCTATTTGCACTCATGGCCTAGTTACAAAACGCAACCCTACTAAAAATAAAATCAGGAATCGTCATGAATGGTCAGAATTTCTGAACATTCCTGAACAGTCTCACCACTTCTGACGTTTTCGAACGTTTCTCACCATTCCTAACCAAATACTTTCCAAGCTCCTCCCACTTTACTCCCACCATTTTCGAAGCTGTGACCATTTCTTAAATTCCTGACCATTTCTGAAATGTGTGAACACATAACCTATAAAAATTTTGGTACATCTTTCTAATTTTGGTAAAGTCTCATGAAAATTTATATATACATATAAAATCTTTCAAATTTATTTTTTACATTTCAGAATACATTATTCTATTATAAAAATTGTTCTTCTAACTTAACAAAAGTTCTCATTTTTCAAATTGGTATAATTATTGAATTAATTATACAGCAAAAGTAGGTAAATAAATCAAAACATTCGGACCATTCTTTTAACATTATTTAATATATTTATTTAATGTATATTTATAATATATTAATTTAATATATATATATTTACTTGTAATTATTTAATATAGTTAATTAATAATAAATTTTGTTTCATAATATTAGTAATTTACTATACCAGTCAGTACTTATTATGAGAAGTATTTGCATTATAATTGAAATACAGTTATATTTAAATTATTATTAATCATTAATAGAAAATTTTCTTACTGTAATGATTATTAATAATTTAAATTTAAAATTTATAAAAATTTCAATATTGCATTAATAATTCATTATTATTATAAATTATAATGTTAAATTAAATTAATATTAAATACTAAATTCATTTTAAATGCAGATATAATAATAATTATTATTAATTTGTATTCGTATTATAGTTTATGAAACATTCCAAATTGTAAAGTTAAGACTTAATTTATTATTAATTCACTTAATAATGTTAATTTTTATTAATTCACATAACCTATTATGACTAAATTGAAATATAATTAATTAATAAAAATTATTTAACAGTTTATTCTGATTTATTGATAATATTGGTAATTGAATTTTACTATTTTACAGTTGCTCTTTATATAGACACACTGTAAAAAAATCTGCTGTAAATTTACTATGTCCGACGTTGGAAAGTTTGGTCACTATGTCCGACGTGGTATTTTTACACGCCGACTGTAATCTACATAACCTGCAAATATTTTTTGAAATAATATTTTCAGTCGTAACTTTTTGTATTTATGAAATATAGCCCAAAACTTTTTGTTATATTATTATTTACTTATAAATTAGCATATACTTTCTATAAATGTACATTATATACACTTTTTTAGAGTTATTTATAAAAACTTGAAAATTTTTTGAAAATCTTAAAGGAATAAGAAAATTACATTCGCCATGTAATTGTACAGATCGTGCGACGTAATATTACGTCAAAGTGTAGAAATACACGCAATGTAAAAATACCACGTCGGACATAGTGATCAAATTTTCCTACGTCGGACGTAGTAAATTTACACAAAACTATTAAATTACATAGTCATATAATGTAAAATTATTAAAAATAGTAAAACTACTTTTGGAACGAAATAAATTTACTACGTACAACCTATAATTTTGATGTGTGAAATTACAAGTTTCGTGTTATTTTACACCAGATTTTTTTACAGTGATAGTTTTGTATTTTTATTTGACATACATTTTTTTGAAATTCCGCGGGCAGCTCGAAAGTCAATTCGAGCACTGATCTCTATATTAACTGGATGGGCGATTGCTGTAGAAAAGTGGCTTCCGGTGTGAAAATAATTGAAACCCTCTACGCGCCACGCTTTAGATGCCGGTGTAACAGCGTAGAGCGACTTTGATTGTGTGAGTTGCCGTGTGAGTGTGCTTTTGATATAGTGTGTGTGTGTGTTTCCAAGGTTTCCAATGTTTTGACATCTCAAGTGCTTTAATAATTTTAATTTAACTTTTTTGATATAAAACACAGACAAGGTGTTAATTTGTTTATATTGTGGAAAAAAAGAAGCAAAGGGTGTTTCTTTTCACATGAAAGTACATATTTAAACAGTAAATACATATTATTGAAGTGTATATTTTTAGGTAATATTTTGTTTCCTTTTTGCGTAGAATATTTTACACACTTTTGCGTATTGTTAAACACATAATAGTGTAATGCTGAATAATTTTAGTTTCCTTACCAAATTAAAAAAATATTGTTTTTAATCAATTATTATTTAAAAATAAAAATATTATTTCAATAATATTTGAGTTTATATAATGTTTGAATACTAAAAGTTCTGTTACTTTATTAATTAATCAGTTTTTAAAATAAAATAAGTGAATAATAAATTATTTAATTAAGAAAGTAATTGACGGTTAATTAATTATTAAATTTAAAAAATTTGCTAATCAGTTAAGTACTTTTCTATACAGCAAAACGTATATCAATCTAACTTTTATATTTAAAAATTTCCGCCATTTGTGTAAAAGTGGGCATCTAAAATGTGGCGTTTCCGGTCTTCTAATATTTTGCAGTTTTAGATACAGTCGCCCATCCAGTTATATATAGAGATCAGTGAATTCGAGAGATGTATGTGGGCGTCCACAGGAAAAGGGCCCATTTTGGCACTATTGCACGGAAAAAATTCCGGGACATTAAGTAGAGTCTACAATGAGCACGATCGACGTGGACGTGGACGCGACGTGCTCATTGGAGACTCTACTTTAGAAGCGCCGAGGACAGTGTCAACAGCAGTACATTTCATTTTTCACGTCTGAGGTGCCATTTCGAGATATCAGACGTACATAATGGACGTCAGATACGCTAAAATGACACAGATGGCGTGCAAAATAAATGTAGAAGAAAATTTGACACAACCTGTACATATAACGTGCCGATACTTTTTCCGTGTGGAGTTATCTATATGGGCGTATTCCTGGCAAAATTTGGAAAATTTTTAGTGGTCTTAGAACTTTTTTGGTTAAAAATTCGCTGAGTTACGGAATTTAAAAGTTTAGAACGCCAAAAACCTCATTTCGAAAAAAACGGTTACCTTGAAGATAAAAAACCAACAGGTTTTAAATTTTTAAAACCATCCCCCCCCCTCTTAATTTTGAAAATACGAAAAACTTTTTTTTCTAAAAAGGACATTTTTTCTATTAAAGAACCATTTTAATACAAGATTAATGATTAGGTACAATTTTATTGTGTCATTTGAAGAAAAAGAATGGATATTAAACTTATTTAAAAATTTTTGACAGTTTCTATTATGAAAAAATTAACATAATATCCAAAATTTCATTTCGACAATTACGAAAAAAAGACTCTAACATCAATATCTCTGGTTCTTCTGGGAATTTATTCAGATAAGAATTGTTTACAGTCCAGGACACTTTAAAGTTAAAGATGAAAAATCAAGAGGTTTTAAATTTTTCCACACCTCCATTTTTAAAATACGGATTACTTTTGCAAATGACCGCCAAAATGGGCCCTTTTCATTTTTCTAAAGAACCAATGAAATCAAACAGTAAAATTATCCATAAATTAATGAAAACCGCATGATTCGACTTGTCAAAACATGTAGATTGATAATAAAAAATTTTTAAAAATTAAGATTTTGCTCCAAAATTACTAAATTGCGATTATCTCGAAAACTAGAACCGACAATATAGGCCCTTTTCATGTGGACGTCCAATTATATTGATAAAAAAAAAAATATATATATATATATATATAAAGTTAAAGTTTAACTTAGAAAAACCCTTGTAACTTTTTTAAATATTAATATTTTTTAATCAATTTAGGCTTATTTTCTTCACCGTGGATCACAGTATCAAAATAAAAAACATACAAGTAATAAAAATTTTTTTTAAATAATTGTTTATATAAATTAATAACAAACTCCCCAAACATAGAAAAAATTATCTCAGTTTTCTAACTAGCAACAATAAGTATAAATAAGTGACACATGTTTGTAAGGGTTTTCGAGACCGCTGATTACGAATATCATGTTAAATTGACAATTTGACAGTTGACAGCTGTCAACTTCTCTAAAAAGTAATCGTTTTTTGTAAAAAAGACAGTAATAACGTTTTTGAGGTCGCTGATTACGAATATGATATCAAATTTGAATTTCAACTGTTGACAGTTGTCAACGAAACTGTCAACTTTTCTAAATAATAAAAAATTATCGTCTTTGTTATTTTAATTTGTATAATAACAATAAATCAGTTTTTTCGTATTTTTACTCTTGTTTCTTTTGACTTTAAAATTTTTTTTTAAAAACTGCTAATCAACCTATGACTTTTTGGTTTTCACCATCTTAATGAGTGTTTCAAACCCTATCCGAATCAACAAAAAAGTAAAAACATGATTTTTTGACACGTAAGGTCCCTTTTCATAGACCAGGTCACATATATTGATTAAAATTAAGAATTAATCTTGTATCAAACTCTTGCTTGTAAAAAAAAAATAAACTGTGATTTAAAAACATTTAATATTGTTTACTATGTTTCAATACGATTTTATTGATTATTTTTAGAAAAGAGATTTTAATATTCAAAAAAAGAAAAAAGCTACGTTCCATTAGGTAGGGAGGAGGGGGTTCGGTAATATGCTACGTTATGGAGCTCTCACAGCTCTGCCTGCCTGCGCAGGCAGTAATTGGAGTAAGAGAGAAAATCAATTAGAGTGAAAGAGATAGTAAATTCAAATTTGTATGCTGCCTACTAGCTGTGAGAGCGCCTTTAAGCTACGTGGGAGTGGGGAGGGGTCGAAAAGTTCAAAAATCGGAGCTACGTGGTTTATGGATGGTCCCTTCGATGTTTTTAGCATTCGACGTTTTGTCCATTCGATTACTTGGCATTCGACTATTTCATCATTCGTCGACTTGGCGATTAGGGGATATGCATGCGTCTCTTTTTCCAAAAGTCGTGTGACCGTACCCTAAAAGTTATATGGTATGGTAGAACAGTGGAGTAGATTTGACCAATCAGAAAGAATGTTTAAAAAAATCAAGTCATCTGATTGGTTAAGACTGTTGCACTATTCTACCACCGTGGGACTGCCTATTGCAGACGTTGTTTTACAAGGTTAATATTCTTGCTACTCAACCCTGGGCAAGCAGACCACTAGACGTCGAGCGAGATACGCGAGAGTTGATAAAATTCCTCATTCCACAAAGGTTTCTATGTAGTTTCAAAACATCAGAATACATCGTTAGTACTTACTCAATACGTATTCATTTACAATCAAAGTGATTTTAAAGTTTTTCTTCAAATAGTATTTCACATAGCTTTTAAAACGTCGACTATTGTTCAGATTCAACCCGATAAGAAAGAAAAACAATATACGATTCGGGGAAATCCCTAAAAAGGAGCAAGGATATAAGATACGTGTAAGAGGTGTAGAATGTATGTATCAGGTTTGCAAAACAAAAGAAAGAGAAAATCAAAACATTTATGATGATTTCATTCATTTATAAAATAAAATTATTTTTATTAAATTTTTTATTTTAATAAATCTTTTTAATTTCAATTAGAAGTAAAAAATATTTGGTATGGTCCTGATAATTATGAAAAATATTGGTATATTTTGTCAATTTTATTTTTTTTAGTGTATCTTTTTTAATTTTTCATATTTTTACTTTTAATGTGCATAAGATTATAATTATATTGTAAAAAAGTCTGTTGACTTAGAAAATTTCAAAGAATTATTAATTGTGTGGAATAATGCTTCACATATTTTTTACAGAGATACTTATGACTCATGTAGTTCAATTCAAACAAAAGAAGAAATATTTGTTATCTACGGACAGAATTTTCAAATTAGAAATGTACGTAAAAATATTAGTACATATATTTCTATAGAAACTTAACTCAATTTGGTATAATTTAATGATTTAATTTAATTACAATTCTCAATTATTCAGAAGTTTATTTTTTAGAAAATAAAGCAAAATATTTTTTATTGTTATAATATTAATATTATATATACAACCTTTCTATTCATGAATGCAATTTGGTTTATATTAGAGTAATGCTATCGTACTTATGAAAAAACTCACTATCTACATTGTTTACGAAAAATCAGTTTTGAGTGAACTTTGAACTGTTTTACCAGTGATTTAAAATATAAGTTTAATTAGGTAACACAACTTTTGACTCAAGTTTGGATATTGTATCAATAATATTACAGATTTAATTAGAATTTTTATTTTTCAGTTTTATATTTCAATTTCACACAAAACAAATACATTTTTTTCAAAAAAATTCAATGAACTTTTCAAACATTACAACTTATTTAAGTGAACGGGAAATAAAAGTAAATGTTTCTACATAAAGAGAAATTAAAGTATGTATTTAAAAATAAAATTATTTGGCATATATAAATAAAAGAAAAACATAAAAATTTATAACATTACTTTTTGCTAAAATCCCGAGTTGGATTACAAAAATATTGAAAAAATATCAAATTTCTAAAATTACTGCAAAATGACTGGCCTTTGATGTTCAAAAGCATTTTTCAAAAACTCAAAAACATTAAATTCTCCTTGAATTTTTTTGAATTTAAAAATTTTTAAATTACAACGAATAATATGTACCTTGATTTTTGTTTCTGTAATTAATTAAATTTATTTAATTAATAATTAATTTTTTAGCTGATAATTTACAATTTTCAATAATAATTTAATTTCAGAAGGTTTTAAACTAAAATTTTTGAAAATTTCAATTCATGTGAAGAAATGAATAATAAATAATTAAATATTTATTTAAAATATTATTTAAGTTTTAAATAATTTTATTCAAAATTCTGAGAAAATTCGGTTTCTGAAAAATTTTTTACAGATACTTAAATTCAAAAAAAAAAATTTAGAGTGATTAAATTAATTTAAATTTTTATAATTGAATTGAAGATAATTGAATTAAGTAAGGAACTTAAAGATTTAAAAAAATGAATTTTATAAGAATTTTAATTTAATAATTAGTAAAGAATTGAATTTAACTGAGAGATTATTTTCACAAATAATAAAAATTTTCAGAGGAATTCATTTATTTAAAAAAAATATATTAATAAAATTCGGTACAAGAATTCAATTATCTTTATAAACAATATAATTCTTCGCAGGATTTCTGTTATTTTTAATACAATTTTAATTGAATTCCTGAAAATAATTGAATTATTTTCAAAATTTTTTTAATAAAAAATTCTTCAAAAAGAAAGTGGATTATTTTTGAGTCATTTCATTATATTTCGACTAAAGTCGTTGCAGACTAATTTAAAAAAATTATAATATTTTGCAGAAATGATTATAAAGATATTAGGATCACTGAACAAAAAGAATTTTTAAAATATTTTTAATATTTATTGCAAAATAAGCATCTAAAGTATATGAGGTCGTAAAAACTGTCACTTTTTCATCTATTAGAAAATATTAAAGAAAATACATAATTTACTATGAAAACGTAAAAAAAATTATTAGAATTTATTAAGAATGACTTAGTTTATTATTATAAATTGGTAGAAACAATTAATAATAAGAAATATTAAATGAAAAATAATTTTAAAGTTCACCTGGCAAATAACTTATTTTTGGAAATTTCATTCGCTAAATGTGAGAAAGAGAAATCATTAGATTGAATAAAACCTTATCAAATATAAAATACCTGTGATTAACTTTTAGTTTTTTTTTCACTTTCTTCCTTTTTTTCTTCACAAATGTGAAAGAACAAGCAATTAAAAGTGGCACTTTGCTTATTTTCACGATTTTCATATCTACATAACTTCTTTCCAGAAAAATGAAAAATTACGAAAATTGGACAATAATTAATTGATCACTAAATACACACGCTGAAAAAAGATTTTCTTTGATCCCGAAGCTATTTTCCGAATTAATTAACTATAAACTTTTCACTATTTTGATCAGGTTAATAAGTACATGTGTTTTTTAAATTAATTAATTTAATTATTTTATTAAATTATTTGTTAAATTAAACGACTACACAGCTTCCTGCATATCGATATCTCAAGTAAAAAGACAATTTTCGAACTATTCAAGCAGGGTCGCGCGCTAACGTTTACATTGTAATGAAAACTTTAAACTCGTTTTTCTCAAAACTGTATTTTAAAAATCGGTGGACACTCTAGCTGCCACAAATTTCAATCGATCCTCTTAGTTCTTTTTTTATTTTGTTTGTGATATAATTATCTAGCGAAATACGTACGGATTTTTCGAAATATTAATATTTAAATTTTCTAGACAACTTTAAATAATGAAATTTAGGCAAAAATACGGACTTTTTCCTTCAAATCGATGCCATTTTGCGAAAAATAAATTTTTTTTAAAACGGATACGTATTTCGCTAGATTTTGAGCTACAGAAACTAAAGCATTTTTACTTTTTGGTCTAGCTTAATTCTGGACCGAGTTACAGTGTCCACCGTATAGCGATACATTTTTAAAGCACTTTAACATATCATCTGTCAAACCGACAATTTAAAGAAAAAAGGAATTTATATATATTTTTTTGTAGTTCAAGAGTAGTACAATACACTACTGTAATTTAATTTTTCTAAAAAAATTTCTATTCTTCAATAAAAATTGTTGAAAAAGCTTATGTTTTGAACGGGTCAAAGTGGTGTAACCCCTTAATATTTTTCTTAAATAAATGAATTCCTCTGAAAATTTTTATTATTTGTGAAAATAATCGCTCAGTTAAATAATTCTTTACTAATTATTAAATTAAAATTCTTATAAAATTAATTTTTTAAATCTTTAAATTCCTTACTTAATTCAATTATCTTCAATTCAATTATAAACAATTTAAATTAATTTAATCACTCTAAATTTTTTTTTTTTAATTTAAGTATCTGTAAAAAATTTTTCAGAAACCGTATTTTCTCAGAATTTTGAATAAAATTATTTAAAACTTAAATAATATTTTAAATAAATATTTAATTATTTATTACACAGCCACACAAAAAAAAAAGTTCTGATCTGGGGGTCTCACTATGTAGACTTTATGTTTTTTGGGTCGCTGAATCCGAATCCGAGGTCCATTTAACCCCATCAGATCAGGATATTGACATAACCTCAAAAACCCAATATGGCGGACTCATTTTTGAAAAGTTCATTGGATTCGCTTGAAATTCGTTACTCGGGGGTTTTTGGGGTCGCTGATTACGAATTTGAAGTCTGATTTCAAAAATTCAAAATGGCGGATCCACTATGGCGGACACGTTTTTGAAAAATTCATCGGATTCGCTTGAAATTCGTTACTCTGGGGTTTTTGGGGTCGCTGATTACGAATCTGATGTCGGTTTTTCAAAATTCAAAATGGCGGATCCAATATGGCTGACACAGACATATTGGATCCGCCATTTTGAATTTTTGAAATCTGACTTCAAATTCGTAAGCAGCGACCCCAAAAACCCCAGAGTAACGAATTTCAGCGACCCAAAAAACATAAAGTCTACATAGTGAGACCCCCAGATCAGAACTTTTTTTTTTTTGTGTGGCTGTGTTATTCATTTCTTCACATGAATTGAAATTTTCAAAAATTTTAGATTAAAACCTTCTGAAATTAAATTATTATTGAAAATTGTAAATTATCAGCTAAAAAATTAATTATTAATTAAATAAATTTAATTAATTACAGAAGCAAAAATCAAGGTACATATTATTCGTTGTAATTTAAAAATTTTTAAATTCAAAAAAATTCAAGGAGAATTTAATGTTTTTGAGTTTTTGAAAAATGCTTTTGAACATCAAAGGCCAGTCATTTTGCAGTAATTTTAGAAATTTGATATTTTTTCAATATTTTTGTAATCCAACTCGGGATTTTAGCAACAGAATCATCCAAATCAAAAAAATCAAAGTGCATATATTAAAGGAGATGTTTTTTGAGGTAACGCTGGGAGCTTTTTTTTAAATTACCAATTTTACAATAACAAATTAATCGATTTTTTATAGCGAAAATCGACTTTTTGGCTTTCAAGTGCTACAAAAAATCGAAAAATGAAAAAAAAAATTTCTCCCAGCGTTACCTCAAAAAAATCTCCTTTAACAAATGCACTTTGAATTTATTGTTTTAGATGATTCTATTGCGAGTTGGAGTGTACACCGCAAATCAATTTTTTTTGGAGGCGCCTGAGGAAAATCTCATTATCTTATATTACATTAAATCAATAAAATTTATGAATTTATGAAAATTACTTTAATGATAACTTGTAGAAATTTTAAAAATTAAATTATTTAATAATTTACAATTTTAAATTTAATATAAAATTTATATTTTATTAATTTATATAATATGCATATGAGCCATTCCATTATATTTCGACTAAAGTCGTTGCCGATTAATTTTAAAAAATTATAATATTTTGCAGGAATGATTTTAAAGATATTAGGATCATCGAACAAACAGAATTTTTTAAATATTTTTTATATTTATTGTAAAATTAGCATATTATTATTGCCCAATTTTCGTAATTTTTCATTTTTCTGGGCAGAAGTTATTTACATTTTAAAATCGTGAAAATAAGCAAAGTGCCAGTTTTAATTGCTTATTTTTTAACATTTGTGAAGAAAAAAGGAAGAAAGTGATAAGAAAAACTAAAAGTTATTAAAAGTTTCTTTATATTTCATAAGGTTTTATTCAATTTAATGATTTCCCTTTCTCACATTTAGCGAATAAAATTTCCAAAAGTAGGTTATTTGCCAGGTGAAGTTTAAAATAATTTTTTATTAAATATTTCTTATTAATAATTGTTTCTATAAATTTATAATAATAAAATAATTCATTCATAATAAATTCTAATAAGGGGCCGTCCATAAATTACGTAAGACATTTAGGGGGGAGGAGGGGTCAGCAAGATCTTACGAACAATAGAAAAAATGGCGCTAATGTATGTAAAAAATCTTACGAGGGGGGAGGGGGGGTCAAATTTTCCAAAAAAAATGTCTTACGTAATTTATGGACAGCCCCTAATTTGTTTACGTTTTCATAGTAAATTATGTGTTTTCTTTAATATTTTCTAATAGACAGTTTTTACGACTTTATATACTTTAGATGCTTATTTTACAATAAATATAAAAAATATTTAAAAAATTCTTTTTGTTCGATGATCCTTAAATATCTTTAAAATCATTCCTTCACTGAGAGACCTTTGGGTCAGCAGCAGACTTTCGATAGGCTGCTACTGACCATTTTGGAGGAACGCTACAGGACTATACTTTTGGGTTGCTGCGGTAAAATCTTGGGCGCGTGACAGTCCCAAAGTTGTTCAGCTGCAAACCAAAGGCGGCATTCCCACTACATCGGTGAGCTGCTCACCAACATTTCACTGTAAAAAGAAAGGTACTAATTTAGTACCAATTTTGGTACTACATAAATCGTAATTTGGTTCTATTTTAATACCGAAATTAGCTCTAATTTAGAACCTTTTTTTTACAGTGTTGGGACTGTCACGCGCCCAAGATTTTACCGCAGCGCACCAAAACCATAGTGGAGCTGCTGTCACATACGTTGTTCCGCTACAGCCCCTAAGGTCTCTCAGTGTGCAAAATATTATAATTTTTTAAAATTAGTCGGCAAAGACTTTAGTCGAAATATAATGGAATGACTCATATATATATATATATATTTATTATAGATTTTAATTTATAATTTAATTTAAATAATAATAAATTACTAAATGTTTTGAAATTACTATAAAAAAATTTGACTTAAAAAAATAAAACTTTACTGTAGAACGTTATTTTCATTTATTTATCTAAAGTTGATAATAAAGGCAGAAAAATATTTGACTTTATAATTTTTGAATATTCGCGGTCTCACCGATGCGCATGTGCGCAGGGTGCGCAGCCAATTTTCCCAATATAGCTGAAATTGTACTTGCGTTGATGTCCGTCTCGAACTCTCGAGTCACATGACGTCCAGTTTTGCTCTGAGCGTGTCGTGATTGTTTGTTATTTATAAAAAGTGCGTGTGCGAATCACAGTTTTGTTTCTTTTATGTTTTATAAACATTTGTGTTTGTTTAAACTCGTTTTTAAATTGAAAAATTAAAAAATATAACGGTCATATCGAACAAGAGCATTTAAAGTTGATTTGCTTCGAATAGAAAGGCTCTTAGACGCAGTCCAAGTTGTGAATTTATTATATTATACAGTTGACTTTTGTTGAATTTGTGTTGAAAAGTTTATATTTATTACGAATTATGATCTCAGCTAATGTTTATTATAGGTTATTTAGGAGGTTGTGTATGTTCAATACTAAAGAGAAAAATGTTAAGTATTAATGCCATATGTTTATATTATTGAAATAAAAAATTTTAATGAAACATTTTTAAATTTAACCTTAGTTTTTTGTATTTAATTTTTTACAATATATTTATCATAAATAATCCTTAAAATACGCACGAGACTCGCATTTCACTCTCATGCATCATGCACCTTTATGACATGCGAGTGAAATGCGTCTCATATGAGGACGCATCTGTCTGCATCAGTGAAGGCACGAGTGCGAAAAGAAACCTCATACATGCGAGCGATATGAGACGCATATCAATCTCAAATTGTTATCTGGGAATTTTTAATTAAAATTTAGAGAAATATTGTTCAAATGTTGCAAAGCGATAAAATAAATTATATGCAAAGCGATAAAATAAATTAACTTTCTGCGTGTCGCCAAAGAAAATTTTTAAAAACATTCTTTTTTTCACCGTGTTTAGACCTACCCCCCCCCCCTTAAATAATTGAGAATTATCGTAGAATTTTCCAATAAAAATTGATTTAAAAATGATTTTCAGTTAAAATTTTAGACAATAATTGAATAGGGTAGAGTGGGGTAAAAAAGCCACATTTTTACTTTTGATGTTGTAAAATCTGTATTTAACATTTTTTTTCTCAAATTTCCAATTGTTATTGAAAGTTTAGTTATTAAGCTTGAAAATTCTTGACGGAAATATTTTTTATCTCATGAAAGGACTAAGTTATACACGGAGAGACCCACATTCGTAAAAATTACTAAAAATGGTTGCAATGACCGGAAATAAGGGGATTTTTAGCATAATGTACTACAGAATTAGATAAATTTACAAAAGAAATAGATAAATTTGCTACATTGAAATAGCAAGTTTTAATATTTTCTATAAGAGTTGTAAATGTAGCGAAAATTGATTATAGTTTTCTCTAATTTAATTAGACAAAATCTGACAAATGAAAACATTTTCCACTAAAACCTACGATCCACTGTAGTAATTTTTGGTGAGCAAGTGTGGCTAGCGAGTGCAGTCAATCAATCGGCGCCTGCATTTCTATTGGTTGCTAACTTCGTCAATCTCCGTAAATGAGCCGATGCCATCCGATCATTGACAGTGACTATGTTTCGCGTATGTAAAATAAGTTTGGATATTATCTACAATAATTAAATATAAAGTGAAACGTAGGTCGTTCGTTATCTCAGAAATTGACCATTATAAATTAATAAATTTTGCATTTATTCCTGTCCCAAGAACTATGTCTTATAATAAGTTGTTAAAAGTAAACTGCTTTCTCGTAAGTGCTGTAAATTTTCATCATTCAATATATAAGGAAACAAAGATGTATGCTTTCAGTGAAATTCGTCGTCGTGCGTGCAGTTGTGTATTAGTGTATTAATTAACCGCGTCTATATATATAAGTGAAATAAACATGTGTGTGTCTTTAAATATTTATCCAACAAATATATAAGTGTGTGTGTGTCTGTGTATGTAAAAATCCTTCCAGTTTACCTACATTAGTCAAGAATTGACGGGAAAACGGCGACAAAAATCCGTATTTTTTTCTTTCACTCTTTCTTTCTGCATTTACAACGACTATAGTAATTTTACGTACACAATACTTCTGAGTTTACTACAGTTGTTTGGAACTATTGGACGAAATAGTAAGAAACTTTGCTAATTTGGTGAACATTTGTCGGGATTAGTGACTTAGTGTAGAAAATAGTAAAAAATACAAAAAGTCCCCTTATTTCCGGTAGTTGCAATGTGAAAATAGTAAATTCTAGTGTGATTTTATACAAAAATTACTAATCTCGGTCTCTCCGTGTAAGAGTTTTACGAAAGCACTGTAAGTGGCTTTTTTGCATTTTGTAAAATAAGAAGGTTAGTTTAAATAGAAAACAAGTGAATTTCACAAAATATTCAATGGATTTTTTGCCCTGGCTTTTTTACACCCAAGACCAGTTATTAAAAAAAGCAAAAATAAATTGTTAATTCAGTTCAATTTCCAAAAATTAACATTGTATACGTTTTCGCGGGTATACTTTTCTCCTTATGTACAAACATTTACTTTTATTATTCGTTCACTTAATCAAATTGTAATATGTTTGAAAAGTTTACCAAAATGTTTTCAAAAAAGCAACAAAAAATTAAAATTACAATAAAAACAATATTAATCTAGGTACAACATTCAAATTATATTCAAAAGTTGCGTATTACCTAATGGTATTTATATTCTAAACAGCTGATAAATCGGCTTAATAGTTTTTAAATAAAACTCAAATGGCTTTTTTACACCATGGCTTTTTTACCCCACTCTACCTTATTAAAAGCAATATAGCGTGAATATTTTAAAATAATTGAATTTTAAAATTAATTTTTTTTGAAAAAGTTTAATTGCGGATTTTTTTTGAAATTGAATGGTTGGGCACAATAAGGGGACGTGCGCGCCGCTACACGCTATAACGCCAGTCAAACGGTAGAAATTCTAGAAAAATTGGAAATTTTGATTTTTTAAAACCAGTATCTTTTAGGAAATTAAAAAGCGCATCTTTTTTTCCTTTGAGATTTTTTCTAAAATGAATATTTTAGAAAATAATGACCAAAAACTAACAAATTTAAATTCTCAAAAGTGATTAAATTTTTAAACATAACTCGTTGTATCTTCGGTAAATATTATTGAAATTACTTGTAATTTGGCATACAAACGCATTTGGGTCCATACAAGGCGACAACATAATTAAAAATTAAAAAAAAATGAATTGTTTATAGAGATCCGTCAATAATCACGTTTTCTTATCTTTGCCGTCAAAAAGTCTGTGGGGAAGTTAAGAGTTGAGCAAACTTCCAGTGAGACATTTGTTTATTACTATTTGAGGAAGTTTTCTGTAAAGTTACAGAAAGATTCCTTAATTATTTATTGAAATATTTTAATTTTAAGAGAAAGGGCGGCGCGCAGTGAACCTTTGTCTACGTGCAGTCTCAAGTGATATTTGTTCACTGGCTCAATAAAACATGGTTTTTTTCTCAGAAAATCTTACTAATAAATAATATAATTTTATAAATAAATTATGTTAAAATTATATGTCTAATTAATATTTAATTAATAATAAAAAATTTGTTAGTTGAAAATTTTTAGTTGAAAATGTTTATATATTGAGAAATAATACAAACTGTATTTAACTAAAGAATATAAATATATTGTTTTGTGATAAATTTATAATAACTTTTGTTAGTATATCGTTTATTTACAAACTATTTCATATTTTGATCATTGAAATTATTTACAAACTTTTGCACACTCTTGAATATGATTTAGCGATAAACAGTTGAAAAATAAAAGGAAATAATTATTTATTTAAATTACATTTAATTTTAAATAAATTAACGTTATATAATATTTGTATTCATTATTATTTATTTTATTAACCTAAATAAAATTAAGTATTATAAAATATGCTTACAAGCGTATTCAGCAATGTATGTATATTACAAATATTAATGTACGTTTTTCGTTTCTGCTAAAGTGGATAAGAATTACAAATAGTGAAATGTCAATAAAACTATTTTTACAAACTATTAAACAAATATTTTTTACGAAATTAAAATCTTTAAAAAACTAATTTCCTGAGAAATAAACCATGTTTTATTGAGGCAGTGAACAAATATCACTTGAGTCTGCACGTAACGAAGGTTCACTGCGCGCCGCCCTTTCTCTTAAAATTAAAATATTTCAATAAATAATTAAGGAATCTTTCTGTAACTTTACAGCAAACTTTCTCAAATAGTAATAAACAAATGTCTCACTGGAAGTTTGCTCAACTCTTAACTTCCCCACAGACTTTTTGACGTCAAAGATAAGAAAACGTGATTATTGACGGATCTCTATAAACAATTAAAAATTAATAAACAATTCATTTTTTTTAATTTTTAATTATGTTGTCGCCTTGTGTGGACCCAAATGCGTTTGTATGCCAAATTACAAGTAATTTCAATAATATTTACCGAAGATACAACGAGTTATGTTTAAAAATTTAATCAATTTTGAGAATTTAAATTTGTTAGTTTTTGGTCATTATTTTCTAAAATATTCATTTTAGAAAAAAATCTCAAAGGAAAAAAAGATGCGCTTTTTAATTTCCTAAAAGATACTGTTTTTAAAAAATCAAAATTTCCAATTTTCAATTTTTCCAGAATTTCTACCGTTTGACTGGCGTTATAGCGTGTAGCGGCGCGTACGTCCCCTTGTTGTGCCCAACCATTCAATTATTTAAAGTTTTTATTTTCTAATATTTATTTAATTAAAGAATTAACGAATAATTTAAATTTCGTAAAATTGAAAATTGTAAAGAAATGGATTTGAAAATTGTCAAAGAACTTTTTCGAAAATTATTAAAAATAATCGATTTAAAGAAGAATTTTAGCTAAAAATTGTTGTAAACAATAATTGAATTGTAAATGATTTTATCACTCCGTCATATTTAATTATTATAAAACATGAAGAAATCGATCGATATCTTCATGTTTTATAGTTATGAAAAATTTAAATATATAGTTTTGAGTAAAATGTTCTTTTATTTGACCCGGACTGGTTATATTTTTGTCAGTAATTGGTCCGTAAAGTTCGTATTTTTAAATACTTATATTGGTTCGTGCCCTGTTTAAAGGAACTGATACAAATGCTTCTCATTCAATACTTCCTTTCGACTTGAAATGTATATAAAATGTAGATGTGACTTTCTTCATCAGTACGGCTGAATGTATTTAGTAAAATTTCTGCAATAAAAGAAATATTATTTAAAACTTGTAAACGTTTACAATCAATGTAATGGTAAATTTATTATTCAAGATTGGAATTTAAAAATATTAATTATAATACCGTAATTTTATTATTTGTTTACAGATTTCTAGCACACTTGGAACATTAAGATTTGGATTTTCATTATGCATCGCAATAAAAACACTTGCGGTAGAGTAAACGCTCCCTCCGGATATGGTTATTTCGCACGGGCAATGTTTCCCTCTAATGCTTTGAATTTTCCTGCAACGCATCGAGACATTGACTATAATAGAAGCAACGGTTATAATGAAATTTTTTTCGCTGTTCATCAAGGAAAATTAAATCTCGCTCACAAGTTATTGAAGGATGATGATATTGAAAAGGAATGTTGCGGTAGAAGATTAATCCACGTTGCAGCAGCTAGAGGTCACGAAAAAATTGTATGTTTACTTTGTCAACGCAACGCTCGAATTGACAGAGGAGATCAGGACGGAAATACGCCACTGCATCTCGCAATAAAGGCGAAACACACCGATGTGGTTTATCTACTTGTGGAAAAGAATACCGTAAATTTGTTGAATTACATTAAGAAAGCGCCACTCCACATGGCCGTAGCAAACAGTAACAATCAGGTTGTAGAGGTACTTTTGTCAAGTGGTGCTAATCCGAATGAACCAGACGCAATTGGCGATACACCACTTCACGCTGCTGTGTCAATGGGGAGACCCAACTTGAAAATAATTACTCTTCTCATGGATCACGAGGCAGATGGAAATCTACTTTCCGATGCGCTGTTCACCCCCCTCTATCTCGCAGTTGCTTCAGGACATATTCAAGTAGTTAAAATTCTTGTCAAGTACGACGCTCGAATTGATATGATTAATAAAGGCGAAATATCGCCACTCGTCCTGGCAATTAAGGAAAGTAGGACAGAAATGGTACGAGAACTTTTAACCAGCAAACATCATGAATATTCCGAGATGACAGCACTTCATAATGCTGCAGAAGGCGGTAAACTGGAAATCGTCAAATTATTAATGACTAACGGATATAATAAAGTCAATTCCAAGAATGAACTTTTTCAGACTCCTCTCTACTTGGCAGTAAGCAAAGGCCATTTGGAAGTGGTAAAATACCTGCTGGACAATGGAGCGAAACTAGAAATAGCAACTGATAATGTCCAAGGAAAATCCCTTCTCCATTTGTGCGCCACGAAAGGTCAGATAGAAATATTGAAGTGTTTAATTGAACACGGTGCAACGATTGACAAGGAAACGTTTCAACGCGAAACGCCACTCCATTTTGCTATTTCTGAAAGTCACGTGAATGTTGTCAAGTATTTATTGGAATGCGGCGCGAATGTTCGAGCGAAAACACTGAATAATGAAACTCCGCTTCATTTAGCTGTTAAAGCAGGCAACGAGGAAATTGTAACGGAAATTTTAAATCGTGGTGTAACTTTACATTCACTGGACGACTTGAATTGTTCAGCTCTTACATATGCTGTGAAATCTCGAAAGAATAAAATAGTGAAATTGTTCATTGATAAAGGCCACAGAGATTCAAGTACTGTATATGATGAACGAGCTATTTATATTGCTGCAAAAAATGGAGATACGGAAATTTTAAAACTACTATTAGATGCCGGATGTTCATTGGACACTATTTGCAAGGAGAAAAAACCCATTCACGTAGCTGCCATTTTCGGTACTGTTCCATTAATCGAGCTACTAATTAAGAGAGGTGCCGATGTTAATTCAAAAAAAAGATTCGGGGAAACGCCGTTACATCTTGCAGCCGCATCAGGACGAACATCAATGGTAAAATTTCTTTTAAATGCTGGTGCAAGTCTTACATTAAAAACTGAATCAGGTTTAACAGCATTGGATTACGCATTGGATAGAGAGAGACACCAACTTATTAGGCAAAAACGTTCTACTGTAGCTGAAACTGAAAACTCTGCTTGGTCTCTTCAGCCAAACATGTTCGAAAGGTATCTCGATATAACGGAAATGATATTACTTAAACAAGCTTCAATTCCCGAAACACTTTTCTCATTTTCTGTGAGTCGGTTAATTCTTGCTTTTAAGATGAGAGTAACGAAGGAATCTAAAATAGAATTTGAAAGTAAACCGAAAGGAAGTAAACCGAAAGGAAGTATTTCAAATGTTAAATTTCAGCCTGAAATCGTCCAATGTATTCTTAATTATTCAAGAGAAAGTATATCTACTCATTCCTTAAATACTATTTTGAAAAATGCAGTTGAACAAAATTCGTCTGGAGTATTAAAATGTCTTTTAGAGTACGATATTATAAAAACGTTCAGTGATATTGAAATAAATTGTTCACAGTGTGATATTGAGACAATTATAACCATAATTGATCACATCAAAGACAGCGAAGAAATTTATAATTTATTATATAATTCAACAGTACAAACGTGCGTTAAAAGATTTCGAGAAACCAGCAATCTTCAAGATTCTCCTGTAAGAAGAGAATCACAAAGTTTAAGACTCCGATTCGAAACTCTCAGATTGGGAAGATTAAATGATGATTTATTTATGTTAGAACAAGTTTTTTCAACTCAGCTAACTAAAACTTTTCTTCTAGACAGAAGAACATATAATGATACATTAAAATTATTAATTGCCCGCTTAGTTCATTTGCGATCGATTTCTGAAAAGAACAATTTTCCCGAGTCGAAGGAAACCAAATTTCTTGACGATTATGGACTTAGTGAGTGGTACTCGGATTGTGAATTACAAATAATGAACACAAGAGAAACAAAAATCCATCATCACTTTGATGTGACTTACTTCGATATTTTATCACAACCTATTGAAAAAATTGCGAATTATGTTCGACAGAAAGAGTTACTAAAGATTTTGGAAATATCTTCTATGAAATTCCCCGCATATGGAAAATTTATCAAAAGAAGCATCGAAAAGGGCATATGCAGAAAAGAATTATTTGACGCGTGTAGCAATTGCTTATTGAATGTTATCGATACAAATTATAAAATCCAATTGCCAAGTATCGTTATCGATAAAATTTTAAAAAACTTGTCTATTCTTGATTTAAGAAGATTTCAACAAGCTGGAAGATTCATTAATAGGAAACCATTCCAATCGCGTCCTCACTTTGCCAGAAGAGGAAAAATCGGATTCAAAAAATTCTGAGATATATCAGTGTGTCATTTTATTATTCTACTTTTTATAATATACCAAAAAAACAGTATTAAACTTGTGTTAAGTGTTCAATAGTTCAAAAAGTTAAATTTGAACACAAAATTGTTTAAATACGTTTATGTTACGTTTATACATATTCATATTATTTGATTTTATATACGAATAAGTATGACTGAGGTTCAAAATAATTGTAAGTTTTCATTTTTGTAAAGTTTATAAAACAGAAAATGAAAAATAAAAACAATTTTACTGTTCATTTCTTAAGAAATATTGAAAATTTTAATTTGTAACTAAAACAATATTTATAGGTAATCAATTTATATTGACTATATAATTGCGACGCACTGGAAAATTCTATCCTAAAAAATGTAATTATCTATTAATTATAAAAACAATAAATCTGAAAACTTTTTATATTTTTTCTATTTTCGGATACCATTATGAAAAACATTTAAAATTCAGAAGTGAAAATTTCTAATTTTTAATTGAAGAACCGGTTATAATTTTTTTCAACTAAAATTAATTCTCAAATAAATCATAAAATAAAAATTTTTGTGTAACACCTGTAAGGAAAGTAATACTTTACATGCCTGTAAAGTAGGCGCAAAACAGTACTTTGCTGCACTAGTGCGACAAAGTTCTTAAAAATTTGAGTTTTTTTTGTGATATACATAGGCATTTGTTTTCTATTTGTAGAATACCTGTTTTTTACAGTAATATACGCGTAGAAAACCATGTATATTACCCCTACTGAAAATTCCCATATGGGAAACCACATGGGATCCTATGTCAAAAACCATGTAAAACCCTACTTCCATGAAGGAAACCATGTGGTTTCCCATGTCAAACCATATGGGAAATTGAGACAGGATTTTAGATAGGAGATTTGAACAGTTTGTCTATGCATAAAACCATATCAAATCCCACATGAAATCCTGCATGTTTTTCTCAGTCAAATCTTAAACCAAATCCCATGTGAAAAACAGTATCATTTATTTATAATTATTTTCCCAAGTCAATCCCCAAGTGAAATCCTTTTTCCTTTTTTTTAATTTTCTAAAATTTTAATAAATCTTTCGAAACAATTCAATTATTTTTATAAATAATGAAATTTTTTTCAAAAATTCAATTATTTGTAATAAAATTTCATGAAAGAATAAAATTTTTAATAATGTTTTTCGAAAAAATCCAATTATTTTCTAATTTTCTACAATTTTAATAAATCTTACATTAAAACAATTCAATTATTGTTATAAGTATAAAATTTATCGCAATAACTAATTTAATAACACAGACTCTAATAAAATTGTTTAAAAGAGTTTAAATTTCTATCAATAATTTTAATAAAATTTTAACAGTAAAATTATTCAATAAATAAAATGAATTTTTTGAAAGAATTCAATTATTGCGAAAACCTTTAATAGTACCTACCTATTCTTCGAAAGAATTTAATTATTTTCTATATCTTAATAAAATTCTTAGAATGAATTAAAATATTTTAGAAAATTGTAATAAAATTCTCAGAAAAATTTAATTATTTTCTAAAAATTTTAATAAAATCTAATACCTAATCAAATTTTTAATTTTAATTATTAACAAATACGATTATTTAAAAAACTTGAAAGAAATTGTTCATAAAATTCAATTATTTTCTAAATTTCTAATTAAAATTAAGATTAACGAAACTCCATTATTTTAAAAAAATTGAAAGAAATTCTTCAAAAGAATTTAATTAGGATTTTCAAAAATTTTAATAAAATTCTTCACAAGAATTCAATTATGTATTTTCAAAAATAATAAAATTCTTCGTACGAATTTAATGATTTTCAATACATTAATTTTAAAATTGAAGATATTTAAAAAGAAAAATTATTTTAAAAATTAGGAAACAAAAAAGCAAACAGCAACTAACTTCAAACTGCGAACAAATTACCGGAATACAACGATTACCCAGGACCACAAAGGGAAATTGAGGTGGACATGTTCTGAGTAAAGGTGACCTTTATGTTTTTGGGGTCGCTGATTACGATGCCGGTGTCTGTATGACCCCATCACGTCAGTATCAAGGTCATTAGAATCGATGTGCAATACATGTTTTTCTTCTCATATTGATGAGAAGAATAATTTACAATGAGTTTTAGACGATTTTGTTAGGTGAGGAGCAATTCCACGTGAAATGGTCAAGTAAAAATTTCAATTGTCTGGGAATAGCTTAAAACTCTGGTAAATAAATTGTTGTTTAACATAAAAGTAATAAAATTCTAAAATATTAACATTTCAAAAAATTAATTGCGTAAATTATGGAGATTGCAGTTTTGCCGTTTTAAGCGAAATTGGTAATTTGAAATCAAATCTGTATAATTTTGACAAAAATTGACTGAATTCAATTTTTTTTATAGTAAACTTTAAAATTTTTTGTAAAGTTTAAAAATTTGAACAACATTGGGTTTAAAAAAATAAATAATAAATACAAAAAACTAACTTTTTAAACATTTTTATAGTTTATTTTATTGAAAGCCCATTGTTATTGCAAAAAAGCTCAGCTTTTCAATTAAAATGATAACAAAATAAGAAAGAGGTAGTTTTTGTACAAATTAAAAAATAAGAGTTTTGGAATTTAAAAGTACACAAAAAATGCTTTAAAATTCACTATATAGAAATTTAAATCACTTAATTTTTCTAGAATTTATGTCAATTTGAATATAACAATGTCCCTTAACATATAATTTTTTGATTGGTTTAATTCTCGTGGAATTACTCTGCTGAGAAAACTATACTTGTGAGGGTTGAAAAAATTACCCAAAGTAACAGTAAAATTTGATTTCTTTAGTATATGCACCTATGCTTCTTTATTTAATACAAGCAATATAAAAATTATAATTTTATTAGTTTTTTTGTTAAAAAAGTTATCAAAAATATACAGCTGATATTACAAAAATTATATAATACTCTCTAAATTTGAATCAGCGAAAAGTCGCTGATTCACCAGCCCAGAGTATGCAGCTGATGAAATAGCGTATATACACTGATAAAACAGCGTATATGCACTGATTTTCCAGCGTATATACGCTGTTTCATCAGCTGCATACTCTGGGCTGGTGAATCAGCGACTTTTCGCTGATTCAAATTTAGAGAGTACAATTAGTTTTTATAACAATATAATTCAATGAAGTTACAATAAATTTTCTTCCCAAAAAACTTGAAAATATAATTAGTGTCAAAAATAATAAACGGAGTTAAATCCCGTGTGGAAAAAGCCACGTTCGAGCCCCACAGCTCCGAGGCCCCCGTTGGGGGCCCTCGTGGAAGATCCATGAGGAGAAATCCACGAGGGCACCAGCAGGGGCCCCGTTCTTTGCCCTTACGGTTGCCCTGCTCAAAAATTTATCTAAGTTTAAAAAAAAAATTTTTTTATTGAAAAACTTTAGTTCAGAATGCATTAAATTACGTTTCAAAGCACCTGAAATAAACATTAAGTGACATTTTTCCAGAAATCCTATCACAAAGTTATGGAAATTTACGAGGGCATTTACCAGCAAAAATTTCTAAGTCCAAACAAAAAATATTTTTTTACATAACAAAAATTAATGTTTATAATGACTTTAAACAATGAAAAACACGTTTTTAACACAAATGTTTTGACATTTTTTTTTTTTTGAAATTATAAAAATATTAATTTACGAATATTTATGGTCTATTATTATATTATTAATATTGTTATTATTATTATTAAACTATTTAATTATTTGTCATGGTGTATTAGTGTCAATAAATAATTTATTGAATCATCAAAAGCAAATCATCAACTCACGTACAATAAGACAATAATTTTCAAGTAGGTTCCGTAGCATAGTGGTAAGAGTGTTGTCTGGTAGTTAGTAGAGGCTCAATTCCCGCGTGAGTCAGATTTTTTTTTTGGTCACGATTTAATTAAAAAAAGTAAAAATTGTTAAATGAGAATGTTATTTATCAATAATTGGACTAATTTGTTATTAATAAATTATTAATTTATTAATTTAATTGAAAATAAAGTTGAGGGCATTTTATGAAATCCACGAGGGCACCGCGTGGAAAATCCATATGGAATCCATGAGGATTTTCCTCGAGGGCACCCATGAGGGAAAGCATGTCACGCCTTCGAGGGCTCCGCGTGGATTGCCCCTACGGGTTCCACATGGCAAGAGGGCAATCCACGAGGGCCCTCACCATTTTTCTGCACGGAATGTTAAATTTTTATTATTGATACAGGTACTTAATATTCTTTATATAAAAATACATCATTTCGATATTTTTAAGCTCTCGTAAATTTTATTGCATCTTAGTTGAACACCTAAATCTGTCAGAAATGTTGTAACGTGGGGTACTTTATCCTTTTGTTTTCCGCTCTCAAACACTGTGACTAGAGTCATTCTCGGATCAATGTTGTACATGGCGTAAGTATAACCATCCTATAAAGTTGTAATTGTTTCTTAATTAATTGTTTTCCAGATTAAGTTAATAAAGATAGTAAAATTTTACTATCTCAAAGTAAAGGTTAATGCCCTTCTACACGGAGAGACTTTTGTTACAAAAATTACTTTATTGTATTTCGATATTTCTAATAAAACGTAAGAATTTAGGGATAATCGAGGTACGATGATGATAGTTCTTATTATAATAATAAGTAGTGTTATTTTTTTTATCTACTATTGTAATTTTTAGGGAACAGAAGTTAGTATAAAAGTTTAGAAAGAATATCATTTGATGTTAAGACAATTGCAAATACGAGAATATAGAACTTATTTATAATATTGATATTTTTATTTGTAAACCCACTATTTTGAATACTATTAAATGTAAAAAAATTTTAGATACTGTATTATTTTCAATACTAACACGCTCTGAAATGAAGTTGAAAAATGCAGTTTGAAAAAAAAAAATGTAAAAAATAAAATAAAAAATGTCAAATAAATTGTTATTATTAAATAATAATTAATAATTAATAATAATATTAATATTAATAATAATATAATAATATAATAATATAATAATAATAATAATATAATATTATAATATTAATATTATTATTATTATTATTATTATTATTATTTTTTTTTTTTTTTTTGCTTAGGGACTTTTGGGAAATCTGCCTACAGATACCTTGGACTCCGCACTCCAAGGTTATGTAGGGTTGGTGTGATAAAACAAAAGGAGATAAAAAAAGAAAAATAAATATATAAAATAGTAAATTTAATAAACTGGCGACCTACTGCCAGCCCGACCCACTAAAACCCGTAACCCTTCTTCTGGAGCCCTTTACCCTCCCTCGGAACTGTCGTAAGACTTTAGCCTTCGAGGGTGGCGCTCCAACTCTGTCGCTAATGCGACTTTCTGCTTTTCTCTGCGGTTAACCTGCGTCCATAGTTAAAAAAATTTTTTTTTAACTATTTCAAAGTATAAGCGGAATTTACAGCACAACAATAAAAAAGCAAATTCTAAAAAGTGTAAAAAGTCAAAAGATAAAATTACAGACGGATATATAAAAAAAAAGAAAAAATAAACGCGTATAAAATATTGAAAACATAAAACTGTACAAAGATGAATAAAAAACACAAACAATTAAAAAATGTATAAGGACAAATAAATCACAAAATAAATTAATAAAAAACAAACGTACAAAATTAAAAGCTGTTTAAATTACGCTTTTTGGCGGCCGTCGAGATCCTTCCTCGACATAACCGAGATTATGAAGTTCTCGACTTGCCGCCAATTCTCTTCCGACTGGGTCATCAGCGATACCATGTTCTCCGGTGTAACTTGACTGTTTACACCTTCGAACATGGCCCGCCTCTCCAAGTCCCATTTTCTGCATGAGAAGAGGGTGTGCTCCGCGTTGTCCGCAGGGAACTGGCAATATGCACACACCTCGTCCTCGCGTAATTTAAAGCGACACAGGTACGAGTTAAAACACCCGTGACCTGTGAGCGCCTGAGTCATATAATAGGAAACCTGACCGTGTTTCCTATTTATCCAGGTGGCGAGTGCCGGGATAAGGCGATAAGTCCATCGACCTTTTTCCTCACCATCCCATCTTTCTTGCCATCTTTCTATGAGCCTGTGCCTCGCTTCTTTGCGGATCAGGCCCTTGCTTGGTCTTATTTCCTCATCTAAGGAACTTCTTTCTTAAGAAAAGAGAAAGATTTCTTCCCTTTCCCTCGCCAAAAGATCTGCTGGCGGGACACTTGCAAGGACCTGCACAGCACTCGTAGATACCGTCTTATATGCAGAGATGATACGTGTTGTTATCGATCTCTGCGCCGACAGTACCTTTTCACAGATGGTCACACATCTTTTATTCCTCAGGGATGGGGCCCACGCTGGTGCTGCATAGAGCATTTTAGCATGGGCGACACTCGCCACCAGTCTCCGTTTTTGTTCACGGAGTCCGCCTACATTTGGCATTAACCGTGAAAGATTAGCCGCACACTCGATCGCCTTATTTGACGCCGTAGCCATGTGGTGGTGGAAGTTTAACCTTCCATCCAACTCCACACCAAGATATTTAATTTGCTTACTCCACTTGACCTCGAATCCGTCTATCACGATTCGTGGGAGCTCATAACCACGTCTGTCTGTGACCAGCAGTGCCTCGGTCTTTTCCAGGGCCATTTCAAGACCTCTGGTATCCAGCCAGCTTTTTGCTAGTCGCAGACATTCGTTCACCAATGTCCCAAGAGCCTCCTCACTTTCGGCAGTGCACACGAACAACGCGTCGTCCGCAAAGCCGATGATCACCGCACCTTCGGGTAGATCCATTCGCAGAAAATCATCGTAAGATACATTCCATACAAATGGACCCACCCTCGAGCCTTGAGGAGCACCACGCTGCATCTCTTCCCTGAGAGTGCAGGTGTCTCCCTCATATATAACCCACCTGTCGCTAAGATAATTATCCATTATCCGCAACAAGTAGGGCGGCATGTTTTTCTTTTCCATCGACTCGATGAGATCTTTCCATCTTGCTTGTTTTTTCCTGCTTTGGCTATGTCCACAACTGCCTGGATGGCATCAACTGTGGACTTGCCTTTACGGAAACCAAATTGGTGATCCGATAGACTATTCTCTCCGGTCAAGTGGCTTTGCATTCTCTGCAGAACCATATCCTCTAGAAGTTTACCCATCGTATCTAGCAGGCATATAGGCCTGTATGATGAGACTTTATCTAGAGGTTTTTCACCTTTCCGCTTCCAGTCGCGGAAGAACTCTCCTCTCTCAAGGCAAAGATTGAAGCATCGAAGCAGAATCTGGGGTGAAGTGTCGATTACCAACTTTAGGATCTCGTTACTTATCCCATCGATTCCAGGCGCCTTGCCTGTTTTCAATCTTTTGCCTGCTTTTTGCAGTTCACTAAGTGTGAAGAGTTCTTCCTCTTCGTCTTTGCAAAAACTCCAGTCCCTTCTAAGGTATGGTTCTGCAGGAGGAAACAAAGAACTTATTATCTTTCTGACCCAATCGGGATTGTCCAGGCCGGGGGTCTTTTGCCTCGTCACTATTTTCTTAGTCACGATTTTAAAAGCCAGACCCCATGGGTCCTTATCGACTTCCTCGATTAGGTCCTTCCAGCTACGGCGTCGCGACTTGCGGATCTCTTTCTTGAGGTCCTTTTTCGCCCCCTTGAAAGCCTCTTTCAGCAAGGGATCTCCCTTAGATCGGGTATATGTCCTTCTTGCTTTGAGGCATTCCTTTCTCAAGGAGGCTAGCTCCTCTGACCACCAGTGCAAGGATTTTCTTACGGGAGTGGCGCCATTGCGTGGCATTGACGCATTGCATGCGGTGACTATCATGTTCCTCACCGTTCGCACCTCCCCATCCAGACTGCTCGGCCTCTTCACCCAGCCCAAGTCCTCAATTAAAAGGGCTTCTCTTAGGGACCGGCCGAACTTTTTCTTGTCGAGTCTCTTCATATTCCACGAGGAGGTTTTGCGACTAGGAGCATCCTGTCTTTTTCCTCCTCGTGTGTCTCCCATCGAGACTGAGAACTCAATGTACTGGTGGTCACTTGCGGTATATTCCTCAGAGACCCGCCAATCGGTTATGCGGCTAAATAGTTTAGACGATGCGATTGTTAGATCTATAATTGATCCGATCGCACCTCGTCTAAAAGTCCATGTATTGCCTCGGTTTACTGCCAATAAGTCGTTTCTGGAGATCATTTCTCCAATACGAATTCCTCTCTTGTCGAGTCTCGTCTCACCCCACTCTGGCGACTTTGCGTTAAAATCACCAGTGATGATGACATCCAGCCTGGATTCTGTGAGGCTCGCTTCTAGGTCTTCGATATTGGCTTCGAAGTTTGTCAGTGGGTCGTTGGGTGAGAAGTAGCAGCTATACATACGTATATTAGTCACCTCTATCCACACGAACCCACTGCTCGTCTCCAGAAACTTGTCAACCCGCAATTTCGAGTTGCACAGCTTTATGGCGGCTCTCTTCGCCTTATCCTGATACCAAGGGGCGAGGTCGCTTCCTTGATACTGCTCACTGCAGAACAGGATATCGACCTCATTTTCCCTTGCTGTTTGTATTAGGAGCAGCTGTGCATCCTTACTTGTATGCAGGTTGACCTGCAAAAATTTTAAGGATTTGAATATTTTCACGAAGGTTTCCAAACAGTTCCGTTTACAACCGAAGACCAGTTAATGTTAGGCGAACACTCAGCAAACAACCGAGCGTCATCATCGTCTTGAAAGTATTTTGTTAAAAACGTTTCAAAAGTTATTAGTGATTAAACAATTGAATTGTGTAATAATATTATAATAAATCATGTATATATTTATATACATATTTATGTATTATATACGTATACACGTGCCTAGTAACGCATTTTGTATACCCCTACCCTACACTGAAAAAAAAAGTATTGAACCAAGAAAATTTTTCTTGGTTGAAGCAAATCGTGGGATTGAATACGGCCAAGACTATTAAAGTATTGATTCAAGAAAACGATTTTCTTGACATAGGATATTTGGGAGAAGAACATATATTCTTGATCCAAGAAAATATGGAATTCGACCAAGAAGTTAGTCTTCTTATACGAAGTATGAAATGTATTAAATAAATAAAATATTTTCTTGTTCTAAGAATATATATAGTTAATTGAATTATTTTATTTGATTCATTCAATTTTTTGTAACGTTCGTTCAAGTAATTCAAGATTTAAATGAAGAAAACATTTATTTTGTGAGAAGAACAGATATTCTTGATCCAAGAAAATTTGGAATTCGATCAAGAAATTAAGTAGCATGTAAAAAATGCAGAATATATTAATTCAAAATCATTTATGTATCAAATCAAGAAAGTATGTTCTCTGTCCGAGAAAGTATTTTCTTGATTTGAGAAAATTTATAGATTTCAATCAAAAAAATACTTTCTCAATACAAGTAAATTATTTACTTAAATTACCCCTCCCCCCCCTTACCCCCATCCCATCTTTTCTAATAATTAGGTTAAACATTTTTATTATTTAATTAATTAACATTTATATTTTTTATTTAAATAATTAAATAATTGTTATTTTACATATATATATTTACATTTAATTATTACTTGACACAAATACAACAAATATACCTTGAAAGAAAATTTTCCACGGTCGGAGGAATTGAACTCGGGTTGCACGCACCAGAAGCCGTCACGCTACCACTATGCCATCCTAGCCTCAATGGACAGTTTTCAAAAACTGATATTTAAGTTGCATATACATTTGAAGAAAAATATTTTCTTGGATCAAGAATACCGGCATTGTGTTAAGTAAAAAAAAGTTTCAAAGCAAATAAATAAAATGATTCGATTCAAGAAACACGAATTCTCCAGACAATACTTTATTATTTCGCTTAAGAACATGATATTCTAGATTCAATACTTTTTGGTACTTCGGAAAAGTAAAATATTTGGTTGAAATAATTACATATTGAGTTCTGCCAAATACTTAATTGTTAATTCAAGAATTCTGTTCAATGCTAATAATTACTTGACACAAGAAAATGAATTTCTTTCTTCAAATGAATATGGGATTAATTGAATATAATTTTTAATTAACTTGAAACAAATATTTACTTATATTAACCTTCGTATTTTCTTGAATCAGGATTATATGAGCGTTGAATTAAGTAAAAACTTTTTTAAAGGAAACAAAAGAATGATTTAATTCAAAATCTTACATTTAATTGAATAATTGAATAAATAAAATATTTCATTCCAGAAAATATAACATTCTCGCAAGAAATTAATGTTTTTGAAACATGAGAATATAGAAATGCTTCAAGTAAAAGAAATGCTTAGAATAATTAATATTTCTTTGAAACAAAATAATTTTTAATTGAGTTGAAACAATTATTAACTTATATTAATCTTCCCATTTTCTTGGCTCAAGACTATGGGTGTTGGATGAAATAAATAGTTGCTTTAAAGGAAATAAAAAAATTATTTGACTCAAGATACCAAATGACTCAAGGTAAATTACTTGACGTGAGAACATGATATTCTTGATTCAATACTTTTTCGAGACTTGGCGCATGTAAAACAGTTCGTAAGATAAGAAAAAAAAATAAGTTTTTTTTTTTTTTTTTTTTTTTTTAAAATAAGTTTTAAAAATAAGTTACGTAACAGTAAGATATTAACTTATGTCAAACCCATATTTTCTTATTTCAATAACTTTGATCAATGCTCAAAATTACTTGACACAAGAAAATAAATTTCTTCCAATAAGAAAATATGGGTTTGTTTCAAATAAATCAGGTCAAGAAAATGCATTTACTTGATTCAATGAACTTTTTTTCAGTGTATATATGCTATATTTATGTAGCGTCACCTGATCTTCACTTTTAGTATAAAGCTTTAGAAAAGATTCAGAAAACTTTGAGACTTATTACCAAAAGTGACGTTGGCTATGTCTTTTCATAATCTTTATTAGAATTCTTCTAACTATACCTCGATTATCCCTAAATTCTTACGTTTTATTAGAAATATCGAAATACGATAAAGTAATTTTCGAGAAACACTTTGTACTGCTCTTTCTTAGAGTAAAATGTCATACAGTACTACTATTAGGTCGGTAAAGTTCACAACGTTTATAATATTTTTTGTTGACAAATGTTTATTTTTTTATTTGGAAATGAAGAAATATTGTTACCAAAATTTTGTAGTAAAAAGTTTGAACAGAAAATAGTTTTTTTTAATTAATCGTTTATTATAAATGTTGTGAACTTCACCAACGTGTTCTATCTATACAGTAGGAAATTCTGTATTAAATAGTAACAAGTATAATAATCATGATAATTACATTGCAAAAGGAAGCATCTTTTAATTTTTAATACATTGTAGTCACTTTTAAGATATTTAAAACATCTCATTTTTAGATGTTTTTGATATCTTTTTCGAAACGACTTAGCAGTGACTACAATAGTATCTTAAATAAGATGCCTTCTTTTTACAGTGTGTGAAATTTGTAAAAAATTAATTTAAAAAATTTTAAATTGGAGCAGAAAATGAACCTAGAAATAGGGGTTCTTTGGTTCCCTTTTGGATACAAGTCATCAACATGCACATTTAGCCCAATTTCCCTACAACCACCTTATAGGTATTGATACTGTTACTGTACCTTTTGATTTTGTTCATTGACAAATATAATTTTATCCATTGCTTTAAGATCTGCATAACGGTCCTGTATGCCTTCTCTTATATTATCCCAATGAGATATAGGTTTTTGTAAAAATACCTGAAAAAGCAGTTATGAATAAAATGTGAAAAACGATTTTACAAAATGTTTTAACATACTTACACTTGGACAGCAAACGACAAGCGAAAAATCATCTCCGACTTCAAGTTCTTTCTTAGGATGCCTGTACCCAGGTCCAGAATCTTGAGTACCTCGTGAATCAAAGATTATTAAAACAGCCATAACGTCGTATTTTCTTTGAAAGCTTTGCAATCTAAACGAATAATAAATATAGTGTTCGAAGTGTATGACCTAATCAAACTTTTTACAATATGAGTGAATTAATAATTAGTCTCACTTGTGATAGTAGTCGACATTTTGTCTACTCATTATGCTTCTCATTTCTCCAGAACTCGCTTGTTGACTTAATGTTGTATGAAAATATAATGAACACTTGGATAAAATGGCACTTCTCAGTTTTAGCAGCCATTGGTATAATGTAGGTTGCTGATTTGTTTTTAAAAAAGTTGCTCCAAAACCAAGTTTCCAAGACTTGTAATAAAAGAAAAATTGAAAAATAAGTAATACTACAAAAAATAGTATAAGTATGGAAACTTATTCTACAATATTGAAGCGAATTTGGCATTCCTCCTATATCATGTGAAAGTCGGGTTGCGAAGGAATTGTCTTTTTGGGAAATGGCATTTTGGCGTTCTCTGGGCCCTAAACAAGTGGGGATGATGATTTCGAGTTGCGTGGGATGTGTAATCGGTTCTAGGAAACGCGAAAAGTTATTTACTTCTTTGAATTGATTTTAGTTGTGTGTGAATGAGAGGATTACGTTGATCTTTTCGGGGTCGATTGTTTTATTCAAATTTTAATATATTTGTTTTTTCGTATTAATATTTACATTTTACAAATTTTGTTGGACATTTAACAAATCAGTGAATGTTTCTATCGACTGTTTTTGTATAAAAATATCATCATTTGAACTAAATTCACTACTTTTATTTTATGTGATCAATTTTGAAAATATAATAAATTTTTTAATATAAATATAATATTACTTATGAATAGTGATTCATTAATTCTTGATTTCAGTTATTTTATTTTATTTATTAGTTCTTCGTTATTTTTTGTTGTAATTTTTATATTGTTCTGTTAATATTCTTTTATATTCCTTGATAGACATATTTTATATTATTGATCTTATTGATTTACAAAATTATTCGTAAAATTTTTATTTCGAAAAATATGTTTAATTAAATTAGTGTTGCCGCGATACGAGACGAGGCGATAATTTTAACTGTCTCGTCTTGTCTCGTTATTATAGGGCAATTTATCGTCTCGTCTCGTGTTTCGAAAATATTACATATTATCGTCTCGTCTCGTCTCGAGTATCGAGAATGCTACACATTATCGTCTCGTCTCGTCTCGAGCGTCGAGAATGCTACACATTCTAGTTTTCTCTCGTCTTTTTCAGCTTTCTTTATAAAAGTATAGTATTGTAAAAAATTTGACGTGTTAATTTTTTTTAATGTTAATATTTATCTTAGATATACATATATGTCTGTAAAATTTTGTTCGCACATTACGAAAAAATGACTTGACGATTAAAGTGAGACTTGGTAGTCTCTCAGGTATTAGTCTGGTTTAAAATTTTAGCTATATTGGAATAAAAAATGTTAAGCTGAATAATAGTTACAATTTATTTTCAAATAATCAAAAATGCAAATTTTTTTATTTTTTGCATTAAAAAAATGTTTTTGTCTCCAATAACTGATTACTTGTTTTGTTTATTATCAAATAAATTTTATTTGCTTCAAATTCTGAATTCATTGGTTCAAAAATAATTTATTTCAGTAAAATAAAAATTATTTCATTCAAGTTCAAGTGAATACTTTCTTATTTGATTCAAATCAAATAATTTTTAAAAAGATAAATATAAAAGTTGCTAACTTTTTTAGCTAAATATAGAACCCATTTTCACAATAATATTTAAAAATAAGCAAAAAAACTGAATTTATGATCCAAACCCAAATTTTTTTTTCACAATTTTTTTAAATTTATTTTTCCGTTAAATATTGCTAAATTAAAAAAAAACACTGAAAAATGAATTAAATTTCAACTTTTAGTTAAAAAAGAATTTATTTACTAAATATTATGTATAAAAAAAATATAATTTATATAAAATATTTATAATTTCTTATATTTTGTTTAAAAAGACTATTAAATGCAACGTAAACAATAAAAGATTTTAGTATACATATATCTATCATATTTTATATATATATGTTAACCGTAACTATATATTTTCAGAATAAAACTTTGCAATTTAAAAAAAATTCTCATCGAGAATTCTCGTAATTCTCGTCGAGAATTCTCGTCTCTCGTGACACCTCTCTCGTCTTGTATCGTTTTAGCGATAATTAAAAAAATACTGTCTCGTCTCGTCTCGAGTCAAAGTTCTCTCGTCTCGTCTCGCCTCTCGCCATTATCGCGGCAACACTAAATTAAATGGTAGAAATTTGAAAAGTGAACAGGGATTGTGCTTCTTGTTCGTATAAAGAAGTGTGTGCTCCGAGGGTTGAGAATACACAAGAATTTAAGGTGTTGGACGGTGTTCTTTGGCTTGCCACGTAAGTTAACATTTGTTGTTGGAGCTCATTTCTTTTCATCCTTTTTTCATCATCAGAAGAAAATGGCAGATCTGCAATGTGCTAGGAGACATTACTTGTAGAAGAAGTTAAGCAGCATGGCTACTTCATTGGGGCAGAAGATACCATTAATGTGACCATTGATACAAAATCTGACTACAAATATTTAGCAAAAATCTTCAGGTACATCTTCAGGCGACCCAAGTAAGGACCTAAATAAATCGTGATGACAAATTTACATCACGACCCATTACGCGAAAAACTATTCTTCTTCACAACAAATCTCCACCAATCTCATCGGGGAGTTCCTCTTCCAAAAACTGCAACGTAAAAACAGCTTTTGGACACACGAACCCTTTTTTAAATAAATAACCGTTGAGACGCTACCAAATTATAACGCCTTTGGCACTCTCAACCGTTTCACAACACAAGAACATAAATAAAGTAAAACACTTAAAACTCAATTAATAAAATAAAAACTAATTTATTAATTAAAAAGAAATAAACTCTAAATCAAACAACAGAATATAAGATAAACTCTTTCCAACAATTCTCGATAATTGACGTTAGTCAACAATATCGCCTCGCGACTCCTTGAATCTCAGCAAGTAAGTGAAAAGCAAGTGAAAATCCGATCTCCTAATAATTACCGGTAGGCTTCCTCATCATATATTCTGCTTATTCATTTTTCCTATGGAAAATTAGGAAGAACCCTTTTTCCTTATCCCCACTGTACAGCACCTAAAATGGTCTTGGAAAGGGTCATTGGTCATGTGACGGTCGCTGACAATTAATCATGCGCGAAATCATTTGAATTCAGATTTAACGAAAGACACCGGTCTCGAGTCGCTGAACCAAGGACACACACAAGGGACTTGACAAGAAAACAAGACAAAACTATGATAAGAGAGAGACGGACAAACAACTCGCTAAATTGAAATTTACTTTTCCTACACACTACAGATTTGGAGAGTAAGTAACGATTCACCTCGTTACTAAATTAATTTTTGTCTTTGAAAACTCCATATAATTACTCACCTCTTTATTTTGTAGAGTACGTTCCCAAGCTGACATTCGAGCTTGAGCTCCGTATAGGGCCATTAAAGAAGGCAAGAACCTCCAATTTTGTATCTCAACATGTGCTTTCATAAGTTGTGCCAGAATTTCACATTCTAATCTAAATTAAAAGTAAAGAATTATTAATTATTTGTGAATAAAACGACCATTCTGAGTTAAGAGATTATATTAATAATTAATTATTGGAAGCAATCTAGTTATGGAAACATTATTACTTATGATTAAAGGAAATGAATTTATCATTCGGTAATTAAATATTAAAGGTGAAAGAAGTTAACAATTTTTCCAAATCAATCTCACAAATAAATCTCTTAATAAGGTCATGAGTTTCATATGTATCGACATCACAGCTGCCCTAATACAGGATTACCGGTAGTTTTCCCGACAGCTATTGTCCCGACAACTATATTTCCGACAAATGTTTTTCCCGAAAACAATTTCCCGACACGTATTTCCCGACAAATACAAATCCCGACAAATAATTTTAAAACAATATCATGTGTAGATAAGGTTTAAATTTGCCAAGTTTCCTTGGAGGAGAGAAAGGCATAAACGAAAGGAAATGCAACATATTCAGATGTAGCTGTAGGATTTCGTCGATTTTTCTCAATCAATCCCAAGATGGTAAACAATTGTGTAAAAATAGTCGGAGCGACCTCTTTAAGAAATAATAAAATAAAATTAATAATGAAGTTGAAATTATTAAAAATTAAATTAACTGTAAAATTGAATAAATTAAAGAATTATGATTAGTTGGGGTAAATAGAAACAGAGTTGCTAAGTTTCACCAAAAACATAAGTTTTTTTTTAAATCGGAATACTTTCGGTTTTTATGTGTATTGAGTTATTATTTCACAATAATTTTGACACATTCGAATTTTTAAAAACAATGACAATCTATTTGTTTAAAGTTCTGCATAGCAACCAAATCGAATTGTTTTTTGTCGGGAAAAATACTTGTCGTGAAACTAGATTCGGGAAGAAAGGTGTCAGGAAATTGATTTCGTGAAAAGTATGTGTCGGGAAAAAAAATTTCGTAAAATTGAGTTCGGGAAAACGTTGGGGAACCCTAATACAGAAACCTGCTTAATCTGAAAAATATTTTCGAAATTAATTAGGGGAGAGTGGGGCAAAGACGCTAGGTTTACATTTATCGATGTATATTTTTTAAATTAAGCAATTAATTTATGCGGTCTTTGTTTTTCATTATTCTAAAACTAATCAACAAGAAATTTTAATAGTTGTTATTTAGTATATTATAATTATAAATACATTATTTAATGAAATTTAAAAACAATGCAAAAAATCCCTTTTCCCCACACGCTGGGGCAGCGACGTTTTCGCTTATATTTCTAAAAGAAAGTATTTATAAGCCCTAAAAAAATTAACAAGTGATATTTATTAGTACAATATTTACGAAACATAAGGTTAACAACATATTATTAAAAGAATTAAACTATTTAAATAAGAAATAAAAACTTTTTGTGATTTTAACCTTATATTGTGAATTAATACATAGAAAATTCGAATATTCAATTGTTTTTAACCAAATTATGTTCAATATTGCCTTTGCCCCACATAACAAACTTTTTTTTTACTTTAAATTTAAAATATTTAGATACAAAATTAAACTAAAACACCACGCCAATTGTGTAGAGAAATATTTAATTTATTTACATGTTACGTTTTTAAAAATTAAATACTTAAACTTATGTTTTAAAAAATAAAAGTTTGTTCAGTAAAATTATCATTTTATTTTTGCGAAACAATTTTTTTGTTATATTTCTTAAAATATTTGATATTTTTAGGTTTTTCTTTTTTTAATCGATTGGTCTGATTGCATTGCAACTTAATTTTTAATACCAATTGGAATAGACAGAAAATAAAGGAGATATTTTAAAAAACGTCTTTGCCCCGCATAGTGCCTTTGCTCCACTCTCCCCTAATAATTTCAAAATTAGCAAAGAACTCAGAAAAAACGGTAGCATGGTGGGATACGAGCCCACGACCTTTCTGTTGCCGGTAGACTGCTCTGACCACTGAGCTACATGCACCCCGAGACTCTCCGAGTTCCTTGACGTATTCTGTCCCTTCCTACATTATTTTAATGATAATGCAGGAAGTTTCTTAAAGATGCTAAGATGATTCGGAAAAATTGTTAACTTCTTTCACCTTTAATTATTACTTATGATTAGAACAAGTTGTATTAGAATTTTTTTAAAAATTGTCTAATATGTACATAAGACGAAGTGATGGAAAAGATTCGAAGAAAGGCGAATTCTGAAGGCAGCTAGTCAAGAGTAGTTAGGAACAAGGCCCACTAAGAAAGGAGATTTCTTTATTTAAATCGAGGGCTCTTATCTGGCTCCTCAGATAAGAAGTTTACCAATAAGGTGCCAAGAATCGTCGATTTCGCGCCTTACATTGTCTTTATGGAAAGTGTGATCCAGAACTTAAATATTGGTATAAACTAAACCCAATAGCAGTTGCGGATTTGACTAAAAGCGTGACAGATTCTTTCAGAGAAATGGAATAAATAGGGTTAAAATAACGTTTAAAAAAATGAAGGATGCCAACACTCTCGTTTCTTCTAAAAATATCTCAGGCAAAATTTAGAATTTATATATACCAAACAACTTCTATAGATTATGGGAAAAATACGGAGAAGCTCCTAGAAAATGTTTTAACCTATAAAAAAATTACGCAAAGTTGGAATTTGACTGAAGAAAAATGCTTTTCATTGTACTGACAACACAAAAGCGTTGAAATCATTATCTGTATCGACTACACTTACGTAGTTTTTTATGCTAAATACTAGTCCGATGCCTGAATTGTTGAAAAAAAATTTAGAAATATAGGGGAGACCGGGGCGTAATCGCTAACTTTTCACTCTTTGTGGTTTTACTTGGACATTTTTGTTCTAATTGAATGTTTATCTCCCAGAAAAGTTACTCTGGTATCTCAGCTTTCTTTTAAGACTACAAACGTCCCGATATGATTCTTACTTTTTATTCTACAACAGTTTTTCTGGATCAATGTAGAGCTCCAAAATACGCCCCGAGCCAGGGCGTAATGGATAACTCCCGGGGCGTAATGAATGATTGCTAATTATTATCTACAGTTCCAATCTTATTGTATATTGTAAATTAAGGTTTCTGGGTATTTCGTGAATGCAATTTTTATTTAGCAATACTTCTCCTATCGCTTTTTCAATAATAGCCTGTGATATTAACATTCTCTTCATTTTTTTTGGTAATTTCTCATTATAATCGTAGCTTGAAATCTACTATTTGTAAATTTTAGACCAAAACTTAAAAATTTTGACAAAAACACCAAAACATACTTAAACTAAGTGACAAGTAACCGCGAAAACGAACCTACACTTAGCCGATATGGTAGGTTGCTCTTTATACATAGCGTATTGCATTAGCCAACACGCCCCGGGAAAAACTAGCCATTACGCCCCGGGGGTACTCGGCAAATATTTTTCAATTTTTTATCAATACAGTAAGTGTGAATCAAAAATCTTCAATTGGCCCTTAAAAACAAATGCTCAAGCTCAAAACGTGATTTTAGTTTTTTCTTTAAAGCTATTATTGAAAAAATTAGAACGAAAAAATGAAAATTTTGAAAAGTTACTTTCGTATGTCAAAAATAGTTTTTCTACTATTTTTCTTACAATAGTGAATAAATATTTATGAAACTTCCTACAAACTTGCAGTATACCAAGTACAATAACTTGTGTATCGAGCAAAATTATTACGATTTACGGTTTTTAAATAAATTACAATTATTCATTACGCCCCTTAGCCATTACGCCCCGGTCTCCCCTACATCCGCCATGTTTTTTTAATAAAATGTCAAAATGCTTTAGATTTAAACAAAACACCCATGTTTTATGTTTTTGTGGTCGCTGATAACGAATATGACCTCCGAAACTTAAGAATCAAAATGGCGGATCCAATATGGCCGACTCAAATTGTCCAATGTTTCGGTTTTAAAGAAAACTCTCATGTTTGATGTTTTTAGGGTCGCTGATAACGAATATTACCTTAGAACTTCGAATTTCAAAATGGCGGGTCCAATATGGCCGACTCAAAGTGTCAAAATGTTTCCGTCCTAGGCAAAACTCTAATTATTTATGATTTGTATATAAAATATTTGTAACTTTTAAAGCTGCAAAATTTTCAGAATTTTTAAAATGATTTTATTACATTATTGAATGGCAAAAAATTATGAGCTTATATCAAACTATGTTCTTTTTGTGTTATCATTTATTTTATTTAGTATATATACTAAGCTTCTGTAATAACCCACATAGCACAATAGTATGAGGTAAGGTTATGTTTAGTACTAATCGTAAGGCACATAAGGTTACACAATATTGCTGCGGTAGACCTGAGGTGAACTAAAAACTTCCGCCATGGAGGTAAGGTTACACGTTAGGGTGTGGTGAGTATATATGATAAGGCCATGGTAACCTTACACGTTAAGGTTAAGGTAACCTTACACGTTAAGGTTGAGGTAACGTTACATGTTAAGGTTGAGGTAAGGTTACATGTCAAGGTTGAGGTAAGGTAATTATTAAGTTGTAAGGTTGAGGTAAGGTTAAGGTAAGGTTGTGATAAATTTACCAGTTATGGAAAATATTGAAAAAATAATTAATAAATAAATATTCAATTAAAAAGTTAGTTTGTTGCTCTTCTCTATTTTGGAAACCTGACATGAAGCAGAAAATTTTGAAAACAAATTTGGGAGGACTGGGAATCGAACCCGGGATCGACGCGCATAAACCTATCATTCTAACTAACTGAGCTAAGTAGAGAACTGGCAGAAGGAAAATTAATGTTGCCTTTAAGGTGAACCAAGAAGATGATTAACTCCTTAAAGGCAATATTAATTTTCCTTCTACCAGTTCTCTACTTAGCTCAGTTAGTTAGAATGATAGGTTTATGCGCGTCGATCCCGGGTTCAAATCCCAGTCCCCCCAAATTTGTTTTCAAAATTTTCTGCTTCATGTCAGGTTTCCAAAATAGAGAAGAGCAACAAACTAACTTTTTAATTGAATATTTATTTATTAATTATTTTTTCAATATTTTCCATAACTGGTAAATTTATCACAACCTTACCTTAACCTTACCTCAACCTTACAACTTAATAATTACCTTACCTCAACCTTGACATGTAACCTTACCTCAACCTTAACATGTAACGTTACCTCAACCTTAACGTGTAAGGTTACATCAACCTTAACGTGTAAGGTTACCTTAACCTTAACGTGTAAGGTTACCATGGCCTTATCATATATACTCACCACACCCTAACATGTAACCTTACCTCCATGGCGGAAGTTTTTAGTTCACCTCAGGTCTACCGCAGCAATATTGTGTAATACGATTACGATTAGTACTCAACATAACCTTACCTCATACTATTGTGCTATGTGGGAAGAATTACAAATCATTTTTAAAATAAGTTTCGTCTAGAACGGAAACATTTTGACAGTTTCAGTCAGCCATATTGGTTCCGTCATTTTGAATTTCGAGTTTCTGAGGTCATATTTGTTATCAGCGACACCAAAAACATAAAACATGTGAGTATCGCCTAAAACAGTAACATTTTGACACTTTGAATCGGCCATATTGGATCGGCTGTTTTGAATTTTAAGTTTCTAAAGTCGTATTCGTTATCAGCGACTCTAAAAACATCAAACATTTGAGTTTCGTTTAAAACGGAAACATTTTGACAATTTGAGTCCGCCATATTGGATCCGCCATTTTTAATTTTAAGTTTCGAAGGTCATATTCGTTATCAGTGACCCCAAAAACATAAAACATGTGTGTGTTGTTTAAATCTAAAGCATTTTGACATTTTATTAAAAAACATGGCGGATTTATATTTTTAAATTTTTTTTCAACAATTCAGGCATCGGACTAGTATTTAGCATAAAAAACTACGTAAGTGTAGTCGATACAGATAATGATTTCAACGCTTTTGTGTTGTCAGTACAATGAAAAGCATTTTTCTTCAGTCAAATTCCAACTTTGCGTAATTTTTTTATAGGTTAAAACATTTTCTAGGAGCTTCTCCGTATTTTTCCCATAATCTATAGAAACCCAGCTTTCATGTACAATTTTTTTTATTAAATTATATCATCTCTGCCAAGAATTCTACGATTTTGTCACAAAAATCAAAAGTTTCCACACCGTGGCACCGTGTGTGCACCTAAAAAGGACGGGCTTGCGCTTGAAGGAGTGCGACTACGGCAATTTTGAATATTTCGACTTAAAATTTATTTTACAAATACTTGAATATATAATAAAGATGACGGTTTAATTTAATTAAATGTACCAGTCATATTTTATTAGAAAAAAAATCAGCAAAAATCGGCCTGTTCTTTCCCTTGTCACAGTAGACTTCCCCCATAACTAACAAGTCACTACAGCGTTTTTGATTGGCTGTTAAATGAACAAGTGTGAAATAAAGGGACTAGGAACAGTACTTTTATATTTTACATATGTCAATCAATCTCCGTTCTTGCCTACATATCAAGAGAAAAGAAACTAAGAAACCTAGCAGCAACCAACCAAGCAACCCCAGCGGACATCCCAATGAATATATTTTTAAAACAAAGTTGGATGAAATACAAAATGTGGACAATTCAAAAAAAGGTGGTCTTATAATTACTGACGGTACTGTAAAAGTATAAGTATAAAATAAAACTTACGTTAAAGCTGCCTTAATCGCCGTTAATGCTAAATGAGAACAAGATAAGGAATGTGAGAGTATTATGGCTTCAATAGTTTGTAACAAATCAGGGTGGTTCATTGGTCGGTGACTGGTACTCATGTTATACATCTTTTCATAACTGCAAAGAGTAATATCGTTAATTTTAATAATCAATGTTGTATAATTAGGAAGCATATTCACATAAATCTATATTACTGACAAATCCATCAATTGCATCCTGGCCGTAACAAATTGGCACAATTGACTTGACACTTCAGCAACGGTCGCTCCTACTGCGTTTGTTCCCTTCGTCATTTCTTCGACTCTCTTCAAGTCTCCTTTTAGTGATTCGTACATTGTCTTCAGAGAATTCTACAAAAAATATAATTTCAATTTATCATAAGTTTTACTAGAGTAATTATGTTTCATTTTTCTATGAGGGATTTCATAAGCATTTTTCTTTACGATAAAAATACATATTTTAAGAAAAAAAGAATATTCAATCCAAATTGTAAAAATTGTACATTGTTTAGCAAATACTAAATTTGTCAAATGATAGATATACTTACGTCCTTGCGAAGAAAGCCTTTGTTCTTGATACGAAGGAAACCTAAATCCACGTAGGAGCGCTCTACCAATGCTATTTGAGGAAGGTGCATGAGCAGCATCCCCCAAGGGCCCATCTGTCCCGAACGACATGATTCTCTCTCTCTTTCCTGCATTAAGTGTAAATACTTAACAAATTTATCAAATAATACGGCTTCGGATCGACTTTGAGGCGCAAAAATGTCGCTTTAGTCGATTAAGAACATACAAAAAAAATCGAAAAAGACGTTTATTTCAGGGCTCGAACCAGTGAAAGTATTTAAAAATACAGACTTTACGGACAAAAAATGAAAAATTACGGACCATTTACGGACCAATTGCTGACAAAAATATATCTAGTCCGAGTCAAATAAGAGAACATTTTACTTAAAACTATAAATTAAATTTTTCATAACTATAAAACATGAAGATATCGATAACTCCGAGTCTTTGATTTCTTCATGTTTTATAATAATTAAAGATGACCGAGTGGTTAAATTTTTAAAGAAGTGCTTTTTGATGTTTTTGAGAAAAAAATTTTTGAAGTTTGCGCTATGACTTTTTGTGCGTTGAGCTAACTAAGTAGCGCCTATGTCAGTGTATTTTAAAAGATGATTTGACCTTTACTGCTCGCCTCTAATACATTTATTAATTATATACGTAGGGTAGAGTGGGGTAAAAAAGCCACATTTTTACTTTTGATGCTGTAAAATCTGTATTTAAAATTTTTTTCTCAAATTTCCAATTGTTATTGAAAGTTTAGTTATTAAGCTTGAAAATTCTTGACGGAAATATTTTTTATCTCATGAAAGGACTAAGTTATAAGAGTTTTACGAAAGCACTGTAAGTGGCTTTTTTGCACCACCTGGTGGGGTGAAAAAGCCACCCTACGATTTTAGCAAAACATGTTATCAATTTAGGTATTTTTATAGTTTCTCTTTATTTATATGACAAATAGTCTTATTTGAAAAATATTCTAATAATTATGAAAGAGTTTTTAGCAAGCAAAATTGAAAATTATATTAAGTTTACCTGTTTTCGATTTGCACTGCCAATTTTTCGTACCTTTTTTTGGAAGTTCTCTTTAAGTTTTACCACAGATAACATATTTCGTTGCAACCGTTTATTCATTGTTTATTTTTTAAATGCACTTTGAACTACTTTTTCGTCGTGTTTAATTAATTTTATTAAATAAACACGAGAAATTTTGTAAAATAAGAAGGTTAGTTTGAATAGAAAACAAGTGAATTTCACAAAATATTCAATGGATTTTTTGCCCTGGCTTTTTTACACCCAAGACCAGTTATTAAAAAAGCAAAAATAAATTTGTAATTCAGTTCAATTTCCAAAAATTAACATTGTATACGTTTTCGGTATACTTTTCTCCTTATGTACAAACATTTATTTTCATTATTCGTTCACTTAATCAGACTGTAATATGTTTGAAAAGTTCACCAAAATGTTTTCAAAAAAGCAACAAAAACTTAAAATTACAATAAAAACAATATTAATCAAGGTACAACATTAAAACTAGATTCAAAAGTTGCGTATTACCTAATAGTATTTGTATTATAAACAGCTGATAAATCGGCTTAATAGTTTTTAAATAAAACTCAAATGGCTTTTTTACACCATGGCTTTTTTACCCCACTCTACCCTATATATTATTATTATAAACAGTTTAACTATATATTTTTAACTTTTTTATAAACATTGTTTTCCTTTTTTATTGTAAAAAATCTTTTCCTCCACACTTTATCCAGGCTTATATTTCTAATTTTTTATTTTTATGGTCTTCAGTGGGACAAAAGTCAAACGTTATTGTGTCAAATTTATTTTATACTAACTGAAAAAATGCTTTAAGGCATGGGATTTAATAATAATTTTTGTCGTTGAATGTTAAAAAAATATTTTTTTAACAATTTTTTTTTTATAAACAAATGAAGAAAAATCGATTTTTATAAGAAACTTATAGCGCTATTTGATTCTACACGGAGAGAAAAAAAAAGTTGTAACTGCTTTCTTTTGAGTCGTCATGCTAATTTTATGAAGTCAAGTAGTGATAACCGGAGAGCCAGGCCGTTTGGACTTGGCTCTACAGTTGAGTCTTTAGTTTTCGTCAGTTAATTTACTACTGATATCGATCCAGCCATTGACACTACTTGAGGCAGCCAGGCCAAAACTGCCTGGCTGTCAAATTGTGCTGACCACAGGGGTGACACTACTGCAGTTCCCATAAGAATAAACTAACCTGAGAGTTGACCGTCGCCACTGGTGGCGCTGGCTGGACATTGGACCGATATTGAGTGAAATGCATGGGATTGCAAAGAGAAACTTAATTTACAATCATTAATATTAATTTGATGGTATTTATTTGTACATAATATTGATTCAGTAACTTTTTAGCATATTTTATAATATCAAAAACTTAGAAAAAGTGTTCAATATTTTATTTATAATGAAAATTGTGCAACAATTAATGGCGCAAAATTCAAATTAATAATATTATAATTATTTTCGGTTATTTCAATTATTGTTATTAGCTATTATTCAATAATATTTTACCAGTATAAATAGAAATATTTTAGACAATTTATTGAGACGCCTGTTTATCCCCGTTTATGCAAATGCTCTAATAGTCATTTGATCTAATTTAAAGGTTATAAATATTCAAATGATCTAAAGAACATTGAATATAATGTGATTTTATATAAAAGTCTAATTAATAAAATGAGTTTATTCTATAATTTATTTTTAAGCCAATAATCAAAATATCCAATTCGCATTTTCTATAATCATAAGCAATTATAAAATTTTTTCACGCAAACTTTCAACTGATAAAATAGTTGTATAAGCCAAAGTTTATTTTTTATAATAACCTAATTTTAAAGTGTTATAATTTTTAATTTGTATAAATTGTAATTTAACAAATGTCTGTCAAATCTAAATGTAGTAAAATATAATTTATTTAAATAAAATAGCTTTTTTAAAAAATGCTAACAACCTCGAATCGTCAATTGATCAAATATTCAAAACATCTAATCGTCATTTCGTCCAATGCTAAAAACATCGAATCGTCAAATGGTCGAATGCTTAAAACATCGAATCGTCAATTGATCAAATATTCAAAACATCTAATCGTCATTTCGTCCAATGCTCGAAACGTCGAATCGACAAAAATTGGAAAAATTTGCTTGGTTTAAATAAATGTTAACTTACATCAAGCAAATTTTTCAACTTTTTCTCGATTCGACGTTTCGAGCATTGGACGAAATGACGATTAGATGTTTTGAATATTTGATCAATTGACGATTCGATGTTTTAAGCATTCGACCATTTGACGATTCGATGTTTTTAGCATTGGACGAAATGACGATTAGATGTTTTGAATATTTGATCAATTGACGATTCGAGGTTGTTAGCATTTTTTAAAAAAGATATTTTATTTAAATAAATTATATTTTACTACATTTAGATTTGACAGACATTTGTTAAATTACAATTTATACAAATTAAAAATTATAACACTTTAAAATTAGGTTATTATAAAATTATAAAAAATAAACTTTGGCTTATACAACTATTTTATCAGTTGAAAGTTTGCGTAAAAAAATTTTATAATTGCTTATGATTATAGAAAATGCGAATTGGATATTTTGATTATTGGCTTAAAAATAAATTATAGAATAAACTCATTTTATTAATTAGACTTTTATATAAAATCACATTATATTCAATGTTCTTTAGATCATTTGAATATTTATAACCTTTAAATTAGATCAAATGACTATTAGAGCATTTGCATAAACGGGGATAAACAGGCGTCTCAATTTATTTATTATAATATTATTTAGTATTTAATTTGAATTTCGCGCCATTAATTGTTGCACAATTTTCATTATAAGTAAAATATTGAACACTTTTTCTAAGTTTTTGATATTATAAAATATGCTAAAAAGTTACTGAATCAATATTATGTACAAATAAATACCATCAAATTAATATTAATGATTGTAAATTAAATTTTTCTTTGCATTCCCATGCATTTCACTCAATCTCGGTCCAATGTCCAGCCAGCGCCACCGGTGGCGACGGTCAACTCTCAGGTTAGTTCCAACTCAAAAGTGTCACCCCCGTGCTCGTATGTTCAAAACGTCGAATTATCAATTCATCAAATGTTAAAAACATCGAATCGTCAACATGTCGAATGTTCAAAACGTCGAATTATCAATTTGTCGAATGCTCAAAAAATCGAATTGTCAATACGTCGAATGTTTAAAACGTCGAATGATAAAAACGTCGAATGCTAAAAACATCGAATCGTCATTTAGTCGAATGATAAAAACATCGAATCGTCAATTCTTCGAATGCTAAAAACATCGAATTGTTAATTCATCGAATGCTTAAATCATCGAATTTTTTTTTTTTTTTTTTTTTTTTTTTGTCGAATGCTCAGAACATAGAATAAGGCCAACGCAGAATAGATCTGTAACCGGAACCGCAATCGTAAGCGTAACCGTAAGAATGAGTTAAAGAAAGATAGGTATATTGTTTATCCTTCTATAACTCATTCTTACGCTTACGGTTACGGTTCCGGTTACAGATCTATTCTGCGTTGGCCTACACTGAAAAACTGTTAGGAGAGCTGTTCGCCCAATGCGGTGAACTGCTGCGTTAAAAAGAAACGCACAGCTCACTTTATTTTTGGGCGAGTTACTCTCCTTTTTGGGCGAGCAACTCTCCTTTTTGATAGAGCTGCTGCCCTTTTTGTCAAGCAGCCGCTCGCCAACGCCATTGGTAGTCAAGTTTAGGAGAGCAACTCGCCTAATTTTGATAGAGCTGTGAGTTTAAAGTTAAGTAGCGCTGCACAACAGTCAATAGCGGAACTGCTCTACCAACAGTTTTTCAGTGTATAGTCAGTTCGTCGAATGCTCAAATAGTCGAAACGCCATCTGTTCGAAATGTCAAGTAGTCGAATGATAAAGTAGTCGAAACGCCATCTGTTCGAATTGCCAAGTTATAGAATGGTAAAGTAGTCGAATGGACAAAAAGTCGAAACGCCATCTGTTCGAAATGTCAAGTAGTCGAAACGCCATCTGTTCGAATTGCCAAGTAGTAGAGTGATAAAGTAGTCGAATGTTCAAAACGTCGAATGATAAAAACGTCGAATGCTCAAAACATCGAACTGTCAATTCGTCGAATGCTCAAAACGTCGAATGCTAAAAACATCGAATCGTCAAAAGTTCGAAAAAGTTCTTTGTTTTCAGTAGACATTAACTTAAAACAAAGAACTTTTTCGAACTTTTGACGATTCAATGTTTTTAGTATTCGACGTTTTGAACATTCGACTACTTTATCATTCTACTACTTGGCAATTCGAACAGATGGAGTTTCGACTACTTTATCATTCGACTACTTTACCATTCTACTACTTGACATTTCGAACAGATGGCGTTTCGACTATTTGAGCATTCGACGAATGGACTATTCGATGGTTTTACCATTCGACTAAATGACGATTCGACTTTTTGAGCATTCGACGTTTTGAACATTCGACATTTTTATCATTCGACGTATTGACAATTCGATGTTTTTAACATTCGACGTATTGACAATTCGATGTTTTTAGCATTCGACGTTTTGTCCAATCGATGTTTTTAGCATTCGACGTTTTCTCCATTCGATTACTTGCCATTCGACTATTTGATCATTCGACGACTTGGCGATTAGGGGATATGCATGCGTCTCGCGTTACAGCACATTTTCGATTCATGTTGCGAGACTCAACCCTGAATTCTTCTACACGCTGCACGCCCCAGAAAAGTGTCTAGCAGAACACAGGGTTGAGTCGCGCAACATGAATCGAAAATGTGCTGCAATGCGCCCTCTTTTTTCTCAGTGCATATATTACATAATTTTTATAAAGACCTATTGGTGTAAAAATGTTATAAACAATTAGCCTGCATGCATACTTTATGAGGTATAAGGATCGTTTTTGAAGTTAAAGATTTTTTTAAACAAATAATTAGCTTAATCAGGAGAGTTTTTGACGTTAAAAATTTTTTAAACAAAATTTTTTCCTCAAAAACTATTTATGTAAGTGGAAATAAATAAGTAAAATGTCTTCCGAGCGAGCGAGGAATATGACGCTAGTTAGAAATTAAAAACTTCAAATAATATAAAAAATAACCGCAATTAAACTTTCTCAAAAAAATTAATTCCACAGAATTGTTAGTTAAAAAAATGAAAAATTCAAATTTTCAAAGATTTTAATTTGAAACCTTTTCAAAATTCCATTATTTCTAAAAATTTACGCTCTATAATGCTTTTATTAATGTTCAATTATAATCTAAAATTTTAACTGAAATGCATTTTAAAATCAACTTTTATGAGAAAATTCTACTAGAATTCAATTATTTAAATACAAAAAACAATTTATTGAATAATTGCATTTTTTCAAATTATTGATTCTCATAAAGAATTTTATTAATAAATTCTTAAATAATTGAATTCTTTTGACGAATTTTAATAAAATTTTTAAGAATAATTGCATTTTTTCGAGGAATTCGATTAAAATTGCATTAAAAGTAATTAAAATTCTGCATTGAGTTTTATTATTTATCAAAATAATTGAATCCCTAATAAGAATTTTATTATTTACCAATATGATTAAATCCTTGTAAAAATTTTATTATTTATGAAAATAATTGAATGATTGCGAAGAAATTAATAAACAAATTTGTAAATAATGAAATTCCTGAGGCATTTCACGTCAGAAATATCACGATTTGCAAAGGGTCTGCCCATTTTCGCAAAACTTCGTAGGATTATAGTTCTATATAAAAGATTTCTTCCCCTAAATTTTTTCAAAAAAAATTCAAAATTGTTGAAGATACGCCATTTTGAATTTTAATATTAATTTTATAAAATTTTGAATTTCTCAAAATATTGTTTATGGATTTTTATGAAATTTACACATTTTTCAGGTAAAAGTATGTACTTTAGAATGCAAATAAAGTTAATAAAAAAAAATTAATTTTTAAATAAAAAAATTTAAAAAATTTTTTTAAAACAATTTTTTGTTTATTTACTCCTCTCTGAGAAAAATGTTATTAACATATTTGGATTCCTTGTGAATTCACCTTTAATTTCATAAAAAAAAATTGATGGAGACTCAACTGGTTCCGGAGATATTGAATTTTTTGTAAAAAAAGCGTCGCCGCGCCATAGCACCAAACTGCACAAGTCGCGTAGTACGTTACCGCAGTCGTGCATTGCTGCTGTAACTATGACTATTTTTTACAAAAAATTCAATATCTCCGGAACCAGTTGAGTCTCCATCAATTTTTTTTTTATGAAATTAAAGGTGAATTCACAAGAAATCCAAATATGTTAATAACATTTTTCTCAGAGAGGAGTAAATAAACAAAAAATTGTTTTAAAAAAATTTTTTAAATTTTTTTATTTAAAAATTAATTTTTTTTTATTAACTTTATTTGCATTCTAAAGTACATACTTTTACCTGAAAAATGTGTAAATTTCATAAAAATCCATAAACAATATTTTGAGAAATTCAAAATTTTATAAAATTAATATTAAAATTCAAAATTTCGTATCTTCAACAATTTTGAATTTTTTTTGAAAAAATTTAGGGGAAAGAAATATTTTATATAGAACTATAATCCTACGAAGTTTTGCGAAAATGGGCAGACCCTTTGCAAATCGTGATATTTCTGACCTGAAATGCCTCTCCTGTGAAATTTTTATTATTTTTTGAAAATAATTAAAGGTTTATGTAGAATTTTATTAAATTGTTTTTTAAATAATTGAATTCTTTTGGAACATTTTATTAGAATAGATGCCTATTAAAAATCATTGAATTGAGAAAAATTTTTGAAAATAATTGAAACTTTGCCAAGAATTTTATTAAAATTTTTGAAAATAATTTAATTTCGGAGAAGAATTTAATTATTACTAAAGATAATTGAAATTTTGACAAGAATTTTATTCCATGTATAAAGAGGAACAAATTCTGAAAGTATTTTTAATATTGCTAAAATCATCGAAAATTCTTATGATCACTTGGCGTGGAATTGCTCTGAAAAAAAATATTCTTAATTTAAGAATATGTACTAAAAAAAAGGTGCCTAGAATATTCCCCACTTAAATTAAGTGGTAAAAAATTTCATAAAATTTGTTCCAAGAATTCAATTACTTTCATAAATTAATAAAAATCTTCACAGGATTTCAATTATTTTTAACACAATTTTAAGCAAATTCTTCGAAAAATGTAATTATTTTCAAAAATTGTATTAAAATTCTTCGAAAGAATTCAATTATTAACTATTTTTAAAAACTCATGCTATTAATGCTTTTAATATATTATATTCATTAATATTAATTTTTAAATCAATTTTTATTGGAAAATTCTACGAGAATTCAATTATTAAAATACAAAAATAAATAATTTACTAAATAAATGAATGTTTCTCTAAATTGAATTATCATCAAGAATTTTATCAACATAATTGAACTTTTTCGAGGAATTTTAATAAAATTTTCAAGAATGATTAAATTTTTCGTGGAATTTGATTAAAATTGTATTAAAAATAATTGAAATTCTATAATGAGTTGGATTATTCATGAAAATAATTGAATTTTGGTAAAAAATGTGATTATTTATGAAAATAATTGAATTATTGCGAAAAAATGTGTAAATAGTTGAATTCCTGTGAAATTTTTATTATAAATAATTGAAATCTTTTGAAAAATTGTATTAAAATAGTAGATATTGAAAATCATATTGAATTGAGAAAATTGGAAAATTTTTTGAACATAATTGAATTTCTGCGAAGAATTTTATTACTTTTGAAAACAAATAAATTTCTGCAATCATTTGTAACTTCTCTAAAATTCAATTTTTTTCAGTACTTTAATAAAAATCCCTGACTTTTCCCTGATTTCCCTGACCTGTGGCAACCCTGAGAAATATTGAATTTTGAAATGATTGAATTTGAAATTTATATTATTTTAAATTTTGATAAATTGAAATATAGATGAACTGAATTAAAGCTTAGTTAAAAATAAGATGAATTGGAACACGGAAAATTAAAAATTTTGACAAATTAAATTCCAAGTCAACTACGATTTTAAATGATAAAACTTTAAAAAAATTAAATTCAAGATCTATTAAAATACAAATCAGTATAAACTTTGCAGCAACTAAACTTCTTATTAAAAATATTTGAAAAATTTACAAAATATGCGAAAATTGAGGAAAAGGAATAGGTGAAATTGGTGGCAGAATTTAAAAAAGGTAAAAATGTGACATTAAAATTTTCCAAGAAACTTAATTTACTTGATACTTGGAAATTTTAGAATTATTCTAAAATAGTAAGTATTAATCTTAATAATCGAATTTAAAATTTTTTTTATAAATATCTTCTACATGAAATTAATTCAAAATTGTCATTAAGGTAATAAACAGTACGAAATAAAATAAAAACAAAGAAAAATAATTATAATGAAACTTGAAAAGGAGGTCATTTAAAAATTATCCATAGGTACTTGCAATATAAGCAAATTGAAATATGGACAACTTATAATTTATATTATATATTAATTAATATTTCAATTTAATAAAATTTAAATTTACTACTTTTTTTATATTAAAAAAATGTATTCACTTACAATTGATTCCTTAGCTTTATCAAAACATAATTGTGTCACTTGTATAAAAAAACTATTCAAGAATTCTTCTTCGTGGTCCATAACTCATCATTTTTAAAAATTACAATAATCATATAAATGTCCTAAATGAAGGTATTCTGAAAAATAATATCAAACGTAAAAAGTTTTTCACAGAATACTAATAAAAACATGTTAAGGTTATGTTATGACATTTGTGAAATGTGAACTATTTATTCGATTTATTCATAGTTTGAGTTTCATACTTTTTTTGGGATCGTCACAAATTTAAACAGCTGCTAAAAACACTAGACAGGGTTGGCGCATGTTATTCTAGAATTCCCATGATATGAGTTGAATATGAACTCACCTTTATATTCTCATGTAATTGTCCTCATGAGTTCATGACAGTCATGACCCATCCCTGGTGCGGACAGTCACCTCAAAAACTTGCTTATGGCTTTCTCTGAATGTAAAATGATGTAAAATAACTGTCAAAAATCGATGAAAACGTGAGGATTATTTATTTATATTTTCAGTTTTTGTAAGAAAAATCTTTACATGTAAGGATTTAGTTTTTACTATCAGTGACAATAATGTGAGTTAATGATTAAAATAATGTTCGTATGAAGGAAAACCGGTTGAAAATTTATACACGTAAAATATTTTGAAGCTGGAATACTTTAAAATTGAAATAATATAAAAGAATTTGAAAAAACTATGCAAGGAACACTCTAATACTTGAGTTAGTTATAATTATTGATGAAAAGGGAAATAATGTCTGCATGGTCGAGTAAGAAGTGCATTTTGTTTGTGTCCACGTTTCATAGAATGTGCAACTTAACTAACCTCATTTTCTCGTGACCTCCTTTGTCTCTCAGTGAATCCGGCTTATCTATTCGTATTCTAAAGTGATTTTTTTTATTAGTGTAATAAATAAGTTGCACTTTTTTCTTTATTTCACAAATTTTAAAGTGTTGTCGAAAATAGAGAGAGAACATTATTTTTAATCTTTATTTTCATATGACATGAATATTTCGTGTCTATATATATATAGATATATATCGATCCTATAGCTTTACTCTGTTGTTGAACTTTATTGCATTTTATTGTGAAAAGAAGAAGAGCACTATTTTCTTGAAAAAATGACAACTGTTAATAATTGGGAAAATACCTGCAGACTTTGTTCTGAAGTGAAGACTGAAATGCTATCAATTTATGGAATTGAAGGCGTGCAACGAAAAGTGGCTCAGAAACTTCGAGCTTGTTTGCCAGTTCTCGTTTACAAGACTGATCCTTTGCCCAAGCAAATTTGCCAATTTTGCGCTGCAAGACTTGATGATGCCTATGAATTCCGAGAATATTGCTTAAATGTTTACAAAACAATGCACACTAAACTCTTGGTACTTAAAAATTCAGAGTCTGTACAGATTTTTCTCAATGCCATGCAGAATTCTCCAGATCCTTGTCAAGTAAGTGTTTCTCAAATTTATCACTTGATTATCAATACAAAAGTTCTTATCCACATTTCTTTTAAATAGTTCAGTAAGAATTAATTATAATTCGTTCAAATTTAAATGGATTTTTTCGCGCTTAATGAATTCTATTCAAATATTTTAATAATCTCTATCAATAATATGAGCTGGGTTGCCACCGTTGCCACAGGTCAGAAAAGTCAGGGATTTTTATTAAAAGTACTGGAAAAAATTTTAGTTTTTGGAATTCATAAGAAAATTCTCAATTTTTCTCTTTTTTCTTTGCCTCATAAACGATAAAATTATTGTGTATATTCTTGAAATCTAATTTCACTTAAATATTTCAAAATTAATTCAATTTTAAAAGAATTGCGTTTACAATTTTCATAAGTAGATGAACTTTAAGGGTTTATACCACTTTGTCATCTTCAAAAAAACAAAAATTGAGGGGACGGCTTCTAAAAGGGGATACGCGTGGATTCTCACGTATAAGTATTGACGAATAGTGTGATTTTAAAACATTTTCAATTTTCAAATTCAATGAAATAAATTTACACACAATGAAAATGCGCACCTTTTTTTTAAGAAATAAATTTATATCTTTTTTAGTTTATGAAATAATGAGAAAAAACTAAATTTTTGAAAAACAAAAAATTTAAATGTTTTACGTCTTTAACTCGTGCTGGTGTTTTTGATTTTTCATATTTTGTAATCAAACAAAAACAAACTCACAGATTAAGGTTTCCTGAAACCAACTATATTTTTAAAACTTCAAAATCTTAATTAATAAAAAGTTTATTAATTTTTTCGAAAGACATTGCAAAAAATGTTTTTTTTCAACTTTCAACGCTTCGTTTATCTAGGAAATTTCAAGGTACGAAAAACTTTCAGTGAGAAAGTTTTTTATTACGATAGGGACAAGTTTTCTCTAAAATTTTATTAAAATGATATGGATATTTACAAAGTTGTTAATGTTTAAAGCGTATGGTACGTCAGATTTCTCGCGCCTGGAACGCATTGAGTCCCAAATTGTTAGTTTGGAACGCGTTAAAAATGTGTTTGTCAATATATATAATAAAATTTATTGAAATTTTTTTTTAACCTAAATATTTTATTTTGTTATATGTACAAAAGTCAACTAAAATAATATTTCTTATTTTTAAGTTTCTTGTTTCATTTAGTTCAAGGTTTCCACTCTTCGTCAAAATGATCTCGTTTACTACATTTAATGTTTTTAAAATAATTATTAAAAAACTCCTGTTCGTTTGGAGAAAGATATCGATTTCCTTAATTGTGATAAAAAAATCTCGAAATCCTGGGAAAATTGTATTGGGTTTTACCGAACCCTTTTTTTGTAGTCAACGGTCGCGGCAACCGCGACTCATCATGAATCTGAAGTTACCAACGTTGATTCAACGAAAAACTTAAATAAAAATTTTCTAAGGATATAAATTTTTCTTGTATATTTTCAACCCAAGTAAACTCTCCAAACCCTAAAATAAAAAAAACGTGGGTAAAAAAGTGATTTTTATTTTTTTTTGGCAAATTTTTTCCAAAAATCACGAACTTTAATTAAATTCTTAATTCCTCGCATCGGTAGTCATTTTTTTCTTTTGATAATTGTTTATTCTAATGTCGAGTGCCATTTAAAAAAAATTCCAAGTAGTTCCAAGTCGGGGAAAGCAGTGATTTTGGTTTTTTTGTCACGGATTTTTGAAAAATCCGAGCATTTCAAGTAATTTAATAATTCCTCGCCTCGGTAGTTACTTTTTTCTTTTGATAATTGTTTATTTTAATATTAGACGTTATTTAAAAGAAATTTCAAGTGATTCTAAGTCGGGGAAAGCAGTGATTTTGAATTTTTTTTTTGTCACGAATTTTCCAAAAATCTCGAAATTGCAAATTAATCAATGATTCCTCGCTTCGGTAGTCATTTTTTTCTTTTGATAATTGTTTATTTTGCCATTAGCCGTTATTTTAAAAAAACTTCAAGTGATTCCAAGTCGGGGAAAGTAGTGATTTTTATTTTTTTTTGGCAAATTTTTTCCAAAAATCACGAAATTTTAATTAAATTCATAATTCCTCGCCTCGGTAGTCATTTTTTCCTTTTGATAATTGTTTATTCTAATGTCGTGTGCCATTTAAAAAAAATTCCAAGTAGTTCCAAGTCGGGGAAAGCAGTGATTTTGAATTTTTTATTGAAATTCCAGGATTTTTGGAAAAAATTCGACAAAAAAAATAAATATCACTGCTTTCCCCGACTTGGAATCACTTGAAATTTTTTTAAAATAACGTCTAATGTCAAAATAAACAATTATCAAAAGAAAAAAGTGACTACTGAGGCGAGGAATGATTTAGCTCTCGTTTTTGTGACAACGTGCATCCTTCCCTGTTAATCGCCTTGACTGTCAGCTAGTGAATACTGTGAGATTACGCTACGGATATCGACGTAAGTTAAATAAATGTGTAATTAAGTAATTCCGTTGTCAAATTAATATCCTTCCCTCCCCTTTTTCCCTTGAAATAATTAGCCATTCGGGCAGCTAATTATAAATTGGCAATTCATTTGTGCCCTACTTTTCCGCAACCGTAGCATTTTTTCGGATGACTTTTCTCGTTTTGGTTCGTCTTGGAAGTATTACCATTCCCTGCAGAAGAACGGTTTGGTACTGCCACTTGAAGACTATTTTTCGAATTATTATTGTCACCTGAAGGTGAATGAATGAATTGGCAATTCATTTTTATGAATTTAAATGAAATTTCGGAATTTTTGGAAAATTCGTGACACAAAAAAAATTCAAAATCACTGCTTTCCCCGACTTGGAATTACTTAAAATTTTTCTTAAATAACGTGTAATATTAACATAAACAATTATCAAAAGAAAAAATTAACTACCGAGGCGGGGAAATTATTAAATTACTTAAAATTTCCGGATTTTCCAAAAATCCGTGACAAAAAAACCAAAATTACTGTTTTCCCCGATAAGGAAACGTACAAAATTTTTTTTAAATTGCGTCTAATATTAAAATAAACAATTATCAAAAGAAAAAAATGACTACTGGGTCGAGGAACTATTAATTTAATTAAAATTTCGTTATTTTTGAAAAAAATTCGATAAAAAAAATAAAAATCACTACTTTCCCCGACTTGGAATCACTTGAAATTTTTTTAAAATAACGTCTAATGTTAAAATAAACAATTATTATAAGAAAAAAATGACTACCGAGGCGAGGAATTATTAATTTAAATGAAATTTCGGAATTTTTGGAAAATTCGTGACACAAAAAAATTCAAAATCACTGCTTTCCCCGACTTGGAATTACTTAAAATTTTTTTTAAATAATGTGTAATAATAAAATAAACAATTATCAAAAGAAAAAAGTAACTACCGAGGCGAGGAATTATTAAATTACTTGAAACGCTCGGATTTTCCAAAAATCCGTGACAAAAAAACTAAAATTACTGTTTTCCCCGATTTGGAAACGTATAAAATTTTTTTTAAATAGCGTCTAATATTAAAATAAACAATTATCAAAAGAAAAAAATGACTACCGAGGCGAGGATTTATGAATTTATTTAAAATTTCGTGATTTTTGGAAAAAATTAAAAAAATAGAATAAAAATCACTGCTTTTCCTACGTTTTTTTTATTTTAGGGTTTAGAGGGTTTACTTGGGTTAATAATATACAAGGAAAATTTGTATCCTGAGAAAATTTTTTTTTAAGTTTTTCGTTGAATCAACGTTGGTAACTTCAGTTTCATGACTCATCTGGACACCATATTTTTCCGTAGAGTGAAAACAAATGACAACTTTGAGAAAAATAGCATATAAAAAAGGGTTACTTCCTTGAAGTGCACATGATAACAAAAAAAATCTATTGTATGAAAATGTTTGCCAAAATACAGATATAAATAAAATAAAATTTGTTTTAACTTCAAGTATTAAATACAATATGGAATTATTGTACAAATTATTTTGCGAATAATTCTGCAATATTTTTTTAAAAATAATTTCATATATCTTTACGTACAATACATGTTAGAATAAATAAACTGATGCTACTGTTATATAAAGTTAGATGAATCGTCATAATCCATAGTTAAATATTATTTAAAAATAATTACTTTGATATTAAAAAACCAGTCAAAAATTAAAATAATAATATTTTTACTATTCTTAATAAACTTTTATTAGTTAAATTAACATTACATTTATGTCAAAATAACTGTGTACTAATTATTTGTATGTCAGTAAATTTTAACTATTTCCAGACGATTTTGGCTAATTATTATTGGTTACTTCTTAATAATAATAATATTGCAAAAATTTATCAGTGACTTTAATAAAAATTGTATTTATTTTAAGTAAACAAATGAATAAACTAAAATAGTCTTAATATGTTCCATGCAAACGAACAATTCGGTACTCAATGCGTTCCAGGCGCGAGAAATCTGACGTACCATACGCTTTAAACATTAATAACTTTGTAAATATCCATATCATTTTAATAAAATTTTAGAGAAAACTTGTCCGTATCGTAATAAAAAACTTTCTCACTGAAAGTTTTTCGTACCTTGAAATTTCCTAGATAAACGAAGCGTTGAAAGTTGAAAAAAAACATTTTTTGCAATGTCTTTCGAAAAAATTAATAAACTTTTTATTAATTAAGATTTTGAAGTTTTAAAAATATAGTTAGTTTCAGGAAACCTTAATCTGTGAGTTTGTTTTTGTTTGATTACAAAATATGAAAAATCAAAAACACCAGCACGAGTTAAAGACGTAAAACATTTAAATTTTTGGGTTTTCAAAAATTTAGTTTTTTCTCATTATTTTATAAACTAAAAAAGATATAAATTTATTTCTTAAAGAAAAAAGATGCGCCTTTCCATTTTCCACAAACTTCGGTAATTCAAATTGCAATTTGTAATACTTTCAAAAATTGACCAAGTGGACAAAACTTAAACGCGAGAATCCACGCGTATCCCCTTTTAGAAGCCGTCCCCTCAATTTTTTTATTATGCATTTCGAAAGTAAAATATGTCAAAAATGTGGTGTAAAATTTTTAGAAAGATCCCAGCACTCAAAATATATTTTTTTCAATGCTATTTTAGTGCGTACACGGCTATGTAAGTATAGAACACAAACTTTAAACGCGTTTTTCTCAAAACCACATTTTTCCATGCTGCGGGATGTTTTTCTCGGAAACTACTGGACCGATTCTCAAAATTTTTTTACGAAAATCTTCGTCACATGGGTGGGTATCGCCGGAACTAGAATTATTTAAAAATATTAATTTTTACTATTTTTTTAAACCGAAAAACTGCCAAAAAAAACTTTAATTTTCGAGAAAAAAAATTTAAATTGCCGCCATTTTGTTATTTTTGCATAAAAATTAAAAATTCTAGTTCGGGCGATAGGCACAGTCCTAGTGAAGATAAATCAATTTGAATTTTGTGTTTTAGATTTTTCTAACCTGAGAAATCAATCCCGCAGCTGGCATCGGTATTTTTAGCAGTTCTAAAATTATTGTTAAATTTTAAATAAACAAATAATATTCTTTTTAATAAAATAAGGTTTTTTATAAAGTTAAAGAGTGTATTTATTGAACTAAAAAAAATGCAGATTAATATAATCCATAGGAATCCTAAAAAAAATTCTAGAAAATAGCTTCATTTTCAAGCGTGTAAAGTGGTATGAACCCTTAAAAGATTTACATTTTAAATGAATTTAAAAATATAAAAAACTTTGATTTTAGTTAGTTACTTCGAAATTAGTTAAATTTTTTTATAAATATTTAACTAGTACAATTTATTTATTAGAATTTAAGTATTATTTTTAATAAATTTTTAATTAAATTTCATTAAAGAATAAAATTATTTTCAAAAATTTTAATGCAATTCTTTGCGTAATAATTCCAGTTTTTTCAAAATAATTTTAATAAAATTCTTCGCAGAAATCCAATTATGTTTAAAAATTTACAAAAATTCTCGTCAAAATTTCTATTATCTTTATAAATAATGAAATTTTTCTCCAAAATTCAATTAAATTTTCAAAAATTTTAATAAAATTCTTTGAAAATTTGAACTTTTTATACTTTTAATTAAGAATTCTATAGAATTAATTTTTCTTAATAAATTTAATGGAATTTTTTTTAATTATTTCAAGTTTTTAATTTCTAATATATTTAATTGAAGAATGTCAAAGTAATCGAAATTTTGTAAAATAAAATTGTAAACAAAAGAATTTGAAAATTCAAAAAGAACTTTTTTAAAAATTATTAAAAAAAATAATAAAATGTAAAAGTTGTTGATCAGTGTCAATTTTAAATAGTCCAAGATGTATATTTTGTCATTTTATTCGTCTGATCATGAAAATAAAAATTATATAAAAATCTTTAGCTTTCGCTCCACGACGCAGAGCCTCCTCAGAAATTAATTCTGTGAAAAAAGTAACAAAATTGAAAAATTTTAAACCGTTTCACAAAATGTGCGAAACTTATAAGAGTTAACCTCAAAACTTACCACACTACAATCAAAAAACAAATATTGCACACAAACATCGAAAAAACATTCCTCACAAAATAAAAAATATGTGAAAGCCAACAATATAAAAATATATAATATACAAAAACAACATTAAAAAACAAAGAAAGGAAGTAAAAACTTCCTCCTTTTCCAAGTCACATGTTGGCATAAGATTTTTGCAAACTTTTTATAGTCGCGAATATAGTGCATGTGTTAGGTCGATAAACCAGATTTCATTCGTACAACCTTTTCGCAGGGAATAATAGAGTGCGTAACACTCTCATGAGAAGATTTACCAAAAATATAACGAAAAAATAATTTTACAAAAAATAAAAGTATGTTAAAAATTTTCAATATAAATTTATAGCTTATTTGTATTTAAAATTAAATTCCTATAAATGTCATTAAGTGACCTGGTATTAGTTCTTAGATTTAATGAAATTGTATTTTTTACTATTTGGAACATTTCCTTAAAAATTCTACGTTTATAACTCCTTTCTGTTTTTAAAATTTTAACATTTTTAAATTGAAAAAGATGGTCATTCTCATGTGAGTGTTTTACAAGCGCTGATTTTCGTTGGTCACGTTCACAATCTTTCTTATGTTCCTTCACCCGATCTTTCAAATATCTCTCAGTGTGACCAATGTATACACTACCACATTGGCAAGGAATACTGTAAACAACATGTGATTTCAAATCGAAGGGTGTTAAATCCTTATTTTTAATAAAACAATTATAAGGATCTTTATCATAAGAGAAAACTACTCTGATGCCGAAAGCATTATAAATATTTTTGAAAAAACAAGATAAATCTTTACTATAGGGTAAAACTACCACGTTTCCCACATCAAAGTCTGTCCTCTTCGACACATTATTTACGTTCGAATTAAGAGACTGAAGTCTATGGGTTGAAGTTTTATGGGTTGCCTAAGATACATAAGGAAGGTGTACCCATGCGACCAGTAACATCTTTTTGTGGTTCTTCATTGTCATCCTTATCCAGGTTTATTAGTATTCCCATACAAAAAGTTATTAGAAATACAAATGCATATGTCAAAAATAGTTGGGATTTTGTAGAAAAAATTAAGGATTATCACGTTCCTGATAATTATCGTCTTATCTCTCTTGATGTCAAATCATTATTTACGAATATTCCTAAAGATCTTGTTTTAAAGTGTATTAAGTTAAAATGGAAAAATATTAGAGGTTATACAAACATTCCAGATAAGGAATTTATGGATTTAGTTAATTTTTGCATTGATAATTCCTATTGTGTTTTTCAGGGAGAATTTTTCAAACAAATATTTGGTACACCAATGGGGTCCCCCCTTTCAGGTGTTATTGCTGACTTAGACATGGAAAAGTTGGAGTTTGATGTTTTACAAAAATTAAATTTTGATTATATTTTTTATTTCCGGTATGTCGATGACATAATTACCTGTATACCAGAGGAGTGCGTCACCGACATGCTTGGCATTTTTAACTCTTATCATCCAAGGATTCAATTTACCATCGAAGAGGAGTCGAATAATTCGATCGCTTTCTTGGATGTAAAGATTTATAGAGAAAACAATAGACTTATAACTAATTGGTATAGAAAATCAACTTTTTCAGGACGATATGTCAATTTTAATTCAGAAGTGTGTGTTAAAGATAAAATTTCAATTATTTATGGTTTAGTTGATAGAGCTATAAAATTATCCGATATCAGGTTTCAGAAAGAAAATTTAAAATTAATTTTTAGTATACTTAAAGATAATGATTTTCCTGAAAAATTCATAAAAAAGTATGTGAATATGAGACTTCAGTCTCTTAATTCGAACGTAAATAATGTGTCGAAGAGGACAGACTTTGATGTGGGAAACGTGGTAGTTTTACCCTATAGTAAAGATTTATCTTGTTTTTTCAAAAATATTTATAATGCTTTCGGCATCAGAGTAGTTTTCTCTTATGATAAAGATCCTTATAATTGTTTTATTAAAAATAAGGATTTAACACCCTTCGATTTGAAATCACATGTTGTTTACAGTATTCCTTGCCAATGTGGTAGTGTATACATTGGTCACACTGAGAGATATTTGAAAGATCGGGTGAAGGAACATAAGAAAGATTGTGAACGTGACCAACGAAAATCAGCGCTTGTAAAACACTCACATGAGAATGACCATCTTTTTCAATTTAAAAATGTTAAAATTTTAAAAACAGAAAGGAGTTATAAACGTAGAATTTTTAAGGAAATGTTCCAAATAGTAAAAAATACAATTTCATTAAATCTAAGAACTAATACCAGGTCACTTAATGACATTTATAGGAATTTAATTTTAAATACAAATAAGCTATAAATTTATATTGAAAATTTTTAACATACTTTTATTTTTTGTAAAATTATTTTTTCGTTATATTTTTGGTAAATCTTCTCATGAGAGTGTTACGCACTCTATTATTCCCTGCGAAAAGGTTGTACGAATGAAATCTGGTTTATCGACCTAACACATGCACTATATTCGCGACTATAAAAAGTTTGCAAAAATCTTATGCCAACATGTGACTTGGAAAAGGAGGAAGTTTTTACTTCCTTTCTTTGTTTTTTAATGTTGTTTTTGTATATTATATATTTTTATATTGTTGGCTTTCACATATTTTTTATTTTGTGAGGAATGTTTTTTCGATGTTTGTGTGCAATATTTGTTTTTTGATTGTAGTGTGGTAAGTTTTGAGGTTAACTCTTATAAGTTTCGCACATTTTGTGAAACGGTTTAAAATTTTTCAATTTTGTTACTTTTTTCACAGAATTAATTTCTGAGGAGGCTCTGCGTCGTGGAGCGAAAGCTAAAGATTTTTATATAATTTTTATTTTCATGATCAGACGAATAAAATGACAAAATATACATCTTGGACTATTATTAAAAAAAAAATTGAAAATGATGGAAATTGTAATGATGAAAATAATTTTGAATAAGTTACAGTAACAAAGTAGCAAGTTTTAATTATTATAAAACATGAAAAAAGCGATCACTCCAAGTCGAAGACACGTAGTGATTGATATCTTTATGTTTGTAAATAAATGACAAATGAAAATAATGCACAATTTTTTTACTTTTTTTTTATAAAAACCTTTTTTCTTTGTTAAATCGAAATTAGTCAGCTTTTCCTTTTTTCCTTCTGAAAGATTCACAATTCTTAAACAAAATTTCAAGTTTTGGTTAGGAATAAAGGAAAAAAGATTTTAGAAATTCAATTCGTTATTATTAACGAAATAATTATATTTTTTTAAATAATGAAAAAGAATTATTAATATTTAATCACAATTTAAATTTAATTTATTTTTTATTTGAATATGTAGGTATGAAAAGATTTTACTTATATCTAATTTCAAAATTGTTTAAACAAATTGGAGTGGCTTAAATAATAAAAATTTTATTTTATTTAATTTTTACAATTTTTATTACATACAAGATAATTTAATGAGAGTATAATTTAAATTGTCATTAAAATAATTTATTTAAACAATTTTTTGTGTATGTAGTTGATAATTTTTATTTTTTTTAAGCCACTCTAATTTTATTAAAATAACAAAAATAATTTGCTTAAATAATTTTGAAATTAGATATAAGGAAGTCCTTTTCATAGCTACATATTCTTACAATTTCTTAATATAAATGTTTTAGAAATCGAGGTAACATGTCAATTAGTATCTTGTTTCTATTAAAAGTTAAAAATATTAATAATTTGTTTAAATAATTATAAAAATTATTATTTGCAAGTCACATTTTTGAATTTAGTTCATTTAAATAGAAGAAATTTTAATTTTAAGCTTAAAAAAATCAAAATTTAATTATTTTGAATAAGATTTAACAAAAACATAATTAATTTGTTTAAACAATTGTTAGATATTTACACAATATCCTTTATTTTTGTATTTAATTAGGGTAAGGGGCCCCAAGGTGGTCACCATTCAAAAATTTACTGGAAAATTAAAAAAATAGTTGCAAAAATCAATTTAAGGTAATTTTTTTTTAATTTGAAATGCATTGTTTTTGGCTTATAATCACAGAATCAATAGCTGCAAAATTTTTTTTTTATTTGAAATGCATTGTTTTTGGCTTATAATCACAGAATCAATAGCTGCAAATTTTTTTTTTCTTATAAAAAGTCATTTTAAAATATTGTTAATTATTTATCCTATTTCATACATTAAAAACTAAATTATTTTATTATTCATCATAATATTTTCCAAATCGATAAAATTTACATTTGAGCAATTCCATGTCAAATGATCGACGATTTTTCGACATTGTTAGCAATTTTTTTGAAACCTTTTTTCCTTGTAGCTACACGGAAAAAAATAGTCGCAGAAATTTTCAGCGACTAATCGAAGACTCTCGGATATGAAAGAATCTTTCATGGACTTTTAGAAATGTTCTACGATTTTAGCAGAAATTCTCCAAAAAAAGTCGAGGACTTTCTAAAACCTAGTAGCGGAAAACAGTCTCGGAATTATTCTAACATTTCATAGAAGGTTTCGTCGACGAGTCGCGGAAAATGGTGCGCACAAAAGGTGCTCGCGTTAAAACCAATAAACACTGTTTTTTAACAGTTTTTTTTAACAATTTATTACAATTGATTGACAAGATTATTATTTTTATTATTCAATGCATCGATATTAATATATATATTATAAAATTTTAAGTAATTTCCGCGACTGTCAATGAAAAATTAGAACGCTGTAGAGTAAATTCAGGTTTGTAATTTTCCGCGACTGTGGCGGAATCGGTTACATGCACGTGGAGTCTTCATTTTCCTCGACAGTCGCGGAAAGTTTCTTCAACTGTAGTCTATTTCTTCAAAAACTGTGAATATGATTTTTAAAACACTTTCCACTAAATCCAAGAGTCTTCAACAAAGTCGAGGAAAATTTCCGCGACTAATTTTTTCCGTGTATAAGGATAAGATATGGTAAAGTGAAGACGATTTTAAAAATTTTGAAAATATTCAAATTTGAAAATTTATGTACTAATTTTTTAAAATTAAGATAACTCCGGTTGTTTTCAATATTTCTTCAAAATTTTTTTTTTAATTTCTCAGTATAACTACACGGAGAGAAAAATCAATCGTTTATAGCATGAATGCTTTGTATTTTAAAAGTATGAAATGTTAGTATACTATAACTGCAAAACAGTATACTGCGATTGCAAGAATCCTATGCTTTTTCGGTATTAGACTCTTGCAACTGGCTATTAGGCCACGCCCAGAGCCTGGGCCGACCAATCACATTGCAGAAAACTTTTACCGAAATCGCATCCCAGTAAAAAAAAACTAATTCAAATGAATTGAAACGAATTAACATTTTTGGTAGGCTCCAATTCGTATTTGTCACAAAGCGGGATTCACTCAAGCTCTTTGTATATTCAATTGAATTTAATTCAATATGTACCAATTTGTCCAAACGAATTCGCATTCGAAAGAAATGGCCAAGGAATGCATTGAATTCGTGCTAACGAATTGAAAAAAATTAAAGGCTCAAAACTTGTCCAGTGAATTGGTACGGATAGAAGGTTCGGAAGTTCAATACAGTTTCACGAATTCAGGAAAATTGCATCATGGCTCCAATTCGTATTTGTCACAAAGCGGGATTCACGAAAGCTCTTTGTGAATTCTTTTTAATTCATTTCAATTAGTTTTCGTTTACTGGGATAGGTCTCTTGCAATCGTAGTATAAAGAACTTTCATGCTAAAAAGCCCAGATATTTCTCTCCGTGTAGTACTTTTTAAATAAATTTTTTAGCAAAAAAAATTTTCATTTTTTATTAAAAATTTTTCAAAAAAAATTTTTTTTTTATTTTTTGAAAAACACCCCCTTTTTGATTTTTTTTATAGTGATAGCCAAAAGTAATAAGAAATTTTTCGTAAAAGTTTTATAGTGGGATCGCGATAACTTTTCGAGAAATCAACGAAAAAGTCTATGGCGCCCCGTTGAGACTGACGCGCTCACGTACGTATGTCCAAGAAGTTGGCAACGCCATTTCATTTTTTCTCAACAAAATTTTGATTAAATTAAAAAACGAAAATTGTGCTACACCTAGCAAACGATATCAAATATTGTGCTGGAAAAAAATTTAAATATTTTTCAAAAATTAAAAAAAAATTTTCTTTTATACTTTAATTTTTTTGAACATTTTTCAAAAATCAAAATTTGTGCTGAATTCTACTCAGCGAGAACAATAAAAAAGTCTATAACAATTTCACAACAGTTTTACAACAGCTCTATCTCATACATTGCAATGAATAGAATGGGGTTCCACACAGCCAAACTTGACCAGTAGAGTGCAGCACCACTATAAGATTTTATAGCGCAAAATTTTAAATGTGATTTGTTGCATAATATTAATTAAACAATATAAATGGTTTTTGTTCATGTAAATGAAGAATAAAATCATTAGATCAGAAATATTGGTTATAATAAAATACGGAAAACTATTTAAAGATGTTAAGAGATTCAAAATTAAAATGTGTTTACAATATTTTTAATGACAGGCAACATAACCTCAATTTTTTTTATGGATACTTTTACGATACTGTGACTTGCAAAACTGTCTTTTTTCCTGCGACACATATTCCTCGCTCAAGTAATTCAATTTTTAACTTTTTACAATTCCACAAAAAGTATTTATTTACTTCGTTTATTTGTTTGTAAAACAAATATGACTTTTCGCGAAATAAAAAATTAAGCGCTAGACAAATCTTGCTATGGTGCTGCCATCTGAGATTAGCTTTACGTATAGTGAACCCCATTGTTTTATATTATAGCTATGAGTGATTTTAATATTATTATGTACCTGCATACTTCTAAAAAAATAGTGGCCCACAATTCCCCGAAAGCTTCATTTTACAAAAAGCTTTGTATTATTTTTTCATTTAAATTTCATGCAAATTTTTTTTTAAGTCAAAGTAAAAAAAAAAGAAAAAATTTTTTTCTATCACACGCACGGAAAGTACATCATTTCTTACCTGTGTAGAGGGTGGAAAGTATGTCATTTCCGACGAGAGGGAGGGAATGTTACTTTACCTCCCTGTGACGTCATAACGGGGAAAGAAAAGTATACTTTACCTCCCCGTGACGTCATAGCGGGGAGAGAAAAGTACTTTCCTCCCTGTCGTCCAAAATCACATGTAATATATTTTAATAACAATGTAAAGATAAAATGTATCTTTATTTACGACTAAATATATGTTTTATTGAAAATTGTTAAATAATTAATCATTTTAAAAAATTATACTATTATTATAATAAACTTTCGGTTGAAAACACTATTGTCGTTAAAATTTTTTATGAAGTGGTTGTACTTTCCGTTTACGTGTGATAGAAAAAATAGTATGTGTACCACGGGATGAAAATGATTTCCACTCGTGTGTTTACAGTTCTTGTCTTCGCTCGTGCGCTCGCTACGCCTCGAACTGCAAAATCCACACTCGTGGAAATCTTCTATTTTCCTCCCTTGATGCACAATATACTATTTTTTATTAGGCAATTCTTAAAAATCCTTGTAAAAACAATAAAAACATAAACGCCTAAAATAAATATTTGAATGCAATTTTCAGTTGGTTATTGTTTACGACTTATAGGTAATTGTAAAGTGCTGTAAAGTCATGAAATGCTTATGAAAAATTTACTTTTGACGAACAAAATAAAATAAAAAAATTGGATGATCAAACTTTAAAATATTGTTAAATAATGGAGGTGACCCACAATTCCCCAATTTCCCCTATGATTATTTTTAAATAATTATTTAACTTTTTGAAACATTGTTTTTTAGACTTTTTTATTGTGCTCGGCGAGCACAATTCAGCACAAATTTTATTTTTTCAAAATTTTGATTTGTGAAAAATGTTTAAAAAAATTGAAGTAGATATAAAAGAAATTTTTTTTTTAATTTTTAAAAAATATTTAAATTTTTTTCCAGCACAATATTTGTTATCGTTTGCTAGGTGTAGCACAATTTTTGTTTTTTACACTGAAAGAATTTTGAGCAGGCTGCAGGCTTTACATGAGTGCCGCTAGAGCTCGCTGCCTCAAGCTCGCAGTTAACCTTAAAAAGGCTTTTGAGGTGAGCTGCGAGTCCTGTGCAAGGGGCACTAATTTCGGACATGAAAAGCCCTGCCTAAAATTCTTTCAGTGTAGTTTAATCAAAATTTTGTTGAGAAAAAATGAAATGGCGTTGACAACTTCTTGGATATACGTTTGTGAGCGCGTCAGTCTCAACGGGGCGCCATAGACTTTTTCGTTGATTTCTCGAAAAGTTATCGCGATCCCACTATAAAACTTTTACGAAAAATTTCTTATTACTTTTGACTATCACTATAAAAAAAATCGGAGAAGGGGGTGTTTTTCAAAAAATAAACAAAACTTTTTTTTTTAATTTTTAATAATTAATGAAAATTTATTTGAAAAGTACTAGTTATACTGAGAAATTAAAAAAAAAATTATGAAAAAATATTGAAAACAACCGGAGTTATCTTAATTTTAAAAAATTAGAACAATTTTCAAATTTGAATATTTTCAAATTTTTTTCGAAATTTTCGAAATCGTCTTCACTTTATCATATCTTATCCTTATAGCTACAAGGAAAAAAAGTTTCAAAAAAATTGCTAACAATGTCGAAAAATTGTTGAGCATTTGACATGGAATTGCTCATTTTCCATAATGTATTTTGATAAATATTACATCGTGAAAAAATCCAAAAGTGATTTTACATAAAAACGCATGGTGGTCACCTTAGAGCTAGGACGACATTTTTTAAAAGTTATCAAAAAATTGTATTTATTAATATATATTATATAGTTATTAACATGAATCAAGTATTTTAGAACCACGAACTTTTTATATTGAATTTGGCTTTCAGCCAATTTCTTTTATATTTTGTAGTTTTGTAGTTTATGATCCCCTGAACAAAAAATGTAAATAGCAAAATTAAAAATAATGAACAGTTTTTGAGTTATTAAGCCTCAAAGTTGTAAAATAATTTTAAAAAATGTTAACTTATGTTTTTGTCCTTTTTTAAAAAATCGACCAATTTGTTTAAAAAATTGTTACTCGTGGGCTTTTGAGACTGATTAGAACAAAAATCTCAGGCGAGATTTTATAAATTCAAGATGGCGGGATTAACATTTCTGAAAAAATTATAATTATCGCTAAGATTTGCTTGCAACTTGTTAATTGAGTGTTTTTAGGATTGTTAATTGTCCAGCCAGCAAAGGCAAGAATAGCATGTTATTCGGCCAATTAAGGCAGAATTGTCGATTGTCCAGCCAGCAAAGGCAAGAATAGCATGTTATTCGGCCAATTAAGGCAGAATTGGCGATTGTCCAGCCAGCAAAGGGAAGAATAGCATATTATTCGGCCAATTAAGGCAGGATTGATAATTGTCCAGCCAGCAAAGGCAAGAATAGCTGGTTATTCCGCCAATTAGGGCAGAATTGGCGATTGTCCAGCCAGCAAAGGGAAGAATAGCATATTATTCGGCCAATTAAGGTAGGATTGATAATTGTCCAGGCAGCAAAGGCAAGAATAGCTTGTTATTCGGTCAATTAAGGCAGAATTGGCGATTGTCCAGCCAGCAAAGGGAAGAATAGCATATTATTCGGCCAATTAAGGCAGGATTGATAATTGTCCAGCCAGCAAAGGCAAGAATAGCTGGTTATTCGGCCAATTAAGGCAGAATTGGCGATTGTCCAGCCAGCAAAGGCAAGAATAGCATGTTATTCGGCCAATTAAGGCAGAATTGTCGATTGTCCAGCCAGCAAAGGCAAGAATAGCATGTTATTCGGCCAATTAAGGCAGAATTGGCGATTGTCCAGCCAGCAAAGGGAAGAATAGCATATTATTCGGCCAATTAAGGCAGGATTGATAATTGTCCAGCCAGCAAAGGCAAGAATAGCTGGTTATTCGGCCAATTAAGGCAGAATTGGCGATTGTCCAGCCAGCAAAGGCAAGAATAGCATGTTATTCGGCCAATTAAGGCAGAATTGTTAATTGTCCAGGCAGCAAAGGCAAGAATAGCTGGTTATTCGGTCAATTAAGGCAGAATTGGCGATTGTCCAGCCAGCAAAGGGAAGAATAGCATATTATTCGACCAATTAAGGTTGGAATTTCAATCGACCGGATTTTCGTATTGCCTTGGTGGTTCTCTACCATCTGCGTCTAATATTATATTTAATAAAGCTTCGTCTGGATATTTGACACGTTCTTGATGTCTGGCAAAACCTAAGAACCATATGACACATGCGACATGTGAACATGATCCTACTGGTCTTGCTCCATTTTGGCATGTACAGTAGTAGCCTTTAATTGGTTCTTCAGTTGGCTCATCTTCTAGCTCTTGCACGGTGTATTCTATGAAGACATAATGTTTTGTACTATTTCGGAATCGAGAATACATACGGATTCTTAGAAACCCGTGTTCGTTGAAATGTTCATCCAATTGAAATTCGTAGTCATTTTCTTTTTGAATCTTGTCTTGAGCATATGATGGCGCCAAGGGACCGTCCATAAATTACGTAACACGTTTTTAGTGAAATTTTGAACCCCCCCTCCCCCTATGTAACAAGTTGTAACAAAATCGTTTTACACCCCCCCCCCTCCTTATCAATGTTAGGTAATTTTTAAAAATATTTTTTTACTAACGTTTTTCGAAACAAATTTGTTTATTACTGTTTTTTTAGTATTTATATCGTACAATAGCAATACAAAATTAAGTTAAATATAAAAAACATTTAGAGGAATAATTTTATTAATCATACTGAACAACCAAAAATATAACATTGATTTTTTAACAATAAAAATTGTATATTATTCCCAAGAATCGGTTCGCGAAATGATTCGATTTTTACTTATATTGAAGTGGCGGCAAGGGACAGCTTTTCAAAAATTTATCCATTATAAAGAGATTAAGTTCCTTATAAATATTACGTAACAATGATGATTGACCCCCCCCCTCCCATGTAACATATGATAACATTTTCTCGAACCCCCCCTCCCCCCTAAACGTGTTACGTAATTTATGGACAGCCCCCAAGTTGATTTGGTAACAACCAATCATAAGTTCTTTTAAAAATTCCATACTTACGATTGGGAAATCTCCTACATGACCATTATTAAGTCTTCGCCATTGTCCGTTTCTTGTCCGGAGATTTTCCAACTGCACTCGATTCTGAACTGCATTAGGAACTTGAGATCTTTGAAGAATTTGTCTGGCAAGGTCTGCATTTGCCCCTTCCATTTGAATAGTAGGGTGATATTTATTTATTAGAGCTCCTGCTATACAGTAGTAGCTCTGTAATTTTTTCAAATGATGGAAACCAATTCTTTTGGCAAAGAATTTAAATATCAGTTGCAAATGACCATTTCGGGCTTCTACAATCCATCGACTTTTAGTGACAATGCGACTCTGATTCGCGTCTTCTGTAGACAATTGTCTTTCTCCACGTCTAAGAAAAGATGGCATTTTTACATTGATTCCTAACCGTTCTAGAAGAGGCATTACGTCACGATACCCTCTATCCACTAAAACAATATCGCCGTCTTCGAACCAGTCTCTTAAAGAGTCTACATCTTTATCCAAGTCGCTTTCTAAAATTCGCGCATCATTATTTCTTGAATCTGCAAAGTGTGGCCCTAAAATAGTTAAAATATAACCATCTGGTGCAACCACCATTGTTGGTTTTACAAGATGTTTGCTTTTGTGCATCGAATATGTTTGACGAAGAACGCAAAAGTTTGAACTATTTTCCACGTATGCATATGTTGCATCAATAGCTGCAATGGCTTTAGGAGTTTCTGGATCAGCATTGTATAAATGCTGAGCAAATTCCGTGACATGAGCTGCAATAAAGTCTTGTCTAGTTATAGATTCAAGCCCAATATTCTCTCGAGTAAACCTTTGAAGTAAAGATTTTCGAACATTGTCAACAACTAAACTGACAGTTTGTCTACTACGATAGTCAAATATTATTTTTAACAAATTATCGGGTAAACCTTGCCTTAATTTGCATAAAAAAGTCATAAGATCCTTTTTCGAAACTTCTCTATTGTTTCCATACTGGAGAACTGGTTCGCAGTAAGTATAAAGATCATGAAATTGTTCTTTTGTAATAGGTGCAATGCATTCAAATTCTTCATCTGTAAAATCATTTTCACTTGAAAATCTTTCTTTTTTGGCAGAAGTTTCTCTTTGATTCTGTAAAAATGATTCTAGTATATTACCTTTTAAAATATATGGTCTATTAATGTACCTGAAATCGACTAAAAAGTGACCAAGAAAAAGCCCGTTTTCATCTAAATGATGTGCGCAAGATCTCACATTCTCGGGTACATAAATATTTCTTACTATAAAGACATTTACTCTGCATTCAACAGAGAGTCTTTGCACATCATCCTGTGCATTGCAAATAATACAAGAATGACTCGATGTCTGATGGACTACATTTAGTCTTGTACAATTTGGATCTTCTTGCATAGCATTGATTTCGTTCGTTATTGACGTATAACAATTAAAACATAATTTGGAATCTTCATTAACAGGAAGAGGAGGATGATTTAAACCTTCTCTCCTTGTTATAGCAATTTGACGTCTAATAATATTTTCGACACCGTTTAATAATCGCATTTGCTGTCCTTGGAATTGTCTGTTACATGTGTAACATAAGAATCGACGCCTGAACGCCATTTTATTTCTTAATTATAAGCAATAAAAAAAATAATTTTTGTCAAAACATATAAAGACACTCGATAAAAATTATTTTTATGTATACTAAATATAATAATTTATGCACAAACATCAACTAAATAACAAAAATTAAAAAAATTAATTCTTTTGGCTTTTTAATAAACAATTCCAAATAAACATGAAATATAAGTAAGGCAATTTGTTCAAATCTCTAAATTATTTTAAATGTGTGAAACAAAACAAACGCATTCAACAATAATTGACAAGAAAACAAGACTACATAAAATACATAATAGTTCACATTCAAATCTTAAGAAATAATATTATGACTGTTCAATTACGGTTTGTAAATGTCGAATATATATGAGAAAGCAAAATGTTAATAATCAGATTTGTTAAATCAATTGTAAACTATTTTTAATAAAGCTCTTTGGAGTTCAGGTTAAACAATGTACGAGCCTGCTACTCACACACGTCCTAGACGGTATTATAATAGTGGGGGAAACCTCACGCGTTCACCAAGAAGTTCTCTGATTGGCTACTACAAACACGCAAGTGCAGGACTTCCAAAGATGTATATTTTGAAGTTGCGAATGCAATAGACAATATTTTCTAATATTCTTAATAACTGGAGAATTTCATTGAATAATACTATGGTTTTGTTTACATATTTCCTGTTAATTATTATAATATAATAATATTAATGAGTAAAAAATATATTTTGGTTCTAAACAGCAAATACACCATAAAGAAGTGATTCAACTACAAACAAACATTAGAAATTCACAAAAGGTTTCAGCCTTATTTTAATTAATCTTTATTTTTTTTTCAAGATGAGACTAAAAAGACTTTTGGCCAATAAAAACGAGATTTAAACTCCTCCCATTTAAAAAATACTGTTTCCTTATTCGTTTCTCCATTAAAAAAATGGCGAGAATATTTTATTTTTAAAAATATAACTCTTAGTCTCAACACCTTAAAAAAATAAAAGACTTTTGGCCAATAAAAACGAGATTTAAACTCCTCCTATTTAAAAAACACTGTCTCCTTATTCGTTTCTCCATTACAAATATGGCGAGAATATTTTATTTTTGAAAATATAACTGTTAGTCTCAACCCCTTAAAAAAATAAAAGACTTTTGGCCAATAAAAACAAGATTTAAACTCCTATTTAAAAAACACTGTCTCCTTATTCGTTTCTGCATTACAAAAATGGCGAGAATATTTTATTTTTAAAAATATTTCTCTTAGTCTCAACCCCTTAAAAAAATACTTTTGGCCAATAAAAACAAGATTTAAATTTCTCCTATTTAAAAAACACTGTCTCCTTATTCGTTTCTCCATTACAAAAATGGCGAGAATATTTTATTTTTAAAAATATAACTGTTAGTCTCAACCCCTTAAAAAAATAAAAGACTTTTGGCCAATAAAAATAATAATAATTGGACAAACGATATTAAGTACATGTTTACATTTTGCAAAACAATGAATTATTAATGTTTATTTCCTGCAAAACAGAACTTAGAGTATAGCTTATTAACAATCCTTAATACACATAAGTAACAAGTTTTAAGCAATTCTAAGCAATAAGTTTCATTTTTGGCCGCCATTTTATATCCGCCATCCTGAATTATTAAAATCTCATCTCTTATTTTTGTCCTGATCAACCTCAAAAACGCAAGAGTAACAATTTTTTAAACAATTTGGCCGATTTCAATAAGAATTACGAAAAACTGCAGTTTACATTTTTTTGGGGTTCTTTGCAACTTTCGGGCTTAATAACTCAAAAACTGTTCATTATTTTTTAATTTGTCATATACATTTTTTGTTCAGGGGATCATAAACTACAAAACTACAAAATATAAGAAAAATTGGCTGAAAGCCAAATTTAATATAAAAAGTGCGTGGTCCTTTGTCAACAATAGTTCATTATATGTGACGCGTCGCGAAGAAAAGCACCTAAGAAGCAAAAAATCGATTTTCGGATTATGATTGTTTCAGATAAATTAAAGATTACTTTTTAATTATCTGAACTCAAAATTAATTTTTATCAAATACTTATCTGAAATACTTTCGTAATAATGATTTACAAAACAGAAATTCGTGCTAAGAGTTGATTTTCTCTTTCCTTTTTTCCTCCTCCTGTAAAATTTTCGATATGCTTCTTAGGTGCTTTTCTTCGCGACGCGTCACATATAAATCTCTAGTTCTCTCTAAAATAAATTATATCCCATTCATATGGATTCCATATTACAATAAATATTACGATGAACTGGAGAAAATCCAAAAATCATTTCTGAAATACTTGGCAATTAAATCTGATAAAATTTATCCACAACAAGGCTGCGATTACCTCGAATTGTGTAAAAGATTTTATTTCGCACATCTAAACATAACCAAATACTTCGTCTTCATAAACAATAAAAATCACCCCAGTCTGACTCATTCTTTAATATTACTTTTGGATTTATTTAAATTTTATACTTTTTCGTGAACAATGGGAAATTATTTATTAAAAAAATAATAACAAGTTAACAAAAATATATTTCAATTTTAATTGTTTATTCTAATAAATGTTATTATTAAACAAATAAATAATAAAAATGTTCTAGAGTAAATTTGTTAAAATTAATATATAAAAAATTAAAAGTAATTATTAGAACAATAATTATTTCTTTTTATGCAAAATTATGAAATATTAGAATTATTATATTATTATATATTATATTATATTATATTATAAATATAATATAAAATCGAGAGATCTGTCCTCATGTGAAATTAGTATTTTTTGATTTCAAATTGTTCTATACTCCAAACTGTTATGTCAAAATTTGACAGTGAATTTGTAAATAATAAAATAAGTGAAAGAAGAGAATGTAATACATAAATCTCAAAAACTCTATAAACAGGTACATATATACAATTTAAAAATAAATTATGTTATGAATTATTTATTTTTGTATCTATTTAAAAACTGTTTCACATTGAAAGTATTTTAAAATTTTAAGCATATAAAGAAAAATGAGTATTGAAATCTTTATTTCACGAAACGATTTAAATTTGAAAGGTAATTTGGAATTTCTGAAATAGAATGGGCTTTTCAAAAATATAGTTATCAATATTTCTTAAAGTACTTGAATTCCCTAAAACATTTTCTAAAAATTGAAACAATTTGAAATTAAGTAAAATTTTATATTTTAAAGAATTTTATTTTGTCATATCGTTAAAAACATAAATATAATTTGTATTTTTCAAAATAGGTATATTATTCTACAGATTTGCAAGAATTATTCTATTTATAAATAATTAAAATCTCGTTGTTGAATTCTGATAAGAATTGATTTAAAAAAAATTTAGAAAATAATTGAATATTTAAAGCGTTATAACAAGGATTTTACAAATTAATAAAATTTTTAAAGATTTTTGGTATTTTATTGAAATTATTTAAAATTTTTATTTTTGTAGAAAAATAAATAGGAATAAATTAAAAACATTTTTTAGCAAAAAGTATTGACGTTTTGAATATAATTTAATTTAGAAATTCAGAAAAAATTTGTTTTTTGAAAAAATGTAATTAAATTTTTTTTTAAATAATTGTATTTCCGAAAATAATTTTAAAAAACTGAAACAATTGAAAATTTTGTTAAATATCATTGAAATCAATTTTATATATTTTAATTAATTTTATTTGTTTACTTTTAAAAATTATTTTGAATTATAATCGTACTTTTGAAGAATTCTAATTGAAAATTTTGAATATATAAATTAATTTTTTAAAAATTTAGAATTTATTAAATTGAATAGCTAGAAATTAACTAAAATTAAATTTAAATAGAATTAAACGTTTAGGATTGTTTCAGTGGTTCTCGAGAGTTTAATTATTATTTAATCAAAAATTGTTGTTGTTATAAATATCTTGTAAATTTCAACACTAGTTGTTCAAATAATTAATAATTTTTTTTAATTTAAATTTTAATATCAAACAATAAAATAAATATATAAAAAATAACTATTTTTTGTATGTATTTATGACTTATTGTTATTTTAAGTATTTTATCTTTTATCTACATATAAACTATTTATTTTGCTACTTTCTGTTATTTAATAAATTTAAAATCCTTATATAAGTATATTACAAATAGCAAATTTTTTAAATACAGCTTTTACAACAACTCCTTTGTTATTTTAATATTTTATTCTATTGTTGCGATGCATATTTAGAGCGTGCTGCGCACAGCGCCATCTCGCGAGTTTTTTTCGCACATAGAAGTGCAAACCACTAAGCTGACATGTTCTAACATCAGAATGCATGGAAGTCCGACTGTGGTGATAAAAATAAACTGAAGCATTCAGTGCTGCCAAATAATGCACAAGAATTTCCCTAGATGTCCACTTTGGCGCCCTCTATCCTATATTTAATTATTTCCTGCATAAAATGTTGAGAAGAGGAGCAGGAATTCTTCCCAAAAGACAATTGATCGAACAGACATTTGATCGAAAAGTCATTTGATCGAATGGACATTTGATCGAAAAGTCATTCGATCGAAGAGACATTTGATCGAATGGACATTTGATCGAAAAGTCATTTGATCGAAAAGTCATTTGATCGAAAAGTCACTTGATCGAATGGACATTTGATCGAAAAGTCATTTGATCGAATAGACATTTGATCGAACAGACATTTGATCGAAAAGTCATTTGATCGAATGGACATTTGATCGAAAAGTCATTCGATCGAAGAGACATTTGATCGAATGGACATTTGATCGAAAAGTCATTCGATCGAAGAGACATTTGATCGAAACGACATTTGATCGAATGGACATTTGATCGAAAAGTCATTTGATCGAATTGACATTTGATCGAAAAGACATTCGATCGAATAGACATTTGATCGAAACGACATTTGATCGAATAGACAGTTGATCGAAAAGACATTGAATCGAATCGACATTTGATCGAAAAGTCATTTGATCGAATAGGCATTTGATCGAAAAGTCATTTGATCGCATGGACATTTGATCGAACAGACATTTGATCGAAAAGTCATTTGATCGAATAGACATTTGATCGAAAAGTCATTCGATCGAAGAGACATTTGATCGAAACGACATTTGATCGAATAGACAGTTGATCGAATAGACAGTTGATCGAAAAGACATTTGATCGAAAAGTCATTTGATCGAAAAGTCATTTGATCGAATGGACATTTGATCGAAAAGTCATTCGATCGAAGAGACATTTGATCGAAACGACATTTGATCGAATGGACATTTGATCGAAAAGTCATTTGATCGAAAAGTCATTTGATCGAAAAGTCATTTCATCGAATGGACATTTGATCGAAAAGTCATTTGATCGAATAGACATTTGATCGAACAGACATTTGATCGAAAAGTCATTTGATCGAATGGACATTTGATCGAAAAGTCATTTGATCGAAAAGTCATTTGATCGAATGGACATTTGATCGAATAGACAGTTGATCGAATAGACAGTTGATTGAAAAGACATTGAATCGAATCGACATTTGATCGAAAAGTCATTTGATCGAATAGGCATTAGATCGAAAAGTCATTTGATCGAATAGGCATTTGATCAAAAAGTCATTTGATCGAATGGACATTTGATCGAAAAGACATTTGATCGAATAGACATTTGATCGAATAGGCATTTGATCGAAAAGTCATTTGATCGAATGGACATTTGATCGAAAAGACATTTGATCGAATAGACATTTGATCGAAAAGTCATTCGATCGAAGAGACATTTGATCGAATAGGCATTTGATCGAAAAGTCATTTGATCGAATGGACATTTGATCGAAAAGACATTTGATCGAATAGACATTTGATCGAAAAGTCATTCGATCGAAGAGACATTTGATCGAAACGACATTTGATCGAATGGACATTTGATCGAAAAGTCATTTGATCGAAAAGTCATTTGATCGAATGGACATTTGATCGAAAAGACATTCGATCGAATAGACATTTGATCGAAACGACATTTGATCGAATAGACAGTTGATCGAATAGACAGTTGATCGAAAAGACATTGAATCGAATCGACATTTGATCGAAAAGTCATTTGATCGAATAGGCATTTGATCGAAAAGTCATTTGATCGAATGGACATTTGATCGAAAAGACATTTGATCGAATAGACATTTGATCGAAAAGTCATTCGATCGAAGAGACATTTGATCGAAACGACATTTGATCGAATGGACATTTGATCGAAAAGTCATTTGATCGAAAAGTCATTTGATCGAAACGACATTTGATCGAATAGACAGTTGATCGAATAGACAGTTGATCGAAAAGACATTGAATCGAATCGACATTTGATCGAAAAGTCATTTGATCGAATGGACATTTGATCGAATGGACAATTGATCGAAAAGTCATTTGATCGAATAGACATTTGATCGAAAAGTCATTTGATCGAATAGACATTTGATCGAAAAGTCATGTGATCGAAAAGTCATTTGATCGAATGGACATTTGATCGAATAGACATTTGATCGAAAAGTCATTTGATCGAATAGACATTTGATCGAACAGACATTTGATCGAAAAGTCATTTGATCGAATGGACATTTGATCGAAAAGTCATTTGATCGAAAAGTCATTTGATCGAATGGACATTTGATCGAATGGACATTTGATCGAATGGACATTTGATCGAAAAGTCATTTGATCGAAAAGTCATTTGATCGAATGGACATTTGATCGAATAGACATTTGATCGAAAAGTCATTTGATCGAAAAGACATTTGATCGAACAGACATTTGATCGAAAAGTCATTTGATCGAATGGACATTTGATCGAAAAGTCATTTGATCGAAAAGTCATTTGATCGAATGGACATTTGATCGAATGGACATTTGATCGAAAAGACATTTGATCAAAAAATCATGCGATCGAATAGACATTTGATCGAAACGACATTTGATCGAATAGACAGTTGATCGAATAGACAGTTGATCGAAAAGACATTGAATCGAATCGACATTTGATCGAAAAGTCATTTGATCGAATGGACATTTGCTCGAAAAGTCATTTGATCGAATAGACATTTGCTCGAATGGACATTTGATCGAAAAGACATTTGATCGAATAGACATTTGATCGAAAAGTCATTTGATCGAAAAGTCATTTGATCGAATGGACATTTGATCGAAAAGTCATTTGATCGAATGGACATTTGCTCGAAAAGTCATTTGATCGAAAAGACATTTGATCGAACAGACATTTGATCGAAAAGTCATTTGATCGAATGGACATTTGCTCGAAAAGTCATTTGATCGAATAGACATTTGCTCGAAATGACATTGAATCGAATCGACATTTGATCGAAAAGTCATTTGATCGAATCTTTTTTGGCATAAGAGTTTCCCTTCTTTATTCTACATATATTCATAGCTTGAAATACCGTGGAAGTCACCCCACTGACACGAGCAGTTGAAAAGTAAGCTAAACGTGACTGGGACCACTAGGGGCGCTAGTAGAAGATGAGGCCTAGGTACATGAATGTGATTGGTTGTTTAAAATTTCTATGATTATGGACAACTTAAATAACCAATCACATTCATGTCCAAGGCCTCATTTTCTACTAGCGCCCCTAGTGGTCGTCAGTCACGTTTAGCTTACTTTTCAACTGCTCGTGTCAGTGGGGTGACTTCCACGGTATTTCAAGCTATGAATATATGTAGAATAAAGAAGGGAAACTCTTATGCCAAAAAAGATTCGATCAAATGACTTTTCGATCAAATGTCTTTTCGATCAACTGTTTATTCGATCAACTGTCTATTCGATCAAATGTATGTTTGATCAAATGTCATTTCGAGAAAATGTCCATTCGATCAAATGTCTTTTCGAGCAAATGTCTATTCGATCGAATGTCATTTCGAGAAAATGTCCATTCGATCGAATGTCTTTTCGATCAAATGTCTTTTCGATCAAATGACGTTTCGATCAAATGTCTATTCGATCGAATGACTTTTCGATCAAATGTGTATTCGATCAAATGTCTATTTGATCATATGTCCATTCGATCAAATGCCGTTCGATCAAATGTCGATTTGATCAATTGTCGATTTGATCAATTGTCTTTTGGGAAGAATTCCTGCGCCTCGTTGAGAAGTGTAAAAAAAAATAAAATTTTTATGGTTACTGTTAAAAAAATTTATAATTGACAATAAAAAATTGTTTAAACAATTTAATAATTTATGAAATTAATACTGAATGTTTATATGTTAATTACCCATTATATTTCGGGTAAAAAACTAGAAGAAATATACTATATATATTGTTTATTTAATAAAAGTGAAATTATATAAAATTTTGTACTTCAGGAATACTAAAATATGATTTCTACTGTACAGTAGAACCACGATTATCCGAGGTAATGTGGAAAAGAGGTGCCTCAAATGACACGAAAAAATGAAAATTTCAAAAATTTTTATTATTTTTATGTGTTTAAAGTATTAGAATAATATTCAACGATAAAAACAGACGAAATTTTAAATGCAATGAACATAAACAGTGATTTCCTGAAATTTTTTTTCCAAACTTGGTCTCTCCATTCGTTTTATCCTAGTTATTATTATAAAAATGTCATAGAAAATCAGTAATTTTTCGTATATAATTATACGCACCATTATGTATATCAACCTAAAAAGAACAATTAAACATTTTTTTATAATTTGCAGTAGCATTAGCAGGATTTTATCGAGCCGTAATAGCTCTAACTATCCTTGCCCCGTGAGCCCATATTTCAGTTTTTTCTAAATTTTAAGGAACGACGTGAATTAATTTGAAAATAAATACGATATTCGTGTTCAGCAGGAAATTCCACTCCGGAAAGCACTTACGTAAATAAATATTTGGAAGCACTAATATACAAAACAATACAATAAACTTTACGTCAACATTTTAGCAGAACAGACTTTTTTCAAAAATAAATTCCTAACTTCGCAAATGGTGGTGACAGATTGACTTCAAATTTTTACTATCATCTTTTGGTGTTAAAACGCGAATATACCATTAATTACGCGATTTTTGAGCAAGCCGTCTAAGCATAACAGCAACTAACTGAATTTTTGCAAACAATTTTACTACTTACCAAAAAAATTGAATTGTATTAAAATTTTTAAAAATATAAACTAATAATTATTTATGTACATAATAAGTGGATTTTTTAAATTTTGATTATCAAATTTAAAAAATTTATGTTTGAAAATAAAAAATTTCATAATTTGCATAATAATAATAAATAGAATACATCACGTTCCGCGCGCGTAGCATTTGCTAGTTTTAGATAATATGTAATTGAAATTTGAAAATCTTAATTCCTATAGAAAAATAATAATGATGAAATATTTAGTTAAAAAATAGAAGTTATTGATGTTTTCGAAAAATTTTACAGTTAAAGAAATTCGTAAATTAATGTAACAGAACATTTTTTTAGTATCTAATAATTTTTAGAGTGAATCAGAATATTCTTTAGGGCCAGGAAAAAAGTCAAAATTTTGTCTAGAAATCAGGCGAAAACAAAATTAAATTTTTGTGGCAACCCTGATGAGGCTGAAGTCTACATAACGTTTTTAAAAACAAAAAATCAAGAAAGAATTTTTTTTCAAAAAAAAAAATTTAATTTTTAATTAAAAATTAAAAAAAAAATTAAATTAAATTAAATTAAAAATTAAAAATTCATCTCTACTTTTCAGTGCGTTTTTAAGACATACCTAATTTATCAATTATTACTTAAAAGTTATTTGCTCAAAAATAACGTAAATTCGAAGCCAAAATAAAATAAATCGTCGCATTATTTTTTGGTCATCGTTTTTAAAAACGTTGCTGACTTTAGTCTCATATCAATAATTAAGAAATGTTAAAATAATCAAAGTTTCGAACGTTCGAAAGAAGGACGATATTTTATGAACAAAAAGTTTTGAACGTTTAAATGAACGAAATATTTTTTGTTAAAAATATTTTCATAGATTATTGATTACAATTCAAATTAAAAACTCAAATTTTACATTTAGAAATATTATAATTAATTTGCTTAATAGTGACGCAAAATTATAGTAATAAAAATTTAATTTGAAGAAGAAATAAATAAATTTCGTTCATTTGAACGTTCAAAACTTTAACCTCCTGATATTTTTCTAACTTCATTTAATAATTTGTATTCTATGAAAAAAATAATTTTGTGTGTAAAAAAATGAATTCTTATCTAAGTAAAATGTGAAATCCAACGAATTAAATACAGTAGCTAAATATTTTTCGCCGTGTAGAACTTGAGAAAAATAATTGTTTTAAAATTCATGTCAGTGAATAAATGATTAATTCTTGAAAAATAATATTAAAATAAATGAATGATTAAAAATTGATAAATTTTAGGTACAATTATGCAAAGAAAAATGTCGAGCTCCTCCACCTTTAGTTCCATTACCAGCAACACTGCCAATAGAAAGTACAACTCCTTTAATTAACGCACCCGAACTATTGCAATTGAATAATTCAAGGGACCCACTGCCAGAATTGCCGTGCGAAGTGCAAATTAAAGAAGAACCAATAGACACATTAATTCGAGCTGATTCTGATCTCTTAGGCCTGAATAAAAGAAGTTTACTAATCTCAGGAATAGGAAAGAGAGCGAATGCTTTTGCAAATGACTATGGAAATGCATTTGAGAATAATGGAGAATCAAATTTTGATGAAAGTGATAAACCACGAACAAGTATACTGGAGCAAGTACTCAAAGGCAATATAACTTTAAGCGATCGTAAAGATCAGAAATCAAAAACTGGACTTAGCTCTAAATGGTGGTGTGCCCCTTGTAATAATTATTATAGGTATCTTATTTTTTATTATTATTATTATTATTTATTAAATTTTCATTCTTTGAATAAAATTAATCAACTTTTTTGTAATTTAGAACAAAGGAGGGTTTGATAAAGCACATGCAAGTGTTCTGCCCGCGAAGGTACACGTGCAGAAAGTGTTCTCGTGTCTTTTATACTGTGGAGGATTTAGCAAAACATGATGGCACCGATCATTTGAAAGTCACTCTGGATTTTGACGAAGTAGTTACCAAATGCCATCAATGCGATCGTGAATTCGTTAGTTGGGAAATGCTCAGGCATCACAGACTTCGTGATCATGTAGCCGAAGATATTGATATCGGAACAAGTACTTGGTGTCCATCTTGCAATAGGTAATTGTTTATTAATATTATCAAACTGAAGTAACCAACCTTTTTGTTGACGCAAAAAGAGAAAACCATTTTTTAACACTAAGAAGCAAATAATAATTCTCACCTTTTCCCCCTTTTTCACCTTTTCATATTAAAAAATAAACAAGTTTTTCTTTTTTTTGAAATCTTTTTCAAAGTGTAATAATAAAATTGTTATAGAATTCAGTGCGTTTTATTTTTGATTTAGTTTATTAACACCACAACATACTATAAATATATTTTTTTATGTTAATGATTTAAAAAATATAGATAATTTAAAGAATTTTATAAATTATAAGGTGGTTCATTCAACAGAATGCAGACCTCTAGAAAAATATTTAATTAACAAAAATATCAATTTTTCAGAATAAAATTGACAATCAAAATATTCTTGACAAAATTTCAATTATTTTCAAAAATTTTCTTTAATTCAGTGATTTTCAATATCTACTATACTTTAATAAAACTTTCCAATTGAGAATTCAATTACTTAAAAAAATGTTAATAAAATTCTACGCAAACATTTAATTATTGTCACAAATAATACAAATTTTACAGGAATTCTATTATTTACAATTTTTTTTATAAATTTCATCGCAATAATTCAATTATTTGCATAAATAATAAAAATCATCGCTGAATTTCAATTATTATTTTCATAATTCAATTTTAATCGAATTAATTGTAAACAAGTGGATTTGAAAATTTTCAAAGAACTTTTTCAAAAATTATTAAGAATAATTGATTTAAAGAAGAATTATAGTTAAAAATTCTATAATATAATAATTGAATTGAAATAATGAAAATAATTTTGAAGAAGTTACAGTAAAAATATTATTATAGTACAAAATAATATGAAAACATAATAATGATTAAATTAAATATTTATTTTAAATAAAACTATTGATATTTTCAAATAATTTTAGAATTAAAGAAATTCTTAAATAAATGTTATTTTTTATCAAAGAATCCAAAACTGTAAGAAATTTGAGTATTGACACCTACATAGTTAATATAACTTTTAACACATTTTAATTTATTGTTTGATATATCCCCTTTTTGAAAAAAATGCCTTTTTTCACCTTTTTTGAGGATAAAAGGTACTGTGATGCTTGTCATTAAATCCTAAACTGGTTTTCAATCCAATCGGAGCGTGGAAGACAATAGTTACTTTAAAATTTCAGCTTTTTTTATTTCATTTCGTCGACAAAAACGTTAGTAACTTCAATTTTATTTAATATTCTATTAATTTCATTTATTACCTATACAGGTCAAAGTTTCAACAAATTCATATTGAATAAAATGTTACAACGGATTTTTATAGGATTTCTTAAGTAGAATCCGAATTTGACCTTACAATTATGAGATCGGCTCTATTTATCTAGTAATTTCGATTTAAATGTGCCAAAAGTCACGTTTTTGGTATTTTTTGAAAATGTCTAAATGAAGAAGAGGGCTTTTCGCCCCAAAATAAAATACATTGAGCAGCAGAAATCTTAACTATTTTTAACTGCTTTTGTGTGTTTCGTCTCATAGTCTTTAAAAATATTGAATAAAATAATTTAACTTTGAGAATTTGAAAATTAATTTATTTAAAATAATTTAATGCTTAAAAAACTGTCGAAAAATTGTTATTTATAAATTATTTTGCGAATAATTTCATTTAAAAATTCAAAAAATAATTAAATTTTTTAAAAGTTGCGCTTTTAATTTTTATAATTATCTAATATAAATAACTAGCATCAGTTACTCGCGAAACATAGAATGTAATTTTTTATTATTATTATTTATAAAATTTTTTATTATTCAAATATCAACTTCAATTTTTGAATAATTTCAGATTCAAAATTTAATAAAATTCTTCGCACGAGGTTCAATTATTTTCAATATAATTTTAATAAAATTTCTCGATAGAAATCAGTTGTTTTTAATAAATTTGAATACAATTCTTTATAGGAATTGAATTATTTTAAATACAATTTTAAGTAAATTCGTCGAGAAATTATTCTCAATGAAATTTCAATTAAATTTCTGGAAAGAATATTTTTACTTTCACAAAATTACTAGAAAATTCTTTAAAACAATTCAATTATTTTCAAAAAATTTAATTAAATTAAAGAATTTCTATTTGGCCTTAGAAATATGTCCATGGAAGAATAGAAAAAAAAATTTTTTTTATAAAAGTTATTGCAAAATGAATTTTTTTGCAACTTTTTAAATAAAATTTTATTTCTCCTAAATGAATGAACCGATTTAAATGAACCAAGCGGGAATACAAAGAAGATAAAATATACTTTCGTTTAGAATTAGAAAATTTTTAAAAAGTTCATTTTTTAATAATTATTTAATAAATTGTTTACAACCATTTTTTTAATGTTCTGCGCCTTTTAAAAATTTGAAAAAATCTCAACATACAATTAAAACTATAAGAAATCAAAATCCATTGAGAAAATTTATGAGCAACAATTATTTTAAAATATTAAAGGAGAAAGAAGCTATCAATTATCCGAATGAATTTTACAAATAAATTAAATATCTTAAATAAATCTCGATAAGCTCATGGGTTTCATATGTATCGACAGCACAGCCGTCCTAATACAGAAACCTGCTTAATCTGAAAAATATTTTCGAAATTAAATAATAATTTCAAAATTATCAAAGAACTCAGAAAAAACGGTAGCATGGTGGGATACGAGCCCACGACCTTTCTATTGATAATTTTCTATTTCTATTTTATTTCTATTATTTTCCTTTTCTATTGGATAATTGATAGCTTCTTTCTCCTTTAATATTTAACTGCCGAATGATAAATTCACTTTCTATAATTATTTTAAAAGTTATAATGAAAATTATATTGCGCGGAGATGCGATTTTGATGCTTTTCAGAATTATAACATTATTTTCAACTACGAAATGAACAAAACAGTGTTGAATTAACCTTTGCATTTAATTATTTAGTCATAAAAATGATCAAAACCTAAGTGTAGCGCCGGTGCACTACACCGGGACAATTTAATTTTCATTATAACTTTTAAAATAATTGTCGCTCATAAATTTTTTCAGCGGATTTTGATTCCTTACAGTTTTAATTGTATGTTGAGATTATTTTCAAATTTTTAAAAGGCGCAGAACATTAAAAAAAATGGTTATAAAAAATTTATTAAATAATTATTAAAAATTTTCTAATTCTAAACGAAAGTATATTTTACCCCCTTTATATTTCCCCTTGGTTCATTTAAATCGGTTCATTCATTTAGGAGAAATAAAATTTTGTTTAAAAAGTTGGGAAAAAATTCACTTTGCAATAACTTTTATAAAAATAGTATATTACGATACTAGGCCAGAAAGTTGGATTTCCTGGCCGGCGTGATATATAAGGCCGAGGCTTTATATATCACGCTCGCTAGGGTATCCAAATTTCTGGCCGTGTGTCGTATACAATTTTTCTGTATCCCCAGCCGAAAGTACGTTAAATAATTATTGTTTGAATAATAAAATAGCTCAATAAGAAATTTTCTTTTACAAATATATATTTAATAATTAAAAAATAATAAAAGAAAATAAGAAATTTCATGCATTATTTTGATGACTGTCAGTTGTTTTCAAAACGTGAGCTCTGTAAGTAACGTGTCTGTGTGGTTGCTATGCTAACATGTACGTGTGTTGAAATTCTTGTAACCAATCAGAGCGCTCGTTGGGTCTGTCGAGCCGGCCACAAAAGTCGCTATTTCCGGAGCCAAATCAGACCGGGAAGACAGTACTTTCGGCAAAGGGATACAGAAAAAATTTTTTTTTCTATTCTTCCGTGGACATATTTCTAAGGCCAAATAGAAATGTTTTTTCAACATTTCGGTTTAAAAAAAACTTTATTTTTCGTGAAAATTTCACGAATTCTACAATAATTTATAATTTTACATAATATTATATTATAAAATAATTTTATAATATTACATTTAGGTCTAAAACATTTTTTTTAAATTAGTTGTATTATTGAATATAATATTTAATTGGAAAATTTTCAAATTATTACAATTTCATATGAGCAAGAGTAAATCGCAGGTCATGATTAATTAATTTAAAAAGAAATAAACTGGTAAAACGTATTTATTAGAACGAGTAATTAAAAGATATACTCGATTTGTGTGCTGCTTGCAAAGGACAAAAAAGATATGATGTAGAAATAAAAAACGGTAGAATATATTCACACGAATATATAAACAGATCAGCACAAAAGTTTAAAAAGTGAACCCGCTTATTGTATAGTATATTAAGCAACAAGAGGATAAAGGCAGCCATTTCTTTACGGTGATTTTTGTGACACGAGTGGAGGTCGAGGGCGCCCCGAGACCGTAACGAGTGACACAAAAATCATCGTAAATAAATTGGCAGCCTTTAAGTCCCGTGTTACTTACGATATTTTTTATTCCTAATGCACAAAAGTGGCGATTTCAGATAGCATTCACTTGTTCAACTTGTATGAAAATGGCGGCCGTTTTCTCCCTTGGGCAAGAAAAATGCATGTGAACAGCTAATTTTCTTGCCCTTGGAAGAACACGGCCGCCATTTTCATACGGTCGAAGAAATGAATGACTTTCCTCCCTGTCGTCTGCTATCAGAAAGCGCCGTTTTTGTGCATGTGGGATAAAAAAATATTTTTGATTTCCAACATTTCATGAAATTGAATTACAAACGAGTGTATTTCAAAAATATTTTTGGCCAACTTTTTTCTTCTTTAAAAAAATATCTGAATTCTTAAAGAACTTTCTCAAAAATTATTAAAAATAGTTCGAATTAGAGAAGAATTTTAGTTGAAAATTCTAGAAAATAATTGAGTTGAAATCCTGAAAATAATTTTGGATAGGTTAGGTACAGTAGCAATTTTGATAAATTATTGAATGTCAAAGAATTTGAAATTTGAAATTTTTGAAAATCTTAATTCCTATATGAAAAAATAATAATGATGAAATATTTATTTAAAAATGAAGTTATTTATTGATATTGTGCTGTTATTTTGTTTGGATTTATAATTTTAGCGTGATATATTGTTTTATAAAAATCCATAATTTTAATTATTTAAAATATTTTATTTATGAGCTTTCGCCCGTCGACGACAGGCATTATTAATTGATGTTTTCGAATAATTTTATAATTATAGAAATTCGTTAATAAATGTTATACCTAGAACATTTTTTTGTGTATCTAATTGTTTTTAGAGTGAATTAATTTATTCTTTAGGGTCAGTGAAACAGTCAAAGTAAAATAAAATGAAATTTTTGTGGCAACTCTGAAGAAGCTGATGAAGTTCACAATATTTATAATCAACGATTTAGAAGAAAATTTTTTTTTTCAACTTTTGTGTAAAAATCTTTTGCATAATTTTTAATCAATAATTTTAAAAAAAAAGTTTGTACCTAAACAAAGAATTTTATAATTTTCGTCAATTTTTCTAATTTTAAGATGAATTGTTCACCTATAAAAATTGCTCTCCTTCATTTGTCATTTTTTAAAGATGTTCAAAAAATTCCAAAACGCAATTTTTAACACACCTGCATTAAAATTGCTCGAAAAGTAAAGACAAAAGAATTTTTAAGATCAGATTCGGATTTTACGTAAAAAATACTGTAAGAATTGGTTGTAACATTTGAGGCTAAAAATTTTGTAGGCTAGTGTTTTTTTGTATCTTTAGAGGATGTCGAAGTCGATGCGATTTTTCCAATACAGTTTTTAATCTAATTTTAACATTTTGACTTTAACTTTTAACTTAAGTTAAGTTTATTTGTTAAATTAACTTGAACTAAACATTTCATCCTTAAAGTTTTAAACTGACTTTTTAATTCTAATGCGAGTTTTGAATTTCAGATTTTTCCCTTCAATGGAAACATACCAAAACCATATGCAGTTACATCAATTGGACACTATGACCAGGTTACCAATAAGTTCCTTACCTTCAGTTTCGCAGGAAAATCATACTCGAGAGCTTAGGAAAGAAAACTTGAACGACAGCGTTAAATCATTATCTTGTCCCACATGCGGCAAAGTAAGAATTTTGAGTCAGCAAAAGTTACTTTTTTCTAATTTTAAGAGGAAAAATTTTTTTTAGCCCAAACTGTATTTTCCTTTTAATTGCAAAATTAATGAAATTTTTTTTATTGAAGTCGTCTGTTTTAAGTGGCGGATGTAAAATTCGCTTTTTTTACCGTATAGAGAAAAATGAGTTGAGAACATTTATTATTTATTTAATTTATTTTACATAAAATGAAATGCCTAACTGAAAACTTTCTTTAAATACTCAGATTTGTACGCAGCAGAGCGCATTGTCAAATCATATGCGAACGCACGAGCCAAAGAAACATCAATGCGATATTTGCGGTCGATTTTTCGGTCTTTACATAAGACTTGCAACGCACAAGATGACTGAACATAATCAGGGAATGATGCCAGTCATGACAAGTATCGAACAAGAGGAAGCTTTAAATGCCGAGAGAGAAGCAAGGGAAGCAAGAGAAGCTAGATCACGTGGCAAAACAAGATCGTACGATGAGGTATCCTTCATTTTTTACTCTAATGTATTTAGATACATTTTTGTCTAAAATTACAGGCCTGGTACAGTATGACTTTTTCGACTATTTTTAAAAAAATGCAACTTTTTTTACTTTTCTTCCCCATATTGCAAAAAAATATCATATTTAACTATAGTTAAATCTTTTCCTGTAAAGAGTCTTACTTTATTTTTTTGCAAGTAATTTAGCGCATAAAACAAACTTGTTTTCAATGTAAAACAAATAATTGTCAAATTACAATTGGATTTAATTTAGAACCACTTCTTTTCACAGAGTTACAAAGTCAAATTATTATTCATTAAAAAAAATTTCTAGAAATCAGAAGAAAGTCAGAAAAATATAAAATAATATTTTTCTGACAACTTTAAATCGACTTTCTTTGCGTCTCAAAGTCGATCCAAGGCCTGGAATTCTGAAATGCTGCAAATGGAAGAAATCTTTACAATTTTTCTGTTTTAGTTATAAGTAAAGTGAAATTTTCAATATGACTTTTAACTTGTTAATTTCTTTGAACATAATTCAAGCTGAACAAGTTTTTAGATTTATCTACAAACAGTTATAACTTTCCGTAAAATTGAAATTGTTTATTTAAAATAAATCAACAAAATTAATTTTGTTTCGTGTCGACTCTAAACTAAATTAATAAATTGAATCTAGTTTCGTGTCGATTCGAGAAACTTAATTATATTAGTTTTTAAAGATGTTTAACTTTTTTGGATTGTTCTAATATAGTAAAAGATGTTATTTGTTTTTTAAAAAATCAATCCACATTTATTCAAACGATTATTTATGTCAAATGTGAAGCTTTTCGTCCATCGAAAAGCCAATCGTCCATCGTTTGAATAAATGTGGATTGATTTTTTAGAAAACAAATAACATCTTTTACTTAATTATATTAGTTTCAATTAAAAAACGACGCATCGGTCTTTTGAATTTAAATTAGTTGTTATAATAACAAAGCAAAAAACGGAAATTTGTCATTAAAATAGAAATGTTTACTGCAATTTGTTCTTTGAAATTAATAAAATAGTTAATTAAAAGTTTAAATTTCTCATCGATGTTTGGATCGAATTTTACATAATTTTAGATTATTACCATACATTATTACAATACAATGTAACAATGAATGTTTTTTTGAATTCTGAACATTTAATGTATCAATAACTTTTCAATTTTAGGACCTGTAAAATTAAAAATTAGATCATTCGATACGTTTTTAAAGTGCCTATTGAATGAATATAAAATATCTGTTTGAGCGAAATGACAAAATATTTTGATTCAACATAATTCTGTGGAAGAAAAGCATAACAGCATAACTGCATTTGTCATGATTTCGAGATAAATTAATTTTAATGTTCTCTCACTTCTGTCAGTTCAGAAAATCAACAGATTTGTTCGGTCTTTTGCATTTAGTATTATTATTTAATATATTTTCGAAATTCTTTTATAACATTTAATAAAACACTATTAATTCGTTAGAAAAAATTATGAGTTTATTTAGTTATAAAATTTATTTTTTTATAAAATGTTTTTAATTTATTGAAACGAGAAAAAAATTTACTTTACTGTTCAACTTGAAGAATTTTTCAATTTATTTTTTGAAATACTTTCGAAAATTTTTTAGAATAGAAATACCCTTAAAAATTAGTACATAATTAAATGCACAATTTATGCTATAAAAAATTTGTTCCAGTTTTATTAAAATAAATATATTTAATTTAAAGTACGAAAAATGTATTTTACTAAAAACATTTTATTACAAAATTCTTATTGTTTTTATTCATAAAGGCTATTTTCATTTTTAATTATGTCAATTGTTTTTTAAACTGAATGCAGTTATGTTATTATGCTGGTCTCCTTTTGTCAAAAATGCAATTATGCGATTATGTTTTCCATTATTTTCTTCATTAATAACCATTTTAATGGTTTTTCAGCTATTGAACTTTGAAGAGCAATATTAAATATATACAAATCTGATGTTATCTCAAATTTGATAAAAATGTCAGTTATGCTGTTATGCCTTTCTTCCACAGAATTAATCTTTTAAAATTGTTTAAAATTAATTTTTATTGTGTTTTTGTTTTCAAATAAAGTAAAATTGAAAAATTGTAATCTACCGATTTAATATAACAGAATAAATTTAAAAAAGGTTTGAATCTATTTCTAATTTGTAATATTTTTGTTTTTGAGTTTGCAATAAGATTAAATTTCTATATTTTGCAAGAGTAAAGGGAATCGACATTTAAATGTTTGCTTTTTTATTTCACAGATGGTCGAAGAAGATGACTATTCAGTTAATGACACACCTGTCAAGCGGAAAATTGTTCTTAATTCTAGTTCGATTAAAAATGCTGTACGTTGTGGTATTTGCTTGCAATGGTTTAATAACCGCACAGAAATGATTGCTCACTTGCAAACGCACTCTGATTCATTTAAACCAAAAAGCTTTTGTTGTAAAGTGTGTACAAAGTCTTTTAAAGAAAAATGGCAATTAACTAGGCATGAAGTAAGACTGTTGTTTTAAATTATTATTTTTATTTTTGTAGGTCGTCCATAAACTACGTAGCACCTCAAGGGGCTTTGACTTGCAGAAAAAATTACGCAATATACAATGAGCCATTCTACACAAAGAGGACAACCCAAAACTTCTAATAGAAGAAATTTTATTTTTAAATTACTGTAAATTGCTAGTAAATTTCGATTGGGGTACAAAAGTTCAAAAAAAAGTTCCAGTCCAAAAGTTCCAAGAGATTAGCTCCAAGGTTAGTTTATTCCAAAAATATAAAGTTTCCAAAAAATAAGTTCCAATGTAAATTAAATAAATGTGCCAAAAAGATGAAAATTCTTTAAAAATGTAAGTTGTGACCAATTGCTTTTAAGTACTCAAGAATTTCATCATTTTGAATGTATTCTCCATAGCTTGAGACTATATTAAATATTCTGTCTTCAATACGTTGTTGTTGATTTGTTCTATTTTTTTTAACTCACCTCTTTCTTTAACTTCATCTCCAATATATAACCTTAGCTTCCGAATGTTTACACGGAGAGAAAAAAAAGTAAACGGCTCTACCTGTCGGTAGAGCGGTTGCGTTAAATGCGAAACAGCCGTTCAACTTGAGGTTAAGCACGCTGCTTACTCCCGAGGGAAGAACGGTTCTCCTTTTTGGGGAAAGCGGGTACACTTTTTGGAAAGTAAGCGGCTCTATTTGTGTGGAGAAGCGAACGGATACTCCTCAAAAAGTATAACCATTCGACGTTTGCGGCGCTACTGCTGTGCTTTATAAAGGGAAAACAGCGCTTTCTTGCCAAATCAAACGGCTCTCTTTTTTTTTCTCTCCGTGTATAATATAAGAATCCATCAATTTCCAAATAAACTGTTCTACCCTTTTTAATTATTTGAGCCATTTTTTTGTCACAAAATATTATTTTATCACTGTAAATTTTAAATTTAATTTAAGAAAGAAAGAAAGAAAAAAATATTATTTATTTACTTCGAATTTGATGTAAGAACAATTTTTTATAGCAACTGAATTATAAAAGTGGAATTAGAAGAGTATTGGTTACCAGTTTTTTGTTTTATTTTTTTAAACAAATTTTCAAACAAATTTTGGAACAAATATTGGAAAAAATAACTTCTTGGAACTTTTGGTATTGGAACATTTTTTTTTGAACTTTTGACTCCCTACCTAAATTTCATTATCTTTAGAGTGGTGAATTTTAATTTTAAGTTTAGATTAGTTTTCATTGAAAAAAGTAACTTTCATACTTGAAAGTTTCAAGTTTACATATTTTTAAAGACCTTCGACCAATTAAAAAAGTTTTGAAAATGACAAAAAATATTTTAAACTATGTACATTATGTGTGTTAAAGGGTAGAATGGCAACTTTTATGGTTTAAAAATTCAAAATAATTTGTTACTTATGATAAAGAATTTAATAGTTGAAAATATAAATAAATTCAAAATATTGTATGTCACTTGTTTAAAATATTTAAAAATAATAATAATTTAATAAAATTAATCATAGTGTTTTACATTAAAAAAGATCAAATTCCGATTAATGGTTAGACGCTTTCGATAAACAAACAACAATGTTCACGGTAATGTTTATTCATTATTATAAGTTATAAATTATTTTGAATTTTTTAAACAATAAAAATTGCCATTCTGCCCTTTAGCACATATAATCTACATTCCTTAAAATATTTTTTTAAATATTTTAAAAAATTTTTAATTGGTCGAAGATCTTTAAAAATAAACTTGAAACTTTCGTTTCTATTTTTTTCAATGAAAACAAATCTAAATTTAAAATAAAAATTAACGAATCTAAAGATAATGAAATTTACTATAAAAATGTGACGCGACCCGAAGAAAGGTACCTAAGAAGCAAACGAATTATAGGTTGGGTTCGAGTTAGATTTATCTTGATTAAAAGTTCATTTTTAATTATTTGAATTTTAAACCAATATTAATTGAATATTTTCAATATAATGAAAACTTGAAAACCAACACGGAGAAAAAGGAATAGTTGACACATCCAGATACATGGATATCACAGCCATATTATATTGAAAAATACGGGATATCCATAGTTAAGGTTGCTGCATCCATATTCTATGGCTGGCTGTATATTGTTGGAGCAGCAAAAGATTTATGGTTGGGTGATCCATAGTAATGGAAATGGGAAACAAAAAATTGGAATCACTCAATTAATTAAATTCAATGTCACTTGAGATATTTTATACACATTTTTGTTAATTAATACACACCACTTATTGAATAATCGCATATTAACGAAATAAATTATCAACCGATGGAGGGAGGACACGAACCCTAGACCTAACGCATACCAAACACTAACGCTATCCACTACACTATACACACAACTACAATATTTGAGCATATAATATTCCTTATATACTCTACACATATTTCATGAAAATGAATTTAGATAAACACTAATAGACAATAACGATAATAAATAATAAACAATTATAACATTATTTATATATAGACGTGACAGGAAACCGACGCGACGGACAAGTTGAGACGACCATTTTTAAATGGATGCCATGATAATGAATTGCGCGCAACATGTATCGAAATTTTGAACTAACTATGGATCTCCCAACCAAAGTTTATATGGATGAGACAGCCATATGTGAAAATCCATAGCATGAATTGTAAGCCCAACCATGCCTATGGATGTCACATCCATATTTGATTCAACAATATAATATGGCTCCCTCATCCATTGAATATGGAATGTGCTTCCATTCTGAAAGTTGTCTCTTCCATTGAATTGGATAACACAACAATATTCTGCCCATTAGCCTGGGATTTTTCCGGCACGTGAGATAATCTGAGCGGGAGGTTTGACGTCGAAGTATAATGATGTGCACCGTCGATTATTGTCCGGTACACACCATTAGAATTCGACTGTCGATAAAACCGGTTGTACTCGGGAGAGGTTTTCTACAGTTTCCCTCTCCACTGGCGAGAAAACCCATTAGACGGGTGGTCCAGGCAAATGCGAGTACTCCTAACCTCAAAGTCGTTCTGTAGAAACGCAAAAACAAGTTGGTATATAAGAGAGTGTGTTCTGACAGTTGGCTAAGCCTGAAGTCATTTAAAAAAAAAAAAAAATTAATAATTGATTCTCTTTCTGTATTTTTACTCAAAAAATTTAAAACATAACCTCAAATTTTTTCCTTCTTAGGTACCTTTCTTGGGAACGCGTCACATAATGAAAAATAATTTTTTTCATTTAATTCATTTAATGGAAATAGCAGCAATTTAAAAATAGAGTTTTTTCTATCAGAAGTTTTGGGGTGTCCGCTTTGCGTAGAATGCCCCTAATATTGCATTACATGGGTGGGTTAATAGTTGTAGTAAAAGGGGCTATGTAGTTTATGGAAGACCCTTCAAAATTTTTTAAATTATATTATTATTATTTTACTACTTTTTTTATGTCGTACGCTTTAATTTAAAACTATAGTATAATCAGAATTGTGTGACCACTGAAAGAAATTTTTGAAAATTTCCAATTTTCAGATCTCAAATAGTATGAATTCTCGGATAACTTTTTTAAAATTATTCAAAATAATTCCGATTGGTTTAGAGAAGATGTTTAGGTAAAAAATTTTGAAAGGAATTTGTTGTAAATAGAAATAATTATATTTCAGAAGGTTTGGAATTGACATTTTTAAAAGTTTAATTCTTGTAGAAAAATAAATTTTGCTTTTATATGATAATAAAATATAAAAATAATTTGGTTGATTTGGATAAGCTTAAAAAATTTAATTTTCAATGTTTCATAAAAATTTAAGTTACTTCTGAAATTTTGAACATTTAAAAAAATAGTTTTAGTCTTATTCTTTTATGAATTTCATTAACTTTTAGGAAAAAAGAAGGGACAGATTTTAGTTTTCATACTTTTAATATTTTTAAGATGTTTTTTATCATTCATGAAGAAATATATGGTCGCCCAATTTTGATTTGGAACAAGTGATATCTATTTTAAACCTCTGTCGTTGCTAACTTGTCCTGACTTCAACAAATTCTGAACGTTCAAATGAACGGAATATTTTTTTTATTATAAATATTTTCAAAAATTATTCACTGAAATGAAAATAAGAAAATTAAGTCTTTAGGAACTTTAGGAATATACCAGGCGTCTAATCTGACGATTTCTGACAATAACGGACGTAGCAATAGCAGAGGGTTAAAAATAAGAATTCAGAAATACAAAATATAATATTTTATCCTTTGTAAGATAATTTAAGCAAAATGCAAAATAACATTTTTTTCTTCTTTTTGCAGGCATCTCATAATCGAACGACTATTACGACTTACACGTGTACAGTTTGCAATGAAGTGTTTACAGACAAATCGTCCTATAAGGCTCACCAAGCGAAACACTCGATTGACAAAACTTTTCACTGTGCAAAATGCAATAAGATTTTTTTCAAAGAATTTTCATTGATGACGCATCAATGTACTGTGAAACCATTATTTCATAAGAAAAATACAATTCCAAAGACTTTGCAAAGAAGCAATTCTGCCTTATTTAGTGGTTCTAAAAAATACAAGTGCTCGAAATGCAGTGCAACTTTTACCAATTCGCAGTCCAGAAATTCTCATATGAGAGTTCATTCAGAGGCTCACCTTTTGGTAAGATTAAGTCACTACAAGTACCAATACTTTGGTTACTTTTTACAATACCAATACATTTTAAAAAATCTAAAAACTTTAAAAAATATCTATAATAAAATTGATTTTAAACTCATTTTTTAGAATCAAGTTCGTAAGCAAGCATTGAAAAAAGAAGCAGGAAAAATGCCAAAACTTAAACCTGAAGCCAGCGCTTGTACTTCTGTGCCTCGTATCGAACAAAATACAGAGGTCCTTGAAGTTAATCCACCGGCACCAGTCAAAAGAACTCTCATTAAAACAGCTGGAGGGTGAGTTATTTTTAAAGAAGAATTGTTTTTACAACTTTTTAATCATTTTTAAATCCCCTAAAAATTATGTGCCTCTTGTTACTCCTTTCCATTATCTACCACAAGTTTTTTCTAAAACTTTTCACCATTTTTAAATTCTAAAACCTATTTCACCTATTTTCTCAATTTTTCAAATATTTTTAATAAAAAATTTACTCTAACTATTATCGATTTTAATCTTAATTTACTTTGAATTTAATTCATCAAAATGTTTAATCTTTTGAATTCCAATTCAATTCCAATTCAAATTTTAATTTATTCAAATTTTAATCCTTAATAATTTCAAATCCAATCATTTCAAATTTCAATTTATATTTTTTTATTTACTCATGAGCAATTCCATGGTAAGTGATCATAGAAATTTCCTTCTACTAAGGGATTTCAATGAAAATATGTTTAATTGTTCCCTTGAATGTAACTAAAAAAGTAGTGAAGGTTTTTTGGAAAAATATTCACAAACATAGTAGATATGCAACTTTGTAATTTTTTAACATTTTTTTTTAAAACCGCATAACTTTTTTCCAGCAAAAGATATTAAGGTCCACTTTTTTTTAAATTGTTAATAAAAAAGAACACTTTACGTTGAAAAATTTTTGAGAAAATTTTTATTCAATACTTAGTTGATATTAAAAAAAAAAAATTTTATTTTTGATTTTTGAAGAAACTCCATTTTTTTTGTGGTAATAGTATATACTCACCTCTAAGTCCTGTGTGAATTTCAAAATGGGATCTGCATAACTTTCTGAGAACAAAATAAAAATGTAGAATGCTATGGATCACAGTTTTTACTTTATATCATTTTAATACGGCTCAATTCCGAGAGCTTGCGGCAAATTCTCGTAATTGAGATTACTTCATAACGTTTGTGAATTCTTGTCATTTTATGGGGTTACTTGTAAGATATTGTTTTACAGTTTCTTTTCTCATTTGAAAATTATTTTGATTTTGATTTTCGTTGAATAATGAAAAAATTGTAACAAAAATGTTTTCAAGTGCTGTTAATTGTACAGAGCCATTTACAATCATGGATAAATAATCGTTTCTGATTTGTTAACTTTCCTGTCAAAAAATTTAACCTATTTAGTTACTGCTACCTCTAGCGCAAATTTCAAGCCCTACGACAATACATTTTTATTTTTTTCTCAGAAAGTTATGCAGATTCCATTTTGAAATTCACACAGGACTTAGAGGTGAGTATATACTATTACCACAAAAAAAATGAACCAAAAGAAAAATTGACTTTTTCAAAAATCGAAAATAAAATTTTTTTTTTAATATCAACTAAGTATTGAATAAAAATTTTCTCAAAAATTTTTCAACGTAAAGTGTTCTTGTTTATTAACAATTTAAAAAAAAGTGGACCTTAATATCTTTTGCTGGAAAAGAGTTATGCGGTTTTAAAAGAAAAATGTTAAAAAATTACAAAGTTGCATATCTACTATGTTTGTGAATATTTTTCCAAAAAACCTTCACTACTTTTTTAGTTACATTCAAGGGAACAATTAAACATATTTTCATTGAAATCCCTTACTAGAAGGAAATTTCTATGATCACTTACCATGGAATTGCTCTCATATTTTAGGAAAAATTTAACAAAATCTGATAAATCATTTTCTTTTATTTTCTAAAGCTGATTTTTGTGAATTATTATAATTCAACCTGGAAAACCTGGAAATGTCAGGGAATTTTATAAACCTTGAAAAAACCTGGAAAAGTCAGGGAATTTTAATCGGAATCCTAGAAAATTATTGTTTTCTAAAATTATTGTGCTTATTCTTGAAATCTAGTTTTTCTTAAATATATCAAAATTAATTCAATTTTAAAAGAGTTGCGTTTACAATTTTCATGAATAGATAAACTTCAATAGGTTTTAATTTGAAATTTTGTTAAATTTCAATTTTGATTGAATTAATTAAATAATACAAATTTCACAGGAATTCTATTATTTACAAAATCTTTATAAATTTCTTCGTAATAATTCAATTATTTTTATAAATATTTAAATTTTTTAAAGAGATTCAATTATTTTCATAAAATTAAATTATAATATTCAATATTAAATTAATTGGCTTTAGGATCCGTGAAAAAAGAAGTCAAAGAATTGATAGCGTGTGATTTATGATTTCGAAAATGTTCGTTACTGTGTGTGTGTGAGTGCGACGGTTTTTGGGCGATAAGTCCCCGCGAAGGGCAGTGCGATTTAGATCGAGTAACGAGAAACACGTATAGGTCGAGAGAGTTTATTAAGTGCGATTAATTCTAATGTTTATAAATTTTAGTTTAATTCATTTCTTAAATAAAGATTATTCTTTTAATTAACTAAGAGTGTCTTAACGAAAATAATTACCAGTTATTTTCTATAAACCTAACTTTACGAGATTCGCAATCCTTTTCCATGATCAAGTGAAGTAACTATTTAAAATACGGGATTTCTAACAGAATTTTCTTATTTCAGACGTTTCGGCATCAAATGTGTGCCATCATTAGTGACTTTATTGTTCTGGAAATGAAAAAGATACAAAAAGCCAATTAATTTAATATTGAATATTATATATTAAAGATCAATTAAAACATCAAAAATTAAATTATTTTCAAAAATTTTAATGAACCTTTTTTTAAAAATATTCAATTTTTTCAAAATAATGTTAATAAAATTCTACATAGAAATTTAATTAATTTCAATAATTTATAAAAATTCAATTATTTTCAATAGCTACTATTTCAATAAGATTTCACAAAAGAATTCAATTATTTAAAAAGAAATTTTAATAAAATTCGTCTCATTTCAAAAGTTATAAAATTCTTTGCAGAAATTCAATTATGGTCAAAAGTTTAAAAAAAAATTCTCTTCAAAATTTCAATTAATTTTATAAATAATAAATTTTTTTTTCAAAATTCAATTATTTTCAAAAGTTTTAATAAAATTTTGGGCAAAATTTCAATTATTTTCAAAAACATTTCTCAATTCAATCAAATTTTTTCTAGAGATTCAATTATTTTTAATACAATTTTAATTTAATTTCTCGAAAATTAAAATAATTCGTCAAAAGATTTTTAATTACCTATTTAACAATTTGGTGATAAAATTCTTTATGAGAGTTAAATTTTAAAAAACATTCAATTCTTCAATAAATTATTTATTTTTGTATTTAAATAATTGAATTCTCGTAAAATTTTCTAATAAAAATTGATTTCAATATGAATTTCAGTTAAAATTTTAGATAATAACATCAAAATATGTCATTGAATATTAAACTCTCTAAATTTGAATTAGTAAAAATGTTTTCTAATTGAATTAATGACTGCCTTGAAAATAATTTGAATAATTTTGATTATTTATTTTTTAATTATTTAATTATTATTTAATAATTTAAAATAATTTTGAAAATAATGAATGACTAACTGCTTTTGAATGAGCAGATTTTACTAATCAATAGCCGTTTCTACTAATTTTTTTAATAGTAAAATTTACTAATTCAAAAGCAAAAAGTCAGTCACTAATTCCAATTAGTAAACATTTTTACTAATTCAAATTTAGAGAGAAAGTATTATAGCGTAAATTTTTAGAAATACATAATTGTATCTTGGAAAGCTTTCAAATTATAATCATTAAATGTTTGAATTACTTCCTCATAGAGGAAGTATTGTAATACCAAAATTTTTCGAGTTCTATTTTTTGACATATCTTTATGTTATTTGACCTCAGGAGTTCAAAAATGACATTTTTAAAAAATGTCATTCCGTATGTGTGTGTGTGTGTGTAAACATCACATTTTCATATAAATATCTCGAAATCATGAAGAGCTTTTGGGTTGTAGATCTCACCTGCGGACATAAAGTGAGAGTACTTTCTGTTATATTAATAAAGTTTAACTAAATTTTTTTTTTGATTTTTAATTTTGCAAAAAAACGTTTTTTGCCCATAACTTTAAAAAAATGTTAGGACACCTATAAATGTTTTTCCATAATTTTGTAGAGTTTTTTTAGACGCATTTTTTGAGCCCTAATTGAACATTTTTCGTCCATATTAACCGGAGTTATTAAACTTTTAAAAATCAAAAATTTTGCAAAATAAGACTATTTTGAAAATTTTGTTGAAAAACGTAGAAGTAACTTTAAAATTATCGTTATCAACTTGCAGAGCATTAAAAAACGCTTCGATTGACCTATTTTTGAACCTAATTCGATAATAAATTTCGAAATTATTGGTATTTTAAAAACCAAAAATTGTGAAAAATGACATTTTCTCAACTTTTTTGTTTGAAAATTTTTATTTAACTATTAAATTATTGTAACTATCTTGTAGGGTATTAAAAAATACATTGATTGACTCAAAATTCAATCACTTTTACCATATTTATAAAAATTTATTCATATATTTCTATTATTTTTATCTCCATATATTTCCATATATTTCTATTATTTTTATCTCCATGAGGAAGTAAAGTGTTCATGAAATGAGCACCAAAATTATAAAAAAAATATACAACTTGGCAGCGGTTTTTTTCATACTTTTAACTGAAAATTGTGTAGATTTAATTTTTTTAAAAAAGTTTAATTGGATTTTTTTTAAGTTATTTTAAGTTTTTATTTTCTAATATATATTTAATTGAAGAATTGTAAACAAATAAATTTGAAATTTTTAAAAAATTTTTAAAAAATAATTCATTTAAAGAAGAATTTTTCTGTATCCCTTTGCCGAAAGTACTGTCTTCCCGGTCTGATTTGGCTCCGGAAATAGCGACTTTTGTGGCCGGCTCGACAGACCCAACGAGCGCTCTGATTGGTTACAAGAATTTCAACACACGTACATGTTAGCATAGCAACCACACAGACACGTTACTTACAGAGCTCACGTTTTGAAAACAACTGACAGTCATCAAAATAATGCATGAAATTTCTTATTTTCTTTTATTATTTTTTAATTATTAAATATATATTTGTAAAAGAAAATTTCTTATTGAGCTATTTTATTATTCAAACAATAATTATTTAACGTACTTTCGGCTGGGGATACAGAAAAATTGTATACGACACACGGCCAGAAATTTGGATACCCTAGCGAGCGTGATATATAAAGCCTCGGCCTTATATATCACGCCTGCCAGGAAATCCAACTTTCTGGCCTAGTATCGTAATATACTATTGGTTAAAAATTCTGGAAAACAATAATTGAATTGAAGTGATAAAAGTAATTTTGAATAAGTTACGGTAACAATATTCTTATAATATAAAATAATGATTTTATCAGTCGGTCATTTTTAATTATTATAAAACATGAAGATATCGATTGCTTCGAGTCAAAGACTCGGAGTGATCGATTTCTTCATGTTTTATAACAATTTTTTATAAGTTGTTTAATTTCAAAAAGGTTTGAATTTGAATCTTTTCAAGAATTTTAATTCCTATGGAAAAATAATAATTAAATATTTATTTAAAAAAGATAAATATAATAATGCAGAATACAGTATTATATGAAAGTTCCATGTATTTGTAAAAATTTATTGGAATTATTTAATTTTGTAAGATATAAATGTAGTTTTAAAAACCTGGCAAAATTCCGTTTTTTAACCAGGAAAACCTGGAAAAGTCAGGAAATTTGAAATGAGCAAAAGCGTGGCAACCCTGATTATATATTTAAGCTTTTCTTATTTCATTTTGTCGACGTAAACGTTGATAACTTTAGTTTCATATTTTGTTCCGATTCTTTGTTGGATTCTTCCATAAGTCAAAGTTGATTAAAAAAATATTTTTAAGTAAAAATTTGATTTAAATCATGATTAGAATGGAAACATGTCTTTGATTTAAATCACAACAGTAACGAAATCTTTAGTTGGTATAAATGTTTATGTATACTGATAATAATTGAGCCGCCGGATCGTAGAAGGGCACGTAAATTTTTCTCGTTCCTTAATTTGAGTCCCCTGAACACTCACAATTCAACTGCTGAATTTAAATATTTTAAATACACATCCTTATAGAAATAATAATAACAAAATTGTTATTAATTTTTTCCTTTATTAATGTAAAAATCATGAACTATAATCTTCACGGCTCTCGTTTAACAACACTCCCAAGCAACTATGGCGAGTGACGCGTGCTGTACGTTTTTGGTCGCTAGCAACTTTAAACATTCACCATTTCGACATTAATTATTTATTAGCCTTATGATTTTCCATAAAACTTTATTAGATCATAATGAACAACTTTCTCACTGGAAGTTCTCTGTTACTCAAAATTCGCCCGTTAAACGAGAGCCGTGAAGATTGTAGTTCATGATTTTTACATTAATAAAGAAAAAAATTAATAACAATTTTGTTTTTAAAGAAATCAACTTTTTTGTTTCATTGAAAAATGTTTTAAATTGTCTTCAAAACAACAGTTTTTCCCAAATATTTCGAAAACGGTAATAGATAGAAAAAAATTGCATAAGAAAAAAAGATGCGCAATGAAATTTTCTGTAAGGATGTGTATTTAAAATATTTAAATTTAGAAGTTGAATATTGAGTGTTCAGGAGACTTAGATTTCGCACGAGAAAAATTTACGTGTCCTTCTACGATCCGGCGGCTCAATTGCTGACTACAATAAAAGTAAAATTAAATAATTCGAAGGCAATATTATTCACAGGGTGTCTACTGGTTCTGGAAATGTCCTGGATTTTCAACTTTTGCCCTTGAATTTTCCATATTTTGCTTTTAAATATTCAATATCTTCAAAATTTTACTCAAACTTAAAAAAATAATTTTTTCGATCTACCCAAAAATAATTCCAATTTGTCGTTTTATTAAAGAAACAGGTACCTACCTACAATATAGATTTTTGACTTTTGATATGATAAAATGAATATTTTTGTTCAAGTAGTTTAATTTAAATTATGCTGGTCGTAATATAAAATAATATTATCCATTTCAATGTTCAGGAATTCTAAATCATATTTTCAGTAGACATCCTGTATTCTCTAAAAAAAAATTTAGAATTTTAAGAGAAATTCATAAATTTTGTTCATTTGACGGACATGAAAAATTGAGTTTCACAAAAAATAAAACTAAAAGTAAAAATGAATTTTACAGATATCGTTGTGGCGTGTGCCAATCACCGTTTGTGCTCCGTGAACTAGCTGTTGCACATCTTCGATCAGCTCATCCACTAATGCCATATCAGTGTCCTTATTGTAAGAAACGTTTCACAACACAGTACACGTTTACGCATCACATAAAAGCAGATCATCCTGATGAGTCAGAAAATTGAAAACAATATTCTATATATAAATATTTAATGTAATAGTGTCGCGTACACTATTTATTCTAATACAAATATGGCCTTACACGCTTTTCTATCGTCAATGTCGATAAAAGCAATTCTTAAGACCGAGGACTTGATAAATGTAAATAGACAAGATAAAGATGGAAATATGAAGAGATTATCGGTCTTTCAAATTAAATATATTGAGAGAATTGAATTCTTCTGGAAAACAGGTAAACAAAAATTTATTCACTAGCCACAAGTCAACATTGTAAATGTAAATGTTTTGTAGTTTTACAAATAATGTTCAAATTCAAAATGTAACATTAAAATTCTCTTTTTTTTACATTTCAGTCATAGACAATTAAATTATTTAATCATTAACTATAAAAACTTCAAGACTAAGTTCAAATCTGAAAGTTAAATTCTCTAACGTTATTTTTTAATGTCTTCTTCTTTTCTCATTAAAGCATTAAAATAAAATTTAACGATTTAAACTATATTCAGCACTATTGTCGATAAACTTTGAGTTACCAATATTTTCTTATAGAAACTTTGGGGTAATATTTGTCAATAAAAATACTAAAGAATAGTGATTAATAATTTTCAAGTTGTATTGAACATATAATAGATAATATTTATTTGAATTTTTTTCAATTGATTAGAAAGCCAAACGCAGTAAGAGGAAATATGTTAAAGAATATTAATTAATTTTACCTCGGTAAAATTCATAATAGACTTCGCAATTAATTATGTTCAAATTCGAAAGAGATTTTAATCTTTTTATAGTAAATATTATTGTTTTGAATATAAAATAATGAAGGGTGATTAAATAAATTTGAAATTTATTAATAAGAAACGTTGGAGTAACATTCAACGAATGTTACTACAATTGAAATTTACTGAATGTTTAAACTTTATAAGTTGAATTTCAAGAGTTATAATCTATATTTTATAAAAAATATAGTTTCAATTTTAAACGAAGAGATGATTTTCGATTTTAATAATTTTAAATTTTAAACAAAAAATGTAATTTATTTTTTTTATTTTTTGTACAGAAAAAGCATGGCAACCCTGAAGAATAAAATAATTTGCATTTTAGGTTTTTGATCCTAAATTATAAGAGGCTTATTATTTTCTATAATTCATGCAACATTCAATTTAAAATTAGGTAAATAGGAAAAATTTTTAATTAAATTTATTAGAAAAAGGAAAATAGCTGAATAGAAGAAAAGACTGTGAATCCTGCATAATATTTTTCTTGGGTTAAGCACAGATTTGTAAAAATATTAGTTATGAACATTTGAAACTTTAATTATACAATTCTAATTCTTATTTAAGTTTTTTATTTTCTATTCTATTTTTCAATAATATTTGCAGTTAAATTACAGTAACTAAAAACTTGTGCTATATTTAATGAAATGAAAATTTTTCACAATTAGTCCCGTTGTTTTTACTGTCAGTGATTAAATTATTTATATGCATGTTACACTCTATTAAAATATGTAAGTAAATTGAAAATTTTTTAATTACATAAGAAAGCAAAAAAGTACTTTCTTAGACTATAATATTTATGTTTAAATGAAAGTTACATAGGTAGTGTTTTTGTCGAATACAAAGTGTCTTAAGTCTTCAGTTCTTACATGTAGATTTAATATTTATAAATAATATTGCCTGATAAAGTATATTTTCCTACATGATCTTTGACTGACTTCTATATTCTTCCAAAAAATTAAAGAAAACAAAAGTGTCTTTGTTAACTGTCAAAAATACTTTATTGTATTATAAGATAACTGTAACTAACAAAACTTTAAAAGAGAAATATTAATGAAATTCTGTTTACAAAATTTTGAATAAAAATGTTTATTGATAATAATTTTATGAAATGTGGCTTATAGGAAATTAGACAAACTAAAAGTCAAAACGCTTGTTTAGATATTATTATACTGATAATATAAATATTGAGTATAAATAAGAAAATGTTTAAGTGTATATTATACAAAAAATAAGAATTATGAATCAAAATTTATATTTTGATTTTTATAATCTCATATTACCGATTTGAATGTAATTTTTCTGAATAAAAAAGGTTTACTAGTTCCAATAATTTTTTTTGAAATGTTAAAAGGTAATGATGAAATATTGTAAAAATATAATCCTTTCTTAAAAAAGACATGGAGTGGAAAGGTCGAATGTATCGAAAAGTATCGAAGTAAAGAATGGGCAATGAGAATGTAAAATCTTAATAGAAGGGTGTTTTTAAAATTGTTTGTACATGTGAAGGTGTCGCTGCAGTCGTATGTTATTTAAAAAGAGCGCGAATATATAAATTTTATTTTTGTTAAGAGAAAGTACTCATAATAAATCTTATTTTGCATTGTCAAAAAAAACGTCAATATTTCAAATATAAATAAGCAAATTATTAACTGAAAAAATTTGAATATTATTATTAATGAAATAATGGACTTGGACAATGGACATATAAAAACTAGCACCGTAGACGGCCGCTTGCGGCCGTCGGAGGAGCTAGTATATGGAAAAATCAAGATTTATTGAGACTTTACAAGAAGTAAAAAAATTCAATTATTTTATCGAATTTTTACAGATATTTGTTTTATTTAAAAAATGACTTTAATATAAACAATTTATTTTCAGCTTATAGTAAAAATTAATATTTTTTTTATTTTGTTCCATTAAAGATCGTTTGAATTTATTAAAAGACAAAAATGGACCAAATTTTATAATTTTTTTATTCATTCAGATTATTAAAAACATAGTGAATAAAAAATAAGATTTTCTAAATTATAGATATCTTTTTTATTTGTAAAGAATTTGACTTTATATTCAGATAAAATAATCCTCATTTTATGTTCAAGGGGAGGGTACACCGATATTTTAACAATATCAAGAAAATAATTTAAATATTCCACAATATTATTTTTGAGGTAATTTTTTGTGAGGAATTCCTCACATTCCCAATTTAAATTATTTTCTTGATACAATTAAAAGTACCCACCCCTTAGCATTATATTACTTTATTCTGAATGTATTTCTTTATTTCAAATTTTTACATTGTTCATAATTTTTCTTATGATAAAAAATGTTTATATTTCTACATGAAAAAATGATTGTAAAAATATTGTAAAAAAGATAATGAAACTCTTTTTTTTTTTAAAGAAATTAGAGTAATTTTTGTCTCCTACGGGTTTATATTTGAAAAATCAGAAAATTTCGAATAATCCATTTCAATGTTGAATTTACAAATTTCTAAAATTTTTCTTAGAAAAAAGAAATGGAAAAAAGAATTATTTTTTAATAAAGAAGATAAAAAATATAAAAATGGAAATATTTTTAAATTACAAATTTTGAATAAATAGTTAATGAGAAATGTTGTTATATGTATAAATTAAATAAAAATGACTTATAATTTTTATTGACCCTTGTTGTGCCTGTCGGGCACAACAATGCATTATTTTTAAAATTAATTAAAAAATACTTTATAAGAAAAAGATTCGTTATTTACTGATTTTAAAATTGTAACCGCTGCGTTAAAAGTTTACAACGCCCACTATCTTTAGTCATAATTCTTATCATTGTATAAAGAAAGTGTTGGAAAATTTATAAGCAAGCGTTAATACTAAAATGTTTCGACATAAATTATTTATAACATTAATTACATTAATCGTAATAACTTTGGAATAACACTATTGCCGCTTTCTATAACGACAGTTGAAATTTTTGAAGAATTCTTTTATGATTCTTTTATGAATGTTAATTCTGCAGTTTTTCTAGATTCAGTGTCGCTCTTATGCTTAGAAGTTCTTTATGTATACATATCAGGTGAATCTTTTAATTTGCAGTCATCTTCCACCTGTGATAAGCATGTTTTTTAAAATAGAAATTTGTTTTAATGTGTCATAAAAGAAAATATATAAGTATATAAAATGAAAAAAAATCTTGTACACATTTATGTTAAGAAGCGTGGATTTATTAAATGTTAATGAAGAGTATTGTTATCGTATAAGCCCAAAAATATTATACGCTACATTCAAATGCTTGTAAATAATGTTTGGTTTGATTTATTTCAGTGATTATTCAGTTTCATTCCATGAGTTTACTGTTAATAATTTGTTTTTAAAATATTATAGATAAATACAGATGAGATTAGGTAATAAAATTTTATTATCATAAAATTTGTGATTTATTTATTTATTTCCCTGGGAAAATTTATCTTATTTCATGTACAGAATGACTAAAACTTACTTACCTCAAAGATGCGTAAAAAATTTTCTACAAAAGTAAAGAAAAATATGCATGAATCACCAGTTTTTTTCTTATGGCATAAACAAGTGCCTTATTCAGGGCTCGAACTAGGTCCGTAAATCCCGTAAAAGTCCGTTTTTTTTAAAAAAGGTCCGTTTGTAAATTGTGCGATAATTTCAGAGAAATTACAAATGATTATGTTCAAAAATATTTCAAAATTCTCATCAAAATTTCAATTCCTGGAAAAAATTCTTAAAAATTTTGTTAAAATTCGTCAACCGAATTTAGTTATTTAAAAATTTATAGATAAAATTCTTTATGAGAATTCAATTCTAAGAAACATGCAATTATTCAATAAATTGTTATTTTTGTATATAAATAATTGAATACTAGTAGAATTTTCTCATAAACATTGATTTCAAAATGGATTTCAGTTAAACTTTTAGATTATAATTGAATTTTAAAAGCATTAGAGAGTAAATTTTTAGAAATAATTGGATCTTCAAAAGGTTTCAGATTAAAATCTTTGGAAATTTGAATTTTTCATATTTTTAACTAACAATTCTGTGGAATTAATTCTTTTTTGTGAAACTTTAATTGCGGATTTTTTTAATATTATTTTAAGTTTTTATTTTTTAATATGAATTTAATTGAAAAATTTACGATTAATTAAAATTTTGTAAAATTGAATTGTAAACAAATGAATTTGAAAATTCTTAAAATACTTTTTCAAAAATTATTAAAAATAATGGATTTATAGAAGATGTTTAGCTAAAAACACGAAAAAAAAATTCAATTTTGTAAAAGTTACAAATTATTGCAAAAATTAAATTATTATCAAAAGTAGAGAATATTATTATATTCTTCGCAAAAATTAAATATTGTTCAAAAGTAATAAAATTCTTCTTAGGGATCTTAGGGATTCAAATTCCTCCAAAAATGTAATTATTCTTAAAAATTTTAATAAAATTCTTCAACATAATTTAATTATTTAAATATTTGTTGATAAAATTCTTTATGAGAATTCAATTTTAAGAAACATTCAGTTATTCAATAAATTATTTATTTTTTTAAATAATTAAATCCTAGTAGAATTTTCTAATAAAAATTGATTTAAAAATTAATTTCAGTTAAAATTTTAGATAATAATTGAATATTAAAAGCAATATGAATTTCTAGAAATAATTGAATTTTGAAATTAATTTTTTTGAAAAAGTTTAATTGGATGTTTTTAATCTTATTTAAAGTTTTTATTTTCTAATATTTATTTAATTGAAGAATTTACGAATAATTGAAATCTCGTAAAATTGAAAATTGTAAACAAATGGATTTGAAAATTGTCAAAGAATTTTTTCGAAAATTATTAAAAATAATCGATGTAAAGAAGAATTGTAGTTAAAAATTTTTGTAAATAATAATTGAATTGTAAATGATTTTATTTTTCGGTCATCTTTAATTATTATAAAACATGAAGAAATGGATCATTCCGAGTCGAAGACTCGGAGTTATCGATATCTTCATGTTTTATATTTATAAAAAATTTAATTTATAGTTTTTATAGTAAAATGATCTCTTATTTAACTCGGATTGGTTATATTTTTGTCCGTAATTTTTCATTTTCGGTCCGTAAAGTCCGTATTTTGTATAATTAATTAATAAAATTGTTCTTATTTTTCATTTCTTAAAAAAAGCTTTTTTTGTACATAATTTTTCTAAGATATTCATTCTGTCCACAACTAAAGTCGATCGGGGTACAGTTTTTCTAAAACGAAATTTATAATTTTTTATTTTCTAAAACTTTTTTTTTAATGAAGCTGAATTTCTAAATCTACTTTTTCTAACGAATGTAATTTTTTCAAATTTTTTTCTAACAATATTTTTCCATCTGTAATTTTTAAACAAAATTCCAATTTTTCTTTTAGAAATAAAGGGAAAAGAATCTATAAAGGGTATAGCCGGATAAGTATAGAGGGCAAAATTCCTCAACTGTTCTCACCTAAAAAAAACAGTTTTGGGATCGGGTTGATACTTTCCCAAATGGTAGTCCTGATAGACCTACGCTTAATTACTAAACGATGGGACCCTACAGGGATGCGTTTCTAAGATTCAGGAGCTCGAATTTTTTACTTTCATGCTTTATCATTAAACTTCGTTTTTAAATAACTTTTATAAATTTAATCCAATTGAACTTTTATTATATATTTTTGAAAAGGTTTTTTCCTCAACTTTAAGAATATGAAATCCAATTTAAAATATTTTTTTAAAAACAGTGTCTTTTTTTAATTTTAAGAAAAAAAAATCAATTTTACCTTTTAAGGCCGGACTAAAAAAAATTTTTTTTCTCAAATAATAGCATTTTTAACGTACTTTAAAACCGCGTATTAATGAAAATGGGATCTGCACATTTTAAAGGACAAATTTGAGTTTTTCTACTTAAAAAATTATTATTTTTGCTTACAACACCTATTTGGTTATGTTAGAATCAATTATTGGAATAGAGAATATGCGCTTTCACTTGTTTGGTTTAACTAACCTATTTCTTATTAAAACTTTTCTAAAATTAAGAAAAGGTTCCCATTTTTTAAATAAAAACTACTAAAAAAATTTCTTCGCTGATAAAAAGATAGTTTTTATTTGTGCTTTAAATCTATATACAAGAAAAATAGGACTAGTCCTTTCCAAGCATAAATTTGATAAAATACAGTTAATTAAATAATTTTTTAAGTAGAAACATTTAAATTTGACCTTTAAAATATGCAGATCCCATTTTTATTAACAAGTGGTTTTAAAGTACTTAAAAAATGCTATTTTTTAAGAAAAAAAAGTTTTTTTTTAATCCGGCCTTAAAAGGAAAAATTGAATTTTTTTTCTTAAAATTAAAAAAAGACACTGTTTTTAAAAAAATATTTTAAATTGGATTTCATATTCTTAAAGTTGAGGAAAAAACCTTTTCAAAAATATATAATAAAAGTTCAATTGGATTAAATTTATAAAAGTTATTTAAAAACGAAGTTTAATGATAAAGCATTCTATTCAAGTGGTACACAAGATTTTTTTTCTTGTTTTACTCTCTTAAGTGTCCCAGTTTATAAAAAAAACTACATGATTTCAGGGTGTGTGACGGTGAAAACCTTAAAAAACCCTACCCGGTACATTTTTATGTAGTACATGACTGGTTAGTTTCTAAAAATTGAACAAATTCTTTTGAAACTTGTTAAGGGGTTGTTGCGGTTGCTACATTTGAATCTGAAGTTGGCAAAAAGACTAATAAATATCGAGTTAGCCGTGAAAAGAGCTGATTGATAGTTTATTATTCAATAGAATAAAAAAAATTTTTATTTAAATTTCAAAATAATTTTTTTTTATTTTTTGAAGAAAAAATTGTTTTTTTGAAAATCAACTTCACATTTGAATGAAGCAACCCCAACAACCCCTTAAGAAGTTTCAAAAGAATTTGTTCAACTTTTAAAAATTAACCAGTCATATACTACATAAAAATGTACCGGGTAGGGTTTTTTTAAGGTTTTCACCGTCACACACCCTGAAATCATGTAGGCTATAGTTTTTTTTTTATAAACTGGGACACTTAAGAGAGTGAAACAAGAAAAAAAAATCTTGTGTACCACTTGAATAGAACCACAATTTTTTTTTTAAATGTTCAAAATAAAATTTTTTTTTGATTTTTTGAAGAAAATAATTTTGTTTTTAAAATCAACTTCAAATTTGTATCCAGCAAGTTTCCAAAGAATTTTTCAATTTTTAAAAATTAACCTTGCATATACTTCATAAAAATGTACCGGGTAGGGTTTTTTGAGTTTTTAACCGAGACGCACCCTGAAATATATTCTTTAATTACAATATTTAACGAAATAATAAATTTGTTTTTAAAATTAATGAAAAAATTTCCATAATTTCTATTTCTTTATCACAATTATTTTACAAAATCTCTTAAGTATTTAAAAAGAAAGTCAAAACCTTTGTATAATTTCTATTTTCTAATCACGATTTTTTATATCAAAACTTCCGTTTTTTGAGAAATAAATGAAAAAAATCAACATAATTTCTGTACTTCATGTACTTCTGTACTTTCTGTACAAATTTTATAAAAAAATTTCAGTTGTTTTTTGGAAAAAGGGATATTATATATACTTTTTCTTATTTTCCTTAATTTTTTAGAAAATATTCAGAAATATTTTTTCGAAGATACTGGTATTTTTCTAATTTTTGCCGGAAAATTTCAAGAAAGATAATTTTAACGGTATTTTATAAAAATTCTTTAAATATATTTTTTTCATATTTATGATAATTATTTGAAGTTTCAAAAAATGTTTACAAAATGAGTGAAAAAATTTCTAATTATAATCTCATCTAAATTAGGAAAGTATTTATTTTTGAATCAAAAACTGCAAGTAATTTATTAGATTCAAATAACCAATTACTTGACAATTAGCAAATTATTATCGCTGTTTGAGATTTAGAGAGTACAATGTATTTCTAAACATTTTCTGATGGGGCTAAATTTTGGTTAAGAATTTATTTTTTTGAAAAAAGTTTTTGTATATAGATAGGCACTTTGAATACATTGAAAGAATACTGATACTGAAAGCTTCACCAGTTAGTATGGTAATAAAATCGTAATTGTGGATTTGAATAATTAAATAGACCAAAATTTCTCACCTTTTATATATAAATTGTTTATTATAAAATGTAAAATACATCTTCGTAACAATTACATATTCAGCTCAATAGGGAAAATTATGTTACAATTATAAAGTTTTTAATCCATCTAAGGGGCAAAAGCAAATTGGCACTTCTTCGAAATATTTTAAAATAATAAAAATCAAATTATAAAAGTACCATACAATCAGTATAAATATTTTATTACAATTTATTTTTCGGATTTTTTCATTTCTTTCAGTAATTAAACCAGCCCCCTCTATAATTAAAACAAATTTTTTTTCAATACATACAATACAAATTCAAAAATAAAAAAAAAATTCTTCTTTAAATAAGTTAATAAAAATAGCATTACTATTTTATACACCTTTTTATAAATATTAGAAGATTTCTTCATTTCCAAAGGCACCGATTTCACCGAAACTCTTTCATAAAGATTAATTAAGACAAATTGTTTCTAAAATACATAAAAATTAAAAATGAATTTGTATTAACAATCACATTAAATGTTTTATGTCTCATAAAGACTTCTGTATTTTATAAAAAAATCATTATAGTAAATTGATCTTTACAATATTTTTCTTTTTCATAAAAAAAGTATGAAAATTATAAATACTTAATGTATGTAATACGATAAATTGCATTTAAAGAGTAATTACAGAATATTATTTAAATTGACGCATTGTGTTGGCAAGTCTTCACATACGGATTTCATGTTTTAATATAAAATATACCACAAAACATCGATAAATTTACAAAGAAATAGTAATGGTAAACAATGTAATAAAAAAAAAATAATACCATTTTAAAATTGAAGTATCAACAAATTTTTTGTTCTTTTACTACTTTGATTGTAGAAATAATATAAAATGATATGAAACAATTATAAAAAAATTTACATTTTAAATGAACCCACCTTTAGAGATGAGCCAATTTCGTTAAAATTTGTAAGTCAGGAAACATTTGGTAAAAGCTTATATTTTATTTTGTCAATAGTGGGTAGTATTCGTACCATCGCTCAAAGTGGTAAAAGTATAATTATAGAAAAAATTGTTTACAGTGTAAAATTTGAATTTTATTTAATTTATAAATAAAAATTTTTTTGAATAGACGGTGATTTATTTATTTATTAAAGAAAGAAAGGTAATCAATTCAGTAAATTATAAAATAATGATTTCAACTTTTCTTGCAAAACTGAAAATTTGAGATATCGTAATATTGCTACAGATGCAATTAGACTACAATAAATACTTTTATTAAGAAGCACAAGACGATAATATTTCCATGTTTTCGTATGACTTTACACTATTCTTCTCAATGTGCCAAATTTACATATTTTTGTTATTTTATAAAAAAATACAATTTTGACTTAGTACCTAATTTTAATATTCCAAATGATATCACCTTGATAACGTTGATTACTCGTAAATCGTAAAAAGGAATATTATAAAATCGTTATTTGGAATGACGATTTTATTTACACTAAACAGATTCAAACCGTTGTAGATCTATCGAAAGTACAAAAAAATATTATGAATTATAAAAAATTTTATGTAACAATAAAAAATATAATTTTCAAGCATTCTCAAAGTAGCTGATACTGTTTTATCTCTTTTAAGGATTGACTTAAATACTAGGGTCACTCCAACGATTTTGATACTTCCTGGTAATTCCAAAGATGAATTTGTGACTAGTATAAAAACATTTGCAATATGTGAAAAAATCTATCGAAAGTGACCAGAATTATTCAAGGGGTAAAATCAGTGTTGGATAGTGTTGTTTAAAAATAGTCACAAAGTTATTTCTGGAATAGCTCACCTTCGCTTTGTGTGCAACTATGTTCACATAAACATACAAATTACAATTATTATTAATAAAGACTAGAAAGCTACCTATGGCGTAAGTTGTGAAAAAAGAAGTATGTAGTAGAAAAGTTTAATAGCTTCATTTAAGGTGAAGAAATCGTCTTAGAGTTAATAACTATGACTTTAAGACGAAAAAAATGTTGTTTTAGTCGATTAAAGAAAGAAAAAAAAGTAGAAAAAATTCTTTATTTTATTTAGTATTGTCATAAAAATTTCAGTTTGTATTTCCCTGGCCTTTCACTGATTTCTAAGTTAAATTATTCAAAACTTTACATCCCTGAAGTTACGAAATCGAAAAAATTCTTATCGTTTTTTAATTTACAAATTGAATGAAATAAGTAAAATTAGTGATATTTTAATCTCTAAAAACTACAAATAATAGTTTTTGACGCTAACTTCAGAGGCATCATAATTTTTTTGAAAAAAATATTTCAATCTGTACTTTTTATTTATTTTTCCACAAGAAAAAAAAAATATAAATTTTAACTTTCAATTTTCTGAAATTTCATTATTTCTAAAAACTACAACTCTAATCTTTCCAAAATATAATTATTTTCTAGAATTTTTAATTAAATTTTTTTCTAAATTATTATTATATTGGGTCAATCCAATGACTTTCTTCTGAAAGTCGTTGAAACCATATTTATATAATTATCATTTCGAAAACGAAGAAAAACACCTTCGTCAATTTTCAATAGAAGATACATTACGTCCTTAAAAAAATATTTACAAAACCACAAATTTTTTAGAGGTCCGACAAAAAAGTTTTCAGTCAAAAAAATGTGGAATTTTTTCAAGAAAAAAAATTTCAAAATCACTTTTTGTCCATAAATAATAAAATTTTTTTTAATTTCCATCATTAGTACGTACAGAATGAAATGGTTTATATTTTTAGTGATTAAATGTTAATACTATATTTAATAGTTATTGAATAATAATTTTTTTAAAAAAACTGAAAAATTTATGGTTACGAAATCACATCGTGAACCATCAACTTTTGATAATTAATATTATAAAAGGAATCGAGTTTCAAAAATATTAAAATTAGATTTTTTGAAAATATGATCGCAACGACTTTTAGACGAAAGTCAGTGGACTGATCCAATAATAAAAATTTTTGTAAATAATAATTGAATTGTAAATGATTTTATTTTTCGGTCATCTTTAATTATTATAAAACATGAAGAAATGGATCATTCCGAGTCGAAGACTCGGAGTTATCGATATCTTCATGTTTTATATTTATAAAAAATTTAATTTATAGTTTTTATAGTAAAATGATCTCTTATTTAACTCGGATTGGTTATATTTTTGTCCGTAATTTTTCATTTTCGGTCCGTAAAGTCCGTATTTTGTATAATTAATTAATAAAATTGTTCTTATTTTTCATTTCTTAAAAAAAGCTTTTTTTGTACATAATTTTTCTAAGATATTCATTCTGTCCACAAATAATAAAATTTTTTTTAATTTCCATCATTAGTACGTACAGAATGAAATGGTTTATATTTTTAGTGATTAAATGTTAATACTATATTTAATAGTTATTGAATAATAATTTTTTTAAAAAAACTGAAAAATTTATGGTTACGAAATCACATCGTGAACCATCAACTTTTGATAATTAATATTATAAAAGGAATCGAGTTTCAAAAATATTAAAATTAGATTTTTTGAAAATATGATCGCAACGACTTTTAGACGAAAGTCAGTGGACTGATCCAATAATAATCGAGATAATCTGTTCCTCACATGAAGTTAGTGTTTTTTTATTTCAATTTTTTGTTTTGTAGTTCGAATTGTTATATCAAAAGTTTGACAGTTAATTTGTAAATAATAAAATAAGTGGAGTAAAAATTTTTTAAAAATACTTAATTATTTTATGAATTATTTATTTTTGTATTTAAATAATTGAACTCTCGTAGTTGAACTCTGTTAAGAATTGATTTAAAAAAGAATTTTAGTTAAAACTTTAGAAAATAATTAGAAATGTTTAAGTAGAATTCTTTAGAAATATATAAATTGTTTGAAAATTTAAGGGAAGCAAAAATATAAAAATATTAAAATTTGTATTTAAAAAAATTATTAATTACATTATTTTTCTTTAAAAATTCTTAAAGTTTTCAATAGTGTAGTGTAGTTATGCTATAGTTATAATAATAATCGAGATATTCTGTCCTCACGTAAATCAAAAAGCCATCGCTTTTTGATTCCAAATTGTTTTACAGCTCAAATTGTCTGTATCAAAATTTTGACAATTAATTTGTAAATAGAGTGATTAGTGTTTTAGTGAATTTAATTCCCCCAGAATTTTGACAATAACAGGATTTTGAAAGGACAGTAAAGTAAGGAAATTTTATCCAAAATATTCAAAAAATATCAAATTTTTAAAAATGTTAAATAGTCTATGAATTTTCTTTCTCAAATTAAAAAAAATCCATAAGTAGAGTTACAGTTGCAAATTTTAGAAATAATTATTTTATTAGTTATTTTTTTTATTTAAATAATTGAATTCTCGTACAACTTTTTGATAAGAATTGATTTGAAAAAAAATTTCCAGTTTTACATTGAAAGTATTATAAAATTTTAATTCCTAGTGGTCAAAGAAATAGCAATAAGTATTCAAATATTTTTTAAACAAAAATTTATCGAAATTCTTTGAAAAACATGGTTTTTTGTAGAGATGCACGACGAGACTCTGTCCTTTCATAAAAGAAAAGAGATGCAAATATTACATTCAATTGTTTTCATTGTTTTTTTCACGAGATTCTCGATTTTTCTCACGAGACTCGCTCGAAGTGCATTACTAGTTTTTCGGTTACATTTTTCTATAAAAAAACGTAGCATTTTGTTGTAATACTTATTTGGAAGAAAAATCGAAAAAGTCGCTTTTTTGAAAATAAGCCAAAAAAGTCCCCTTTTCTTGAAAAAATAGTAAAAAAAATCGAAAAACTTATTCTATCCGAGACCTGCACATTTAATTGAGTAGACAGTTGACAGTTTTCGATAAGCCTGAGCTTTCGAGTTTTTGTGAACTAAAGAATTTTTGTACTAATAAACAATGCTTAATTGGAACAATTTTTAACAACACTGTGTCTAAAATATGAAATTTTCAAGATTTTAGCAATTTGTAAAGTATAAATTTCACCTTGAAAATGAAACTAAACTACATACTTCTTAAAATAAAAGTTGTTCGCACCGTTAAGAATTTACGATTTAAACGATTTCTGAACAATCTCACGAATCAATTCTCCCGAAATTTGTTTCTTTCAAATGTGTTTAGTTTTATTAAAAATTTCCTAATATTTTCATAGTTTGGAATTAGTGACAATTGAGATAATACCAGTCGAGTAGCAATGAGTACTTCAATAACTCTCGATTAATTAGGAAAAAGTTAACTTTCGACATCTTTTTAAACATGAAAAATTGTACTTCTAGAACACATGTTGAAAAATATGGCAGCTCTATAAAATTTTAACATTCGGGAAAACGGATACGCGGGTTTACTCTGAATACTTTGAAACATTTCTTAATATTGTGCATTAATATTTTCGCTGTTTACATGAAAATATTAACGATCTTTAGACTAGTTTTGTTAATTGCACAAATTACCTTTAGAGATAATACACACGATATGAAAAATTCCTGTGTACATTTTAAATGTTAACAAGTAATTTTTTTCGTGAAACTCAAATTATCGATTCAACTTAAAATCAGTCAATTATTTGTAGAAGCGATTTAAGTAATAAACAATTTCATTATGTACATTTTACATAAATTATTTTAGCATCAGATTATGCGAATGAGTTAAAATTAAAAACTCATTTTTCTCACTTTAAATAAACATTTGTATATATAAATATATACATTATACTATTGAATATGTATATATCTACATAAGTTGAGGTAATGTTTTTCGTGTGCTTTTTTCACTTTATGACAAATGTAATTTACAAGAAAAAAAACACTTTTTCCGTTTCTCATTTTAAATGAAAATGATTTTTTGATATTAAATTTATAATGTGTTATTTAAAAAGCTAAGAGATCCACCATTAGCTATGTATCCGAAACAATTGTTATTGTTGTTGATTTTTCTTCCTCGTTGGTCAAGAAAGGGGTAACTACTTGCATATTTACGGAAACACTTAGAGGATAAGTCAGTTGTTTGTCAAGAATCATTACCTGTTTCTCTTCGTTTTTGTGAAGAGAAAGTCTAAGCATTCCCGAGTCTTGCATGTGATTTATTTGCCTTTGTTCATTAAGTGATATTAGACGAACCCTGTGAATATAAAAAAAGATAAACAAAATTATTTTTAAAATATTTTTTACCATAATTGTTATATGAAGCTGAAACTGACAACTATTTGACAGTAACCATTTCAATTTTAAAGTTGATTGGTTTTCATTTATTTCGTTACCAATATAAAACTTTAAAAATTATTAAAAAAATGCTAATAACAGCAATTCCATGTACAACGATCAAGTAAAAATTTTTATTTTCTGGGAATGGCTTGAAATTGTTAATTTAAAATCAGTATAATTTCGAGAAAACATGATAGATTTTAATTTTTATCTAGTGAAGTTTAAAGCATATCTTGTGTAGTTTTTAATTTCAAACCCTCATTTTTTCAACCCCTCATTTTTTCAAAAATAAACATTATTTTTCAGCTAGCTAAAATAACGGCCGCATGTAATTTCTCCTTTTAATGTCAATAGACATTTAACAATATAATAATATATGTATAAGTATTTATAATTGTCTTATAAAATGAAACAAAACTCAATTTCTTTTGAAGAATTTCTTCAACCCAAATTAAAAATCACAGAAACTGGCTCAATATTCTTTGTAATAGAAACGGGCGCACATGTGTAACAAGAAATATTTTTAAAAAAACATTTTTTACAAAAATTGTGATTATAAAGTAAAAATTATACCAATTGTTTTGATTTATTTCAGAAAAATAGAATTTTCTTAAAAATCGTGATTAAAAACTATAAATTATGCAAAGTTTTGAACTCTTTTTAAGGGGACTTTCTGGCGAAGGATTTCAAAAAAAATAGAGCTTTCTTTGTTTCCTGTAAAATATTCCTTAGTATCATAAAATTACTTTCCCAAAACATTTTTGAAAAAATATGCAAAAGAAAAAAAGTTATAGCAATTTTTATGACCGTTTCTTAGCTCACTTTAATACATTACAATAACTTTAAACGCGTTTTTCTCGAAAACCCATTTTTGATAACGGGAGACACTTTTTTCGAAATCTATTGAACTAATTGTAAAAAACCAAAAATCATTCGATTCTTTATCTAAAAAACTAGAAAACAATCCTCTAAAATTTTAGATTTTTACCCCCTGCATAAAAAATTGTAAAACATTTAGAAAAATTGTTTTTGAGGTTTGTTGTCTAAAAAAAACCCTTATGAAGAAAATTCCGATTGAATTTTTAATTTATGTACAAAAGCTTGTACGAAAACTGTCTCCCAGAATAAAAGACGAAAGTTAACTAATTTAATAAATATAAAGGTTTAAAAATTGCACACTTTTTCAGGTTAAAACTATTTATTTTCTTATAAAATTGAAGTTGGCTTTTAATTTAAACACTATGATCGGAACGTGATTTACAATAAAAAACCAACTTCAATTTTAAGAAAATAAATAGTTTTAACCTGAAAAAGTGTGCAATTTTTAAACCTCTATATTTATTAAATTAGACCCGGGACCAAAAAGAAAATTTTTGAGTGTATAGATTTCGTTGTGATTTAGAAGTTCTGAAAGTGCCAAATTTTTTTATTTTTCTTTAACGGAGTTATTAAGTTGTAAAGTACGCAACAACTCAGAAATCGCGTACTTTCAACTCAAAATTTCTTGTATATTTATAGGAAAAATTAAAAAAGTGATAAGAAATCCTGAAAGTTCATCAAAAATACTCTATATTCGGTGAGTTTTTATTTAATTCAATAGTTCCACCTTCTCGTAATTAATTGATAAAAACGTCAAAATTAGGTTATTTGACGGATCGACTTTAAAAACATATTTTATCTATTATTTTTATATTTTTACTAGTTTTTTTTATTAAAGAATAATTAATCAACTAATTTTAAACATGAATCAATAAATCTTTTTGCACTTTTAAGAATTTTTCAATACTTTTTTTAAATATTTTCTAATTGCTAAAAAAGTGCCATTTTTTCGCACCTTCTCCACTTTACACTCATATTTTAAGAAAAATAATAAATATTTTAATAAAATTCTTTTCATTTCGTTCTTCAGAGATCATACAGATTCATTTCTAAAAGTATCAATTTTTTTAAAAATTAGGCCGCAACGACTTTATTTGAAATATAATGGTCTGACCCTTTTACAATAATATGTCTTTTTTTAAAAATTACCTATGCCCACATAGCACAATAGTATGAGGTAAGGTTATGTTGAGTACTAATCGTAAGGCTCATAAGGTTACACGATATTGCTGTGGTAGACCTAACGTGAACTAAAAACTTCCGCCATGGAGGTAAGGTTACATGTTAGAGTGTGGTAAGTATATATGATAAGGCTATGGTAACCTTACACGTTAAGGTTCAGATAACCTTACACGTTAAGGTTGATGTAACCTTACACGTTAAGGTTGATGTAACCTTACACGTTAAGGTTGAGGTAACCTTACACGTTATGGTTGAGGTAACGTTACACGTTAAGGTTGAGGTATCATTACACGTTAAGGTTGAGTTAAGGTTATATGTCAAGGTTGAGGTAAGGTAATTAATAAGTTGTAAGGTTAAGGTAAGGTTGTGATAAGTTTACCAGTTATGGAAAATATTGACAAAATAATTAATAATATAATAAATAAATATTAAATTAGAAAGTTAAGTTTGTTGCTCTTCTCTATTTTGGAAACCTGACATGAAGCAGAAAATTTTGAAAACAAATTTGGGGGGACTGGGATTCGAACCCGGGATCGACGCGCATAAACCTAACATCCTAACTAACTGAGCTAAGTGGAGAACTGGTAGCAAGAAAATTAATTTTGCCTTTAAGGAGTTAATCATATTCTTGCTTCACCTTAAAGGCAAAATTGATTTTCCTTCTGACAGTTCTGCACTTAGCTCAGTTAGTTAGAATGATTGGTTTATGCGCGTCGATCCCGGGTTCGAATCCCAGTCTCCCCAAATTTGTTTTCAAAATTTTCTGCTTCATGTCAGGTTTCCAAAATAGAGAAGAGCAACAAACTTAACTTTCTAATTTAATATTTATTTATTATATTATTAATTATTTTATCAATATTTTCCATAACTGGTAAACTTATCACAACCTTACCTTAACCTTACCTCAACCTTACAACTTAATAATTACCTTACCTCAACCTTGACATATAACCTTAACTCAACCTTAACGTGTAACGTTACCTCAACCTTAACGTGTAACGTTACATCAACCTTAACGTGTAAGGTTACATCAACCTTAACGTGTAAGGTTATCTCCAGGGATGGGTACGTAACATACTTCATGTATGTTACCCGGGTTTGTTACGTATGTTACGCATGTATGTAACTCGTTTGGTTTGCTACCCTACGTATGTTACATTTTATGACGTCAGTCAGAAGTAAACATAACCTCAATTTTTCTGGTTGTCGCCAATCCGGCACTTGACCTTGTTTATTATTATTCTTTTAATTAATCATAAGTCCTGGAAATTATTGTTTTAAAAATGAAACGAGGTGGAAGGCCTCTTAATAAACCCTTTTTTCAACAACTTAGTTTTACTCCTACCAAATTAGAAAACGGGAGAGTAGGAAAGTAGTTTGGATTTAAAGTATTAATAATTTTTTTTAAAAAATAGGACTCCACAACCGTAAATGGAATGTTGCATCCAAAAAAAAACATTCCCAGACTAAAGTCTTCTTTTGATAATTCCATTTTAGATTGTTTTCCTGTTCCTAAAAATATAAAAAATCCGTTACTTAATTTATACGTTTATAAGACTTCCTACTGGATCAAATATCTATTACATTAAATTTTTATAACTTAATTTATTGAATCCAAAATCATTCTACTGGAAATTTATATACTTTATACATGTAACTATAAATTATTAATTTTATAATTATTTTACAAAAGTGAGGTTATGACGCACCTTTGATGTTTGCTACGTTTGCGACAATTTGTTACGTATGTTACTCATTTATGTAACATACGTAGAAAACCTCGAGTTTGTTTCATTTACCCATCCCTGGTTATCTCAACCTTAACGTGTAAGGTTACCATAGCCTTATCATATATACTTACCACACTCTAACATGTAACCTTACCTCCATGGCGGAAGTTTTTAGTTCACGTTAGGTCTACCACAGCAATATCGTGTAACCAAGAAGACTAGAGACAGGAGGGCTAACTCGGCTGTTTTCTCACTCACAGCAGTGAGTCAGTATTAGGTGGGTTCTGAAGGCGTAGTTAGATTGCGCCAAATATCTTGTTTTCGGTTCTGCACATCTCAACACTCTTACATTATATATTTGAATACGTGACACGCGTGTGTGAGTGGAAGTGCAGAATCAAAACACGATACTTGGCGCAATCTAACCACGCCTTCATAATCCCCCTATATTTGTCCTACCCCCACTACTGCAGTTAGTCCTCCTGTCTCTAGTCTTCTTGCGTGTAACCTTATGAGCCTTACGATTAGTACTCAACATAACCTTACCTCATACTATTGTGCTATGTGGGTGTAATATACGTTCTCGTAGTAGTTTTTGCGTCGAATCGAATGGCGCTATCAGTTTTTTATGAAAATCAATTTTTCTTCATTTGTTTATAACAAATTGTTCAAAATTTTTTTTTTTAATTTTTAACGTTAAAAATTATTATTAGACCATATGCCAGGATCCCAATAATTACTTTTTAAACCTGCGTTCCTGTGCCCATGACCATTAATGGGTTAAAAAAGGAAAATAATATTTTTAAAAAAGTTAAAAATATATTGTTAAACTGTTTATAATAATAATATATACGTATATAATTAATAAATGTATTAGGGGCGAGCAGTAAAGGTCAAATCATCTTTTAAAATACACTGACATAGGCGCTGCTTAGTTAGCGCAACGCACAAAAACTCGTAGCGCAAACTTCAAAAAATTTTTTCTCAAAAACATCAAAAATCACTTCTTTAAAAATTTAACCATTTATTAAGGAAGGTTCAAATTTTAAGAAAATAATTTTTCTAGAAAATTCCATGATGTCCTTTGCTCTTTTTTTTAACAATAAAAAGTTATTGTTTAAACAAATTATTGAAAAATTAATTTTTCTTAACTTTTTTTTTAATATTATAAAAAATTGACATTTTCTCTACAATTTTGAATAAATGACTTTTTCTTGTAGAATCAATAGTTTTCGAAATAAAAATTCTCAAAAAAAGTCATTTTTTTCAGTTTCCGATTTTTCAAATCTAAATATCTTGCACGGAGAGAAATCTGTTGCTATTATTGCTTGCAGAATCTTTACAAATTTTATTAGTCACTGCTGAATAGAATTTTAGCTTGAGGTTATAATAATTTATATACAAAATCATCTATTTAATGTAATGGAGAGTTCGATGCAATAAAAACAAAAAGCAGCTGCTAATTTTGCACGAAATCTTTATTATAAATATAAAGAGAACGTGCTATAAAAGTATTAGATTCTTCTTATAAGAATCGCTCGAACTCCGACTGATTTTCAGGCGGACTTTATACAACACAATCTTACTTGCGTGTACGCACATATAACTCACACACACATATATTTCTCTGGATGGTTTCGAGGAACGGAACGCGTACAACTCGGTGACGTTTGCAATGACATAACCTAACAATTTTCACATGTTGCTTATACATTCAAACACGAATAAAAATGCAATAATTTTTAAATAATATACTTACTATTAAATAAATATTATCTTTTTATAACAGCAACAAGTATTAAATACTACATATAATATATAATGTTTTACAGGACGAGAAAACTGTCCAGAGAAATATATGTGTGTGTGAGTTATATGTGCGTATACACAAGTAAGATTGTGTTGTATAAAGTCCGCCTGAAAATCAGTCGGAGTTCGAGCGATTCTTATAAGAAGAATCTAATACTTTTATAGCACGTTCTCTTTGTATTTATAATAAAGATTTCGTGCAAAATTAGCTACTGTCTCTTATGCTTATTGCATTGAAAGTATTTTTACAATAAGTATATGAATCCATGCTAAAAATATAAGAGAAACGTTAAGCAATTTAAGTAATGTGCTCTTTCGAGTAATATTAGCAGCAGATTTCTCTCCGTGTGGAAAAAAAATTTTTTTTTTGCAAAACTGTTTGACACAGTTATTTAGTACCCCAAGTACTACAAAGTTACAAACTTTAAGAAAAATCGGTGATCCACCATTTGCTTTTCGTATTTACTATATATAGTAAAATTACAGTACATACGCTAAACTGGCACAGATGGCGTGCAAAATAAATGCAGAAGAAAATTTGACACAACCTGTACATCTAACGTGCCGATACTTTTTCCGTGTGGAGTTATCTATATGGGCGTATTCCTGGCAAAATTTGGAAAATTTTGAGTGGTCTTAGAACTTTTTTGGTTAAAAATTCGCTGAGTTACGGAATTTAAAAGTTTAGAACGCCAAAAACCTCATTTCGAAAAAAACGGTTACCTTGAAGATAAAAAACCAACAGGTTTTAAATTTTTAAAACCATCCCCCCCCCCCCTCTTAATTTTGAAAATACGAAAAACTTTTTTTTCTAATAAGGACAGTTTTTCTATTAAAGAACCATTTTAATTCAAGATTAATGATTATAGGTACAATTTTATTGTGTCATTTGAAGAAAAAGAATATATATTAAACTTATTTAAAAATATTTGACAGTTTCTATTATAAAAAAATTAACGTAATATCCAAATTTTCATTTCGACAATTACGAAAAAAAGACTCTAACATCAATATCTCTGGTTCTTCTGGAAAGTTATTCAGATAAGAATTGTTTACAGTCCAGGACACCTTAAAGATGAAAAATCAAGAAGTTTTAAATTTTTTCCACACCTCCATTTTTAAAATACGGATTACTTTTGCAAATGACCGCCAAAATGGGCCCTTTTCATTTTTCTAAAAGAACCAATGAAATCAAACAGTTAAATTATCGATAAATTAATGAAAACCGCATGATTCGACTTATCAAAACATGTAGATTGATAATAAAAAATTTTTTAAAACTAAGATTTTGCTCAAAAATTGCTAAATTGCGATTATCTCGAAAACTAGAACCGACAATATAGTCCCTTTTCATGTGGACGTCCAATTATATTGATAATATATATATATATATATATATATATGAGGCATTCTTTCTCAAGTGGGCCACCCCTTCTCTCCATTTCAAATTTAATCCAAAAATCTTTTATAATAGCTCAAATTAAAGGTAAAAATGTCAGCTTTTCAATGCCGTTGGGCCCTTTTTGAAATATTAATCTCCAAATAAACTATATATAATTTAATGACAAAAAACACTATGAACAATTCTTTTTCATATTAAAAAAAGAAGAAAAACCCAATTTTAAAAATGCTACAGGGCCTACAACATTAAATTATATGATAAATTAACAAAATTTCATATTATTTCCTAAAATTAAAGATGGCGAATCCAATATGGCGCCCAAAATTTAAAAAATGTATAATTTTTGTTCAAACTCACCATAAAAAGGTGATTGGGATCGCTGATGACGAATTTGGTGTTAGTTTTTCAAAATTCAAAATGGCGAATCAAAAATGGCGGACTTAGAAATTAAAAATTAATCGGATTTGTCTCAAATTTGTTATTTGGGGGTTTTTGGGATCGCTGATGACGAATTTGGTGTTAGTTTTTCAAAATTCAAGATGGCGAATCCAAAATGGCGGACTTAAAAATTAAAAATTAATCAGATTTGCCTAAAATTTGTTATTTGGGGGTTTTTGAGATCGCTGATTACGAATTTGATGTCAGATTCTCAAAATTCAAAATGGTAGATCCAAAATGGCGGACTTAAAAATTTAAAAAGCAATCGGTTTTGCCTAAAATTTGTTTTTCGGGAGTTTTTGAGATCGCTGATTACGAATTTGATGTCTATGGTTAGGAATTTGATGGCAGCTTTTCAGAATTCAATATAATGGATCTAATATAGTTAACGTAATATAAAACATTAATCAGATTTGCTAAAAATTCATTACTGTGATATTTTTGGGATTGCCGATTCTATATTGAGTATTAGAAATTCGATATTTTGAATGCAATAACGCTGAAATATTAATTGCCAGCTATGTGATTGCTGCTGATTTTTATGTTTTGTATAGAAATTATTATGAATAAAGCGATACTCAAATAACCCTAAAGAACTTAGATTTTTAAATAAATAAATAACGATAATTTGTCCAATTTGTATTTAATTCTCAAAAGCTGACATCAAATTCCTAATCATAGACATCAAATTCGTTATCAGCGATCTCAAAAACACCCGAAAAACAGGTTTTAGGCAAAGCGGATTGATTTTTAATTTTTTAGGTCCGCCATTTTGAATTTTGAAACACAAACACCAAATTCGTCAACAGCGATCCCAAAAACCCCCAAATAACAAATTTTAGGCAAATCCGATTAATTTTAAAGTCCGCCATTTTGAATTCGCCATTTTGAATTTTGAAATATAAACACCAAATTCGTCATCAGCGATCCCAAAAACCCTCAAATAACAAATTTTAGTCAAATTCGATTGATTTTTAATTTCTAAGTCCGACATTTTGGATTCGCCATTTTGAATTTTAAGAAACTAACACCAAATTCGTCATCAGCGATCCCAAAAACCCCTTTATGGTGAGTTTGAACAAAAATTATAAATTTTTCTAATTTTGGGCGCCATATTAGATTTGCCATCTTTAATTTTAGGAAATAATATGAAATTTTGTTAATTTATCATATAATTTAATGTTGTAGGCCCTGTAGCATTTTTAAAATTGGGTTTTTCTTCTTTTTTTAATATGAAAAAGAATTGGTCATAGTGTTTTTTGTCATTAAATTATATATAGTTCATTAGGAAATTAATATTTCAAAAAGGGCCCAACGGCATTGAAAAGCTGACATATTTACCTTTAATTTGAGCTATTATAAAAGATTTTTGGATTAAATTTGAAATGGAGAGAAGGGGTGGCCCACTTGAGAAAGAATGCCTCATATATATATATATATATATATATAATATATATATATATATATATATATATATGACCTGGACAGTGAAAAGGGACCTTACGTGCGAAAACAAGTTTTCGAGAAAACAGCAGTTAAAGTTTATCTTAGAAAAACCCTTGTAACTTTTTTAAATATTAATATTTTTTAATCAATTTAGGCTTATTTTCTTCACCGTGGATCACAGTATCAAAATAAAAAACATACAAGTAATAAAAATTTTTTTTAAATAATTGTTTATATAAATTAATAACAAACTCCCCAAACATAGAAAAAATTATCTCAGTTTTCTAACTAGCAACAATAAGTATAAATAAGTGACACATGTTTGTAAGGGTTTTCGAGGCCGCTGATTACGAATATCATGTTAAATTGACAATTTGACAGTTGACAGCTGTCAACTTCTCTAAAAAGTAATCGTTTTTTGTAAAAAAGACAGTAATAACGTTTTTGCGGTCGCTGATTACGAATATGATATCAAATTTGAATTTCAACTGTTGACAGTTGTCAAGGAAACTGTCAACTTTTCTAAATAATAAAAAATTATCGTCTTTGTTATTTTAATTTGTATAATAACAATAAATCAGTTTTTTCGTATTTTTACTCTTGTTTCTTTTGACTTTAAAATTTTTTTTTAAAAACTGCTAATCAACCTATGACTTTTTGGTTTTCACCATCTTAAAGAGTGTTTCAAACCCTATCCGAATCAACAAAAAAGTAAAAACATGATTTTTTGACACGTAAGGTCCCTTTTCATAGACCAGGTCACATATATTGATTAAAATTAAGAATTAATCTTGTATCAAACTCTTGCTTGTAAAAAAAAAATAAACTGTGATTTAAAAACATTTAATATTGTTTACTATGTTTCAATACGATTTTATTGATTATTTTTAGAAAAGAGATTTTAATATTCAAAAAAAGAAAAAAGCTACGTTCCATTAGGTAGGGGGGAGGAGGTTCGGTAATATGCTACGTTAAGCTACGTGGGGAGGGGAGGGGTCGAAAAGTTCAAAAATCGGAGCTACGTGGTTTATGGATGGTCCCTAATAGGGTATGTCGATTTGCGCAAAACTTCGTGGGATTATAGTTCTATATATAAGACACTTCTTTCTCTTAAACTTTTCAAAAAAAATTCAAAATTGTTAAAGATACGCCATTTTAAATTTTAACCTTTAAAGTGTTAAGTGTTGAAAAATCACGCTCAGTGCTAACCCCGGTCTGTCAGACCGCTATTCCCTTTTGACAGTTTTTTAGTCATTTATAATTTTTAAAAGGCAACTATTATAAATATTTTTTACTTTTTAACAAAAAAAGTCATTTCTGTATTATGCATTTATTTATTTTATTTATTTTATAAATGCAGTCTATGAGAACTGTCAGTAGAACTAGCTGCGCGTCAAGTTGCGCAGACGTCACTCATGGGAATATACTGGAATATACTTTCACTTAAAGCTAACCCCGGTCTCACAGACCGCTATACTTCAAATATTTATTTATATTACAAAATTTAACGAATAAAATTTTTTGAAAAAGTTGTCTCCTAACAGATTTTCATAAAATATGAAGCTACTAAAAAGTTCAAGTTCTTATTATACTTTGAAAAAAAGTTACAAGCAAAGAAAATTTTAATAGCGGTCTGTCAGACCGGCATAGCACTTTAAAGGTTAATATTAATTTTATAAAATTTTGAATATCTCGGAATATTTTTTATTGATTTGTATGAAATTTACACATTTTTTAGGTAAAAGTATGTACTTTAAAATGCAAATAAAGTTAATAAAAAAAAATAATTTTTAAATAAAAAAATTTAAAAAAATTTCTTGTTTATTTACTTCTCTCTGAGAAAAATGTTAGTAACATATTTGGATTCCTTATGAATTCACCTTTAATTTCATGAAAAAAATTGATGAAGACTCAACTGCACTGAAAAAAAAAAAGTATTGAACCAAGAAAATTTTTCTTGGTTGAAGTAAATCGTGGGATTGAATACGGCCAAGACTATTAAAGTATTGATTCAAGAAAACGATTTTCTTGACATAGGATATTTGGGAGAAGAACATATATTCTTGATCCAAGAAAATATGGAATTCGACCAAGAAGTTAATCTTCTTATACGAAATATAAAATGTATTAAATGAATAAAATATTTTCTTGTTCTAAGAATACATATAGATGATTGAATTATTTTATTCGATTCATTCAATGTTTTGTAACGTTCGTTCAAGTAATTCAAGATTAAATGAAGAAAACATTTATTTTGTGAGAAGAACAGATATTCTTGATCCAAGAAAATATGGAATTCTACCAAGAAATTAAGTAGCATGTAAGAAATGCAGAATATATTAATTCAAAATCATTTATGTATCAAATCAAGAAAGTATGTTCTCTGTCCGAGAAAATATTTTCTTGATTTGAGAAAATTTATAGTTTTCAATCAAAAAAATACTTTCTCAATACAAGTAAATTATTTACTTAAATTACCCCCCCCCCCCTTACCTCCATCCCATCTTTTCTAATACTTAGGTCAAACATTTTTATTATTTAATTAATTAACATTTATATTTTTTATTTAAATAATTAAATAATTATTATTTTACATATATATTTACATTTAATTAATACTTAACACAAATACAACAAATATACCTTGAAAGAAAATTTTCCACGGTCGGAGGAATTGAACTCGGGTTGCACGCACCAGAAGCCGTCACGCTACCACTATGCCATCCTAGCCTCAATGGACAGTTTTCAAAAACTGATATTTAAGTTGCATATACATTTGAAGAAAAATATTTTCTTGGATCAAGAACACCGGCATTGTGTTAAGTAAAAAAAAGTTTCAAAGCAAATAAATAAAATGATTCGATTCAAGAAACATGAATTCTCCAGACAATACTTTATTATTTCGCTTAAGAACATATATTCTAGATTCAATACTTTTTGGTACTTCGGAAAAGTAAAATATTTGGTTGAAATAATTACATATTTAGTTCCGCCAAATACTACATTCTTAATTCAAGAATTCTGTTCAATGCTAATAATTACTTGACACAAGAAAATGAATTTCTTTCTTCAAATAAATATGGGATTAATTGAATATAATTTTTAATCGACTTGAAACAAATATTTACTTATATTAAGATCTTACACTTAATTGAATTGAATAAATAAAATATTTCATTCCAGAAAATATAACATTCTCGCAAGAAATTAATGATTTTGAAACATGAGAATATAGAAATGCTTCAAGTAAAAGAAATGCTTAGATTAATTAATATTTCTTTGAAACAAAATAATTTTCAATTGAGTTGAAACAATTATTAACTTGTATTAATCTTCCCATTTTCTTGGCTCAAGACTATGGGTGTTGGATGAAATAAATAGTTGCTTTAAAGGAAATAAAAAAATTATTTGACTCAAGATACCAAATGACTCAAGGAAAATTACTTGACGTGAGAACATGATATTCTTGATTCAATACTTTTTCGAGACTTGGCGCATGTAAAACAGTTCGTTTGAAACAGTAAGATATTTACTTATGTCAAACCCATATTTTCTTATTCCAATAACTTTGATCAATGCTCAAAATTACTTGACACAAGAAAATAAATTTCTTCCAATAAGAAAATATGGGTTTGTTTCAAGTAAATCAGGTCAAGAAAATGCATTTACTTGATTCAATGAACTTTTTTTTTCAGTGTGGGTCCGGAGATATTAAAGTTTTTGTAAAAAAAGCGTCGCCGCGCCATAGCACCATAGGGTAAATGTGGGTATTCCTGCAAGTGACACAATTATTGCGATTTTTAAAAAATTATTATTTTCATTTTGAAATTTACGCCTAATTTTTTCAAAATAATTACAAAAATTATTTTGAATCTTACTTGATAGAATAGCTCATAAAAATGTACATTCCGACAATTATTAATTTATTTATTTAAATTGGAAATATATTATGACAGAATTCTGTGAAATTATCAAATATGTCAGTCATGAATGCATATTAAAAACCGTTGATATTTCCAGTATTCTCTATAGTATATATGTTTCAGTGTTACTATAATGAAAGAAGTACACTTTATTATTTGAAAAATATATTAATTTACCCATCATTAATTGATTTTCAATTAATAATACTTAAAACTACATTAGTAGCAGAATTTTTACTGCATGTTAGTATTATTGCGATTTTTAAATACGTTTACTGCGCAACGCATACTGAACATAACCTCTTTTTTGACAACCAGCGCGGTATACGACACCTGATTTTCTGCAATAATACTCGCACAATAAATTGTATTTCCTTCATAAATGTCACACAATAATACTCGCGCGTCAACAATAATACATGTGTTGACAATTAGTTTTTAATTTACTTTTTAAATACAAATAATATTAACGAAATTTGATTGAGTTTAATGATTTGGAAAATATAATAATTGAACTTTAATTTGTTATTGAAAAAACTGCATTTCATTTTTTCGTAAACTTAGACGAGCTTCGCAAAGTTAACCTACACTAAAAATTCGCAGAAATACCCACACTTACCCTACTGCACAAGTCGCGTATTACGTTACCGCAGTCGTGCATCGCTGCTGCAATTAGGCCTATTTTTTACAAAAACTTTAATATCTCTGGACCCAGTTGAGCCTCCATCAATTTTTTTACGAAATTAAAGGTGAATTCATAAGGAATCTAAATATATTACTAACATTTTTCTCAAAGAGGAGTAAATAAACTAAAAATTGTTTAAAAAATTTTTTTCAATTTTTTTATTTAAAAATTAATTTTTTTTAAATAACTTTATTTGCATTTTAAAGTATATACTTTTACCTGAAAAATGTGTAAATTTCATAAAAATCCATAAACAATATTTTGAGAAATTCAAAATTTTATAAAATTAATATTAAAATTCAAAATGTATCTTCAACAATTTTGAATTTTTTTTGAAAAAATTTGGGGGAAAGAAGTCTCTTATATAGAACTATAATCCCACGAAGTTTTGCGAAAATCAGCAGACCCTTTGCAAATCGTGATATTTCTGACGTGAAATGCCTCATTACTTGTTTTATTAACTTATAATTCGACAACATTGGGCGATTTACATTTAAAGTTTAGAATTAAAAACATTTATTAAGGAGGAACTGGATAAATATTAGAAATTCTTGAAATTTTGAGGTTTTTTTTCTTTTGATATAATAAATAAGTACCAAAGATTTTAGAATTTTTCACTGCATAGTTTAAAAGTTATAAAATTATAAATTTAACACGGTCTCTTATGGAGAAACCAACAAATTGAATATTCACAAACGAAAAAATACTGCCCTACTAAAAATAAAATCAGGAATCGTCATGAATGGTCAGAATTTCTGAACATTCCTGAACAGTCTCACCACTTCTGACGTTTTCGAACGTTTCTCACCATTCCTAACCAAATACTTTCCAAGCTCCTCCCACTTTACTCCCACCATTTTCGAAGCTGTGACCATTTCTGAAATTCTTGACTATTTCTGAAATGTGTGAACACATAACCTATAAAAATTTTGGTACATCTTTCTAATTTTGGTAAAGTCTAATGAAAATTTATATATGTATACATATAAAATCTTTCAAATTTATTTTTTACATTTCAGAATACATTATTCTATAAATCAAAACATTCTCACCATTCTTTTAACATTATTTAATATATTTATTTAATGTATATTTATAATATATTAATTTAATATGTATGTATATTTACTTGTAATTATTTAATATAGTTAATTAATAATAGATTTTGTTTCATAATATTAGTAATTTACTATACCAGTCAGTACATATTATGAGAAGTATTTGCATTATAATTGAAATAGGGTAACACGGGGCGGGACGGGTCACCGGGGTCGATCGCGTCACGAGATTTTCTTTAAAAATTTAATTATTTTTATTTCAAGAATTTTTTATTTGGAATAAAGAAACGTTTCTACAAACCTTTCTACAAAAAAAATTTTTTTTAGATAATAAATGAAAAATAGGCGAGTGTTTAAATTTTGGACGTAGTGTTTTAGCTAATTAAGGACTTTTTAAAAAGGTAAGTAATTACATTAAAAAATGTTGAAAACTTGATTAGTTTGGTGATAAAATTCAATTATTTACTCTATTTTAATTTTCTAACACATTTTTATAAGATTGTTAAAGTAAAATGTTAAATTTTTCACTTTTTTTGTGAAATGCCATTTGGGGCGCAACGGGTCATAAGAACGGGGCTCAACGGGTCGAGAGTCTGTGGTTGGTGGTCGCTGGGTTTAAGGTTATGTACATGAAAACATGTGAGTTACTTGTAGCGGTAGTTAAGTGTTTAGAACTTAATTTAGTATATAATTAATGTAACCCACTGTGATATTAGTTTAAATATGGTACGAAAATTTAAATCTAAGTCTAATCGACAAAATTGGACGGAGGAACCCAGATAACAATCGTGCGTCGCATTTAAACGCATGTTTCTTGCACTAACTGCGACTTACCAGATGAGTCGGTTCATATACGCATCTTACTATCGTCTGTGACGCTGGTAATAATGCGAGTGTTGTGAACTGCATTTCGTAAGCGCCTGTGATACAAAATGATAAGCATGTTCCGTTCACAAGTGCGACTCGCTAGAAGAGTCAATCCATACGCATTTTACCATCCACAGTGCGAATGCTGTGAATGCGTGTGCAGTGAACTGCACTTAATACGCACGCAATTAATGATGCACAACCACCCGTATCGGCAATCACACATTTTATAATGGCGACAGCATTGTTTGTGGTGTGTTATCAAAATAAGTTTTTATTGTGATTTCATTTTTTATTGTTTTTTATTGCGATATTATTGTGAGGAATTATTGTGGATTTAATTTTTAGTACTGCAGCAAAATAAGAAAGTTAAATTTAATTTGTTTAAAGTACATATATATTTTTGTTGTATTAGATATAACCTCAAAAAAAGAATTTGGAAGTTTTTAACAATTTCAATTCCAAAATTGTACTGAAATATTAAATTAAAATCGTTTTTATAAATAACATTTTAATTTAAAAAAAATTACTAATGTCAATAATCTTTTCTTTTTATTTAATTCAAATAAGGCTGAAGTATAAATATAATTTATTCGCATTATACCGTCACGCATGTGCCCATCACAATATGCGACAGTTATGGATCGCATATGATGACGCATCTGAGTGGTCCAGTGAACGCGCATAGTGCGGATAAATCGGCACGCGTGCAGATGATATTAGTAGCACACAACGCGCATTTTGTTATCTGGGAAAACATGATTTCCGCTATTGAAGTAGTTTTAAAAGGAGATTTAAGTTGCCGTCAAGCAGCTGAAAAATACTCTGTTCCACGAGAAGGTTTAAGGAAAAGAATTTTAAAATGCAGGCAAGAGGAAGTGACTATTGATAGTATCTGTAAAAAAGGTAATTAAGCGGTTTTAATATATTAATCATTATTACACATTTCGATAGAGTTTTCGGAAGCCAAACTTGCGCTATAACGTCTTGTATTTTCGTTAATATTTTCTGTAGGAGAAATAAGAATTAATTTGTTTCATATTATCTGTCAATAATCAGTATATTTTTCTTTATTAAAACAATATTTCTTTCCCCGTATTTCTTATTTCTGATTCGCGCTGTAAATAATGAGGTCATAAAAGTAAAAAATTATAGGTTATATCTTGAAATTTTAAAGCGAAAATTCACAAAGAGAATTAATTCAATAAAAACTGATTTTTATTTTACTGACACAAAAAGAAACTTTTAATCACGATAATCCTGTTCTAAACATAATCTATAATTCGTTTGCCTTTTTCCAACTCAAATTTTAACTTTATGCACAACTAATAAATTTAATTAATTTTCTGTCATAATTTTAAATAATTTTATTGCAGGACTGGGATATACAACAGTTTTCAATGAGAAACAAGAATCTGTTTTATGTAGTTATATTTTACACATGGAAGAAAGGATGTTCGGATTAACAGCGGAGGAAATTCGTAAATTGGCATTTCAGTTGGCCATCAAAACCAAAATAAAGCACCCTTTTAATTCTGAAAAAGGAATCGCAGGACCAGATTGGTTTGAAAAGTTCATGAAGCGACACCCTCAATTATCATTGCGCAAACCCGAACCAACATCAGCTGCACGGGCAACTGGATTTAATGAAAAAGATGTGTCAATATTCTACGATCTCCTCGAGGATATTTTAGAAAAGAAAAAAATAACCGCAAAAGAAATTTTCAATGTGGACGAATTCGCTACAAGTGTTGTACCAAAATGTGTTCCAAAAATCGTGGCTTTAAAAGGTAAACACCAAGTTGCTTCTCGAAAATCTGCTGAACGAGGCCAGTTAGTAACTGCGGAAGTGTGTTTTTCGTCTGCCGGGCAATACATGCCACCGATGTTAATTTTTCCTCGAAAAAGGGATAAGGAGAAGTACCTAGAAGGGAAACCAGAAGGTGCTTGGGCCGAGTTTAATCATAATGGTTGGATCGATTCAGAAATTTTCACAAAATGGTTCAAAGAATTTATAAAATTCACAAAATGCAGCCAGGAATCCCCGGTGTTACTCGTTTTGGACGGACATACAAGTCATGTCAAGAACATGGATGTTATTGACCTTGCTCAAGAAAATGGCGTAATTATTTTATGCTTGCCTCCTCATTGCACGCATCGCCTCCAACCTCTGGATGTATCGTTTATGAAGCCTCTCAGTCTCAATTACTCGAAAGAAGTGCAAAAGTGGCTCAGAACTCACCCGAACCGAGTCGTCACAATGTTCGAAATTTTTGGCCTTTTTGGCAAAGCATTTGAAGCAGCTGCAACATTGAGTACCGCGAAAAATGGTTTTCAAAAAACTGAGATTTGGCCTTTTAACAGAAATTTATTTTCTGCTGCAGACTTTGCTGCCTCTCAAACTCCCATGACAAACGACGAAACCAACAACAGCAGTTCTTTCAGCAATGCTACTGATGGTAGGAAATACTAAAAAAATTATTTTCTCTTTTATAAAGAGAAATTATAATTACATTTCTTTCTTTTTTCTAAAAATCTAGTCAAAATTTTAATTATATTTTTATAATTTTAGAGGAAAGTAGATCATTTCGACAGCAGATTGAAGAAGCGCAGATTGAGCTTGATAGAATAGTACCTGCTACCAGAGAAACTGGAGATTTTCGAAATGCTGATTCCCACGAGTATGATATTTCCTCGAGTCTCATTCAGAAGGAGTTTGATTGTCAAAACGATTCAATTCAAAGCAGCAACTCTGATCTCAATTTGGTAGTAAGTATTAAAACATTTATAACAAATTTTTAATAAAAATTTTTACAACAGACTATATGTTTTTATATTTTGCAGAATATTTTACCTGATTTCGAAGACTCGATTGAATTAAATTTACCTGTGACCAATGCTGATAGTGTTAATGTTGAACCAGTCAGAGTCTTAAGTGGTATTGATCCAAATGTTCAACAAAGCCTAAAAAATGATAAGCCAAAGTCAAAAAGACATGGATATACTACTGTAATTAGTTCACCAGAGTACAAAGAAACGCTTGCGATGAGTAAATCCAAAAAGCAACCTAAAAAACCAAAGAAGAAAGAGAACTCTAGTCAACCAGTTGCTGTAGCCAATAATGCACTAAATGTGCAAGTTCCAGTGCAATTTGTCCAGTGTATGTTGCCAATGCCGTTTCAAACCGCGTACAGACTTTCAAGCCAATGAAAATTCGATATGGAATACGCCTCTCCATATGCTAACTCCACAGGAAGTTCCAGTATTGTCAACTTTACCGACTCAAAGAAATCATAATACTTCGACCAAACCTGCAATATTGCCAGTTCAAGTTCAAGCAGCGCCACAAATGCTTCCTACGAAAGTTCAAACTGCACCACAAATGTTTGCTCCGAGAATTCAACAAGGACAACAAATGTTTTCTCCGACAGTTCAACCAGCACCACGAATGTTTGCTCCGAAAGTTCAACCAATTATACCTTCGTCATCTCTTACAATTCGTCCATTATACAGCCAAAACAAAACACAGTGCGTTAAACCAGTTATTACATCCACTATAACAATTCGACCAGTTCATAATCAAAATCCAGTGCAATCCGCTACATCATCATTGTCATCTCCGTTAACAATCCGACGAGTTTTAAATTAATCTTTTAAGTTTTGATTTAAAAATATTGATTTTATGTATTGTTTATTAAAAAAAGATCACTAATTTAAATGAATTTAATGTAATTCTATAAGTTAATCTTTATTCTTCTGTAACACGTTAGATGATGCCAAATTTTTCAATAAAATTGTGAAACAATACTTACAAACGTCTGTTCCACTCACTATTAAATATTTAAAAAATCGTTCTACATTAAATAATTATTTATTTTATGTAAAAAACTTCATTTATAAATAAAATAAACGTGTTTTTCGAACTGACCTGTCCCGCCCCGGTTGGTGACCCGTCCCGCCCCAAGCCCGGGGCGGGACGGGTCAGAGGCTTCACTTTTACATATTTGTTTGTATTTATTTGTAAATCACTTTAATCACAAAAATTTAAGTAAAATTAAAAATTATATTTGTTTCTGAAAATAAATTATACGATACTTTTGCATAATCAATAACATATTTTAAGCAATATCGCGAGAAAAATAGCCTGACCCGTCCCGCCCCGTGTTACCCTACAGTTATATTTAAATTATTATTAATCATTAATAGAATAATTTCTTATTATAATGATTATTAATAATTTAAATTTAAAATTTATAAAAATTTCAATATTGCATTAATAATTCATTATTATTATAAATTATAATGTTAAATTAAATTAATATTAAATACTAAATTCATTTTAAATGCAGATATAATAATAATTATTATTAATCTGTATTCGTATTATAGTTTATGAAACATTCCAAATTGTAAAGTTAAGACTTAATTTATTATTAATTCAATTAATAATGTTAATTTTTATTAATTCACATAACCTATTATAACTAAATTGAAATATAATTAATTAATAAAAATTATTAAACAGTTTATTCCGATTTATTGATAATTTTGGTAATTGAATTTTACTATTTTACAGTTGCTCTTTATATAGACAGTTGAATCCAGAAATATGTAAGTTGGTTCGGTAGTCGCAGTCGTTAGGGCAGTTAGTTTAGGCACTAGGTTAGGTCATGCGTCGGGGTTCGATCCCCGTAGGGTCCAAATTTTAATTTAATTCCGGGAATTAGTTTCAAGTTGTTCCGTATGTAAACAAACTGATATTAATTAATAAAATATATTTTTTAAAATTAATTTGTTGCAACTTTTTGCATATTGTTTAAATAAATAAAACAGAAGTGGCTTAAAAATATGGTCAAAAATGAGATACAAATGGTCTCAAATAGTCACCAAATATGGGCGGGGTCAACAAAGAGGAGGGGATAGTAGCAAACTTGTGACCACTTTAAACTTCCTCCTGATCAGTTGTGATAGATTTCTGACGAGATCCATCCAGAATCGTAAGAAAACTGGATTAAAGTGGTCAGGCGGCCTGACCATTTGTCTGACCATTCCTGATTTTATTTTTAGTAGGGTGTTTAAAAATCTCAACTTTTTTTAATATAAATATATATGAAAGCTAAAGATGCCAGTTTTAGTAAATAAATAATTTTGTGTGTATTTACAAGCTAGTTTAAAAGAAAATAATAAAAATACGAAAAGAAACACAAGTTTCTCAAAAGTTTTAGTAGAAACATATAGCAACGTCGCAGAAAAAATACAGATAGTTGACGATACAGAAAATCGAACCAATCATAATGATGCGCACCAAATTTTAAAACAAATCTCTTATGAATAATATTGAAAACGAGAGTTTAATGAATTTATTAATAATAATTGAAATTTAAAATTATTTATTGTACTAATTAAGAATTGAAATAATTAATTAATCAAATTTAAATATTTTTTAATTTTAAATTATTCGAAAATCTAATTATTAGCCATTTTGTTTTCATTTTCGTTTCTTAATGGTGTTCCGCAGTGATCGCCTTTTAAAAATGGCTGCTCAAATGTATACTTGATTTGGGGTGCGACCGTCTGTACCAAAAACATAAGTCCCGAATGCTCATTATGCCAAATACATAATTTAGAAATGACTAGATACGCGAATCCTCAATAAACTAAATTATATATTGAATGAAATTCAAAAGTCGAGAATAATCATTTAATATATTCTGCATAATGAAGAATATTAGTTTACACTAATTCTTTTTCTCAAAAATTTGAAATTATTCTTATTTTTATGTTTGGAATTTCCACTTTACCTACATTTTATTAATTTAAATTCTAATTTAGTAGAATATATAATTGTCCAAATTATAATTTGGCAGAATGTCAATTCTATCGATTTTATATTTGCAAGAAATTTAATTTGACCGAATATCAATTTGTAAGAAACACTTTTTTGTAGAATTTTAATTTATCAGAATTGTAATTTTATATAATATTAATATTGCCAAATCTAATTTTGGTAGAAATCTTCTTTATCACAATGATCAATATTCGAATCCTCAAAACTCCTAATTCTATTTTTTCATAAAATGGAAGCAACGTAAATATTTGGTGCAATTTTTAAAATTGACCAATCAGAAATCAGAATTTTAAAAATTGAGCCAAATATTTACGTTGCTTCCATTTTATGAAAAAATAGAATTAGGAGTTTTGAGGATTCGAATATTGATCATTGTGATAAAGAAGATTTCTACCAAAATTAGATTTGGCAATATTAATATTCTATGAAATTACAATTCTGATAAATTAAAATTCTACAAAAAAGTGTTTCTTACAAATTGATATTCGGTCAAATTAAATTTCTTGCAAATATAAAATCGATCGAATTGACATTCTGCCAAATTATAATTCGGACAATTAAATATTCTACTAAATTAGAATTCAAATTAATAAAATGTAGGTAAAGTGGAAATTCCAAACATAAAAATTAGAATAATTTCAAATTTTTGAGAAAAAGAATTAGTGTAAACTAATATTCTTCATTATGCAGAATATATTAAATGATTATTCTCGACTTTTGAATTTTATTCTATATATAATTTAGTTTATTGAGGATTCGCGTATCTAGTCATTTCTAAATTATGTATTCGGCATAATGAGCATTCGGGACTTATGTTTTTGCACGGAAAAAAAAGTTCACGAATCTCTCGTGAACTAGTATATCACTTTTGGATGGGACACAAAATTCTTGAAAATCAACAAACACAGTTCGTCAAAATTTCATCAACTCCTTCACTAGAAACATAGTACGGTTTCCGAACTTTTTGTCAAAGTTAACGAAAAATTCGTGAACTTTTAAAAAATGCTAAAAACAAGAAAAAATAATTTCCAGACACTACTTTTTTATAGTATTTCACTTTATTTGATAACTTGACGCCTATTACGCATCCAACTACACAGAATACACAATTTTATCGCCATTAAAATTCGTAATTCGCTTCACGGGATTCGAACCTAGTACCTATACCCTATAACATAATATTTCTAACAACTAACCGCCACGGCTAAATCTAGATACACTGTCCTTCGACAAACGAAACGATTAGCTTTGTCTGCTGTAAAACTCAGGACCGTGCAAAGTAGAAAAAGTCCCTTATCGTAACTTTTAATTCATTTTATGAATTATTTGTTTCACAAAGGAAATTAGCAAACAAAAATATTCACTAAGTAATAAAAAACACTAATTCTAAATAATAACTTTCATCAAAGAATTTTCCCGAATGTAAACACCGATGACACCGACTGAATGATGAATGCTTGATCAGCCATATTTGATGCGCATTACGAACTGCGCATACTACTGACACTCGCGAGTTCACGATTTTTTCGTGAACTTGTACCTCTACTTTTGACGAACTACTCTTCATTAACAGTTCATCAAAAATTCATTAACTTTGTTTCAGTTTTTCGTTGACGTTCGCCATTTCTAATCAAAAGTGAATGAAAATTTTGAAATTTTGTGTCCCATCCAAAAGTGATATACTAGTTCACGAGAGATTCGTGAACTTTTTTTTTCCGTGTGGTACAGACGGTCGCACCCCCTTGATTTGAAAATGATTTTTCTTCCAATTCGGGCAGTTATTGCAAAATCGGAGAAAATAAAAGATATCCTGAATATTTTATCTTTCATTTGCGCGCAAGAAGTAAAAGATTTATTTAGATTTACAACGACAAGAAGTAAAATAGGAAAAAGCTAAACAAATGCGCGATACATAAAATTACCACCAGAGGGCAGCACCTAACGGGCACATCTAATTTTCTCATTTTACTTCCTGAAGTCGTGTATTATATTGGATTTTCAATTTCTTGTGCACAAATGAAAGAACAGAATTTCAGGATAACTGGTATTTTTCCCTATTTTGCAATAATTGTCCAAATTGGGAGAAATATCATTTTCAAAATATATATAAACACTATAATTTAGAAAATTGAAAACAAATATAAATTATTTTCATATCTCTCATATTGCGCTTGAAGTTGCTTTCAGTTGAACTGTCGCATCGCCTCACACTTGTGTAAAAATAGTGCTAAGGCTGGAGTCCCATGGTAGCGTTTTGCGTTGCGTTTTGTAACTAGGCCATGAGTGCAAAAAGAGCAAACATATATCTCTATCTCTCTCACACTCATTGCCTAGTTACAAAACGCAACGCAAAACGCTGCCATGGGACTTCAGCCTAACTCACTCGCTCATGCAGTTACTAGATAGGGATGTTCGATTTCGATTCGATTCTTAAAAAAATCGACGATTTCGACTTTCCGATTCGATTTTTGTAATCGATCCTTACTAATCGATTTTTCTGTGAATCGAATCTTAAACATAGAGAATCGGATGATCGATTTTCGTTTCTTTCAAGCACACGAAAATAGTGAAATAAGATTAGTTCTTTAGAAAGCTACATCGGCAGAATCAATAATTATATTTCATTTACTTGTTCGAAGATATAACTTATGTAGTAGTACCGCAACTTGTTGTCGGATGACGCCACTGTTCAGAGATAGAAAGAGAAAAACTCACTCCCTCTCTCTCTCCTTTGTCTATCTCTTACTACCTACTCTCTACCTTTCATTCGTTTCTTGGCGTTGGTGACAGCCACATCACGTATTCAACGAAATTTTAAGTGTGAAGTGTGGGAAGAAGATGGAAAAATTGGAAGTGAAAAAGGAAGTGGAACGTTTATAGGATTTTGAAGAAGGTCCATGCTTTTCAGCATGAGGAGAAAAAGTCTCCGATTAATGAGGAAGTAAGCTCAAATATGTACGAATGTATATGCACGGGTAAGTTATTTACTGACACATTCAGGTCTTGCTTTTCCCAACATGGCTGAGCTTCAATCCCGAATTGTTGCCAATAGCCGAGAGGGATTTCTGATCCTCAATCGTGAGTTGAGGACGGAAAATTATAAAAAGCAAATAACGACAAATGTTTCGTTAAATCTAAAAGTTACTTCCATGGATTCTTCAGACACATTATGAAGAAAAAGTCTTAAATTGTCTCAGAGGATAATGATTTTCAACATAAAAATGAATATATTTAATAATCAGCTTAGCCAAAGACATTTAAGAAGGAAGGAGAATACATTTAATATACAAAAAAAAAAAAAAAAACAAAACAAAAATAACAAAAAAAAAACAAAACAAAAAACAAAAAGTTTTTGACAAGAAAGTATAAGAAGAAAAATATAAATTCAATTATAAAAAAGAAATTGCTATCAATCCTTCAGCGATTGATATTAATGTGAAATTTTTTGTATATTTTTATCAGAAATATTTGTGATAAAATTAAATATTTCTTAATTTAAATCAAAATTAAAAATCCTAATAAATTATTAGGACATGTCTGGCTCAGCAGTAATAGCTGTATTATTGACATTAAAATTATTCTCAAGAAATCGTTAACAAAAACTGTATTCTGAAAAATTTCAGTCTATCAAAAAATAAATAAAAATTCTCAACTGTTTTACTCTATAACCAAAGCAAGGAAATCTTTCATTTTTGGTAAATATGGTATAAAGATAATAAAATTAATAAAGACCTTAAATAATGCTTATGTTTGGATACAATCTGAAAGCCTTGTCCGATTCATGTAGGACCATGAAGGAAGTTTGAAAGTTTAAAACATAAATACTATACAAGTATCAGAAACAATACACTAAAAAAAAAAAAATAAAAAAAAAATAAAAATAAATAAATAAATCTTTTTTACAGGAAAATTAAATAGGATCATTTATTATAGCTAATGATACAATAAGGTTTAAGTACTTTCTAATAAGTTCTTTTTTACAAAAATAAGCAACGTATGAAGTATTTTTATTTTTGTATGAGTAATAATAATATAATATCTAATAATATCTTTCGATATTATTAGCATTTAGCAGATATCGAGCAGCCTTATAATAGAACCAGTAATTTTATTTAAGAAATTTTTTAGATTATAACCACTAAAAAAGAAAAAAAAAAAAGCTATTTTACAGGATTTAGGGAAAGTAAATCCTGTCATCAAAATACTAGAGGAGTGGAGATCAGTTGAACCTAATGTTAGCTCTAGGTTCGACATTAAAGTCCACGCAATAGGATAGATAATAACAGATTGATTAAAATGTCCAGACCTACAGAAGTTCAGCTTTAGGTCTTTCTTTCCTTGAAAAAGTGACTCCTTGTAAAGCCAAAACCTTGTTATATTATCCGAAATCTAGCAAAAGAATATTAAGGAAAATACATAAAATACTGTTTAAAGATGGTCATGAAAGAAGTAAGTTTTGATAAAAACTTTGGCGTTATAATTCCAAAGAACTTGCTTCAACTTCCAAGGCCTTATCAAAGATACTAAATATTAATAACATTAAAAAGATCGGTAGTTAGTCGAAATACTAAACAATTTTTCTTTTGCTTCCTCATAAGAATAGTTTTATTTTCAGTATTATAACTATCTTTAAAATAAAATAAATAAAAAAAAAAAAAAAAAAAAAAAAATTAATAAATAAATAAATAAAAATAATATTAAATAATAATGATTTGGTGGAATGGTTCATCAGTATATAAGTTTTCATCGCAAAAGCGTTTCAGGTATATGCTCAAAATGAAAGTTAAATGTTATCATTAACAAAACACTATGTACATCTTACAGAATGATTCATTCTACTCTAAACATCTACATAAGTTATATCTTCGAACAAGTAAATGAAATATAATTTATGATTAAACGAACTTACAAGTGAAGTTCGATCATAATTATATGAATAACTTGTTCGAAGATATATACTCCAACCCTTTTTTATTTTATATAATAGTAACAATATACATATAAGTTACAAATATTTGGAAATTTAAAACTAATCCCCCCCTAAAATCAAAATGGATAAATAAGAACAATTTAATAATTTAATAAACTAAATAAATAAAAATAAATCAATAAGCAAAATAAATAACACATATTTATATTATGATTGTATATAGTATTACAATACATATATTGTATAAATATATAGATATATCTATATATACACAGATATGTAATAATAATTAATAATTATTAATTATTATTAGTTGATTATGCCTTCTCTAAACTAAATGAAAGGTAGAGAGTAGGTAGTAAGAGATATAAAAAGGAGAGAGAGAGGGAGTGAGTTTTTCTCTTTCTATCTCTGAACAGTGGCGTCATCCGACAACAAGTTGCGGTACTACTACATAAGTTATATCTTCGAACAAGTTATTCATATAATTATGATCGAACTTCACTTGTAAGTTCGTTTAATCATAAAAATTACAGTATTTCCTCCAATGTATGCACATATCCATATGTCTGCGCACGCCTTTGGTTCAAAAATGCCAATAAAGGCTTGTGATATTTTAGTTTTTTTAACTGATAGTTTTATATTTTAATTTAACAATATTTTATTGTAATTAAAAAAACGAAAGATTTGTAATTTTAGAGCGACAATTTACATTCGCTTAACGGCGTTGGAAGGTCTGTGAAATTTTAAGGTTACAGTTATCGCCCGACAAAATACGGCACTGGCTGATTTAAATGACGTGAAATAGGTAAATAAACATTTTTCAACCACTTTTTCTCTAAACACAGACACTTTTTACAAAATAAGCCAACGTACAATGGGTAAGAATCTTCTTAATAACCTAAATTCAAAAGATTGTTTAAATTCATGCAGAAACGCGGTTGTAAAATTGTAAAATTGGAAATGATTGGAAAGTAATGTAATGACAGACAACAAGAAGCGGTTTACTGCCAGTCACCAGAAGAGGGCAGAAGCATGCAGAGAGCACAATGTTCCAGCTGTTATATTCTTAGCATTATATCACTTTCAAATTTTACATTTTACAACCGCGTTTCTGCATGAATCTAAACAATCTTTTGAATTTAGATAATTAAGAAGATTCTTACCCATTGTACGTTGGCTTATTTTGTAAAAAGTGTCTGTGTTTAGAGAAAAAGTGGTTGAAAAATGTTTATTTACCTATTTCACGTCATTTAAATCAGTCAGTGCCGTATTTTGTCGGGCGATAATTGTAACCTACAAATTTTACAGACCTTCCAAGGCCGTTAACAAAATTAAAAAGTGCATTACCCACTGATCTCTATATATAACTTGATGGGCGACTGTATCTAAAACTGCAAAATATTAGAAGACCGGAAACGCCACATTTTAGATGCCCACTTTTACACAAATGGCGGAAATTTTTAAATATAAAAGTGAGATTGATATACGTTTTGCTGTATAGAAAAGTACTTAACTGATTAGCAAATTTTTTAAATTTAATAATTAATTAACCGTCAATTACTTTCTTAATTAAATAATTTATTATTCACTTATTTTATTTTAAAAACTGATTAATTAATATAGTAACAGAACTTTTAGTATTCAAACATTATATAAACTCAAATATTATTGAAATAATATTTTTATTTTTAAATAATAATTGATTAAAAACAATATTTTTTTAATTTGGTAAGGAAACTAAAATTATTCAGCATTACACTATTATGTGTTTAACAATACGCAAAAGTGTGTAAAATATTCTACGCAAAAAGGAAACAAAATATTACCTAAAAATATACACTTCAATAATATGTATTTACTGTTTAAATATGTACTTTCATGTGAAAAGAAACACCCTTTGCTTCTTTTTTTCCACAATATAAACAAATTAACACCTTGTCTGTGTTTTATATCACAAAAGTTAAATTAAAATTATTAAAGCACTTGAGATGTCAAAACATTGGAAACACACACACACACTATATCAAAAGCACACTCACACGGCAACTCACACAATCAAAGTCGCTCTACGCTGTTACACCGGCATCTAAAGCGTGGCGCGTAGAGGGTTTCAATTATTTTCACACCGGAAGCCACTTTTCTACGCAGCAATCGCCCATCCAGTTAATATAGAGATCAGTGGCATTATCATTTCAGTTTTTAATTTATAGATTAATATTGAAATAATTGTCTGAATTTAAAACTATTTTATTGTAAATAAAATAATAAACCTTTATAATTTTAGAGCGACCATTTTAAATCTGCTTTGAAAAACTTTAATGTTTACATAATATGACTGCTTCCAATGTTCTCTACGTAAAATAAAAAATTTTACTTTTAATTAAATTTAAAAATTATTTCTTTTTTAACCAACAACTTTTAAATAACAATTCAATTATTAATTGTTTTAAATTATTAAATAAATTAAAATATTAATAATTAATTTTTTTGAATCGATTTTTTATACGATTCTTTGCGAATCGAATATTTTGAGGTCGATTTTTTAAAGAATCGAATCTACTCGTTTCGATTCCGATTCGATTCAAAAATCGATATTTTTGAAAAAATCGAACATCCCTATTACTAGACTATTCGACAATGATGCCAACGTTTGCAAAAAAAAGTTTTCAGATTGCAACGTTGCCATGTTTTTCAGTTGATTAAAAAGTTTCTTAATTAATAAATTACAATAAAAAAAATCATTATATAGCATAATATGCTATATTTTAACTAATTGAACATTTTGAAAACATATTTACAGCCTATTTCCTAATAGATTAGAAATTATTTTTTAGTAACTTTTATTTTCTTAGGTTATAAACTCGTACATTCACGACCAAAAATTTCATTCAGCATTGTTAAGAAATATTAATTTTTAAAAAAAAAACATTTTAATTATTATACAGTCAGGTCCCCATACTGTTAGATTCCAAACTGTTATGTCCTCAGTAGTGTTATGTTTTTGCATAACCTCCAAATTCAGAAGTGTTAGGTGACGTCACGTTACGTCACCAATTTTCAGGGCCGTATTCTTAAGCCCAAAGAAAAGGGGGCATATACTTCTAGGCCAAACTTGAGGTGTATATATTTACGTTCCTGAAAGGTGCGCAGTAGACATACTTTGAGCACATAACAGAGCTGAGTCTGGAGGAGTGGGAAATTTCTAGAAATGTAACAGTATGGGGACCCGACTGTATAATTGATATTTTTTAGACATATTTAATTACTATTTTATTCATTCGCAACATTTAGACATTCCTATATTGAATACTTTTAGAAATATATATTTTCCCTAAATGTCATAAACTTTTTGCCCGATTCACCGTCCAGTTCCTCCTTAAAAGTTTACATAAAAATTTTATAAGTAATAATAATAATAATAATAATAATAATAATAATAATAATAATATATGGGCAATTTTATTTCAAAAATATGTTCTATTTATTCTGTATAGGGGGCATTCTATTTCAAAGTGACCCACCTCATAAACAATTGTCATTGTAAGGCAAATTTTACCTTCGAAAATTAGAGAAATTTTTCTTTTAAAACCACTAATAGTAAATAAAGTTTGGCTTTAATTAGTAGGAGAAATAATTATTTAAAAATTACCTTACAATGACAATTGTTTATGAGGTGGGTCACTTTGAAATAGAATGCGCCATAGAAAAAAATCTTGTAAGAAGAGATGACTAAAAGAAATTTAATTTCTTGGTCGAACTAAATTCCCGAATTTAAAACTAAACTATTTTTCACGAATTTTCAGGTAGCTAAACACCTTAGTTTTATTAAAAAATTGTAATTGAGAAATAGATTTCTACTTTTTATATGAGTAACTTATTTTCTTTTTCAAAAAAAAAATAAATAAAGCGTCCAAAAAACGCTTTAAAATTTACTATATAAAGATCAAAATCATTTAATTTTTGTAGAAATTATATCAATTTGAATACAAAAATGTCCCTTAACATTTAATTTTTTTGATTAGATCAGTTCACATGAAATTGATGATAATTAGGTGCCAGTTTTAGCTTCAGATTTTCCTTCACTGAGAGACCTTTGGGTCAGCAGCAGACTTTCGATAGGCTGCTACTGACCATTTTGGAGGAACGCTACAGGACTATACTTTTGGGTTGCTGCGGTAAAATCTTGGGCACGTGACAGTCCCAAAGTTGTTCAGCTGCAAACCAAAGGCGGCATTCCCACTACTTCGGTGAGCTGCTCACCAACATTTGGGACTGTCACGCGCCCAAGATTTTACCGCAGCGCACCAAAACCATAGTGGAGCTGCTGTCACATACGTTGTTCCGCTACAGTCCCAAAGGTCTCTCAGTGTTAAAAAGTAAATTTATTTTGTATTTTCTGTTTAACGATATCTTACCTTAATATTATATTATGTAAGCTGTGATTGGCCTTGATGTTATCTGTGTCTAGTCTATGATTTCTCTTAATTTTAAGTGAAGTGGTATCCAAGTAAACGACGAGGTCTAATCCAAAATGAAAGGCAGTCCACCTCCAAACATGTTCACCTGGTCTGTCTACGCATCTGCCGCAACGGAAGCACTCTTTTGAAAATTCCTCGTCACTTATCGATTTTGGTCTAGGAAAGGAGTTGTTATTATTAAATATTTATATAAAAGTATCAAGAAAATTATTAAAAGCAACTTTTCCTACCCTCTGTCTTTGTTGGCATCAATGCGCAACAGATGTAACCACTGTTCTTTATAAGCGTCGTACAGCCACTCTTGCGGTATTAGATTATCACTATTTAGAATATTTACGTCTTGATCATGTAATAACAGATATTTGTATCTTAATGCTTTAAATGGAGTGATGTAATTTTTCCCATCTTCCGTCCCTAAAAAAGGCTCCGTCCATGTGTGATTCTTAAAGAATTCATCAATTTGCACCGTTTCCTCTTTATTACTAATTTGCACAAACAGCCTGAAAATAAAAAATTATTATAATCATTATTCTAAAGTACATAATACGGGGTTTTATCCAATCATTCACCATATTAATGGTGAGTTCTCGGATAACGTTAAGACATAATGTCGGTTTCGTGAAAGCATGGACCGAAAAATTCTTAAATATTAACATTCAATAACATAAGCTTCTCTAGTCAGGCGGAGAGAATTGTGTTCGCAAAATGCGCTTTGTTTGTTATGAAGCAGAACCGAAGTTTAAACACGCGTGATTATTTACCTTCATAAAAATTATTTTAATCAGCCCATACACTGAAAAAAATCTAGTAGAAAAATATAACTACCATTATGTACTTGAGTAGAAAGTAGTTAAATTAATTACTTTTTTAGTTATCGTAACTATGTTTGTATGATTTTTTTAATGCTTTTACTATTTTTTATGTAGTTAAAGAATAATAGTTCAGTTGACTAAAAAACTAGTTAAATTACAAAAACTACAAAATCTGATTACACCAACTACATTCTTAGTTTTTTTAACTATACTTTTTGGTATACTAGAAATTTTGGTATTTGAGTGTAGATAAATGAACAAGAGGCATTCTATTTCAAACCGATTCAACAACAAAAAACGATCGCGAGAAGAGTATTTTTTAAGTGAATTTTATTCTTTAAAAGAGAATTAATGATAATAAGTTATACTCTAATTCGAAAGAGACCTAAACGAACTTTCCATTTATATAATTATATTTTTCAAAATTTTTTTAATTTCGTAGTGAAATTCCTCTTTGAAATATAAAACTTATAATATCTGAAAACATCCACTCTTCGATTTTATTAAGATTTATATGAAATCGAAAGTTTACGTTTTCTAGTGTCTTGTCCCTTTTGTATTATTATGGATATTTTAGAGCAATTACACATAAAAATAAAAACTGTGTTATTGAAAAATTTCACATAAAGTTATTAACTTTTTCTAAATGTGTAAAATTTTTCAAAAAAATATTTTATTTTTATTTTTATGTGTAATTCCACTAAAATGTAAATAACAAAATAAAAGTAACTGCAAACTAGAAGAGCTAAGCTTTCTTTCCACATAAGTTTTGATAAAATTAAAAAGGAACGTGTTTTGAGATATATGAAGAGTTTTATATATCAAACAGGAATTTCTCTACGAAATTGTAAGAAATTTTAAAGAATAAGAAGATGAAGAGAAAGTTTTTTTAATTCTCTTTCGGATTAGTTTATAACATATTACCAATAATTTGATTTTTATAAAATAAAATCTACTTCAAAAGGGAGTCGTTGAAAGTGAATGAAACTTTCATTGTTGAAAGGGTTTGAAATAGAATGCCTCACACATTTTGTTTATTGCCATTTCAGGATTATTTGTTGTCCAAACCGATATTTTATGCAAAAATAAAATCAATTTTTATAGCAATGTAGAGGCAAAAGTCTGATATTTATTATTGCATTTATTTTTTATGTCTGGTCTTTATCCCAAGTAGAAATGTCCGGAGTTAGGACGGAGTTAAACACCGACATGGTACTGACTCAGTACTGACCGTCGGTACTGACTTTCGGAACCCGATCAGTACTGGGAGTATACTGACTCCAAAACCGAATCAGTACTATGTCGGAGTTAGAAAAGTTCTAAAATCAGTACTGGCAGAAAACTGGCTTAACACTAAATCAGTACTGCGAAGGAGTTAAAAAAACAATCAAAATTTGTTATAATGTAATTAAACATTAAACATCGTTTTATTTATTAACAATTAAAATATTTGCAAAGATTTGTAAAAACATTATTCATCAACAATAATATCAAACATTTTATTAATTTATTATTAACTAATAGATATATTTTAATAATATAATAATAAATTATTATTAATTAATTATTTTTAGAATTATTACGTATTATTAATAATAAAAAAAATTTTATTTTTTAAAGCTGTATATGAGGCATTCTTTCTCAAGTGGGCCACCCCTTCTCTCCATTTCAAATTTAATCCAAAAATCTTTTATAATAGCTCAAATTAAAGGTAAATATGTCAGCTTTTCAATGCCGTTGGGCCCTTTTTGAAATATTAATTTCCTAATGAACTATATATAATTTAATGACAAAAAACACTATGACCAATTCTTTTTCATATTAAAAAAAGAAGAAAAACCCAATTTTAAAAATGCTACAGGGCCTACAACATTAAATTATATGATAAATTAACAAAATTTCATATTATTTCCTAAAATTAAAGATGGCAAATCTAATATGGCGCCCAAAATTAGAAAAATTTATAATTTTTGTTCAAACTCACCATAAAGGGGTTTTTGGGATCGCTGATGACGAATTTGGTGTTAGTTTCTTAAAATTCAAAATGGCGAATCCAAAATGTCGGACTTAGAAATTAAAAATCAATCGAATTTGACTAAAATTTGTTATTTGAGGGTTTTTGGGATCGCTGATGACGAATTTGGTGTTTATATTTCAAAATTCAAAATGGCGAATTCAAAATGGCGGACTTTAAAATTAATCGGATTTGCCTAAAATTTGTTATTTGGGGGTTTTTGGGATCGCTGTTGACGAATTTGGTGTTTGTGTTTCAAAATTCAAAATGGCGGACCTAAAAAATTAAAAATCAATCCGCTTTGCCTAAAACCTGTTTTTCGGGTGTTTTTGAGATCGCTGATAACGAATTTGATGTCTATGATTAGGAATTTGATGTCAGCTTTTGAGAATTAAATACAAATTGGACAAATTATCGTTATTTATTTATTTAAAAATCTAAGTTCTTTAGGGTTATTTGAGTATCGCTTTATTCATAATAATTTCTATACAAAACATAAAAATCAGCAGCAATCACATAGCTGGCAATTAATATTTCAGCGTTATTGCATTCAAAATATCGAATTTCTAATACTCAATATAGAATCGGCAATCCCAAAAATATCACAGTAATGAATTTTTAGCAAATCTGATTAATGTTTCATATTACGTTAACTATATTAGATCCATTATATTGAATTCTGAAAAGCTGCCATCAAATTCCTAACCATAGACATCAAATTCGTAATCAGCGATCTCAAAAACTCCCGAAAAACAAATTTTAGGCAAAACCGATTGCTTTTTAAATTTTTAAGTCCGCCATTTTGGATCTACCATTTTGAATTTTGAGAATCTGACATCAAATTCGTAATCAGCGATCTCAAAAACCCCCAAATAACAAATTTTAGGCAAATCTGATTAATTTTTAATTTTTAAGTCCGCCATTTTGGATTCGCCATCTTGAATTTTGAAAAACTAACACCAAATTCGTCATCAGCGATCCCAAAAACCCCCAAATAACAAATTTGAGACAAATCCGATTAATTTTTAATTTCTAAGTCCGCCATTTTTGATTCGCCATTTTGAATTTTGAAAAACTAACACCAAATTCGTCATCAGCGATCCCAATCACCTTTTTATGGTGAGTTTGAACAAAAATTATACATTTTTTAAATTTTGGGCGCCATATTGGATTCGCCATCTTTAATTTTAGGAAATAATATGAAATTTTGTTAATTTATCATATAATTTAATGTTGTAGGCCCTGTAGCATTTTTAAAATTGGGTTTTTCTTCTTTTTTTAATATGAAAAAGAATTGTTCATAGTGTTTTTTGTCATTAAATTATATATAGTTTATTTGGAGATTAATATTTCAAAAAGGGCCCAACGGCATTGAAAAGCTGACATTTTTACCTTTAATTTGAGCTATTATAAAAGATTTTTGGATTAAATTTGAAATGGAGAGAAGGGGTGGCCCACTTGAGAAAGAATGCCTCATATATTTTTATTTATTTATTTAACAAAAATTTTTCTTAAATAAATTTTTTTTTATTATTATTTTAATAAATAATTAGATTATAAATAATAAATAAATAATTATATTAATAATTTTTACCATATTATTATGATGTATCTATTAATTACTACATAATGACTTGATAAAATGTATATAAAGATATATGTATAATAATTTTTCTTGAAATAAATATAATATGCAGTGGATTTATTATTAAAGCACTGTATATATCGGTCCCACAATTCAAAAGGAAGTTTATGCGAGATAACTCCCGAGCTTGCGTGGCTATGCGGTATGTGTATTCGACTTGCGTCCTCGAGGTCTAGGGTTCGGTCCCCCGTGCGTGCGATATTTTTCCGTCTTAGTTTTAAGTGTTTTGTGTATAATTCTTAACAGTGTTACATAAAGTATAAGTTTAAATAATTAATAACCAGTAATAATAATAATTTAGTCATTAATTTAAATAAATAAGATTTAAATAAATAATGAAAAAATAAGAAAAATATTTTTTTAAAACTTATTTTAATAAAAGGAATTCTAATAATTAATTAATAATAATTAATACTAATAATAATTATTAGTATTCAATAAATTACTCCCCATGCTTTAATAATTAAATAAGGAGCTTATACTGACCGCCGGTAAAAATCAGTACTGGACAGCGTTACCAGCCAGGGTTTTCCCAGTACTGACTTAGTACTGGAGTCAGTACTGCAATACTGGCAGTCAGTACAAGATCAGTACTATGCCAGTATTACATTTCTACTTGGGTATAGACGTATTTTTGCGGTTGTAGATTATGCAGCCGAAATCAGAAAATGGTGATTTTACAGCTTGAAGGTGTCAAAAAAGCAAATAAATAGTAAAAATTGCAAAAACTTCTGTCTGTTCGCGCTCTCGAGCCTTAATAAGCGCCTAGATTGTCCCCCCTTCCTATAAACATACATGAATTGTGATTGTGCAGATTATGTGTTATTGGGTTCGCCAAGCATCGGTTTTCAATATTGGTCACTTTATCTACCTGTACAGGCGCATACTAAGTTCTCCTTATAACCGAGCGGTCAATAAAGTGTACTTTAATGACCGCTGCGCACAGGTCAATAAAGAACGCATTATTGCCCCAGGGTAATAATGGCCACTTTATTGACCAGCTGGGTTATATGGAGGAACTTAGTACCTATGCACCGGCAAACTTATAAAGCATATGTACTTTAGAACATGCAAGTCTTTCTCCTCGAAAATGTGGCTAAAAAATAGTGCAAAGCCCTATAGCTACCTTAGAAATATACTGGGAATGAAATTAATTTTTATTTTCCCACGAAAATTTGAGTCAAATACTATTTACTATTTCTTGTACACCGAAAAAAATCTCGATGGTATTATTCACTATGACTCTATAGTTAATCTTAATCTAGTAAAAGTAATAAGGATTCCTAATCATTATGGTTAGGATCGCTAGGTTGATTCAACAAATTCAAGCCTGGAAAAAACAACCCTGCAAATCCTAGTCAAATTGACTAGGATTTTAGTAATTTTGCCTATTTCCATAATGCGCACGCGTCTGCTTCTGTTTTGACGAGACGCATGCATATAGGCCTAAGCACAATAGGTTCGCGAAAGTCGTTCGCGAACGCAAAGCATGAGTTAGAAAAGGACAGAGATATATTTGTGTCCTTGTCTATCTCATGCGTTTCGTTCGCGAATGACCTTCGCGAACCTATTGTGCGTTGGACTTATCCCCTAATCGCCAAGTCGTCGAATGATCAAATAGTCGAATGCCAAGTAATCGAATGGACAAAACGTCGAATGTTTAAAACGTCGAATGCTAAAAACGTCGAATGTTAAAAACGTCGAATGCTCAAAACGTCGAATCGACATTTAGTCGAATGGTAAAACCATCGAATAGTCCATTCGTCGAATGCTTGAATAGTCGAAACGCCATCTGTTCGAATTATCAAGTAGTAGAATTGTAAAGTAGTCGAATGTTCAAAACGTCGAATGATAAAAACGTCGAATGATAAAAACGTCGAATGCTCAGAACATCGAACTGTTAATTCGTCGAATGCTCAAAACGTCGAATGCAAAAAACATCGAATCGTCAAAAGTTCGAAAAAGTTCTTTGTCTTCAGTAGACATTAACTTAAAACAAAGAACTTTTTCGAACTTTTGACGATTCGATGTTTTTATCTTTCGACGTTTTTATCATTCGACGTTTTGAGCATTCGACGAATTAACAGTTCGATGTTCTGACCATTCGACGTTTTGATCATTCGACGTTTTGAACATTCGACGAATGGAAAATTCGATGATTTAAGCATTCGATGAATTAACAATTCGATGTTTTTAGCATTTGACGTTTTGAACATTCGACGTATTGACGCAATTCGATTTTTTGAGCATTTGACAAATTGATAATTCGACGTTTTGAACATTCGATGAATTGAGAATTCGATGTTTTTAGCATTCGATTAAATGAAGATTCGATGTTTTTAGCATTCGACTAAATGACGATTCGATGTGTTGAACATTCGACAACTTTACCATTCTACTACTTGATAATTCGAACAGATGGCGTTTCGACTATTTAAGCATTCGACTACTTTACCATTCTATTACTTGGCAATTCAAACAGGTGACGATTCGACGTTTTGAACATTCGATAACTTTACCATTCTACTACTTGATAATTCGAACAAATGGCGTTTCGACTATTTAAGCATTCGTCGAATGGACTATTCGATGGTTTTACCATTCGACTAAATGACGATTCGACGTTTTGAGCATTCGACGTTTTGAACATTCGACGTTTTTAGCATTCGACGTTTTAAACATTCGACGTTTTGAACATTCGACGATGAATTGAGAATTCGATGTTTTTAGCATTCGATTAACTGAAGATTCGATATTTTTAGCATTCGACTACATGACGATTCGATGTTTTTAGCATTCGACGTTTTTATCATTTGACGTTTCGAACATTCGACGTATTGACAATTCGATGTTTTTAACATTCGACGAATTGATAATTCGACGTTTCGAACATTCGTCATATTGACGATTCGATATTTTTAACATTCGACGAATTGATAATTCGACGTTTTGAACATTCGACGTATTGACAATTCGATGTTTTTAGCATTCGACTAAATGCCGATTCGATGTTTTTAGCATTCGACGTTTTGTCCATTCGATTACTTGGCATTCGACCATTTGATCATTCGACGACTTGGCGATTAGGGGATATGCATGCGTCTCGTTTTGACAGTGTTTACCTCTATATCTTTCGCGTCATTTATCGTGATTTCGTAAAACGATTTTTTATCATTACTCTCCTCTATTTTTTGTACATAAAATGGAACTCTTACATACATCAAAATTGCTGGTTTCTAGGAACCTCTGGAAATATAGATAGTTCATGTTTTAGAAAGTAAACTATTTAATTATATTAGTCATTTCTTTCAGACTTTTTTGGTTAGGTTTCAATATAAATCGTCCAAATTTTTTCGCACGTGGTGACAACATTTTTACTATTTTAATCGCGCAGTGTGTTTGAAAATTTACCTTTGCAATAATGTGTGTATTTAAATTTATTTTCATTTGAATGTCATAAATAATTAAAAATAAAGTTTTTGACAAGTGTATAAAATTGAGTACTCGAAATGTATAAAACATCATCTGATTAAGTATTGTATTTTGACTCGAAAATCTAGTGTCTATTAAAAAATTAAAATACTAAGTCGTGTTTAGTGTAGTGGTTATCGTTCCGGGTTTCAAAGTGCGTATTCGTTAGGTTCAGGTGTTCGCGTCCCCCCTGCGTCAAATATTTATTTCATAAGTTTAAATTAATTCTAAAGCATATAAATACAAAGTCAAATATAAATATGTTCAAATACAATAATTAATTTTTTTCTTTTAATTAGTTTTTTTTTATTTGATAATAAGAATTTGATCAGCAATTTGAAATAATTATGATACACAGTGTAAATCTAATATTATTCTCGTAGTCAATTTGACTATTTTTTCCTGATTACATCGACTAATTTTCCTGGTCACTTTAACTATGCTTGAATCTTATTACTTTGACCAGGATTCTATAGTTGGCTTCTCTCGTAACTAGGAAACCTAGTCAATTCCTGGTATACGGGTCCTAGGCATTTTTTTCGGTGTAATGAAAAAATGTAATGGGTTTCTAATATTATAATTCGTTTTTAGTTTGGAAAATTTGTTTTACATATTTCGAAAAATTTGACTTATTTCTTTAGCTGTAAATTATTTTCGATTTAAATCAAACAATTACTCATATTTTCATTATCTCCGCCTACATAGCAAAATATTTAAAAAGAATTGATTTTATCACTAGATAGTCTTAATGATGATAAATGTGGAGATAAACTATCGTTCGGAGTCAAGGTAAATATTTTTATTTACCTTGACTCGAAGTAATCGTTAATTTAAGAATTTTTAATTTTCCAAAATAGTTTTGAAAAGAATTTGTGTACAGATATAAAGTATTCTCCAAACGTGCGAACTCTGAAATGACAACTGACCATAAACTTTCTGAAAAATATTGTACTATGAGGCCGATATTTGTTGACAAAAGGTCATCAACAAAGGGGGAAGCATAATTCTTTTAAAGGATCAAAACGGAAAAAACCTACAAGATTGAAAAAAACGATTAAACTAAGTATGCATGAGGAATTCTTTTGTTGTTACGGCTGTAACTTTGTGGAACTCTCTTCCATGTTCAATAACCATTGCAGAAAGTGTTGGTATTTTTAAGTCCAAACTGTTTAAACATTCGATAGTTTCACAAAATTAAAATATGTTTTTCTACTTATATAGCTTCACTTTTGATTGTATGTATTGTTGTTTTGTATTATTATTTTGACTACATAAATGTTATTCTATGTTAAAGCACTGCGTGTGTTTAAAACTTTAATTTTAATATCTTTGGACTTTTATAACTTTTATAACAGCAGAGTCTTTTTCGTTTGTATGTTGTGTGCTTTACTATTCTTTTATCTTTTTTGTAGACTCTTTAAGAGTTAATATTTATATCTTCATCATTGTTATGCAACTTTTGATTAAGATTAAATTATGAATTCTTATTATATGAATAATGTATATTATGTATTTTATTGTACTTTAAAAATTGTTCTCATGGTTTTCTTAGAACAAAATAAAGGAAATTCTAATTCTAATTCTTTGAGATCAGATGATGAGTACAATTTAAAAATCAACGAGAGGGGGCGATATTTTTACTTTATAGTAAATCTATATGTCAGAAAGCTAATAGTGCTGAAATTTAACCTACGACAGATGGGAGTTCGTAGTTGTTGCAGTCACTAAACAAAATTATGCGAACCGGATAAAGAAATCAGCTTATATATACCTAAATTGATTTTATTTATGCATTGCTCTATGAATAGTCTGTAGAGTGGCGTAGATATTATCAGTACCTGAGCTATGAACATAGGAAAGGATTGCAAGACGGCGGATATATCGATTACGTGCTTCAAGATTGTAGAAGATAAGATTTGCTATCATGTTATCAATGTCATGAACTTTTAATCGTTCTTAATTCATTTACAAAATAAAATAAAATTCATATGAGTAACGCTGTTACAAATGCTTTTCCGTTAGCTGTTTTTGGACTATCTTTAACTTTCCTTTTTCCTCCCATTATTTTGAAGGACACATTCCTCGGGACTCGGTTACCCCAAGGAATGGTCAAAAAGGCAGAGTTAGTTGTTTCCTAGCATACCTACGAGTAGGAACTTTAAATGTATTACTACGGAAATCCGTTCTAAGTTAAACGACTCATTTCAAATAAATATTCAATATCTAAGGATATTCAATCATTAACAAAAATTCAACGTGTTATTTATTTAACCCGTCACATATGTTCAACTTTTGTTTTTTATCATAATAAAAAAATACAAGATTCACATTATGAATTTGACCCTTTTCAAATCTTGGAAAACAGAATTCTATACTGGTATTAAAATATAAATGTGTAAGTTCGCATGAAAAGGACCCATTTTGACTCCTTGGACTTATCTACACGGAGAGAAAAATATAGGTTTAATAGTATGACACTACCTATACTTATTTCGCATGGACTATAGTCACACGGAGAGAAATCTGTTGCGAATAATACATGGAGTAGATCAGTTGACACCGTTTAATATTCAGGCGGACTCAAGCAATAAAAAGGGCTCTCTGTTATGATTTTAGTATTAAAGAATCTATGGAAAAAGTACATGAAAAGTTTTTAGCATTATAAGTTAAGTATAAGTTTTTTATTTTTATAACAAATTTCTCTCCGTGCACGCTTCAAAGGCATGAAAACATACCGAAAAAGCGTGGACCCACGGTCAGGGTGCCCACCATATCTTCGTTACATAATTCCCTGACTTTATTCAGAACGAGCCTGATGATAATGACGAACCAAGTCATCGAAACGTCGCTTTTTTACTTTTGACAATAAATTGTAAAGAATTACATAAAAAATATTCTTTACGTTATTTATTATACTCTCTAAATTTAAATTAGTAAAAATGTTTACTAATTCGAATTAGTAAACATTTTTAGTAATTCAAATTTAGAAAGTACCTTCCAAGGATCAAATTTTAATTTTTTTTTTTAATTTTTATTTGTTTATACACCTATCTTCAGCCTACATAACTTGGCTATACAAGTGTCTCTTTACAAATTTCGCTCTTACAACATTTCTTATAGATATTTCCTTAATACTAAATTTTGCGCCTACAGAGCGACTTGAAAATTAGGAGTACTCGCATTTGCCTGGACCACTCGTCTAATGGGTTTTCTCGCCAGTGGAGAGGGAAACTGTAGAAACCCTCTCCTGAGTACAACCTGTTAGATAATCGAGATAATTTAGTGCGATCATAGGGCGCAAGCGTAGGTTTTTGGAGCGAAATGTGCAAATCGGGAGAACGAAGCGTGCGATCGAACGATACGGGTGTGCGAATTTATAAGAGAGATCCATGGAGTAGTATAAGGAGACCGTTGCCCGTGATGAATCCGCGTCAAACGTGGCCGCATTTTTCATAACAGTGATTCCTCTAGGCTCACTTACATCGATAGAAGAGCCTCTCGCGGAGGAGAAGATCATTATATTTAAAAACAAAATAAGACATGACATAACCTCTAATTTTGTTTATAAAAGTGATTGTTAGTTCAATGAAGCATGTAAAAAATAAATTGTGAGTGAAAATGCCTGCTGCTGTCTGTGTAGTGAAAAATTGCAATTCTTCTCTCTTAATTATAGAGGGAATTTTAGTAACAATTAAGTTATGTATATAAACAATATTAATCGCAACAATTCTCACATATACTTACTTATTTATCTCTTTTCACTTCCAACCGAGCACTTTCAAAATTAATATTGAATAAATAATAATATATTATAATTATAAGATAATTATTAATGATAATTGTCAACTATTTCCAAACAACACTAACCTATAAAAATACCAACTGCACTGTACAATAACAATTAGCAGACGATTATTGGTGACATTTTTCCCCGTTGGGGGCGCTTCTATCGATGTAAGTGAGCCCAGAGGAAACACGGTAATGAAAAGTGCGGCCACTTTGCGTGAGTGGCGTTCGGTCTCCTTATACTACTCCATGGAGAGATCCAAAACGTGGTGCGAATTAATCTTTGATTTAATTTCTTGTATTCATTTTAATGTAGTTTTCTTAAAGTGTTTAATATATGTTTTTAATTGTTAAATGTTAAACAGTGACTTTTATTTTGTATTCCTGAATTAATTATCCTTTGTTTAAATTTTCTAACAATCAGAAGTGGGATACACAAAGGACTATTCAGAGAGTAAATTAAAAACGGAGTGACTTTAAACTCGAAAGAAAAAGAGTATTTCGGTAAAAATTCGCGTATTTTCCGAAAAATTTAGTATTGTGGACACGTGGGAAGACATAAACGGTGTTTTCAGTGAATGTGATAATATGGCGTCGTACCGGAAGTAACGTGTTGAGTAAAATGGTTCGTGAGTTCAAGCATCAAGTTTACGGTGAAAAATATTAAGGAGTAATTTAGAAGATTCTCCAAATGGCCAAGGGAGGAGATCAAGCGGGAATTAGGCTTCAAGAATTCGAGGAGTTCGCTGCTTCGATGACTAATCCACCAGTTCAGCAGATAACCCGAACTTATGGACCACGTGGCCGAGGATCATGGACGCCAAGAAATAGCAATGAGGGCGGAAATGAACGTAGACCCGGAGATGACGTAAACTTTCGAAACGAAATGGGAGGTCCTAATCAGCGGCCTGGCGGAAATATCCGAGTAAGAGACGAATTATTTGAGACGGGAGGTGAAAATTCGAATAGGGGGAATTTGCAGCAAGAAGAAGAAGAAGTAGCTAGTCCCCACTCGAGGCCGACACCTCAGCTAGGAAATAACCCCAGCTTGGAGAATATGATGTTTCATTTATTAAAAGATAGCCGACGACGTGAGGAAATGTTCATGCAGTTGTGTAACCAAATGTTACAAATACAGCCTCTCCCCAAAGTCAAGCTCAAGAGAACATTCCTAACTATCATATCATGCCTGATCTGTCTAAGAGTATTAGCGATTTCTCAGGTGAAGTCGGAACTTCAGTAGCCAGAGAGTGGCTAGACACCATCGATGGAATGAAAATTCTACACTAATGGCCCGACAATTTTGCTTTGGAGACGGCTCGCACTCACATGAAAGACGGAGCGCGGGAATGGTATCAGATCAGAAGGCGAGAATTGTCAACTTGGCAGGCTTTTCGAAACGCATTCGCGAGAAGCTTTATAGTAGCAGACAATTTACCGCAAAAATGGACCAAGATGAAGGAGAGAGTACAAGGACAAAACGAACCACTCACGACGTATTATTATCACAAAATAAAATTATGCCGAGAACTGGATTTAGAAACAGCTGGTATCAAAGAATTGGTATTGATTGGCTTATGGTCTCGCGAATTATGTAATGCTATGTCGTCAAGAAACCATACCGATGTAGATGCATTATTACACGATATGTTGAATTTTGAACGAATTAACGCTGAACGAGGAGAGCGTATACGTGCGAAAAGAGACGCGAAGCAAGACACCACAAACAAATCTACATTTAGTAAATCGAAGCCATCGACATCGAGTGAAAATAGAAATGTAAATTCAGGATCGAAAGCATCATCACAAGTAAACACCGATCGTCGACCACCCGTTCGTAACGCAGAGGGTCAACCAAAATGCTATAATTGCAATAATTATGGGCATATTTCGAAAAATTGTCCCGACCCGCCAAAAACTGTAACGTGTTATAAATGTGGTTCTCAAGGCCACACTCAACGTCATTGTAAGAAAGAAGATGACACAGTGAAAAAGGAAATAAATCAGTTATCTCAATCAGAATCAGACAATACTGTACGAAAATATATTAAGGAAGTTAAAGTGTGTGATAAGATTTTAATCGGATTAATTGATAACGGTGCCGCGGAATGTACCATTAAAACATCGTTAGTGAACAAATATGCTTTCCCAATTCACGAGCAAAATATTGTGCTTAAAAGTTTCGGGCCTTAACACTATGTGACAAATTGCCCGGGATTTATCGAAGCGACAGTGACAGTGGACGGTGTGACAGTTCCAAGTGTTAGATTTCTAGTGGTTCCCGACTTAAATCAGATAGTGTATGTAATTATTGGCCGATCGTTCACCGACTCTAAGTTAGTCGATTATTACAAAGTGGCGGATACCCTTACGTTTTTGAATAGTGAATTTGCCCGTTTGTCAAACATCCCTGTGTCGGAACCCTTTTCACAAAATTTAACACTAACTAAGGAGATCAAACTACCGCCAAATTCGATTAATTACATCAGTGTCATGCGAGACGAGGAAGAGTTCGTGATCCCAATCTTTAATATTCAATCAGAACCTCTTAAGCTGGAAAAAGAAGCTTCGATAGTGAAGACAGTGGTGGAATCCCCTCCTGAGCATCAACAGCCCCCCCCCCCACAACGAAAATTGGAGCCGATCCTACCCGAAGAGATCAACACCGAGGAGAATCTGTCGGACGAGATCATGGGTGATCTGATAAGTATTTTAAATGCATATCGTTCAGGGGTCGCGAAAGATATAAGTGAAATTGGTTGTACGAATTTGATTGAAATGGACATACAGGAACTTCCGAGTAGTAAACCAATTGTTCAACAACCGTATATAATGAGTGAGGGAGAGAGAAAAATGGCTCGCGAGATATTAAAATCATATAGAGAAATGGGTTTTGTTACAGATACTAATTCAAATTATGCTAGTCCGATATTTTTGATAAAAAAGAAAAACGGCGAGTATCGTTTAGTAGTAGAGTTCCGGGGATTAAATCTTCAAACGTCTAGAATTCATTACCCTCTCCCAAATATCGATGATCAACTTTTAAAATTGGGGGATTGTAGCCTCTTCATTGTATTAGATCTTGCGCAGGGTTACATGCAGGTACCCCTCTCTCCAAGTGCTCGAGTGAAGACCGCCTTTATTACCCCCGACGAGACCGGCGAATTTACGCGCATGATATTTGGTCTCATGAACGGTCCCTTCTACTTTTCTAAACTCATGTCACGTGTGTTAAGTTCGCTGAGAGACGAAGGGGTACTGTTCTATCTCGACGACATTCTTATCACGGGCAAGGACTGGCCAACGTTGCGCTCTCGTTTCATAGTCGTGATCGAAGCTTTAGTTAAAGCAGGGTTAACTTTTAATTTCAATAAATGCCAATTTTTGGTATCAAAAGTTTCTTATCTGGGTTTTGAAATTTCTGAACAAGGCATTGAACCGGGTAAAAATAAACTGGATGCAATTAAAAATTTTCCAACGCCGAAAAATACACATGAGGTACGTCGATTTTTAGGATTAATAGGATTTTTTCGTCGATATATATTTAAATTTGCAACAATTGCTGCACCACTGTATGCGTTGTTAAAGAAGAATAAGAATTTTGAATGGGAGGAAGATCAGGAAAAATCTTTTCGCTCATTAATAGAAAAGTTAGTTTCCGCGCCAATCTTGCAACCATTTCAAACCGACTTGCCAATAGAACTGCATACGGATGCTAGTTCATTAGGCCTGGCAGGTATGTTAATGCAACGAAATTCTTCAAATCAATTACAATTGGTATATGCGATTAGTCGACGGAATAGCGAAGCAGAACGTAATTATCACTCTAGCAAATTGGAGTTGTTAGCGGTGGTATGGGCAGTAACACGATTTCGACGGTGGTTAATTAATGTTAGATTCAAGATAGTAACAGATTGTAGTGCGCTTTTATATTTAAGTACTCATAAATCGAAGAATCCGCAAATTGTACGTTGGTGCAATTTATTATCTGAGTATGCGTTTGATATTGTTCACCGACCGGGAACTAAACTAGCTCACGTTGACGCTTTAAGTCGTGCTCCTGTTGTTGATACCGAGTCAGATGATTTTATTGAAAAATGTGAAGGAATATTTAATTTAGTATTACCGGAACAAGAAGTTCTAACCTTTCAAATTGTCGATGAGAAAATAAAGAGCAAGATAGAAATTTTGGCAAAATCCGAGAGTAAGCGTTCAAGTGCCGAAAAAAGTGAAGTTCGAGATTATGAATTAATCAATTCTATTTTGTATAAATGCGAGGGTGTTAAAAAGTTGTTTGTTGTTCCTGATGTAATGAGAAAGAGTTTGGTAATTCGTTACCATGACCTTCAGAGTCATACTAGTGCCGATCGAACTGTTGCAAAAATGTGAGAATTCTATTTCTTTCCAGGTATGCATCGTTATGTACGTTTTCATGTGAAACGATGTATACAGTGTCTTTTGACGAAACATAAAACTGGATGTCAAGCCGGAAAATTGCACCCGATTGCCCCTGGATCGAGACCTTCCGCTAAAGTCCACATCAATCATGTTGGACCTTTTGTTTCAACCGTGTCACGAAATTCTCACTTTTTGGTTTTGTCCGATACTTTAACCAAATTTGTTATTTTGAAAGCCGTGAAAGATACGAAAGCTGCAAACGTCATTCGAGCTTTGGAAGATGTCATTTTGGATTTTGGAGCGCCAGTCAGAATCATCTCGGATCGTGGGACGTCTTTTACGTCTAAAGCCTTTCTGGATTTTTGCACAAAGCATGGTATTAAACACACGGTAAATTCACCCAGGCATCCACAGGCTAATGGTTTGGTGGAAAGAGTGAATTCAACCTTGATTCCTGCAATTCAGGCGAATATTATACATCATGAAGGACGAGACTGGGATAAACATTTGAAAAAGATACAACGTGATCTTAATGCTTCTCCCAACAAGACAACTAAGAAGAGTCCTTTTGAACTTGTGTAAGGCTACATAAATCGTCATGACGAAGGACCCTTGCGAAGTTTCACAATTGAGGATGACGAACGTGTTTCTTCTCCAATTCAATTACAACAAGACGCAAGAATTCACATTGAAGAAGAGCAACGTCGATATAAAGATAAATACGATAAAAAACATAACTCGAATGTCAAATTTTCAGTCGGAGATGTCGTTTTTATGAAGGATGCACCTCAAATTACTCACAAGTCAACCAAACTACAGAAAAAGTATCGTGGACCCTTGGTTATCAATAAATTATATCTAGGTGATACTTACGGAGTTAATAATTTGCAGCTCGATTCTAGAGGTCACAGATATGCGTCGACAGCGCATGCCAGTCAGTTAAAATGTTGGTCGCCGGAAACAAGTGAGGAAACATCGATAGACGACGTTAATAGCGATGGTGAAAATGAGAAATCTTTTGAACATGAGAGCGAGAGTCGACAGTCCACGTTTTCCCAACAAAATCAAAACAATGCGAATACGGACTATGAAGGCGAAAATTCTGTTTCAGAAGAAGATGAAAATCTGCAAGCGGAGAGACCACGACGTACAGTTAGACCTCCGAAGCGGTACAACGATTTTGTAATGTAAATTCGTTTCGGTGTGTGTGTGTGTGTGAATAAAAAAAAAGAAAAGAGTGTTTTTATGTTGTTTAATTTTTATTTTGTTTGTTATTTATATTTTTGTGTGTTACACTCGAGGGCGAGTAAATGAGGCATGATGCCCGAGTGTTAGATAATCGAGATAATTTAGTGCGATCATAGGGCGCAAGCGTAGGTTTTTGGAGCGAAATGTGCAAATCGGGAGAACGAAGCGTGCGATCGAACGATACGGGTGTGCGAATTTATAAGAGAGATCCAAAACGTGGTGCGAATTAATCTTTGATTTAATTTCTTGTATTCATTTTAATGTAGTTTTCTTAAAGTGTTTAATATATGTTTTTAATTGTTAAATGTTAAACAGTGACTTTTATTTTGTATTCCTGAATTAATTATCCTTTGTTTAAATTTTCTAACAAACCGGTTTATCGACAGTCGAGTTCTAATGGTGTGTACCGGACAATAATCGACGGTGCACATCATTATACCTCGACGTCAAACCTCCCGCTCAGATTGTCTCACGTGCCGGAAAAATACCAAGCCAAATGGGCGCGAACCAAGGGTACTTACCCTTGGTCCTTAAACGACCGCCAAGCGAGACATCTATCCGACTGAGCTAATCTGTCGGTGATCAAATTTTAATATAAACCAATTTATTAATTAGATTAAAAATAAGCGACAGTTAAGGCTCATGTAACTAGTTTTATTAATTTTATTACAAATAAAATAAAGTTAATTAAAGGAAGTGAATTTATCATTCGGTGATTAAATATTAAATTTGAAGAAGTTAACAATTTTCCCGAATCAATCTACACAAATAAATTAAATATCTTAAATAAATCTCGATAAGTTCATGGGCTTCAATGTATCGACAGCACAGCTACCCTAATACAGAAACCTGCTTAATTTGAAACATATTTTCGAAATTAATTAATAATTTCAAAATTATCAAAGAACTCAGAAAAAAGAGGTAGCATGGTGGGATACGAGCCCACGACCTTTCTATTGCCGTTACACTGCTCTGACTACTGAGCTACATGCACCCCGAGACTCTCTGAGTTCCTTGAAATATACTATCCCTTCCTACATTATTTTAATGATAACGTAGGAAGGCTCTTAAAGATGGTAAGCCTAATTTTAGTCTCGGGGTGCATGTAGCTCAGTGGTCAGAGCAGTCTACCGGCAATAGAAAGGTCGTGGGCTCGTATCCCACCATGCTACCGTTTTTTTCTGAGTTCTTTGATAATTTTAAAGTTATTAATTAATTTCGAAAATATTTTTCAAATTAAGCAGGTTTCTGTATTATGGCAGCTGTGCTGTCGATACATTGAAGCCCATGAGCTTATCGAGATTTATTTAAGATATTTAATTTATTTGTGTAGATTGATTCGGGAAAATTGTTAACTTCTTCAAATTTAATATTTAATCACCAAATGATAAATTCACTTCCTTCAATTATAATTGCCTATGAATTGTAAAATTAGGCTTACCATCTTTAAGAACCTTCCTACGTTATCATTAAATAATGTAGGAAGGGATAGTATATTTCAAGGAGCTCGGAGAGTCTCGGGGTGCATGTAGCTTAGTGGTCAGAGCAGTCTACCGGCAATAGAAAGGTCGTGGGATCGTATCCCACCATGCTACCGTTTTTTTTGAGTTCTTTGATAATTTTGAAATTATTAATTAATTTCGAAAATATTTTTCAAATTAAGCAGGTTTCTGTATTAGGGCAGCTGTGCTGTCGATACATTGAAGCTTACGAGCTTATCGAGATTTATTTAAGATATTTTTTTTATTTGTGTAGATTGATTCGGGAAAATTGTTAACTTCTTCAAATTTAATAAAATAAAGTTATTTTTAACTATGCAAATGCTTTTGATGAATATTTTGTACTGGTTACTAGGTACTGGTGCGCAGTATCAAATTAAGAAGTAACAAAAAATGTGCGAAAATAAGTAAAACTAGTATTCTATTTTTCAAAAACTACGAATAAAATCATTTGTCTTAAAATTCCAGAAAATAAAGGAGATTCCATGACTTTTCCCTGACTTGTTAGACACCCTGAATAAAGTATAATTTTTATGAAATTAAAACAATTAATGATGCCGTAAGACTCAATATTTTCGAGACGGGATTATACAAATTGTAATCTCAAATATGTCAAAATCCAATTATTTTTTAATTAATAAATAAAATTATTCTCTGAATACTTTACAAATAACAATTTTATAAAACTTATTTAAGATTTAAATTACTTACAATAAAATCAATTTCTTATTTTGTAAAGATTAATTTTATTATCAGAAATGGAAAATTATTAAATTATTAAACAAATAGTAAAATAGGCCTTTTCATTATCTTACAAATGAATATTTAATACGGTCAAACAAAATAAAAACACTAAACTTAAATATAAATAATTACGATATATATTAACTAGTGGCTATATATGGGTGATTTTCAAATAACTGTCATATTTGTATGGCCCCATAGATAAATAACTAATAAAATTATTTTTTTTGACAATCACTTCATAAATCACTTAATTTAAGTCTCTTTTTAAAGATACTTACTATTCACATCATTAACTAATCATTATCATAATGAAAATTAAGAAAAGAGGGAAAAATTATCCTTTGTTTAAATTTTCTAACAAACCGGTTTATCGACAGTCGAGTTCTAATGGTGTGTACCGGACAATAATCGACGGTGCACATCATTATACCTCGACGTCAAACCTCCCGCTCAGATTGTCTCACGTGCCGGAAAAATACCAAGCCAAATGGGCGCGAACCAAGGGTACTTACCCTTGGTCCTTAAACGACCGCCAAGCGAGACATCTATCCGACTGAGCTAATCTGTCGGTGATCAAATTTTAATATAAACCAATTTATTAATTAGATTAAAAATAAGCGACAGTTAAGGCTCATGTAACTAGTTTTATTAATTTTATTACAAATAAAATAAAGTTAATTAAAGGAAGTGAATTTATCATTCGGTGATTAAATATTAAATTTGAAGAAGTTAACAATTTTCCCGAATCAATCTACACAAATAAATTAAATATCTTAAATAAATCTCGATAAGTTCATGGGCTTCAATGTATCGACAGCACAGCTACCCTAATACAGAAACCTGCTTAATTTGAAACATATTTTCGAAATTAATTAATAATTTCAAAATTATCAAAGAACTCAGAAAAAAGAGGTAGCATGGTGGGATACGAGCCCACGACCTTTCTATTGCCGTTACACTGCTCTGACTACTGAGCTACATGCACCCCGAGACTCTCTGAGTTCCTTGAAATATACTATCCCTTCCTACATTATTTTAATGATAACGTAGGAAGGCTCTTAAAGATGGTAAGCCTAATTTTAGTCTCGGGGTGCATGTAGCTCAGTGGTCAGAGCAGTCTACCGGCAATAGAAAGGTCGTGGGCTCGTATCCCACCATGCTACCGTTTTTTTCTGAGTTCTTTGATAATTTTAAAGTTATTAATTAATTTCGAAAATATTTTTCAAATTAAGCAGGTTTCTGTATTATGGCAGCTGTGCTGTCGATACATTGAAGCCCATGAGCTTATCGAGATTTATTTAAGATATTTAATTTATTTGTGTAGATTGATTCGGGAAAATTGTTAACTTCTTCAAATTTAATATTTAATCACCAAATGATAAATTCACTTCCTTCAATTATAATTGCCTATGAATTGTAAAATTAGGCTTACCATCTTTAAGAACCTTCCTACGTTATCATTAAATAATGTAGGAAGGGATAGTATATTTCAAGGAGCTCGGAGAGTCTCGGGGTGCATGTAGCTTAGTGGTCAGAGCAGTCTACCGGCAATAGAAAGGTCGTGGGATCGTATCCCACCATGCTACCGTTTTTTTTGAGTTCTTTGATAATTTTGAAATTATTAATTAATTTCGAAAATATTTTTCAAATTAAGCAGGTTTCTGTATTAGGGCAGCTGTGCTGTCGATACATTGAAGCTTACGAGCTTATCGAGATTTATTTAAGATATTTTTTTTATTTGTGTAGATTGATTCGGGAAAATTGTTAACTTCTTCAAATTTAATAAAATAAAGTTATTTTTAACTATGCAAATGCTTTTGATGAATATTTTGTACTGGTTACTAGGTACTGGTGCGCAGTATCAAATTAAGAAGTAACAAAAAATGTGCGAAAATAAGTAAAACTAGTATTCTATTTTTCAAAAACTACGAATAAAATCATTTGTCTTAAAATTCCAGAAAATAAAGGAGATTCCATGACTTTTCCCTGACTTGTTAGACACCCTGAATAAAGTATAATTTTTATGAAATTAAAACAATTAATGATGCCGTAAGACTCAATATTTTCGAGACGGGATTATACAAATTGTAATCTCAAATATGTCAAAATCCAATTATTTTTAATTAATAAATAAAATTATTCTCTGAATACTTTACAAATAACAATTTTATAAAACTTATTTAAGATTTAAATTACTTACAATAAAATCAATTTCTTATTTTGTAAAGATTAATTTTATTATCAGAAATGGAAAATTATTAAATTATTAAACAAATAGTAAAATAGGCCTTTTCATTATCTTACAAATGAATATTTAATACGGTCAAACAAAATAAAAACACTAAACTTAAATATAAATAATTACGATATATATTAACTAGTGGCTATATATGGGTGATTTTCAAATAACTGTCATATTTGTATGGCCCCATAGATAAATAACTAATAAAATTATTTTTTTTGACAATCACTTCATAAATCACTTAATTTAAGTCTCTTTTTAAAGATACTTACTATTCACATCATTAACTAATCATTATCATAATGAAAATTAAGAAAAGAGGGAAAAATTGTCAGGTCCGTGGCACACGTTTTTTTAAATTTTGTTCTGAAATTGTTACGTGATCAAATATTGAGACTATCTTTTGAGTACTTTGTTGGACAAATCTAATTAGATGTTTTACATATAAAAATAGTTTTATTATAATGATATTCTACATACACAAGCACTTTTTTCATGTTTTAAATTGTTAATTACTTTGTACCTACACATGTTAACGAAATCGTGATTTTATAACTCAAAATTTTATTTTTAATTGACTTCTACTGGCATTATTTTGAAGTGTGAACATTGAAAAGAAAATATTTATTCGATTATTTATTTATTTACGTGTTCTAACTGTGACACACATGTCAGGTCCGTGGCATGTCACTGTTATTTTGAACATATACTTTAATAACAAAAATGTACTAAAATATGTAATAAATGTCAAATTTGATTCACTATTTTAACGGAAAAACGCCTTATTAAAAAAATGACAGTTATACATTTTACCAATATTTATATAATTAATAATTATTTTTATATTGAACAAAAAATTAAAATTTTGAATTTTTAAAAACTTATCTCAAAACTTTGAAACAATTCTTTTGCCATATATAACAAATAAAGCAATTGAAATATAAAAAGTTTATATTTCAGCAAATATTCATAACACAATTTAAATGAGGAAGATAAATGATCATGACATAAACAACTTGTTTACCCTGTGGTACACTCAAGACAAGACTTTTTCGAGACGAGACTTTTTGTTCGTCTCGACGTTTCAAAACGAGACGAGATTAAAAAAAATCTCGTTTTGTCTCGTCTTGCGGCTACATCATAACCACGTTCGGAAAGGTGAAATTCGTTCACCAAGCAAATTCTATTGTGTGTTGAATATTCGCAATCCTAAGAAGCCTAAGTACAACTGCTTCGCAAACACAAAATATAAGTTGAAAAAGGATAGAGATCACGCACTTTCGTAAAACTATTACGAATCTGGCATCAGATTTTCAAAATTCAATATAGCGTATCTAATATGTTTCCAGAAGCTTAACTCAACTTCTTAAATTTGTTACCACCATATTGTATCTGCCATTTTAAAAATCTGATGCCAGATCCATAATAAGCGACCCCGAAAACCCCCGAGTAACGATTTTCAAGCGAATCCAATGAATTAAAAATTTTTTTGAAAAAGGTCCGCCATATTGAATCCGCCATTTTGAATTTTCAAAAATAGACACCGTATTCGTAATCAGCGACCCAAAAAACTATTAAAGCCTGTTGAGATATAAAATTTTCTATGCAGGGTAAATTGGACCATTTTGGTACCGATTTCTGCAATTTAATTAAACCGTATGAGGGTTGAAGACAAGAAATTCAGAAACTAAGAATGATAATTAATCTATTAAGAAGTGTCGGTCACTAATTTTTTATAATTAACATAAGAAAAGATGTCTTGAAAGCTTACCATACTCGTAGCATCATGTAAACGCAAAATTCAGTTTGCATGGCAACCAATCCAGGACTGGAGATAAGTTCAGTCATCAGTTCCGAAGTAATTTCTCTCAGAAAACTTGGATGCAACCATCCATATATCAACAAATTAACTTCCAACCATTTCTTTGCTGCAGACTTTACAGGAGACACTCCGTAAGAAACGGCAGCATTGTAATAAGGAACTACAGTCTTGATATTTGAGGTCTCGATCATTATTTCCGTGCACTGATCAATTAGACCTTGAAGTTGAAAAAGGGTTGCAGTCGCCAATATAGAAACTACATCTTTTGGTTCAAGAGTAACTTCGTCTTGATAAAATGATCCCAAGACCATCTGTAATGCTGTAACAAATATTTATAAAACTATTTTTTAATAACAAAATGACAACTTCTGTTCTCGGTGCAACAAAAGTAAAATTTTAATTTTTAAACAAAGCAACTAGTTTACAGTTTTATAAATTCTTTTATTTTAAATTAAAACTTATTTTTTATGGGTATGCACCCTGACCTAGCATTTTTTCTAATAAATAAATTTAATACATTTATAGCCTCCAGCCCCTCAATTGTTGTGACGAATTTATTCGATAGGCGTAGTTGTGCTAAAATTCTCTTATAAAATAGTTTTAAACGTAAAGCGAGATAGGTTTGTGTTCCATTTTGTAAAAGAAGGTGAGGAAGAATTAATAAACTTTTAGAAGATGTTATTGGGTCGCTATCCGACCAAGACAAAATGCTCTCCAAGCCTACAAACGAGTCTCCATTCTCAATGCATAACCCAGGGTATTTGTGAGCAGACACAATACTGCCGTACTGACGAAGAAAGTCACTATCTACATTTTAAGTCGGACGGAAGTAGTATAGCTAGGCCGGTTCTGGAACTTATCGGTAATGTAGATTCCTACTTACCTGACCGCGAGGGTAAGTTACTGACCGTTGGTGGAGTATATGTGGGTAATTTACCGGCGTTGGTGGGGTACCTGATTTGCATATATTTAAATTAGTTAATTCTTTTAATTTGCATATATTTAAATATGTAGCAAAGTTACTGAGCGTTGGTACCTAATTTGCATATATTTTAAATTAGTTAACCCTTTTAATTTGCATACGTTTTCTATTGTTTATTATTTAACATTCATTGTTAACCCTTTTAGTTTATGCAAAATCCACCTACTATCTACCCTTTTGGATGCGGAATATGCACATACCACCCACTTTTCACCCTCCCTTTTTAAATTTTATGCAAAATTCACCCTTTTAGACTTTTTTCCATTATATATTTCCAATATTACCACCCACCACCACCCACTTAGTACAAACCAGAAATTTCAAAAATCGTATAGAGAAGCGCGAAGGATTAAGCTTTCGCGAGATACCGCGCAGGCGTTGTGAGTAGTGGGAGTGGGTGGTGGTGCGGTAAGGCCCAGTGCGCAGCGAAAGTGCGCGTACGGTTACCGCGTTGAGTGAGTGAAAGTTTTATGCGTCAGACCTGTCCGTCTGACTCTTGAAGCATGCTTTACTGGTACTACAGCCCCATATGCGTGCGCAGTCGTTAAAGTGGGGGTAAAAGAGTGGGAGTTGAAGAAGAGTGGGGTTTAAGGGATATAAGGTGGGTTGGAATCAACGATTCGACACTTCTGTTAAAATTTCCAGCAGCAGCAGCTTCAGCAGTATCAGCAGTACCAGCAGCTTTAACATCTACAGCAACATAAGCAATACTAGCAGCTTTAACAACTACAGCATCATCTACTCATTTGGTACGTAAATTTCACTTCCTTGATTGAAACATTTTGTATTCCAAATTAGTTTTTTAAATTTAATATTAAAAATCCATCTTTTTTCTTTTCTTACAGATATTAAAACAATGGACTTCCAAAAAGTCAACGCCACTGGTCGCATGGAGAGATTTCTGCCAGCCAAGCCGCTTTCTGAGTTGACAGTTAATGAGTTATACAACGTAACTAAAATAAACAAGGTGCAGACCAAATATGGTTCTAGGATTGTAGTAGACCTGGATGCTACATTTACCACTTTTCTGCCGGCAAGGTTCGCAAAACTATTTGAAGCTGACCCTACCTCCTTCATAATGATGGAAGAAGCCGTGCAATCGGAGAAGTTGCGTTTAAAATATATTGGTGGCAAATTTAATGTTATTGAATTTGAATAAAAATAAATATTATAAGATTATACCGTAAAATTTATTTAAATATTTAAAGGCTTATAATAATAATAAAAAAAAAATTACTTTTAAATTGCTTCTTTTATTATTCTACCTTCATATTTTAAACAATTTTTAAATTAATAGAATTTTGTATAACATTGTATAAGTAAAATATTATTAAAGTTAAAGGAAAAAAATTTGTTTTTTCAATTATATAGTATTAAAGGATTAGGTATACAAAGAAAGAAAGGCAACATTTTTAAAATTATAAAATTCATTTATTCAAATGTATACAGAAATTGAAACATATTACAATAGTTTTTCATAATTTTCATAAAATGATTTTAAATTAGTATTCACATCATCCACTTCATCGATACCATATGAGAAGTTTCTCAGTTCACTCGTTACAGTACCGTCCGCAATTGTCAGTCCACCCATTTTTAAAGGAATGACAAAAATTTTTTAACATAAAATTCATGAAAACTAAAATTTTTTTTGGTTTATATTTTGAAAGACGATAAAATTTTGAAAAGAATAAGACCTTACAGAAGTCATTTGGCCAAAATTTGTAGAAGATATTCCTAAAAATCGTCATTTTCAATGTTTTACAAAAATTTAAATAACTTCTAAAATAATGAACGCTTTTTAATAATCTTAGGCTTATTTTAAAGGTCTTTTTCTACGGAAAAAGAATTACTTATAGGCATTAACCTGTCATTTTTAACTTGGAATAAGCATGACGTCAAAATTGGACAAAAAAATTGGAAAAATTTGAAATCAATTTTTTGTACTAAAAACTATTCTAGAACATATATAAAACATGATATGGTGTAGATTTTTCAAGAAAATTTAATAAAAATATATGTTTGAATTTCAAAAATTATTTTTCTTTTAATAATATTATTTCAAATTTTTTGAATTTTTTTGTCCAACTTTGACGTCATGCTTATTCCAAGTTGAAAATGACAGGTTAATGCCTATAAGTAATTCTTATTCTGTAGAAAATGGTCTTTAAAATAAGCCTAAGATTATTAAAAAGCGTTCATTATTTTAGAAGTTATTCAAATTTTTGTAAAACATTGAAAATGACGATTTTTAAGAATATCTTCTACAAATTTTGGCCAAATGACTTCTGTAAGGTCTTATTCTTTTCAAAATTTTATCGTCTTTCAAAATATAAACCAAAAAAAATTTTACTTTTCATGAATTCTATGTTAAAAAAATTTTGTCATTCCTTTGAAAATGGGTGGACTGACAATTTCGGACGGTACTGTACATTTTAAAAACAATTTCGAAGCTTAAATATATTATTTACTGCACAATTTTCAGTTTGTGTAATATGATGTGTACATGTGGGTGGTAAAAAATTCAGTTTTAATATTCTTAAACGCTGGACAGTCAATTTCTTCCAAATTGTGTACATTCATTAAATATTTTTCTAACCACTGCTTTTTTTCACAACCTTTAACATAGATAGTCTTTGCTCCTCATAATACATCCTGTTAAATGGTTCGCACTTCATCGTAACACACATCTCCAGCCACCCAAGGGATTGAATGATAATTGTTTGTTAACCACAGGTTTTCACTTTTGTAACGTCCAGGTAGTGAATTCCAAGCACAAGGTGGTTCAAAGAGGTAACCTCTTGGTTGACCATCTGTCTCCAGAGGAACTATGGCCAATTCTTTAAAAATAACTTCATTACAGGGCTTTTTAAAACCTTGAACGTCTACTATGAACTCCATTTTAGAATAGAAATGAGTTTCTACTTCAGGAGAGTGTCTTACATACCTCTCCACTTCATCCTCCTCACCACTTCTTATAACTTCTTAATAATCCCAATGATTGGTTTGTACTGTACTACACGATCATCTATAACGAGACAATATGCAGTTGTCTCCTCAGGCAACGTCATTATTCACGTAAAGATCAGTGAATATTTGCATGAAGACATCCACTGTCACAAGAATACATCTTATTAAGTTTAAAAATATTAATGTAAAAAAGTTATATATATAACGTTTCTTAAAGTTGACTTGAATTTTCTACAAAGTAAATTCAACTTTTCTAAATGTTAACTTTAATACTCTGTCTACTAATGTGACAGTTACCATCTAAAATCTTTTACTTGAGTTGTTGGAAAGAAATTGACTAATGACACTTTTGCATCTACAGTTCATGCTTACACAGAATTCTTTAAAAACGGTTACAGTCATAAGCTTCTGCACTAGCAGTCTGGCATTCTGACTCAGTGAATTGATCACATGATTTCAGCTACATTGTGAGGCTTTACTAGATTTGATAGATAGTTAACTTCTTCAAATGTTAGCTTTAACTTTTATAAAAGTTAACTTTAACTTTTCCAGTAGTTAACTTTAACTTCCTAAAAGTTAATTTTAACTTTTTCAATAATGCACAAAGAAAAATGGAGTATTCAACAAACTATCTGGAGGGACAAACAGACTATATTTGAGGTTAAATGTTTGGTAACCATCTCGGAGGGATAAGTAGATACTTTGATGATCAAGGTGACTATCTCGGAGGAAAAAGTTAACTATCTAGAGAATCAGGCTAACACTTAAAACCTAACCCTCTAACTTTGGCTATCCAGTTTTCTCAGTGTTAATGAGCAGAGAGAATTCTTTGTAAACAACTTATATACACGGAAAAATATTCTTGTAAAATTTACAGGATTTCCTGCGCCATCTATGAGCCACGGTTGTAGTATCCACAAACGGCTAAGTTTGGGGAATACACAAACCAAACTGTGTGTGTGTCACAAACTGCAACAGACGAACTGTAGGATTTCTTGGTGCTATTACAGATTGATTTGTGCTACACCCAAACCAGCTTGTTGGAAACACTACACTGAAAGAAATGCTTTGACATTATCAACAATAAAAGTTTGGTTAGGAAATTCTTAGTAACTTGAAAATAAAGTTCTTTTATTTTAGCGAAACGCATCATAATAACAATAAACACACTTTTGAAAAACATAAGTACTACTTTGGCTGACAAAGTTATTCAGAGCAAACATTTATTATATTATAATTCTGCTTCAAAAAATTTATAAATGACAATATCAATCATATTTAAATGTAACTCTGTGATTTGTCTCTTTGTATTACTACAATTTTTATATTAGTTTTGCCTATTCCGTTTTCTGTCTGATTCAACCATACTGAGTGTCAGTATTAAAACCCAGCTTTCGTGTGTGAAACAGGATGTTAGGTGCGTTTGTTAAAAGCGTTGTGCGCAGACGTATTCGAAACAAACAAAATGGAATGGCAATATGGTTGTATTAGCCAGAATTATCACAGTAATCACGAATAATTTCTTTAAGTGTCAATTCGCCTGTATAAAGCACAACTAAATCTATTTGTATATTCTACAAAAGACCTTGTGTTTTTCACAAGAAATTTTTTTCCGTGCATGTATCCTGACGCGGTGGATGGGACCATGCATTCAAAAAGTGAGTTATACAGAAAGTGTAAAGTTGAGACCCCAATTAATAACTTTTGCTTAAGCAATGCATAACCTCTACATCGACGATGCTTTGGTTTACATTGTTTTAATATTATGGAGTTCTGCAAAGACTACGCATTGCTCAAGATATATTTGTCTATTTTGGCTCTGTTAAAGTCAAAACAAAAGTATGTGAATGACATGTAAGGTAGTAGACGAAAATACAGAGGGACTGATTTTTTGAAGTGCCTTTTATCTGCATGTAAAAAACTTCAAATTGACAAAAGTTTTACCGTTAAGAATAAAAAAATGTATAAGTAAAAACAATTTTTCACTTTTGTATATAAAAAAACAACTGAAAAACTATATAGAATTGTATTAATAACTAAGACTTAATTTTATTGGACGTAAGGTTCCCTTTACCTCTTGAGGATACGTATATGAAATTTAAATTACAAGTTAATAAATTTAAACTGAAAAAAATTGAATTTCTTTTAAATATTTAAAAATATGAATTCATGTAAAATATATACTACACTAAGAAAGCTTTGGGTCAGCAGCAGACTTTAGATAGTCTGCTACTGACTATTTTGGTGAAACGCTATAAGACTATACTTTTGAGTTGCTGCGGAACAATTTTGGGCACGTGACAGTCCCAAAGTTGTTCAGCTGCAAACCAAAGGCGGCATTCCCACTACTTCGGTGAGCTGCTCACCAACATTTTGGACAGTCACACGCCCAAAATTGTACGGCAGCGCACCAAAACTGTAGTGGAGCCGCTGTCACATATGTTGTTCCGCTACAGTTCCAAAGGTCTCTCAGTGTACATTTTGAGGTTATCATGCTTATACTAAGTCAATTAAAAACGATTACAGTCCTAACACTCTAGCATTCTAACTCAGTGAATTGATAACATGGTTTCATTGACATTGTGAGGATTTAATAGATTTGGTAGATGGTTAACTTTTGCAATAGTTATCTTTAACTTTTCTAAAAGTTAACTTTAAGTGTTTTCAATAGTTGACCTTAACTTTTCAAAAAGTTAACTTTAACATTTTCAATAGTTAACCTTAACTTTTGTAAAAGTTACTGGTATCATCCCAGTAAAAAGGGGTGAATTAAAGTGGATTGGTACTTTTATGCTCTTAAATTCCAAACCAATTCCGTTTTTGTCCGCAATCTTAATGAATTCCTTTTCTATTGTTAAATTGATAATTTCTATCTAATTCAATTCTCTGTAACCACGTGACCAGAGTCTGAATTTACTTTAATGCCGTTTAAGGGAATCATTTTTTGTGGAGTTAATGCCTTTTAATTAACATTGAATTCTTTAAAGGGCATTAAAGGGGATTCAAATTCTGGTCACGTGGTTACAGAGAATTGAATTGGATAGAAATTATCAATTTAACAATAGAAAAGGAATTCATTAAGATAGCGGACAAAAACGGAATTGGTTTGGAATTTAAGAGCATAAAAGTGCCAATCCACTTTAATTCACCCCTTATTACTGGGATTGTTTTCTTAATACAAACAGTATAGTAAAAATACAATCTTTGTATTATAAGGACTCAATGATGCCAGTCAAAATAACTTTAACTTTTCAAAAAGTTAACTTTAACTTTTTCAAGAGTTAACCTTAACTATTGTAAAAGTTAACTTTAACTTTTCCAATAGTTAACTTCAACTTTTCAAAAAGTACTATACCTACTATACCTAAGTACTATACCTTTTACTATACCTACAGATTAAGAGAACAATGATACCAGTCAAATTGAAGTCCACTTTTTGAAAAGTTGAAGTTAACTATTGGAAAAGTTAAAGTTAACTTTTTGAAACGTTGAAGTTAACTATTGGAAAAGTTAAAGTTAACTTTTTAAAACGTTAAAGTTAACTATTGGAAAAGTTAAAGTTAACTTTTTGAAAAGTTAAAGTTATTTTGACTGGCATCATTGTGTCCTTATAATACAAAGATTGTATTTTTACTATACTGTTTGTATTAAGAAAACAATCCCAGTAATAAGGGGTGAATTAAAGTGGATTGGCACTTTTATGCTCTTAAATTCCAAACCAATTCCGTTTTTGTCCGCTATCTTAATGAATTCCTTTTCTATTGTTAAATTGATAATTTCTATCCAATTCAATTCTCTGTAACCACGTGACCAGAATTTGAATCCCCTTTAATGCCCTTTAAAGAATTCAATGTTAATTAAAAGGCATTAACTCCACAAAAAATGATTCCCTTAAACGGCATTAAAGTAAATTCAGACTCTGGTCACGTGGTTACAGAGAATTGAATTAGATAGAAATTATCAATTTAACAATAGAAAAGGAATTCATTAAGATTGCGGACAAAAACGGAATTGGTTTGGAATTTAAGAGCATAAAAGTACCAATCCACTTTAATTCACCCCTTTTTACTGGGATGATACCAGTAACTTTTACAAAAGTTAAGGTTAACTATTGAAAATGTTAAAGTTAACTTTTTGAAAAGTTAAGGTCAACTATTGAAAACACTTAAAGTTAACTTTTAGAAAAGTTAAAGATAACTATTGCAAAAGTTAACCATCTACCAAATCTATTAAATCCTCACAATGTCAATGAAACCATGTTATCAATTCACTGAGTTAGAATGCTAGAGTGTTAGGACTGTAATCGTTTTTAATTGACTTAGTATAAGCATGATAACCTCAAAATGTACACTGAGAGACCTTTGGAACTGTAGCGGAACAACATATGTGACAGCGGCTCCACTACAGTTTTGGTGCGCTGCCGTACAATTTTGGGCGTGTGACTGTCCAAAATGTTGGTGAGCAGCTCACCGAAGTAGTGGGAATGCCGCCTTTGGTTTGCAGCTGAACAACTTTGGGACTGTCACGTGCCCAAAATTGTTCCGCAGCAACTCAAAAGTATAGTCTTATAGCGTTTCACCAAAATAGTCAGTAGCAGACTATCTAAAGTCTGCTGCTGACCCAAAGCTTTCTTAGTGTAGTATATATTTTACATGAATTCATATTTTTAAATATTTAAAAGAAATTCAATTTTTTTCAGTTTAAATTTATTAACTTGTAATTTAAATTTCATATACGTATCCTCAAGAGGTAAAGGGAACCTTACGTCCAATAAAATTAAGTCTTAGTTATTAATACAATTCTATATAGTTTTTCAGTTGTTTTTTTATATACAAAAGTGAAAAATTGTTTTTACTTATACATTTTTTTATTCTTAACGGTAAAACTTTTGTCAATTTGAAGTTTTTTACATGCAGATAAAAGGCACTTCAAAAAATCAGTCCCTCTGTATTTTCGTCTACTACCTTACATGTCATTCACATACTTTTGTTTTGACTTTAACAGAGCCAAAATAGACAAATATATCTTGAGCAATGCGTAGTCTTTGCAGAACTCCATAATATTAAAACAATGTAAACCAAAGCATCGTCGATGTAGAGGTTATGCATTGCTTAAGCAAAAGTTATTAATTGGGGTCTCAACTTTACACTTTCTGTATAACTCACTTTTTGAATGCATGGTCCCATCCACCGCGTCAGGATACATGCACGGAAAAAAATTTCTTGTGAAAAACACAAGGTCTTTTGTAGAATATACAAATAGATTTAGTTGTGCTTTATACAGGCGAATTGACACTTAAAGAAATTATTCGTGATTACTGTGATAATTCTGGCTAATACAACCATATTGCCATTCCATTTTGTTTGTTTCGAATACGTCTGCGCACAACGCTTTTAACAAACGCACCTAACATCCTGTTTCACACACGAAAGCTGGGTTTTAATACTGACACTCAGTATGGTTGAATCAGACAGAAAACGGAATAGGCAAAACTAATATAAAAATTGTAGTAATACAAAGAGACAAATCACAGAGTTACATTTAAATATGATTGATATTGTCATTTATAAATTTTTTGAAGCAGAATTATAATATAATAAATGTTTGCTCTGAATAACTTTGTCAGCCAAAGTAGTACTTATGTTTTTCAAAAGTGTGTTTATTGTTATTATGATGCGTTTCGCTAAAATAAAAGAACTTTATTTTCAAGTTACTAAGAATTTCCTAACCAAACTTTTATTGTTGATAATGTCAAAGCATTTCTTTCAGTGTAGTGTTTCCAACAAGCTGGTTTGGGTGTAGCACAAATCAATCTGTAATAGCACCAAGAAATCCTACAGTTCGTCTGTTGCAGTTTGTGACACACACACAGTTTGGTTTGTGTATTCCCCAAACTTAGCCGTTTGTGGATACTACAACCGTGGCTCATAGATGGCGCAGGAAATCCTGTAAATTTTACAAGAATATTTTTCCGTGTATATAAGTTGTTTACAAAGAATTCTCTCTGCTCATTAACACTGAGAAAACTGGATAGCCAAAGTTAGAGGGTTAGGTTTTAAGTGTTAGCCTGATTCTCTAGATAGTTAACTTTTTCCTCCGAGATAGTCACCTTGATCATCAAAGTATCTACTTATCCCTCCGAGATGGTTACCAAACATTTAACCTCAAATATAGTCTGTTTGTCCCTCCAGATAGTTTGTTGAATACTCCATTTTTCTTTGTGCATTATTGAAAAAGTTAAAATTAACTTTTAGGAAGTTAAAGTTAACTACTGGAAAAGTTAAAGTTAACTTTTATAAAAGTTAAAGCTAACATTTGAAGAAGTTAACTATCTATCAAATCTAGTAAAGCCTCACAATGTAGCTGAAATCATGTGATCAATTCACTGAGTCAGAATGCCAGACTGCTAGTGCAGAAGCTTATGACTGTAACCGTTTTTAAAGAATTCTGTGTAAGCATGAACTGTAGATGCAAAAGTGTCATTAGTCAATTTCTTTCCAACAACTCAAGTAAAAGATTTTAGATGGTAACTGTCACATTAGTAGACAGAGTATTAAAGTTAACATTTAGAAAAGTTGAATTTACTTTGTAGAAAATTCAAGTCAACTTTAAGAAACGTTATATATATAACTTTTTTACATTAATATTTTTAAACTTAATAAGATGTATTCTTGTGACAGTGGATGTCTTCATGCAAATATTCACTGATCTTTACGTGAATAATGACGTTGCCTGAGGAGACAACTGCATATTGTCTCGTTATAGATGATCGTGTAGTACAGTACAAACCAATCATTGGGATTATTAAGAAGTTATAAGAAGTGGTGAGGAGGATGAAGTGGAGAGGTATGTAAGACACTCTCCTGAAGTAGAAACTCATTTCTATTCTAAAATGGAGTTCATAGTAGACGTTCAAGGTTTTAAAAAGCCCTGTAATGAAGTTATTTTTAAAGAATTGGCCATAGTTCCTCTGGAGACAGATGGTCAACCAAGAGGTTACCTCTTTGAACCACCTTGTGCTTGGAATTCACTACCTGGACGTTACAAAAGTGAAAACCTGTGGTTAACAAACAATTATCATTCAATCCCTTGGGTGGCTGGAGATGTGTGTTACGATGAAGTGCGAACCATTTAACAGGATGTATTATGAGGAGCAAAGACTATCTATGTTAAAGGTTGTGAAAAAAAGCAGTGGTTAGAAAAATATTTAATGAATGTACACAATTTGGAAGAAATTGACTGTCCAGCGTTTAAGAATATTAAAACTGAATTTTTTACCACCCACATGTACACATCATATTACACAAACTGAAAATTGTGCAGTAAATAATATATTTAAGCTTCGAAATTGTTTTTAAAATGTACAGTACCGTCCGAAATTGTCAGTCCACCCATTTTCAAAGGAATGACAAAATTTTTTTAACATAGAATTCATGAAAAGTAAAATTTTTTTTGGTTTATATTTTGAAAGACGATAAAATTTTGAAAAGAATAAGACCTTACAGAAGTCATTTGGCCAAAATTTGTAGAAGATATTCTTAAAAATCGTCATTTTCAATGTTTTACAAAAATTTGAATAACTTCTAAAATAATGAACGCTTTTTAATAATCTTAGGCTTATTTTAAAGACCATTTTCTACAGAATAAGAATTACTTATAGGCATTAACCTGTCATTTTCAACTTGGAATAAGCATGACGTCAAAGTTGGACAAAAAAATTCAAAAAATTTGAAATAATATTATTAAAAGAAAAATAATTTTTGAAATTCAAACATATATTTTTATTAAATTTTCTTGAAAAATCTACACCATATCATGTTTTATATATGTTCTAGAATAGTTTTTAGTACAAAAAATTGATTTCAAATTTTTCCAATTTTTTTGTCCAATTTTGACGTCATGCTTATTCCAAGTTAAAAATGACAGGTTAATGCCTATAAGTAATTCTTTTTCCGTAGAAAAAGACCTTTAAAATAAGCCTAAGATTATTAAAAAGCGTTCATTATTTTAGAAGTTATTTAAATTTTTGTAAAACATTGAAAATGACGATTTTTAGGAATATCTTCTACAAATTTTGGCCAAATGACTTCTGTAAGGTCTTATTCTTTTCAAAATTTTATCGTCTTTCAAAATATAAACCAAAAAAAATTTTAGTTTTCATGAATTTTATGTTAAAAAATTTTTGTCATTCCTTTAAAAATGGGTGGACTGACAATTGCGGACGGTACTGTAACGAGTGAACTGAGAAACTTCTCATATGGTATCGATGAAGTGGATGATGTGAATACTAATTTAAAATCATTTTATGAAAATTATGAAAAACTATTGTAATATGTTTCAATTTCTGTATACATTTGAATAAATGAATTTTATAATTTTAAAAATGTTGCCTTTCTTTCTTTGTATACCTAATCCTTTAATACTATATAATTGAAAAAACAAATTTTTTTCCTTTAACTTTAATAATATTTTACTTATACAATGTTATACAAAATTCTATTAATTTAAAAATTGTTTAAAATATGAAGGTAGAATAATAAAAGAAGCAATTTAAAAGTAATTTTTTTTTATTATTATTATAAGCCTTTAAATATTTAAATAAATTTTACGGTATAATCTTATAATATTTATTTTTATTCAAATTCAATAACATTAAATTTGCCACCAATATATTTTAAACGCAACTTCTCCGATTGCACGGCTTCTTCCATCATTATGAAGGAGGTAGGGTCAGCTTCAAATAGTTTTGCGAACCTTGCCGGCAGAAAAGTGGTAAATGTAGCATCCAGGTCTACTACAATCCTAGAACCATATTTGGTCTGCACCTTGTTTATTTTAGTTACGTTGTATAACTCATTAACTGTCAACTCAGAAAGCGGCTTGGCTGGCAGAAATCTCTCCATGCGACCAGTGGCGTTGACTTTTTGGAAGTCCATTGTTTTAATATCTGTAAGAAAAGAAAAAAGATGGATTTTTAATATTAAATTTAAAAAACTAATTTGGAATACAAAATGTTTCAATCAAGGAAGTGAAATTTACGTACCAAATGAGTAGATGATGCTGTAGTTGTTAAAGCTGCTAGTATTGCTTATGTTGCTGTAGATGTTAAAGCTGCTGGTACTGCTGATACTGCTGAAGCTGCTGCTGCTGGAAATTTTAACAGAAGTGTCGAATCGTTGATTCCAACCCACCTTATATCCCTTAAACCCCACTCTTCTTCAACTCCCACTCTTTTACCCCCACTTTAACGACTGCGCACGCATATGGGGCTGTAGTACCAGTAAAGCATGCTTCAAGAGTCAGACGGACAGGTCTGACGCATAAAACTTTCACTCACTCAACGCGGTAACCGTACGCGCACTTTCGCTGCGCACTGGGCCTTACCGCACCACCACCCACTCCCACTACTCACAACGCCTGCGCGGTATCTCGCGAAAGCTTAATCCTTCGCGCTTCTCTATACGATTTTTGAAATTTCTGGTTTGTACTAAGTGGGTGGTGGTGGGTGGTAATATTGGAAATATATAATGGAAAAAAGTGGGTGGGAGGGAGGGGTAGTTAACTAAGAGCAACATTTTTTACATAGGTGAGTGGGTGGTGGGAGGGGGTGGTAACCTAGAGCAATCCAAAGAAAAAAATGTATGCAAATTAGTTTGAATGTAAAAAGAGGGGGGGCGAAAGTGGGTGGTGTTTGCATATTCCACGTCTAAAAGGGTGAATTTTGCAGAAAATTTAAAAAGGGAGGGTGAAAAGTGGGTGGTATGTGCATATTCCGCATCCAAAAGGGTGGATAGTAGGTGGAATTTGCATAAACTAAAAGGGTTAACAATGAAAGTTAAATAATAAACAATGGAAAACGTATGCAAATTAAAAGGGATAACTGATTCAAAATATATGCAAATTAGGTACTAACGCTCAGTAACTTTGCTACATATTTAAATATATGCAAATTAAAAGAATTAACTAATTTAAATATATGCAAATCAGGTACCCCACTAACGTCACTTAAAAGGGTTAACTAATTTAAATATATGCAAATTAGATACCCCACTAACGTCAATTAAAAGGGTTAACTAATTTAAATATATGCAAATCAGGTACCCCACCAACGGCCGGTAAATTACCCACATATACTCCACCAACGGTCGGTAACTTACCCTCGTGGTCAGGTAAGTAGGAATCTACATTACCGATAAGTTCCAGAACCGGCCTAGCTATACTACTGACGGAAATATTTAATGAAACGCGTTTGCATTAGTTCCTTTTATTGTATTACATTTTTTGAAAAAAACATTCTAAATTATTTATAACAATTATTTATAATTATTAAAAACAACCAAAAATTATTCATTTTAATGTAGAAGTGCATCTTCAGTAGTTAAAAGCATTTTGCATCACTTATCAATCGTTTATACAAAATAAAAAATGATATATTCTTTTATTTTATTATTTTGCTTCCTCATGAGGAAGCATTCGTGACGATTTTCAAAGTTTCAAAAGAAGGTTACATAAACTTATTTTCATCTAGAATATATGTACCTATATTTAATTCTGAGCAAATGTCCAAATGTATATGTGTGTGAATGTCGCAAAATATTGTGTACAAATTATCTCAGACACGTTTTGACGGATTCTCCTGAAATTTTGTAGGCTTATTGTAGTTATTAATACCTAAAATCTGACACAAGGATTTTCGAATTGGTATAACCACAAAATTTTTTTTTTACAATTATTTCAAAATTTCAAAATTAAATTTTTTGTTTTTCTATAAAACTTCTATAATATTATAATTATATAATATTATTATAATATAATATTAAGAGGAACAAAATATATAAATCAGAAAATTCAAAAGATCAAAAAAATGCAAATTTTTTAATTTTTTGACAAATTGATGTTCACATCAACGGTGGCAACACCACCGATTTCTGATCTACAGTTCGATATTTTACAGAGCCAAGTATTGCTATTTGTTTGTGTCCTCATTAGCTTGCTTTTGATATACGTAAGTTGACTTAAATTTCTCGAGAAGGAAATATTCCTCGCGCTTTACATTTCTAGTCTTTTCGTGAAGGGTTTTAATTTATTTTATAGATAAGAATGTGTTTATTGTGGGTTTTTTAAGTGTTTTTAAATATCTGTTTAGGAGCTGTCCATATACCACGTGGACAGTTTTTCAAAGATTTTTGACCCCCCCTCCCCCCTTGTGGACACAAAAATACATGGGATCGTGGACATTTTCAAACTTTTTTAACCCCCCCTCCCCCCAAAAGTGGTATATGGACGACCCCTTATATTTTGTGTTTCCATTGCATTGTATTGCGTACAAATAATTTTTCGCAAAATATCAGATTTGGGGTGATGTGCAACACTTTTTTTTGGGGTGGACGTAACTACTTTTTACGTGCCATAACTGCGATTCACATGATGAATAAAAAATGCTTAGTATAGTTATTTTCCTTTAATTATATTCCTTATTTAGTTATGAATAAATAAAAAATTAAACAAAAAAAATTTTTTTTTCTTTGGTGAAATCTCCACTTTTTAGAGGTCAACTATACCTTAGTAAATTTTTTTGGCAGATTTCGATAATCGTCGGGTTAGCGCAATATCATACTTATTCGACAAAGAAGGCAAGAACATACTTATTCAGAAAGAAGGCAAGAACGTGCTTATTCAGAATATAAAGTAAAAACAAACGAATTAGAAAATTAACCTTTTATGTCAAATTTCAAATTGTACTTTTGTACAATTGTTTTACGAATAATTACTTTTATTTCGTTTAATTGACAATCATTTTTTTAATATTTTATTTTTCTAATATCAAAAGTATTATTGATATAATATTCTTGATAATTTGAAATTTGACATAAAAGGTTAATTTTCTAATTTGTTTGTTTTTACTTTATATTCTGAATAAGCACGTTCTTGCCTTTTTTCTGAATAAGTATGTTCTTGCTTTTTTTTCCCAATAAGTATGATATTGCGCTAACCCGACGGATTAGTTTGCATTGAAAAAGCCTAAAATTAATAATTAAAGAGATTTTCATCGATATTTATGCATTACATACCTGAATTTTACTGGTGTAGCACATCACCCCAACTTTTTTGGAAAATGCAAAAACAGACGTTTTTGAAAAAGCGAAAAATTTGTAGGAAAAATTTAAAATTCTGAAAATCTAATAATGCAGAAATATTCTATTATAATGCCTCTAAGTCATTCAATTTTGAAATATTTAAAAATTTAATTATTTGACATGTTTTTCGTCCAACAAAAAAAATCGTTGCACATCACCCCACAACACTCTACTTTTTAATATAAATACAACTAATTTTCACTATAAAAATGAAATATAAATAATAAATTCGAATTTTTAAGTCAAATTCATATTTTTGATTTTCGCCAAAATTTCTAATTCATTTTTTTTGTTAAATATTGTTTAACTTTTTATGAAGTTAGTATTGATATCGGTTGATAGTTTTTAAATTTGAAATTGTGTTCACTGTATTTATTTTATTAACAAATTTAGAGTCATGAATTTTATGTCTATTACAAATTTTCTAAAATTAATGAACGTGAGTTTAAAAACAATTTCTATATTGATATTTTAAGGTCTAAGAGGTTTGAAAATTCCATAATATGTATTGTCATATTTAACGTAGAAAATGAAATATATATGTTGAATATATAAAGGGTACAGTAAGAGTATCAATAAAACTGAAATTTGACTTCAGCGGGTTATTTATGAATCAAAATTTTCTTGTTTTTGAATTCTAGATATGTTTTAGAAATGACTTTGAAAATAAATAACAAATTCCTATTTATGAATTAAAATTTTTATTCTTGAATACGGACAATACGCAAAAACTGGTGAATCGATTCAGGAGTTTTGATTAGTTTCCCTATTAAAAATCCCCACATGGAATCCTAAATCAAAATCGATGTAAAATCTAGTGATGCATAACGATACGAGATTTTTAATTTTCTCACTTCATATTGATCGTTTTCAAAAAATGTTAAAAAAGTAAATATCGTTCAATCATTTGTTTTTTTATATATCGTATCGTACTGAAATATCGATCGACATCGAACGATAATCTCGGTTTTTATTAGAAAATAAAAATTTATTCTACAATGACAGAAGAAAATTTAAACAATTCTACAAAAACAAGCTGGAGTCTTTTAATTAGTGCTATTTTAAATAAATAATTTTTTGAGTCTCCTGTAAAATTTCTCTACTAAAATTAAAAAAAAAAATTTCTACTAAAAAATGTTTTTTTTCATAATTTCTTTTTAATTTAAGTTCATTTAAAGGATATATGTCCCTTTTGTTTAAAAAGTAAATTATTTAAATTGCTATAAACAATATTAATTAACAAACAGTTAACTTTGATTCTTCTCCACTAAAAAATGTTTTTTTTCACATTCTCTTTTTAATTTAGGTTTTCACAAGAATGTATGTCCTCTTCTTGTTTAATAAATAACTTTTTTAAATAGTTATAAACATTATTAATTAACAAATAGATAACTTTTGTTCCTTTTCACCAAAAATTTTTTTACGATTACTTTCTTATTTAGGCTCATTTAAAATGTATAAGAATGTAAGTATAAATACTTATTTGAAATAGGCTGTGACTTTAAAATATTTCTTTAGTGGAGAGGAACTAAAGTTAACTATTTGTTAATTAATAATGTTTATAACAATGAATATAAGAGTCTTTTGTGAATCAAATTATTATATTAGTGTAGAGATTTTGTGGTTTGTAGGATCAAATTTAAAATGAAAAAAACTAAATTTTTTTAGACGTTTCGATCCTAGTTTGGATCCTCTTCAGTAATTTTATTGATATTCTGAAAATTACATATATTTTAGTTTGATAATAAAATGGTAATGAAATATTAGTATATACATGAATTAAGAATAAATGAAATTTATTAAGAAGACATTAAAACTCATACCTGGTTGCATAACAAAATTTTTGCACATTATTGTTGTTTCACTGTTTATTTTTTTTTTAAACACTTGTAAACAATATTAATGTATTGAGATGTGAGATAAACTTGAGAAGTGAGATGTGATATATTTGGCTGTTTTTTAAATACTGAAGACTTTTGACTTTTCGGTTTTAAGTTAACATGTGTTTTAACTTTTATGGTTTGTAAAGATTCTGTATGGCGACTAAGTGGTTGGCAGAAATTGTGTGAGATATAATAATATGAGAAATATATATTTTCTAATTTTCTTTTATTTTATTTTCTTTTAAATTTATTAATTTTTTTATTTATTTAATTTATTTGTTTATTTTTTTTCCTATAATTTTTTGTATTGTATTTTTTTTATATAATATGTTATATTTGTTGATTATTTAAATAATTGAATTTTTTTTTGTATAAATTATTTTTTAAATTTTTTGAGAAGTGGTAAATAAATTTCTGATAGATGTTCAATATCTTTTCTTTCGTTAACCGAGTTTGAAGTGACAATGCGAGTCATTTCTAAAACCAATCTTTTTTTATATTTTTCAGTTTTATTTAAAATTGTTGTATTATCGAAGTCGAAAGTGTGGTTATATTTGTCAATATGTCTAGTTAGTGCCCAGTGAGAAATTGACAATAGACTTTAATCGGTCCAATATCGGTCCAATATTGGTTGCCATGCTGGGCGCCGATTGACTCCCAATATTGGACCAATATGGGCTGATGCTTGGGATGTAACGGGTTCGCCAAGCATCGGTTGTTAATATTGGTCCAATATTGGCCGAATATTGGCAAACAAGAGAAAAAAATTGTTTTAAATACATTTTTTTAAATTAAATAATAATAATAAAAAATTAATGTTTATAATTTTTGTTTAATATATTTATTTATTTAATTATTTATTTTTAATAATTCATGTAAATAATAAATAATTTATTATTTATAAATTATAATTATTTAAAAATGCAGCAGCTATTAGTTATTAGAAAATAGCATTCTGCAAAAAAATTCTATCATTGAAAAATCAATGATAGGCGAGAGAAATCCGCGTCTTTAAATAGATTCGCAGATGATAGACAAGAGATATCCGCGTCATTAAACGGATTCGCAGATATACTCTGGTCTCGCGACGAATTTCTCGATACTTATACACGGAAAAAAATACTAGGCTAAAAACACATGAGCGTCTGTTGTGTATATTGCACGCACACTACCATGCGTGATTAGCTTGGAATCCATCCTATTTTCGCATGGTGCTGTGGCAAAAGTCACAAAAGCCATGCATTTTTAGTAAACTCCTGTGTGATATTTGCAAAATGGGCTCATGTAAAAATCGAACCAATAGACTCCATGCATTATTAGGCTGATTTTTTTTCCGTGTATACACTGGAGTCGCCGTGTCAGTTGCGAGAACGGTTACAGCGTCCCTCTTGCGGCAGAGATAAGAATTGTCACGTAAACTGCTAAATCGCTTTACCGACCGCCTTATTATACCCGCAGTTTACGTGACAATTCTTATCTCCGCCGAAAGAGGGACGCTGTAACCGTTCTCGCAACTGACACGGCGACTCCAGTGTATATAAGTATCGAGAGATTCGTCGCGAGACCAGAGTATATCTGCGAATCCGTTTAATGACGCGGATATCTCTTGTCTATCATCTGCGAATCTATTTAAAGACGCGGATTTCTCTCGCCTATCATTGATTTTTCAACGATAGAATTTTTTTGCAGAATGCTATTTTCTAATAGCTGCTGCATTTTTAAATTATTATAATTTATAAATAATAAATTATTTATTATTTACATGAATTATTAAAAATAAATAATTAAACAAATAAATATATTAAACAAAAATTATAAACATTAATTTTTTATTATTATTATTTACTTAAAAAAAATTTTTTCTCTTGGTTGCCAATATTCGGCCAATATTGGACCAATATTAACAACCGATGCTTGGCGAACCCGTTACATCCCAAGCATCAGCCCATATTGGTCCAATATTGGGAGCCTTTATTGGACCGATGATCGGTCTCTTGGCTCCCAATATTGGACCGATATTGGACCGGTGAGAAATTTCTCACTGGGTGCTGTTTGTTTGTCATGTGGTTTTAAATAGTCTCTTTTGTGTTCATAGAGACGGTTTTTTAGAAATCTTTTCTTTTGTCCAACATAATTGCCTGGACAATTGTTACAAGGAATGGAATAAACTATACAGTCGGGTCCCCATACTGTTAGATTCCAAACTGTTATGTCCTCAGTAGTGTTATGTTTTTGCATAACCTCCAAATTCAGAAGTGTTAGGTGACGTCACGTTACGTCACCAATTTTCAGGGCCGTATTCTTAAGCCCAAAGAAAAGGGTGCATATACTTCTAGGCCAAACTTGAGGTGTATATATTTACGTTCCTGAAAGGTGCGCAGTAAGCATAATTTGAGCACATAACAGAGCTGAGTCTGGAGGAGTGGGAAATTTCTGGAAATGTAACAGTATGGGGACCCGACTGTATTTGAATTTTGTTAGTTTGTCTTTATTGCTTGTGAATATTTGTGAAAGATTGTTAGTTGATTTAAAAAAAGTGTTAATATGTTCTAAAAAAAAAATTCAATTTAAATAATCAACAAATATAACATATTATACATAAATAAAAAAAATACAATACAAAAAATTATAGGAAAAAAAATAAACAAATAAATTAAATAAATAAAAAAATTAATAAATTTAAAAGAAAATAAAATAAAAGAAAATTAGAAAATATATATTTCTCATATTATTATATCTCACACAATTTCTGCCAACCACTTAGTCGCCATACAGAATCTTTACAAACCATAAAAGTTAAAACACATGTTAACTTAAAACCGAAAAGTCAAAAGTCTTCAGTATTTAAAAAACAGCCAAATATATCACATCTCACTTCTCAAGTTTATCTCACATCTCAATACATTAATATTGTTTACAAGTGTTTAAAAAAAAAAATAAACAGTGAAACAACAATAATGTGCAAAAATTTTGTTATGCAACCAGGTATGAGTTTTAATGTCTTCTTAATAAATTTCATTTATTCTTAATTCATGTATATACTAATATTTCATTACCATTTTATTATCAAACTAAAATATATGTAATTTTCAGAATATCAATAAAATTACTGAAGAGGATCCAAACTAGGATCGAAACGTCTAAAAAAATTTAGTTTTTTTCATTTTAAATTTGATCTCTACACTAATGGTTATAACAATATACACTACCGTCCGTGAGAATCAGGAAGCCCCTTTTTTCATGAGTGGAAAAATGCTTAAAACGTAGAAAATAAGAATGACAAAAATTTTTCGTATTTTTTTCCTGAAAGCTAATGAAATTATGAAAAGACTGACACCTGATCGAAAAATTTTTGTTGACTATTCTGTTAGATACAGAAAAAATACTGGATTTTGCTTGCTTTTCGTAATTTTTTAATTTCTCAAAAACTAATTAACTTTTTTTAGCGTTCTTGGTCTTGTTTCAATCTCTATTCAATGTACACGGAGAAACTTTAGTTTGGAAAATTTGATGTTATAGTAGTCATATTTACAAAAAACCAATAGTAAGAGAGGATATAGTGATAAAAATGACAATATTTTCTACTTCCATAGTATAGAATACATTTATCGACAGGATTTAAAATTATAGTATAGTATTAATAATTACAAAAGTGAGTTGGAATGATTAATAAAATCTATATGATTTGTAAATTAGGAAAAAGAGATATTCACAAAAATAATTTTGACCATAATAATTATGAAAAGTAAAAGTTGGAATTTTACATCTTACACTCTGTTCTAGAAAAATTACTATTTTTATTGGAAAGAAGCAGAGGTGCTAAAAATATTACTCGTTTTAAATTTAATTATTGTGCAATCTAAAACTGTCATTTGGGAACATTCCCACAGAAAATAGGAATTTTATTTCTTAATGACATTCGATTGGTCGAACGATGGTGTACGAACGATGGTGTACGAAGAATATCCGACTATTGCCGAATATGACCGATTAGATTTAATCACGTGATTGTTTTAAGTTCCCGGCGTGGATTCTGGACTTCTGTGTGAAAATTGCATGTGTTTTTTTTAAACATGTATTTGTTAATATATATTAATATTAAATTGATTAATTAATTAATAATAAATAATAAAATATCTAGATATCATAAAATAGTTTAATTTAATTTAATTAAGTAACTTCAATAAATTAATTCAAAAATAAAATTTTTATATACATATAATTTTATTTAAAAAATTACTTTAAAATGTGTTTGGTGACTAATTTTAAGTCAATTTTACTTTAATTTTAAAATTATCTTTATTATAAAGTTTGATTGAATTTGGAATTTATTTAATACTTTAAACAGTACTAAATATTTATTAGATGGTTTAAGTTACTTTTATTATACTTTAAATTCTGAAAATTAATTTTTATTATTCAAACATGATTTTAAAATGTAATTTTAAAAAAGAGAAAAAATATTTTAAATGATAATGAATATTTAATTTTGAGAGTTTAATTTAATTTAGATTTCACTTTATTCATATTAATTTATATTTTAAATATAATTTAAACTTGAATATAAATTAAATTTACAAATAATTTGTAAATCTGAAATTCAACTTTATTGAATATTCAAATGTTTTATTTCAAATATTTCGAAATTCTCTCGCAAGCGGTAGTAATTTTTGTCGTTTAGTATATAAAGAAGTTCCTTTTCTTCTTAAGCATGTATTGCGACGAACATGTGAATGTGTGTATTATTAGAGTATAAGTTCGATATATTAGTATTATAAAAGCGTGCGTTCTTCGAGAATATGTATATAATGTATCTAAATTGTGTGAGTGTACATATAATATGTTTCCTGTGATATTTAAAAGTGCTAGTGGAACATCCACTACCGACTGTGGCAAAGTTTCCTAGTGTCAAGTGTACCTTCATCTTTTTTCGCTATTGCTGCGCATGACATTCCCACTCTTATAGAAGTTTTCCCAAAAAACTATGGTAATTTTGTTTTCTCACGAGATAGATTTTTACCATAGTTTTTGTAAGGTTCAAAATTCTTTTTCAATTATTAATATATTCAGAAAACTCTCTTTCAACGATTTACCAACTTCAGTTTCCTATTTTTATATTGAAATTTGCTCTGTTTTGAAATATAAATCCATAATTATTATATTATGTTTTCCAATATTGAGGGAACTCACTCAGTATAATATTTAAATAGTAATCTTTACAAAAATACCGTTATATCCTCGTTTGCTATTCGCTTTTTGTAAATATGACTAATATAACATCAAATTTTCCAAACTAAAGTTTCTCCGTGTAGAATCTAAATTAATTAATGGTATTGTGATATAAAATTTTCAAAAAAAAATTTGAAACTGTGAAAGACGGATAAAAAAATTTTGAAAAACAGATTGACTCTTTTTCAACAACAACAAAATTTTTTTTAATTAAATAAGTAAGTAATTAAAAAGCTTTTTTGAATTTTAGTAGATCTATTAAGGGGTTACGCCTAGTTGTTATAGGCAAAATAAAAGTAATTTTTGGCAATTTTTTTTTCTTTTTCATGAAACTTTTTTTAAAAAAGGAATAATTTATTTAAAAGTACATATAATTAAACGCTTAAATATAATTTAACAACCAAAAAATATTTTAAATTACTTGTCTTCCAATTGGTTTTGAAAAAATGCTCTTTTTAAAACTTGTTTTGCGGTGGACATCTTTTTTCGAAAACAGTTCATCTAAAATTAAAAATTCAAAAATTTTCTGTAAGTGCGATGCTATACGCAGTTCGTGAACGAAGGGTTTTGAAAAATTTTAATTTTGACAAAATGGCGGCAATTTTTTTGAAAAATATGATATTTTAAGAAAAACATTTTGGATTTTCATTAATAAAAATGAAAGTTTTTATTCAAATAAGAAATCCTTCGTTCACGAACTAGTAATTTGTGTGTAAAATAAGCCCTATAAATTTGAAGCCGATCGGTTGAGTAGTTTTCGAGAAATCTTGTCCACCGCATGGATACTTCTTGAAAAATGAAATTTAGAGAAAAACGCATTTGAAGTTTTTAGAACAGAGTGACCAAAATTGTTATAAAAAAAAAATCAGATTCGCTTGAAACTTCATACTCGGGGGTTTTTGGGGTCGCTAATTACGAATCTGAAGTCAGTTTTTGAAAATTCAAAATGGCGGATCGAATATGGCGGATCACATTTTAAAAAAACTTCTTGATTCGCTTGAAACTTGTTACTTGGGGGTTTTTGGGGTCGCTGATTACGAATCTGAAATCAGTTTTTCAAAATTCAAAATGGCGGATCCAATATGGCGGACGAAATTTTTAAAATCTTTTTGATTTGCTTGAAGCTTGTTACTCGGGGGTTTTCGGGGTCGCTGATTACGAATCTGATGTCAGTTTTTCAAAATTCAAAATGGCGGATCCAATATGGTGGATCACGTTTTAAAAAAACTTCTTGATTCGCTTGAAACTTGTTACTCGGGGGTTTTTGGGGTCGCTGATTACGAATCTGAAATCAGTTTTTCCACGAAAATGTAACATTACATTTGACACACCTGTATTGTAGAATAGAAATTAGTAATACATGGTTGCCACAAAATCTAGATTTCAAAATTCCAGGCTTTTTCCAGGTTTTCCAGGTTAAAAATATTAAAAATTCCAGGTTCAAATTTAGGAATTATTTGTGATGAAAAAACAAGTATTTTACAAAACAGTGTTAACAATATTCATTATTATGTAGTTATAAATTAATGTTCTCTTAAACAGTTAAAATCACAGGCATTTTTATGTTTATTTTTCTGTAAGTGATACTTTTGATATTCGATTTTTCAATTTATTTTTTTTTAAATTATATGGGTTTTTCTATTGAAACTACTTTATTTTATACTCAAAAGTAAGAATTTAAATTGCGCAAAATTAATTTGAATATATTAAAGTCTTTCTTCTTTGAATTTTACTCGGGCCAATATGTAAAATTTAAATATTTATAAAAGCAATAATATTCCTCTTTTTTATAAATATTATATAGAAAAATTAAACATCAGACCATTAACTTTATTTTAATGTGCATTCACATTTTTTTTATAATATTTTTAATGTATAAAAACATCATTAATCATCGTGAAGTAATTTTAACTTAAACTGAAGACAAAATTTAAACATTTTTATCACATATAAAACGGAGGTTCAAAAATTTTTAAAATGCACATAATGATAGAAAAACATTGTATTTTTTGGCACTATTTTAAAAAAAAACCATAAAAATTGAGTTCTCTTATAAATAATAAATTATAAATTTTTACTATGAAAATGGTTAATAATATTACTAGAGAGTAGATTCTATAAAATTAATCGAGATATCAAAAATGTGACTTTCAGAAGAATCAGTCATAATTAGAACATTTAAGTCATGTTTAAATTAAATAATTTTTATCTTTAAACTTTGTTCAAAATCTTGAACAAAAAGCAACTAGTAACAAAAAATTTTGACAATCGTAATACTAATAAAGATAAAAAATCCTTTTTTTAGAACAATCTTAACAACATTTTTCACAGTTTTAGTCAATAATTAAAAAAAAATTAAATTAATTTAAAGAGAAGATAACATGGAAAAGGAAAATTGCATGTTAACATTTTTAAAGAAAAATAACATGTTGAATGGAATTTTTCTTAATATCTTTCATTAACCCAAAAAAATTCCAGAAATTCGTTCAAATTCCATGCTATTTCCAGGTTTTCCATACCCTTTTTCAATTTCCATGCTATTTCCAGGTTTTCCAGGTTGTGTGGCAACCATGGTAATAATGTGTAACTTTAATTGTTTGTAATTTTTTTCAATTTATACGGAAATTCTGCTGCGCACTACTTTTTTTCGTTTTAACATTTTGCCTTTTGATGCATCAAGAACAGTTAAAGAAAATTCTTACGAAGACTAACAAAACAAAAAAAATAAAAGGAATGTAGACTAAAAAGGGAAAATAGTGTTTTGATCACTTGCATTTATAGTTTTAAATTTTGTGACAGTATTTTCGATTATATCAGCAATTATTGAATACAAAAAATACAATAATGACGTGAAATTTCAAACATTAAGCACTTATGGTCTACGCTTCATAATAGCATCTTTAATATGAGTTCCTATTTGTAATAAGCGTCCGCAAAAACCCCCAAATAAAAAGTTTCAAGAGAATCAAAAAGTTTTTTTTTAATTTTGTCCGAAATATTGGACCCACCATTTCGAATTTTAAAAAAATAACCCCAAAAACCCCCGAATAACAAGTTCCAAGGGAATCAAGAAGTTTTTTAAATTTTGTCTGCCATATTGGATCCGCCATTTTGAATTTTCGAAAACTGACTTCAGATTCGTAATCAGCGACCCCGAAAACCCCCGAGTAACAAGCTTCAAGCAAATCAAAAAGATTTTAAAATTTTTGTCCGCCATATTGGATCCGCCATTTTGAATTTTCGAAAACTGACTTCAGTTTCGTAATTTTGAGGTATTATTCCTTCAGGAAATGCAAAAACCCAAAAATCGATTTTTTTGACCAAAACAACTAGGCGTAACCCCTTAAATGAACATATTTTACACTGACCTTTTTGACACTTTAATATTCATGATAATTTTTTGATTATTTTTAATCCTACTTTTACGGTTTCAAATTTCTTTTGAAAAATTTATTTCACAATACCAGTTAATAATTTGGATTCTACATTAAATAGAGATTAAAACAAGACCAAGAGCGCTAATAAAAGTTAATTAGTTTTCGAGAAATAACAAAATTACGAAAAACATGCAAAATCCAGTATTTTTTCTGAATCTGACAGAATAGTCAACGAAAATTCTTCGATCAGGTGTCAGTCTTTTTATAATTTTATTAGTTTTCAGGAAAAAAATACAAAAAATTTTTGTCATTCTTATTTTCTACGTTTTAAGCATTTTTCCACTCATGAAAAAAGGGGCGTCCTGATACTCACGGACGGTAGTGTAAATAAGTTATTTTTTAAACAAGGAGAACATATATTCTTTAAATGAACGTAAATAAAAAATTAATCGTGAAAAAAAACATTTTTTAGTGGAGATGAATCGAAGTTAACTGTTTATTAATTAACATTGTTTATAACAATTTAAATAAATTACTTTTTAAACAAAAAGGACATATATTCTTGAATTTAATTTAAATAAATTAAAATGAAAACGTGTAAATAAAACCTTTTTTAGAAAAGAAAAATCAAAGTAATTTATTTGTTAATTAATATTGTTTATAACAATTTAAAGAAGTTACTTTTTAAACAAAAAGGACATACAGTGGAACTTCGATTTTCCGTCAGGCACGGGACCAACACCTTGACGGAAAACCAAAATGACGGATAGTCGAAGTTACAAGTGATTTGAGATTTTTATAACCAATACTTGTCTATATTTTGGACTTCAACATGCAAACAAACAATTTTGCAAAACAATTACACAATTAGTTTAAAATTTGTATTAAAAAAAACGTAACATCTTATTTTTTATTTAAAAAAGCCGAAAACAGACTAAAGAAAATATCTTAACTGCAGGAAATTAGAGGTTATGGCTGCTTAGATATTTCTCTTCAGAGAAATATATTGGAATAAACTTGCAAAGTCAATTTTTTAAATAAAAAAAAAATGATCTTGGACAGTGACGGATAACCGCGGTGACGATAGACCGAGAGACGGAAAATCGAAGTTCCACTGTATATCCTTGTAATAAACTTAAATTAAAAAGAAAATGTGGAAGAAAAACCTTTTTTAGTGGAAATGAATCAAAGTTATCTATTTGTTAATTATTATTGTTTATAACAATTTAAATAAGTTACTTTTTAAACAAAAAGGACATATATTATTGTAATGAACTTAAATTAAAAAGAAAATGTGGAAAAAAACATTTTTTAGTGGAAAGGTATCAAAGTTATCTATTTGTTATTTAATATTGGTTATAACAATTTAAATAAATCATTTTATGTTTAATTAATTGTCTGGTGGTCATATTAGATTATTTTGAACTAATTTAGATCATGTGCAGTAACGAAATAAAAAAATGAACGTCCTGTTTCAAAAAAATTGTGTTAATTTGTTAACTTTGATTAAAATAAAAAATCAGAAATAATTATTATCTGAAAAATCGGTTTCAAGGGATCTCTTAAGAATTTACACTACCGTCCACGAGTATCAGGACGATTACACGCAACTCTATAAAAAAACATGCCACCACTTTTTCAATCATATCTCGGAAATTAAAGGAGATACAAAAAAAACTTAAATACAGTTAGAAAGCTGATTAAATTCTGCGTAAAATAAGCCATCTTTGAAGTCATTTCGTTAATTTTTTGCCATTTTTTTGACTTATTGTAACAAATAGCTTGACCCCCCCCCCCTCACCCAAAAAGGGGTAAGTAATATATGGACGATCCCTCTCGAGAAATGAAAGTGTAATTCACATGAGATGCACGGAGAGAAGAGTTATAGTGAGTTGTACTATTACGCATTTAGTAAGAAAATTTGAGTTGTGACAAATAAATATTAAGTAAAGGTTACAAAACAGCGTTCAATTTTTTTTTGTCGATCGAACTAAACATAGTAGTAAGGATGAATGTCTGCTTAGTAAAGCAGACAAAACTAATTCTGTTTACATTTTTAATCATATTATTAATTGAACTTTAAAAAAATATTAAAATTAATTAAAAAGCTACCTATTAAAAATTAAACGAAATCGAGAAAAAATATTATTTTTTAAAACTTTATTTGCAGTGTTATACTTAATATTTATGCTTGTTATTACAACAAATATTAGGTTATTGTTATCATAATAATTATAAAAAAAAGTTTAGCTGTTTATTTAAATATGCGACAAATATATTTTGTAAAGAAATATAGCTCTTATAATTTTCTCTATTTAACTAAACAATTACAGAAATTATAATTTTTAAATTGATTTATTATTGTTACCTTATATCACCGTCAGTGTATTTTTGTAAAATATTACTTGATTTTCTTCTCGTTCCCCATATACATATAATAAATTTTTGAAAAAATAATTAATTAATAATAATTATTTCTAAATAATTAATTATTTATAAAGTGTTAACTATTATATTAATTATTATATAAGAGGTTAAATTTTATTTTGGTAAATTGTAAACAGAATTGCAGATATGACAATTTATATTGTAGACGATACTAATGAAGTTAGTAGTCTTAATAACTAAACGGCCGTTTAGTGAAGTTTACTTTTTGTTTTGTTAAACGAAAAAGTCTCCATATTGTTTAGTAACTATGACTCAGGGCTGAGTAAGATTGACTACTTTCTTCTCTCCGTGTGTAATGTAGGATTTGTCATGGGAAATATGTATTAAAAATTGTCTTAAAGAAATATAGGTTTTTTTATTGGGTTCAGGTCAGGTTATTCAGTGGTCACGTGCCCCATATACTTCACTATGAGTCACGTGACCGCTGAATAACATAACTTTAAGGAAATTAACAGGAAAAATGTTGCCGAAAAATTTGCAGGATTTTACGTATGAATTAATATAATTTTATACATAGACGAACATTTAAAATTTCCCATGTTTTTATTTATTAACTAAAATCGTGTCGCAATTTTCCATACGGTTTTACATGGGAATTAATATGGTTTCCTCTATGAAAGTGGGCTTTTACATGGTTTTGATATAGGGTCCCATGTAGATTCCCATGTGGGAATCGAAGACGAGTTTCTAGTTTCTACTAATACATTTAACAAAGTGTCTACCGGGAATAGCCGGGAATTTACTTTGAACAGGAAAACTCGGGAATCTTTTTATCAAATTAAAAAAAGTGTTATTATATTAATTCGTTTTTAAAAAATTGCATTTTACTTTAATTTCTATTGATGTAATATTTACTTAAACAGACCCAAGTCAAAATTTAAGCCCTACTTTTAGCCTACAATATAGGTCTTATTTTAGATTTTAGCAGTCGTAACGTAGGGTCTACTTGCGATACAATTAGTTCGAATTAGACTCTACATAACTCCAAAAACTGGTGGAAATTTAGGATTAATTTTTAATACATTAATTGAAGTACTACCAATTGAAAAATACTGTTCTCTGAATTTGAATTAGTTAAAAATAGTATTTGATAGGAAAAGTCATTCACTGATTCAAACAGTAATATTTTCCTAATCGAATAGTTAATGGTAAATAATTATTAGTTTTTCCCAGTCAAATTAAATTCCCGGATAGTAGACACTCTTTCAAATGTATTAGTAGAAACTAAAACCCGTCGAAGACGGGTACAACAGCTAGTTATAGGCTGATTCTATCTCAATTCATGCATGGCGAATAGGTTAAAAATTCTAAATCAAGTTAAAGGTAATTTTTCTTGGTCTTTAGGACAAATAAAGAGAAACGTACTTTTTATTTGGCGAAAAAAAAATGTTTAGCTGAGTTATGAGTGTTTGAAAATTTTAGGACATGTCGTGATTTTATAGCTAAACAGCTAACAAATTAGTTTCAAATTTTTCTAATTTTTGCAAAAATAAATATTTTTCAATTTTCTTTCTTGATTTTAGTAGTGTTTTTGATACTTTTTCTTTGCAAACTTAAAAATTTGAAAAATTTTGAAAATTAACAAAATGGCGGCTATTTTCCGAAAAATCAAAAAAGTCAATTTTCTCAAAAACATCATTTTTTATTTTTCCTAAAATTTTTGTGTGTTTACTAGATGAAAAAAGGAACTAATTTTAAAAGGTTTCATGTCCGCTAAAACTGTTTGGAAGTCGCTATAAATTTTTTCAGAAAATAAAAAATCTCATTATTTTGTGTAATGTATCGGCATATATATATTTTGCATGTTTATGTTTTTCGATGATTAGTAGTGTTTTTGGTACCTACTTTTTATTTGCAAACTTGGAAATTTTGAAAATTAACAAAATGGTGGCCATTTTTCAAAAAATCGAAAACTAAAAACATTAAAAATAATTGAATAAAAATATTCATTTGGAGGTTTTTGGGGTCGCTGAGTTAGAATATTTGGTTAAAATTTTGTAATTCAAAATGGCGACCAAAAAAATTTAACGGTCGCTATTTTGTTAATTTTCAAAATTTTCAAGTTTGCAAATAAAAAGTACCAAAAACACTACTAATCATCGAAAAACATATAAACATGCAATAAATATATATAATATACCGATACATTACTCGTATCAACTCTCTAAAACTGAATCAGTGAAATTTGACTGAGAACCAGTAACTCAAATTTTCAATATGTGTAACAGAAATTTTCAGTAGTTTTTTAATTAGCGATAATCAGTAGAAAATAACTGAAATTTCAGTTATTTTTAACTGATTCTCAGTGAAATTCCACTGATTCAAATCGCGAGAATAGAGTCACTGATTCTCAGTCAAATTTCACTGATTTTCAGTGGAATTTCACTGATTCAGATTTAGAGAGAAAATAATGAGATTTGTTATTTTCTGAAAAAAATTATAGCGACTTCCAAACAGTTTTAGCGCACATGAAACATTTTGGAAAAAGTTCCTTTTTTCATCTAGTAATCACACAAAAATTTTAAGAAAAATAAAAAATGATGTTTTTGAGAAAATTGACTTTTTTGATTTTTCGGAAAATAGCCGCCATTTTGTTGATATTCAAAATTTTTCAAATTTTCAAGTTTGCAAAGAAAAAGTATCAAAAACACTACTAAAATAAAGAAAAAAAATTGAAAAATATTTATTTTTGCAAAAAGTAGAAAGATTTGAATATAGTTTGTCAGCTGTTAAGCTACACGGAAAAAAAAGTTCACGAATCTCTCGTGAACTAGTATATCACTTTTGGATGGGACACAAAATTCTTGAAAATCAACAAACACAGTTCGTCAAAATTTCATCAACTCCTTCACTAGAAACATAGTACGGTTTCCGAACTTTTCGTCAAAGTTAACGAAAAATTCGTGAACTTTTAAAAAATGCTAAAAACAAGAAAAAATAATTTCCAGACACTACTTTTTATAGTATTTCACTTTATTTGATAACTTGACGCCTATTACGCATCCAAATTCACAGAATACACAATTTTATCGCCATTAAAATTCGTAATTCGCTTCACGGGATTCGAACCTAGTACCTACCCTACTGAAAAAGAACGACTGTAAATACGAGCGTAAATATGACTGTGAATACGACCCTAAATACGGGCCTTAAAAGGGTAGTGTAATTGAAACAGCAAATACAGCCGTATTTATGCCCGTATTTAGGGTCGTATTTACGGTCATATGTGAATACCATTTAAAAAAAAAAATATATATACCCCCACAGCACCGAAACTTTCCTAACAATTTATTGAATATTTACTTGTAATATTCGGTATATTTAACTGAAATGTTTAGTGAAAATTGTTCTTTACACAACTTTCAATAAACATTGCAATTACATATTCCGAACATTGCAAGTAAATATTTAATAAATTTTTAGGAAAGTTTCGGTGCTGTGGGGATATATATATATAATGGAACATTATTAATTATTATTAATTTAATATATTAAATATAATATTGCAACTAAAATAAATAATATTTAAGGTAAGTATTGAAATACGATTTATTCTTATAATAAATGCATAACAAACAAACAATTATATATCAATGTCACTTTATTTTAATCACAAATACACATAAACACATGGTACAATTATTTATTAAAAATTGTAATTTTTATTATTTTTATTATAAGAGAAAAAACACAAACGCACAATAAAAACACTTGTAGATTTTTCAACAGCTAAATAAAAACTACAAATAACGCGAATCACATGTAACTATAAGAATTTTTTTATTATTTTTATTATAAGAGAAAAAACACAAACGCACAATAAAAACACTTGTAGATTTTTTAACAGCTAAATAAAAACGACAAATAACTCGAATCACATGTAACTGTAAGCACTGTTGTAAAAAAGGTTGGGTCTATAGGGATGGGTAGTTACACGTAACTTGAAATATTAATAATAAATGTAATAATAATAATAATACTAACAGAAATAATAATAGTATATTTATGAACTAGATGTAATTAAGAAGTTTAATCACTATTTTAAAAACAAACAAATTTAGTATATTTTGTTTGTTGTTGTTATAGCAAAAATCGATAGAAATATTAGGTTAAGTCCACAATAGATAAATATAAAAAAAATAAAAATAAATCAAAAATATAAATTCGCACAAAATTAATACCTCCTCGTGTGATTAGATTGTAATTAAAATGTAGTTTTCTGAAAATAAATCGAAAAGTTTAGGGTTCAGTGAAAATTACCGAAAAATGTCAAAATCGCCTTCCGTTTACACACCTCATTGTAAAGGTCTTTCTGCAATAGCTTGAAAATACATTTATTTCTTCCGATTCAAAGTAATTGCAAATATAAATTGCTGCAATTAAACTTACTTTAAATCATTAACTTCAAAGCAAATTATAGTAACTTAGTTTTTGATCATTTTTATCAATTTTTATGGTTATATAATTGAATAAAAATGTTAATTTGACAGTGTTTTGTTCATTTCGTAGTTAAAAATAATGTTTTAATTTTGAAAATAATCAAAATCGCTTCTCCGTTCAATATAATTTGTTTATAACTTTTAAAATAATTGTCGCTCCAAAATTTTCTCAACGGATTTTGATTTCTTATAGTTTTAAGTGTATGTTGTTAATATTTTTTTTTTAATTTTTAAAAGGCGTAGAACATTAAATAATATTAATTGTTTATAAAAAATTTATTAAAAAATTATTAAAAAATAAACTTTTTTAAAATTTTCTAATTCTGAACGAAAGTATATTTTATCCCCTTTATATTCCTGCTTGGTTCATTTAAATCGGTTCATTCATTTAGGAGAAATCAAATTTTGTTTAAAAAGTTGCAAAAAAATTAATTTTGCAATAAATTTTATAAAAAATAATTTTTTTTCTGTTTTTTGGTGGACACATTCTTGAAGCCAAATAGAAATGTTTTTTTAACATTTCGATTTAAAAAAAATACTTTTTATTTTCTGTGAAAATTTCACGAATTCTGACCCTTTTGTTATTTGTAAAGTGCATTTACACGACTGTTGGTAGAAAAAAAATTTACCAAAAATCTTGCAAAATTGCCTTCACACAAAACTGTAAATGTTTTTCTATATTATCTTAAAAATACATTTGTTTTGTCTGAAGCTAAGTAATTGCATATTCTGCATATATAATTTACTATAATTTGCTTTGAAGTTAATGATTTAAAGTAAGTTTAATTGCAGCAACTTATATTTGCAATTACTTTGAATCGGAAGAAATAAATGTATTTTCAAGCTATTGCAGAAAGACCTTTACAATGAGGTGTGTAAACGGAAGGCGATTTTGACATTTTTCGGTAATTTTCACTGAACCCTAAACTTTTCGATTTATTTTCAGAAAACTACATTTTAATTACAATCTAATCACACGAGGAGGTATTAATTTTGTGCGAATTTATATTTTTGATTTATTTTTATTTTTTTTATATTTATCTATTGTGGACTTAACGGTGTTCGATGGTCTCTTAAATTTCTCGATAATGTGCGACTAACAGTTATCACCCAACAAATACGGCACTGACCAGTTTAAATGACGTGAAATTGGTAAACATTTATTTTCTAACAAATTTTTCTCTGTTCACAGGCACTTTTTACAAAATATGACAACGTACATTTGTCACAAATGTTTTTAATTACCTGAATTCAAAATATTATGTTAATCCATGCAGGAACACGGTTGCAGCATTGGAATTACCGTAGCAATGTAATGCGAATTATTTTGACAGCTGAGCCTTTACGCTCCCTGCATGCTTCTGCCCTCTACTGGCAAAATGGCTGTAACATACGTCTTGCCGCCTGTCATTACATTACTTTTGTAATTACAATCCTGCAACCGCGTTTCTGCATGGATTAACAAAATCTTTTGAATTCAGACAATTAAAAACATTTGTGACAAATGTACGTTGTCAGATTTTGTAAAAAGTGCCTGTGTGCAAAGAAAAACTCGTTCGAAAACGGTTGTTTACTAATTTCACGTCATTTCAAACAGGCAGTGCCGTTTTTTTTTGGGCGATAACTGTAAGTCGCACATAACCTACAAATTTCAGAGACCATCGAACGTTCTTAACCTAATATTTCTATCGATTTTTGCTATAACAACAACAAACAAAATATACTAAATTTGTTTGTTTTTAAAATAGTGATTAAACTTCTTAATTACATCTAGTTCATAAATATACTATTATTATTTCTGTTAGTATTATTATTATTATTACATTTATTATTAATATTTCAAGTTACGTGTAACTACCCATCCCTATAGACCCAACCTTTTTTACAACAGTGCTTACAGTTACATGTGATTCGAGTTATTTGTCGTTTTTATTTAGCTGTTAAAAAATCTACAAGTGTTTTTATTGTGCGTTTGTGTTTTTTCTCTTATAATAAAAATAATAAAAATTACAATTTTTAATAAATAATTGTACCATGTGTTTATGTGTATTTGTGATTAAAATAAAGTGACATTGATATATAATTGTTTGTTTGTTATGCATTTATTATAAGAATAAATCGTATTTCAATACTTACCTTAAATATTATTTATTTTAGTTGCAATATTATATTTAATATATTAAATTAATAATAATTAATAATGTTCCATTATATATATATATCCCCACAGCACCGAAACTTTCCTAAAAATTTATTAAATATTTACTTGCAATGTTCGGAATATGTAATTGCAATGTTTATTGAAAGTTGTGTAAAGAACAATTTTCACTAAACATTTCAGTTAAATATGCCGAATATTACAAGTAAATATTCAATAAATTGATAGGAAAGTTTCGGTGCTGTGGGGGTATATATATTTTTTTAAAAAAAATGGTATTCACATATGACCGTAAATACGACCCTAAATACGGGCATAAATACGGCTGTATTTGCTGTTTCAATTACACTACCCTTTTAAGGCCCGTATTTAGGGTCGTATTCACAGTCATATTTACGCTCGTATTTACAATCGTTCTTTTTCAGTAGGGTATACCCTATAACATAATATTTCTAACAACTAACCGCCACGGCTAAATCTAGATACACTGTCTTTCGACAAACGAAACGATTAGCTTTGTCTGCTGTAAAACTCAGGACCGTGCAAAGTAGAAAAAGTCCCTTATCGTAACTTTTAATTCATTTTACGAATTATTTGTTTCACAAAGGAAATTAGCAAACAAAAATATTCACTAAGTAATAAAAAACACTAATTCTAAATAATAACTTTCATCAAAGAATTTTCCCGAATGTAAACACCGATGACACCGACTGAATGATGAATGCTTGATCAGCCATATTTGATGCGCATTACGAACTGCGCATACTACTGACACTCGCGAGTTCACGATTTTTTCGTGAACTTGTACCTCTACTTTTGACGAACTACTCTTCATTAACAGTTCATCAAAAATTCATTAACTTTGTTTCAGTTTTTCGTTGACGTTCGCCATTTCTAATCAAAAGTGAATGAAAATTTTGAAATTTTGTGTCCCATCCAAAAGTGATATACTAGTTCACGAGAGATTCGTGAACTTTTTTTTCCGTGTATAAAATCACGATATATCCTGAAATTTTTAAACACTCATAACTCAGCTAAAAAATGTTCTTTTGCTAAATAAAAAAATACGTGTCTCTTTGTTTGTCCTAAAGAACAAGAAAAATTACCTTTAACTTGATTTAGAATTTTTAACCTATTCGCCCTGCATGGATTGAAATAGAATCAGCCTATATTATAATAAAAAATCAAGCAATTGGTATATATTATATTAAGGAAGCTAAATGGTCATGAAATGAACAACTTGTTTCACTTTATATCGCAAAATAAATAAACAATAATAACAATTCTAAATAAAAACTAGGATTGTCCTCTACACGGAGAAAAATGGAGTTTGAAAAACTGGGAGTTAATATTGAAAAAACAGGACTCAGTCCAGTAAAAGTACATTAATTCATTTCCATCAAGCATCTTAGGGTGTTGCGTATAGTGTATAGAGGGCCTTAGTTCCAAATGTCACTGTAAAGAGCATTAAAACACAGGCGAAGATTATAAGGCGCGCTGCAGTGTGCATAGTAGAGAAACTGGACTCAGTCCCCTACTTCGAAATTTTCACAATAAAGGAACGCAGGCGCGGAACCTGTCAAAATAAATGGCCGACGCGACGCGAAACGAGTGTTTCCTTGTATTCACTTAGTCAATTTTATATAAAAAAACAATAACCAATCATTAAAAAAAAGAAAAATATGTTAAATGCACTCTTTATATATTCATATTCATTAATTCACAAATTTTATTCTTCATACATTTTCATACTTACAATTAAGAACTCAATGCATCGGAACATCTTTCAATCATACGGGATTGAACACCTACCTAACCATACAACTAAATATACGCATAATTATAAATCGCACGCTTTTACATTAAGCCTCTCGGCTACGCAATCGATGGGGGAAATTTCCCATTTAAGAAACATCCCTTACCAATGAAATAAATTAGATGATGCGTGGATTTTACTTTGTAATTAATGTAAGTATGGATGTCAACAATATTCATAATATTGAATAAATTATATTGTCAACTACACTGTAAAAAATTTAGGGAGTTAACGGACTCGGGAGTTGGGAGTGAAATTTTTCGAGTTAAAAGTCAACTCCAAAAGAGAGTTAATTTCTAACTCCCTTCATTCAACACCCCTTTTTACAGTGTACTTTAAATTTGATACGGTTATAAGAATTTAATAATAAATAAATAAAAAAAATTAATTTTTTCTTAACCTTTTTCAAGTTTGACAGTCCTCATGGTAAATTTGATTATTCTTTTTTTTCGTGTACAAAATAGTGAATTGACCTTGAATGAAATGTATAATTAATTGAGGGGACGGCTTCTAAAAGGGGATACGCGTGGATTCTCGCGTTTAAGTTTTGTCCACTTGGTCAATTTTTGAAAGTATTACAAATTGCAATTTGAATTACCGAAGTTTGTGGAAAATGGAAAGGCGCATCTTTTTTCTTTAAGAAATAAATTTATATCTTTTTTAGTTTATAAAATAATGAGAAAAAACTAAATTTTTGAAAACCAAAAAATTTAAATGTTTTACGTCTTTAACTCGTGCTGGTGTTTTTGATTTTTCATATTTTGTAATCAAACAAAAACAAACTCACAGATTAAGGTTTCCTGAAACCAACTATATTTTTAAAACTTCAAAATCTTAATTAATAAAAAGTTTATTAATTTTTTCGAAAGACATTGCAAAAAAAGTTTTTTTTCAACTTTCAACGCTTCGTTTATCTAGGAAATTTCAAGGTACGAAAAACTTTCAGTGAGAAAGTTTTTTATTACGATACGGACAAGTTTTCTCTAAAATTTTATTAAAATGATATGGATATTTACAAAGTTATTAATGTTTAAAGCATATGGTACGTCAGATTTCTCGCGCCTGAAACGCATTGAGTCCCAAATTGTTCGTTTGCAACGCGTTAAAAATATTTTGTCAATATATATAATAAAATTTATTGAAATTTATTTTTAACCTAAATATTTTATTTTGTTATATGTACAAAAGTCAACTAAAATAATATTTCTTATTTTTAAGTTTCTTGTTTCATTTAGTTCAAGGTTTCCACTCTTCGTCAAAATGATCTCGTTTACTACATTTAATGTTTTTAAAATAATTATTAAAAAACTCCTGTCCGTTTGGAGGAAGATATCGATTTCCTTAATTGTGATAAAAAAATCTCGAAATCCTGGGAAAATTGTATTGGGTTTTACCGAACCCTTTTTTTTGCAGTCAACGGTCGCGGCAACCGCGACTCATCTGGACACCATATTTTTCCGTAGAGTGAAAACAAATGACAACTTTGAGAAAAATAGCATATAAAAAAGGGTTACTTCCTTGAAGTGCACATGATAACAAAAAAAAATCTATTGTATGAAAATGTTTGCCAAAATACAGATATAAATAAAATAAAATTTGTTTTAACTTCAAGTATTAAATACAATATGGAATTATTGTACAATTTATTTTGCGAATAATTCTGCAATATTTTTTAAAAAATAATTTCATATATCTTTACGTACAATACATGTTAGAATAAATAAACTGATGCTACTGTTATATAAAGTTAGATGAATCGTCATAATCCATAGTTAAATATTATTTAAAAATAATTACTTTGATATTAAAAAACCAGTCAAAAATTAAAATAATAATATTTTTACTATTCTTAATAAACTTTTATTAGTTAAATTAACATTACATTTATGTCAAAATAACTGTGTACTAATTATTTGTATGTCAGTAAATTTTAACTATTTCCAGACGATTTTGGCTAATTATTATTGGTTACTTCTTAATAATAATAATATTGCAAAAATTTATCAGTGACTCTAATAAAAATTGTATTTATTTTAAGTAAACAAATGAATAAACTAAAATAGTCTTAATATGTTCCATGCAAACGAACAATTCGGTACTCAATGCGTTCCAGGCGCAAGAAATCTGACGCACCATACGCTTTAAACATTAATAACTTTGTAAATATCCATATCATTTTAATAAAATTTTAGAAAAAACTTGTCCGTATCGTAATAAAAAACTTTCTCACTGAAAGTTTTTCGTACCTTGAAATTTCCTAGATAAACGAAGCGTTGAAAGTTGAAAAAAAACATTTTTTGCAATGTCTTTCGAAAAAATTAATAAACTTTTTATTAATTAAGATTTTGAAGTTTTAAAAATATAGTTGGTTTCAGGAAACCTTAATCTGTGAGTTTGTTTTTGTTTGATTACAAAATATGAAAAATCAAAAACACCAGCACGAGTTAAAGACGTAAAACATTTAAATTTTTTGGTTTTCAAAAATTTAGTTTTTTCTCATTATTTTATAAACTAAAAAAGATATAAATTTATTTCTTAAAGAAAAAAGATGCGCATTTTCATTGTGTATAAATTTATTTCATTGAATTTGAAAATTGAAAATGTTTTAAAATCACACTATTCGTCAATACTTATACGTGAGAATCCACGCGTATCCCCTTTTAGAAGCCGTCCCCTCAATTATTCTCACAGCAATATTCAATAATTTAATTAACTTAACTGCACTGCATAATAGTTGAAAGTAATAAGAGTAAGTGAGACGGTAAGATAAGTGAACGACCATTAGTGTGTGTGTGTGTGTGTGTGTGTGTGTGTGTGTGTGTGTGAACACAATCTTGTTTGAGCTGATGAATGGGATAACTTGTGTTGAGTCCCAAACTGTTCAGCTATGAAACTTCTAATACTATAGTGTGTACCTGTCACTTATTATTCTATAAAGGAGTACTACACTGACTGCATAAATCATTTTTCCATTTTTCTCCGTGTTCGTAATGAATGACCCCGAAATACATTTTAATAATTATAAAAATTCCAAGAATAGTTAGAACCCTTAAAGATTAATGGAGTTAGAGAAATGGAGTGATAAAAAAATAATGATTAAATCTGTTTTGAACAATTAAAAGAAGGCCATTTCTTTATTAAATTAATTAAACCTTATCAATCAAGATACTGTAGGTTAGATTGATATTCAATTATATCTCCAATAATAATTTATATTAAAAACCAATTTTACTTATCAGATATACACATTATATTTATTTTATTTATCTTTTAGTTTCTTTTTAAGTAAAAAACAGTATTTTTAAAATGAAAAATTGAAAAGAAATTAATTAAAAATATATGTTTAAAAAGCCTAATACAAGTACATTTTTCTTTAAAAATCAAAGTATGACTACTTACATCTCAAGCTTTAAGATGTTACCAAATATAGGTAAATGTAATGTAGGTCAATGAAGTACAATCTTAGCCATGAAATATTAGACTGAAGACGTACTTTCACTTTAAAGCATTCTCTTCTGTTTCAAATTTAAAAAATTAAGCATTCCTTTGATTGAACAAAAATCAAATTTAATGCAATCTGTTTGTATTTAATAAAAATTTTATTTATTAAAAATTTGACAGAATATAAGACTCGAATAAATTATATAAATAAAAAGATAAACATAAAAAGGTGTTTAATTTAGATCTAAGGTTTTGAATGAATGCAAATAATAAATAAATATGAGAGTTTACTTACAATCTAAAGTGATGTTTGAGTCAGCAATTGGAATGCTAATCACTTTTTCATTTGTTTCCCTCCAGGATCCAGAAAACATGCTACAGAAGTAGGGACTCTAAACAGAGAAGATAAATAACCTTTTAAACATTTATTTTTAATAAATTTAGAATTATTAATTGATTTAGTAAGTTTTCCTGTTTTTAGTCGAGGAAAAAGTTTCATATTTTCTGATCCTTAAATTTCAATTTAATTAATTCATTATTTTACTTGCTACACTAAGTAGAGAAGAACATTTTTACGAACATTGGGCATTGTTTATAGAAAAATTATTTTCATTTGTGGTAGTAATGAAGTCAAAAATATTTTCCATTCGATATTTTCCAAAATTTGATAATGCTAATTTTTTAAAATTAAGGTCAAATTTTTAAATTATTGGGAAGCTAAATTTACTAATCGATAGTGCATCAAAATATTTAAAAGAAATACTTATGTCTGGTGGTCATATTGGATTAATTTGAACTGATTTTTATCATGTCCAGTAACGGAATAAGAAAATAAACGTCCTTTTTAAAAAAATTGTATTAATTTCTTAACTTTGATTAAAATAAAAAATTATAAACAATTAAAATCTGAAAAATCGGCCTTGAGGGATGTCTTAAGAATTTATTCCTCTTTAATTTAAAACAAAGAACACTCAAATCGGTTAAAAATTGTAGGCTGTAGACATTTTTGAACAGAAAATTGTAAAAAATCCTATTGTGTCGCGTGTCGCTCGGCTCCTATCACCTCTCGATGCGCTTCATTAAGATAAATTCTTGCTTGGATTTTCACTTCTTCTTTTAATAATTAATAGTTAATGGATAAATTTCATGATTTTTTAAATTAAACTACAGATTTCGATCTTCAAATCTGTACAAAAAAAATTTAAAAAGGTTAATAAACAAATTGTCTGGATTTTATTGCAAAAAAAAGTTATTTCAAATACCCTTTAAGCTAGATTAATGATTTTGTTATTAAAAGTTGCAGGAAGATACAAGGAATTAAGAAGCTTTTATCCCGATTTCCTAAAATAAAATTTGATCGAGATATGCTTAACTGTTTATAGTGAAAAAATTGACCTTTTTTTATTAGTTATTTTTTGACAATAAAATTTTTTTTAATTCTACAATACATGTTATTAATAATACAGATCCTTAAGAGTAAAATGCGACTTCCAAAACATTTTTTTTAATGATTCACAGATTTGACATTCAATGCAAACAAAAAGTTTGTTAATTAACAATTAGATTGAATCGGAAAAACTATTAATCCGATTGGGTCGAAATTTTGTATACTTATTAAGGGCCTCAAGGGCAGTAATTTTGCCAAGGAAAAGATAGATTAAATTAAAAAACAATTAAATCAATTATTAAATATTTAAAAATCGTTTGGATTTTATCGTTTAAATTCGGTAACTCGTAAACAAATTGTTGAAAAATACCGTGCGACCCCTTATTAGTTAGATATTCTTAAGCTCTACAACTTTTAATAACAACTTTTTTGTCCAAAATTTCACTGAAAATAGCAATCCTCAAAAAACCTCAAAAAAACTGATTTTGTCAACTTAAGGCACTTTTCCTATGTGACGGTTTGAAAAAATCAATTTTTTTTGCATGTTTCGAAAGTACAATATCGTTATTTTTTTATCGTGTAAAAGTTTTAGACAGATATTTGAAAAATTAACAAAGTTACAGCGCGTAGAATTAAACAGTGCACGGTCGCGAGCTACAGCTACCAAACCTTTAAACGCGTTTTTCTCAAAACCACTTTTTTCAAACTGGTGACAAGGATTACTCAAAATCTATTTAACCGATCGGTCTGCAATTTGGAGGCATTATTTTACACATGAGTGGCTATCGTGTGAACCTCGGTCATGATTTTACATAAACATTTTCCTATTTTTTTTAAACAATTACTTACGAAAAAACAAGCAATTTTTGAAATTTTTTTTTAACAGTCCGCCATTTTGTTATTTAAAAAGATAAATTGTTTATTGAGGTTCACACGATAACAGTAAGCCTACTGAGTAAAACTACGTTTGATTTTTTTATTTCAGACGATACTAAATAAATTTATCGTTGCGACCGTTCACCCGTGCATTTTCAAAGGAGTCAACCTTTGACAGTCATGTAAAGTTGGCACTACTTTTTTGGAAAATCAAAAATTTTACAAGAGTTCTGGGCACTTTGGCAATAGTTCTAGAGTTCTCTGACGATTATTTAAATAGTTCTGATGATTAACAATAAAAAAAGCGACAATGAAAAATCATAGTGCTAACTTTGCACAGCACTATGATTTTTGCAAAAAAGAGTTCTGACCTAATATTCTAAAAGAGAATAAAGAGTTCTAGAGTTCTCTACCAAAAAAAACAAGAGTTCTGCAAAATTTCAAAAGTTATTAACAAATTAAAAAAAGATATAAAAATAATATTTTGCAAGTTCTGAATAGAGTTCTGGCATCGTTGCGAAGAGTTCTATAAGTATGTCTAATGACATTTTGTTCTAAATCCAAAATCAAAAAAGTTACGGGACTTTGAAGTTTTCTAAAATTTTCAAAATTTTAAAATTCAGAGTTCTAAGAGTTCTGATAAGAGTTCTGGCATCGTCATAAAGAGTTCTATAAGTATTTCTAATGACATTTTGTTTTAAATCTAAAATCAAAAAAGTAACAGGACTTTGAAATTTTCATAAATTTTCAAAATTTTAAAATTCAGTGTTCTGAGAGTTCTGAAAAGAGTTCTGGCATCATCATAAAGAGTTTTATAAGTATTCATAATGACATTTTGTTTTAAATCCAAAATCAAAATAGTTACAGGACATTGAAATTTTCAAAAAATTTCAAATTTTAAAATTCAGAGTTCTAAGAGTTCTGATTAAAGTTCTGCCATCGTCATAAAGAGTTCTATAAGTATTCCTAATGACATTTTGTTTTAAATCCAAAATCAAAATAGTTACAGGACATTGAAATTTTCAAAAAATTTCAAAATTTTAAAATTTAGAGTTCTGAGAGTTCTGATTAGAGTTCTGTCATCATTGCGAAGAGATCTAGAAGCAATTCTAATGACATTTTGTTTTAAATCCAAAATCAAAAAAGTTACAGAACTTTGAAATTTTCAAAAAATTTCAAAATTTTAAAATTTAGAGTTCTGAGAGTTCTGATTAGAATTCTGCCATCGTCATAAAGAGTTCTATAAGTATTTCTACTGGCATTTTGTTTTAAATCCAAAATCAAAAAAGTTACAGAACTTTGAAATTTTCATAAATTTTCAAAATTTTAAAATTCGGCGTTCTGAGAGTTCTGAAAAGAGTTCTGGCATCATTATAAAGAGTTCTATAAGTATTCCTAATGACATTTTGTTTTAAATCCAAAATCAAAATAGTTACAGGACATTGAAATTTTCAAAATTTTAAAATTCAGAGTTCTGAGAGTTTTGATTAGAGTTCTGTTATCGTCATAAAGAGTTCTATAAGTATTTCTACTGGCATTTTGTTTTAAATCCAAAATCAAAAAAGTTACAGAACTTTGAAATTTTCATAAATTTTCAAAATTTTAAAATTCGGAGTTCTGAGAGTTCTGAAAAGAGTTCTGGCATCGCCATTAAGAGTTTTATAAGTATTCATAATGACATTTTGTTTTAAATCCAAAATCAAAATAGTTACAGGACATTGAAATTTTCAAAAAATATAAAAATTTTAAAATTCAGAGTTCTGAGAATTCTGATTAGAGATCTGGCATCGTCATAAAGAGTTTTACACGTATTTCTAATGACATTTTTTTCTATACAAAAAATCCAATTGTAAGAAAATTTTAAAGTACCGTAACTTTTTTGATTTTGGATTTAAAACAAAATGTCATTAGGAATACTTATAGAACTCTTTATGATGATGCCAGAACTCTTTTCAGAACTCTCAGAACTCTGAATTTTAAAATTTTGAAAATTTATGAAAATTTCAAAGTTCTGTAACTTTTTTGATTTTGGATTTAAAACAAAATGCCATTAGAAATACTTATAGAACTCTTTATGACGATGCCAGAACTCTAATCAGAACTCTTAGAACTCTGAATTTTAAAATTTTGAAATTTCTTGAAAATTTCAATGTCCTGTAACTTTTTTGATTTTGGATTTAGAACAAAATGTCATTAGACATACTTATAGAACTCTTCGCAACGATGCCAGAACTCTATTCAGAACTTGCAAAATATTATTTTTATATCTTTTTTTAATTTGTTAATAACTTTTGAAATTTTGCAGAACTCTTGTTTTTTTGGTAGAGAACTCTAGAACTCTTTATTCTCTTTTAGAATATTAGGTCAGAACTCTTTTTTGCAAAAATCATAGTGCTATGCAAAGTTAGCACTATGATTTTTCATTGTCGCTTTTTTTATTGTTAATCATCAGAACTATTTAAATAATCGTTAGAGAACTCTAGAACTATTGCCAAAGTGCCCAGAACTATTGTAAAATTTTTGATTTTCCAAAAAAGTAGTGCCAACTTTACATGACTACCTTTGACTCATAAAAATAATTATTAAATTATTTGAAAAATCACTAAAAAAAATTTTTTTGTATATTTTTAGACACTACACCCAGAGAAAAAAGTTATTTATTTTAACTAAAAGTGTATATTTAAGAAAAATTTATTTGTTGCAAATAAATATTTTATTTAAAATAAATAAACTAATATTTATTTCAAATAAATGCACTAATTAATCTAAAATAAAGAAATATATTTGCAATTTATGAAATAGTATATTTGTAGCAAATAAAAAATATATTTGATTCAAATAAATGTTTGTTTGACTTATAAGTAGACGCCTGCGCATATTGCATTGCTATAGTAAAACAATAAGATGTTTTGCTTTTAACAGTTTAACGCGTACAATTATAAGAGGTTTATTCATCATGAATAGTTAACAAATTTAATTGATTTAAGTACAGAATTTTTCTTTTTAAGTGAAAATTTTAATTAGTACAAAGTAACAGATTTGTATGTGATTTCATTTACATTTTAGTGTCTTATTTGAGATTTTGTGAGAAAAATGTGACAGTGGACTTTTACATATGAAGTGAAAAAGTAAAGTAAAATGACTAACAATAAAAAAACCTGACTTTATTTAACAAATATTCTTATAAAAATAAACATTTATTTTAATGAATATTAAAAGTTCCATTAGTGATTGTGATTGTTAAATTTATTTGAAGGTTATAAGTGAATTTTAATATTTTAGAATGCTTACAGGATTTATTAAAATGAAAAGTGTTTTTTATTTGTTCTAAATATAAAATATATTTAAAGAAAATATAAAATTTTTTTCATTTAAATAAAAATGGATATTTAAACGAAATATATTAATTCAAATAAAAAATATTATTTGAGCTAAATAAAAGTTTAGTTGGTTCTGTGACAAATATCCTTTTTTATTTGTTTGAAATAAATTTTATTTAATTCAAATAAATCATTTCTCTAGGTGTAATTAGGGGCCGTCCATAAATTACGTAAGTCACTTTTTTGCAAAATTTGACCACCCACCCCCCTGCGTAAGATTTTTTTCATACATTAGCGCCATTTTTTCTATGGTTCGTAAGATTTAGCAGACCCACCCCTCCTCCCAAAATGTCTTACGTAATTAATGACGACCCCTTATAACATGTAAAATAAGTTATAGAATTATATTTTATTTTCTGTGAAAAAAAAATTCCTGAAAAAAGCCTGAAATTTCGGCCGTCACATAGGAACAGTGCCTTAAGGGGGAAGTCTACTGTGCGACAAAGGAAAAATCAGGCCGATTTTTGCGGATTTTTTTTCTAACAAAATACGACTTGGACATTAAATTAAATTAAATCGCCATCTTTATTATATATTCAAGTATTTGTAAAAAAATTTTAAGTCGAAATATTCTAAATTGCCGTCGTGGCACTCCTTCGAGCGAATGCCCGTCCTTTTTTAGGTGCACAAACGGTGTACATGAAATCTCACGTCTGGGTAATCTAAATTACCCAGACCCAGGTAATATGGTTGTCATCTACATAGTATTGACTCTCGTCTGACGAAGGATTTTGTCAATAAAAAATTTTGGCTCCGAAAAAAAAAATTCTTGAAATTTTTTCAATTTTTTTTTACATTTCATTTTATTATTGTTTATAAAAATTAAATAAAAAAATATATTGACAAAATCCTTCGTCAGACGAGAGTCAATACTATGTAGATGACAACCATATTTTGTTTTTTTGTTTTAGATCACCCAGACGGGAGATTTCATGTACACCGTTTGTGCACCTAAAAAAGGACTGACTTGCGCTTGAAGGAGTGCCACGACGGCAATTTAGAATATTTCGACTTAAAATTTTTTTACAAATACTTGAATATATAATAAAAATGACGGTTTAATTTAATTTAATGTCCAAGTCGTATTTTGTTAAAAAAAAATCCGCAAAAATCGGCCTGTTTTCTTCCATGTCACAGTAGACTTCCCCCTTAAAAGATTTATAACACACTGAGAGACCTTTGGGACTGTAGCGGAACAACGTATGTGACAGCAGCTCCACTATGGTTTTGGTGCGCTGCGGTAAAATCTTGGGCGCGTGACAGTCCCAACACTGTAAAAAAAAGGTTCTAAATTAGAGCTAATTTCGGTATTAAAATAGAACCAAATTACGATTTACATAGTACCAAAATTGGTACTAAATTAGTACCTTTCTTTTTACAGTGAAATGTTGGTGAGCAGCTCACCGATGTAGTGGGAATGCCGCCTTTGGTTTGCAGCTGAACAACTTTGGGACTGTCACGTGCCCAAGATTTTACCGCAGCAACCCAAAAGTATAGTCCTGTAGCGTTCCTCCAAAATGGTCAGTAGCAGCCTATCGAAAGTCTGCTGCTGACCCAAAGGTCTCTCAGTGCAATAAACGCGCTCTGTCTAAGTTGGTGCAAACTGTTGGGCTTTGTTTCTAGGCTACTAATCTATCAAATAGCATTTTTGTCTATTGGGTAGGATTTATGTCACAAAATCGATTTTTTTTTACAGGGCGCCTGGACTATTATCTTTCGAACCGAAATAGTTAGAGCATTGCAATTTTAATTATAGAAGGGTGTTATCACTCTAAATAAATGTCCGGAGTTATGTGACATTCTGTTCATTTTTGTGGTGCCCCTATTTAAAGTTTGTTTTCACCCTACTTTTGAAAATTTTTTCGTAAAAGAAAATATCAACTTTTAAGTATATTCAGTGGCGTAGCAATAGACGGTTTGGGGTGTTAGATTGTCCGGAGCCCCGGCGAACTAGGGGCCCCAAAAATAAAATTGATTTTTTTCATAAGCAATAAAAAATAGTAGGGGAGACTAGGTGCAGTTGTTACAATTTTGATAAAAAGTTATTGTAATTTGAGTTTAACTCCAATTTGTTTGGAGAAATGAAATTAAATCAAAGGTATATTATCTAGTTTTAAAAGACCATAATTGATTTAGCTCTATATCTATAGTTAACTAGAAGCATTTGAGTGACAGCGTGCAAATTGTAACAACTGCACAAACTGAATGTCGGTTGTTACAATAACAAGAATCATCTATAACATTTCTAAATTGAAGACAAATAATTTTTTATAAACATTTTTATTAATTATTCATAATTTTTTACTCAACGTAATAGTACGTGACAGTTCCATAGAGATGGCAGCATTAATATTGTTTCGAAATGAAAGAAACATAAAAAAGTTTTTTTTTTCTTTCATTTTGAAGACGAATTTAGAAAAACCATGAGATTTTTCATAAAAAATTAGTGTGATTACATTTTTGACAAATATTTTACATTTTAAACGAATCTGCTGAATTTTGGAAAAAATATCTGTTCTTATTATCACTTGTAACAACTGCACAACAGGTACATTTTTTTAGAATAAAACACTTTATTAAAAAAGTATACACTAAATGTGGACAACCAAGGCAGTTTTTTAAAGCTTAATCCTCATAGAATTGATATTAAAAAAATTTACTTTGTTAATTATAAAGGTCTATTAATTACCTATTTAAAAAATTTACTTTTATGTGAAATCTAATTTACATCAAATGACTTTTATGACAAATGAGAATTATGTTAAATGTATTTTATGTCAAATGAACTTTATGTAAAATGAAATTTATGTTAAATGAGAATTATATTAAATGACATTTATATCAAATGAAATTTATGTCAAATGAAATATATGACAAATGAATTTAAAGACAAAATAAAATTTATTAAATGTATATTATGTCAAATGACGTATATGGTAAACAAATTTTACCTCAAATTAATTTTCTGTCAAATAAAACTTATAAATGTCAATTGAAATATATGTCAAATGATTTTTCTGTGAAATAAAATTTAAGTCAATTGTATTTTTATGTTAAATGGAAATTATGCTAAATGATTTTCATATCAAATAAAATATATGTTGAATTAATTCTATGTCAAATGACATATATGTTATATAAATTTTATGTCTAATGAAATATGTATCAAATGGATATCATATTAAATGCCATTTATGCAATATAAATTGTATGTTTAATGAAATGTATGTCAAATAAATTTAAAATTAAATGTTTTTATACCAAATAGAATTTTTGTCAAATGAAATTTATGGTAAATGGTTTTATGTCAAATGACTATTATGTGAAATAAGATTTCGGGAATAGTCATGCGTCTCATTAATCTTTAGTATATACTGCAATTTTTATACATGCGAATATGTTGTTCTTTTGTCATTTATTATAATGATAACCGGCAACAATTCACGCGCTGACGCGCGCGATTAACTTTTTTTGTAAAATATTTTATGCTTCTTTTTAGAAAGAATGTCCAAAAGCCTGAAACTTTAAAAATTTTTTGTTATATTTTGTACTCACGTGGAAATTTTTAGTAGGGAATATTATATAAATGCACAATAAATATTCTTTTATATTTATATTTACTTATTTAAATTAGAAATTTATTATTGAATCTTTCTTTGTAACAATTTTACTATTTTTTCTTGCTTATTATACTAAGTATAGGGGGCTAAGTATAGGGAGACTAGGTGCGGTTGTTACGCTGTGCAGTTGTTACACAGTAAAAACCAAGTCTTAAATTTAATGGTGGCTAGTTTTAATTTTTGACTTATCTTAAGCTATCAACTTTATTTAATCATAAAAACTAACTGAAAATTAAAGTTAGTTGTACTCTTACTTAAATAAAACTCAGTTTGTAATTTATTTGTAATACACCGGACTTAATTTCAGATCCAATGGTTTTAATAAAAAGTTGGATGAAATTAACTTCTAATAAGGTACGCTAACAGCTGACTGTAAGTCTGGCGAGGCTGAAAAAGTTGATTGTGACGTCACAAGGGACGCAATTTGCAAACGTGAAAAGTCTGAATAGCGCGTCGCGTCGCCGGTTTACTTTTGACTCGTGTTTTATTAATAATATATAAGTCCATAAATTATATTTATAATTGGTGAATCTTAGACAGAAAGTTTAGTTTTATTAGTATGTTAATATTTTAATTCGATTATAAACAAGTTTATAAACATTTTATAATCTTAATTTCACCTAATATATATGTGCATTAGCATTTAATTCTTTATCTTAAAGAGAGAAATTTCCACTGATAGTTTTAATAATTGTTGTTTGTTATAAGAAATTAAATGTGACATATGTTTATTTTAATAAAATTCAAGAATATGAACATACTCTGTAAAAACAAAGTCTTTCTTTAAGGCGGTGTCAAAGTCGATTGGATTTTTGCATTGAGCTTCAATGGAAAAATCGCATCGACTTTGACACCGCCTTTAAGCTCGAAATTTGTCTTTTTTCAAGGTGTAAACGGAAGACTCCCCAATTGATACAAGTAAGGTGTTAAATAAACTGAAATTCAACTGTAAGCTTGTAAGAAGGCTGAAATTTGGCTAGATGGTTTGGCTAAATTTTAGCCTTCTTACTAGCTTACAGTTGAATTTCAGTTCATTTAACACCTCACTTGTATCAATTGGGGAGTATTCTTTTTAAACTTCTAATCATTACTGACATTCAGCCAATATGGTCTACTTCCGTTTACACCTTGAAAAAAGACAAATTTCTGGCTTAAAGGAAGACTTTGTTTTTACAGTGTAAAAAGAAGAATATTCAAGCTTTCGTTTGATATGAATTTTATTAAAATCGGAGGTAACGTGTTTTGAGATTTTTCAAAGTTTAACTTTTAAACTCAATTTTCTATTTAAATTAAATTATTAAAAAATAGTTATTTTCGTATCAAGGGCGCAAAATAGGTGGTTTCGCCAGAGTCGTAATCACCTTCGCGCCCATGATGCTAACATAATTTTTTGTCCTAACTGCATGGAAAGTATGTCATTGAGGGCACGAACGATTAGACGCTTATATTAATTAAGAATTAAACCCTATATAAATGTTAACTCTTCGAAGTCTATAATGATAGAAGTTTTTATGTAGGAATAAGAAAACAATGTATTTAAAATTGACAATTTTTACAATCGAAATGGGATCAAAACCAAATTTGTCATAATTTTTTTTAGAGAAAATCGAAAAAAAATTGCACATTTTTATAGACAAAATAAAACAAGTTAAAAACACTGTAAAAACAAAGTCTTCCTTTAAGCCAGAAATTTGTCTTTTTTCAAGGTGTAAACGGAAGTAGACCATATTGGCTGAATGTCAGTAATGATTAGAAGTTTAAAAAGAATACTCCCCAATTGATACAAGTAAGGTGTTAAATGAACTGAAATTCAACTGTAAGCTAGTAAGAAGGCTAAAATTCAGCCAAACCATCTAGCCAAATTTCAGCCTTCTTACAAGCTTACAGTTGAATTTCAGTTTATTTAACACCTTACTTGTATCAATTGGGGAGTCTTCCGTTTACACCTTGAAAAAAGACAAATTTCGAGCTTAAAGGCGGTGTCAAAGTCGATGCGATTTTTGCATTGAAGCTCAATGCAAAAATCCAATCGACTTTGACACCGCCTTAAAGAAAGACTTTGTTTTTACAGTGTATGTTCATATTCTTGAATTTTATTAAAATAAACATATGTCACATTTAATTTCTTATAACAAACAACAATTATTAAAACTATCAGTGGAAATTTCTCTCTTTAAGATAAAGAATTAAATGCTAATGCACATATACATTAGGTGAAATTAAGATTATAAACTGTTTATAAACTTGTTTATAATCGAATTAAAATATTAACATACTAATAAAACTAAACTTTCTGTCTAAGATTCACCAATTATAAATATAATTTATGGACTTATATATTATTAATAAAACACGAGTCAAAAGTAAACCGGCGACGCGACGCGCTATTCAGACTTTTCACGTTTGCAAATTGCGTCCCTTGTGACGTCACAATCAACTTTTTCAGCCTCGCCAGACTTACAGTCAGCTGTTAGCGTACCTTATTAGAAGTTAATTTCATCCAACTTTTTATTAATACCATTGGATCTGAAATTAAGTCCGGTGTATTACAAATAAATTACAAACTGAGTTTTATTTAAGTAAGAGTACAACTAACTTTAATTTTCAGTTAGTTTTTATGATTAAATAAAGTTGATAGCTTAAGATAAGTCAAAAATTAAAACTAGCCACCATTAAATTTAAGACTTGGTTTTTACTGTGTAATGTTTGCATTTTTATAGTTAACATAAAAAGAAAGTCGAAAATATCGCATTTTAATGAAGAAAATCGAATAATTAACATCCGGGCGCAAAATCCTCTTCGCCAGTTCGGAGGAAGGGGAAGCGGGCGCAAAATATTTTTCGCCCGCTTCCCCTGCCCCGGGGTGGGAATGAGATACTTTGCGCCCGCTCTAAGTGCCCGAAATGACATACTTTCCGTGCAGGTAGGACAAAAATATATTTTTTTCTTATCAGAAAGTTCAGAAATTCTATATTCGAAATCATTAATATAAAAAGTAATTTGGTTCTACAGAATGGAAGAAATATTCATTTAAAAATTGTCTTACATTGGCAATTGTTTACGAAGGGGGTCGTTTTGAAATGGAATGCCTCGTATACTTTTTTAATAAAGTGTTTTATTGTAAAAAATGTACCTGTTGTGCAGTTGTTACAAGTGATAATGAGAACGGATATTTTTTACAAAATTCAGCAGATTCGTTTAAAATGTAAAATATTTGTCAAAAATGTAATCACACTCATTAAAAATAATTTTTTAATAAACATTAATAAAAATTTAGTTTTCTAAACATTATTCAAAAGTAGACGAAAGAACAAAGTTTTGTCCTCTTCATGTAATTTTTCTAAATTCAATAGATTAAGTTATAGATAATAATAAATAAGTATACTTAGATTGCATTGAATCATTTTTAACATAATTAAATTTTTCAAATATGTCTACAATAAAAACCTTTTTGAATAGTTAAAATTTTGCAAAATTTAATTGAAAATAATTAATTTATTTCAAGTATTTTGTTACAATTTTTTGAAGAATTTTAATTGCAAATTTTGAAAATAATTGAATTATCAAAAATTTTGAAGAAAAATCTTTAAAGGTAAATTTAAAAATGAAAATTAATAAAAATTAGCTTCTAATGTTTAAAATTCAATATTTTCAATTACATATTTCCAAAAATTCAAATACAAACAAAAATGATAACATTTTAGAATTATTTCTAACATTTTGGAGAAAACAATCATGTTCAAAATTTTTAATGAAAATTCATCAAAAAATTAATTAGTTTTTTAATTTAGGGGCCGTTCATAAAGCATGTGATATTGTTAGGGGGGGTAGGGGTTAAGAAAATAGTCATGGTTAACCACGATGGGAGGGAAAAACGCACCACTATTAAGCATCAACAATTAATGGAAAACCCTTGGTGTGAAGATAATGGGTAAATTCCATGTCAGTTCAACACACTTATTTTCATGACTTCTTTGGTTTTAAGTATATTTTAAGTTAAAATTAATATAAAAAAAAAAAAATTCAAAAAAATTTTTTTTTTTAATTTTGAAAAATTAAAAATCTGTTTTTGAAAAAACATCATCTTCGATTTTTTTCAAAATTTTAATAATTGTTAGGGCAAATGTGCTTTACAAATCCTGTAAGTTTCATCTTGGGATCTCAAAGGGATTCGGAGTAAAAAAATAAAACGTAACCACAAATTACGAACATATAGGGCAAAATTCCTCAACTGCCCAGGTAAAAAAATGAATTTTCTCTAAACTTTGCTAAAATGTTACTATTATTAAAAGAAGTGTAAATATTAATTTTTTTTTAATTTGATAAAATATTTTTTGAGTTATGGAGTGTCGGAAATAACATTTGACCTTTGTCGATACATGGCGCGAACGCCATTCTATATCGATAGATGTATCGACCGTTGTCGACCTTCGATAACTTACTTACTGCTACGTTCAGAACAACGCGCATCGTGATATTCGAGAAGCACGCACAAAAAGTATTATCAGTGTCTTCGTTTATATTATTCCACTGTGACTAAAACCAAAGTGTTATATTTAAGAGTTATTAGAGAAAGTACAAATAAAGTTATTAGAGATTTAAATACTAAAAGTGCCTTCAAGTGTTTTCTCCCAAACCAACTATTCCTACAGGTTATGGGCCCAGGGCACGCTTTCCACTGCGAGTGAATTAAATTAAAGTGTCCTTGGTAAAAGTTCAACACTAGAGTAAAATTGAGTGATTTAGAAGGTCAGTATCTTTAAAATATTAATAGATAATAATTAGAGAAAAAGTTAGAGAAAATAGATGAAATAGAGTGGGCAACCTTTAAGGTTATTTTTCAGCCGGGCGGCGTGCAGTGCACGCCGTGTATTTCTCACTTCCGGTTTTTCGCCAAACATGTGCATGAAATTTTTTTTGTTCAGTTAAATAAAAATAAAATTAAGATTGTTTTTGAGAAGAGTTTAAGAGAATAAAAATTAGAATTTTTCTTTAAAAGAATAAAAATTTTAAGAGTTATTACTAAAAATAATAAAAATTGATTAATCAATAAAAGAGGTTAGAATCGTCAAGGGAATACATACTTGACAAAACACACGTAATTTTTTTTCTGACGGGGTCAATTAGCAGATAAAACTTGCAGTGCGGTGAAATTTGTTATTTGACTAGAGAGTCTTTGCGAATCTACATGGTTCTCGAGTGCATGCATGGCCAGCCTGAAATCCAGCGGGTTTTTAATGCAGTGCTTAAAACCACATGTTGGAGAAAAGGTGTGTGCGTTCGTGTGACTGTGTGGAGGAGTTCAGATTCTCGTCTCGATTTGTGATAGATTGCTGTGCGTCTGTCATGACTTCGAGACACGAAACAAATATTTGTCCTTAAAATTAAAAGAATATACCTGATAGTTAAAATTAATTTAGAGAAAATAATTAAAATTTTTTTTAGAGAATTTATTCAGAGATTAAAATAAAAAGAGATTAATATTTTAATAATAGATTAAAATAAATTTAGAATACATAAATTTTTTTTTCTGAAAAATTAAAGGATAATTGTTTCTAACTCCCGTAGAAAATGGCAGATCAAAATTCAACAAGCGATCAAAAATCGAATCACGATTCGGAATCTTACACAAAAAAGATTCCACTTGTTGAATACGATTCAATGGAGGATAACTCGAATCTGGAATCGATTGGAGATGGCAAAATCGATGACAAATCAGAGGAGATTAAAAACTCTGTGAACGAAGAGCCTAAAAGGGACAAGAAAGTAGAGAAAGAAAAAGCTAAAGAGAAAAACACAGAAAAAACAAAACCAAAAGAGATTATTAAGAACAGTGGTCCAAAGATCACTAGTAATCATCTTGTTCAAACAGCAAATTTGAGTGTGATTCAACACGAATACACTCAACTTCGCAACCTACAACATGATACTGTGACTCAACTCAACAGTACTCTACAAACTCTTCAAAAGGTGATGGAAGAGGCAAATCGGATGACCGCTCAAATGATCCAGTTATCAACAACAAACTTGGAGGCTGAACGCATGCGGCTTAGAAATCTAGAGGTAATGAAAACACAGAGTACGTCAAAACGAAATTTAGAGGTTAATTTAGAGGATCAAAACAAAAATAATAAGAAACAAAAAGTAAATTCTGATTCGAGTAATACTAGAAGCTTAGAAGATCAAATGAAACTTAGAGAAAGAGTAGTTGCATTAAAAGAAAAACTAATTGAAAATGATTTTTGCATTTCTAAAATAAACGTTAAAAGAGAGTATAAACTATCGCAAAAATCAAGCTTTGATCTTTGGCTCGATTATTTAAAGTCCGATTTAACAAGTAATGATTTATTAGATGTGATTGACTCGACTGTAAAAGGTCCAGAAAATCTTTCTTCTTCGAATGATTTAAAGAGAAAAAGTATTGTTAGAGATATAATAATTAATCATTTAGACGAATATTACCATAAGAGAATTTTAAATGAATCTGATCCAAAAGAAATTTTGAAAAAGCTAAGAGGTTACAAAAAGAGCGAAATAAACGTGACTCATACTTCTGTGAGAGCACGTCTTTATCAAATTAAAATGAGAAAAGAGGAAAAAGTCGATGATTTTTGCGAACGTTTTGACTCGATAATAAGAGAATATGAAGCTTGCGAAAATGCGGTTCCTCTCACGGAACAAGAGAAACGATCTTCCTTTTATCAGGCGGTATCTTCAATAACGCCAGAGTTGAGAAATGCTGACTTCATCCAGAGACAAAACTTTTCGAAAGAAATGAGTTTAGAGGAAATCAAATCTTTTCTCTTGCAGTTAGAAGCTGAGAAGAAAACCGAGAGGAAAGAGGATACTAGAGCTCAACGATCCAAAGTCATCCAACATCATAATCAAGAAACGAGATGCCACCGTTGCAACGGAAATGGACACTGGGCAAAAGAGTGCCATTTACAAAATTGCGGACAGTGGTTCTGCTACTACTGCCAAAAGATCACCAATCACAAAGGAGACGAGTGCCCATCCGTTCACAAACGAAACGATGACAAAAATAGAGGTAAACATTTTAAGAGCAATCTATTTAATAGAAATAAGAGCAAACTCGAATCGGAATTTAAAAATCCGTACAAATTTAAGAAAGAACAAAAGAATTTTAATAGAGAGAATAGAGGAAAATTTGACCGAAAACCGCAAGGGACCAGAAACTCGAAAGCCCAACCATTCAAAAACAAAGAACAAAATAAAGATGAAGGTAAGGTTAATTATGTAACTTTAAATGAATCTAAAGAGACCATAAATTTTATTGCTGACTCGGGAGCGACTGATCACATTGTGAACACGAGCTTGATTTTAAGTGATTTTAGACGTTGCGAAAATGGCATTATTAAGAGTGCAAATAAGAACGAATTCGCAGATATTGTGATAGATGGAAAGGGAGATCTTTTGTTGCAATCAGATACATCGAATAAAAGTCTTATTAAATTGACTGATGTCATTGCTGCAAGAGATGTCTCTGAAAATTTATTATCATTAAGAAGATTAGTAGATGCGGGTTTTTACATTTATTTAGACGACACATCACTTAGAGTTCACGACAAATTAACAAAGAAAACAATTTTAGAGGGTAAGTACGATAAACCAAATTGGATAGTACAATTTAATCTAAAAAATGAACAAAATCTAGAGTACGAAAAATTTTGTTGCAAAGCAAGAATGATTGAATATCATGAGCTTCCTGAGCAATCGCGAACAGGTAATGCAATCAAAGAGTTATTGAATTCGGAGGGAGATAATAACAAATCTAGTCACGACGGTTCTGCGATTGGGAGGGAGAATGTAGAAAAGCTCATAGATTTAGAAGCAAATAAAGAATCAAATTTAGAGGTTAAGATTATCACAGAATTAGAAAGTAGTTCGATTTCTAGAGAGACGATTAAAATAGACAATTTAGAATCCTTTGAGAATATAGAACAAATGCTCATCCCGAATGTTTTAGAGAAAAGACCTGATACTTTTGAGAGATACAATGAGGCAATGTTATGGCATGTTAGACTAGGTCATGCTTCATTGAATTATCTCAAGAAAATTCAAAAATCACAAAAGATTTTAGAGAACGTTAAATTTGATAATTCGATTTTAGAGTGCGAAGTGTGCATAATTGCAAAAATGGAAAAATTACCATTTAAAGAGATTAGAAAAAGAGCAGAGCGTCCTTTACAGTTAGTTCACACCGACACGATGGGTCCCATAAAACCGGTCTCATACCCAAGCTCAAAGAAATTCATAGTCGTTTTTGTAGATGATTATTCAAGATTTGCAAAATCATATTCGTTGAAATCAAAAGACGAAAATGGTAATGCATTTAAGAGATTTTTAATTTCAGCTCGGAACTTGCTAGGTAAAGATGAAAAATTATGCTATGTTAGATCTGATCAGGGCACAGAATTCATTGGAGGGAAGTTTTTAGAGATTTTAGAGAAAGAAAAAGCAGAAATTGAAACGTCGCCACCTTACACGCCTGAACACAACGGTACAGCCGAAAGATTTAACAAGACTATCCAAAACAAAGTTAGAGCTTATATGTTAGATTCAGGATTGCCAAAAAGTATGTGGGAATTCGCCGTTGATGCTGCCGTGCATGCATACAACAGAACTCCTCACAAAACGATAGATTTTAAAATTCCTCTAGAGTTATTCGCGCCAAGTGCAAGCTGCCATTTCAATCAAATCAAAAGATTTGGTTGCATAGGCTATGTCAAGCTACCGAAATCAGATTCAAAATTCAGCGAAAAGGCAATAAAAGCAGTCTTAATTGGCTACAAACCTACTGCTTATTTGCTTTGGCACCCAAGCAGTAGAAAATTTATTGAATCGCGACACGTTAAATTCAATGAGAAGCTGGTGTACAAAGATGTGTACAAAAAGGACCAATTAGAGAAAGATGCAAATTTGCAAATCATCGACGATTTAGAGGAACTAGACTGGAACTGTTCAGACGAACAAAAAGAGATTGATCAAGAACAAAAAGAAACAATTTTAGAGCCCAAAAAGAGAGGAAGACCGAAGAAGCAATTAGATGACAAAAATAAGAGAGAAGAGAAAATTGAGAGCAATCAAGGATGTATGACTAGAAGCAAAAGCAAAAGAAAATTAGAGTTTCAAGAAGAACCAAAGAACGCTTACACGGGAAAGCTGATAGAGGACACAAGTTTCTCCAGATACGTGGACTGCTCATGTGTTTCTGCAAACGAAGAAAACGGGTACATTCCAACCAAAGAAGAAAAAGAGGTTGAAATGAGACACTGTCTAATAGCAACACTAAATAAAGATCCGATCAACTATGAAGAGGCAATGCAAACCAAAGAGAAAGAAGGCTGGAAATTAGCCATTAGAGATGAACTTGATTCCTTGAACTCGAATGAAGTGTGGGAATTTGTTGATCGACCAAAAACAATGCAAGACGGTAAGAGAGCGAACATAATTGACTCGAAATGGATTTTCAAGAAAAAGTTAGAAGCTGACGGATCAACTCGACTCAAAGCAAGATTGGTAATTAGAGGTTTCAAGGATAAAAATGTGTATGATCTGAAAGATACATACGCTCCTGTCTCCAGATTGCCGATTGTTAGAGCGCTATTAGCCATAATCAACAAGTACGAGTTGTTTGCACGTCAACTAGATGTAAAAACTGCTTTCTTGAACGGAATATTAGAGGAAGAAATATATATGGAGATTCCAGAAGGGTTAGAAATAGATGAAAACATTAGAGCAACAAAAGTTTGTAAATTAAAGAGAGCCTTATATGGATTAAGAATAAGCCCGAAAAAGTGGAACAAGAGGTTCTCGACAGAGATGGCAAAACTTGGACTAGAGAACGATCTACATGAGCCTTGCCTTTTCACTCGGAGAAAAGATGGAGAAATGGTAGTTGTTTTAATCTACGTGGATGACATGCTTCTCGCTAGTAACAGCAAAACAAAAATGGAGGAAATTATCAAGAATCTTGGCAACGCATTCGAACTGAAAGATCTTGGAGAACCAAGAAATTTCCTTGGAATTACGATTGAAAGAAATTTAGAGGACAAGAGCATGTTGATTCATCAAGCAAACTACGTTGAAAGCATCCTAGAGAAATTCAACATGAAAGAGTGTAAACCACAAAACACACCCATGGTAACAAGACAAGTCAGCAACAGATATAAGAGAGAAAAATTAGAGGAATCTGAAACAAAGAGTGAAATTCCGAAAGAAGTCAAAAAGGTGCCGTACAGAGAAGCCATTGGAAGCTTAATGTACTTATCAAATGCTACTAGACCCGACATTACGTTTACGGTAAATTACCTGGCAAGAAAACAATTAGAGCCAACTGAAGAAGACTGGACTGATGTCAAAAGAGTATTCAGATATTTAAGAGGTACGACTGAATTAGGATTAAAATTCAAAGGTGAGAAGGAAGATTTAGAGGGATTGACCGACGCAAGTTTCAGAGATTGTCAAGATTCCACCACCACTGGAGGATACGTGATAAAATTATTTGGAGATGTTATCGCTTGGAGAAGCCACAAACAGACATACGTCACACTTTCGACTTGCCAAGCGGAGTATCTTGCCATGAGCGATGCATGTCAGGAACTAATCTCACTCGACAAATCCATTAGATTTGTTATTGGTAAAACCTTGTTTCCAGTGACGATCTGGTGTGACAACAAGTCTGCAGGAGATTGTACCAAAAAGGATGGAAGTCACAAAATGAAAACTTTTGATGATAGTTTAGAGGAAATTAAAGAGAGTCTCAAATTAAGAGAAGAATCCGGAAACAGAAAACACATGGCAGACACACATGGAGATTTCGTGAAACAATGCGTGGATGAACGGAAAGTGAATGTTAGATGGATAACAACTAAAGAGAATGTAGCCGACATTATGACAAAACCCTTGCCGTTAGATGCTCACAAATATTTAAGAGATAAAATGCTAAATTAGATGATAAAATAGAAATAAAACTTAAGAGTTAATTGCTTAGATTTTAATAAAATGATTTGAAATCTAAAATTTAAAATAATTATGTTTTTCTATGTTTACAGACAAACGTGGAAACTGACGAGAGTAACTACGAAAGAGGATCACTCAAAGAGGAACTAGAAGACTGATTTAAAGAAGATATTTTTCTAATCATTTATAATTAATCATAAGATTCTTTTGTGTTCATTTAACTACTATTATTTTTTAAAAATCGACAAAGGGAGGGAGTGTCGGAAATAACATTTGACCTTTGTCGATACATGGCGCGAACGCCATTCTATATCGATAGATGTATCGACCGTTGTCGACCTTCGATAACTTACTTACTGCTACGTTCAGAACAACGCGCATCGTGATATTCGAGAAGCACGCACAAAAAGTATTATCAGTGTCTTCGTTTATATTATTCCACTGTGACTAAAACCAAAGTGTTATATTTAAGAGTTATTAGAGAAAGTACAAATAAAGTTATTAGAGATTTAAATACTAAAAGTGCCTTCAAGTGTTTTCTCCCAAACCAACTATTCCTACATGGAGTTTCAAAATTTTGATTTTTTTGAAAATATCTTTTTTTCGATTTAATATATTTATAAGTAAAATTAATCAAATTTAAAGTATGAATAGTGATTTTTAAAGGGGTTTTCACGGGCTATAAGCTGGTGATGAAAAAAAAGTTGTTTTCTGTCAATTTGACTTTGAAATTCAAGGTCAAATTCTTAATTTCAATATACAGTAGAACCCGGTTAATAGGATCCCGTTTAATACGATTTCCCGCTTAAGACGCTCATTTATGCACGGAAAAAAATGGTTTGTTTCCGATAACCAAACTGAGTATGGTTAATGCTAGATAGGTTGTTAGAAACAAAGGGTATGGTTATTTCAACCTACGCAGTTTGGTTGTATCAACCTGAACCGTTTGGTTAGGACAAAATAGGTTATTCGAACCAAACCCTCGGGTTACAGTGACCGAACTGTGACAACCCCCACTTTTTCAAATGCGAACTTAGAAAATTTTCGGACTTCCTATTTCTTATTGTTTATACAGAATTAAAAAATTCGATTCGTTTTTCAAAATGTACCAATTGTTAAATATCAATAACTTTTCATAGAATAACAATAGATTGTTTGCTACACGGAGAAAAAGGAATAGTTGACACATCCAGATACATAGATATCACAGTTATATTATATTGAAAAATACGGGATATCCATAGTTAAGGTTGCTGCATCCATATTCTATGGCTGGCTGTATATTGTTGGAGCAGCAAAAGATCTATTGTTGGGTGATCCATAGTAATGGAAATGGGAAACAAAAAAATTAGAATCACTCAATTAATTAAATTCTATGTCACTTGAGATATTTTATACACATTTTTGTTAATTAATACACACCACTTATTGAATAACCGCATATTTACGAAATAAATTATTAATCGATGGGGGAGACACGAACCCTAGACCTAACGCATACTAAACACTAACGCTATCCACTACACTATACACGCAACTACAATATTTGAGCATATAATATTCCTTATATACTATACACATATTTCATGAAAATGAATTTACATAAACACTAATAGACAAGAACGATAATAAATAATAAACAATTATAACACTATTTATACACAATAAACTCACAACGCGATTATATAGACGTGACAGGAAACCGACGCGACGGACAAATTGAGACGACCATTTTTAAATGGATGCCATGATAATGAATTGCGCGCAACATGTATCGAAATTTTGAACTAACTATGGATCTCCCAACCAAAGTTTATATGGATGAGGCAGCCATATGTGAAAATCCATAGCATGAATTGTAAGCCCAATCATGCCTATGGATGTCACATCCATATTTGATTCAACAATATAATATGGCTCCCTCATCCATTGAATATGGAATGTGCTTCCATTCTGAAAGTTGTCTCTTCCATTGAATTGGATAACACAACAATATTCTGCTCAACAATATTTTTATGGATATCTCTTCCAGATCTTTTCTTTCCGTGTAATAGTTTCGTCTTTCATGAGAAAGCAATATTAATTAAAATTAATTATTCTTCTATTAGAAGGAAATTCTACTAACAATTAATGAAAATAAAAAAAAATTGAGTACTTTAGTTAATTTTTATACTATAAATTTAATTTAAGTTTAACTTCATTAAAACAAAAAAATTTCAGATTGTTAATAATAATTGCAATAAGTTTTTAATATTATAAACTGTTTTAAAATTTTATTTAAGACAAGTTTCTCAAAATCTTTTGTCACATAAAAATAATTTCTTTCTTCTTTATCCTTGCAACAAAGGATGTAGAAAAAATATGGGAAAGGAATTTATTGGCGTTTCACCGTTTGGAGACCACATGTTGAAACATGAATCTGATCCTCCCTGAGAAAAAGTTCAAGTACCCTTACCAATTTCCAAACAACTTCGGTCCCTTTTTTTAAATAGTTTTTAACTTCGGTCCTTTTCGTAAAATATCGGAAAATATAGAAGGCATTTCGACCAGTGTTAATCTTTCAAATTTTCCTTTATTTCTCAGTATCTCGTTTACGTTTAAAGTCTTTGGTTCCGAAGCCAATCGTCACGGAAAAAACATAATTTCTCAGTGCAGTGATAAGTGTTTCTTCAAAATTAATGTTTGTTTTAACAATAATATTTTTGTGCTTTGAGTAGAAAGTGATTTAATTTTAACAATTTTATTAAATAAAAATGTGACGTGAGAAAATGTGTCTGGTTTGATTAAATTTAATAAATTATGGTTTCTATGACTATCTAGGGGCATACAAAATTGAAAATAGCAAAATTGATAATTATATATCAATCTACTTTAATACATAATTCATGAAGTCCTCTTCTATATGTATACTAAAAATATTTTTATGAATGGAGAGAAATAATATGTTAGGCTAAGATGTATTTTATAAAAAAAGTGAATCTTTAGTTTGAAAATAAAAACTTGTTTATTCAAATCCGAGAATTTTTATTTACCGTTAAAAACTATTAAATTTTACATTTTTTTCAAGCAAAAAATATTTATAAGTAGGGTTTCTTTAACCAAATTGTTTGATTCACACAACCAAATTTCGAATGGTATATTTCCAAACGAACAGTTTGGTTGTTTGAACCAAACTCTATACAACCAAACTAGTTTGGTCACAGCAATCGCTGAGTTTGGTCAGTCCATAGTCAACCATCCAGTTCGGTTGACCAAAACGAATTTTCGGTTGTTTGAACCAAACATTTTTTTCCGTGTGGTGGTCCCTGCAATTAAAGACATACATTTTATATCCCACCTAATATGTTTTCCCACATAAGACGCATTCTTAGTGCGGTCCCTACAGAATCGTATTAACCAAGTTCTACTGTATCTCAAAATCGGTGTTTTTTATTTTTTTGTAACCTATCCCAATCGAAAGCTTACCTTTTTTCACATGAGCCATGTAAAAATCAGAGTGGGACCATGGAACTTTTTAAAGAAATTAATTATAAATCATCATTTTCTATGTAGGGAAGAGTGGGGCAAAGGCGCTAGGTTTACATTTATCGATGTATATTTTTTAAATTAAGCAATTAATTTATGCGGTCTTTGTTTTTCATTATTCTAAAACTAATCAACAAGAAATTTTAATAGTTGTTATTTAGTATATTATAAATATAAATACATTATTTAATGAAATTTAAAAACAATGCAAAAAATCCCTTTTCCCCACACGCTAGGGCAGCGACGTTTTCGCTTATATTTCTAAAAGAAAGCATTTATAAGCCTTAAAAAAATTAACAAGTGATATTTATTAGTATAACATTTACGAAACATAAGGTTAACAACATATTATTAAAAGAATTAAACTATTTAAATTAAAAATAAAAAGTTTTAGTGATTTTAACCTTATATTGTGAATTAATACATAGAAAATTCGAAAATTCAATTGTTTTTAACCAAATTATGTTCAATATTGCCTTTGCCCCACATAACAAACTTTTTTTTTACTTTAAATTTCAAATATTTAGATACAAAATTAAACTAAAACACCACGCCAGTTGTGTAAAGAAATATTTAATTTATTTACATGTTACGTTTTTAAAAATTAAATACTTAAACTTGTGTTTTAAAAAATAAAAGTTTGTTCAGTAAAATTATCATTTTATTTTTGCAAAACAATTTTTTTGTTATATTCCTTAAAATATTTGATATTTTTAGGTTTTTCTTTTTTTAATCAATTGGTCTGATTGCACTGCAACTTAATTTTTAATACCAATTGGAATAGACAGAAAATAAAGGAGATATTTTAAAAAACGTCTTTACCCCGCATAGCGCCTTTGCCCCACTCTCCCCTAAAATAATGATAAATTATTATTTTCCTAAAAAATTCTCATGGTCCCACTCTGATTTTTACATGGCTCATAGAAAAAAGGTCACCAGCTTATAGCCCGTGAAAACCCCTTTATAAATCACTATCCATACTTTAAATTTGATTAATTTTACTTATCAATATATTAAATCGAGAAAAAGATATTTTCAAAAAAATCAAAATTTGGAAACTCCATAACTCAACAAATATTTTATCAAATTCTAAAAAAATTAATATTTACACTTCTACTAATAATAGTAACATTTTAACAAAGTTTAGAGAAAATTCATTTTTTTACCTGGGAAGTTGAAGAATTTTGCCCCATATATTCGTAATATGTGGTTACGTTTTATTTTTTTACTCCCCCTTTGAGATCCCAAGATGAAATTTACAGGACATGTAAAGCACATTTGCCCTAACATTTAGTAAAATTTTGAAAAAAATCGAAAATGATGTTTTTTCAAAAACGGATTTTTAATTTTTCAAAATTTCAAAAAAAAAATTTTTTTGAATTTTTGAATTTTATATTAATTTTAACTTAAAATATACTTAAAACCAAAGAAATCTTTTTTTAAAATCTAAAATCGGTTAATCAGAACCAAAGTTATAGCACTTTAAAAAAAAAGACAAAAATTTTGAAAATGACATATTTTTGGTAATTTTCAAAATTTTGAAAAAATATTTGGTGGAGTTGTTTATCACTATAAAAGTAATAAATTTACAAAAGTACAGCCAAATCCCAAAAAGTCATGAAAATAAGTGTGTTGAGCTGACGTGGAATCCACCAATGTATAATTCAGAGAAGAAAAAAATAATATACTCTACCGGTCAAAATTTAGAGACCACCCATTTTCAGACGAATGAAAAACGTTTTAAAACATAAAATTTATTGAAACTAAAATTTTTTTTTGTTCATTTTTTGAAAGATGATAAAATTTCGAAATGAACAAGATATTTCAGAAGTCGTTTGGCCAATAATTTATTTAGATATTTAAAAATTAAAAATCGTCTTTTTTAATTTTTTTTACAAAAATTTGAATAATTTCTAAAATAATGAACGCTTTTTAATGATCTTAGGCTTATTTTAAAGGTCATTTGCTACACTAAGAATTACTTGTAGGCATTAACGTGTAATTTTTTTCTTAGAAAATGCAGGTCATCAAACTTAGACCAAAAAAATTCAAAAAATTTTGAATAATCTTTCTGTACTAAAAACTATTTTAGAAAATATATAACATATCATACAGTGTAGATTTTTCAAGAAAATTTTATAAAAAAATATTTAAAAATTTTTAAAATTATTTTTCTGTTAATAAGATTGTTTCAAAATTTTTTAAATTATTTTGGTCCAAGTTTGACGGCCTTCATTTTCTAAGAAAAAAATTACACGTTAATGCCTATAAGTAATTATTATAGTGCAGCAAATGACCTTTCAAATAAGTCTAAGATCATTAAAAAGCGTTCATTATTTTAAAAGTTATTCAAATTTTTGTAAGAAAAATTATAAATGACGATTTCTTAAAAATATATAAATAAATTATTGGCCAAACGACTTCTGAAATAGCTTGTTCTTTTCGAAATGTTATCATCTTTCAAAAAATGAATAGAATAAAAAATTTTATGTTTTAAAACGTTTTTCATTCGTCTGAAAATGGATGGTCTCTCAATTTTGACCGGTAATGTATTTTAAATAATATATAATAAATTTAATAAATAATAAAATAAGTATTAATATTAAATAATAAATTAAAAAATATTCTTGCTGAAAAACGTTTGTTATTTTAATAATATTAAAATTCTCTATTAAATTCTTTGACATGATAGAGGGGAGGGGGGGTGTAAGTAAATTATCACATGCTTTTTGAGGGGGGGTTTGTAAATATACCTATCACAACCGGGGGGAGGGGGTCAAAAATCGGAAAAAAATATCACATGCTTTATGGATGGCCCCTTATACAAAAATTATTTTAAGAAATTTAATTTTTTTCGAAAAATTACATTAAAATATTTTTAAAAACTAATTATTAGAATTGTTTGATAATAATTTTTTAAGATTTAATTATCTTCGAATAATGTAAATAAACATTTATGAAAATTTACTTTTTGGACTTTTGGAAAATTATTTAAATTAATTGATTCAGAGATAAAGTTTAGTTAAAAATTGTAGAAAGTATATGAATTTAAAAAGGGTAATAATGGTAATTTTTTGAAATTAGGAAAATTCATAAATAAATAATAATGTAGACACATAAAATTTATAACGAACTTCTCGTTTGATCCGAGAAATCGATCGGTTTAGCGAAATGTTCACTGCAATAGAACGAGCGAACATGACAGCTCGGTTATCAAAACAAAAAGAAAATCGTTTTTTGGTTCGTTTCTCGGATCGTGTCGCTTCGAATGAAACACTTTCAGATCAAAACTCCAAAAAGTTAATTATCCAATTGCGGACAGTTTATCTCAAGATTGACAAATCGGAAACAAAAAATCCAAACTGCTTTTTAAAAAGGAAGGTGTCTTGCATAGAAATCCACCACCATTAATGAAAAATCGACTAAAGTAAAAAAATAGCAGAGGTTTCAATAATTTTATTCTAAATACACCATGTTTTTCACTATTTTTCTAGTCTGCAAAAATGTTTTTTTAAAAAATTTTTTGACTATTTTCTGGTGAATTCACACACAGGAAATGCTAACAAACAAAACGACCTATGATTTATTAAAATCGGTTTAGTAGATTCAGAGATAAAGTGTCCGCCATTTGAGAAAACGTTATTTTGAGAAAAACGAGTTTAAACCTTATATGTATCGTTAGAAAATTACCTAAAATTTTTTTGCAAATTGAAACCCCTCCATTTCTTTTATGTCAGACACTGTTACATACATTAGCACCACTATTTCTGCTGGTCGTAACAAATAGCTGGACCCCACCATCCCCTTCAAACCTCATTTAATTTGTCAATGGCTCTTTATATTTATTGATTACTTTTTGAAAAATTTACTTTTATTATTTACAGTTGGTTACGAATACTTTAGGAGGTGTTTTTTAAAGCCTTAAGGAGTTAAAAAATACAATAAAAAAATAATTTTTTAAAAATTCTGAAGTGCAGTAGTACCTTAAAGCCGAAAAATTCGCACTTATATTAAAAATTCATTTTTTCTTCAAAATTATGTTGCTCTACAATAAAATGTTATTCTTTATTCAAAGCGCACAACTGTGTCTCATTCAAATGGCGCACTATAGGTATACTATACTATTTTAGGTAGATTGATCTCACCGTGTAGAAGAAAGAAGTTTTGAATCAAAGCCGTTTCTAAGTATTGAAATAAAAGCAGACCTTGGAAAAAAGGGGCAAAAAAAGTCGCTTTAGTCGATTAAAAGTACAAAAAAAGTCGAAAAAGTCATTTATTTTATTCAGTGTTAAATTTTATTTTGTATTTCCCAGACCTTTCGCTGATTTTTAAATTAAATTATTCAATATTTGAATAATTTTTTTAACTAAATATTTAAATACTTGTTATTTGTTTATCCACGAGAAGTAAAATTTAAAAAATTTTAATTTAACACCTTCTGAAAATTAATAATTTCTCAAAATTACAACTATAATAATCCTTCCAAAATTTGATTATTTTCTAATTTTTGAATAAACTTCATCTTTAAATCAATTATTTTTAATAATTTTCCGAAAGTTCTTTGAGAATTCAATTATTTAATTACAAAAACTCAGTTTTTAATAATAATTCTATCTGTAACTGCCCAAGTTATTTTTAAGTTATTAAGGTATAATATATTTACAAAAATTTATTATTAAAGAAATTCTTAAAATTAATGTTTTTTAAATATTTGTAAATAACTTTTGAAAGATAATATACACGGAGAGAGAATAAATATTAAATTTTGTAAAAGTATTTTACAAAGTGGGAAAAAAGTGTGACAAAGCGAAATTTTGATGTAAAAAATACTAAATTTTAAAAAAACTTATAATGTGAAATTTAGTATAATTATATTAAATACTCAGATTATTAATTAAATTCTAATATAACTTTACTAAATTTCACATTAGTTTTCTTTAAAAGTTTAGTATTTTTTATATCAAAATTTCGCTTTGTCGCACTTTTTTCCAATTTGTAAAATACTTTTACAAAATTTAATATATATTCTGTTTCCGTGTACTTTTTCAATTATATATTGTACATTTGAAAAATTTCTAAAGAATTGAAGATGGTAAGATTTATTAAAAATACTTCAAAATTTTTATAAAAAAAATTATGGAATTTTTAAAGAATTTTAATTATAGGTAAATATGAATATGATTTCTCTGAAATTTCAATAAGTCTAAAAAAGTGACATTTAAAACATTTTAATTTACTTTGTTCGAAGATAACTGAATCTTAAAAAATTATGATATAAAACAATATAACTAGGAATTAGTTTTTAAAAATATTGTAACATAATTTTTTGAAAATAATTGAATTTCTTAAAATAATTTTTAAAAAAAATTAATAGGTAAAATAACTTTTTACACGAATACATTCGGACAAGTGGTTTTTTAATATAAAAAATGCTCCAACGTTTTGAAATCAATACGATTTCCTCATCAGGGAGTCAATAAAATGTTTTACATTACATGTCAAAATAATTAAAAGATTTTAATCCGAAAATTGGAATGTAGCATTTGGAGTTAGTAACAAGGAAACGTACTCCATTGTTAAAAACAATCAAATAAATAATAAAAATAAAAATAATACACAAAACAAATAAATAAACAATAAAAGAACAAGAATTATCAACAATTTACAATAAGAAAAACCACTGAAAATAATATAAAATAAATGAAACATGTGTAAATTGTGACGTAAATGTGTAAATTTGGACGTAAAAGTTATTTCAATATTAAAAAAAATTAATTTTTTGAAGAATTTTAATTACAAATTTTTAACTAGATTGTTGTCTTCAAAATGTTAAAAATAATTCTATAAAATTTTAATGTTATATTTTTTTTATGTATTTGAATCTTTGGAAATATAGAATTAAAAATAACTATTATCAATTAAATTTTTCAAAATTACAATTATTCAAAAATTTTTGAATTATAGGTATATTTTAAACATTTAATTATCTTAAAAAAAGTATTTAAAAATAATTTTTGAAAGATATATCTATAGTCCTTTTTCACACTACTTATAAGAATGGAAATAAGTTGTATTTCATACTAAAAATATCGTATTTTGTACTATTCGAGGCCTGATATTTTTGATAAAACGTCTATATTCTTGAAAAGATAAATTAAATGTACTTAGAAAATAAGAAATTTGTTGTATTTAGTAATGAAAAATGAATTTGCGTACTATTACAGACAGTAAGATAATTGTAAGTTAATCGTATTAATATTTATACTTTACATTATGTAAATTTTAGGTATTTCAAGAAATTACTTGACTGATGTAAACTTTGTGTAATCTCCATGCTCTTCCTAAAATAAGAACTGTGATATCACTGCCCTTTTCCTCCAAAAACAAGGTCTTGTAAATGTATTGTGCTGTTGTTAACAATTTTCTCCTGCAAATAAGAAACATTTTCCTTATATATTTTTAACTCAATTATTAATTCAATAGCTTGGAGTATTTCTTTTTATTGTTATCATTATTGTACATAAAAATATTTTAAGATAAGTTTTTAAGAATATTCATTGTTTCTAGGGGTTGATTTAATTATCATTAAAATTTTGCATAATGAAAAAATTTTTTAATTCTTGATGTAAATATTTTTAAAAATTATATAAAATATAAATAGATGAAGTAAAAACTTGAAAATTTTACTATTGTAATCTGAAGTAATATTTTTGTAGAAAAAGAATGTTAACTTTAACATTAATTTCAAATAAATATTTTATTGTGTTTTAAAAATGAATTACGTTTTGTTCTAAGCATGTTCTCAGTTAAAGAAATTTAAAAAAATTCATCTCACTTTAAAATGCAAAAATGTAAATTAATTAACTTTTTGAACTTGTTCATATATATGAGTGTGTTCTGCGTATAACATACACATACTTGTGTGTATGGGTTTGTAGGGCATGTGTGTAATGTGGGTAATGTGTTACGAAGGATGGACGAATGTAACGATGTTGTCATCCCAACAAAAAGCGAAAGTATTTTTGTGCCGCGCATCAAGGTGTAAGAGAGAAAAACATTTGTACTTATTGAATGAAAAAATATACACGTAACTCTTTTTCTATTTCTTTTGTAACTGATTTTAATTTATTAAATGTAGAAATTTCTTTAACTGTGCAGAAAATAAGAAATATTATTAAAACATAACAAAATTCGACGTTATTTTATTTCTTGCTAATATATTATAATATGTATAACTTTCACACTTAGGGTCTTATTTCTCAAGTGGATTATTATTAATTATTATTATTTCTTAAGAATATAGAAAAAGATTTTTTTAACTTTCTCAAAATTAATATTTAAAATGTTTACGGTGCTAGTTATGAAAATTATCAATTTGAAAAATATACAAGTTTTCAATATTTTCATTATTTATTGACTTTGATTTTTCATAGAATTTATCTTAATAGATGAATATTAATTTAAAAATAAAAAAAATGTCAAATACCAAATTTCCAAAGTTAAAAAGTAAATAGCAGTGGAATATCATTAAATTTTATAGCCTATAATTTATATTATCAATAAGTAATAAATATATTACACAAGAAAATTGACATAATTGAAAAATAAACAAAATCATCAAATTTTTTAATATTTTAATGCATTAAAAATCCCTGATAAAATTATAGAGAAATTAAGTAAAAATGATTAATATTAATTTTGAAAATACCTTTTTGGTGTTTGCATTGTTCTGTCGATGAAGTCCGATTCTGAATTTAATTCATCTTCTTCAATACATTTTCTTTTTCTGCCTCGATATACGGAATTCACCGCGATATTTGACATATTAAAAATAAATCTACTGGCGTAACCACCCATTTTTTTGCACTACTTTATTTTTAACTTAAAATTTCCAATGATATTGTGTTTAATCGTTTTTCATATCTACTTTCATATAAATTTAATATTATCATTAGAAAGCAATACCTTGCCAAGATAATTTTATATCGTAAAACGCACAAAAAACCACAAAGCACCTTCTTTCTTGAATAGTCTTGATGGAAAGATTCATTCAATCACATTCAAATTTCACTTTTGTATATAGTTAATCGCTGATGATCACATCCCTGATTTAATGGTTTGAACACACAGCAACAGTGAATGTAAACAGACTGAAAGAGTCTTATCGGAAAAAATGCAAACAGCTGTATGTTGTTATTTGTATATGGAACATCAATGTTTACCTAACGACACTAATGCATGTAATCCAAATAATAATAATAAAATAGTCACATATACACACACAAATTCAGACTTAGGCTTCTTTCACTTGTTGACAGAGTTGAGAAACTTTACAAAATTATCGTTCGGAGATTAATCCAGAGATGGGAACGTAACATATATAGGCCTAAGGCTGCGGTTACACCTCTGCAGGTTGTCATGGTAACGTACAAGAGTAAGAGAGTCACTGATTTCAAACTTCTCCCTTACTCTCGTTGCTCCTGCCTGCGCAGGCAGGCAGCCTGCAGAGGTGTAACCGCAGCCTAAGCGAGACGCATGCATATCCCCTAATCGCCAAGTCGTCGAATGATCAAATAGTCGAATGCCAAGTAATCGAATGGACAAAACGTCGAATGCTAAAAACATCGAATCGGCATTTAGTCGAATGCTTAAAACATCGAATTGTCAATACGTCGAATGTTTAAAACGTCGAATTATCAATTCGTCGAATGTTAAAAATATCGAATCGTCAATATGACGAATGTTCAAAACGTCGAATTATCAATTCGTCGAATGTTAAAAACATCGAATTGTCAATACGTCGAATGTTCAAAACGTCGAATGATAAAAACGTCGAATGCAAAAAACATCGAATCGTCATGTAGTCGAATGCTAGAAATATCGAATCTTCAGTTAATCGAATGCTAAAAACATCGAATTCTCAATTCGTCGAATGTTCAAAACGTCGAATGTTTAAAACGTCGAATGCTAAAAACGTCGAATCGTCATTTAGTCGAATGGTAAAACCATCGAATAGTCCATTCGTCGAATGCTTAAATAGTCGAAACGCCATCTGTTCGAATTATCAAGTAGTAGAATGGTAAAGTAGTCGAAACGCCATCTGTTCGAATTGCCAAGTAGTAGAATGGTAAAGTAGTCGAATGTTCAAAACGTCGAATGCTCAGAACATCGAACTGTCAATTCGTCGAATGCTAAAAACATCGAATCGTCAAAAGTTCGAAAAAGTTCTTTGTTTTAAGTTAATGTCTACTGAAGACAAAGAACTTTTTCGAACTTTTGACGATTCGATGTTTTTAGCAGTCGACGTTTTTATCATTCGACGTTTTGAACATTCGACGTATTGACAATTCGATGTTTTTAACATTCGACGTTTTGAACATTCGTCGTATATTGACGATTCGATGTTTTTAACATTCGACGAATTGATAATTCGACGTTTTGAACATTCGACGTATTGACAATTCGAGGCAAAGAGAGGAAACCTGTTTCTACTAATGTCGTTTTAGCTTGTGAAACATAGGAACACGTTCGATGGTTCGATGATGTGATTGTTGCTAAATAAAAAATTTAAAATAAGAAATAAACAAGTTGTTCATTTCATGATCATTAAGCTTCCTGAATATAATATATACCAATCGTTTAATTTTTTATTTTAGAATAATTATTTTAAAGTGTTAAGATAAAATTTCAAAAAATACAAAATTTCAATTTTTTGTGAAAAATTAAAATATTTATTAATTCTATAAATTTGAATAAAATATATACTTTATATACATGAATCAATTCTTTTTTATGTCAGGAATCCAATTTTGCCAAGAATTAATAAAAATTTTAATATAGAAAAAAGTTATTTCAAAAAATCCAAAAATTAATTTTTTCAAAAATTAAAAAATTGTTGAAAAAATTTTTTTTTTAGATATTTTCGAAAATCCTTCTGTCTGATTTTTGGTATTCGTGACCGTAATACACCTACAAAATTTTATCAAAATCCGTCAAGACATGTAAGAGAAAATTTGTCCACAAGAATCGGTGACATACACACACACATACATCCGGACATTTGTTCCTCTCGACGAATTATATATACTACACTTGAAAATTTGTAAAAATAATTGATTCTAAAAAATTCGGAAATCGATATCACTATAAGGCTTCCTTTATGAGGAAGCAAAATGAACCAAATTAATTTAAATTGACAATTTTAATGTAATAAAATATTTTTTAGGTATTATTTATAACAGATATTAATTACGAGGTAAAAATGGGTGCTTAAAAAAAATCATATATTTTGAGGTTATTGGGGATTTAAAATTGCAATGCGACACATAGTGACCATAAAGTGAACTAAAAAAAATGGCTGCTGTGGGTGTACAAGGTTGAAAAAAATGTTAATATTTAAAGTATTCTAATGTTTAAGAAATATTTGTTAAGATTGTTGTTCATTATTTATCTTTTTATTGAAAAACTACTTAAAATTAAAACCGAAAAGTCACAATTTAAGTTTATATTTTTTTAAATTTGTACACTCGTGCTCATTAATGCCTTCCCTCAGGGAAGGCACTAATTTCACGAACTTTGCCTACACTGAGAGAAATGGATAGTCAGATTTTGATGTTAAAAAGATGATGTTACACGATACTATCATTATGCTACTCCCAACCATCCCAGATGCTAAAAAAAATATAGTTATGCTACCCCGTACTACCAAGATGTTACTCCTGATGATATTGATGGTAACGGTGACTATCTAGATAGCTGTCTGTATACGTAGCATTAAAGATGGTCACCCTAACCACAATTATGTTACCCACTACTATAAATTTCTCTCCGTGTATACCATCTATATTGTATAAAAAATCAGCCAATGGAAAAGTAAAATTCCTATGGAATTATTGGCACGAACTATAAAAAATATAGAAAGTGGGCAAAACGCGTCAAATTAGTGCCTTCCCTGAGAGAAGGCATTAATGAGCACGAGTGTACACCCATTTCGTCCATTTTTGGTGTAAAACACTAGCGACACCGAGCCCGCGGTGGTAATTTTCATTGCCAATAAAATGTGTTATGAAAAAGTAATGGAAAAAGGTCAACATTAGGCCTTAAATGTGATAACATTTTATAACCTCAAAATATATGATTTTTTTTAAAGCACCTAATTTACCTCGTAATTAATATTTGTTATAAATAATACCTAAAAAATATTTTATTACATTAAAATTGTCAATTTAAATTAATTTGGTTCATTTTTATTTCTTATTTTAAATTTTTTATTTAGCAACAATCACATCATCGAATCACCGAACCATCGAACGTGTTCCTATAGGCCAACGCAGAATAGATCTGTAACCGGAACCGCAATCGTAAGCGTTACCGTAAGAATGAGTTAAAGAAGGATAGGTATATTGTTTATCCTTCTCTAACTCATTCTTACGGTCACGCTTACGATTGCGGTTCCGGTTACAGATCTATTCTGCGTTGGCCTTATGTTTCACAAGCTAAAACGACATTAGCAGAAACAGGTTTCCTCTCTTCGCCTCGTGGCGCGTAGCCGTAAGCTTCCGTACAGGTACGACCAGGGATGGGTTTTGACGCGTCACTCGAGGTTTTATACGTATAATACATTTTCGACGTATTATACGTATAAAACTGTATAAAACTAGGTAAAATACATAACCATGATGGCAGACTTATTTTGACATATTAACCCTCTTTACCATAACCTCAAATGTTTGTTATTTATTATTTATATTCCCATTATTCCTATATTTAAATTTTCAAAAAAAATTTAATTCATAAAAAAAGTTTTGCACTACTATGACACTAGTGAATATAGGTTATGTTTTATGCTTATTTATACATATATTACTGTGACGGCTATGATTAAATTTCTTGATTGAATGATTAAATTTTTTTTGATTAAATTAAATATGTAAAGATTTTAATTAATAAACATTTTATTTTACTATTAACAAAACGATAAAAATTTTGTTAATTTAAAAACTAAGAAATTTCAAAATACCACCTTTCAGTTACTGAGTTACGTCATCACATGTAATATACATAATGTAGAAAACCTAGGACGTAATATACGTAGTATTATACATGTATAAAACCACGTATTATACATCATGTATTATACGCACCCATCCATTGGTACGACCGACGACGTCGAAAACACCCGCAATATTCGAACGCAAGCATGTAAACACAGCTTTAAACTCTATTCTGATTTGGCCTTTCCAACCCTGTAATCTTCATGCCTGTAATACATAGAATAGTTCTTTTCATGAGTCGATTTTGTTCATGCTTGTATATCAAGATGCACATGTGCGATTGTGGTGCGATTAATCCGGCTGTCAGTCTAAATTAAATATTTTACATCATTCTCTGTTTAAAAGGTATTTTATTATTTATTTATACTATACTAACACTTATACATTAATTAATGCCTGTGTAACTGAAAATATCCTTTTCTATAAACAAATTATGTTAATTTTGTATGTAATTTAAGAGTAATAGCTTTTCAAATTTAAAGGTTAGTTTCAATATTATTTACAGTAGGTATCGAATACTTTATAAAGATAATTATGGACAGTGAAATTACAAAATCTCATTCAATAGAAGATGTACAAAAGAGTAAGGACGATGTGCTTGATAAAGTATCTGAGGAATTAAAAAAGGCCGTTTTGTTAAAAAGTGCTCCACTCCCTTCTGCCACACCGGTAGTAAAAGGTAAATAAATAACATCTTTCAATTATAAAGTTTAATATAATTTTAATTTATTATTATCTACGAGAAAAACTTGAGTGAATAATATTTCTAATTTCAGACATGAGTTAAACATTTTGAATTTACGTCAAAAAGAAAGAAATGTGATTATTATTTTATGCTAAAAAATTAATTTAAACTAGCAACACTAGTTTAGGCTGGCTTCTCACTCCCTTTTTTTTAAATAAAATTAGCAATTTAAAAAATAATAGAACGTAAAAATTTATAATTCAAATTTTTTTTATAAAAATAAAGTACGAATTGGAATATATAGTATTAAAATTATTATAATTATAATAATTAGGAATTCAGGGAAAAGTAAAGAATTTTTATTAAAAGTACTGAAAAAATTAAATTTTTAGAATTCATAAGAATATTTTGAATTATTGTCTTTTTTGTTTGACTCATAAACTATAAACAGGGTGGCCACATGTCAGTAAAGTCAGGGAAAAAAAATATTTTGTCAGTAAAGTCAGGGAAATGTCAGGAAAAAAATTTTTTGTCAGTAAAGTCAGGGAAATGACAGGAAAAATTTTTTTGTCAGGGCAATTAAAGAAGAAGGGAAATGTCAGGAAAAACAATTTTTTGTCAGTAAAGTCAGGGAAATGTCAGGAAAAATTTTTTTGTCAGGGCAATTAAAGAAATTAAGACGGTCATGGAATACATTTTTTGCTCTAAACAAAAAAATTTTTGTCAGGGAAATTCGTTGTTTCAATTAGAAATATTATAAAATTTCAATGTTGAATGAATTTAATTAGAAATTTTAATGAACTTCGATTTTTGAAAAAATTTAATAATTCCAAATCTTCTAAAATTAGTTAAATTTGTCAATATATATTTAATTAATTATTAAAAATAATGGGTTTATAGAAGAATTTTAGTTAAAAACACTTCAAAAAATTGAATTTTGGAGACGTTACAAATGATTGGAGAAATTCAATTATTTTCAAAAGTAATAATATTATTATTACAAAATTCAATTATGTTCAAAATTTACAAAAATATCTCGACAAAATACCAATTATTATATTTGTAAATTAAAAAATTCATCTTCTTCAAAATTCAATTATTTTCAACAAATTTCCCCATTTCAATGATTTTCAATATCTACTATTTTAATAAAATTACCCAAAAGAATTCAATTATTTAAAAACCATTTTAATCAAATTGTATGCAAACATTCAGTTATTTTCATAAATAATAAAAAATTTTCTGAAATTCCATTACTTTCATAAATAATAAAATTCTTAATTTTAGGAAACATTCAATTGTTCAATAAATTATTTATTCTTGTATTTAAATAATTAAATTCTCGTAGAATTTTCTAGTAAAACTTGATTTTAAAATAAATTTTAGTTTAAATTTTAGATAATAATTGGCAATGAAAATTACCACCGCGGGCTCGGTGTCGCTAGTGTTTTACACCAAAAATGGACGAAATGGGTGTACAAATTGAAAAAAATATAAACTTATATTGTGACTTTTCGGTTTTAATTTTATGTAGTTTTTTAATAAAAAGATAAATAATGACTTACAATCTTAAAAAATATTTCTTAAACATTAGAATACTTTCAATATTAACAATTTTTGCAACCTTGTACGCACCCACAGCAGCCATTTTTTAGTTCACTTTATGGTCACTATGTGTCGCATTGCAATTTTAAATCCCTAATAGAATATGAAAATAATTTTTAAGAAGTTACAGTAACAATATTCTTATAATATAAAATAATTATTTTAACACTCGATCCTCTTTAATGATTATAAAACATGAAGAAATCGATCAGTCCGCTCGGAGTAATCGTTTACTTTATGTTTTATAACAATATTTTTAAAGTGGATTAATTTCAAAAAGGTTTGAATTTAAATTTTTTGAAAATCTTAATTCCTATAGAAAAATAATAATAATTAAATAATTAAAAATATTTAAAAAAGAAATTATTGTTTTCGAATAATTTTACAATTAAAGATATTCGTAAATAAATTTAACAGAACATTTTTTCAATAAAATTTTTTTTCTTTTCTAAAAATTTTCAGTTTTATTTTCAATTAAATTTTCTAATTGACAAATTTAATTATTTATAACAAACAAAATGGGTATATTTTTTTTGTTAATCATAATTTTTAAAAATTTTTCTAATTTCTAATATTATTTTATTATATAAATTATGAAAAAATACCTGCATATTTTCGATTTGTCAAACAATATTTTTTAAAGAAAAAAAAACAAAAGCATACCCAAAAATTAACTTCAAACTGCGGACAGAATGAATGAAAGAATATGAAGATTATTATTGGGATCTCTTTTGGGGGCGTGGCTTAATAATTTGACCTACTCTCAGTAGTACCATTTTTCGACACTGCGTTAAAAAGCTACTCTGGTTGGTGGAAGCTGGACAAGTTTAGACAAAACGACCTACTGTCAAACACGCATAGAAAGGGTTTGCTGTGGCAGCGAACATTTTGCTGCCACAGCAAACCTTGTTCGTTGAAATAGGGACAGCGAAAAAGTTCGCTGTGAGATCAAACAAGTTCGCTATGACAGCAAACTCGACTAAATTTTTACTAATGTTTGCTGTCACAGCTAACATGTTCGCTGCCACTGCAAACTTCCGTGAAGGTTACAAAAATTTTTAACAGAGAGCGTCTCACGGTACAAGAGATCCCAATAGTTAATGATTAATAGAACAGTTTGATAAAATATCCAAGTGCTGCTTATTATTTTCTTTCATTATAAAACAAAATCATTTTTGTAAAATATGAACCTCGCAAATTTTATTTAAAGTATATGTGTCACTGAATAAGAATATGACAAAAATTTTTTTTATTTGGTTAAACCCATAAAAAATAATATAAGATACACTGTAAAAACAAAGTCTTCCTTTAAGCCAGAAATTTGTCTTTTTTCAAGGTGTAAACGGAAGTAGACCATATTGGCTGAATGTCAGTAATGATTAGAAGTTTAAAAAGAATACTCCCCAATTGATACAAGTGAGGTGTTAAATGAACTGAAATTCAACTGTAAGCTAGTAAGAAGGCTAAAATTCAGCCAAACCATCTAGCCAAATTTCAGCCTTCTTACAAGCTTACAGTTGAATTTCAGTTTATTTAACACCTTACTTGTATCAATTGGGGAGTCTTCCGTTTACACCTTGAAAAAAGACAAATTTCGAGCTTAAAAGCGGTGTCAAAGTCGATGCGATTTTTCCATTGAAGCTCAATGCAAAAATCCAATCGACTTTGACACCGCCTTAAAGAAAGACTTTGTTTTTACAGTGTATGTTCATATTCTTGAATTTTATTAAAATAAACATATGTCACATTTAATTTCTTATAACAAACAACAATTATTAAAACTATCAGTGGAAATTTCTCTCTTTAAGATAAAGAATTAAATGTTAATGCACATATATATTAGGTGAAATTCAGATTATAAAATGTTTATAAACTTGTTTATAATCGAATTAAAATATTAACATACTAATAAAACTAAACTTTCTGTCTAAGATTCACCAATTATAAATATAATTTATGGACTTATATATTATTAATAAAACACGAGTCAAAAGTAAACCGGCGACGCGACGCGCTATTCAGACTTTTCACGTTTGCAAATTGCGTCCCTTGTGACGTCACAATCAACTTTTTCAGCCTCGCCAGACTTACAGTCAGCTGTTAGCGTACCTTATTAGAAGTTAATTTCATCTAACTTTTTATTTTTTTTTTATTGTTTATACTCCTGCCCTATTGGCCTTACGCACTTCGACAAGAGTCCCCGAGAAATACTTTTTTTTGGATTAAGCATAACCATTCTACTTTAGAAATTTTTTCTATATATTAACCTAATTTTGCGTCTACAGCCGACTTTATTAGGAGTACTCGCATTACGCCTGGACCACCCGTCAATGGGTTTTCTCGCCAGAGAAGAGGGAAACTGTAGAAAACCTCTCTGAGTACAACCGGTTTATCGACAGTCGAGTTCTAATGGTGTGTACCGGACAATAATCGACGGTGCACATCATTATACGTCAACGTCAAACCTCCCGCTCAGATTGTCTCACGTGCCGGAAAAATACCAAGCCAAGTGGGCGCGAACCAAGGGTACTTATACCCTTGGTCCTTAAACGACCACCAACGCCAGGCATCTATCCGACTGAGCCAATCTGTCGGTCTAACTTTTTATTAATACCATTGGATCTGAAATTAAGTCCGGTGTATTACAAATAAATTACAAACTGAGTTTTATTTAAGTAAGAGTACAACTAACTTTAATTTTCAGTTAGTTTTTATGATTAAATAAAGTTGATAGCTTAAGATAATTAAAAAATTAAAAGTAGCCACTATTAAATTTAAGACTTTGTTTTTACTGTGTAAATAAGAAAAGGACATTTTTTAGCATTTTTTCCAAGTAGACCGAAAATTTACGAATACGATACGACTTTAGTTTGGAGGATCTGCATTTCCAACTCGGGCGTGCTGAGCGCCCAAGATGCGGCTATTGCAGTCTCAAGGTTTTGAGTCTCAAATCTTGGGTGTTCAGCGCCACCGACATGGGAACGTAGATTTCCCGAATTGAGAACGCAGCACATCCAAACTATAGTTCCTCCACTTTCTGACGATTGGGATTGCACGGTACTCAAAATTTTTTCAGTGTAGAATCCGCGCCGGTTGAATTGGAGAGTCAATACCAGTGCAGGCAGTCTGTACCGATTCGGATGAGAATGTCTGCTGGCGCGGTACAAAGTCGGATCCGACTTTCGGTACAGCCTTTCTACTGTCGGCAGTACAGGCGCGGTACAGGATTTGATCCAACCGCCGGATCAAAATTTATACCACCTCGCAACCGGCGTTGTACTGGCATTCGTCTGTCTAACGACCCGAGCGGTACAGACATTCTACCGACTGAGGACTATATAATTTATTTTTATTATTAATATATTAATTAATTTAATTTACTTACTTATTTATTGATTTACTATAAATAAATTATAAATAACTAAACAAATAAGTAATATTAAATAAATTTGTTTTGATTTATTCAATATTACTTACTTTTTTATTTACTTATAATAAATCAATAAATAAGTAAATTAAAAATTATTAATTCATTAATAAGAATAAGCTTAAAATATAGTAATTGTTACTAGTTTTCAAATTAGTTTTATTTTTATATAGGATAATTTTTTTTATAAATTCACTTTTAAAAATCTTACCACAAATATCTTTTAAAATCTGACAAGTTTTGCTATTTTTTATAATAAAAATTAATAATAATAAATTTAATCCATCATGCTTTAAACATTTTTTGTATTAATAATTTTTAAAGCAACCAGCGCGGACCAAATTATATTCTTTATTAAAAATTAAAATAAACGAAATGTTTAATTAACTATGCAAGGTGAATGTTAATTAATATTTATTATTTCCTTCAAATTAGTTGAGTGAAATAAATCTTTTTCTCTTTTTTTAAAACAGTTATAAAGTATGTTAGAAGGGTAAATCAAGCAACACTATAATTATTTTAGAAGAAATATAATGTTTATTAACCCCTTCGCAGTCAAGACCAAAATCTCATAGTCGACAAAAAAAATTTATCGGATTCTCTTGAAACTTTTTACTCGGGGGTTTTCTGGGTCGCTGATTACGAATCCGATATCAGATTTTGAAAATTCAAAATGGCGGATCCAATATGGCGGACGAATTTTTTAAAAATTTATCGGATTCACTTGAAACTTGTTACTTGAGGGTATTCGCTGATTACGAAAATCTTTTTAAACGATAATAAATCCAAAATTTTACCCCCGCAGTCAGCTGGTAAGTTACTACGTTTCTTACGACCCCAGAGTGTACCACGTGGAGGTATGCGGTCGGATTTTACACTCCTTTATTTTTTTTGTATTTTTTTTGTTTTATATTTTTTATATATTTTTTTGTTTTTTTAATTTTAAAAGTTTTTTTGTTTTGTTTTTTAAATTAAAAATTTTTTTTTGTTTAATATTTTTATGGTTCATATTTTATCAATGATATTTGAAGCAATTTTTGTTTTAACAATTTTTGGAGGTCTGCGTGATTGTAGGATTTATTTTTTTTTTAAATGATAATCTCTAAAGCATGGCACGGCACATAAAGCCATATTACCGCATTGTTTACATAAAATTGAAGTCTCTTTTCGAATGTTTTTTTTGTAACATTCAAGGCAACGATTATATTTCATCTTTCCATTGTCAAGTTTTTCAGTCGTTTCTGGAAAATGATTATTATGTACACCTGATGCAATTCGAGTTGATTGAAACTGCCTCCCAGGCGGAAAAGTCGGACGAACGTCGGAATTTACAACCGGCTGGGATCCGCGCCCGTACAGACCGCAAGTACCGACGGTCTGTACCGATTCGGATCTGAAAAAGCAACCGGCGCGGTACAGATTATGCTCCGACTGTCGGAACCGTCTTCCCACTATTGTCAGTACTGGCTCGGAACTGGATTTCTTCCGCCGGCGGATCTTATTCTTCTGCGGCGTCGGAAGAATGACGGATATGTTGAGTCTGTACTGGCTCGGTACTGGGGCGGATCCGACTGCGGATCTCGTCATTTATTGTCACGTTATAAATTAAATAATTATTACAAGTAATTGCATTATTTTAGAAAATAATTATTAATAAATTCATCTAATCAATATATTAAGTAATTATTTATTCAGACTTATTATTTGAAAATTAAATTATTAAAAAAATTTGTTATTTATTAATATTAGGTATATATTATTAATTAACATTAATATTATTGAAAATTAATAATAAATTATTAATATTAATTAATAATATCTTAATAATAATAAATTTATTGTTATTAATATATTATTAATTAATATTAATAATTTATTATTAATTCTCAATAATATTAATGTCAATTAATAAAATATTAATTAAAATTATTACCTAATATTATTACGTTCAATATTATTATATTGAGAAACAATTATTCAATATATGTATTATATAATAATAAAAATATAACAAGTTTCTTTTTTAACGAAATATTGAAATAGTCCTAAATATACATTCAATAAAGTATTGAAAATATAGCGGTATCATTGACGCGTAGTAATTCTGCAAGTTTTATTTGAGCTAGTGACACTTGAGAGTATTTAAGATTTGAGAATCCCATGCGAGCGTAGCATAGTGGTTAGCGTGCGTGAATTCGGTGCGTGAATATTCGGTTAGGCGTGGGTTCGTACCCCCAAGCGTTAAGATTTTTCAAATGTGTATGTAATAAAAAATTGCGTTTAAGTGTATAAAAAAATATAAAAAATGTGTAAAGTGAACTGTCAATGAATTGTCATCAGTATTTATCTTTTGCAATTAATTATTATTTTTTTATTGATATTTGTTGAAATTATCATTTGGATCCGACCCGGTTGTCAGTCGGTAGAATGCCAGCATTGCCAGCGCACATCTGGCTAGGAAATGAAAGATCCGCAGTCGGTACAGTGCCGGGTCCCAGCCGGTTGAATTATACACGGAACGGCTTCTCCCGGCCGGTCAGCGGGCGGTAGAATGCCAGTTCCGAGCCGGTTGCCAGCGCGCTCCTGGCCTACTATCGGGTCAAAAAGTATAGAGCCCTCACTTTAAAATGTTATAACTCTGTTAAAAAAATCGTACTGTATTAAAACAACTTGGAAATAGCAGCTGCACTATCCCCACGCTACTATACGAAAAATCAAAAAACCAAAAAATTTTTTACGTTTTTTACGAATTTTTGAAAGTGAAAAATACATGGTTTTTTCCTTGATTTTTACAAGTATCAACTTTGCATGTTTGTATCTCAACGAAAATGCAAACTATTGTTACGCTGATTTTTTTCCATTTAGTTTAAACCCTTTTTGAACATAATGTTCATCGACATAATCAATATTTTGTTAAATAAAGGAGATTATTTACAAAGAAAATAAAAAGCTATCTTCTTTGCAAATTATGGCACAGATTTGAGACAAACTTAAAATTATGCAAAATATGCTTCTGATTAAGAATCTGGAAGAAAAATTTGAAAAAAAAATTTATTTAAAGAATTATCCAGAAAAATGTTTTCAGTTTTTTGCTTTATTACTCCATTAAAGCAAGGTGCATGCAGTTGTAAATCTATTCCTCAAAGGCGTAGAACTGTAATATCTCAAACGACTGCTTTTTCTAGCTGTCGCAGGTATACAAGAAGGGTCTGTAAATTTCTGAGTAACTAAAAACTCAATAGTTTAGAATTCTGAACTCTTTATGTAGAGGAATTTTATCAGATTAAAAGAATTTTTTTTTATTAAATTATTTATATTAATAATAATTAATTATTATTAATAATTAATTAATTTTAATTAATTAATAATAATTAATAAAAATAATAAAAATAATTTAATTAATTAATTAATTAATGTTATTAATAATAAGTAATTAATAATAATATTAAAAAAAACTTTTCTTATTTATTTTGCAAAATATTATTTTACTTGGTAAATAAATTTGCTAAATAATTTTACTAATTGAGCTCCTGGATCAAAATAGTCGACTTTTTCGCGAACGCACGCGCTAATACCAGTCGGGTAACAGTGAGAGGCCCAGAGGCGCTCACTGCTACCCGACTGGTATTAGCGCGTGCGTTCGCGAGAAAATCGACTATTTTGATCCAGGACCTCAATTATTTTGCAAAACCTAATTTTGCAAAATTTATTTTTCAAGTTAAATTTAAAAAACATTAAACTTAGTTTTAAGTGAATTAGCATTTTTTTTTAATGTTTAATATTTTAAATACTGATACAATGAAGCATCTGCTTAAAAGTGAATGTCATTAAGTAGGTGTTTAAAAGCTCATTAAGCGGAATGAAAGGTGTTTCAGGTCAGTAATACATACCACTTGGATATTTCTATTGAACTTTCTGTTATTTTGAAGCCTTTCTTTAGTAATATGTTTCTGCATCATTATAAGGTATAATTTTCAAAATTTGAATTTTACCTTCCTACTGCAAAATCTATGACAGTCAGTTATGAACTACTGCGGTAGTTATGTCTCTTAAGAACGTCTGCTAATATAAGACAAATTTTAAATTTTTAAGTGTATCATTTCTTTGTAATAATGCGTCAAATTAGTGTCGGAAACTGCAATTTCTATGAAAAAAATGCTGGTGGTGAAGGAGACTGTCTTTTTAAGTGTTTTGCGATGCATTTTAATGTGAGAAGTAGTTATACGGTTCGACAGAAAATAGTATCTCATGTTATCAATCACTGGGAACAATTTCGGGAAGAAGCATTACATAGTTTAGATATTATTAATTCATCGAAATATAAATTTTACATGGGGAATCAAGGAGTTTATGGTTCTATGTTAGAATGTCGTGCGGCTGCATATGTTTACAATGTTAACGTTACTGTTATACGAAAAACTGAAAACAGTGAATATTACATTTTACCTTTCAAAAAAATTGGTGCGACAGAAACAATATCCCAGTAAAAAAAAACTAATTCAAATGAATTGAAACGAATTAACATTTTTGGTAGGCTCCAATTCGTATTTGTCACAAAGCGGGATTCACTCAAGCTCTTTGTATATTCAATTGAATTTAATTCAATATGTACCAATTTGTCCAAACGAATTCGCATTCGAAAGAAATGGCCAAGGAATGCATTGAATTCGTGCTAACGAATTGAAAAAAATTAAAGGCTCAAAACTTGTCCAGTGAATTGGTACGGATAGAAGGTTCGGAAGTTCAATACAGTTTCACGAATTCAGGAAAATTGCATCATGGCTCCAATTCGTATTTGTCACAAAGCGGGATTCACGAAAGCTCTTTGTGAATTCTTTTTAATTCATTTCAATTAGTTTTCGTTTACTGGGATACTTGCTATTTACAGGACATCATCATCAGAATCATAAAGATGGTCATTTTACTGTTTTGATTCCTTGTAATGAAAATAATTTATGTGTCGAAAACCAAATTCAGTCAGTAGATTCTAATATTACAAACAACCATGAAATAAATATAGAATGTGAAATTAATGAAAGTGATATTATTGAGTGTGAAATGAACCAATATGCTGTGTTACAAAATCTTACCCCTTTGACTATGTTCGAGGATATGCATCTCGAAAATAATAACGAAAATCTTAATGAAATTGAAAATAATCCAAACGTATCTTTATCTATAAGTTCGGATATGGATACCTGCGACGACGAATTGTGTTTATTTGAGAAGTGTGTTAAAAAGTGTGAAGGATATTTAACGAATAATACTTGCAATGAGAGACATTATTTCTTAGAGCAAGAAAAAAAATTTATTATATGTGCGAGGCAGTATTTTGAATATGAAAAAATTGTTGGACATACTGATACATCTAAAGTTGTACAGAGAACGGCAGATTGTTTGCAAATATCTACAAGCAGTGTAAAACGTATTACAAGTGATTTTGTAAAACAAAAGGACTTAAAAATTCAACACAAAAGTGGAAGGCCTTCAATTGAATGTGATGAATTTCTTCAAGGTTTAATTAGAAGAAAAATTCACCAGTTTTATATTAATCGCGAATATCCAACTACTAAAGCTCTGTATTAGGGTGGTTCTTATTTTGGAAAAGTTGGAATTTCTTAGGTCGCCGGCCGGAATTTGAATTAAAATGTGAAAAAAATGAGATTCCCAAAAGAAAAGCCCATTTGATAAATTTTATCCCGTGCCGCAAAAGGGTTAAAGTTTAAATGGGATTTAACATGGGTTTGGTGTACTTCTGCAAACTTTGTATTATAACTTTTACATTTTTTAAAAATTTGACTTGGGTCTATGTATTCCCATAGTTTTTCGTACGCTGAACACGAATATGATGTCAAAAATAACTTTTGACAGCTACCAGTTGTCAAAAAAGCTGTCAAATTTTGAAGATGAGAATTTTCTCGACTTTTACATTAATTTCTACGAATAAAAAGGTTTCTTGTGAATATTTCAGTTTATACAGTACCGTCCGAAATTGTCAGTCCACCCATTTTCAAAGGAATGACAAAAATTTTTTAACATAAAATTCATGAAAAGTAAAATTTTTTTTGGTTTATATTTTGAAAGACGATAAAATTTTGAAAAGAATAAAACCTTACAGAAGTCATTTGGCCAAAATTTGTAAAAGATATTCTTAAAAATCGTCATTTTCAATGTTTTACAAAAATTTGAATAACTTCTAAAATAATGAACGCTTTTTAATAATCTTAGGCTTATTTTGAAGACCATTTTCTACAGAATAAGAATTACTTATAGGCATTAACCTGTAATTTTTAACTTGGAATAAGCATGACGTCAAAGTTGGACAAAAAAATTCAAAAAATTTGAAATAATATTATTAAAAGAAAAATAATTTTTGAAATTCAAACATATATTTTTATTAAATTCTCTTGAAAAATCTACACCATATCATGTTTTATATATGTTCTAGAATAGTTTTTAGTACAAAAAATTGATTTCAAATTTTTACAATTTTTTTGTCTAATTTTGACGTCATGCTTATTCCAAGTTAAAAATGACAAGTTAATGCCTATAAGTAATTCTTATTCCGTAGAAAAAGACCTTTAAAATAAGCCTAAGATTATTAAAAAGCGTTCATTATTTTAGAAGTTATTAAAATTTTTGTAAAACATTAAAAATGACGATTTTTAGGAATATCTTCTACAAATTTTGGCCAAATGACTTCTGTAAGGTCTTATTCTTTTCAAAATTTTATCGTCTTTCAAAATATAACCAAAAAAAAATTTTAGTTTTCATGAATTTTATGTTAAAAAATTTTTGTCATTCCTTTAAAAATGGGTGGACTGACAATTGCGGACGGTACTGTATTTAGCAATTTTATACCCTTTGACAGTTGCCAGCTGTCAAATGAGTTGTCAACTTTTATAGAAATCAGATTTCAAAGAGTTTTAAATCAATTATCACAAAAAACTTCGAAAATTGCTAAATGAATATTTTTTTCTAAAAATAATTTTTTAAAGACAAATAAACTTTAAAATATATGTAGTATAAAAATATTAATTATTACGTGCCACTTGGGTACAACTTATTATATGTATTTACATATTTGATTTTCATAATTTAATTAATTAATTAAAAAATTATATTTTGTATTAATTTGTCTAATACATATATGTTTTTAAGTTTAATTTTTTTAAAAATTATTTTGAGGAGGAAATAATTTTTTATAAATTTTAAAATTTATAAGAAGTAATTGGGAACGTCTTAAAAATCCTATTTAATAGAAGTTGACTACTAAATTGACAGCTGTCAACTGCCAAAATATATTAAATACCTATATATGAACTAAATTTACCTACAGAACCGTTTTTTTTGATAATTCATTTAAAACTCTTTGAAAACTGATTTTTATAAAAGTTGACGACTCATTTGACAGATGGCAACTGTCAAAGGGTATAAATTTGCTAAATATAAACTGAAATATTCACAAGAAACTTTTTTATTCGTAGAAATTAATGTAAAAGTCGTGAAAATTCTCATCTTCAAAATTTGACAGCTTTTTTGACAACTGGTAGCTGTCAAAAGTTATTTTTGACATCATATTCGTGTTCAGCGTACGAAAAACTATGGGAATACTTAGACCCAAGTCAAATTTTTAAAAAATGTAAAAGTTATAATACAAAGTTTGCAGAAGTGCACCAAACCCATGTTAAACCCCATTTAAACTTTAACCCTTTTGCGGCACGGGTTAAAATTTATCAAATGGGCTGTTCTTTTGGGTATCTCATTTTTTTCACATTTTAATTCAAATTCCGGCCGGCGACCTTAGAAATTCCAACTTTTCTAAAATAAGAACCACCCTACTCTGTATGAACAGTTACAACGAGATGTTTCCGATCTTCCTGATTTTAAATTAACAACTTTAAAAAAATGGATGAAAATGTTAAATTTTTCATATGAAAAATTGTGTAAAAAACCAGTTTGGATGGAGAGCACAAAAATAGCAGCGCAACGAGATAAATATTTAATTACTATTAAACAATACCGTGATAATGGTTATAAAATATTTTATACTGATGAAACTTGGTGTGGAGCAAATCATAGTAGAAAATTTGGATGGGTTGAAAATTTCATTATTCAAGAAAATATTAATTTTGATTATTATAGAGATCACGTTCAACAAGTTTGTGGAAAACGTGGTGGATTTGTTACACCTTCTGGAGCCGGGAAACGTGTTATAATTTTACACATTGGTGAAAAATTTGGTTTTGTTGATGAAGGCTCAAAGTGTTTTATCGGTAAAAAAGGCACTGCTGATTATCACGATGAGATGAATGCAAAACATTATGAGGAGTGGTTTCGACATATATTGACCGTGCTTCCAAGTAAATCTGTTATTGTTTTGGATCAAGCTCCTTATCATACAATGCTTGATCCAGAATTTCGGAACCCGACAACTCAGTGGTTGAAATCAAAAAAAAGTTGAGTGTCTAATTAAACGCGATGTAGAAGTTCCTGAAATTGCACAAAATTTTAATGAATTGTCAAAACAATCACTTCTTGAACTTGCAAAGCCTTATCATTTTCCTAAACAGTATTTACTTGAAAAAATTGTAAATGAAATTCGTAGTAGTGACGTTAAATTATTGTGGTTGCCTGTTGTCCATTGTGAATATAATCCTATAGAACTTATATGGGCTTATACAAAAAATTATGTTGCAAAACATAACAAAACATTTCATGTTAACGATGTTCATAAATTGTGTATTGAAGCAATAAATGAAGTTACTCCGAGATTATGGGAAAAGTGTGTGCGGCATGCAGAAAGTGAAGAAGAAAAGTCGCGAAAATCAGATACATTAATAGCTAACAACATTGAATCAATAATTATAAATACTGCAGAGGAGAGTGATGAAGACGAACTCAGTGATAGTGCAAGTACAGACAGTGAAAGTAACGATTAAAATAGTATCCCTTATTATTGTGATAAACCATATGTTTAAACTTTGCACTGTTATTGAATGGACACTCCAATACCAGTCACGAAGCAGTTAATCAGACCATGGTTTCTCTCACTGCCGTTGTCTGGTATTTGAAAGTCCGACCGTGTGGTTGGTAAGTTCTGGTCCTGGGTAGCGTGTGCTTATACCAGCAAAATGGCTTTTTTACAAAGAAAATCTTTGGGCGGCATAGATGAAACATTATTCGTAAGAAATTCGATTCATTTCTGGCGAAAAATGTCCTTACAGTACAATTATTTAAAAAAAATTGTTTAAACAATTAGGAAAAATTACTTCAAAAGATCAGATTAACAAAGAAAAAGTTTAATTACAATAATCTAAAGCAAACTTCTAAAAATAAATATGTATTTTTAAACATAACTTACTATAAAGTGTAGTTGTTTATAAAAATTGTTTATAACAATTTTTAAAGGCGATAACTTTTTTTTTACTACTTACACACCGCCAGGCACTAAATGTGCAACAATGTTAAGTATGCAAGAATTTTTTTGCGCATAAGAAATCGAGAAATGTAAAAAAATTTTTTTTACACTTTGCATAAACATTAAAAATTTATAAAACAAAAATTAAAAAATCGACTCTCACTGATCTCTTCATAATTTAGTTTTGCGTCAGAGAAAAAAAAGTTTTTTAATTTGGTTTTAAATTGCGGTCTAGAAGTCAATTTGAACCAAATTTTGTCATTTTGCCCCACTGTGCATCGAAACGTTGTCAACAAATTGAAAATTTATTGTTTCATTTAATTATTTCTTCCTTGAATCGAACAAATATTATTTATTAACAATATACGGAAGGATAAAAGATTATTTTAAATTATTTTTTTCTTGAGAAATATGTGAAATAATTAATTATTATCTAATTTATTATTTAATTTTAATCAATAAATGTTCATTGTTACTACAAGAAACCAAAATTAACTAATAAATTTTTTAACTTTTTATTGTCAATTATGTGTATGTATTTTATAATAGTCTTCAGTGTACATTTTTGCTGCTAATATTCCTAACAACGACTTGAAAATATTTTACTTCTTAAATTCCTTTTTACCTACACCCTTGAAAAATCACACAAAAAAAGTCCAGAAAGTAGTAAATTATAAGTAAGAATAGAAAAGTAGCGGAAAAACAGGTACAGTAGTATACTACTGCCATTGAATCCCCTACCATTGACAAAAGGGTTCATGTCGCTCCGCACCTTGCTTTAATGGAGTAATAAAGCAAAAAACTGAAAACATTTTTCTGGATAATTCTTTAAATAAATTTTTTTTTCAAATTTTTCTTCCAGATTCTTAATCAGAAGCATATTTTGCATAATTTTAAGTTTGTCTCAAATCTGTGCCATAATTTGCAAAGAAGATAGCTTTTTATTTTCTTTGTAAATAATCTCCTTTATTTAACAAAATATTGATTATGTCGATGAACATTATGTTCAAAAAGGGTTTAAACTAAATGGAAAAAAATCAGCGTAACAATAGTTTGCATTTTCGTTGAGATACAAACATGCAAAGTTGATACTTGTAAAAATCAAGGAAAAAACCATGTATTTTTCACTTTCAAAAATTCGTAAAAAACGTAAAAAATTTTTTGGTTTTTTGATTTTTCGTATAGTAGCGTGGGGATAGTGCAGCTGCTATTTCCAAGTTGTTTTAATACAGTACGATTTTTTTTAACAGAGTTATAACATTTTAAAGTGAGGGCTCTATACTTTTTGACCCGATAGTAGTCACTATTCGGTAGAATGCCCGTTCACATTCGGTTGGCAGGCGGTTCCGAGCCAGTACAGTTACACCGGCGTCAGTACGGGCTAGGATCCGCGCCGGTTGGAAATTTCCGCCTGGGCTGTCCTCTTTATGATGCGTTTGAATAAGCTCTTGTACGAGTAAAAGTTTAAAATCTAAAAGAGTGATTTTTTTTTCTTGATGAAGGGATTTATAGATCACGAATGAGTTAAAAATCGCGATGTCAACTAAATGAAAATAGACTTTCTGATACCACTTCAATGTTTTTCGTGAAAGCTGATACGGTGATATTCCTTGGTCCATCGTATCAACACCACCCATGTTGTTGTTGTAAGAAACAACAACATTTGGTTTTTTGATTCTTTCTCCAGTCTTAAAATTTTTTTTTCTAGTGTCAATCAACTCGGGTGTGTGGACAGTTGTCAACATTGTCACAATTTTCTTATCATGCCACGCTACAAAACATAATTTAGGAGTGTGGAAAACTTTCATTTGTCCCTTTTTAATCTCTTTTACATTTATTTTGGGTAAACGCTTCCGATTAATTCTGACAGTGCCAGTGACATTTGTCTTCTGATTGTGCAATTGCAAAGCTAACATTGGAGATGTATACCAATTGTCAATATAAAGGGTTCGACCTTGTCCATTCAAATCTCCAATTAGTAGCTTTACAACCTCTCCAGAGATACCGATTCTTTTATCAGTATAAGACTTGTCTTCATCCTTACCTGCGTAAATTTTTATATTATAAGCATATCCGCTTTTCGATTCACACAATTCATACAGTTTGATTCCAAATCGCGATCTCTTATTTCTGTTGAACTGCTTAAATTTTAGACGACCTTTCCAGAGCAATAACGATTCATCAATCGAAATATTTTCTCCGGGTCTATAAACTGCCTGAAAACTTGTAATTAAATGATTTAAAACTGGACGAATTTTATGAAGAACATCAGGACTGTCATCATTGAGACATTCAAAGTGAAGCAAAGAAAGAATAAGCCTAAATCTATTATAAGACATACATTCTCTGAAATAAGGGGTTTCTAATGCAGGTTCTTTTGTCCAGTACATTTCTATTTTAGGTTTTTTTATTATGCCCATCAAGATAACCAAAGCATGGAAAACATAAATTTCTTCGCTATCTACAGGAAGGAAATTCAAAACTCGAGATTTTTGTTTTAACTTTCCCGCTTTTCTAAGGTTGTCTGTTTTAGTTTCTGCATAAATGTTTGTTTGTGCAGAAATCATGTCCATAAAATCTTTACCACAAAAAGCTTTAAAAATCTCTGCTGGACTGCTTTGAACATTTAACCCAGAGTCTGATTGAAGACCAGAATTATTATCGGAGAAAGGATGAATGATAGGATTAAAACATCCAGCGTTGGTCCACTTAAGATCATGTAAAATATTTTTTAATCGAACTTTTAGAGGTAACTCAGATTCATCGCATGAATCCTGATCTGATACATCAGATGTGTTCTGAGGTACGTCATCTGTTTCGCTATCACTGTTTTCACCAATTAAGAATTCGTTAATAGTTTCATTACTGTCAGAATTAGTATCATGTGATGAATCAGAATATACCCCTAAGTAACAAGTTTCAAGTGAATCTGATGAATTTTTGAAAATCTCGTCCGCCATATTGGATCCGCCATTTTGAATTTTCAAAATCTGAAACCGGATTCGTAATCAGCGACCCCGAAAACCCCCGAGTAACAGTTTGTGGACAAATCTGTGCGTTTTTGTAGCCAAAAATCTGCTTGCGTCTATACACGTCATCGACAGTTTGAGCCCACCTGCACCATGACGTGTATACACGTCATCGACTGCCAAGGGGTTAATAGTTGAAAATGTAGTTAAACTTAATTTCGACATGTAATTCTTTCGCAGCTAGCTGCCTCTTTTCCGAACCGTGCTCTATGCTTTTCTTATCTAATTTGATCTCTCAATTCTCCGGTTTACCGCCTAAAATACTATGAGCTATACTAGCTCCGTCTTTTATATAAAATAGCAATTTAAAATATAGCGCGTATCTTTAAAATGCTAACAAGTATAAATGAAGTGCAGTTAGTTACAAATGTTTATTATGGTTAATTTTGTATTGATTTCGAATAATTATAAAGTGAAGTATTCAACTAATTATTCTTAAATAATAAAATAAAGATAAATATTAAAAACATTGAAGATTAAAAAATATAATAAAACTATATTTATTTGCATAATATAAATAAAATGCAAAAATATTGAAAAATATTTGAGTAAAAATTATTATTCACTTTATATAAGTTGTTGTTTCCGGGCGGTATTGTATATTGGCGTTGTTATGCTCACATCCGCAAGCGAGCGAATAGCGTAGTGGTTAGCGTATTAGACTTCGGTGCGTAGATTAGGATAGGCTTGGGCTTCGTATCCCACTGCGAGCGTTTAGAATTTTAATGTGTAAAAAAAATGTTAAATGTGTAAAAAATGCTTCAAATGATCTATAAAAAATGTTAATTAACATGCACCATGCATAGTTAATTAAATATTATTTTTATTTTATTTTTCAATAGAGAATATAATTTGGCCCGCGTCGCTTGCTAGGCGGACGAATGCCAGTAAAACGCCAGTAGAAAGTCATGTTTCGGAACAAAATTTGGCCCGTCCTGGTTGCCAGACGGACGAATGCCGGTACAACGCCGGTTGTTCGGCGGCATCAAATCTGTACCGAGCCAGGCGCGCAGCCACTACAACACATTGTCAGGTTCCAGTATAATGTCTGCACCGCTCCGGTCGTCAGGCGGATCCATGTCAGTACAGTCTTACCGACGTCTGTACAGGCGCGGTACGCTGCCAGGAGGAAATTTCAGTCTGGGGTATTAAATTAAACTGTGTAGAGTTAAAATTAAACTTTTTCAAAATTCGTATGTATAGAATTAACGGTGTACAGTTGCACTGTATACAATTTATTAAAATGTGTAGAGTTGATACCGCGCAGACATTACAACATGAACAAAGGAATCAACAAAAATTTAGTTTTAACACAAACTTACAATTATGTAGTGAATTATTCTAAATTATAAAATTAATAAAATTAATTTTCGGTATCAAAAATAAAAATTAATTACACGAATGCACAACTTCGAAGGAATTCCACTTGACATGTAAAAATAATGTAACATTAACAAATAAGCAAAAAAGTCATTAAACAATTCATTTTAATTATATTTATAATATAATTTTGTCATTAACCCGGCGAGTATGAGGTTGGGCATGTCATGCCCCACACTTACTTAAACCTTATTAAATCCAAAAATTTTCACTATATCGTTTTGGCACTTCGAGTAGCTGAAGTTATGGGTTCATAAGAGAAGATGGTGATGTGGTGATAGTGTTGTGCAAATTATGTCTTAAATTACTTGGACGTAAACTTCATTTTGACATAACATTTTGCCTATATGTGCACAACATGGGAGACTTTTTTGCCTTTAAATGAAAGAAAATTGAATCGTAATATACTCTAAAAAGCAGTATTATACTTCTTATTCTATACTGTTTAAAGTCCTAACTTTATAAAAGTGAAAATTTCATTTTATAAAAGTTTAAATATTTTATTGTTTTATTTAATCATATGATAAATATTAAGACAAAGACTTGTTTTTGTCATCATAAAAAAATAAATAAATAATTAAGAAAATACATTTTAGTACATGCCTTTTTATAATATAATACACGGAGAGAAATTTATAGTAGTGGGTAACATAATGATGGTTAGGGTGACCATCTTTAATGCTACGTATACAGACAGCTATCTAGATTGTAGTATTTACTATCAAAAGATTATTGAAATTTGATTGTACAGGTAACAATCTTTGATGTTAAAAATGGTTGGTTGGGGTTATACCATCAGAGATTATTGCCAATCGCCAGAAGAGGGCAGAAGTATGCAGAGCGAGCACAATGTCCGAGCTGTCATATACTTTGAATTACATTGCTTTCCAATTTTTCATTTTATAATACCGTTTACGCATGGATTTGAACAATCTTTTCGGTTATTATATTTTAGAAGACGGTTATTCAGTGCATGCAAGCAGATTTTGTAAAAAGTGTCTGTGTTCAGAGAAAACTTTGTTAGAAAATGTTTGTTTACCTATTTCAGGTCTTTTTTCAGTGCCGTTCTATTGGGCGATAATATCGGAAATCTCATTTAACCTACAAATTTCAAAGACTTTACAACACTTAAAAAAATTTATTGTAAAATGAGAATAACTTGTGCAAGCATTGACCTGTCATTTTAAAAGAAAATCCAATCGTTCGAAATTTTGAGGTTATAAACATGTATAAATTTTATAGTCTTTGATTAACTATAATAAAAATAATTAACTAACTGACAATAGTTGGAATCAAAGGTTCCACATTCCACAACACTGCAATATTTTTTACAAAATTGTCCATTTTAGATGAATCCGAAAACACTCACGAATTTTTTCAATTGCATTGAAACGTGTTGTCATAGTTAAACTTTGACAATATTTGATAGTAGTGACTACAATCAGAAAGTTAGTATATTTATATGATCTCGGGTAACATCTTAGATTGTAAAAAGTGGATAGTAGATTGTACCCAGTAACATAATGATGGTACCACGAACAATCTTTTTTTTAACCATCAAATTCCAACTATCCATTTCTCTCAGTGTACCAGAAATTAACTTAATATAGCCATATGTAACATTTATAAGCAAATTTACAGTCTGGGTATGTCATGCCCACCACATAGTCGGTGTAACAGTTTCGCGCCACATACTCGCCGGGTTAACCAACAGTGGAACAAAAAATGTTTTGAAAACTTCATTTTTTTATTTAACGTAACCTCACTTTTTCGAGCTTTTTCTGGCTTTGAAGCTTCATAATTTAATATTAATTATGTTTAAACTAAATGTCTTTTTAGAAATGTGTTGAGGAGTAAATTGTCGAAAGATATAGAAACTGGGACGCATGATTATTCCCCAAATGTCATTTTTCCGAAATGTCATTTTACCGAACTGCACTTTTGCGAATAGTCATTTTTGCGAGAAGCCAATTTTGCGAAATGTCACTTTTGCGAATTGTCATTTTTGCGAATGGCCATTTTTACGAATTGTCAATTTTCCGAAAAGTCATTTTTGCGAATCGCCATTTTTACGAATTGTCAATTTTCCGAAAAGTCATTTTTGCGAATTGTCATTTTTGCGAAAAATACAATAGTGAATTTATAGACCTAAAAGTTTTCTATTGTATTTTTCGCAAAAATGACAATTCGCAAAAATGACTTTTCGGAAATTTGACAATTCGTAAAAATGTCGATTCGCAAAAATGACTTTTCGGAAAATTGACAATTCGTAAAAATGGCAATTCGCAAAAATAACAATTCGTAAAAATAACTTTTCGCAAAAATGACTATTCGCAAAAATGACAATTCATAAAAATGGCAATTCGTAAAAATGGCGATTCGCAAAAGTGACAATTCGCAAAAATGACATTTCTCAAAAATGACAATTCGAAAAAATGTCAATTCGTAAAAATGGCAATTCGTAAAAATGGTGATTCGCAAAAGTGACAATTCGCAAAAATGCCATTTCTCAAAAATGACAATTCGCAAAAATGACTTTTCGAAAAAATTACAATTCGTAAAAATGGCGATTCGCAAAAATAACTTTTCGGAAAATTGACAATTCGTAAAAATGGCGATTCGCAAAAATGACAATTCGCAAAAATAGCTTTTCGAAAAAATGACAATTCGCAAAAGTGGCATTTCGCAAAATTGGCTTTTCGCAAAAAAGAGTATTCGCAAAAATGCAGTTCGGTAAAATGACATTTCGGAAAAATGACATTTGGGGAATAATCATGCGCCCCATAGAAACTGATTTTATTTTGCAATGAGGAAAACAAAAGTTATTTAAAAAATACTGAAACCGTAGAGGGAATCCCTCCCTAGGTGTGTGACGGAGGGTTAAATTTTACATAATCTATATATGGGTCATTCCAGGACAAATCGGAAATTATTTTGCTTTTGCATCTCAAATTTTTTTTAAACATTTTTTTCTTTTATTACTCTTTGAAATGAGCTACCTTGATTTTTTTCAAATTTTTTCATAAAGCGGTTCAGGAGATACAGATTTTTGAAAAATGACGTTTTTTACGTAAATTTTTGTTTTAAATATGACTCGATCAAAAATTGATCAAATTGGACGTTATTATAATGAAAAGTTTTGTTTTCACGCGTAGTTTTTAATAAAAATATTTTTAAAAAAATTTAAAATAATTTACGATAAGATTTTAAAATTTTTAAAATAAAATTTCATTTTTAACAATGTATGTATATCGATCAATTTTTTCAAAATTTTTTGTAAGAAACTAGCACTAAATTAACAATTTTTAAGCCTTGTCGTTCGATCATCGGCAAACGATGGGATCTATTTATTTAAAAATTTTTAATTTTTATATACACACAGTGAAAACGGTAGGCCTAACTTGTCATTTGACCAAATCATAGTTTCACACAGAAAGAAGGTTAAGTTTGGAGAGACTCAGTCTGAAAACACATTTGCTGTGAAAAATTTGTGTGATTTTGTCAAATGGCAAGTTAGTCATTGGCCACCATTGCGTATATAAAAATTTAAATTTTTTAAATAAATAGATCCCATCGTTTGCCCACGACCGGACAAGGCTTAAAAATGGTTAATTTAGTGCTAGTTTCTCACAAAATTTTTTGAAAAAAATCGATCGATACATTCATTGTTAAAAATGAAATTTTATTTTAAAAATTTTAAAATCTTATCGTAAATTATTTTAATAATCATCAGAGATGACATGAGAATCGATTTAAGTCCAACTTGGTAGGTTATTAGGTATTGACCCAAGGAAGGTTTTTAAATTTACAGATTTAAAAAATATTAATTAGAACGAAATAAGATATTCAATTTTTTCAAAAAATTCAAAAAATCGAAAATTTCAAAATTTTTTATTTTTTTATGGATTGCTTTTAAAGTTTCTATACTTGAGTATTACATGTTATTTAGTCACATTTTAGCATAATTTGGCAAAAATAAAGTCCTATAACTAATATGTAAGTATAAAAATGTTTTCAAAAAATCGAAAATTTCAAAATTTTACATTTTTTCATGGATTGCTTTTAAACTTTCTATATTTGAGTATTAGGTACATGTTATTTTAGCATAATTTTGCAAAAAAAACTATCCTACAACTAAGATGTAAATATAAAAATATTTTCAAAAATATGATATTGCAGGATGTCAAGAATTGTAAGTCACCTGTGATACATACAATACAAGCATATTATGCCACTAGGCAAAAACTTATATGTTAAAACGTTTTTTTATTTTAACTCTAGATTCAACTTTTAAAGATGTTTTGAGCAATGTAAAGACAAAAGTTAACACGGTGTCTATTTTTGTTTAATTTTCATGCTTTGTCCAAATTTTTCACGGTTTATCTTTTTTTTGTCAAATTTAAATTTACTTGATTTTATCCATAAATAAATCTACAAATGGCTATAAAAATTTACTTTTTTTATGAAAATACTCTTTAAGTTCATATAAATATAGATTATATTACTAGCTGTCGTACCCGTCTTCGACAGTTTTCTGTTTCTACTAATACATTTAACAGGGTATCTACCAAACGGGAAAAACTGGAAAAGCTGGGAATATGCCGAACCGAGAATTTTCCTATCAAATTAAGAAAAAGTTTTATTATATTAATTCGCTTTTAAAAAATTGCTTTTTACTTTAATTTTTATTGATGTATAATATTTATGAAAACAGACTCAAGTCAAAATTTAAGCTCTACTTTCAGCCTAAAATATAGGTCTTATGTTAGGTTTTATCAGTCGTAACGTAGGGTCTACTTGCGATACAATTTGTTCCAATTAGACTACTATCTATAACTCCAAAAACTGGGTGGAAAATTATTGATAAATTTTTAATACATTAATTAAAGTACTACAAATTGACAAATATTGTTCTCTGCATTTGAATTGGTTAAAATAACTAATTTGATAATAATAAAAAGTCAATCACTGATTCAAATAGTAATATTTTCCTACTGAAAAAACTAATGGTAACTAATTATTATTTTTTTCCGGTCAAATTAAATTCCCGAGCTACTTTCTGATTTTCCAGATTGGTAGACACACTGTTAAATGTATTGGTAAAAACTAAAACCCGTCGAAGACGGGTACGACAGCTAGTATTCAATATTAAGGGAGGTGTTCCGGTTGTGGGCACTCTTTTGTTTTTGCCTCATAACATTTGTCCATGTGCATATTATACAAATATATGTGTACTAATTTAAAGCTAGAGGTCTAAGGTGACTGTCAGTGAAGGAATTAAATTTATCCCTTTAAATAAAAAAGTTTTATTAGAAATTTAGTGAAATGGAAATTTTTTGACAAAAAATTTTTGTACCCGGTTGTGGGCACCCTTGAAAAATCCGCTAAAAATGGAAAAATATTAAAGGAAACCAACACAAATAAAGAAGAAATGAAAGTTTCTTTATTTTAAGAGACTTTGCCGGGATAAAGAACAAAAATGATGACACGTTTTTACACTATGCTCATCGCTAACAAAAGCATAATGCTTGCATGTGAACGACTATATATTCATCGCATTTAATGGAGTTTGCGGCTTTCACTTTCCTTGGCAGAAAGTTTAGATAGATGAGACAGTAGTCCACATCATTGTCAGATGGTAGAGCCTCCTTAACATAAAGGTGCCCACAACCGGGAATGACAGTCATTTTTTAAAAAGACCAACACATTTTGTGATGCAGGATTTTGGTTAAACACGAAGGTAAATCACAAAATATAATGACAACACTGCAAAAAAAATTAAACCCTTTTTTCTGAACGAATCTACACCCATATGTTGCTCTTCGAAAACAATACAAAATTACTTTTTTATTAATTTAATGCAAATTTTCTTTATTATGCTCACAGCTATTACACAAATGCATATATTTGTTTCGTTATCAATACGAAAAGTCCGTATTGTCAACGAACACGACTTGCAATACTTAGATCAGTAAAGTCTGCTTGCCGTCGAAGTTTACGTAGGGGTGCCTACAACCGGCGCACTTCCCCTATTAAATAAAAGATAGATATTCTACCAGTGAAAAATAGATGTGCTAACCAACTCGAAAGTAAATGTGCACTAGAGAATTGGACAAAGTAACTAAGAGAATGTTTCTCCTAGATATTGGAATTGGTTAAAATATCAAACTTTTAAGGATCTAATAAAATTGATCGCACTATCCAACTAATTAGATCGCGCTCCAGAGTCTATTAAAAATAGATATACATTATCCAATACTTAGTACATATAATCTGTCCAACTATTTTTCTTCACGTACGTTCCAGGCACCGCATGTCCTTGACCAGGCTGCACTTGAAAACTTGTAGTGGAAGCCGTCCTTGACTCGTTCTGATTTCCTCACAAACTTTTCGGGGTCACTGATCGTCAAATTCAAGGAATTAGGCTAAATTAATTAAAATTTTTCAAATAATATATATTGTATAATTAAAAATTTTAACTGTCTAAAATTAAAAAGAAGAAAAAATAGGGGCTGACTCGCAGCGACACAAAGCTCCGTAGTACATATATTATAGTACATTGTGCAACGAGGACGCAAAGCGCAAGTTTCTCGTCCGAGCTTGATTTTGCAGTACGAGGCGAAGCCGAGTACTGTAAACAAGCGAGGACGAGAAATGCGTGCGTCCGAGGTACACACGACATTTTATACAAAACGAGAATGTAATCCGCGGTTACTCGGTGCGTTTTGAGAGGTAAAGCATGGCTTTGCGTCTCAAAAACGCACCGAGAAAGCGGGGATTACATACTTGTTTTGAATAAAATAATTTATATAGTTGAGATACATTTTAAGTAATATTCTCGTCTCATTTTCATAATTTTGTCAAAAATGTTATTTATTTATTTTCAGGATTTGATTGGAATTCTGGTGTTGACTACGATGCTCTTCTCAAAAGTTATGCACTATCAGGATTTCAAGCAACTAATTTTGGTTTAGCTGTAGAAGAAATTCAGAAGATGTTAACCGCACGTAGTGTGGGTTTGAATAAAGAACAGATAGATTCATTTGAAGATGATGAGTTTATTAAAAGAAAAAATTCTTGTACTATTTTCTTGGGATACACATCAAACATGGCGTCATGTGGAATTCGGGACACGATACGTTTTCTAGTTCAACATAAACTAGTATGTAGTATTATAATTTTTATAATATTATATTAAGAGGCTCTATTATTGTAAATTCGAGTAAGTCTAAAAAAGTAAAGCTCTTTAGGAATTTTATGCTTATAGGTTGATTGTATTGTAACAACTGCCGGTGGTGTTGAAGAAGACCTAATCAAATGCTTAGCACCAACGTACATAGGAGACTTCACATTAGATGGAAAATTACTCAGAGATAAAGGAATTAATCGAATTGGAAATTTATTAGTTCCTAATAATAATTATTGTCTTTTTGAGGATTGGGTTATGCCTAAATTTGACGAAATGTTAAAGGAGCAAAATGAAAAGGTAGAAATGGATGTTTAAAAGAATTTATTTTTATATCATATAAAGAGTACTGTCTTTAGAAACTAGTTATTTTGTATTGTATTATTTGAACCGTTCGCTTACCATCCTGTTAATTAACATCTAAATTATAATGTTTGATTGGAATTGTTTAAAGCAAAACCTATTAAATTAAATAGTAATGCTTTAAATTACTTATAATTTATAAATTAGTGTTAATTTTAAGATTTTCCAAAATGCCTCAAAAACACTTAAGCCGTTATTCGAGCGAAAGGTTCATTTGGTATAATTAATTTTTTATATCATTAGACAATTCTTTAGACGAAAAAATGTAGTTTTACTTAATTGTAAACATATCTTGTTTTAGGGAATGTTATGGACCCCATCTAAAATCATAGAAAAATTGGGTAAAGACATAAACAATACAAATTCAATTTGTTACTGGGCTGCTAAAAATAAAATTCCAATATTCAGTCCAGCCTTAACTGACGGTAGTCTTGGAGACATGATGTATTTTCATTCGTTTCGAAATCCTGGATTAGTAGTCGACATTTTATCAGGTATTTATTTTTTACTTTATGAATACTTTAAAAAATGTACTTATACAGTCGGGCCGTGATATCACAATGTACCTACGCTTGTGTTAGTTTCAAACCAGTTTGTTGGCGCTATTTGGTGCTGTATTCTAGAAAATTTTAAAAAATGGGACATGAATATGTTATCTGTCTCAGCACACAAAAAACCTGGACTCATTTTTGCTGCAACTCAAAATGAGCCCATGTTAAACGCCATATAACGTTGCGCCACCTACGAGGTTCATTTTTGTTGCGTTTCAAATTGAGTAGCGTAGGCTACTCAATTTGAACCAGCCCAGATTTAGCTCGTGGGCCGATTGATAGTACCGAGGGGCAGGCTAGAACGCAGGCACTTGTGCGCGCCAATGTTAGCCATATGGCTCGCCCCAGTTGACAGGCACCCGCGTGCCTGCAGGCTGCACGCCCTACATTTCTGATTTTTTTAATTTATAAAAATCATTAATATTTGATTCATAACCAATTGTAAAAAATAAAAGTAAATTTTTCAAAAATTATTCAATAAATATAATTGACAAATTAACTATTTTTTTTTAAATAAATTAAATTTGCCATTGACAAATTAAGTAAGTCTTTAAGGGGATGGTGGGGTCCAGCTTTTTGTTACGACCAGTAGAAACATTAGTGCTAATGTATGTAACAGTGTCTGACATAAAAAAAGTGGAGAGGTTTCAATTTGCAAAAGAATTTTAGGTAATTTATGGATGACCTCTACCGATACATATAAGGTTTAAACGTATTTTTCTCAAAATAACGTTTTTTCAAATTGCGGACACTTTATCTCTGAATCTACTGACACCTTCCTTTTTAAAAAGCAGTTTGGATTTTTTGTTTCCGATTTGTCAATCTTGAGATAAACTGTCCGCAATTGGACAATTAACTTTTTGGAGTTTTGATCTGGTTGCTGTCTGCAGATTATGATATTAAATAAAAATTAAAAACAAACCATTATTTTTATTCTCCAAATATGTACTAAGGGATCATCCATAAATAACGTTACACTGATTTTCAGGTTTTTTGACCCCCACCCCCCCTTCGTTGCATTTGGTTGCAAATTACCAACACCCCCCCTAAATATAACGTTGCAAAAATGACTTATACCCCCAAAAATAAGATTTATATTTTTTTCTGGATTAATGAAGTAATTTTTCTTATTTCTCATATTATTATTATTTATTAAAATTAACTCTGATAATGATTTACACAACAATAATAATTTATAATAATATTAAGAAACATTTTGCAACGTTACATTACAAAATCACCCAGCTTCCCCCTTGTTGCAATCAGTTGCATTTTTCAACCACCCCCCTTCCCCTAATCGTGTAACGTTATTTATAGATGCTCCCTAAAAAGGGCGAAATTTTTTTTTTATATTTATAATAAAAGACCTAAGAAATTTTTTTTTAATTTGGTCTTTTAAGAGCCTTCTAAAGTGTAGTAGTACCTTAAAATAAAAAAATATTAAATATTACAATTTTTAACATTTCAACTCATATTGAAGGAGGATTTGCATATGCAATATAATCAAAATTTAGTCTAAATGCATCATTTTGCTATTCAAATTAGAAAACATTTAATTCATTGTAATGTTTTAAGCAAAGTGTGAATAATTTTATTTGAACTTAAATAAGTCATTAGTAAAAATTGAAATTGGATGGAAATTTTTAAAAATTGAGTTTCCCATTTTATTTTCTAATTTTAATCAAATGAGACAATCGTTTCGAACAGTTAATTTTTTAAAGTTTTATAAATAATTTAATTCTTTTGACGAGTTTCTTTAAATTTTTTGAAAATAATATTTTTTTTAATAATTTTAATTAAAAATTTGGAAAATAATTGAATTAAACAATGAATTTTTTCAATTTTTAAAAATAATCTTGTCTGTTCATAATTATAATTGAAAATTTAATTAATTTTATTTTATTAAAATGTATTGACATTGATTGAATTAAATTGGATTTCATAAAATGCCCTCAACTTTATTTTCAATTAAATTAATAAATTAATAAATTAATTATTTATTAATAACAAATTAGTCCAATTATTGATAAATAACATTCTTATTTAACAATTTTTACTTTTTTTAATTAAATCGTGACCAAAAAAAAAAAATCTGACTCATGCGGGAATTGAGCCTACGACCTACTAACTACCAGACAACACTCTTACCACTATGCTACGGAACCTACTTGAAAATTATTGTTTTATTGTACGTGACTTGATGATTCAATAAATTATTTATTGACACTAATACATCATGACAAATAATTAAATAGTTTAATAATAATAATAACAATATTAATAATATAGTAATAGACCATAAATATTCATAAATTAATATTTTTATCATTTCAAAAAAAAAAAAAAAATGTCAAAACATTTGTGTTAAAAACGCGTTTTTTATAGTTTAAAATCATTATAAACATTAATTTTTTTATATAAAAAAAATTTTTTTTTTGGACTTAGAAATTTTTTCTAGTTAATGATGTGGGCAATCCATGAGGGCCCCTCGCGTGGCCCTCAAGGATTTGCCCTTATGTGAATTTTATATTTTTTAAAAAGTAACATTAAATATTTGTTAAAAACGTGTTTTTAATTGTTTAAAATCATTATAAACATTAATTTTTGTTATGTAAAAAAATATTTTTTGTTTGGACTTAGAAATTTTTGGTATAATCAATGATGTGGGCGATCCACACGGGCCCCTCGCGTGGGCCCTCAAAGATTTGCCCTCATGTGAGTTTTATATTTTTTAAAAAGTAACATTAAATATTTGTTAAAAACGTGTTTTTCATTGTTTAAAATGATTGTAAACAATAATTTTTTGTTGTAAAAAATATTCGTTGTTTGGACTTAGAAAAATTGTTGAGCAGGGCATTTTTAATGGCTAAGAGCAGGGGCCCTGCTGGTGCCCTCGTAAATTTCCATAACTTTGTGATAGGATTTCTGGAAAAATGTCACTCAATGTTTATTTCAGGTGCTTTGAAATGTAATTTAATCCAATCTGAACTTAAGTTTTTTAATAAAAAAATTTTTTTTTTGAAACTTAGATAAATTTTTTAGCAGGGCAACCATAAGGGCAAAGAACGGGGCCCCTGCTGGTGCCCTCGTGAATTTCTCCTCATGGATCTACCACGTGGGCCCCCAACGGGGGCCTCGAAGCTGTGGGGCTCGAACGTGGCTTTTTGCACACGGGATTTATAAAAATAATTGGATATATTGCGAAGAAATTTTTAAAAATAAAATTATAATTACGGTGCCAAACTTACGTTGATTGTCAAAAAAGTCGATTTTTTATTTTTTTTATTTTCGGATTTCTTATAGTGTCAAGAATACTCTCCTAAAATTTTATTGCAAAATTCAAAGTAAAACAAAAGTTATACATATAGGGGAGTATAGTCGAGGTTGGACCACTGCACAGTGGGCCAGGATGCACAAAAAGTGGCCAAAATTATAATGCAAATTTTTATTGCAACCAAACTGCATAGTTTACTGTTTTTGGGGTCGCTGATTACGAATTTGGAGTCAGATTTCAAAAATTCAAAATGGCGGATCCAATATGGCGGATCGATTTTTTAAAATCTTAACAGATTGAGTTTAATTTTGTCACAAGGGGGTTTTTGAGGTTGCTAATTACGAATTTGGTATCAGATTTTGAAAATTCAAAATGGCGGATACAATAATATAGTGGACAACAAAATAAAAAATTAATTGGATTGGCTTGAAAGTTACTTGGGGGTTTTGGTATTACGTAGCTACATGCAACGACGCGTTGTTTTATAAAAAAATAAAATTAAAAAAAATGTATACAAATTTTTAAAAAATAAAAAAATGGAATGTAAAATCCTATGGCAGCCTCCTCGTGGTACATTCTGGGGTCGTGAAGATAAAAAATTTAATAAATTATAAAAATTAAATTCACCAGCTAGTTTAATTTGAACTTCAAGGTACAGAAAATTTATATAAGCTAAAATTTTGAAGATGTTCGACTCATTGATATAATTTAAAAAAAGAAGTGACTTTTTATGCTCATTATGATATAAATAAAAGTGATTTTAACCAAATTTCAATCAACAGAATGTGCATTTGTTTATAAATAGTGGGGGTAATAGGAAGGAAATTTTTCTCGCTATACCGAGAGACAGAGCCCTCGTTATAGAGAGCGCTCGTTATAGAGAAGGTCGTTATAGCGAGATTTGAGTGTACTGATGTCAGATTAACCAGTTTCAAACAAATTAAATAAATTTTAAAAAATTTTCCGCCATATTGAATCAGCTATTTTGAATTTTGGAAAATTAATGTCAGATTCGTAATCAGCGACCCTAAAAAACCCCAAGTATTCAGTTTCAAGCCATTATAATTAATTTTTTTATTTTGTCGTCCACCATATTGGATCCGCCATTTTGAATTTTGGAAAACGAATGTTAGATTCGTAATCAGCGACCCTTAAAACCCCCACGCAACCAGTTTCAAGTAAATTCGATGAATTGTGAAAAAAATTCCGCCATCTTGGATCCGCCATTTTGAATTTCGAAAAACTGATCTCTGATTCGTAATCAGCAACCCCAGAAACCTTAGGGTACCAAGTTTCATAAAAATCCATTAAAAATTTTTTCAACACACTTTTGGCCCAAACAGTGGAAATCTCGTTGGCAGCCAAGGGGTTAAACTATAATTATGCAACAATATTAAATGGAAAATCCTATTTACCTACATAACACTTTAGTACTTTCGGATATTTATAATAAATATAGTGTAACAATTTGTACTGACAAAGCTCTTACAATACAGTTTCTTGTATGTGGTTAACAGAATATTGAAATATATATTTCAATAATTTTCAGAATTTTAAAACTTTCTACAATTTTTAACAATTCTTTATTGCACTTATATCTTTACTTTAGTTGTTCAAGTATTACTTGATACTTATAATATATGTATTCTCTCATTACACTGTAATGCAACCACTATAAAAGTCAGATGCTATTGGTGGATCCAGAGGGGAGTCACGTATGCTTAACCCCCTCCCCAAAAGCCTTATGTTTAGGTGAGAGAGAAAGAGATAACACTATATTGACGTCTCTTTCTCTCTTATGCAATACCTCCTTCAAGAACAGTTTGTGAATCCGACACTGTCAGATTAGATCATCACGTAACGTTACGTGATGATATTCTATGTAATAATGTATTGCTGTTTTTAACACTGAAATATGAATATGCGCAAAAGTGCGCAAGTTATATTAAAGTAGACATCTCTAGCTAACATACGGTATATTATTTTTGTTGTTAACGAGTGGAGACACGGAGAGACATTGAACGGAAGTAAACAGTTTACTGAGAAATACCATTTTTTTTACTTCAATATATTAAAATACAAATTACGCCTGAATAAAGTTTGGCTTTTAATTTTTTTTTTTGAAGTTTAATACGTACTTAAGTCAAATAAAAAACATTAAGACCAACTTAAAAGAATTAGAATCTATAGCATGCACTTCTATATAGTTCAGTTTCTGCAAAAATGCTCTTAATTTTTAAGTTTCGAAAGTAATAATTTGTGTTTAAGAGTCATAATGCTCTTCATATTTCTTATGTAAATACTTTGAAGTATAAAGGTTTAAAAAAAAAATTTTTAAACTTCTACAGCAATATTGACTTTTGGCCACTTTTTGTCGATTCTGGCCCCCTGTGCAAGGGCAGGTCAGACTTGAAAGATCATTCAACTTCTGCTGTATACACATTCCAAACAAAAGCGATGGACAAACTTAAGTCTTTTTCCAAAACAATGTTTGCATTACTTCTCGGACGGAGCAACAAGCTAGTATAAAAATTGAAAGAATTTCAGCAATTTAGTAACTTCAAGACTTCGGAATATTGTCGACTTATAACTTCTCATGGGAAAAAATTACAATAGAAATTTTATGTAGGGGAGTGTCTTCAGTTGTGAGACAGTCAATTTTTTTAACATGCAATATTAAAAAGCCGATTGGTTTATATAAAAAAATTTCTTTTTATATGAGCCAACTTTTACGTGTGCGCGGATGCCGATATATGAATTGTTTGTGTTAGATCCCAACTCTGTGTGTGAGGATCGACTAAAAAGCGTTTTTTCCATAAATGCAAAGTACTTTTTAACAAAGTTAATTAATTGGAAAAGGTAAATGTTATGCATTTTCTTTTAGTGTTTTCCTTATATTTTGTGATGCAATATTGCATTGTTCCAATCTACGGTTGAAAATAATTTAATTTTCCTTTTTCAAAATAGCGCCAATTTCTGGGTGTGAGACACAGCATATCACCAGTTGTGAGACGGTGTCAACACCCATCTGGGCAGCATAAAAAATACGACTTTGCAGGCATACTATTTAAATGTTGTTTTGATTTCTTTTTCTAGTATTTTTGGGCATGTCAAGTGGAAAAAAGTCAATTGATTCAGAAGAAATCAATTTTTTCTAAAACACGCACCGAAAGTACACCATTTCCTACGTGTCAAGTGGGAGAAAAGTGTATGATTCCCTGCGAGCGGGAGGGAATGTACATTCCCTCCCGGCTAGTGACGTCACCGGGAGGGAATGTAACATTCCCTCCCTATGAGGGAGGAAAAGTAACTTAATTTCTCGATAATGTTAATATTAGGAACGAAGTATAAATCAAAGTATGACCATTGGCGAATCAGTTAATATAGGGGAGACTGGGGCGAAAAGTTAAACTACCAAAACCGTTAAAATTCATTATCTTTCGAACGAAAATAGTTAGAGCATTGCAATTTTAATTATAGAAGGGTGTTATCACCCTAAATAAATGTCCGGAGTTGTGTGCAATTCTGTTTATTTTTGTGGTGTCAATATTAAAAGTTTTTTTTCAACCTACTTTTAAAAATTTTTTCGAAAAAGAAAATATCAACTTTTAAGTATATTTTTTGCATTTTTTCTCACCGCGATTTTTTTACTTCATTATTTGGGTCCCCTGAAGAGATACCTAAATGTATTTTCTCAATATCTTTAGTCAAATTTTTTATATTTGTTGTTAAAGCCAAAAACGCACCCTGGGGCGAAAAGTTAAATAATGGGTGGGGCGAAAAGTTAAATGTATTTTTACATGTTGTTAAAAATTTTTTTTTTATTTTTTGTTTTTTTTGGTTTATTTGTTTAAACATTATTTATTTGACATTTGGCAAGTACTCTGTCAAAAAATAAGCCGGTTCACGTGAAATAAACCAAAAAAATTTTTTTTTTTTTTTTGAAATTTCAATTTTTTAACTTTACAACTATTCTAAAGCTTTTGTCATATAAACAAAAATCTTTTATTTACTAAATTACTTGTTTACGTATACTTTAACTTATCTACTATTTATCACCTATCAGAAAATAGTTTTAGTAGGCTAAAAATAGAATTTAACTTTTCGCCCCAGCATGGGGCGAAAAGTTAAAAAAAACAAAATTTTCAAAAAGGGACAAAACATGTATTGTATGCAAAAATATCAGAAACTTTTTTATTGAAAGTTGTAGGGGACAAGTTGCCCTACAATATTGATATACAAATATTTGCATCTAAGCGGCTTATATTGCCAAAAAAAATCATTTATGCAAAATTTAACTTTTCGCCCCAGTCTCCCCTATTATATATTATATTATATTATATATTATTAATATATTTAACTATTTATTCTAAACATAACTTTTTATTACAAACTTTATAAATTTTAGCAATTTTTTAAAAGCGTCTCACAACTGGCGACTTTTTTTTCAAAAAAGCGATGTGCTCGGAAAATGTATCGTAACATTTTTTGAGTTCATCGAAACACTACACTTTCTTTTAATAAAAGTTGCGTATTTCTGTTACCTTTCGAACGGTGTATTTTATTTACAATTTCGTTTACCCGTTTACAATTTACGGGTCAAAAATAAAACCCGTCTCACAACTGGAGACTCTCCCCTACATTTTAATAAATTAGATTTTTACAAATATTCACAATATTCCAGTAGAACTAAAATAATATTTTTCCTAAATTTCTCGGTAGCTAGACGAGTATGTTGATATATTTTATCAAGTTTAAATTTGACACGTTGTACTACATTACAATGAAAGATTAAAAATGCAAAAAGTCACCCTTAAAATTTTAAGTGTACAAAATAGTGAGTATAAAAAGAAAAAATTGTTAACAGTTAAAAAAAGGTGCATTATTATTATTATAAACAATTATAAATATTTATCAAAAAGTTTAAAAATTATTATTTGACACTAGGTGTCTGCTTTTGAGCACATACTGCATGTCTCGGCTTAATTTACTCAGTTAAACAGTTAGTATAAGTATATAAGTAGTAGACGGAGAGCTGGCTACATAAAAATGCATGTTATAAGATACATGAAAAATTAATATTTATATAGGTTCCATTTGAGTCCCTGAGTACCGAATGCGAAGTCTGCCTGCGCGTTCTGGACGATTAAGCCCGCGGATTGACGGTCGAAAATGATAAATTTGATAAGGAAAACATATGATAAAGGTCATGGATAAAAGTTATAAAATTTAAAAGTATTTATCACCAGTAAGCTTATAAAATTTTGGCAGACAATTTTTTGGACGACAAGGTATTGGCAGACAGTGTCAAAGTTGCGTAATCCGTAGTGAAAAAATGATCATAAGAGTCATGGCTAAAAATTAATGGAAATAGTTAATGAACTCTTATGGAAGCTATATGTCAATTGGCAGACAAAAATTCGGATGATAACATCGGGGCAAACAACGATAAAAAGCGCGGTTCTCATGCGATTTCGCTGATTTCGCGCTATTGCACTAAATAGTTAATTTTTGAAAAATGTGAAATTTTTTTGGGCTACATTAATTTTTAAACATAATTTAATGATTTTATAAACTTTTGAATGAATATAATTTATTTTAAATTAAATTTTTTATAAAAATAAAAAAAATAAAAATTGAAAATGTGATTTTTGTACAGAATTATTGATTTTTTTAATAACTAGATAATAGATTGAAACTTCTGAGAAAAATGTATCCCAATTTAAAAAAAGAAAGAGCAAAATCGGTCAGTTGGTTTAAAAGTTAATTAATTAATTAATTAATTCTGGCGTGAGCGATTGCTGCCGCGTGTCGCTGGATTCCCCCACTCCGCCCACCTAAGGAAGGTAAAATCTCGCACACACTTTTACCTCTATTTTAAACAACTAAATAGTGCAGTACTTTTAAACTGACAGAAAGTATTGCCCTTGATACCTTTAAAGAGATTTTACCTTCCTTAGGTGGGCGGAGTGGGGGAATCCAGCGACACGCGGCAGCAATCGCTCACGCCAGAATTGATACCAACTTTTCAAATTCTGAAAAGTTGCTCTAACTTTTAAACCAACTGACCGATTTTGCTCTTTCATTTTTTAAATTGGGATACATTTTTCTCAGAAGTTTCAATCTATTATCTAGTTATTAAAAAAGTCAATAATTCTATACAAAAATCACATTTTCAATTTTTATTTTTTTTATTTTTATAAAAAATTTAATTTAAAATAAATTATATTCATTCAAAAGTTTATAAAAACATTAAATTATGTTTAAAAATTAATGTAGCCCAAAAAAATTTCACATTTTTAAAAAATTAACTATTTAGTGCAAATAGCGCGAAATCAGCGAAATCGCATGGGAACCGCGCTTTTTATCGTTGTCTGCCTCGATGTTATCATCCGAATTTTTGTCTGCCAATTGACATATAGCTTCCATAAGAGTTCATTAACTTTTTCCATTAATTTTTAGCCATGACTCTTATGATCATTTTTTCACTACGGATTACGCAACTTTAGTTTCTTATCACCTAATTTGGTTTTTAGTGTTCAAAGATGGTTCGAAATTGTAAAAGAGTGTTGGTACCGACAAGTCGCACAAAACGACTAGTGATTCCATCATCGACCTCTACTATGATACCAGCAACGTTTAAAACACACATTCGCTCTTTTAGTTTTGTTTTTACATTTGTTTTATATTCTGTGTTTGCTTTCGAGCAATAAAAAATAACTTCTTTAATAAAAAATACGATTTCTAATGGTTTTTACCACCTTGTTCCTAATAGCCCCATTTTATAATTTCGAAAAAAAGCGTCTTTTTCTTTTTTTGTTTAAAATTCCAGCTTTGACCAAGGCAATTATTTAACCCTTCAATGTGCTCCCCAAGATCAAGAAAAGAAACAAAAACTTAGGCAATATTTCACTACACAAAAAAGTTGCAAGACTTTAAAGTTGAAATCTGTTCCTAATAGCCCCAGTTTACGGTACTGTGAATAGTACTTAACATTCAACTTATATGTTATATACACTGAGAGACCTTTGGGACTGTAGCGGAACAACGTATGTGACAGCAGCTCCACTATGGTTTTGGTGCGCTGCGGTAAAATCTTGGGCGCGTGACAGTCCCAAATGTTGGTGAGCAGCTCACCGAAGTAGTGGGAATGCCGCCTTTGGTTTGCAGCTGAACAACTTTGGGACTGTCACGCGCCCAAGATTTTACCGCAGCAACCCAAAAGTATAGTCCTGTAGCGTTCCTCCAAAATGGTCAGTAGCAGCCTATCGAAAGTCTGCTGCTGACCCAAAGGTCTCTCAGTGTATGTATTAAAGAACTTTCGTTTAGTTTCATGAATTCAACATAGAATCAGAGGCGATCAAATGTTTTTAGAAGTGTCAGAAAAAAAACGTTTTTTGGATTTTTAAGTTTTTCGATCATTATTTCTGAGTCTTAATTTATTTGGCAAATTTTTTTTGTTGCTATTGGATGTCCTTCTTCGAAGTACATACCCAGGTGCGATTTTTTGGTCGGCCCATAGTTGGGCCAACTTTTACAAAGTCGGTCCAACTTCTCGTGCCAGAGGTTGGGCCAACCATACAGATGATAACGGCGACCGTCTAATGGCGACGATGGTTGGCCCGACAACTCATAAGGAAGTTGGCCCAACTTACAATGCATATGTTGTGCCAACTATACATTTCAATGGTTGGTCCAAAGACTGAGGCCAAAGTTGGCACAACTTTAGATGCGTAAGTTGGGCCAACCACAATTTTCAAAGTTTGGCCAACTTCAACAGCCAAAGGTAAAAAATTATTAAAAAACTAAATTATTTAAACAATTAACAGGTTATTATTAGCGGGAACATCAGATATAACCTTTACCTATTATTATTAAACACAATCTCATACATACATTTTCGAAAATATCTAATGCTCGCTGGGATCGAACCCCTAACCTAACGCACCGATGACTTATACACTGACCACTACGCTACGCTCACATGGGAGTGCATAACGCAAAATGTATATTAAAGCTGCAACAGTCGGGCCAACCGTGGCCCAGAGTTTGGCCGACCAAGAAAGTTTAAGTCAATGAAACTGCGTTTCTAGAGTTTTGCCAACCGTTGGGCCAACCGTGGCCCAGAGTTCGGCCGACCAAAAAACTATAAGTCAATTATACTGCTTTTCTTGAGTTTTGCCAACCGTCGGGCCAACCGAAACTGAAAGTCTTTTAAACTACGTTTTGATGAGTTGTGCCAACCTTTGTCGACAAAGTTGGCCCGACGGTTGGTTAAACTCTGCATTTAATGGTTGGCTTGCAAAGTCGGGCCAACTGTGGGCACAAGTACTTGCCAAAGTTGGGCAAACTCTGGCAACCAAAACTTTGCTTGCCAAAGTTAGGCCAACCTTGGGCCAACCTTCAAACTCTGGCGGCCAACCTAAATTCGCACCTGGGTATATAGTTTTGTCTTATTTCAAAAAGATTTAATTAAATTTATTCTGAAATGTGAGGAATACACTCGGGGTAAAGCCGCTCACTTAGTTTAAAATTTAAAATAAAATAATTTTACGTATTATATTTTAACAATAACAAAATTTATGACTTGTTAAAACCAAAATTGTAACTACATTTCACTTTCTCTTAATAAAATATAACATTATTTAAATGCATAGTTGTAATTCATGCAACCTATATTCATTATTTATGAAACCAATTTGTTGTTTATAGAATTGTTTATATAACTCATAAATTATCAATAATAAATCATACTTAAGACGGGAATAAGACGAACTTTAATATTTAAAAAATAAAACTGTTCCGTCTTGAAAAGATAAAGTGAGCGGGTTTACCCTGGAAAATTGTGATTTCGAAATTTGGTATATGTTTATTAAAAAGTTTCTCTAAGTAAAACTAAAAAAGATAAATCAAAAACTCTTTTTTATTTTTTTAGTAGAAATCATAAGCTTTCAAATGATATAAATTAACTTAGATTTAGAGAATAATTTCCTAGATTTTTACCGATCTGAAAAAAAGTGTGCGGGTTTACCCCAGTCTCCCCTATAAGAGCTATTTATTAAAAGTTACAGTAATCACAGACTAATCAGTAATGTCAAGTCCATGCACACAACATTTTAGGAAAATATTCTCTGATAGTTGTAGTATAAATTGATACTACTTTTAAAAAATCGATTTTTTTTTGACCTGATAAAGTATAGGCGCCCCCCTTAAGTCGCAAAGTTCACAAAAATTCAGAAATCATGTACTTTCAACTTAATATTTCTTGTATATTTAACGTAAAAATGAAAATTATAATATATTGCGAAAGTTTATGTTTGATTTCTTTATAAATTACATTAATTTTCCTAATGAGAAAAACATTTTCAGATTTACGACGGTTAAATACTATGTCTGTAAAAGCTGTCAGTACTGGAATTATTATCATTGGAGGTGGTGTTGTGAAACATCATATTTGTAACGCAAATCTAATGGTAAATACATTTTTTTTAATTTGACTATACTTTTAAGTATATAGTAACAATAACATTCTTATTAGGAATTCAATTATTTTGATAATTAATAAAACTCATTGCAGAATTTCAATTATTTTGAATACAATTTTAATCGAATTCCTCAAAAAAATGTATTTATTCTTATAAATTTTATTAAAATTCGTCAAAACAATTCAATTATTTAAAAAATTATTAATAAAATTCTTTATGAGAATTTAATTTTAAGAAACATTCAATTATTCAATAAATTATTTATTTTTGTATTTAAATAATTTAATTCTAGTAGAATTTTCTCATAAAAATTTATTTAAAATTGGCTTTCAGTTAAAATTTTAGATTATAATTGAATATTAAAAGCATTAGAGCGTAATTTTTTTAGACATAATTGAATTTTGAAAAGGTTTCAGATTAAAATCTTTGAAAATTTGAATTTTTCATATTTTTAATTAACAATTCTGTGGAATTATTTTTTTTTCTTTTGAGAAAGTTTAATTGCGGATTTTTTTATATTATCGATTTTAAGAAGAATTTAAGTTAAAAATTCTTGAAAATAATAATTGAATTGATAATGATTTTATCACTCGGTGATCTTTAATTATTATAAAACATGAAGAAATCGATAGACTTTTTCATTTAAGGAATCTGTACAGCGCAAGCGCGAAATATATGAGCGATTCCATGTCAAGTGATCAAGGTGGAAAAAATTTTTTCTCCATTCGTGCCTAAACTTGGGGCTTTTGTAGTACTAGTGGGTAGTAAAAGTTTAGGGTTTTTCGGTACAATGCTTATTTTGATAATTTTTTACTCTTAAACAATTAAACCAAACAATAGTGAAAAGTATAATTAAAAAATATTACTAATGAATGTAGCAAAAAAAATTAGCGTGTATTAAAAATGAGCAGTATCCCTGAGAAAAATAATCCACAAAGGAAAAAAATTAATGCACAAAAGAAATGTTTTGGGATTTGCAAAAGTGATACTCGTTGCAAGTCTTATTTGACTGAAAATTATTACTTTATTTCTTTCCCAAAACCGTTTAACATTTACAAAATGAAATATTAGGAATGACAATATTCGAAGTAATTGCAAAACTTGTCAAGTATGTCGAAAATGAGACCTATTGGTAAGGTTATGTTCATAACATAACACAACCTTATTTACATGTAAACAATATAGACTTTTTTACCCTTGAAACACTTTATAACCATATTTTTAATTGACAGACAGTATTTTTCTCTACCTGTTCAAACTTTAATTTTGCATCTGGAATGTCATTTTCATCGAGTTTTTTATATGAATTGTTATAAGCACAATATACATTCTGATACAAAGTTGCTCGAAAATTTTGAAATCGCGCCGTCTGTCATGGCGTAGCTTCAACTTCTGGTCTTAAATGAAAAGGTTTATTACTCCGAGTCGAAGACTCTGAGTTATCGGTATTTTCATGTTTTATAGTTATGGAAAATTTAATTTATAGTTTTAAGGGGGTCACCCCGTGTGATGGGTTCAAAAAATCGAAAAAAATTTTTTTTCATAAATCACATCTACAATATGTGTAGAATATGTGGGTAAACAGAATTTTTTATTTTTGACATCCTAAGAAAGTTACAGCACTAAGAAGACAAGGCGTTTTTCTCAAAACTGTGTTTTTCAAACTGGCGTCCATGATATCTCGAAAACGGCTTGACCAATATCGCACAAATTTATAGGGCGTGTTCAGCACATATGTGGCTGTCGCCCGAACTAGGATTAAGATGCCTTTTGATTTTTCGATTTTAGTTTAGTCAATTAGTCAGTATCGTGGACGCCGATAGACGGCGTTTTTATGATCATAATCACTTTCCAGTTTTATAATTCGGAATCAGTAAAATGTTTTTACTTGCAAAAATTTTAATTTGTTGTTAAAATGGAACTGAATATATGGTAAAAATTTTGAAGTCCTAAGTTTTCATGGTTCTTAAAAAGAAAATCGCTAAAAAACTCTTAAAAAACGTCTGCCACACGGGGTGACCCCCTTAAGTAAAATGTTCTCTTATTTGACTCGGACTGGTTATATTTTTGTCAGCAATTGGTCCGTAAAGTCCGTATTTTTAAATACTTTCACTGGTTCGAGCCCTGATAGAGCGAGCTTTTAACTTTATAATTGCGATATAACTTCCATGGTATATTATACATAGTCAGAATATAAAGTATAAAAATACAATATATAATTCCATATCAGACAATTTTTACAAAATTGTATGTGATTCTTTCTTTCTATTCTGACAATGTATTAACATATATTTTACTAACAGATGTTTTTAGAGGAATGGGGCTGATTATTCTGTTTTTATCAATACATCTTCTGAATTCGATGGCAGTGACAGTGGTGCTCGTCCTGATGAAGCAATATCATGGGGGAAAATTCGCAAAGAAGCTTCTCCAGTAAAAGTAATTATTTTCTTAAAGTTAAGTAAAATTTTTTTTATATTTTTATTTAAAAAAATAACTAATTTTATTTTTAATTTTAGATATACGCTGAAGCAACCTTAGTTTTTCCTCTTCTTGTGGGTGAGACTTTCGCTAAACATTATCACTCTTCTAAAGTGAAAACCGTGTCAGATGTTTAAAATAATTTTAATTATTTTTTATAACTATTTTTTAATTGTAATATAAGTTTTTTATTAAATATATGATATTAAAATGGTATTCAAATATGTTTTTTCTACTTTTGTACATTTTATGAAATTTACATAAGATAAATAAATAAAATATAGAGGAAAAATTTTTAGAGCTTCAGTTAAAAATATTCAATTGCTATAAATTAAATATTTATATTATATAATTATTATAGAAATTATTTTAATTAGAAGAAAATTACAAATTAATATGAGGTTGAGAAATTATTTTTAAAAAATTAACCAAATAGTCATTTTAATATTTTTATTCCAAATTAACACATTATTAACTCTTTTAATGTTCGCACGTTTAACAATCTTTAATAAACTTGTAACTTATTGTAAAAAAATTAATATAAAAGTAACTATTACAATTTTTGTCCAACACACTTTTTATGTTTCTCTATTCAAACAATTAACAAAACTTGATTTTTCCCTTTTCATCGTTTTTCTTCAGTGCCCTAAATACAATAGTTACTTTTTACCATATTTTTTATTGCAAAAATATGGAGATTAATTCATTATAAAATAAATCACAAAATTGAGTAAATTTACATTTTAAAAAATAGCAATGAAAAATTGATAAAAATGAAGAAAAATTATCACTTTAAAACTAATTAATTATAATATATTTTATAAAATGTTATATAATAAAAAATAGTTTAATTTTTTTAATTTATACTGATTTAAAAATATTTTTAAAATTAGTGACAATTTTGATCGAATAATAATCTTAGATTTAAAAAAAATGCTTCTTGAAATATCGACGTATCAATACATTACATCGACGTCCTGCTGCTTTTGATGTTGCATTTCCACTAATTATTCATTCACAAATAGTACAATATTTTTTTTATAAAATAACATCTGTCGAAACAAATTTTATAGATCATTTAACAAAAAGAAAGAAGTAATTAAAAATAAACTGTAGCTTTTTTAATAATTACACAAGCCTGCAAAAAAATAAAAATTTCCGTTGTCTGAGATCGAGAAGTCATTTCCCGAAGTATTTGGTGCGCTGAATCCGAATCTGGCAACGAAAACCTCCCACCACGTCAGGATTTTGAGAAAAGTGGAGGTAAATTCCCAAAAAACATGTTTTTCGCTGTTTTTGTAAATTTCTATCGGGTAAATCTGACGTGCTAGAGACTTGTCATAGGAGTCAAATTAAAGCCTGAACCCTGTACTTTAAGAAAATAAAGCGATATTGCTAACAACACACTAAATTAGCCATGAAAAATGATTTTTTTTTACAGTTGTCAAGTATAAAAATTGACTAACACTGTCCGTAAATAAAACTATTTGAAAAATGATGGAATTCGCTTAAAATTTGTTACTCAGGGGGTTTTGGGGTCGCTGATTACTAATATGTTGTCAGATTATTAGAATTCAAAATGTCGGATACAATATGGCGGACTTATTTTTCAGAATTGATCAAATTCACTTGAAACTTGTTACTCGGGGGTTTTTGGGGTCGTTGATTATGAATCCAACTACAGATTTTTTATTTTGACATCATATTTGTAAGCAACGACCCCGAAAACCCCAAATCAATAAATTCTAAGCGAATCCAATCATTTTTTAAAATAGTTGTATTTACGGACTGTGTCAGTCAATTTTTATGATTGCCAACTGTTAAAAAAACCATTTTTGACGGCTAATTTAGTTTGTTGTCAGCAATATCGCTTTATTTTCTTAAAGTACAGGGTTCAGGCTTTAATTTGACTCCTATGACAAGTCTCTAGCACGTCGGATTTACCCGATAGAAATTTACAAAAACAGTGAAAAACATGATTTTTGGGAATTTACTCCCACTTTTCTCAAAATCCTGACGTGATGGGAGGTTTTCGTTGCCAGATTCGGATTCAGCGCACCAAATACTGCGGGAAATGACTTCTCGATCTCAGACAATGGAAATTTTTATTTTTTTGCAGGCTTGTGTTATTTTTAAAATAATTTAGTTGTTTAATTTAAACAAAAATATTTAAACCTTTTTCATGAATATTTCGTCATTTTGGATCACAAACTTCCTGCAAATTATTGTACTATCTGGGATTATTTACAAGCATTTTGACAGATATATAGAATTTTAAAATGTATCCTTTTTTAAATATTATGCAAGATTGACGGCAGGATGTTTATTTTTCATTGTACGATTTATACTTTTTTTTATTATTATATTAAATCGAATGAGAAATGAAGACTAGAAATTTAGAATAAGTCGATCATAAATTATTCATTTTTTTATACACAACTCTGTGCATATGAACTAATTGAGTGATTTTATTTGAAAATTGTTTATACATGGAGGTTTTTTTTAATTTCTCACTTTATAATACTCAACTGTTATAAATTGTACATTTTATATTTTTCAAGAACTTAGGATATTAAACCAATCATTTAAATTCAATGCAGATTATTTGTCTTATATAATTATATAATTACACAGGCCTACAAAATTTAGAATTTTGTCAGACCCACAAACGGGATAAGTCATTTCCGATGTAATTTGTCACCCTGAATCCAAAACTGGCAGCGAAATTGCTCTATCACGTCAGGATTCTGAGATATTCTAACCTAAAAGAGTAAAAAAGGCCATTTTTGGCAACATTCGACTCTCAATAAAATCCACAACAAATTTTTTTTATCATTCGAACAAATTTTAAAGGAAAGTACAATTATTCACCTTTCAAAATATTCTACACCCGATCCGATCCGACTTTTTTTCACTAAGGTACAACAATTTAAAGTTTAGGTTACACGACCTAAAAACTGAAAAAACGAAGAAAAGAATAATTGGAAAGGACTTTAACTTAAGCATCTGATTCTTAATATTTTGGGATCGTTGATTAGAAAACCGATGTCGGATTTTCAAAATTCAAAATGGCGGATCCAATATGGCGGCTGTCAAAATAAAAAATTGATCGGATTCGCTTGAAACTTTTTACTCGGGGGTTTTTGAGGTCCCTAATTACGAATCTGATGTCAGATTTTCGAAATTCAAAATGGCGGATGTAATATGGCGACATATTTTTAAAAAATTTAACGGAGTCGCTTGAAACTCCTTACTCGGGTGTTTTCGAGGTCGCTTATTAAGAATCTAGTGTCACATTTTCGAAATTTAAAATTACTGTGGATCTAATATGGTATTATATGTTAGTAAAATCGAAGAACGTAAAATTCGAACATTTAGGGCATAATTTATACACTCTTTTAGTAAAGAAAATTTAAAGTTTTATTTTTCTTTATGAACCTTTACACATTTTTCTTCAAAAGATTTTCGTATAGTTGGTTTCGTTTTTAGAATATAATACAGAATCACTTCTTTGCTTATATCTAGACCTGTAAATACATCTTTTCTCAATTTAGATATCTATGGGTGTGGAAATCTTTTTTTCAAGTACGCCAAAGACTTCGAATTTCACGTTTTTCGATTTTACTAACATATAATACCATATTAGATCCACAATTATTTTAAATTTCGAAAATGTGACACCAGATTCTTAATAAGCGACCTCAAAAACACCCGAGTGAAGAGTTTCAAGCGAATCCGTTAAATTTTTTAAAAATATGTCGCCATATTACATCCGCCATTTTGAATTTCGAAAATGTGACATCAGATTCGTAATTAGCGACCTTAAAAACCCCCGAGTAAAAAGTTTCAAGCGAATCCGATCAATTTTTTATTTTGACAGCCGCCATATTGGATCCGCCATTTTGAATTTTGAAAATCCGACATCGGTTTTCTAATCAACGATCCCAAAATATTAAGAATCAGATGCTTAAGTTAAAGTCCTTTCCAATTATTCTTTTCTTCGTTTTTTCAGTTTTTAGGTCGTGTAACCTAAACTTTAAATTGTTGTATCTTAGTGAAAAAAAGTCGGATCGGATCGGGTGTAAAATATTTTGAAAGGTGAATAATTATACTTTCCTTTAAAATTTGTTCGAATGATAAAAAAAAATTTTTGTAGATTTTATTGAGAGTCGAATGTTGCCAAAAATGGCCTTTTTTACTCTTTTAGGTTAGAATATCTCAGAATCCTGACGTGATAGAGCAATTTCGCTGCCAGTTTTGGATTCAGGATGACAAATTACATCGGAAATGACCGCTTCTGGGTCTGAAATTTGTAGGCCTGTGTTATTTTACGCATTATTTTAATTATTTGTTTCAGTTCAAAAAATTTTCATCCACCATCTCAATACAAATTTACTTTCGATTTTAAATCTCAATTTATTGTAAATTTATTTTTCAGATCGAAAACTGATTTGAAATAAAAAAAAATTTTCCAAAATTGAACGTATATCTAAACTCTCTATTGGATAATAATGAATTTTTAAAGAATTTTTCGTTTGTCAAGAAAATTGATTAAATTGCACAATCCGGAAAGTTTTTTTTATTTGTACAATTTTTTTAAAATGTGGAATTTTTCTCTTAAATATATTTATCCGATATCAGAAAAACCTGTTTATTATTTTCTTTGATTGTAAGATTGTGTTTTAAAGAAAATGTTATTTCATTTACACGTTTATCTGGTTTTATTGTATTTAATAAACGAAATTTTTTGTATTCATTTTTATTAAATGAAAATTGATGCGGCTCAGCTTTAAAAGTATCGTTAAATGTGACGAAATTATTGTCGATAATTTTTTTCTCGGTGATTTTGAATCTTAAATAGCACAACATATTGAAATATGCACAATATTATTCATGTTTTTTGAAATATTGTGACAAATGTTATTCTATTTGTAATGTGATTTTTAAGTTTCATTCAAAAAGTCGAGAAAAATAATGACAATTAATTTTCATTTGTTGTAATTATTTTCTTATGAAAATATTTTATTTATCTTGACATATTACATTAAATATACACCAGAAAACTAAATTCCACTCTTTATTTTATTATAGAAAAATATTACTATTATTCACGTTTTATTTAATAAGCACTGTACTTTTTTTGCTTTTAAAATAACGTAAATTTTGGCACCTATAAATGATTTTTTTTTGTTTGTAGAAAAGGTGACAGATTAAAATATACTTTTTGGTTTTTCTTATTACAATACATACATTATGTATATAACACAAGTGTAACAACTTTTAAAAACTATATATAATATATTTAATTAAAACACTATCGTAATATTTTACGATAAATTGATAAAACGTGAGTCCATATATAAACAATTTCCACTAATAATTGATTTAAACGCATATTCCTAATGTATATTTACAACATTATTCTAGAGCAAAGTATTCGGAATCAGACGTGTTCAACACTATTTTTAATGAAGTAAAATTAACAATTGTACATATTTTATCGAAAATGATAAAATAAAAAAGTCATTAGTTTACGTTTTACGAATTAGAGAATATATTATTATTACTATTATTATTATATCATTATTATTATTGTTCCGGAATAACATTAATACTAAATGCAATATGAAAAGAAACTATTTCGACACGCACGTCTGAATCAGCACACTATGTGACAATTGATTTTTTTCTACTTAAATTCTTATCAAGGATATTTTTATTTTTCACTTTTTAATCAACTTTGACAGATTATAGTAATCACGGCACAATTTTCTAATCTCAATCATAGTAGATTTAATCACTTACGATAAAACGATATTTATATTCTTCTTCTTTTTTTTATTTTTAATATATTAGTTTGATATGATATGTTTATTCACAACTTGATGTGAGCGCTTATAGGTTATTTATTAAAGTGTAAAGTTTGTAAATAAAAGTCATGGCGAATATTTTGAATTCACATTTTTAGGGATATTCTCTTTTTTCAAAAGTAATTTTAAAAATTAACAGTTTTTGTCAACTTCTTCCCTAGCCGATTTATTTCATAAAAAGGCCCAGGACTATAAAAATATACCTAATATTTACAATTAAAACATTTTTTTTTTAATTTTAATTTTTTGATTTTTACTCTTTAAATCTGAATTAGTGCGGATTCGTTTACCAATTTGAATTAGTAACATTTTTTTACTAATTTTTAGTAGTTTTTTACTAATTGCTAGTAGAAAATTACTAATTCAATTAGTAGAACGTATTTTTTACTATTTCAAATTAGTAAATTTTCTACTAACAATTAGTAAAAAAAACTACTAAAAATTAGTAAAAACAGTTACTAATTCAATTGGTAAACGAATCCGCACTATTTCATTAGTAGAAAACTACTAATTCAGATTTAGAGAGTAAAAAATGTAAAACTTTTCTCTTTAATTACATTCTCATCACATGAATTAATTTAATTAATTTTTTTTTACTTTTAATGCTTTGAAGCATTAAAAAAGAAGAAAATTTTTTAAATAAACGATTAAATTTAATTCTATGAATATTTTAAAAAAGGAATTTATAATTTTATTTATTTATTTTATTTATAATTTATAATTTTATAAATATTTTTTTTATTTAAAATACTTGGGAAATTTGCAGTTATTTTAAACATTTAAAAAAACCTCAATTTCACAGAGGAAAACTATAAAGTAACTTTTATAATTTAAAAAGTAAAATCTTAACTGCCTAGAATTTGTGCACATTTCTATAGCAAATTTTACTATTTTTGAAGTAAATCTTAGTAAAAATTAGTAAAATTTAAATAAGAAACTATTACAAATTTTTCGCAATTTTAAACAATTTGGGTTTTATTCTAAAAGTTCATGTGACGAGCTCCAAAGAAATGTACCTAAGAAGCAAAAAATTTTAGGTTAGGTTTGTAATTTTTTGAAAAAAATACTCAATGTAGTATGTATTTATTCTCTAAATATAAATCACTGACATTTAAATCTTCTTTGTATCTAAAATATTTAATAAAAACTGATTTCAGTTTTATAGAATCAAACAGAAACTTTTAATTAAGGTGAAAATAATACAAACATAACCTTAAAATAATATGCTTCTTAGGTTTTTTTCGAGCAGGTGATGAGACTTACATATTTTTAGATGTCACCCTAAATGTTAATTCATAATTATCGCCAAATATATTGTTAAATAAAATATCTTAATGTGTATTATAAACTGACGTAAAGCATTGTAGAAGGAAAATGAAATGCAAAAGAAAAAATATGGTGCGTTTCAGTTTTTGGCATATATGTTTTTTATAGCTTTTAAAAAAATTGTTTAAATAATATTTACTTGAAAATAAAAATCATTTCTACAGACATCTAAAAAGTGATATCCGTGATATTTTCTATAGCAATATATAAAGAGTTCTTGTAAATAATTTTCAATTTAATAAATAAGAACGGAAAATATTTTATCGTTGATCAAATTTTTACATATGTTGTACGCTATCACACACATATTTTCAAAATGTTTCTAATAAATTGACGAAGTTTATGACCATCGGTACAATTGAAGTTCGCAGCACAGGAAGAATTATTTAGTAAAGTAGATTTCATCATTTACATCTAACAATATGATTTTTTAAGAATTCTTTTCCACAATAGCATTTATACAATTTTAATATTCAAAAGAAATTCTACATTTTTACCAAGAATTCTTATTACGAATGTCATTTTCTAAAAGATTTATTTATAGATGTAAATGAACATTATTTTTCGAGTGTCATTGAAACAAAAATAGTTTAATCAATTTTTAATTATATATAAATTTATTTATAAGTTATTGAAATTGAATTAGAAATGTAAAGAAAGATAAATTAGGTTTCTTTAATAAATATTTGATCAATTTAGTGGAAGAGGTTGAAATTGCAAATTTCAAAAAATTGTAAATTGAAATCTGTGGAAGCAATATTTTACATATTATTATTACTTAAACTTGGCAACAGTATTTTATTTATAATTTATGATAAAAGTAGGAATTCAGTGCAATATGTGCTGTGTATATTTTTTAATTTTGATGTAAAAATATTATGATACGTTTCATTATTTATAAAAACTCTTTCTAAAATATTTCTGAGAAAATTGGTATGTTTCTTCTCCTATATGAAGTAGAACTACTAATTTGATTAGAATCAAAATAAATATTAAAAAAACCACTTTATATTAGTGGCTGAAACTTATATTTATTCTCTTTAAAATATACGGACAAGTTTTTTGAAAACGGATTTTCAATCTTCATTAACTTAAAATTTCAAAATAAATACTCGGTATTTAAAGCAATGGATTGTTGATAATTGATAAAATTATATTTCCGCTCGTTAAAATTAATATTTTTTAATTTTTAGTGAAAACTTTTACCTTTAGCAGTGACACTTGAGAAATTATGTTCCTGATATTTAGTTACTTTGTTACTTTATGTAATAAAAATTACGTGATTACGTGATTAGAAACAGATCTGTGATTGTACCTATTGTGAAATTCAATTGAGATTTTCTTGCTTCTAAGAAAAATAGAATTACAATTTTACTTATTGCAAGCTTTATATATTTGGACTACACTTAAAATTTAATAAATAGACCTATTTACACAAAGTTGGTTTCAAGATGATAAAATAACAAATTTTAAATATTAATGTTTTATTTTTTCAACATTTTCTAATATATGTAAAGAATCTTAATTATTATGTAGATAACAGAAATATATTTTCACACTTATAGCTAACCACAATTTGTCATTTAAAATGTATCTTTTAAATAAGTGTAAATGTATCTTTTTCACTAAAAAAAATATGATAAATAAATTTATTCAATGAACATAAGGAAAAAATGTCAATTTCTTATTTAATTTTATAAATTTTTAGTCTTTTCTACCAACATTATGTATATAGTTGTCTTTTCATACTTATTTAAAATATCATTGAACATTAATGTTACGCAACTTTTATTAATTTTTTTTGCTATCAATAAATATATGCTGCATAGTATATTCCATGCTGTTTGTATGATTTATTAAACAATTTTGGCAAGATTCTCAAACTTCTCTTTTAGTACAATTCATTTCCTTCGACAAACTTTTTTTTGAGAAATTTCCATTCTCTTGAAAGTTAACATTTCTTATGAAATCTACATTTATTTTTTGTCCTGTTTTCGATGTAACGGAATTGTATGTATATTATTGCTTGAAATATGGTTTTTAAGAATTGAATAATGGAGTAGAAAATTACATTTTTTTGCTATACAGGTGCTATTGCACCAATCCGTTGGCAGCAAATCCTTCCAATAGTTGCGAAAATGTCTTTTGTTCCTTCACGTTGATGAGTAACTTGAAAATACTCATTTTGATGATAAAATTTCTTCGATACAATTCACTTTGTTCTTTATGATTTTAACTAGGACCTTATGCGATCCAAACTTCAAATTTTCTAAATACCTATAGAAAGTAAAAACAGAGTAAATATTAAAAATATTTCAAAAAATTTATTTATCTACTTAAAAAAATTGTTAAATAAATCGTGGTCCTTATGAGTATTTGTATATTTTCTTTCTTAATTCTTTTACTTTCCCTGTATCAAATTAAAAAATTTTAAAAAGAAAGAATTACTTACGCGATATCCATTTTCGCAAAACTTTCGTTTTGTAGAAATTGAACTAAACGTAATTAATGTCTTTTAAAGTATTTCCCTTCCACTTGCTATAACTTCTAGTGATTATCTTCGCATAACATTTTTCTTCATGCTGAGCAAATTTTATTGATGAAATCTAGAAGTAAAAAAATCAATAATTGCATTTTATTAACATTTACATTAAATAAAATACGATGAGAAATCAGTACTAAATAACGATAAGTATAATACCTGTTTATTGTAAATCTTCTTCACATTTAGGAATGTCAAAAACTTCAGCAAATAATGGTGGTAACTTGAGTTTTGTCCAATTTTTTTTAAACCAATCAAGAAGATTTGCATGTCGAATCCCAAGGGATCTGAGTTCCGGCATTATTTGCAAAATGCTAGGATTGCTGGTATTCATTCCATTTACAATGATTTCATTAGAAACTGAATTACTTCTTGTCACTAGAGTATTAAAGGCTTCGAGTAAACGATCCTGCGACCTTTGTACTGCTTTTAAATCATTTAATTCAGGTCTCTCACTAAGAAGAATAGCACCAGAAAGTAAACCTAATTCGTCATCCGTGAGCTTATGAGCATTTAATGATGTAGTAAACTGCAATACGTCTGACACGAAATCGGGCTGCTTTGGACAACGAAACAACAAATTATACTTTATTCTTAAATATTTATCCAGATATTTAATTTCATAAAATGTTGGTGAATTATAACTTACCTCGTATATCAATTCCAATTGCTGCTTAGTAAGATAAGTACCGTCCTCAAAAGTCATGGAAATGTTGGTGGTCATTTTCGATATTTGACTAAGCCATATTTCAAAGAAACCCAATTTTATTAAAATCAACTGATCCTGTTGTGAGAGATCAGAAAATCCAGGTACTTGCTTTGCAAACTCTACAACTTTTTGAACCGACGGCGTTACTTTATTTGCAAATTGTTGCCACAACCAGATTTTTTGAGATTCCACTGTTTCTGCCATAGATGACGCAACTTCAGGATCCTTTGGACTTGAAGGCTGTAATAAATAAATCAGGTATCATTCAAGTTATTAGAAAACTTTTTAAATTACACTACATGATTTGATATATCTTACTGGTATTATGATAGGCTTTTGAACTAAATCTCTTGTAGACTCTTCAGCGTATACACAATGAGCATGATAAGCTTGAGAGACTCGAAGAATAACTTCGTAAATAGCTAATTGCTTCTCATCGACGTCCGATTGATCAGCTTCAACTATAGTAGGAGGTGGTACACGTGAAACCGAATTCTGACACTGGATATTGTTATTGTTATTACTAGTACTACTGCTACTACTACTACTACTACTGCTATTATTGTTATTGCTACTGTTATTATCGTCATCATTATCATCATCATTATTGTTGTTGTTGTTGTTGTTTGAGTTATAATTAATGCTGGATGCTAGTTGATGTACACGGGAAGTCGTCGTAGTTGTAGTAGTAGTAGCTGTTGCTGTTGTTATCGTTGTTGATACTGCTCCCACATCATCAGTCGTTCGATCTCGAGATCTCTTCGGAACTCGACCGTATCTTACCGCTGAAACAAACGAAAACTAGATAAAGACGTTCAACCAAGCTTACAATTTTAATTAATGATTTTAAATTTCGTGAAATGTGCATTGAATTACTAAAATTTCGTATGGTTCCTAAAAGCTTCCTCATTGATTACACCAGAGAATTACTAATTTGTAGGAAAGCATATAAAAAGATAAAATTGAATAAGAATGTTAAAAATTCTATTTTTTATTCTATTGTACCCAAAATAAATAATTAATACTCACAGTCTCTCGACATGCCAACTGCTAGACATTTCTTGAATCTGCAATATTGACAGCGATTCCGATTTAGTCTTATAACTAAACATTTTCCGTCCCTTAAACATCTGTACTCTATCTGTTTTTGAATACTTCTTCTAAAAAAACCCTGAAAAATAAAATGATTTACTGAATTCGAATATCCGAAAATATTTTTCACTTAAGTATACCTATATTACGAAAATTTATCAATTTTGGTATTATTAAATGTTATTTGAAATTATAAGTTCAGCTATTTAATGGAAAAATTAAACACTGTCTCATGTTAAAGAAGACTGTCCTCTCTTTTGTGACATGACGTAGAGATTGACTCGGAGATTTATATATAATCCAAATCAATTATATTTAAATATTGGTGGATTCCACGTCAGTTTAATACACTTATTTTCATGACTTGTTGGGATTTGGCTGTACTTTTGTAAATTTATTACTTTTATAGTGATAAACAACTCCACCAAATATTTTTTCAAAATTTTGAAAATTACCAAAAATATGGCATTTTTAAAATTGAGCACCTGGATCGTAGAAGGGCACGTAAATTTTTCTCGGCCGAAATCGAAATCCCCTGGACACTCAAAATTCAACTTCTGAATTTAGACATTTTAAATATACATCTTTATAGAAAATTTTATTGCGCATATTTTTTTCTTATGAAATTTTTTTTTGTATCTATTACCGTTTTCGAAATATTTGAGAAAAATTGATTTTTTGAAAACTGCAAATTTAATGACATTTTTCACTTAAACTCGCGATATTTCAGATGATTTTGAATATTTTTCAATGTACCAAAAAAGAAAATACGTCTAAAGATATTCTACGAATGATAAAAAAGGAAAAAAATTATTTTCTTTATAAACAAAATTGTTATTAATTTTTTTCTTTATTAATGTAAAATTAATTTTAAGTAAAAAAGAACTTTCAGTGAGAAAGTTGTTCATTATGGACCAAAGAAGTTTTCTGGAAAATCACAGGGTTAATAATTAATTAGTGTTGAAATGGTGAATGTTTAAAGTTGATACCGTCCGAATGTGTAGCACGCGTTACTCGCCACAGGTGCTTCGGAGGCTTGGGAGTGTCGTTTCATAGGTTATGGCCATCGCGCGTGCCACACGTTCGGACGGTATCAACTTTAAACATTCACCATTTCAACACTAATAAATTATTAACCCTGTGATTTTCCAGAAAACTTCTTTGGTCCATAATGAACAACTTTCTCGCTGAAAGTTTTTTGTTACTTAAAATTCGCCCGTTAAACGAGAGCCGAGAAGATTGTATTTTGTTTTTTACATTAATAAAGAAAAAAATTAATAACAATTTTGTTTATAAAGAAAATAACTTTTTTCCTTTTTTATCATTAGTAGAAAATCTTTAGACGTATTTTCTTTTTTGGTACATTGAAAAATATTTAAAATCATCTGAATTATCGCGAGTTGAAGTGAAAAATGTCATTAAATTTGCAGTTTTCAAAAAATCAATATTTCTCAAATATTTCGAAAACGGTTATAGATACAAAAAAATTTCATAAGAAAAAACGCTGTGTCTATTTCGCCCGCAAACGGGCGAAATAAGAGTGATGAATTATTTCGCCCGCCATTAAAAATACGTAGGTGGGGGACAACTGGCGAAATAAGAGAGATGAATTATTTCGCCCGTCATGAAAAATTAGTAAGTAGGGGGAAACGGGCGAAATAAAAATAGTAAATTATTTCGCCCATCATGAAAAATAAGTAAAAATATGTAAAACGGGCGAAGTAGCAATGACACCAATGACACATTGCTTCGCCCGTTTTTGGTTTTTTAATTAATTTTAATGGGAAAAAGGTTAGCTTGTCACTTGTATATTTTTGTGAAGATTGAATTAAAAACTTAAAAAGTTGTGAATTTTTATAATAATTCACAAAGTTTCTTTATTTATCAATATTTTTGGTGCTCATTAGTAATTTTCTACATAATATTTTATAAAATAAACTAGATTATGTATTTTAATATATTTTCTACCTATCTATGTAGACTAAAAACATTAATTTTTAGAAAATTCTTATTATTTTTGTTCAAATCAGTTCAAAAGTATATTAACTCAGATTTGGAAAATAAGTTTTATGATACTATTTTCGAAAGAAAAATTTAGAAATAATTTTATTTTTTTTTATTTTGATTTACAAAAACATTTTTTTTAAAGAAAGTGTGAAAGTGTGAAACTCATTTTAAAACTTAAATAAAGAAACTGTACTTTTTTTAAAAATGAGCTACACATAATTATTTGAATTTGGTGTGAAGGTTACTAACCTGACTTGAACACACTTCTTTTCATTTCTGCCATTCACCTTAAAAATTTAAAATTTTTTCAAAGGTATTATAGGAATAACTATATAACGGGCGAAATAATTCATTGCTCTTATTTCGCCCGTTGTCCCCCACCTACGTATTTTTAGTGACGGGCGAAATAATTCATCACTCTTATTTCGCCCGTTTGCGGGCGAAATAGACACAGCGAAGAAAAAAAGATGCGCAATGAAATTTTCTATAAGGATGTGTATTTAAAATATTAAAATTCAGAAATTGAATTTTAAGTGTCTAGGGGACTTCGATTTCGGCCGAGAAAAATTTACGTGCACTTCTACAATCCAGGTGCTCAATTATTGTCTTTTTTTAAAGTGCTATAACATGGCTATAACTTTGGTTCCAATTAACCGATTTTGGATTTTAAAAAAAGGATTTCTTTGGTTTTAAGTATATTTTAAGTTAAAATTAATATAAAATTAAAAAATTCAAAAAAATTTTTTTTTTTGAAATTTTGAAAAATTAAAAATCCGTTTTTGAAAAAACATCATTTTCGATTTTTTTCAAAATTTTACTAAATGTTAGGGCAAATGTGCTTTACATGTCCTGTAAATTTCATCTTGGGATCTCAAAGGGGGAGTAAAAAAATAAAACGTAACCACATATTACGAATATATGGGGCAAAATTCCTCAACTGCCCAGGTAAAAAAGTGGGCAAGTTCTCATATGAAAAAAGGTAAGCTTTCGATTGGGATAGGTTACAAAAAAATAAAAAACACCGATTTTGAACTTGGTTAATACGATTCTGTAGGGACCACACTAAGAATGCGTCTTATGCGGGAAAACATATTAGGTGGGATATAAAATGTATGTCTTTAATTGCAGGGACCACCATAAATGAGCGTCTTAAGCGGGAAATCGTATTAAACGGGATCATATTAACCGGGTTCTACTGTATATTGAAATTAAGAATTTGACCTTGAATTTCAAGGAGAAATTGACAGAAAACAACTTTTTTTCATCATCAGCTTATAGCCCGTGAAAACCCCTTTAAAAATCACTATTCATACTTTAAATTTGATTAATTTTACTTATCAATATATTAAATCGAAAAAAAGATATTTTCAAAAAAATCAAAATTTTGAAACTCTATAACTCAAAAAATATTTTATCAAATTCAAAAAAAATTAATATTTACACTTCTACTAATAATAGTAACATTTTAGCAAAGTTTAGAGAAAATTAACTTTTTTACCTAGGCGGTTGAGGAATATTGCCCCCTATGTTCGTAATTTGTGGTTACGTTTTATTTTTTTACTCCGAATCCCTTTGAGATCCCAAGATGAAACTTACAGGACATGTAAAGCACATTTGCCCTAACATTTAGTAAAATTTTGAAAAAAATCATAGATGATGTTTTTTCAAAAAAAAAAAAATTTTTTGAATTTTTTTTTATATTAAGGTATTAGTCGCGTAAAATGTTTTTCGTCAGATTTTTTTCAAATTTTGCATACTTATTCCTGAAGTATTTATCTACAGAATGAGACCAATTTCATTAATTTTGACCGTTTCAAAGCTTCAAAAAATGAATTCAAAGTTCATACATTTTGCATGGAGGGAGCACCCAATGCATGTAATGATTTTGTTTAATAATTATTTATATGATAACTAATCGTTAGATTTTGAAATAAAACTACCAAAATATTCAATTAGATAAAACAAATGAATAAAAAAAACATGACATTTTTTGACCGCACCAAACTATAAATATATTGACAGAAAGTTAAAAAAATAACTAAATTATATGAATTTTCATACGAATGAATAGAGTGGGGAGTTAAACTGTCTCTCTCACTCTCACTGCCCCACTCTAGTAAGCGGCCAGGTAAATTTTTAGCCAGAGCCAGCTGCGCGACCAATACCTTAATTTTAACTTAAAATATACTTAAAACCAAAGAAATCCTTTTTTTAAAATCCAAAATCGGTTAATTGGAACCAAAGTTATAGCACTTTAAAAAAAAGACAATAATTTTAAAAATGCCATATTTTTTGTAATTTTCAAAATTTTGAAAAAATATTTGGTGGAGTTGTTTATCACTATAAAAGTAATTAATTTACAAAAGTACAGCCAAATCCCAACAAGTCATGAAAATAAGTGTATTGGAACAGGGAGCTAATACTCGTAACTACCCCTTTTCTCAAATATCTACAAATCTCATCGGGGAATTCTGCTAAGCCGATACCGTAATTCAAAACTGTCCTCTAAACGAACAATCAAACGTACTTTTCAAACTCAACCGTTGAGGAGCTATCAATATCACAAGTCTTTCTATTACTCTCCTCTGATCCTGAATGACAGAAAACTCATTAAAACACACATTTAACGAAAACAACAATTTATTAATAAAAACTGAAACTCGAAATAATTAACAAAACTCTACAAAATAACTAAGCAAACTCTCTCAAGAATATCTGGATTATGACACTCGTCTAATCGCGTCACGACTTCTTGGAGCTCTGCAAGTAAGTGTCGAACTATCTGGTTTGTCCCCAGTAGGCTTCCTCAATATCAATCTGTTTCCTAGTTTCCTTCGTAACATTAGGAAGAACACTTCTTCCTTATCCTCATGAAGCGGCACCTGCAGGAGACTAGGAAAGGGTCCCTGACCATGTGACAAACGCTGGCAATTAATCATGCGCATAATTATTTAAATTCTGATTCCACGAAAACCATAGCTCCTCACACGCTGATACCAAAGAAAGGTACAAGAGACTTGACAAGAAACGAGGCAGAAGAACGACTCTACTTTTAATATGCTTTTCCTACACAAGACAGAGTAGGCAGAGTAAGTAACGAAACACTTTAAATAATATGCAACTAATATTCAATGATGATCAGATAACACTAAAGTATAAGTTTTTTAAAACAGATTAACTAGTAATTGAAGGGCTGGCTGCAATAAGGGGACGAACGGGAGACTTGGAAGGGATACTACCAGTCAGGTAGCAGTGACAAGCCTTGAGCCGCTCACTGCTACCTGACTGGTACTATCCTTTTCAACCACGCGTTCGTCCCCTTATTGCAGCCAGCCCTTCAATTGCTGCCAACATCAAATTTTTTGCAGGCTTTCAAATCTTGTCCTGAATGTGATTTGTTGTCCTCACTTTGTTACATGGTAATCTCTATGCTAAGCTGTGATTTTGATTCTGTACAACGTGTGATATTCTGCTGCAAGATTTTATTTTATCACGTTTTTTCTAACCAGTATATTATTGAGAGTCCAAGTTAGAACACACACAGCATCGAAAGTTTCATGGAAGAATGTGTAATTAGTAATAATTAGTTCATGTAATTTTAATAATTAGACGAATATCGCATGCAATATTGTCACAATATTGCCTGAACATTGCAAGTCAAGATTTGAAGTATAATTATCGCTTAAGGTCATGTTATTCAGTGGTCACGTGCCCCATATACTTTACTATGAGTCACATGACAAATGACCACATCGTTTCATGAATATCGCTACTCAATGTTTCTAATCTCGCTGGTCGAGGTACTGTCAAGTTTCAGGCAAACTTCAGTGCTGTGTGGATTTACTCTAAGGTAGAGTTCTATAAAGCCTTCGCTAAATGCAAAAAGAGTTCTGGGTTCTATCCCATGGTTAGGTTATCAAAAATCAAATTTTACAGGCCTCTGTTATCAATATGGTTTTAAAAGAGACTCAGCCTTTGATTATATAGTATCTATTGAAATCAATATCCTTAATAATTTCTCTCGAGGAAAAAAGACAGCCGCCCTTGCCATGAATATAAAAGGAGATTTTAATGCTTTATTTCTTTCGGCTGTATTGGAAAGTCTGAATGATTGCAAAGCACCTTCAAAAATATATAAGTGTATCTCGTTTGTGGTAACTAAACGGAACCTTTATGTTTGGGAGAACTCTACAACTCCACAAGTTTATGGAGCAGGAGCGCTAAACTTTTAATTTAGCTTTCAGTAAAATTAGTAAAGCAAAAGAACTCTCTGTAAAATACAGATGAGACTAAATAAAAGCACTATTAGAAGAATAAACTGGTCAAAAAATCAATTTCAATCATTTATAGACACATATAATTATAGACTTCGCTGATTTACACACCATAAGAGACATATTCAGGGATTCAAATATTTGCTCATTAGCTTATGAAATTGTATCAGTATTAACACTACTAATACACAATGAACAGAATGTGACTATATTTGACTATATTTTGACTATATGTTACAATCAAGACAGAATAACCTGGGTTTGTCAGATATGACCTGTCTAGAAGTTAGAAGATCAGTCCATTTATTCGCGAAGCTTAGGACGAGATAAGATTTTTTCGTAAGATTAAGGGTGGAGTATGTCTGCACAATAAAAATGTAGTTTTGAAGTCAGCTAGTCTTGCATAATAAATGATTTTAAAACGAATTGGAACAAAGTAAATGGACAAGAACAGGCACATATACTTGAAATAGTAACTAAAAGTAATAAATAAATATACTTGCACAAGATCGTGTACAAGTTCATAAACATAATTGTTAGCTTTATTTTATTGTAAAGTAGAGATTTATGTATGATCCAAATCAATATATTTAAATATTGAATTGAAATAACCGACAGATTGGCTCAGTCGGATAGATGCCTGGCGTTGGTGGTCGTTTAAGGACCAAGGGTATAAGTACCCTTGGTTCGCGCCCACTTGGCTTGGTATTTTTCCGGCACGTGAGACAATCTGAGCGGGAGGTTTGACGTCGAGGTATAATGATGTGCACCGTCGATTATTGTCCGGTACACACCATTAGAACTCGACTGTCGATAAACCGGTTGTACTCAGAGAGGTTTTCTACAGTTTCCCTCTTCTCTGGCGAGAAAACCCATTGACGGGTGGTCCAGGCGAATGCGAGTACTCCTAATAAAAGTCGGCTGTAGACGCAAATTAGGTTAATATATAGAAAATTTCTAAGTAGAATGGTTATGCTTAATCCAAAAAGTATTTCTCGGGGACTCTTGTCGAAGTGCGTAGGGCCAATAGGGCAGGAGTATAAACAAAAAAAAATGTTGAATTAAAATCATTAGCATCAAATCCCGTACAAGAATTTCGCTATTACTCGCAACTGCTGTTTTTCTCAAATATTCACAAATCTCATCGGGGATTTCTGCCAAGCCGATGCCGTGATGCAACATAGTCCTCTGAACAACAAACACCCAAACGAACTCTTCAAACTCGACCGTTGAGATGCTACTCATATCACTTCTCTTCCTGGTGTACTCTCCTCCGGTCCTCAATGATCGGAAATCATTAAAACACAAGTTAACCAAAAACAACAATTTACTAATAAAAACTAAAACTCGAAATAATTAACGAATACTCTACAAAATGAATTAATAAAACTCTCAAACATCTCAATAATAACACTCGTCAATTCGCGTCGAGACTTCTTCGAACTTCGCAAGTAAGTGTCGATCCATCCGATTGTCCCGGGTAGGCTTTCTCATTTTTAATTCATTTCCTTCTTTTTCCGTCGCAATTTTCGGGAGAACCCTTCTTCCTTATCCCCACGAAACGGCACCTAAGAGAGACTAGGAAAGAGATATTGACCATGTGACGTATGCTGACAATTAATCATGCGCAAAATCATTCAAATTTAGATTTCACGAAAATCACAACTCCTCACACGCTGATACGAAAGAAAGGTACAAGAAACAAGGCAAACACAATTCAAGGAAAAAATTTTAACATTGACTCTAAGGACTCTTCGCTTTCCCTGAAGACTATAGTCTTCCGACAGAGAAGGGGAGAGAGAGGGGGGTTTGGAGAACGAGGACGGGAGGAAGAAGAGAGGACGGGAATGGGTCCGACAACATTAAATTGATATTTTGGAATGTTTCGGGGTTAAATAATAAGGAGGAGGGTTTTTGGAGAGACTTGGAAAAATGGGATGTAGTATTTTTGTGTGAAACTTGAGTGGAAGGGAAGGGTTGGGAGTCGACAAAGAGAAAATTGCCAAAAGGATACAAATGGACAATGCAGGAAGCAAAAAGAGATCACGTAAAGGGTAGGAGTTCAGGAGGAATGATATCGGGGGTAAGAAACAACATTAATGAGATCACAGACGGAGAGAAATGGATGAAAGAGGATAGCATGGTAAGGAAAATAAGGGTGGGAGAACAGAATTTAAATGTGGTGGGGATCTACAGAAGAAGGGGAACAGTAAGGGATGGAGGACGGTAGAGGAATGGATGGAGAGAGGGAAAGATGAATTGATTATAATAGGAGGCGATTTTAATGCATGGACGGAAGAGTTGGGTGGGGGTTATTTGAATGGGGGGGAAGAAAAGTACCAAAGGAAGTCAAAGCATAAGGTGATAGATAAGGAGGGTAGGAAAATGCTGAGTATAATAAGTGAGGGAGGGTGGTCGATCTGCAACGGGTGTACGAGGGGGGATAGGGAAGGGGAGTTTACGTTTGTAGGAAAGGGGCAGACAGTAATCAATTACGTCATAGCAGATGATAACGCGAAAGAGTTAATAAAGAAAATGGAAGTTGAAAGCGAGACGGATTCTGGACACTTTCCGCTAATAGTGGAAATAGAAGGACAGAAGAAAAGGGTGGAAAGGAGGAGGAAAGAAACAAGTAGGAAAGACTGGATGGGAAAGTGGGATACCCAAAGATTGATGGAATTTGAAAGGAAGTCCAAGGAGAGAAGTAAAGAGTTTGAGGAGGAAGGGGGGTAAATTATAGATGGGAGATTAATTACATTAAGATAGATTATAATATAGATAGTTATATATTAATATAATTATAATATAATTATAATAATATAAAAATATAATAAAATATAAAATAAAAAAAGATAAATAAATATAAGTAAAAAAACATATATAATAAAAAAAATAATATAAATAAAAGAAAAAAAAGGTAAGGAAACGGGAAAGGGGATGCAAAAGATGGGAAAAGGAAAAAAAGGATGCTATACGGGAGAGAAGAAATGGTAGGGGAAAAGGCAAGGATTTGATGGAGGGTTGGAGTAAGAGAGATGAAGAGGGAAGATGGAGAAGAATTAACGAATCCAGATATAATAAATGGTATAAATGGGTTAAAAGGGAGGGAATACCAAAATATGAAAGGTGGAGTAGAGTATGTAGATTCAGAATGGGTGAAGGAATGAGAGAATGTAAGTACTGGATGGATGAAGAGGAAAGGAAATGTAGAGTACGTTGGTATGAAAGGGAAGACTGGGAGCATGTGTTGGAATGGTGTAACGGAGGAATGGATGAAGAGAAAAGTGTGGCAGAGAGAGTAATATGGATATTGGATGAAAATGGGCAGGGTGAGGGATGGATGAATGAGTTGGAAGTAGCGAGAGAAAGGAGGAAGGAGGGTTTAATATAAAGTCGTAATCGTAGGGTGGGAAATAGAAGTAATTCAGCTGAAGATGCCGAAAAGGGCAAAACGGAACTGGAAACGGAAGCTCTGGCACTGGCTTCTGGTTTGGTATAAGAGTTTGAGATTGTAAATAGTATAGGTAATTTTTAAGTTGAGGTAATTTTAAGTTGCGGTAGTATATAAGATATAATGTAAAATAGGTTAAGTTTTGTATGTAAAATATGGTGTCTCGAACCCTGTACAATGCAGGGAGAGTAAATAAAGTTATATATAGTGGGTCGGGGCTGGCAATAGGTCACCAGCCTTATTAAGCATATTATCATTTTATTTATTTTATATACCTACATATATTGTTTTCTTTTTAAATTTTCTTAATACCAACAAGCAAGCAGATTTCTTAAAATTCCCTATGCAAAAAGAGGAATTTTCGCTTGAACGAACTAAAAACCACAGCGCGGTCTATGAAATTTTCTATTTAATTATACATGGGTTATCCAAAATCTTGAACAGAAACATACACACGATCTTCTACAATTTCAAGAGTATACATGTCATTTTTAGTTATACAGAACATGTACATGTTCTTGTACATTGTCTTTGTTCCAATTCCATTTACATGTTATCTTTTGCTTTTCTTGTGTATGCATATAATCTTGTGCAAGATTTCTCAAATTGGACGAACCATATACATATACTTAAGTATTGGAAAACGTGACCACTGAATAACATGATCTTACAAAGGCTGTCCTATAACTTAGCCAAAAATTATAGTTCGTTTGTTTCTCTAGATAGTTTGACTCTTCAATTTTCTATTGTGCGCGGCGTCGAAGTAAGCTTTTCTCCACTTTTTCTTGTTATATGAAGTCAAGGACTATAAAATTTCTTCACATCCAAGAAGTTTAGAGCCAGAAGATAATTTCTTACAGATGCGAAGACAATGAGAGTTTTGCTTTTAGCGTGAAAATAATTTTTATATTCTCTTCTTGTGTACCAATTAAAGTAGAATAATTTAGGAATTCGCATCTGCTACTGATACACAGGACTATTATAAAGTAGTTAAGAGCTCATTCAAGTATCACTAGGCGGAATAAATTTGTAATGATTGTTCCATAATAAAGCAATAATTATTTCGACTTTGTAGGAACAAGTTGTCCGATTTTGTGAAAATAGACAGAACATTTTTAAGAGGCAGGTTACAAATTCGATGATTAATTATTTTTTGTATGCATTTAGATTGTATTTCGAATTAAAAAGAGATGATCTTTGAAAGAATACTTAAAAAATCTCTCTGGAAACAATAATATAAAACTGAAACTCACCTTACAACCCTCGCAACTTGTGACACCATAGTGATATCCACTTGCTTTATCACCACAGACCTTACACGGAACGAAACTTTTGGCAGGTGTTGAACTGTTTGAATCAGCAGCTGCATAATGTTGTTCTGCAAAAAGACACAAAGTTTAAATAAATTAAATGTTGTTTCTCAATACATTTTCATAGGAATTGGCAGAAGTTTTAAGTCGTGTAAATAAAGTATTTGGAAATATTGAATCTAAACGATTGCCTCCAGACTCTATTGGCATCAGTCTGGATAAAATGCCCCCCAATTAAATGAAATAAAATCTTGTACTCTTATTCTATAAAATATAGCAAAGATCTTTATTGAAAGTGAAGATTTGATCTGCTTATATCAAGGATATATGAATAAACTATACATTAGAAAGCGTTCCACATAATGTAATCCAACAGTTTCTCTTTCAGGATATTTTTAAAAAGATTTTCTTACAGCTTCAACTTTAGTCCTTAAACACCATTTACTTGCTGCTCTTATATTACTTGCTCTTATACACGTGGTTGTATATCCATAACGTGGTCGCAAATTATAAGCCCCGTTGACCTTTATGACTCACACTGGTGCAAATAGAAAGTCCTTAAGCTTAAATCGCGATCAATAAACATGCTCATTGTACTCCCTGTACATGTATACGTACATGCTTTTACACGTACAATTGATAAATTTTGTGAAAGTCTAAGACAAAAACTTAAATAACTCATTTATATTAAACAAATACTCAATCTAATTAAATGAACGCGTTATAAGAGCAAGGAAAGTCTAAACACAACATTTTATAACAATAAAACTAGACAATTTTCTGAAGCCCCGACTTTTTCATTTGTTACATAATAAATTTCTACAACACTTCGTACAGAAAATTTTTAATCATTTTCTATCATAATTTACTTCTCTAATTGGTTAGGTATTAAAATCCAAGTATGCCTTCTTATTTAAAAGTTTTGAATGTTTCTAAAAGATTGCTACGATTTTGACCAAATTCTGTTAAACGTATGCATTGCATATTCCTAAAAAAAAAAGATTTTGGAGATTTTTAATTCCCAGATTTGTTATTGTCGGGAGATGAATTTAGATAAAATTCAATATATTTAAACAGACATTAGAATATATAAGTAGACAAATTTGAAATCAGTGTAAAATTTTAGTTCTCACTCATCCGGTTTGAATCGTAAGCGAATGTAACTACGATGGTACGGGGTACAGTTAACGGTAATTCGAAGGTGAATGCTCGGGCAAATTGTGCATTATGATGCATGTACATTTTTACTCTTACCTAAGGCATAAGTGAATAAACCATTGCCTATTAATTAAAAAGATGTAATACCCGAAAATTAATTAACGAATTAACTTTTTCTTTTTAAAAAATATGTCAGGGATGTCACAATGATTTCGTTTTTCCTTAACTTTTCCACTGATTTCCAGGCAGAATTTTAAGTTTTTCCCTATTGCTTATAAAAAAACAACTCAAGGGGAGTTCAATTATAAAAAAGATCATTTTTAGAAGCAAAAATTTAAGTCCAATTACTTGTTTTCAAAAATCCAATAATTTAAAAAAAATAAAATATTTAAAAAATATTTTTTTAATATAATTTTTAATACATTTTTTTAATTTCAAATTTAAATCTTTTTAAAATTAACTGAATTAATAAAAATTGTGTTTGTTATTCTTTCAAATTAAATGATTTTCGATGCAATTTAGAACCTTTAATGTTGCTTTCTACACTATAACAAACTATAACTTTTTGTAAAATAGTATTATTTTATTAATTATTAATTATAAAATTAAAATTCTTTGCGAAAATTCTATATTTTTAAAAATCTCTAATAAAATTTGTTAACAAATTTAATTATTTTAAATTCATTTTCACCAATTAATTTATCAATTATTCTTTAATAACAAGTATATGGAGTGTATAACTCCTTTTTCATTTTAAGCCAAGTATAATAAAGTAAAGATTTCCTTCTTCTTTACTTTAAGTATCTTTTAAAAATTGAATTAAAATTTATCAGAAGCAAATTTTTTCAGAATGTAGATAAAATTATTTGTGACACGCTCCGATGAAAGGTAACTTAGAAAAAACTATTTTAAGATTATGTTTGTGTTATCTTTACATTAATTAAAATTTTCTATATCTTTAAAAAAGTGAATTAAAATTTTTCATAAGCCCTTAAACTTTTATAGAAACATTTACTCTTTAGAGCCCTCGCAAGAAACCCAACGAGAGAATTTTGTTGAAACTTGTTACTCGGAGGTTTTTAGGGTCGCTGATTACAAATCTGAAGTCAGATTTTCAAAATTCAAAATGGCGGATCCAATATGACGAAATTTTTTTTTTAAATTGCTCAAATTTCAATAAGCCTTGTTACTCGGTTAAACGCTATTTTTTATAAATATTTTACCTACTGTTTATAATAATTATAATCGTACTATGTAATTTTCTGTCTAATTGTTTAAATTTATAAGAATTATGTCATATTTTGTAAGTGCACTGCAAAAACAAGTGTCTTATTTTGAGACGTTTTGTCCTCATATTTGAAACAGATATATGTGTCTCATTTTAAGACGTTACAAAGTGTCTCAGATATTTAGCACTTCATTTTGAGACAACGATATGTGTTTCGGGTATCCGTTTCACAATAGTAAGAAGACGTTTTATGTGTCTTATACGCATTGAGTCACCTTTAATGTTTTAAAATGAGACACGAGATGAAATTAAATGTCTCAACTTAAAAAATTTAAGTAAATAACAATTTTTTTATGTATACATTCAGTTATGGAAAACAACTTTGCAACAAGTGCTGGCAAAGAAGATTATTTTTAATTTCAATTTTCCAGTTTAGTTCCAAATTACATAACTCAAAAAAGTGATAAATGTTTCAAACTATAATATACCAAAGAAAAGCAATTTTTTGGAACTTTAATCACGTTATTTATGAGATTAACAGGTATGATATATATGATGGAATAATGAAAATTTTCATTACTATTAATGACTCAATGATAATTTTTGACAATGATTTTTTTTATTAATATACAATTTACCCTATATATTGTAAAATTTGTACCTGATTTTCTCTTAAATCAATATTCCAATTAAAAATGATACAAAACATAAATAAAATTTATGACGATTGTCTTGCGACTACACACATTTAATTTATTTTAATTTCAGTAAAAAGTCTTGTTGGAATAATTATAGTTTGTATTATGGTACTAAACCAACAAGAATCGTATGGAAATGGGGACAAATACTTGGATTATTCCAAAGAGTATGTAAGTGTCTTGGATACCAGAATAGTTTGTCCTGTGATGCATTATTAGTCGGTTATTTTGGAACACATGTCTCTCACTTATAGCCCGGCAAACTCGATTTCATTTCTTGGAAATAATATCCCCTTTTTTACAATTAAGTCATTAGATATTTAATTTAAATCCAATTCTAAATTTACTACTAATTCGATTTAGTGATCTTTAAGAGAACATTATACAATAGGTTTACAAAATTTTCAAAAACTTCAAATTTTAAATTTAATTTACATATTTGACTTTTATGTGAGAAAATTATTGAAAATTATTTTAATCAGTTAGGTAATAATTTTAATTCCAATTCAAACGTAATTAAAATTTACAAATAATTAAAATTAAAATTGATTAAAAAACTCGAATTATTATACACTTAATTTAAATCTAACTTCTCAGAGACTATTATGAGCACGCTGTATAGTTTTTAATGAATATAAAGTATTTATGAAATTTATAAATAAAGGAATTTCTGTATTTGAATAATAAACATAAATATGACATAAATAAATAATAAAAATATTAAAAATTTATTCAATAATTACTAAGTTAATTTTACTAATTCAAAGCAAATTTTCATAGCTAAATTTGAATTATTTTAAAATAATAATGATTAAGGGGGAAGAAGCTGTTGTAAAATCCCATTAAAATATGCCTTTTTTCGGTACCATTTTCTCAGCTCCAAATGATTATTTTTCAGCAAACTTATTTTCTGATGATTTTATATGTAAAGGACTAAAATCTGATCGTTCGATAAAGCCAAATTTTTATTTTTGAATTTTCAGTGCCATTTTGAAAAAATAATTACCGCCCTCCTGAAAAAATCACATTTTTCCACACTTAGGTACCATTTTCTCGAAAACAACTTAACGGACATGGTTCTCTTTTTTTAAAAAATACTTGTACATTAATGAATTAGTTAACAAAAAAAACCAAGAAAACAAGTAATCATTTTTTCAAAATGGCACAGAAAATTCAAAAATAAAAATTTGGCTTTATCGAACGATCAGATTTTAGTCCTTAAAATTAGCAGAAAAAAAGTTTGAAAAATAATCATTTGGAGCTGAGAAAATGGTACCTAAAAATAGGCACATTTCAATGGGATTTTACAACTGCTCTTTCCCCCTTAATTATTAAGGGGGCAGTCTGGGTCTTTTGCACGTATTTTCAAGAAATTTTTTTTCATAGTGAAATTAAATTAAATTTTAAAATGTTTAAATAAATTTATTTAAACATTTTAAAATTTTTTACATGTTATTACACATATATTAAACTAAATAAAAAAAATTTCTTTCTATATTTTTTGTTGTTAATAGCGAAGAAATGTCGATTAAAAAAAAATCTCGAAAATCTGGTTGACATGATATCTCCAGTCAGAACAGACGGAATCAAAAAACTCAAACGGATTATTAAAATATAGGTTAGTGGTTACAGCCGGAACTAAAATAAAAAATTTTCATTGAAAAATAACAAAATGGCGAACTTTTTACTGTTTTTAATCCTTCTTTTGAAACTAAAATTGTTTAAAAAACCGGTAAAAATTATTTAAAATATGTACATAATCATTAAAAAAAAACCCAACAGTGCGTAAAAGTAACTTTTACGCACTCTTCCAAAAAGTGACACTTTACACACAGTATTCCGTGTGTAAAATTCAATTTTAGAGGTAAGTGTTGCAAAAAATATATTTACAAAATTTTATTTCCAAGCTTATTGAGCAACGTTGCGGCATCATTACACGGTAATATTGACGCAACGTTGCTGAGTAACATTACTGCAATATTGCATGATAATATTGCCGTGTAATGTTGCGTAGGTGGGACTTATTAAGCTTTCAATAACATTGCGGCAACATTGCTAACATTGCGTGGCAATTACATATTTTCTACAAAATTACGGATGGATTTTAAAATCTATCAATTTTTAAGAAAAATCAAATTCAAAAAGGGTCACAATATTTTCTGACCGATTTTATTCTGTGTTCATTGATTTTCTCTCTAAAAATTACTATAAAAATAATTTTATGGAAGATTTATTAAATGATTTTCTTTATATAGTAAAAAATGCAGTCGTAGTCTCTCCTTATAAAAGATTAGTCAAAACCACTTATTTTTAACTGATTTAAATTTAGAGAGCGAATTAAAAATTAACTTGGATCACTGATTCAAATTTGTACAATAATATAAAATTCAATCATTCCAAATCTAAATATTTTGAAAAAAACATTTAGAAAAGATTAGTTTAGGATACAAATTTCTCCCTGCATAATTTTTAGTAAGTAAAATATGCAGCTGCCCAGGTGCGAATTTAGGTTGGCCGTCAGAGTTTGAAGGTTGGCCCAAGGTTGGCCTAACTTTGGCAAGCAAAGTTTTGGTTGCCAGAGTTTGCCCAACTTTGGCAAGTACTTGTGCCCACAGTTGGCCCGACTTTGCAAGCCAACCATTAAATGCAGAGTGTAACCAACCGTCGGGCCAACTTTGGCGACAAAGGTTGGCACAACTTATCCAAACGTAGTTTAAAAGACTTTCAGTTTCGGTTGGCCGAACTCTGGGCCACGGTTGGCCCGACGGTTGGCAAAACTCAAGAAAAGCAGTATAATTGACTTATAGTTTTTTGGTCGGCCGAACTCTGGGCCACGGTTGGCCCGACTGTTGCAGCTTAAATATACATTTTGCGTTATGCACTCCCATGTGAGCGTAGCGTAGTGGTCAGTGTATAAGTCTTCGGTGCGTTAGGTTAGGGGTTCGATCCCAGCGAGCGATAGATATTTTCGAAAATGTATGTATGAGATTGTGTTTAATAATAATAGGTAAAGGTCATATCTGATGTTCCCGCTAATAATAACCTGTTAATTGTTTAAATAATTTAGTTTTTTAATAATTTTTTACCTTTGGCTGTTGAAGTTGGCCAAACTTTGAAAATTGTGGTTGGCCCAACTTACGCATCTAAAGTTGTGCCAACTTTGGCCTCAGTCTTTGGACCAACCATTGAAATGTATAGTTGGCACAACATATGCATTGTAAGTTGGGCCAACTTCCTTATGAGTTGTCGGGACAACCATCGTCGCCATTAGACGGCGAACCGTTATCATCTGTATGGTTGGCCCAACCTCTGGCACGAGAAGTTGGACCGACTTTGTAAAAGTTGGCCCAACTATGGGCCGACCAAAAAATCGCACCTGGGTGATAATTTATTGCTTGCGGTTACAATCTTGTAAATTTTACTATTTTGTTTGTTGGTCTACCAATAGGTATATACAAATAAAATACTAAAATTTCTTAATAAAATATGTTTACTAATAAAAATTGCAACCGCAAGCAATATATTAGCAATAAATAAGAATTATCAGCGTACCTTATAATAACTAATTATTAGTCAAGAACTGAGTAAGTATAAAAAGTAATTCTATTAATTTATAAATATACCTAATTGAAACTACAATAGAGAATTTTGATAACAAGAATTAATTATTTTTAATTAATATAAAATAGTATAAATATTTTTTGAGCGTGAAATGAAGACGTGAAAAATTAATTATAATTTTTGTGGAAATATAGAAATATATATAAGATGTATCTTATATAAAACAATAAGACCAAGTTGTATACTTTAGAGTGCACGAAATAACTCACCTTTCTACATGTAAAGAGCGTAAGTGAGTACCTCAATAAGCTTACATAAGGTGGAGGCAGGGATGTAGGGAGTATTGCATATACAATCACGAATCACGCATATTTGCCATAAGCGGTTGCGCGAACACGGAAGAGTCTGCGCCTTGGAGAAATGGCGATATGCAATACATGTAACCAACTTAACGCGTGCACGTGCTCGAAAGAGTTACAAACCATAACAGAGCCGCTTTTCGAACTGCTGCAATTTATCTTCAATTTCATGATGGTGTTCTGATCACCTATTGCTTCACGATACTTTTCGTCAAGTCAGCTATAACTTGCTCTTTAAGTCTCTTTAAATTAATCAGATTGTTTCGATTCGCTGACTGCGATTCTAATTCAAAATCTCTTTCTAAGAAGCCATCGAAATCGATTTATACATTTTAAAAAAAATTTTAATTCACCAATTTATAGACAGCAATTAAAGTAATTACTTATTATAGAAACACGTAGTTGTGAAATAAATTTCTACTTTGACTTATAGAAATTTCCTCGACATATTGAATCAGACATTTTGATTTTGATAAAATTAATATAATGAATTGTTTGATCAAGTAAATGCCTGCAAACTGGGCAGGTGGTAAAAAAATGTCCTACAGTGTAAATGCGTTATTAGTAGAGGTGTGCAAAAAGCTCGAATACCATGGTCGAGCTCGATACTCGAGCATTATAAATTTTTTAGTTACTCAAAAATATTTGAGTGCTCGAAAAATTCAAGTGCTCAAAATTATTTTAGCTTTTATACTGCACGTGTCGGATGGAATTTGGTTCAAGTTCGGATTGATTCTGCTCAGCTCTACTAGAAAAACGAAAAGCTTGAAAATACTCGATCGAGCTTTTTGCACAACTCTAGTTATTAGTAATCCTACAAACTTACAGCCCAGATAGCATGTAATCTTGCAGTAAGCTTTTATCAGTTTTATAATAGTTGTTTAGCTTAATCATAATTATAATATTCTATATCCTAACTACATATTTTGACATTTTTTCTTAGCCAACTTCGATCTTTTAATAACCTCTTCTTTACAATTTTACAGTATCTTCCTTTTCTCTTATTCTTATCCACACTTTCAGCCGTAATTCTAACTGATCATTCTCACTCATTTTTCTACTCTTCACCCGGCCCATATATTCCTCTCAACTCCACCCTCCTCATACACCTATTCCAATTTCCTATTAACTTTTTTCCTTCTACCTTTTACACAAATACCTATACTCGAATAATTAACGAGTTTCTCCTGTATCCACATTCACGCACTTGCTATATAACATTCTTCTTCCTCTTCTTAATTGACCTCTAGGTTAATCAAGTAGCCATCTACCATCTTTCTCCATTTTCAAATGACTCCTTTTGCCCAAAAAAAGTTTACTTCCGCTTACTTCTTTACACTGAACCAGCAACAATTCGCGCGCTAAAGCGCGCGGCTAACTTTTTACTACCTTTTTTTTAATAAAATTAGCAATATTAAAAATAGTAGAATTTAAAAATTTTCTAATTTAAATTTTTGTTGAAAACACTAAAAAAAATTCAATTTTGGAGAATTTACAAATAATTGCAAAAAATCAATTATTTAAAAAAAAAAAAAATTCTTATTAAATTCAACTATGTTTAAAATTTGAAAAAAATTTTCGTAAAAATCCCAATTATCTTTATAAATTGAAGTCAATTGAAGTACATGGAAAGTCCTGTTTAATAGGAACATTTTTTCTGTACAAAGTAAATTGATTGGTGTTAAAATGAAAAAGTTATAAAGATTTCAAAAAAAAAAATTTGTAGTCCTGGTTGGCCCTTACAGTCAAGGTCGGACCATGTTTGAAATTCAAAGGGCAATTTACCGTTAGAAAATAAAATAACATTTTTAGCGTTACGAAAAATGTATCCTTTATTGTTTACAACTTGTAAAGAGTTGCAAATACAAAAAAAAAGTAAAACGTTATTGTTACAAAAAAATAACTTAATGAAATAATTAACAAAATTTACAGAGGATTTAATATTATTTTTTAAATATTTTTGGCAAAATGTGTGAGTATGTGTGTGTATCAATGTTTTTTTGTATATTTATTAAAAAAGTATCTGTCAAATTCATGTATTATAAATGTTGGTCTGACCTTGACAAAATGCACCATTATCGAATTGTTCTAACCAAAAAGACATACGTTAATTCCAGATTCGATTTTTCACTTTGTTTTTTTCAACCATGAGTCCCACAAAATCAATATCATTATAAACATCATTTGTTAATACACTAATTGATATTAAAAAATTTATTTTGTTAAGTATAAAGGTCTATTAGTTATTTAAAAAATATCAACCAGAGAAATATTTACTTTTGGCCTCTAAAAACCAATGTGCCTCGTTTTTTTACTTGTAAAGCTTGCATATAATTTTTAAACATATTGCAGTAAGTTCGTACATAAAAACTAAACATTTTTCCCTTTGGAACCCCATCTCTATAATTCACTGTTTCTGAGATATTCCATTTGTAACAACTGCACCTAGTCTCCCCTACCCAATATTTTCATAAAAAATAAGTTTTTGGTATAAATGGAATTGTGTATCAAAACTGCATTCAACTATATCACAAAACTTAGTAAAATTGAATTATATAATATTAAAAGCAGACCAATTAAATTTACGAAAAATGAGAAATGTTTTGAAATATACAAGGAAAGTTAAGCGATAAAGGCATTTACGCTGCATAAAAATTGGTCTTCTCTTTAAATACGTCACAAAATACTGTGTCAAAATTGAGTTAATTCTCTTGTGCACTTTTGTTATGGTAATTCTTTTGAGTAAAGTCATCTTCTACAAAGTAAAGTTTGCGAGTTGTGTAGCTCGAAAATACAGCGGAATAAGTGAGCAGCATGACAGTGCTCGCATATAGACAAGTGTGGGTTACAATGTGCACTTTTAACTTTCTACGTGTTTCTAAAAATATTCGCAAGTGAATTTGTTAATATAAATTTTTTAAATAATAAAATTTTCTTTGAAAAATTGGAAAGAACATACACCTTATAATCACAAGAATTGTTAATATTATAACTGAAAAATAATATAAAATCACTCAATAAATCTAAATTAGTAGTTTCCTACTAATGAAAGAGTGCAGATTCATTTACTAATTGAAATAGTAACAGTTTTGACTAATTTTTAGTAGTTTGCTACTAATTGCTATAGTAGAAAATTACTAATTTATGAGCAGTGGCGGATCCAGGGGGGGGGTCATGGGGGTCATGACCCCCCCCTGGGGCGAAAAATTTACATAAAAAAAAGGTCAGCTAATTATGGTCGTTGCTCGCCGAATCTATAAATGACCCCCCCCCCGGAGTAAATTCTGGATCCGCCACTGTTTATGAGTAAGGGGTCGTCCATATACCACGTGGACAGTTTAGGGGGGAGGGGGGGTCAATACAAATGTCCACGTGGACACAAAAGTTTAATTTTATATCTTTTTTTTCTTTTTATTCAACTTTATTATTAGATTATTATTAGATTGTGATCAGACAATATTTGTAATCCGAAATTTATTTAACTGTCAAAAAAACGCCAAATTTTTTTTTAATTTATATTACAAAATCATTATCGTAAATGCACAAATATGAATATATGCAAAGTTGACAATTAGGAATACAAAGCAACCTCTACAAACTCTTACAAATTCTAAAAAAAATAATTTCTATTATTGTTTATGTGAAGGCTTAAAGCTATTGGATTTTAGAAAATTTAAGATTTGTTACCGAAGAGATTAAGTATTTCTACTAATATAATAATTGAAGATATATTGCTGCCAAAGTCCTCTCCATAATACTAAAAATGGTATTTACCTATTTAATAATATTTTAAGATAATTTAATCTTTATTGAATTTTAAAGAAGTTTGTTATAAAAAAATTTAAAGAATTTTTTAATTGTATTTCTTATTAAATATCTTTTTATTATTCACTATTTTAAAATAAAAAACCCGATTGTCCACGTGGACAATCAGGGGGGGGGGGTTCGTCAAAAATCCACGATTGTTCACGAGGGGGGGGGGTCAAAAAGTGTATAAAAAGTGCCCACGTGGTATATGGACGACCCCTAAGTCGTATTTTTTACTATTATTCAAATTAGTAAGCCGACTTACTTCTTGAATTAGTAGTTTTCTGCAAGAAATTAGTAAAAAAACATATTAGTAAAATTAGTCATTAGTAGCGAACTACTAATTCAGATTTTGAGAGCAAAGTTCTAAGTGCAAACAGTTTTTCTTCAATATCTTTTTTATACCCAACTTGCAGATACCGCATAGTTTTTTCATTGAATAGGGTAGTATATAGGTAACTACGAAGGATCCTCAAAGAATCCTAAGGTATAATCTTCCAAGAAACCTGTCTCAATTCCCGTTAAAGGCACCTAAAAGTTTTTTTGAAGGGTTTTATCCCTTGTCCCAAACAACATGCAAGCTTGCAGTGTAAGTTTGCGGTAAGTTTAGGATTTAAATGTCCTACCTATAAACTTATCGTAAGATTGCACAACTTTACCGTAAGGTTGCAAGTCAATCTTTCTTGGTAAGCTTGCTACAAGGTTATTTCAAGATTGCAATATAACCTTGCCAAAAGTTTTCCAACAAAATTTTTATAAGTTTTACTTACTTCTTTTTTACATTTCATTGTACAAATTATACGTACCCAGTGTGCACGTACTGGAACAATTCTGGAACCGTTATAGAACTGTTCTTTATTTCCATTAATTGTTCTAGAACAATTCTAAAACGTGCACACTGGGTACACGGAAAGAAAAAGTCTAAAGAATATTTTAATGTTTGTATTAAAAAGTTGGACAAGAGTCACTTTTTAAAAATGTTTCAATACTGTATCTCTAATTAATATTCATAACAATTCCCAATGGGAAGTAAACGATTGGTTCAATAATGGGCCATGCTTGGCGAACTCCGTTCCATTATTGGAACATTAATGGCAACCATCATTGGACCACCAATGGTTTAAACTTGGGATGATCACGCTACTGCCAATAATCGGTAGCCAAGCATCGGGCCAATATTAGTAGGCGCCCCGAGACCGGAACGAGTGTCACAAAAATCATCGTAAAGAAATTGGCTGCCTTTCTCCTCTTGTTGCTTAATATACTATTTACTGTTTAATGTGAAAAAAGTACTAGTTACTTAAGTGTCTAAAAATCATCAAAATTTCCATGAAATTTGATCTTTAATCGACTGTAACACCCTTAATTTTCATTGAATCTTATACTGTGACATATGGATCGAAAGGTAATTTAATTATCTTTACAATGACACTCTAATTATTATATTTTGACATTTATATTTATGTTAAAAATGAAAAAACACTAAATTTTTAGCGTTTTTATGATTCAAAGGCTCTGAACTACATGTTAATATTAAAAATTTTTATTTCCAAATATTGTGTTCTTATTTTTACACAAATTAAAAAATTTTTAGGGGATGAGACCCAATAAAAAAAATTTTTTATTTTTTTGGAACACCCTACTGGCCAGTCACTTATTCAGGACTGGACAGATTGTCGTGGCAAGTAAAACTCGCTCTCGACTCTACAGCTACTGGAAGGAAACAAATAATACTTGACAAATTTCTACCTGGGAACCTTATACTTCGAAAAAACCTTCCAAGAAGGTGCCCAAAAAGAAATTGAGATAAAAATCAGAAAAAATGAACTATTGTAAAACCTTTATGGTAACTTAATTTATAAATGTTTTTTTCCTAATTAAACTACTTTATAATAAAAAAAATTTTAGTCTACTGTTTATTTATTCCCTATATTAAAGAACCAGTTGAGACCAGTAGAAATTGAACATGGATCTACTGGTGTCAACTTGCTTTCCAAATTGAAAAACTTTTCCGTGTAGCAATTCTACTGGTTTTAACTTGGAAATCTTATTTATGTAACTGAAACGGATATCCAAGATAAAATTGAAATGGTTCTATCTTGGATTGTCCTCTTCAATTTTTGTTTCGACTTGTTTTAACATGGATTTCCAATCTTATCATCTCTACTTGTATTTCCAAGTTCGCACGTACTACAAGTATCAGCTTGCATTTCCAAATACAAAATTAAGTTCAAGTATCTACTTGGTTCAATTTGGATTCTCGAATACTACATTTCACTTGTCCTGTTAAATTAAAAATCAACAAGCTTGAGTTTGGAACTTCCAACTCCAAATTTATATAGCACAGTGAAGGATTAATGTCATCTTGGTTTAATTTGAATCGGGGATGCATTCTATTTGGAATTTCAAGTTCAAATTTAAAGAGTTTGATTAATCGCTAATTGGAATTCTTTAAATTGTCATTTTTGCAAAGAATTATTATTGCAAATTTACATTTTACAAATATTTATTTTAGTTTACTGTTATTTTTCAAATTTGTTATTTTTGCAAACTTGCATTCTTCGCAATGGACAGTTTTACAAATTGTTAGATACTTTTGCTAATTGTTATTTTTTGCGAAACTGCTTTGTTGTGTATCATTATTTCTGCTAATTGTTGTTTTGATAATTTTATTTTTGCGAATTTGCATTTCTCGAATTGATATTTTTATGAATTTGTTACTGTTGCTATTTGTAATTTTGTAATTTTATGAAAATCTGTAGTTCACAACAAAACAATAAAGCACTTTTAACCGTTTTTTTGAAAAAAATTTTTGTTATTTTTTTGGATTAACAAAATATATTACAAAATTTAAAAAAAATTAATAACTCCTAAAAGCCGTTAACAATAAATTAATGAAACTTACACTATTTACACAAAATTGTTTACTCTTTTAATAGAAAATATTTGCATGATTGTAAATTTAAAAATTCCGTATTTTTAATAACAATTTTATAAACAATTTTAATTATTTATGTGTTCGACCGCTCCTGTTGCAATGAAACTCATAGAAAGTATACTCAGTAGTCTCTTCTTCAAACCCCCCAAAAAAAAAATGTTGGTATTTTCAATTTGGAATGTACATAACGAATTTTTTTATTAAAAACGCGCGCCAACTCCACAGTGGGAAAAAGTTGATTGTTGTGGAAAATTCAGCCTTTTATTTAAAAAAAATTTATAAAAAAACAAATAATAATTGTAACGTCTAGACTAAATTTTCCACGACAATCACATTTTTCCCATTGTGGAATGGACGCGCGTTTTTATTAAAAAATACGTTATGTACATTCCAAAATGAAAATTTTTTATTAGGGTCTTCAAAAAGAGACTACTATGACTATACCTCCTATGAGTTTCATTGCAATTATGGAGGGGTAGAACACATAAATAATTCAAATTATTTATAAAATTGTTATTAAAAATATGAAATTTTTAAATTTACAATCATGCTAATATTTTCTTGTAAGAGAGTGAACAATTTTGTGTAATCAGTGTAAGTTTTATTAATTTATGGTAAAAGGCTTTTGAGTTATTAATTATTTTAAAATTTTGTAATATTTTGTTAATGCAAAAAATTACAAAAATTTCAAATTTCAAAAAACGGTTAAGAGTGTTTTATTGTTTTGTTGTGAACTACAGATTTTCATAAAAGTTTTAACATTTTAGAAAATCAATGAAATTTTTTAACACAGTTGAGCTGGTCTGGCCCAGTCATTTTGGGAATTTTAATTTTTACGAATTTTCTGTTTTTTATTTCGCTTAATGTTATTTTTTGGCAAATATTTGCAAAAAATTACAAAGCGGTTAAATGACATTTGAGCAAAAATGTATTAAATATTTAATTAATATTTTTTACATAATATCATATATTTGCAAATCTCTATAAATATTTTAATTTCTGCTTGTATTTTTATAGGTACTTACAAAAATTATAATATTTTACATAAACTTATTACGTTTTCCAAAGTTGCAGTTTATATAGACAGGTCGAAAAATATTTCTCACGTCGATTCGATAGCCGCGGTCGTTAAGCGTTTAGATAGATAGGTCATAGGTACGGGGTTCGATTCCCATAGGGTTCAAGTTTTAATTTAATTCTTCCAGTTTAATTAAAATGTTTGTATGTTTGGAGCGTGCTAAGAATATAAAGTTATTAATGGTCATAAGAATCTTTTATTATTTTTTCCACAAATATTTTTTTTCAAAACTATCTGTTCAATTGTAACCACCTTGGATTTCCAATTGTGAATCGATATCCAAGTTGAAACAAGTTCATGTTGTACAATGTAACCTATTTGGAATTTCCGGTTGACTGTAATGTTCAAACTGAGACCAGTTCATTTTGAACTTGACATTCCAAATTCAAACCAGCTGAAAATACTTATCTACTGGTTTGAAATTGGAACTTACGTGACAATAACCAACTTAAAGCAAGTAGGCTCCTGATTCTACCCGGTTCTACTGGTTCTTTAATATAGGGTTGCCTTTTTGAAATTAATGAACGTGTTTAACAATATTTAATGGTGAATTTGATGTAAATTCTTTAATTATAAAAGTGCATCAATAGCGACTTTTTTCAACGTTGTTGCCATGATTGAAATATTTTATAACGAGACATATATATAATTTTAAATCATAAATGAGTGATATATTTTTTAATTTATCTTAAATAACCTATGAAATAATTGATATTATAAAAGTTATTAAATTTAAAAAAAAGTGGTACAGCTAGCCTCACTCTGCCCTATCTTTTGAAAAATGTTTTTCTTATTTTTCTTCTTTTAATTTCTGTGACTCTTAGGTCTTATTTTTAGAGGTAAAAATTTTAATTTTTTAGGTCTAAAAAAGATTAATATTCATCAAAAGTAAAACACTTGTAAAACTTTGAGAGATATTACTTTAGGTTTGGTAAGTACACACAGTAATTTTCATTATGAGTTATTATTATTATTAGATTGTTCACAATAACCTGCATTCAATTCAATTCACTTTAACATTGGCTTGTGCTTGCTATTAGAGCTTTGCGCATACGGCCATGACCAGGTTTTAAGGTGGGTTCACTAGTTATATGTTCGAACGTAGAGAAACGCGCGCAAATATGAATTATACACTGTTCGTAGAAAATGTAAAAAAAAAAAAAAAAACTTTGAAGTTCACTATATAGTTTCAGTAATTGATATAATTAAATTTGAAGTTTTGCTTGTTTTAGAATTCTGAATATGTGTGAAATAATCCGTAAAGAGGGGTTTGTTAAGAACTGAACACTTGAAAATGGTGGAGGGCACTTTAAGGCTCTTGAAAATGCTTTCACTAAGTTCTTTCGGTAAGGTTCATATTTAGGACAAGCCCATCCCAGTAAAAAAAAACTAATTCAAATGAATTGAAACGAATTAACATTTTTGGTAGGCTCCAATTCGTATTTGTCACAAAGCGGGATTCACTCAAGCTCTTTGTATATTCAATTGAATTTAATTCAATATGTACCAATTTGCGTCCAAACGAATTCGCATTCGAAAGAAATGGCCAAGGAATGCATTGAATTCGTGCTAACGAATTGAAAAAAATTAAAGGCTCAAAACTTGTCCAGTGAATTGGTACGGATAGAAGGTTCGGAAGTTCAATACAGTTTCACGAATTCAGGAAAATTGCATCATGGCTCCAATTCGTATTTGTCACAAAGCGGGATTCACGAAAGCTCTTTGTGAATTCTTTTTAATTCATTTCAATTAGTTTTCGTTTACTGGGATAAAATATGATCCAAGTCTTCTTCAATTTCTGGTGAGCAGGAACACGCACCAGAAGAAATATAATTTTTTCTTGCTAAGCTGGCATTTGACGAGTAGTGGTTACTTCTCATACGACAAATGGAAACAATCCATTCTCTTCGGGCGGCGAGGTGAGCAAACCATGATTTGCGGCTAGGTCTGTAGTATTGTTGGGTATATAGGTTGCCTTTGAATCTTCCTATTTCCAAAAGATATAGTTCAAAACTGTGTTCCATGTCTTCGCGTACTGTTGCATAAAGATCAGATGGAGGAAGTTGAAATTCCAGGGTGATATCATTATTTGCAGCTAATTTTGCCATTGAGTCTGCCTGTTCATTGCCTGTGATACCTGAATGCCCTGGTATCCAAACCAATGTCACTGAACGTCCCAAATTCTTAAGGACATTTAAGCGATTTCTGATGATAAAAATTAAATTGGATTTGATTTTATATGGGACCTTAGGCATAAGAGCCTTGAGAACACTCAAAGAGTCTGTGAAAATTACGGTGTTGATGAAAGTTGAATTAATGATATGATCTAGGGTAGAAAAAATAGCATATGCTTCTATGGTAAAAATTGTTGCTAAGTGAGATATTTTACTTGAGAAAGATAGTTGAAGAGATGGACAGACCCAAGCAAAGCCCGCCAAATTATCCTCTTTTGATTTTGATCCATCTGTGTAAAAGCACGTGGATACGGGGAATTCATTGTGTATCAAATCCATAAAGAGTTGGTTTGGTGAGGTAGAAATTTGTACTTTTTTCCCTAATTCCAAGTCAATTTGGAGGGAATATAAATGATCTTCATACGGGAATTGATAGTAAGGATTAATCAGTTGACGAAAAATGTTGTGATTAAAGTTCTTAACGGACTCAAAAGCAGACAGAAGCGGGTATCTTTTTCGGAGTTCTGAATCATAATCAAGTTGCGATCCCTATTGAAAATCCCCATATGGGAAACCACATGGGAAACCACATGGGATCCTATGTCAAAAACCATGTAAAACCCTACTTCCATGAAGGAAACCACGTGGTTTCCCATGTCAAACCATATGGTAAATTGAGACAGGATTTTAGTTAGGAATAGACATGGGGTATTTGAACGGTTTATCTATGCATAAAACCATATCAAATCCCACATGTTTTTCCCAGTCAAATCCTAAACAGAATCCCATGTGAAAAACAGTATCATTTATTTATAATTATTTTCCCAAGTCAATCCCCAAGTGAAAAACAGTATCATTTATTTATAATTATTTTCCCATGTCAAATCCTAAACCAAATCCCATGTGAAAAACATTATCCGCCTTATTGAATATCCCTACATGGGAATCCACTTGGAATTTTACAAGGGATTTCACATAGGATTTTATATGGGAATTGACATAGGATTTCATGCAAGATTTCACCTAGGATTTAATGAGACATCACAAAGTATTTTATTAAAGATCCAATGAAGAAATTTTCAAAGGATTAAAAATTATTTAATAAAAAATTAAATAATAAATAGTATTAGTGTTACAAGTCATCAAAAAAGTAAAAAAACGATCATTTGAAACACGTCCTCTCTGCTACAGGTTCTCAGCTTTTATATACTTCCAGAATCGTCTCAACAGCGAGAGAAGTCACTTTCGCCACTTAGCGGTGAAAGTATAGGAGCGACAGTAATCTTTAACATTACTAAGGAAACCATGTGGAATACCACGTAGGATTCCATGTGGTTTCCTACGTGGGGATTTACATGGGATTTTACTTAGGAATTCATTTGGGAATTTATTTCTACTTAAATTCCTAAGTAAAATCCCATGTAAATCCCCACGTAGGAAACCACATGGAATCCTACGTGGTATTCCACATGGTTTCCTTAGTAATGTTAAAGATTACTGTCGCTCCTATACTTTCACCGCTAGGTGGCGAAAGTGACTTCTCTCGCTGTTGAGACGATTCTGGAAGTATATAAAAGCTGAGAACCTGTAGCAGAGAGGACGTGTTTCAAATGATCGTTTTTTTACTTTTTTGATGACTTGTAACACTAATACTATTTATTATTTAATTTTTTATTAAATAATTTTTAATCCTTTGAAAATTTCTTTATTGGATCTTTAATAAAATACTTTGTGATGTCTCATTAAATCCTAGGTGAAATCTTGCATGAAATCCTATGTCAATTCCCATATAAAATCCTATGTGAAATCCCTTGTAAAATTCCAAGTGGATTCCCATGTAGGGATATTCAATAAGGCGGATAATGTTTTTCACATGGGATTTGGTTTAGGATTTGACATGGGAAAAACATGTGGGATTTGATATGGTTTTATGCATAGATGAACTGTTCAAATTCCCCATGTCTATTCCTAACTAAAATTCTGTCTCAATTTCCCATATGGTTTGACATGGGAAACCACATGGTAAACCACGTAATTTCCTTCATGGAAGTAGGGTTTTACATGGTTTTTGACATAGGATCCCATGTGGTTTCCCGTGTGGTTTCCCATATGGGGATTTTCAATAGGGATAGGTGTGAAAGGCTGTGTATGATTGGGTATGAAAGATCTGCCATAGTTCTAAGGAGATATTTTTTTGCAAGATAACGAAAGCGCATTATTTTATAGGAGGTTGACAAGTTTCGGTCAACATAACGTTGATCGGAGTACTATTTCTGTATCCCATGGCAAGGCGAAGGGCCTGATTTCTTAGTTTCTCTAATATTTTGAATTTTGTATATGATTTAAAATTGTAAATATGGGAGCAATAGTCAACACTGCTGCGAAATAGGGAGTTGAAAATACTCAGGAGTATATCTGGGTTTGCACCCCACCAAGTACCTCTCAAAACTCTGATTATATTAATTACGTGTCTACATTTATTCGCAAGAAAATTAAAATGAAAATCAGAAGAACCAGCCTCATGAAGTTGTACTCCTAGGTATGTGGCTGTAGGGGAAGGTCTTATTGTGATACCGTTGAAGGTTAGAGTATTTTGTGGGTCGTTGCTGAATTTGCGATGTTTTGTAAATAGGACCAGTTGTGTTTTTTCAGGAGAAATATCAAGACCTTTTTGTGAAAGATAAGTTGAGAGATTGTTTAAGCAAGTCTGCAAAGATGTGAATATTTCTCTTATGTTATTAGAACAGCAGAGAATAACAATGTCATCTGCGAATTCTTTAATTTGACAGTCATGAGGAATTACGGTGTATAAGTTTCTAGTATAAATTGAGAAATTAATAGGACTGAGTATGCTACCTGGGGGCAAACTAAGTGTTTGCGTTCTAGGACCTACAGTGTTACCATTAATTTTGAAAAATATGTTCTTACACGCTATGGAGTTATAGATGAAACGATATGTTTGTTTTGGTAGACTGATTTCTTTCAGGTCTTGCATAAGGATTGTTGGTACAACACTCGGGAAAGCTCCTTTTAGATCAAGGAAGAGTGCAGCTGTGATGTCGTCATTTGCCATGCCAGTTCAAATTTCCGTACACATAATCGCCAGGTTATCGGAACAAGACTTTCCTCTTCTAAAACCGTATTGATTAGGTGAAAGAAATGAATTGCTTTCTACGTACCAGGTCAATCTATTATAAATAAGCTTCTCCATAAGTTTGAAAAAACAAGAAGCCAACGAGATGGGTCGAAATTTTCCACTTGTTGATTTAGGTAAAAAGATGACTAGGAAATTATTCCAGGTTTGTGGAAATAATCCGCTTTGATATATTCTGTTATATATATTAAGTAGTATGTCTTTGGCAATAGTTGGAAATTTACTAATAACATTAAAATCGATCTTATCAAGCCCAGGAGATGATTTAAGTTTGCATGAATTGATTGCTATGTTTAATTCATTAAATGTGAAAGGGTTTTCTAAGAATTGGTTGTGGTTGAAGTTGTTAGGAAAGTTGTCATAAAAGACAGTAGGGGGACATATTTCTTCTGTTAGAGAATATAGATTTTCAATTACTTTATTGTCTGCAGAACAGGATGCGTTAATTGGATGACAGAGCCTATTCTTGAAACTTTTAACTATTGCCCATACTCTGGAGATAGGGGTATTTTTGTCAAGTGTGTCGAAAAAATTGCGGAAAGAAGTCTTCTGGCTAGATTAAAGGTACGTTTTGCTTTGGCTCGTGATTTTTGAAGGTGAAGGAAATTCTCATAGTTAGAACAAGTTCTATAATTAATTAAAGCTAATTTCCTGACCCTGGCAGCCTCTTCGCATGAATCGTCCCACCAAGGAGCTGGCACGAATTTTTGTCTACTTGGAATGTGATTATTATTGTTTCTGTTTTTGGGTTGTTTCGGAGTTGGACAAGACGCAGTTATTGCGGCATGAACTGAATCTGTGAAAATATCATATGATCTAAGGACGTCGATATCAGGTGATGTAAGGGAGTCTTCATTTTGTGTCATGTGTGATTTTAACTCATCGGAAAATGTTGTCCAAGAAATGTTTTTTAAGTTATACTTATGAGAGGAAAATTCTGCAATAGGGGTTATAATGTTAAGTTCTGTAGTTATGGGAAGGTGGTCACTACCTAATGTATCGACACCTACCTCCCAAGAAGCTCTCAAGTAAAGGTTAGCAGAAACAACGGAAAGATCAATTGCTGAATCTGTTTGACCGGAGTAACCCACACGCGTTTTCGATCCATCATTAAGTAAAATTAATTCTGTATCGTCTAAGGCAGAGCAGAGAATCCATCCGTTAGGACAAGATGTAGCGCTACTCCAGTATGTATTGTGACAATTAAAATCACCACCTATGAAAACTGAGGGATAATCGGAATTCGTGATAGAATTAAATAGATTCTTCCATAAATTTGCAGAAATTTGCTGATTTCCAGGGACTCTGTATGCCGAAACAATTAAAAATTTTCCTTCGGTCGAATCAATTAAAATTGATAATGTTTCTAGTACATTTTCAATAGATGGTATTGTTTTCACAATAGAAAAAGCGAGATTTTTCCTTATGGCAGTGATGAGACCACCGCCTTTGTTAACTGATCTATCTGATCTGATAATATTGAATTGTTTGAGGCAGCGAAGGTTGTCCCTTTTATTTGGTTTCAAAAGGGTTTCGCTTAAAAGAAGAACGTTGGAATTGTAGGATAGTTTATTTATGTCATGTGTTTTCGTAGAAACACCATGACAGTTCCATTGTATGATACGAAAAGAATTGTTGTTATTTATTGTTTGGCAGTAAGGATTCAAATAGAGATGATATATTTTCGGAGATGGACTGTAGGGTTAGTCATTAAGAGAATTGTAGAAATAGATATTTCTTGTGGGGCATCTGTTGATGAATGATCGATTGAAGGAGGAGAAGAGAGGGCAAAGCCATTTCGAAGGCTGATATCACTCCTACCATTATTCCATTGGGAAGCAAAGAAATTGGATTGTGAAGATGATTGTGGGCGGAAAGTTTTATACGAAGTGTAAGAACTGTCGTTTGTTGACGTTTTGGGTGTAGAGAGTTTTGAAGAGTAAGAACATTGTATCGCATTGTTGCTGTTTCCTAGCAAAACCGATGATGAAGGAGCAGGAACGTCAGAGAGATCTGGAAAGTTTGAAAAGTTATGGGTATCAGGGCCTTTTTTTAGGTTTTAGGAAGGCTTTCGCCTCATTAAACGACATTTTATGTGTCGTTGCAACCAATCGAATTTCCTTTTGGAACAAAAATTCTGGGCATGTTTTCGATGAAGGGTAGTGTGGACCGCCGCAATTTACGCATACAGGAGCACTGCAGTTAATAGGACATTTGTTGGAGTCGTCATGAGGAAAACGATCACCACATTTTGAGCAACGGGGGTTGGAACGACATTGCTTGGCAATGTGTCCGAAACGGTAACACTTAAGGCACATTCTGGGATCTGGTATGTACGGGCGTACATTGGCGATGCTTTTGTAAATGGCTACGCGATCGGGAAGAGTTGTGCCTTGAAAAGTTAAAAGCACTGTATTGGTAGGAACATATGTGACATCACCTTTATCATTTGTTGTTTTTCGATTAAAGTGGATGGCATTGATAACTTTGATGTTTTTACCGTGGGGATTCATTGTTTCAATGTTTTGGAGGATTTCTTCTACAGGCGTTTTTGAGAAGTTGCTTATTATGCCTTGACAGGTTACGAAACTGTTGGGGATAAAGGCTATGAAGCCTTTGGATTTGAGGATATTATCCATAATCAACTTGTTGGCGGCATTACCCGAATTCAATACGACCTTTACCTTTCCTCGACCACTAGGATGAATTTCTTCTACTTTACCGGGGTAGAGAGTATGTAGTAATTTGCCGATAATGACACTGTTGATATCCTTGTCGGCGTTTGTTGCGCTTTGGTCTCGTTGAATGAAGACAGGTCATTTTTGTTTGCTATACGTATTTTCATACCGAGGGCCAGTAAATGTGGAACCTTTGTCGTTTGCCTTTGATTTGGAATTACCTGAACTGGTGTCAGGTGGAGCCATAATTGATTTGTCATTTCTGATAGTAGAATCGTTTTCATCGGAACGAAGTCTCTTATGAGAATATGTTTCGTCAGAACCCGAATTGTGATTAGTGGAATTACTGCGAGATCTCCCTGATTTATACGCAAGCAAAGCAATAGCCGCTTGTTCTTCTTCAGAATATAGATCATTTGTAAGTTCGACGATCATTTCACTTTGTTCGTCAGATCCTCTGTTATGTAGATTGCCTAAAATGGCGGAGGCGTCGCCTCCGGCCATTTTGTTGCCTGACCACAGACCGACACTTAGAAATTGACACTAACTGCACTAATAAAACACGAAATTCACTAAAATAAACAAGTTCACTGTCAATATCGTCACTATCTTGATGTGTGAACCACGAGTTACACTTAATCGAGTGGAATTGCTATTAGAACGAGACAAAAATAACTGCAGTACAATACACAGTATCGCTCTTGCACGCGTCCGAAACGGAACTCACAATAACCTGCAAATACTACATTTTGTTCTGCGCAGGACAAAACCGGATACCGAGTACTGGCTACCCACCCAGTGTGAACTTACTATAACTGCTCTAGACCAAAAAAAGAACAATGTTCTAGAATAAGTGTTACAATTTTATTAAAGAACAGTTCTAGAGCTTTGTTCCAAATTTGTTCTGGAACAGTTGTTCTGTATCAGTTCTATAACAGACATGTAACATTTGTTCTAAATTAGTTATAAAATTTTGAAGTAACATTGTTCCTACAGTGTTCTAGAACACTGTCACAAAAATTTAATATAACCTTGTTTCACTATAAACTCGTGTTTATTTTCACTACACGGAAAGATGTTATTATTAAATTTTATAAAAGTATTTTACAAGTGTAGAGTGCAGCCGCGTTTTTGCATGCATTACAAAAAATCTTTTGAATTTAGATACTTAGAAAGACTCGTATCGATGATTCGTGAAAAATTAAATAATTTTTCACTGTCAGCTTGCATAAATTTTTAAGATTTTTAAAAACATTATTCACCAACAATAACATCGAATATTTAATTAATTTATTATCAATTATTAATTAATAGGTATATCATAAAAATACAATAATAAATTATTATTTAACTATTAACTAATTATTTAAAATTTGTTATTATTTGTAGCATAATTATATATTATTATTTGTAATAAAAAAATTTATATATATATATATATATATATATATATATATATATATATATATATATATATATATAGGGCATTCCAGGCCAAATCAGAAATTATTTTGCTTTTGCATCTCAAAAATATTTTTATTAAAAACTACGTGTAAAAAAAAACTTTTCATTATAAGAACGTCCAATTTGATCAATTTTTGACCGAGTTATAATCATTTAAAAAAAAATTTACGTAAAATACGTCATTTTTCATAAATCTGTATCTCCTGAACCGCTTTATGAAAAAATTTGAAAAAATTCAAGGTAGCTCATTTCAAAGAGTACTAAAAGAAAAAAAATGTTTAAAAAAAATTTGAGATGCAAAAGCAAAATAATTTCCTATTTGGCCTGGAATGCCCCATATATAGTTATTTTTTTATTAAGTATGTTACATTTCAATTTATAATTTTAGCACTGCACATAACGGTCCCACAATTCAAAAGGAAGTTGAAGTAAAATCACTTCCAAGCTTGCGTGGCTATGCGGTATGCGTATTCGACTTGTGTCCTCTAGGTCTAGGTTTCGATCCCCCGTGCGTGCGAAATTTTTCATTTTTAGTTTTAAGTGTTCTGTGTATCCTTAATATGAAACGAGTAGATATGCAAATTAGGTAAAGAGAGACAGTCTAATGTTACTTATCCTCGAAAGAGAAAGAAAGCAATAGCGTTAGATTTTCTGCGTTATAAACAAAGACCGATTTATGTTATTTCTATTTGGAAAGAGGAAGAAAGCAATAGCGTTAGATTTTCTGCGTTATAAACAGAACAGGACAATTACAACAGGACCGATTTATGTTATACCTGGCTTATTGTTTGAAGGGTTTCTTTCAACCAGTAGGCAGTCTATTGAGTGACCATTGAGCAGAGAGAGAGAGAGAGAGTTGCATTGGTAGTCTATTATATACTTGAGTATATATACGCTGTAAAAAATTTAGGGAGTTAACGGACTCGGGAGTTTGGAGTGAAATTTTTCGAGTTAAAAATCAACTCCAAAAGAGAGTTAATTTCTAACTCCCTTCATTCAACACCCGCGCGAGTTATTTTTTCATTGGGGAGTTAGCATTTGGGTGTGAAGTTTTAACTCTCTTTATTTAACTCCCCTGGGATTAACTCCCCAATGGGTGCGACTTTTATAGAATCCCCTGGGGAGTTAAGATTTAACTCTCTTTTTTACAGTGTAGTTACAGTTTATTAACAGATTTTTGCAGCATATAATACAGAAAAAAAGTGCAATGTGAAGAACACTTTTTTTCTCTTTTCAAAATTAAAAAAAATAAGACGAAAAAAATTTTTTTGATTAAAAATAAGGATAAGGAGGTAAGTTTTTAAAAATTGTGTAAAATACTACTTTTTAATGATATAAAATGATTTTTCTTTTTTGTAATTAAGAAATGCAAGTAATAAATTAACAACTTTCCCGTCTAAGTCAGTAACATTATCTACTTTTTCAACAATTAAACTTGCAAAGAAATTTAAATAACTTTCTAGAATCATTTTAAAAATGCTTGATCTCGTCCTTGAGTTTGCCTTGTTTTATTAAACAATTAATATAATTTCAGAAATACTTTACATGGTTTAATATTTTTTTAACAAATCTTAAACAAGTACCCAGTTTTTTATTATAAAAAAGTTTATGTTGTCTTAAACAAAAAAAGAATATTTTTTATTTCAGTTCAAAATTAGAGTCTTGAAGGTAATAAACAGGTGCCATAATAATATGGTGCCAGTTTCAGAATCATGTTTTTGACTTATTTTAAAAGTAATTTTGATTAGTGATTTTTAACTTTAAATTCTTAAAAATTAGTAAAAATTTAAAGCTTAGAGTGACCATCTGTACTGTTAATTTTAAAGTATTTTTATAATAGTATTTAATGTTAAAATACTTAAATAAAAATAAAAATTACTTAAGGGAGAAAACCACATTAGACGTCTGAAAAAATCGATTTTTTCTTTTTTGCATAAATTGTTCGTTAAGGTATTCAAAAATAGGCTAACAAAGTTTTTAGAGCGAAATTCGAAGTCCTCGCTGTACTAGCGATGAACGGAGCGCGCTCTAGGTTACCGTAGATTAGTAGAATAAGCGTGGCACTTTTGAGACTAAGGAGAGCAGAAAGTCACGAAAAGAGGAATTATTAGACTTACATGCTACTTATGAAGCACATGAAAGGATATATGAGGCATTTTACGTGAAATATCCTAAGTTGAAATATCAACTTCTTGAAGAAAATTGAAACTCGAGGAATTTGTTGTTCTATCAAGTAGAAATGTGACCCAAAAAATATTTTTGATTTTTTCGAAAAATTGGAGGGGGTAGAATTTTTTCTGAACATACCTGTCATAGGAAAAATTTTTTAGGATATGTTTCTGAAAGGTTTTTTCGCCCTCTTTCCAATGGTGTATTTTATTTTTTAATATTTTAAAAATTTACCCTAATTTTTGATAATTAATAATTAATTTTCAATTTCCCAAAAATCGGTCCGTTTTTTTTTTTTTGAAAATAAATTATTGCAAACGAAAGCTGAGGTTTTTTCCTATCAGCATGTAAATTTTCAGAATGCTCTTTTTTTTGTTTTTGAGTTATTAAATTTCAAAGAATAAATTGCGGCGCGCAGCGTCGCGGTTGCACTGAGCCGCGTGGTAACCGGCGTGAGACGAGGCGCCCGGGACGCAATTTATTCTTTGAAATTTAATAACTCAAAAACAAAAAAAGGGCATTCTGAAAATTTACATGCCGATAGGAAAAAACCTCAGCTTTCGTTTGCAATAATTTATTTTCAAAAAAAAACCGATCGATTTTTGTGAAATTGAAAATTAATTATTAATTATCAAAAATTAGGGTAAATTTTTAAAATATTAAAAAATAAAATACACCATTGGAAAGAGGACGGAAAAACCTTTCAGAAATATATTCTAAAAAATTTTTCCCATTACAAGTATGTTCAGAAAAAATTTACAAAGTAGCCGGTGTTGGCAAAATTGGTCAAATTGAACCCCCTCTACCCCCTCCAATTTTTCGAAAAAATGAAAAATATTTTTTGGGTCACATTTCTACTTGATAGAACAACAAATTCCTCGAGTTTCAATTTTTTTCAAGAAGTTAAAATTTCAACTTAGGACATTTCACGTAAAATGCCTCATATATAGTGTTGGAATAGCCGATTAAAGTGTAATCACTTAAAAAAAAATTTTTTGTATAAATATCAATTTTTGATACTATTTTTTTAAATGCGTTTTTCTCAAAACAGGATTTTTAAAATTGCCGTGTAGTGTAGCTCAAAAAGTTATTGACCGATTTTAAAATGAAAAATTGGAAATTGTTCGTTATTAAATTTATTATTAAGTGAACTAAACTTGAAAAGAAAAAAAATTTTTAGTACCTTTTTTAAAATAAAAAAAAATTCGCGAAAAACGGCAAAAAAACAGCGTTTTAATGTGGTTTCCCCCCTTAACTGACTAATATTCAATTTTTTTTTATTTTATAAAATTTTTGTATTTTCTTATAAATTTAAATTTTAAAATAAATTAATATAAATAATATAATTTTTTAATTTTTAAACTTTATTATAAAAATGTTTTTTGTGTAAAAAAATTAGGTAGGATAGTGTTGTATTATTATGATTACTATGAGTAAAAATGAAAAATTTAAAAAAATTTTATATTGTAAATGTTTTGAAAAAGACAAATTTTGTTTTAGCTTGATACTTTTTTAACCAGAAATGGCCAAGCATTTAAGTTAGGATAATACATAAAATTCTGTCATGTTTGGCTTTTTTATTTACATATTTACTTCTAGATTTTAATGTTAAACACTAGTAGCATTAATTAATACTATTAACATTAGTTGTATTAAAATAAACTGAATGCTTATTTCAGCTTTATCCAAAAAACATTAAAACATGTAAAGTATTTCCAAAATTATATTAATTTTATTAAACAAGACAAAGTCAAGAAATTTTTTAATGACTTTGCAAAGTTAATTAAATTTTACTTTTAAGTTTAATTTTTGAATACTTATATTGAGTTTTAGTGTCTTAGACGGGAAAAATGTTAATTAATACATTTTGCAAAATGAAAAAATTATTTATAGCACTAAAATGTAGCATTTACATAATTTTTGCAGATAGTGTACAACTAATTAAAATTGATTTAATAAATGGTAATAAATCATTAATTAGAGAATAATTTAATCCCAACAAAAACATCTTTGATGTTTTAACCCTTAAACCGCACACTTCCGAATCCATCCTTAAACCGCACACTGGGTGTGCGACACCCGGGGACTTTAAAGTGTGTTCTCCAAGCTGGAAAAGGATATTATGGTTCAGAAAAATTATCTTATGTAGCTCAGTACATCTATTTTGAAGGAAAATAAGTTTCATAATGATTTATTTAATCTTAATAATTAAAAAAATGTTTCTTAAAACTATTGAAATCACCTTAAACCGAAAACTGGGTATCAGCCACCCAGAAATTTTTCGCTGTTAATTTCATAAAGTTATCAAATACACAAAGACACTTGCCCAGGAGGAAAAGTCGGACGAATGTCGGAGTTTACAACCGCCTGGGATCCGCGCCCGTGCGGACCGCCAGTACCGATGTTTTGTACCGATTCGGATCCCAAAATTCAACCGGCGCGGAACAGATTAGGCTCAGAATTTTGGATCCGCCTTTCTACTTTCGTCAGTACTGGCGTGGTACTGGATTTGTTCCGCCTGCGGATTTCATTCTTCTACGGGCGTCGGAAGAATGACGGATGTTAGGTCTGTACTGGCTCGGTGCTGGGGCGGATCCGACTGCGGATCTCGTCATTTATTGTTATAGTTCACATTATCAGTATAATCATAAATTTATTTTATTATTATAATTAATTATTACAATAACTAATTGCATTTATTATAATAATAATATTATTATTATTATTATTTAACCAATAAATAAATTAATTGTATTGATGCAAAGGAAAAATATAAGAAACTTAATTTTTTCATTATATTTATAAAAATCCAACTTTATTAATGTGCAATTAAATAAATAATTTTTAATAAATAATAATATTAACTTGAAAGAAAATGTGATCAATATATTATAATGCCTACAATAAATAACATATTAAATACAATATATAAAAAAGAGATTATTATTAATTAATTTATTATTAATTAATTAATAATCTCTTTTTAATTTAAACAATATATTAAGTAATTATTTATTGACACTTTTCTGCAAATTAAATAATTAAAAAAATGTGTTGTTCATTAAAATTTCATTCAATTATTAATAATTACGTAATAAAATATTAAAAAATATAATAATAAAATAACAATTTTAACAAGTTCCTTTTTAAACGAAATATTAAAATATTCATAAATACCGGTATAACATCAGTCCGTATTTGAAAATTGTTTATTGCCGCGTAGTAATTTTACAATTTTCATTTTAGCTAGTGAGACTTGAAAGCATTTAAGATTTGAGAGTTCCATGCGAGCGTAGCATAGTGTTTAGCGTGCGTGATTTCGGTGCGTACATATTCGGTTAGGCGTAGGTTCGTACCCCCAAGCGTTAGGATTTTTCAAATGTGAATATAAAAAAATACCGTTAAGTGTATAAAAAAATGTGTAAAGTGAACTGTCAATGAATTGTCATCCGTATTTATCTTTTGCAATTAATTATTATTTTTTATTGATATTTGTTGAAATTATCATTTGGATCCGAGCCGGTTGTCAGGCGGTAGAATGCCAGCATTGCCAGCGCACATCTGGCTAGGAAATGAAAGATCCGCAGTCGGTACAGTGCCGGGTCCCAGCCGGTTGAATTATACACGGAACGGCTTCTCCCGGCCGGTTACCGGGCGATAGAATGCCAGTTCCGAGACGGATGGCCAGCCAGCTCCTGGCCAAGTCATCTTTTGGTAGAATACCAGTTCTCGGGCGGTAGGCAGGCGGTTCCCAGCCAGTACCACTACTCCGGCGTCGGTACAGGCGAGGATCCGCGCCGGTTGCAAATTTCCCACTGGGTGGGAGACTAATGTCCCTCACGGAACATAAATTTAAGTACAAAATGTACCGTCCAATATCAACAGATGTTCAATTTTTACGAATTTAACCGAAATATTAGAGTAAAAAGCTAGAATATGGGTGTCGCACACCCAGGGTGCGGTTTAAGGGTTAATAGAATGGGTTTTGACCCAATAAGGGAAACTTTTTCAAAAAAAAAATTTTATTATTAAAGTAATTTGGTGTTAAAGTTTTAGATCATTTTATTTTCATGATATTATTACTTTGAAACAAATAAAGAAACCGCTGCCAAGTTGTATATTTTTTTATAATTTTGGTGCGCTCATTTCATGAACACTTTGCTTCCTCATAGAGATAATAATAATAATAGGAAAATATATGAATAACTTTTTGTAAATATGGTAAAAGTGATTGAATCTTGGGTCAATCAATGTATTTTTAAATACTCTACAATATAGTTATAATAGTTTAATAGTTAAACAAAAATTTTCAAACAAAAAAGTTGAGAAAATGTCATTTTCCACAATTTTTGGTTTTTAAAATACCAATAATTTCGAAATTTATTATCGCATTAGGTTTAAAAATAGTTCAATCGAATCGTTTTATAATGCTCTACAAGTTGGTAACGATAATTTTAAGATTACTTCTACATTTTTTAATAAAATTTTCAAAAAAAATTTTTTTTCCAAAATTTATGATTTTTAAACGTTTAATATCTCCGGTTAATATGGACGAAAAATGTTCAATTAGGACTCAAAAGATGCGTTTAAAAAAACTCTACAAAATTATGGAAAAACATTTATAGGTGTCCTAACATTTTTTTAAAGTTATGGGCAAAAACGTGTTTTTGGAAAATTAAAAATCCAAAAAAAAATTAGTTAAACTTTATTAATCTATGACAAAGTACTCTCACTTTATGTCCGCAACTCCTGAGGTCAAATAACATAAATATATATCAAAAAATCGAACTCGAAAAATTTTGGTATTACAATACTTCCTCTATGAGGAAGTAATAATTAAGTAATTTTTTTAAATTAAAGCTTAAAGTCTATACTTTAATGATAAAATAAAGGGATTGTTAAAAAATGAAATTTTAAAATTGTTATTAACAATTCTTCAAAACAATTGCAAATTCAAGAATGTTCTCAAAATTTTGGGAAAATTAAATTACCCTGTATTGATGTGCAAAACTCCAAGTATTAATTTTAAAAAAATTCAAATATAAAAATTTCAAATATAAATAAGCAAATTATTAACTGAAAAAATTTGAATATTATTATTAATGAAATAATGGACTTGGACAATGGACATATAAAAACTAGCACCGTAGATGGCCGCTTGCGGCCGTCGGAGGAGCTAGTAAATTAATTAAATATTTGATGTTATTGTTGGTGAATAATGTTTTTAAAAATCTTGAAAATTTATGCAAGCTGACAGTGAAAAATTATTTAATTTTTCACGAATCATCGATACGAGTCTTTCTAAGTATCTAAATTCAAAAGATTTTTTGTAATTCATGCAAAAACGCGGCTGCACTCTACACGGAAAGAAAGTTATTATATTACTTATTATATTAGAAGTATTAAACTTTAATAAAAATTATACTATATTTAGTAAAGTTATATCAAATATCGAAAACTTTTAACAAATTTTAATATAACTTTACTAAATTTTATATAGGTACGTTTTGTTAAAGTTTCATAGTAAAAAGAAAGTCTTATTTTAAAGCAGGAAAGCAGCCTTAAATTAAGATACAACATTTTTGAATCCTTTAACATTATAGCAGACAGTGCTGAATTTAAGACCGATCTTAAATTAAGATTTACTGTGTTAGTTTTGTTGATAGCAAAATTTTCGTTTGTCGCATTTTGTCCTACACTTGTAAAATACTTTTATAAAATTTAATAATAACATCTTTCCGTGTAGTGAAAATAAACACGAGTTTATAGTGAAAGAACAGTTATATTAAATTTTTGTAACAGTGTTCTTGAACACTGTAGGAACAATGTTACTTCAAAATTCTATAACTAATTTAGAACAAATGTTACATGTCTGTTATAGAACAGATACAGAACAACTGTTTCAGAAAAAATTTAGAACAAAGCTCTAGAACTGTTCTATAATAAAATTGTAACACTTATTCTAGAACACTGTTCTTTTTTTGGTCTAGAACAGTTATAGTACGTGCACACTGGGTATATTCTAATTGCACCGAAGACTGGATTCTGTGATTTTTTTTATTGTCAACGAAAGTGGTCTTATGAAACCTGTATCATCGATGAACTTAATTTCATTTGTCACTTTTGTTTAAAAACAAAATAAATTGACTAAAACCACTTAAATTTTGATGTTTGAAAACTAATATGTTTTTTATGACTAAAATAGTATATTTTCCATTAGCATTTCATGACTTTACAACGCTTTACAATTACCTATAAACCGTAAACAAAATTCACCTATAAAATTGCATTCAAATATTTATTTTGGGCCTTCATGTTTTTATTGTTTTTACAAGGATTTTCAAGAATTAATTATGGGAAATATTTTTTTAATTATTGTGTGTCATTGGTACTTTGACTCCAAAAAGAAATTTTGCATGAAATTAAAATGAATAAATAATACAAAGCTTTTTGTAAAATGAAGCATTTGGGGAATTGTGGGACACTTTTTTGGGGTAGTATTAGCTGCTTGTTTTTGGCGATTTAATTGCACAATGCGCAGGTATATAATATTAAAATCACTCATAGCTATAGTAATTTCCCAATTAGCACATAAGCTTGCCACAAACTTGCATTAAGCTTGCTGTGCAAGGTATGCAAGCTTACAGAGTAAGCTTGTGACAAGTTTGTGGCAAGTAACAAAATGTCCTATTGCTGCAAGCTTGCACTGCAATCTTGCTACAAGATTATGATGTAAGCTTGCTGCAAGCTTTTGAGGCAAGTGTACGACAAGCTTAGTTGGCAAACTTGCTACAAGTTTGTAGTGTAAGCTTGCAGTAAGCTTATTGCAAGCATGTTGAACAAGTATATACAATTTAATTAAATCAATTTTAATTTTTTCTGGAGATTTTATTATAAATTTCAAAATATACACTCAGCAACATAGCTAGGTGGCAAAGAAATTTACTGCGCAGCCGTAAATACCATAGCAACTTTGTAGCAAGTTTATCCGGCAAACTTGTAGCAAGTTTGCCAAATAAGTTTGTCGAAAACTTGCCTCACAAACTTGCAGCAAGCTTATATCATAATCTTGTAGCAAGATTGCAGTGCAAGCTTGCAGAAATAGGACATTTTGTTACTTGCCAAAAACTTGTCACGAGCTTGCTCTGTAAGCTTGCACATCTTGCATAGCAAGCTTATGTGCTGATTGGGTTAACAAAAACAATTCTATTCATTGCGATTCATGCGATAGAGCTGTTCACTTAAAATGTGTAATTAATTGAGCCTATTTTATACTTGCCTAAATTGTGATTTTGAACTTAATTTAGGCAGTGGCCCACAATTCCACAACATTTTTAAAAATCATAAAAGTGCACTCTTTGGTAAAACTGAAATTTCTTTTAGATAAGTGATAATTTTGGGAAACTGAGACCTTCTACTGAAAATAAAAATTTGAAAAGAAAAATTTTTTGTGTAAGATATTGAGCTAAGAAAAAGTGTGGCCCACAATACCCCAATCTCCCCTACATATTTAGAAACTTTACATCTTTTGGTAAATGCAGACTCATAAAATAATGAAATTGATTAATCTTTAAAAATATATGTTTTTTCTATATTTTCTGATATACGGTATAAATTGTTCTAAAACTACTTTTTTTTCCCCTAAAATTATCAGTTTAGATACGGTCACTCTAAGTCTCACTTTTTTTATCAACTTCAAAGTGTTTTATAAAAATAATAAATTTTGAAAATATATAAACTTTTGCCCCTCACTGCCTTTTCGCATTATATTTTAGACTTCCTTACAAAATATCAGCACAATTTATTAATGATATTAAGAGAAAAAAGATCGAGAAATTAGCATTGGAGATGTAACAGTCACAAGCTGTTAATTGTTCAATTAAGAATTTTATCAAAGTAAATTGAGTAAAATGGTCATTTAGTTTTTTATAAACAGTAAATTACTTTTTAGTACCCGGTTTCGACCCAATTTCCCCTACACGTAATTACAAACAGAAAATTTTATTTAGAATGTGTACGAAGATACTTTTAACATCTTAAATTAAGATATTTCAAATAACTAAAAAGTATCTACCAAAACATATATCTTAAATTAAGATACTTCTTTTTGCAGTATTTCTCTGCTATAAGAATGTTCTAAAATGTCCAGGTTAACTTTTCATGTCCTTGGAGTATGAAAATACGACCATAAGCGGTCCATAGGACGTTTTATGTCTGACTCAGAGACGTCTTTAAAATTTTTCTAGAATGTCCATAAGACACTTTAGGGACGTATTTTTGTTATATTTGGAACATTTTTAGGATATGATTTGGACATTCTCAGGACATATTGAGGATATATTTAGGACATTTTTAGAACATGCTTGAGACATTTTCAGGACACATTTTAGGACATGTGTGGGACATTATCAGGACGCATTGAGGACATTTTAGGACATGTTTGTAACATTCTCAGGACACGTTGAGAACATTTTTAGGACATATATGAGACATTCTGTGGATATGTTTAGAACGAGATTTGAACATTTTTGGAAATTTTGTTCAACATTTTAGGCGTTCTAAACATCTCCAGAGAATGTTTCATATATGTCCTAAAAATGTTCTCAACGTGTCCTGAGAATGTCACAAACATGTCCTCAGTGTGTCCTGAGAATGTCTTTGGTAAAATTTGAAGGACACTCAATGTGTCCTGAAAGTGTCCAAAACATGTCCTAAAAATGTCCTCAACATTTCCTGAGAATGTCCCAAATACTTCCTGAAAATATCCATGACATATTTGGACGTCTTCAGGCCAGACATAGAATTTGATTAAGACGCCTTAAAGTCTGCCTTTTAAGGGGTCATTCACATATTACGTGATACATTTAGGGGTGGGAGGGGGGTCAGCTAAGTATCACGCTTTAACAAATTTTCTATACTAAACTATAGAAAAAGTATCACGCAGGGGGGGAGGGGGTCTAAAATACCTAAAATATTTATCACGTAATATGTGAATGACCCCTTAAGACATCTTCAGGATATCTTTTTTAAGACATTGTTAAGATATCTTTAGGATATTTTAAAGATGTTTTCTCACAATGTACTAAGGATATCCCACGAATAGACATCCGTGTGCCCACTGGGATACAGACAAAGATCTAATTTAATTCATTAAAATAAATAAAAGAATTCACAAAATAAACGGATAAGGGCGGAAGTGAGAGGAAAATGTTTTGTTAACTGAGTTAAATACATAAATACTGTTTAGGTCTTATAAAAATCAGATAAACATATATATGTATACGAATACATAATTTATAATACAACACATTAATAATTCATACGATTTAGTTACGACTCTAAATATTTTATTAACAAAGCTACATATTTTTCATAAAATAGTATTCACTCAATAAATAATATGTATTTGTATAGTAGGAAAAGTAGAATAAGAAATGGTTAGACTTAGAAGCGTTAGTGATAGATGAAGATCGCGGAAACTTTTCAACATCAGATGTAAAAACCAACCTTGTTTGATGACAATTCCTGATGGTAATTGAGCAGTTGGTAATGTTATGGTGGTCGATGTAACTGTACTACCAGAAATCACAGGTGGTGGTGAAACACTCGCACTGCCAACAGAACCTGGATCACTAAAACCTTGTGTACTATTTTCTTCAGGTCCATCAAAAAAACTTAAATTAAATTCACTTCCTGTATTGAAGGACACTTCTGGACTAAGAGTATCCGGTGCTGTAGTACTGCCCAAATTGGCAGTAAGAGATTGGTCAATTTTATAAACATCCATTGTTTTAATAATAATTTTCTTTCTAAATTTCCCAGTTGCAGAATTTTAAAGGTTGTCAAATATTCAATTAACTTAGAAATATTAGTTTAAAATGTACTGATTTTGAAAAAAATATAAACTTTAATTTTTAATCGAACGAGTCTTTAAAAATGTTTTTAGAAACTGATTTTGGCCATCAATTATAATGATATGTATTGTTTTTTCCAATGGATCCACACACTCTACAGTCTTTTGATTAATTAAATAAGTTTTTTTTTTGTATTTTCTTTACAAAATTCCTTTTTTCAAAAATAGAGTAATTGGCATTTTATGCATCAGTCAAGGAACGGTAACTTCAACCCATTATTTTTAAATTTCATAGAGTTTCATCTCCATGAAATTTTTACTTCTTTCCTTTTCCTCTTCGTAATATTATTTCTTTATTACATCATCGAAGTTTATATTGGATTTCTTTTTCTATTAGACATCATTCACTGCTTCTTGTTTGTTGTCTTTGCTGAAATGAAATAACGAATGTAAAATAAAATAATGCTGAGTTAAAAATTAAAAATAAGTGTAGATATAAATTTTTGTCAACTATATATAAAAAATAAAGGAAACAAATCTAAAACTTATATGCTTCCAATTTATATGGTTTGCGTCATATGCCGTGCTCTTTCTTACTTTCTCTTTCCCTTTTATGCAAAATCACATTCTCACAAGTTTCTCAAGATTAAATAAAGAAAAGAGTACATGAATTGATACATAAAATGTTTTAAAAAATAGAATTATATATAATTACGCAAACTTTCATATAATAATAAAAAAAAGCCCTTTGTATTGTGAATTCGAAAAAAACATAAATTTTTACTGATTATCAAAAAAGCTAATTATTAAGTAAAATATATAAAATGGAACTATTTAACATAAGCAGGGATCACAGACTATCATCTTTTAACCTTATTTTTCACCTTTTTTAAATTTTGGCACCTATTTCGCCTATTTTGGTAATTTTTCAAATAATTTAAATCAAAACTAGTTGCATAATTCTTCTTTGAACACAAATATTTGTAATAATTAATAGAATTAAATTAAAAAATAACTTTTATTTATATAGGTATATCCCAATGAACTCGGAATTTAATAAGTCAAATTTTTAATCTATAAATTCATCTTATTTTTTTAAATAAGCTCAAATTTAATTGATTTGAATTTCAATTTTTCCAAACTTAAAACAATTTAAATTTTTATTAATTTACAATTCAATCCTTAGAAATTTCAATTTGTGTACCTATATTTTTTATTTATTTATATATTAGGAAAAATTTATTAGAAATTTGATAAATTATTTTTCGAAACATTTTCTTAAAATGATTTTTGTGGATTACATATTGAATACATATTATTCATAAAAATCATATTTATGAAAAAAAATTTTATTATTAAAAAACTTTAAGAATATAGAAATGTCAATTTATAGTTCATTAATTTTTATTTTATTTTACCCAGATTTTAATTGATTTAAGTTTTAAACGATTGATAATAATTCAATTTATCTCGCAAATTTTATTTCTATCTATATAAATTTTTAACTTTTTATTCTTTTGTCGTAGTAAAATTAATGAAAATGTGAATAAATATCTACAAATTATTATTTGTTAAACATATTACTTTATTTTATATTTTTCTTGGCACTTTGTCACATATTTTTAGAAAATAATTCTCTCTTTCACCCATTTTAAGGAAAAAAGCTATAATGTGATCCCTGCTTTTGTTAAATAATTATTATAAAATTATTATTATTATTTGAAAAATAAATTTAAGGTACTACTACACTTTAGAAGGCTCTTAAAAGACCACATTTTTTTCTTAGGTCGTTTATTGTAAATATGTAAAAACTTTTTTGCCTATCTTAGTACACATTTGGAGAATAAAAATAATGGTTTGTTTTTAATTTTTATTTAATATCATAATTGCGGACAGTTTATCTCAAGATTGACAAATCGGAAACAAAAAATCCAATCTGCTTTTTAAAAAGGAAGGTGTCTTGCATAGAAATCCACCACCATTAATGAAAAATCGACTAAAATAAAAAAATAGCAGATGTTTCAATAATTTTTTTAAAAATACACTATGTTTTTCAGTATTTTTCTAGTATGCCAAAATGTTTTTTTTTAATTTTTTGACTATTTTCTGGTGAATTCACACACAGGACATGCTAACAAACAAAACGACTTATTATTTATTAAAATCGGTTCAGTAGATTCAGAGATAAAGTGTCCGCAATTTGAAAAAACGTTATTTTGAGAAAAACGCGTTTAAACCTAATAGACGGAGAGCTGGCTACATAAAAATGCATGTTATAAGGTACATGAAAAATTAATATTTAGATAGGTTCCATTTGAGTCCCTGAGTACCGAATGCGAAGTCTGCCTGCGCGTTCTGGAAGATTAAGCCCGCGAATTGACGGTCGAAAATGATAAATTTGATAAGGAAAACATGTGATAAAGGTCATGGATAAAAGTTATAAAATTTAAAAGTATTTATCACCAGTAAGCTTATAAAATTTTGGCAGACAATTTTTTGGACGACAAAGTATTGGCAGACAGTGTCAAAGTTGCGTAATCCGTAGTGAAAAAATGATCATAAGAGTCATGGCTAAAAATTAATGGAAATAGTTAATGAACTCTTATGGAAGCTATATGTCAATTGGCAGACAAAAATTCGGATGATAACATCGAGGCAGACAACGATAAAAAGCGCGGTTCCCATGCGATTTCGCTGATTTCGCGCTATTTGCACTAAATAGTTAATTTTTGAAAAATGTGAAATTTTTTTGGGCTACATTAATTTTTAAACATATTTTAATGATTTTATAAACTTTTGAATGAATATAATTTATTGTAAATTAAATTTTTTATAAAAATAAAAAAAATAAAAATTGAAAATGTGATTTTTGTATAGAATTATTGATTTTTTTAATAAATAGATAATAGATTGAAACTTCTGAGAAAAATGTATCCCAATTTAAAAAATGAAAGAGCAAAATCGGTCAGTTGGTTTAAAAGTTAGAGCAACTTTTCAGAATTTGAAAAGTTGGTATCAATTCTGGCGTGAGCGATTGCTGCCGCGTGTCGCTGGATTCCCCCACTCCGCCCACCTAAGGAAGGTAAAATCTCGCACACACTTTTACCTCTATTTTAAACAACTAAATAGTGCAGTATGGATTCCATAATTTTTTTGGTAATAGTGTTGTTGAGAATCTTTATATTTGTATAAAAAAAATTTTAAAATGTTAATAAATAAAATGTCACGATTAGAAATATTTAAAAAAATTATTTCCCCCCCCCTTGGAGTTAGGTGCAATTTTTTTCTTTTAAAATTTCAAAAAAATATGTTTAATTAAATTACTTTTTTTCCCGATATTATGAAACAAAAATTGGCTGAGATACGCTTAATTGTTTATAGTGGGAAATATATTACCTCTTTTCTGCAACTATTTTTATGCAAATAAACAAGAAAAATCATTTAGTGTGTATATGTAAAGGATAGATCTCATCTTCGCAAGTGAAACGATATTTTGAAAAATGTGATTTTTTGAGTTTCCTTCATTTTTCATACATAAAAAGAAACATTGTTTTTAGTAAACAAAAATGGATTTATTTAAAAACTATTTATCCCATTGGGCTCAAATTTGATACACTCTTTAAAGGTATCAAGGGCAATACTTTCTGTCAGTTTAAAAGTCATCTTATTAAAATTAAACAAATTATTAAACAATTAAGAAATTGCAATTTTTATCTGTTTAAATTAATTTTCTCATGAACAAATAATTGAAAATTATCTTGCGACCTATCATTTTATAGGTCTTTTTAAGCTCTATCTCATTAAAATTAAATGCAAAACACGAAGTAATATTTATTAATAAATATAAATAATAAATAATAAAAAATAAATAATAAATAATAAAAAATAAATAATAAATAATAATAAATAATAAATATTAATAATATAAATATACATAAATAATAATAAATAATAAGAATAATAATAATAAATAAATTTATTAATAAATATTTATTTATTTACACAGATAAAAATTGGAATTTCTTAATTGTTTAATAATTTGTTTAATTTTAATGAGATAGAGCTTAAAAAGACCTATAAAATGATAGGTCGCAAGATAATTTTCAATTATTTGTTCATGAGAAAATTAATTTAAACAGATAAAAATTGCAATTTCTTAATTGTTTAATAATTTGTTTAATTTTAATAAGATGACTTTTAAACTGACAGAAAGTATTGCCCTTGATACCTTTAAAGAGTGTATCAAATTTGAGCCCAATGGGATAAATAGTTTTTAAATAAATCCATTTTTGTTTACTAAAAACAATGTTTCTTTTTATGTATGAAAAATGAAGGAAACTCAAAAAATCACATTTTTCAAAATATCGTTTCACTTGCGAAGATGAGATCTATCCTTTACATATACACACTAAATGATTTTTCTTGTTTATTTGCATAAAAATAGTTGCAGAAAAGAGGTAATATTTCCCACTATAAACAATTAAGCGTATCTCAGCCAATTTTTGTTTCATAATATCGGGAAAAAAAGTAATTTAATTAAACATATTTTTTTGAAATTTTAAAAGAAAAAAATTGCACCTAACTCCAAGGGGGGGGGGGAATAATTTTTTTAAATATTTCTAATCGTGACATTTTATTTATTAACATTTTAAAATTTTTTTTATACAAATATAAAGATTCTTAACAACACTATTACCAAACAAATTATGGAATCCATACTGCACTATTTAGTTGTTTAAAATAGAGGTAAAAGTGTGTGCGAGATTTTACCTTCCTTAAGGCGCTAGCACAGCTCCTACTGTCTGCCTGCCTGCCTGCAGGTTGACATGGTAACACATAAGAGTAAGAGAGTCAGAAAATTCAAATTAAATGTTTTTTCTCTCTCACTCTTATGGCGCCTGCCTGCGCAGGCAGGCAGGCAGTGAGGTGAGAGTGTACCTTTAGGTGGGCGGAGTGGGGGAATCCAGCGACACGCGGCAGCAATCGCTCACGCCAGAATTGATACCAACTTTTCAAATTCTGAAAAGTTGCTCTAACTTTTAAACCAACTGACCGATTTTGCTCTTTCTTTTTTTAAATTGGGATACATTTTTCTCAGAAGTTTCAATCTATTATCTATTTATTAAAAAAATCAATAATTCTATACAAAAATCACATTTTCAATTTTTATTTTTTTTATTTTTATAAAAAATTTAATTTAAAATAAATTATATTCATTCAAAAGTTTATAAAATCATTAAATTATGTTTAAAAATTAATGTAGTACCTAAAATTCTTTTGCAAATTGAAACCCCTGCACTGCCCAGGCAGAAATTTTTGTAAACAGCCGTAGTTAACGTCCGATCCACTACTAATATAATACTGTTTGACAGTACTGATTTTCCGTGTAACTTGTACTATTATTAGGAACTCCGGCATTTTACTGGCTCAGTACGTGCAATGCGGTAGTGAAACAGCTGCTATTATGACTGTTTTGAGGTTAAACTACTAATACAGTCGTTGATAAGGTGATATGATTACATCAAATAGAAATAATTTTACTTTAACTTTAATTTATTATTTAATAACATTCTATATTCAATTCTTTAAATATGTCAATGTTTTTCTAATCCCATCATAGTTTAGAATTTAGGTTTTCTGTAAATCTAATTCGGTAGAAAATTTTTACTACCTATTACTGTTTCCAGTTATTATGATAAATTATTATTTAATAAATATACAAATTACAAAATAAATGGATTAACACTAATTCGTATGAAAAAAAGTAAAACAGAACTATTTATTCTAACACATTTCAAGTTCATGTGAATACATAATTATTGTTGTTAACTAATATCAAATTACACACGGAGAAAAAGGAATAGTTGACACATCCAGATACATGGATATCACAGCCATATTATATTGAAAAATACGGGATATCCATAGTTAAGGTTGCTGGTTGCTGCATCCATATTCTATGGCTGGCTGTATATTGTTGGAGCAGCAAAAGATCTATGGTTGGGTGATCCATAGTAATGGAAATGGGAAACAAAAAAATTAGAATCACTCAATTAATTAAATTCTATGTCACTTGAGATATTTTATACACATTTTTGTTAATTAATACACACCACTTATTTAATAACCGCATATTTACGATATAAATTATTAACCGATGGGGGAGACACGAACCCTAGACCTAACGCATACTAAACACTAACGCTATCCACTACACTATACACGCAACTACAATATTTGAGCATATATAATATTCTTTATATACTATACACATATTTCATGAAAATGAATTTACATAAACACTAATAGACAATAACGATAATAAATAATAAACAATTATAACACTATTTATACACAATAAACTCACAACGCGATTATATAGACTCGACAGGAAACCGACGCGACGGACAAATTAAGACGACCATTTTTAAATGGTTGCCATGATAATGAATTGAGCGCAACATGTATCGAAATTTTGAACTAACTATGGATCTCCCAACCAAAGTTTATATGGATGAGGCAGCCATATGTGAAAATCCATAGCATGAATTGTAAGCCCAACCATGCCTATGGATGTCACATCCATATTTGATTCAACAATATAATATGGCTCCCTCATCCATTGAATATGGAATGTGCTTCTATTCTGAAAGTTGTCTCTTCCATTGAATTGGATAACACAACAATATTTTTATGGATATCTCTTCCAGACCTTTTCTTTCCGTGCAGACTAAATCCTTAAAAGTAAATTTTATTTCTTATTTCGTTATTTCAAAATAAGATTCCAACTTCCTAATTTGTCTTTCCAAATTTTAGATTTCGAAATTATATAGTGAATGTTTAAGGGTTTATGTTTCTTTCAGCGCAGCATTGCTTTATTACTGGTCTACTACTGGTCGAAACAGAAAATCCGTACTATTACATTACTGATTTTCAGTACTAAGCCCAAGCCAGAGGCGTTACCTGCCGATGTTGGACACGTATATAGGCCAGTATGAAAGTCAATACTGGTTGAAATTTTTTCGTACTGAACCAGTAATGTGCCTATAGTCAATTTCTACATGGGTGGTCTTAACAAAAAGCTGGACCAGACCATCTTCTTAAAGACTTACTTAATTTGTCAATGGCTTTTTATATTTATTGAATAATTTTTGAAAAATTTACTTTTATTTTTTACAATTGCCCAATGGGAAATTTACAACTGGCGGAGTACTGCGCCAGCACTGGCAGTACTGGCATAACTCTGGGATGATAACGCTGTCTAACGCTGGCGAAGTACTGCCTGCCAGTGCTGCCAGACAGCGCTGGCAAAATAGTGAATAATATTAATAAATAGTTATTATTCATAAAATATTTCTCTTTTTAAAGAAATTGTATTAAAGATGGAGACTAACAATGTGGATATAGTAAATGAAGTAGAAAAAAATTGTTTATAACATTTAAAAATTAAATAATAAACAATTACAGTAAGTGTGCATTAGATTTTCATATTTTAGTACCTAACGATTGGAATCTAGAAATATCGCAAACCTATGAAAATAAACAAAATTGCTGACGAGGGGAATCGAACCTATGACCTACGGACTAACAGACTAACGCGCTAACCACTATGCTAACGACACATGTGTACAGTAAAGTATTAATATCTCAGTATCATTCAGACATACAATTATTGAGTCAAAGATGAGAAAAAAATAGGGATACGTTAGAAATAGTAAATTGAAATAAAATAAATTAAACTAAATTTTTAATAATTAAATTAAATTACTTTACTTATTGCATTTAACATTTTACGTAATTCCTAAATTACGTGGTAATTTTCTAATACTTTTTTATTCATAGTAAGAAGAATAATAGTATTTTAATAGGAACCAAATTATTATTGAGATTAAAGTTTAAATTTTGTTTATAATTTTAATTTGTTTAAATAATTTATTATTTACAAAATTAGACAATTATGTTAAATTGTTATTATTAAATTTAATAAAAATAAAAAATGATCAACTGAAAAGTAAAATATTAATTTTTTTCAATAAATTTATATTTATAAACATTCATAAACTTTTTTTATAATTTTTTTCAAGTTTATGTCAAAAAAGCAATGTTGGCAAAGAGCGTTGTGAACAATTTTTCTATACTCAGCCAGCACTTGCCGCCATGGCTTGTCCAAGCTTTGGCGAAACAAAAATTCTGTACTGCGCCAGCACTAATTATCGAGGCTCGGCTAGACTAAGCCGAACAATCGTCTGAGTACTAAGCTAGTGGTGAACATCGGCACTACATTGGCATTTCCCATTGGGTGGTTATAAATACTTTAGGAGGTGTTTTTTGAAGTCTTAATGGGTTAAAAAATACAATAAAAAAAAATTTTCTTTAAATTCTAGTGTAGTAGTACCTTAAAATTATGAAGAAATAAGGGACTAACTCTGGGGATCGAAACCCAGGACCTATCAATTATAATTATCAATTAATCAACCTATTATTATTTATTAAAAATAATATATAATTATTAATTATTATTAAAAAAAATTAAATGAAATTTTTTTAATTAAAAAGTTTAAGCTTTTGTAAAAAACATTTCTAAATGGAGTCTTTCTTTATTAATAAGAATGGTGGGAATAAAGATATGTGACAAAAATACAATACTAAAGATACAAAATTCCTAATTATAGTTTAGTGAATGACTAAAAAGTTTAACAAAAACAAAATATTTGCAGTGGTTATAAATATTACAATATATGGATAATAATTCACTATACAAACAACAGTTTTTTGGTAAATTTTGAAGTTGTTTCTTTAAAGTGATTAGTATAAAATTCTTGAAGTTGTCATTGGTTTGGATTTTTAATTTTAATTTTGCAAACTTTTTTACTTTATCAAATAGAATAAAAAATGAGCTTGCGATGACATTATCTTTTGTTTTTTTCTTGGTTTTTTTCGAAAACAATGTTTAAATTATAATCCAAGTTTCAATATCCGTGAAACTGAAGTTACTAACTAATTTTTTATAAAAAGAACTTAATTAGTGTTTTCATTACATCCTATACAGATTTTCAATCCGATCGGGAGGAGAAGACAATATAGTTACTGAAAAATTAAGCTTTTTTTATTTCATTTTGTCGACATAATTATTTCACAGAATTATTATAGTCTTATGAAATTTGTTATTTCAAAATTTAGAATTAGTATTTAACAGAAAAGATTTATTTTCATTTGTAATTTATGATAAGTTTAAAACCTCAGAACCTAAAAATAACTGAAATTGAATTATGACTGATTTTTATAGTAAACTGAAGCTGGATAAAAATATTTTTGCACGAAAGAAAATTTTGTTGAATTAATTGAAAACTTGAAAAAAATGTTCTGCTCCAATTTAGAATATTTTTATTTTTTTGTTTTAATTTCATTTTTGAATTATAAATTAATAATTTAGTTTAAATTATTTTGGATTGAATTTAAATATTTAATTTAATTAATTAACAACGCACAATCATAGTTATCTAAAAAATATATTATCAAAACTTGTATATATTTAATCAAACGTTAACATTTTTTTACAATGTGAAGAGAATCAGAATTAAAGAAAAGAGATTTCTGTGAGAGAAAAGTCAGATATGTAGAAATTTACTTTTGATATCGCATATTTAAAAGAAAATGATGATGCATTAAAGTAAAAGAATTTCGTTATGAAAACAATTCTTTTTTCTAAGTATTATATAAATCACGCACTTTTCATGAAGATATCAAATTGATGCCAAAGTGGATCCAATTAAAGGGCTCGATTCTACAAGAGAATATACGCCATAAAAAAACAAATGGCGTATATCTCCTTATAGAACCAACTTATTGATTATTATTACCAAAATGTGGTTCAAATTATATGATCCACATTTTTGGTGTCAAGTCGTTACAATTTGATACTCAAGTTAATAGTGATAATATCCCAATGGGAAATTTACAACTGGCGTAGTACTGCGCCAGCACTGGCAGCACTGGCGGCAAGGCTGAGAGCCAGCACTGGCATGGCACTGGGATGATAACGCCGTCTGGCGCTGCCGAAGTACTGTCTGTCAGTGCTGCCAGACAGCGCTGGCGCAGCACTGGACCAGTGCTGGCTGAGAATATTGCCGCAAAAAATGCCGTATTGTTATTAATTAGTCGCAAATTCATAATTATAAATAATTTAACAACAAAATGGTAAATAATATTAATAAATAGTTATTATTCATAAAATATTTCTCTTCTTAAAGAAATTGTATTAAAGATGGAGACTAACAATGGATATAGTAAATGAAGTAGAAAAAAATTGTTTATAACATTTAAAAATTAAATAATAAACAATTACAGTAAGTGTGCATTAGATTTTCATATTTTAGTACCTAACGATTGGAATCTAGAAATATCGCAAACCTATGAAAATAAACAAAATTGCTGACGATGGGAATCGAACCTACGACCTACGGACTAACAGACTAACGCTCTAACCACTATGCTAACGACACATGTGTACAGAAAAGTATTAATATCTCAGTATTATTCAGACATACAATTATTGAGTCAAAGATGAGGAAAAAATTGGGACACGTTAGAAATAATGAATTGAAATAAAATAAATTAAACTAAATTTTTAAAAATTAAATTACTTTACTTATTGCATTTAACATTTTACGTAATTCTTAAATTACGTGGTAATTTTTTAATAATTTTTTATTCATAGTAAGAAGTATAATAGTATTTTAATAGGAACCAAATTATTATTGAGATTAAAGTTTAAATTTTGTTTATAATTTTAATTTGTTTAAATAATTTATTATTTGCAAAATTAGACAATTGTGTTAAATTGTTATTATTAAATTTAATAAGAATAAAAAATGAACAACTGAAAAGTAAAATATTAATTTTTTTTAATAAATTTATATTTATAAACATTTATAAACTTTTTTTATAATTTTTTTCAAGTTTATGACAAAAAAGCAATGTTGGCAAAGAGCGTTGTGAACAATTTTTCTATACTCAGCCAGCACTTGCCGCCGTGGCTTGTCCAAGCTTTGGCGAAACAAAAATTCTGTACTGCGCCAGCACTAATTGTCGAGGCTCGGCTAGACTACGCCGAACAATCGTCTGAGTACTAAGCCAGTGGTGAACATCGGCACTACACTGGCATTTCCCATTGGGATGGCACTAAATTTGCAATGCATTGATTTTATCTGACTCTTTAAAGAGTATAATAATTAATGCAACTATTTCATGCGCGATTAAGATGGTACAAAGTGTTTCCGGGTGAATTTTCAGTGTTAAAACAAATCTTGCGAAAAGCTTGCCGCAAGATTGCTGCAAGCTTTAAATGTTGAATTCGCAGAAAGCTTGACGTGTGAGCTTTCCGCAAGCTTACGTCAAGCTTGAAGCAAATAATTTTATTATATTCAATTATTGTATATTCCCAGATGGCACAAGATTTTAAAATAAGTTTGTGGCAAGCTTACTGTGCAATCTTGCCAAACTTGCAGCGCAATAAGGTTGCCGTAATCTTGTCGCAGACAGCAAAATGTTCATGCATAGCAATGTTTCTGTAAAAAGGTGTTGTAAACTTACAGTGCAAATTTTCGACAAGCTTACTTCGCAAGGTTTCCACAAGCTTATTACAAAAGTTTTTTGCAAGCTTGCAGCAAGGTTCCTATGTAACTTATCAAAACATTTTCTTAAATTAAAAAGAGAAACTTTATTTTCAGTGTTATTTTAATTTAAGAAATATTTTTTAAAAATTGCAGCAGGCTTGCTTTAAGCATGCAACAACCTCGCCGAAAATTTGCTTAGGTTAAGAGCAAGATTTTTTTCTCTCTGATAGTTGGTTGTTTAACTTGTTGGTTAGGGTCTTTGGTTAGCATCCATCGAAACCGGATTCAATTCCCAGTCCCCTCCAATTTATTTCCAAAATATTTCTTATGAATATTAAGTTCCAAAGTAAATCAAGTAAGGCATAACCCACAAAGCACAGACATTTTCTGCAAGTTTGCTGCAAGTTTTCCATGCAAATTTCGCAAGTTTGCATTGCAAGTTTGCAGCAAACTTGCATAAATATAAAAATGTCACCCACTTGGCAAGTTTGCAGCAAACTTGCGCCAAATAGCAAAAACTTAAATGTATGCGCAGTAGTTTACTATGACATCTAGAGCTGCGCACTATATTTTAGTCACCTTCCCTACAGGGAATGCATCGTTCATCAAAATATATGCAATTTGAAAAAAAAATTTGTTAGGTATTTTAGACAGTTTGCTGCAAATTTTCCTCAAGTTTTCATTGCAAACTTGCCAAGAGGGTGACATTTTTATTTGTATGCAAGTTTGCTGCAAACTTGGATGCAAACTTGCAAACTTTGCATGGAAAACTTGCAGAAAAATACTGTGCTTTGTGGGAATTGATAAAAATGGACGTCAAGAAAGATTTTCAAATTGAAAAAATAAAAAACTGAAAATAAATTTTTTTTAGATTAAGAAACATTTTTGATAAATTGCAGCAACCTTGCTGCCAGCTTGCAATAATTTTACACCATATTTGTAGAAGCCTTTCCGCAGACTTTTGTAATAAGCTTGCTGAAAACTTTCATTGTAAGCTCAGGAGAACCTTTCACGAAAAGATTGCAATCTTGCACTGCCCAGTGTGCACGTACTGGAACAATTTTGGAACCGTTCTAAAACTGTTCTTTATTTCCATTAATTGTTCTAGAACAGTTCTAGAACGTGCACACTGGGTGCAAGCTTGGCAAGATTGGACGGTAAGCTGCTGTAAAATCTTATACTATCTGGGTTAATACCATAAAATTTAATTGTCACTTTTTAGCAGCAAACTTGACATAAACTTGCGACAATTATACCACAATAATGCGGCAAGCTTAACATGCAATATTCACACAACAAGCTTCCTAAGGGTGAAATATTTGAAGCTTGCTACAAGATTACGTGCTATCTGGGTAATATTCAAAAGCCCTTCTCGTTGGAAACTAACCCTCGAACGTCAAGGGAACTTTCCAATGGAATATTGAAGAAAAAATTCACTGACTTTTCTAACCTTATTTCTGGCTTTCAGCTCTCTAAATTTGAATTAGTAAAAATGTTTACTAATTTGAATTAGAGACTTTTTGCTTTTGAATTAGTAAATTTTACTAATAAATACACTGAGAAAACTGGAGTGTCAAATTCGGAGGTTCAAAAAGTGTATGTTTCCTTTGCTTATGAAGAGAGTTAAATAGTCCTTCTAAAATAAATTTTGAATTGGTAATGGAAATCTACTTGTATATTCTCTCCCATTATATCTAAGGGTTAAAAGTTGCGCAGAAAATGTGTACGATCTCACGGAGAGAAAAAAAAGTAAACGGCTCTACCTGTCGGTAGAGCGGTTGCGTTAAATGCGAAACAGCCGTTCAACTTGAGGTTAAGCACCATTAAGCACGCTGCTTACTCTCGAGGGGAGAACGGTTCTCCTTTTTGGGGAAAGCGGGTACACTTTTTGGAAAGTAAGCGGCTCTATTTGTGTGGAGAAGAGAACCGATACTCCTCAAAAAGTATAACCATTCGACCCCAGATAACAAAATGTCCGCTAATAGGGTGCGTATTTGCCGGACCTTGGGCCGATTAATCGGACCGAAATGCCGGCACATAAGCAGCTGAATGTGCGCGCCATAGCTAGCGATATTGCCAGCCCGTCAGTCTGGCACAGTCGTGCCAGAAATGGTCCGGCACGAACGTGCCTGCTATTTGTAAACCGATAAAATTATATTTTTATTAATTTTAATTATTATTTTATTAATTATAAGGAATTAATTAACTACATAACTAACATTTTTCATAATTTTCTTTTTCAATATTTTTAATTTTCATTAAAATTAATATATTGAAAATCATTGAATTCTTGCAAAAAATTTGAGAATAATTGAATTCCTTCAAAAAATCTCTTTAATTTATTGAATATAATCGATTTTCTTAATAATTTTCATAAATAATTTTACTATTAAACTTTTATTAAAAATTATTCATTGAAAATTAAATTCTTTTATAAAATTCTATTAAAATTTTTCTATTAATTAAATTTTTTTGAAGTATATCTATATATTCTTTTATAAAAAAATGTAATTTTTCTAAAATAATTTAAAATGAAAATTTTCAAATAATTGAATTAAACAAAAAATTCTTTTCAGCTTTTTAAAATTGTCAATGAATTTTATTAAAAATTTAAAAAGGTTGAATTGTTTCAAAGGATTTATTGAAATTTTAAAAACAAATTCTACTTTTTTCGAAAAATATTATAAAAGTTTTTAAAAAACTTGAATTCTTTCAAGAAATTTCATTAAAAAGTATTGCGAACTTTTGCAAACAATTTTATTATTTATAGAAATAATTGAAATTTATTAAAATTTGAGAAAAAAATTTGATTATTTCGAAAAATTTTATTAAGGAGGAATGGTATAGAAATTCAAAACATTCAGAATCTTTTGATATTTTGGGAAATGATTTGCTTTTATATAATAAAGTTACCCACCAAATTTCAGAATTTTTCACTAAATAGTTTACAAGTTAAAATTATTTAATTTAACATTACCTCTTATGGGGAAAGTACGAATTTGCATGTTTATCATTAAAAATTTAATACTTAAAACATTCAGATTTTTTTGCAAAAATTGTATCTTGAAGGTCAAGATTTAAGCTTTATTAATCACGAAGGTTCTTTTTTATTCACTAATTAGTTTAAAAGTAATTAATTAGTTTCTGGAAGAAAACTAATTTTATGACAGACAAACAGAGAAAACGTGGCAACACTGTATATAAAGTCTCACATGTGACAGCTGTTTAGTGGTACATAGAACCAAGAGATGGCGCCAAAGGTACCAAAAATGACAAATTTTCATTATTTTTAACTACACAAATGCAAATCATAACACTTGACACTGTTACCAACGATCAAAAAACAAACTATTTGCATTGCGAGGTTGTCACGATTAAACGCTCATTACAAATTGTTATTTGACAATGTTTATAATTAATAACATTAATATTACAGCATAATAAGACACATATATACGTAATAATAGCATTTTTTCAAAGTTTGCAATGGAATACTCGATAAATCCGAAAATAATTTTTAAAGAATTTCAGTAACTTTTATTTTCTTAGGTTTTAAATTCGTACAGACAGTAACAAAAATTATTTTCTGCTTTTATAAAAAAAATTAATTTCATTTTTTTTTGTTATCTTTTCCTTATTTAATATATACTTTTTAATATTCATTGATGTCTACTTTTATGATTTCAATAAGAAAAACTGCTGTATGTAGCTTAAATAACAAAATTACAAATTCCCCTAAGTGTCACAAACTTTTGGCCCGATTAGGTATACCATTCCTCCTTAAAACGCAAAATAATTAATTTTTCTTTTTCAATATTTTTAATTTTAAAATTAATGTATTGAAAATCATTGAATTCTTGCAAAAAAATTTAGAATAATTGAATTCCTTCAAAGAATTTTATTATTTATGAAAATAATTAAATTCTCGCTAAGAATTATTAAAAAATATTTCAAAACCCTAATTAAATTTTTTTTAAGAATTATTTTCAATTTTTTTTTAAATAATTCAATTCCTGTGAAAACATTAACTAATTTTTATAAATAATTGAATTCCTGAGAAGAATTTTACAGATTTTAGAAAAATAATTGAATTTCTGTGAAGAATTTTTATGATTTAAGCAAATATTTGAATTCCTACGAATAATTTTACTAATTTTAGAAAATAATCAAAGTCTTTCGAAAAATTGGAATAATTTTTTATTTTTGAAATTAATTGAATTTCTGTGAAGATTTTACTAATTTTTTTTATTTAAGAATTCAATTACATTTTCACAAATATAATAAATTTCCTGGAAAGAATGCAATTATTTTCAACAATTAATAAAGTTCCTCACAAAAATGCAATTATTTTCTAAAATTAATAAAATTCTTCACAGGAGTTCAATTATTTTCAAATATTAATAAAATTCTTTAAAGAAATAATTATTGATTTGTGTTTCTCCTTAATAATAGAATATTGTCCATAAATAATAGATTTCTTCAGAGTTATTCAATTATTTTCAAAATTCAATTTGAAAATAAAATTTCTTCAGAACAATTTTATTATTTACAAAAATAATTTAATTTAGCAATTAATTTAACTGCAACACTTAAAAATAATGGAATTGCTTCCAAGGACTTATTAAAATTTTAGAAAATAATTTAATTCTATCGAAAAATTTTTTAAAAATTAAAAAAAATGAATTCTTTCGTGAAATTTTATTAAAATCAAATTCATTTTATTGAAAATTATTGGTAATTTTTGCGCAAAATTTTATTATTTCTAAAAATAAGTGAATTTAATTTTTGAAATATTTTATTTATAAAAATAATTTAATTCATACAAAGAATAATATTGTTCTTTATGAAAATAATTGAATTTTTGCGCAAAATTTTATTATTTCTAAAAATAAGTGAATTTAATTTTTGAAATATTTTATTTATAAAAATAATTTAATTCATACAAAGAATAATATTGTTCTTTATGAAAATAATTGAATTTTTGCGGAAAGAATTTTATTGAAAATTTGGGAATTAATAAACAAGAATAATTGATTAGTAAATTAGTTAAAAATTTAATTTTTTGAAAGTTTGAATCTGAAACTTTTCAAAAATTCATATGTGAAAATAAAATGTTTTGTAATTTGCATAATAATAAATTCAACAAAATATTTCGCGCGTACCATTTACTAGTACATATATTAATTATAAGGATTCAATTTTTATAAAAAAAATATTTTTATTATTCGTAATAATACAAAATTATTATTATTATTATTTTAATAATCTATAATAATTTTTTATATTATATAATTTTATATATTATATATAAATATAACTTTTTAAGAAGAATGACATTCATTTTTTTAATTAATATATTATACGAGAGCAGATAATATAATAATTCAACATTAATTCAAAAGGAACAATGTAACTATTAATTCTGTTAATAATTATTTTAAGTTATAATAATTAAAATATATTAAATGTAATTACTAAATAACAAAAAAAATAATTAATAAATAGGAAATTATAGAGTGTTGAAAACATTCCGGCATATTGCAGGCACACTTGGTCTTGAAAATAATGAACGGCAAGAACAGTGCGTAATAGCCGGCACGCGGTCCGCCGCCCATCGTGCCTGTGACGTGCCAGGCACGTTTGTTATCTGGGCGACGTTTGCGGCGCTACTGCTGTGCTTTATAAAGGGAAAACAGCGCTCTCTTGCCAAATCAAACGGCTCTCTTTTTTTTCTCTCCGTGCTGATGCGCGCGAAATTATTTTTCTGACATTTTATGTATTTAATTTAGGGGTTAGGTTGCCATATTTATTCATTTCGCGCCGGATAAGGAAGGGATTTCTCAAGATGGTTAATTTGTCCCTCTGTTATAAACTCATTTTACCTCCAAGAGAAATGGCACGAATATCTGTCAATGGTGTATTTGAACATTTAGATTGTTATCCAATAGCTAACTCTCAAATATCAACGATTTGTCCCTCCAGATGTTTAGTCCAATACTCCAGTTTTCTCAGTGTAGTAATTTCTACTAACTTATTAGTAAAATTTACTTCCTGTACAATATCAAGGGAATTATACTCTCTGAATAATATTCCTTAGGAAGGTTTATATATTCTTTAACCTCCCTACGGTTTGTCCCGAGATAACTCGGGGTAAATTTATTGACTGTACCAAAACGGGGTTAACCCCGAGTATACTCGGGATAACTAAACATTTTATAACTCGTCAACAATAAATCGGAATTACATGATCTAAACTGGAAATTGAAGCTAATGCTATAAGCTTTTCAAAAATATTTGTTAGCAATGATAAAAAATTTTTTTATCAAAGTTACATAACTTTAAATGCTAGTTAAACAAGCAAGTTTTTTAATAAGTGGATAATGTGCATTTAATCAAAAAGTTTATAAAATCAGCTTATGAAAATCATTACTTGGGGGGTTTTTGAGGTTGCTGATTACGAATCTGGCATCAGATTTTCAAAATTCAAAATGGCGGATCCAATACGGCGGATATTAAAAAAAAATTTTGATTAAGGGGTCAGGCCACCATGCACATGTAAAAAAGAATGGTCAAGTTTGGGAATTTTTTCAAAGAGTATATTAAAAGCTATTAAATTTTCGTATTCAGTACTTTAATATATTTCTCAAAATGAACCAAAAAATATATTAAACATATTTTTTTGTTATAAAATAGCCTGCTCCAGGATCTGTTTTAAATAATGACGTTTTTTGGAGGCCCAAAATGGGCGGAATGGCTGTACTGACAAATTTGAACCTGCAATAAAAAACCAAAAATTTTCTTTTCATATATGCCATAAACTATAGTAGACCACGTAGGGGATTTTGAAAATATCGTTTTCTCGAAAAATGGCAAGTATATATAAACAAAAAGTACTGTTTTCGTACACAAATTTAATTACTTAATTGTTTATAAAAAGAAAAATTTGCAACATATCAAAAAATCCCTACGTGGTCTACTATAGTTTATTGCGTATATGAAAAGAAAATTTTTGGTTTTTTTTTCCAGGTTCAAATTTGTCGGTACAGCCATTCCGCCCATTTTGGGCCTCCAAAAAACGTCATTATTTAAAACGGATCCTGGAGCAGGCCATTTTATAATAAAAAAAATATGTTTAATATATTTTTTGGTACATTTTGAGATATATATATATATATATATATAATAAAGTACTGAATACGAAAATTTAATAGCTTTTAATATACTCTTTGAAAAAATTCCCAAATTTGACCATTCTTTTTTACACGTGCATGGTGGCCTGACCCCTTAAAAGTAAGAAAATTTTTGAAAAAAGACCGCCATATTCGATACAAAATTTTGAATTTTCAAAAATGGGCACCGGATTCGTAATCAGCGACCCCAAAAACTATATTAAAGCATGTTGAGATATAAAATTTTCTATGCAGGGTAAATTGCGAGGTAAATTGAACCATTTTGGTACCGATTTCTGCAATTTAATTAAACCGTAGGAGGGTTAAGATTCTGGAATTAACAAAATGTTTTCATATTATATTAAAATGTAAGGTTTCAATGATGATCCATTGTGAAGTTCCCATCAGAAAAATTTTTAAATATATTACTCGAATCCTTCCTATGATATTCCAGAGGAAGGTTAAAGAAATGTTCCTGCTATATCTTGTTCTATTAATTTTCTAATAATTAATTTAATTATTGGTTTGATTTTGAATTAATATCTTCCTTTACTCAGAAAATTTAATTAATTAATTAATTAATTAATTAAAAAATAATTGCTATATGTGGATACATTTTGAATTATTAAAATTTGCATATAAATTTTTAAAACTTGACAATTTGAATAATTTATAATAATGTACAGTATGTACACTGTAAAAATTTTTTTCGAAATTTTTCGAAAAACTGTTCGCCAGTTTTATTTCGCAAAGGCTAGAAATTTTTCGAAACAATAATGTCGAAAAATTTCGAAATCTGTTTCGAATTTTTCCGAACAGAGTGGTAAGAAAAATTTCGAAACTCAGTTCGAATTTTCTAGCAACGTTTTTAGATAAATTTCGAAACTCCTTTCGACTTTTTTCTAACCAAACGTTAAGAAAAATTTCTATAACCTATTCGATTTTTTTCGAACAAAATATTTAGATAAATTTCGAAACTTTGTTCGATATTTATAGCAACGTGTTCCGATATATTTAGTAAAATTTTCAGATATTTTTCTAACTAAAAATTTAGAAAAATTGCATAGCTAATAAAGATTTTTTGCTCTACAAATAGTAAGGATGTTTTTTAATTTCAATTGGTATTATTTGTTCACTAATATTAACTGCAGTTATTTAATTAATGCTGTTCCAATAAGCATAAAAATTATAAATGGGTGCAAAATAGAGATAAAACGATTTAATATAAGTATACATTTATAAAGTTTTTCTTTTATTATAAATTAACAATTTTACTTTATAAAATATTTCTGAATTTTTGATGGTCAGCATTTTCAAATAAAATTTATGATGAAAATGATTTGTTATTAATAAAAAAATAGTTTGTTTTACAAACACTTAATAACAAGGGAGGACTATATATAATCCATTAATATAAAATTGTTATATGTTTAAATTCAAATATCTTTTAAACTGTAGTGTCATTAATTATTAATTTTTACTATATTAAAAAATACAGAATTTGTTCTTAATAAATAAATAACCATACGATATTTGAAGTTCTACATTTTTAAGAAAAATTTATGAATATTATTAGAAATTTTGTTGTACATGGGTAGAAAAATATCTTAAAGTTTTTAGAAAGATTGTAATTTGTAACAAAATTAGAAAATTTTCTAAAACATTTTGCAATACTTCATAACTAGTAAAGAAAAAATTCGAAATCAGTAAGAAAAATTTCGAACTTTTTACGAAATTTACTTAATCTTACTCACTTTTCGAAAAAGTTTCGAATTTATTCTATACTTTTTGAAAAATGTCGAACTTTGTATAGCAAAATCATTTTCTCAACGTTTTTCGAAATATTTCTAACTTTTCAGTAAGAAAAATTTCGAAAAATTTTTACAGTGTATCTATAACAATCGGACGCTTCCCGAGTCGAAATTTAAGCCCTACTTTCACCCTGAATTTTCAGGGTCTATTGAGTGTTAGGAGTAGTAAAGTAGGGTCTAATTCTAATACGATTAGACCCTACTTTGACTCCCAAAATAGGCGGAAATTTGCCAATCTTCCATTTGGAGAAGCAAAGGAGGGTCTACTTCTAAGAAACCTATACCGTACTTTTAAACCTCGTAGACCCTACTTTCATACTCCTAGACCCTACATTCTAAAAGAAAATTTTGAATTATTTTTTAATGCATTACTTGAAACACTGCAAATGCAAAAAGTACTCCAAATTCATAAATACTGATGTGTTTTATAGCGTCTATATACACTTCGTGTATATAGACGCTATAAAACACATAAAATTCCACTTTTACTCATCCCAAGTGCTTCAATTGAATCTGAGCAAATCTTCAAATTTTTCTTTTTCTAATTGTAGGGTCTAGGAGTATGAAAGTAGGGTCTACGAGGTATAAAAGTACGGTATAGGTTTCTTAGAAGTAGACCCTCCTTTGCTTCTCCAAATGGAAGATTGGCAAATTTCAGCCTGTTTTGGGAGTCAAAGGAGGGTCTAGTTTTTAAAAATTGTATTGAAATCAGACCCTACTTTACGACTGCTAAATCTGAATAAGCCCTACATTTTCAGAGGCTAAGTAGGGTCTAAATTTCGACTCGGGTTGTAATCAGAATAAGAAAGGAAGTGAAGAATAAAAAGAAGTTAAGTTTTGTAACCAAGCTGAAATAAAAGAATCTTATTTCTTATGATTTTTGACTTATTGTCAAATGTAATCCCACATAACATGAGAATTTGCAGGAATATTTCTTTAACCTTCAACGAAACCTTCCCAACTTTCCTTTAGAATACCATAATTTTACTATTCCTCAAATTTCCAACTCATGAGAAATTTACATGGGAGCATTAATTTAATATTCTATAATGGAATGTCACTATTTTATTAGAGGCATTTTCAAGATAATTAATATTCCTTGGAAAACTATACCTTACATGTTTTTTTTTAAATATTTAAAAAAATGTATACTAATGTAAAGTATAGAATAACTTTCGTTCATTTCGGAATATTAAGAAAATAAAGATTCCCAAGGAATATTCAATTAACATTTAATATTTCTCACAGAATATTCAGTTAATATTTCTTGAATACAAAGGTTCCCTCAGTATTCAACTGGAAGTAGATTATCCTAACGATCCGGCCTCAATTAAAAAATTTTAAATTTCCCTTTGGAATAATATGTATAGGAATATTCCATCAAAATATTGCGGGAATAAAAAATAAGTCTTATTTTAAGCCTGATTTTAACTAAAACAACTTAAATTAGTCCAAATATTGACTAACTATTTGATTAGAAAACTGATTTTAAGACCTGAAATTGTTTTTTTTTATTTTAAGCCCAAAAATGAGTTGAGTTTAAGAAAAAACATGTTTGAGCTGTAAGTACTTTAAGACTTTGTTTTTACAATGAATCCATTGAAATCTTATAAAAATATTTTAATATTTTTATTCATATTATTGACGATATAGTATTCTATTTTCGCGCCAATTGGATAAGTTATAAATTTATTTCGAACTGAGCAGGTTATAAATTTTAAAAGTAATATACCAATAAAATATTCTTATATTCTATCTTTAAATTTGTATTAGTTAAAATATGTACTTATTTAAATTAGTGACTGACTTTTTGGTTTTGAATTAGTAAATTTTACTAATAAATTAATAGAAATTAATATTCATTAGTAAATTTAATTGAATTTACTAATTCAAAAGCAAAAAGTCAGACACTAATTCAAATTAGTAAACATTTTTACTAATTTAAATTCAGAGTTATTCTAAAGGAACATTCAAAAGATCGGACATTTTAATAGTCCTAAATGTGGATGTAATATTTCAAAGGAATGTTGGAAAGGTTCCATGATAGCTTAAGGGAATGTTCCTGTAATAGCCGGTTTTAAGCGAGTTACCCCACTATAAGCTCTACGATATCAATAATATTCAAAGAAAAGTAAAAATATTTCTTCTTTATAATTACCATGTAGTTCTCCAATTTTTTCTTGACATTTTGATAGCATTTTATTATCTCAAGTTATCAACTGTAAACTCTCAAGTAAATGTCACTTTTTACACTGATGACTTGATACTTCCGGTTAAATTTCATTTTCTCTTCCATTTCAAATTTTTAGTTGTAATCCATCTCTTTTCTTCTTTTTTTTCGACAGGTTGAGAAAGAATAATTTAATTTTAAAAATGACAAAAAAATGAAAATGACACAGTCCTTTAAATGGCAATGATTTAAAAGTATATCGTTCTTCAATAAATCACTTTCACCTTTTCACCGTTTACCCGCAAGTATAAACACATACAAATCGCACATCAACTTTTATTGAAGGTATGCACGTTACCTTTTCAAAAGTTATGAAAAAGCACGTGCATTTTGTTACGATGACACAAAAATTGTCTTTTTTGTACACTTTTAGTTTAAATCGAGTCACATAAACTTGATGATGGGAAAAAAGAGAAAATAAAGAATAATAATAAAGAAATGTAAATTGATTTTAAAAAAAATGTTTATTTTGAAGAAAATGTCTCGGTTTGAAAAAAGATATATTTAAGGTGGTTATGCGATCACGTGTTCACGGAATATTCATTAGTTGAAGCGTTGTCGCATGCTTAAAGATACTGAATGTTTATGCGAGTGCAGTGTCTTTTCCCATTTCTCTGCAATCGTTGCGTTCAAGTTTCGCGTACCTGTGAGGTAAATAATAAAAGAGATAAGTTGGTGGTGTTACGGCACTGCACTCGCGCAGGCAGGGAAGTACAGCAAACAGTAAAGCGATGTTTCACAGGAGAGTGAGGAGAGTGAGGAGAGGAGATTTTTAGAGGAAGGGGAGTTAGAAATATTGGAAGGAGGGAAGAGTGAACAAGACTAGAAAGAAGAGAATCGGGTGGATAGTTGTATGTTTACCTGGTGGGGAGTTGAGGCAGAAGCCATTGGATGTCGAGGGGAAGAGCTGTCCAGGAACGTGAGGAGTCACTAGTGTGGTATGGTGGGACCGGACGGAACAAGCTGCTGCAAGACAGAGCTTGGAATCGGTGAGGAGGGAGTGGACCAACTGGGTTCACCAACGATAATAGTTCAATGACCGAAAAGTACCGAGAAGGCTCTAACAGTTGCTATACCTATAGTTCTATACCCATGATCACGGTACCCGCTTGCTTATGCTAAAACAGATTTTGCTCTTTATATCGTACTTTCTGGTTACGTATTATACATTTTTACCACCTTGTATTCCCTTGCCAATAATTATTAATCCAATCGAAAAGTTTCTCTCCTCGTCTACTCCAATATTCACAATAATTATTTTATTTCAAAAACTCATTGTCTGAATATTGCAATATTAATATATTATCTGCACAATATAATTAGGGATTGAAAGTTGAACGAAAAAAATTCGAGTAAAAATAATTCAATTTGAATTTCGCGGTCGGTATTATAATACTGTAACTGTCCGGCAGATGTCAAGAAAATTCACTGCACAGTAAAAACAAAGTCTTAAATTTAATGGTGGCTAGTTTTAATTTTTGACTTATCTTAAGCTATCAACTTTATTTAATCATAAAAACTAACTGAAAATTAAAGTTAGTTGTACTCTTACTTAAATAAAACTCAGTTTGTAATTTATTTGTAATACACCGGACTTAATTTCAGATCCAATGGTATTAATAAAAAGTTGGATGAAATTAACTTCTAATAAGGTACGCTAACAGCTGACTGTAAGTCTGGCGAGGCTGAAAAAGTTGATTGTGACGTCACAAGGGACGCAATTTGCAAACGTGAAAAGTCTGAATAGCGCGTCGCGTCGCCGGTTCCCCACTTAGCTCAGTTAGTTAGAGTGTTAGGTTTATGCGCGTCGATCCCGGGTTCGAGTCCTAGTGCCCCCAAATTTGTTTCCAAAATTTTCTGTTTCATGTTAGGTTTCCAAAATTTAGAAAAGCAACAAACTTAATTTTTTTTAATATTTATTTTTTAATTAGATTATTAATTATTTTGTTAATATTTTCTATAATTTGTAAACTTACCACAACCTTACCTCAACATTACAACTTAATAATAACCTTACCACAGCCTTACAGTATAACCTTACCATAACCTTACGTGTAAGCTTACAGTGGCCTTACCGTGTAACCCTACAGTAACTTTACTGTGTAAGCTTACAATGACCTTACCCTCACAGCACCGGGATATTCAGGATATCCCAGAGACGTCCTGGGGATATCGATTTGTTTTCGGAAGTTTGGATATCCCTGGATTATCCTCTGGATATCCATGGACGTCCCTAGGATATCCCAGAGATATCCAAACTTCCGAAAACAAATCGATATCCCCAGGACGTCTCTGGGATATCCTGAATATCCCGGTGCTGTGAGGGTACCGTGTAAGCTTACAGTGACTTTACTGTGTAAGCTTACAGTGACTTTCATGTGTAAGGCTACAGTAAGGCGGAAGTTTTTAGACTTCATCGTGTTTACCACACTCTTACTTGATAACCTTACAAGCCCTACAGATGTCGTCTCAGGTAACCTTACAGTGAAAAGTTGTGCTATGTGGGTGGGTATTCAAGATGATTGATATCGTTACTTTTCATATTGGTCTCACTGGATAGAAAAGTATTGGACAGAAATGGCATTCAAAAGAATAGAATCTTTTTAATACTTTTCAATTTTTCGTTTCTTACTGGATAACTACCCTACTGAAAATCCCTGTATAAGATCTTGCACAAGAAAATGCACACGTTCAGCAGCTGAACTTGTACAAGAAAATGTACAATTTCTTGTATACGGATTTGAAACAAGTTCTTCTATTGAAACTTGTACAAGAAAATGTACAATTTCTTGTATACGGATTTGAAACAAGTTCTTCTATTGGAACTTGTACAAGAAAATGTACAAGTACTTGTACAAGAAAAGAAACTAGTACAAGAAAATGTATATGATCTTGTACGGGTTCATGTACAAGTGCTTGTACATATGAACACGTTCATGTTCTTGTACAAGTAAATTTATAAATAAATTTTTTTTAGAAAATTGGAATAAGTAAATTTATAAATAATTTTTTTTTTAAATTGCCATTTTAATAACTTATAATTGTTAAGACTCTTCACTTTATACACGGAGAAAAATGGAAAAATGATTTATGCAGTCAGTGTAGTACTCCTTTATAGAATAATATGTGACAGGTACACACTATAGTATTAGAAGTTTCATAGCTGAACAGTTTGGGACTCAACACAAGTTATCCCATTCATCAGCTTAAACAAGACTGTTTATATAATCTAAGAGGGAATAAGAGTATAAAAAATTGGAATGAGAAATTTCTTTCTCATGTAATTGTTAAAAGAACGCGGCAGTGTACAAAACACAAGTCAATAATAGAAGCGAATATTGAACAAATAGTACTCAGTCCAGTTCTTTCGAAAAATGAACACCGTGCACATAAAGTAGATACCTACTCGAAAACCACAAGTTATTCTCTCTCTCTCTCACACTAATGGTCGTTCACTTATCTTACCGTTTCACTTACTCTTACTACTCTCAACTATTATGCAGTGCAGTTAAGTTCATTAAATTATTAAATATTGCTGTGAGAATAATTAATTATACATTTCATTCAAGGTCAATTCACTATTTTGTACACGAAAAAAAAGAATAATCAAATTTACCATGAGGACTATGTCAAACTTAAAAAAGGTTTCAAGGTTAGTAAGAAAAAATTAATGTTTTTTATTTATTTATTATTAAATTCTAATAACCGTATAAAATTTAAACTAGTTGACAATATTATTTATTCAATATTATGAATATTGTTCACATCCATACTTACATTAATTACAAAGTAAAATTCACGCATCATCTAATTTATTTCATTGGTAAGGGATGTTTCTTAAATAGGAAATTTCCCCCATCGATTGCGTAGCCGAGAGGCTTAATGTAAAAGCGTGCGATTTATAATTATGCGTATATTTAGTTGTATGGTTAGGTAGGTGTTCAATCCCGTATGATTGAAAGATGTTCCGATGCATTGAGTTCTTAATTGTAAGTATGAAAATGTATGAAGAATAAAATTTGTGAATTAATGAATATGAATATATAAAGAGTGCATTTAACATATTTTTCTTTTTTTTAATGATTGGTTATTGTTTTTTTATATAAAATTGACTAAGTGAATACAAGGAAACACTCGTTTCGCGTCGCGTCGGCCATTTATTTTGACAGGTTCCGCGCCTGCGTTCCTTTATTGTGAAAATTTCGAAGTAGGGGACTGAGTCCAGTTTCTCTACTATGCACACTGCAGCGCGCCTTATAATCTTCGCCTGTGTTTCAATGCTCTTTACAGTGACATTTGGAACTAAGGCCCTCTATACACTATACGCAACACCCTAAGATGCTTGATGGAAATGAATTAATGTACTTTTACTGGACTGAGTCTAGTTTTTTCAATATTGACTCCCAGTTTTTTAAACTCTATTTTTCTCAGTGTAGGCAAGCTAAAAACTATTGCGCAGCTCTAAAGGCTTATAAAAACTACTGCGCAGCCTTTAATGTTTATCATTTTTACAACTTAAAAATAATGTGTAAAGAAAATGTACAAGAACATGAACGTGTTCATCCCTATTGAAAATCCCCATATGGGAAACCACATGGGATCCTATGTCAAAAACCTTGTAAAACCCTACTTCCATGAAGGAAATCACGTGGTTTACCATGTGGTTTCCCATGTCAAACCATATAGGAAATTGAGACAGGATTTTAGTTAGGAATAGACATGGGAAATTTGAACAGTTCATCTATGCATAAAACCATATCAAATCCCACATGTTTTTCCCAGTCAAATCCTAAACCGAATCCCATGTGAAAAACAGTATCATTTATTTATAATGATTTTCCCATGTCAATCCCCAAGTGAAAAACAGTATCATTTATTTATAATTATTTTCCCATGTCAAATCCTAAACCAAATCCCATGTGAAAAAAATTATCCGCCTTATTGAATATCCCTACATGGGAATCCACTTGGAATTTTACAAGGGATTTCACATAGGATTTTATATGGGAATTGACATAGGATTTCATGCAAGATTTCACCTAGGATTTAATATGAGATATCACATAGTATTTTATTAAAGATCCAATGAAGAAATTTTCAAAGGATTAAAAATTATTTAATAAAAAATTAAATAATAAATAGTATTAGTGTTACAAGTCATCAAAAAAGTAAAAAAACGATCATTTGAAATACGTCCTCTCTGCTACAGGTTATCAGCTTTTATATACTTCCAAAGTCGTCTCAACAGCAAGAGAAGTCACTTTCGCCACCTAGCGGTGAAAGTATAGGAGCGACAGTAATCTTTAACATTACTAAGGAAACCATGTGGAATACCACGTAGGATTCCATGTGGTTTCCTACGTGGGGATTTACATGGGATTTTACTTAGGAATTTAAGTAGAAATAAATTCCTAAATGAATTCCTGAGTAAAATCCCATGTAAATCCCCACGTAGGAAACCACATGGAATCCTACGTGGTATCCCAGATAACAAAATGCGCGTTGTGTGCTACTAATATCATCTGCACGCGTGCCGATTTATCCGCACTATGCGCGTTCACTGGACCACTCAGATGCGTCATCATATGCGATCCATAACTGTCGCATATTGTGATGGGCACATGCGTGACGGTATAATGCGAATAAATTATATTTATACTTCAGCCTTATTTGAATTAAATAAAAAGAAAAGATTATTGACATTAGTAATTTTTTTTAAATTAAAATGTTATTTATAAAAACGATTTTAATTTAATATTTCAGTACAATTTTGGAATTGAAATTGTTAAAAACTTCCAAATTCTTTTTTTGAGGTTATATCTAATACAACAAAAATATATATGTACTTTAAACAAATTAAATTTAACTTTCTTATTTTGCTGCAGTACTAAAAATTAAATCCACAATAATTCCTCACAATAATATCGCAATAAAAAACAATAAAAAATGAAATCACAATAAAAACTTATTTTGATAACACACCACAAACAATGCTGTCGCCATTATAAAATGTGTGATTGCCGATACGGGTGGTTGCGCATCATTAATTGCGTGCGTATTAAGTGCAGTTCACTGCACACGCATTCACAGCATTTGCACTGTGGATGGTAAAATGCGTATGGATTGACTCTTCTAGCGAGTCGCACTTGTGAACGGAACATGCTTATCATTTTGTATCACAGGCGCTTACGAAATGCAGTTCACAACACTCGCATTATTACCAGCGTCACAGACGATAGTAAGATGCGTATATGAACCGACTCATCTGGTAAGTCGCAGTTAGTGCAAGAAACATGCGTTTAAATGCGACGCACGATTGTTATCTGGGATTCCACATGGTTTCCTTAGTAATGATACTTAATTCCTATACTTTCACCGCTAGGTGGCGAAAGTGACTTCTCTTGCTGTTGAGACGACTCTGGAAGTATATAAAAGCTGAGAACCTGTAGCAGAGAGGACGTGTTTCAAATGATAGTTTTTTTACTTTTTTGATGACTTGTAACACTAATACTATTTATTATTTAATTTTTTATTAAATAATTTTTAATCCTTTGAAAATTTCTTCATTGGATCTTTAATAAAATACTATGTGATATCTCATATTAAATCCTAGGTGAAATCTTGCATGAAATCCTATGTCAATTCCCATATAAAGTCCTATGTGAAATCCCTTGTAAAATTCCAAGTGGATTCCCATGTAGGGATATTCAATAAGGCGGATAATGTTTTTCACATGGGATTTGGTTTAGGATTTGACATGGGAAAATCATTATAAATATATGATACTGTTTTTCACATGGGATTCGGTTTAGGATTTGACTGGGAAAAACATGTGGGATTTGATATGGTTTTATGCATAGATGAACTGTTCAAATTCCCCATGTCTATTCCTAACTAAAATCCTGTCTCAATTTCCCATATGGTTTGACATGGGAAACCACATGGTAAACCACGTGATTTCCTTCATGGAAGTAGGGTTTTACAAGGTTTTTGACATAGGATCCCATGTGGTTTCCCGTGTGGTTTCCCATATGGGGATTTTCAATAGGGATATGTACAAGTACTTGTACATGAACCCGTACAAGATCATATACATTTTCTTGTACTAGTTTCTTTTCTTGTACAAGTCTGTACATTTTCTTGTACATTTTCTTGTACAAGTTCCAATACAAGAACTTGTTTCAAATCCGTATACAAGAAACTGTACATTTTTTTGTACAAGTTCAGCTGCTGAACGTATGCATTTTCTTGTACAAGATCTTATACAGGGATTTTCAGTAGGGTAGTAAATCCGGAGTTGGTCCGATGATGTCCGAAATTAATCAGTTAATTTTAACTAGTGAATCCGGAATTTATCCGAAACAGTGCGATTTATTGGCAGGTTTTTGTCATCCGGAATTAGTCCGAAACAGTCAAAAATTAGACCGGACAATTTAGTGAATGTTAATAAAAATATAATTATACAAATTACACATATTAATTATCATTACTTTATGGTATATTCAACATATTTTTCGATATACATATCGCAATTTTATTTACATTAACTTAAAATTTCTAACGCTTGGGGATTCGAACCTACACCTATCTAACATTATATCGTACCGAAATCGAATACACTAACCACTATACCACGCTCGCATGGGAGTTCAAAATCATAATAGAATTATGTCCGATTTGGGACTAATCCGGAATTTGTCCGCAAGAGTACGGTTTATTGTGGAGTCTTTCCACCCTGAATTATGTTTGAACTGAATACAGTATTTTATTGAATCCGTAATTAGTCCGATGTTAATCAGATCATATGCAACTAGTAAATGCAGAAGTAATCCGGTTGGTTTAACCAGTGGATCCGCAGCTAATCTGAAACAGTCTGCACTGAAAAAAAAATTCGACAGAATGTGCTTTTTACTCAGGCAATTTTTGCCTAAGAACAAAAGCAATAGGCGTAAAGCAATTGTTTCTTTAGAAAAAAGTAATTTTTGCCTTTAAAAAAGGTCAAAATTGCCTTAGTTAAAATTTTTGCCTTTAAAAAATTTAAAAAATTAATTAAAAAATTTAATTAATTTTAATTAATTAAAAAATTTTAAAAATTAAAATTGTTTCTTTAGAAAAAAGCAATTTTTGCCTTTAAAAATAAAGGTCAAAGTTGCCTTAGTTAAAATTTTTGCCTTTATGTAAAAAAGGCAAAAATTGCTTTTGTTCTTAGGCAAAAGTTGCCTGAGTAAAAAGCACATTCTGTCGAATTTTTTTTTCAGTGTGCTTATGGACAGGTTTTTGTCGCTCAGAATTAGTCCGGATAAATCCAAACTCAATACGGTTTGTGTATATCCAGTGAATCCGGAATTAGTACGATCTAGTCCGAAGTTAGTCTGATAATACGCGACTTGCAAATGTGAAATTAGTCCAATTAAGTCCGTAATTAATTTGGTTATGGTCAGATTTTTGTAATACGAAATTATAATTAAATACAGTTTGAATTCATCTAATTTAATCCAAATTGTTTTTAATATACAAATTCAATATTATACCAAAATCATTCCGGATTAAGTCTTTGAATTGGATTGAATATGGATTGTTTCGGACCGTCTGTGGATTGTATATATTTACAAATTCCATATTATTATAAGACTTATTTTCGGACTGGGGTGTTTTGACCGTATATTATTCGGATTGCCGCTGACTATTACCGGATTCTTTGCATACAGATTTTTTATTGTTCCATACTTGTTTCGGATTAAATCTTTTAACTGCACACTAAAAAAAAAAGTTTTACTTTTAGCCCGTTTTCGAGGCTGAATTTAAGGTGTAAACGGAGTCAGACTTTTTTTTCCTGTGTAATTAATTTAACAAGTTTCCACTCAACTAGGTAATAGTAGTTGAAGATTTGGACCAAATTTTTTTCAGTGTATTCTCTAGATACATATTGATTTCGGATAATTCCGTACTTATAGTTTAGAAGAATTCTTCACCGGTCATAAATTCGGATTGTTGCGGACTAATTACGGACTGAGTGTTTACTCCTGAGTGTTTTCGGATTCAGGTTTTCGTTTCGATTGATATCCTTTTTCGTACAATTTTCGTACTAATCCGTACTAATCTGTCCGTATTTAATCCGGAATTACACTACCGTCCACGAGTATCAGGACGATTACACGCGACTAAATGAAAAAACATGCCATCGCTTTTTCAATCATATCTGCTAAATAAAAGGCGATACAAAAAAATCTTAAATACGGTTAGAAAGCTGATTAAATTTTGCGTAAAATAAGCCGTCTTTGAAGTCATTTCGTTAACTATTTTTTGAGTTGTAGAGTAAGAGATAAATAAAAAAAATTATCAAATTTTCTCATTTTTGTCTCTTGACTTCAACTTTTTCAAAAATCTCAAAAAATTTAGATAAAATTTTTTTAAAAACACAGAAATCTTCGTTTGAATTTCAGGTTTAAAATAAGCCTTCGAAAATTAAAAAAGATTAATCCGTCTTTGATATATCATTAAAAATGTGAAGCCGTGTTTCGACCGATTGTTGCATTGAAATTCAACTGAGACGACTCGATTCTGGCATCGAGCGGCTGGGAATGAGAGAGAAAGCAGGGACGAATTCATGCGGGCAACGATGAACTTTCGAGTTTCTTTATATTACTTGTGAAACATCATTATTTATTATTCCCCAGCATGAATCCGTCCCTGTTTTCTCTCCTATTTGCAGCCACGCGAAGCTAGAATCGAGTCGTCACCAATCGTCGAAACACGGCTTCACATTTTTAATGATGTAACGAAGACGGATTAACCCTTTTTAATTTTCGAAGGCTTATTTTAAAGCTGAAATTCTAACCAAGATTTCTGTGTTTTCAGAAAAATTTTGTCTAAATTTTTCTACACGGAGAAAAATGGAAAAATGATTTATGCAGTCAGTGTAGTACTCCTTTATAGAATAATATGTGACAGGTACACACTATAGTATTAGAAGTTTCATAGCTGAACAGTTTGGGACTCAACACAAGTTATCCCATTCATCAGCTTAAACAAGACTGTTTAACCCCTTCGCAGTCAAGACCAAAATCTCATAAGTGGGCTCAAAATGTCGACAAAAAAAATTTATCGGATTCACTTGAAACTTTTTACTCGGGGGTTTTCGGGGTCGCTGATTACGAATCCGATATCAGATTTTGAAAATTCAAAATGGCGGATCCAATATGGCGGACGAGATTTTCGAAAATTCATCAGATTCACTTGAAACTTGTTACTTAGGGGTTTTCGGGGTCGCTGATTACGAATCCGATTTCAGATTTAAAAAATTCAAAATGGCGGATCCAATATGGCGGACGACTTTTTCAAAAATTTATCGGATTCACTTGAAACTTGTTACTTGAGGGTATTCGCTGATTACGAAAATCTTTTTAAACGATACCGCATTGTTTACATAAAATTGAAGTCTCTTTTCGAATGTTTTTTTTGTAACATTCAAGGCAACGATTATATTTCATCTTTCCATTGTCAAGTTTTTCAGTCGTTTCTGGAAAATGATTATTATGTACACCTGATGCAATTCGAGTTGATTGAAACTGCCTCCCAGGCGGAAAAGTCGGACGAACGTCGGAATTTACAACCGGCTGGGATCCGCGCCCGTACAGACCGCAAGTACCGACGGTCTGTACCGATTCGGATCTGAAAAAGCAACCGGCGCGGTACAGATTATGCTCCGACTGTCGGAACCGTCTTCCCACTATTGTCAGTACTGGCTCGGAACTGGATTTCTTCCGCCGGCGGATCTTATTCTTCTGCGGCGTCGGAAGAATGACGGATATGTTGAGTCTGTACTGGCTCGGTACTGGGGCGGATCCGACTGCGGATCTCGTCATTTATTGTCACGTTATAAATTAAATAATTATTACAAGTAATTGCATTATTTTAGAAAATAATTATTAATAAATTCATCTAATCAATATATTAAGTAATTATTTATTCAGACTTATTATTTGAAAATTAAATTATTAAAAAAATTTGTTATTTATTAATATTAGGTATATATTATTAATTAACATTAATATTATTGAAAATTAATAATAAATTATTAATATTAATATTAATTAATAATATCTTAATAATAATAAATTTATTGTTTTTAATATATTATTAATTAATATTATTAATTTATTATTAATTCTCAATAATATTAATGTTAATTAATAAAATATTAATTAAAATTATTAGGGGAGAGTCGGTAGTGGCGAGACACGCTTTGTTTTTTTTGTGTAGGACTCATATTTTCATGAATATTTGGTCTGCTTTTGTGCAGACAGACTAGTGAGACTATCTTTTACAAATTTACATAATATAGAGCCTGTTTACACCGCGTCGCATAAATGTATTCCTCCGCGCGCATAAACGTATATTCCTCCAGGAGAATAAACTCGCGTCTGCGCAAAGTGCTTCCCAGCGGTTTCTAACTCTTCACAACACAGCTGGGAAGCACTTTGCGCAGACGCGAGTTTATTCTCCTGGAGGAATATACGTTTATGCGCGCGGAGGAATACATTTATGCGACGCGGTGTAAACAGGCTCATAGATAGCATATGTCTTCAAAAAAAAAAGTTATTACCGAATTTCAAAAATGTCCCGCGACTACCGACATTTAAAAACGTCGGTAGTGGCGAGACATTACTTTAAATCGCAAATTTTTCAATTACAATGTCTTTTACGGCTTTCAATTTCAAAGCATTTGGGTTCGTTTGTGTCCCTTTTAAATTGATTACGTTTTTTACATCTAAAAATAAGAGTTAAGATTATTATTTTTATTATTACGGATTATTTGAAAATACATACGCAACCCAGATAACAATCGTGCGTCGCATTTAAACGCATGTTTCTTGCACTAACTGCGACTTACCAGATGAGTCGGTTCATATACGCATCTTACTATCGTCTGTGACGCTGGTAATAATGCGAGTGTTGTGAACTGCATTTCGTAAGCGCCTGTGATACAAAATGATAAGCATGTTCCGTTCACAAGTGCGACTCGCTAGAAGAGTCAATCCATACGCATTTTACCATCCACAGTGCGAATGCTGTGAATGCGTGTGCAGTGAACTGCACTTAATACGCACGCAATTAATGATGCACAACCACCCGTATCGGCAATCACACATTTTATAATGGCGACAGCATTGTTTGTGGTGTGTTATCAAAATAAGTTTTTATTGTGATTTCATTTTTTATTGTTTTTTATTGCGATATTATTGTGAGGAATTATTGTGGATTTAATTTTTAGTACTGCAGCAAAATAAGAAAGTTAAATTTAATTTGTTTAAAGTACATATATATTTTTGTTGTATTAGATATAACCTCAAAAAAAGAATTTGGAAGTTTTTAACAATTTCAATTCCAAAATTGTACTGAAATATTAAATTAAAATCGTTTTTATAAATAACATTTTAATTTAAAAAAAATTACTAATGTCAATAATCTTTTCTTTTTATTTAATTCAAATAAGGCTGAAGTATAAATATAATTTATTCGCATTATACCGTCACGCATGTGCCCATCACAATATGCGACAGTTATGGATCGCATATGATGACGCATCTGAGTGGTCCAGTGAACGCGCATAGTGCGGATAAATCGGCACGCGTGCAGATGATATTAGTAGCACACAACGCGCATTTTGTTATCTGGGAACTTTAAGATTAAGTTATTGTTATGCAAAATATTGCCGACAAAACTTAAAAAAAATAATACCGAAGTCATTTAGAAATGTACTATTTTATTGGATTTAAACAAGCAGTATCCGGACACTGCCGACAATAAGTGTCTCGCCATTGCCGAAACAGTGATTTACGGTAATAACGATCTACAATTGTGTCTATCGGACTATTATGCATAATGTTCTAGGAATTTTGAAGGAATCTTACATACTAATAACTTAAAATATTTGCCGTTAACCAAATTTTGAAAAGTTTAATTTTATAAACACTTTTTCATACGAAGAATAAAACTTTAAAACTTGCTTAAAACTATTGACAGCATTATAGTGACAGATTTTACATCTAGAAAGTGTGTATCATATAAAAAAGCTTCAACAGAATAAAACTTTACTTTTACACCAAAAAAAGCAACACTGTCATCTCAGCTGTTTGAAATATCGCAGTGTCTCGCTATACCCGCTGTCTCGCCACTGCCGACAACGCCCTACCTAATATTATTACGTTCAATATTATTATATTGAGAAACAATTATTCAATATATGTATTATATAATAATAAAAATATAACAAGTTTCTTTTTTAACGAAATATTGAAATAGTCCTAAATATACATTCAATAAAGTATTGAAAATATAGCGGTATCATTGACGCGTAGTAATTCTGCAAGTTTTATTTGAGCTAGTGACACTTGAGAGTATTTAAGATTTGAGAATCCCATGCGAGCGTAGCATAATGGTTAGCGTGCGTGAATTCGGTGCGTAAATATTCGGTTAGGCGTAAGGTTCGTACCCCCAAGCGTTAAGATTTTTCAAATGTGTATGTAATAAAAAATTGCGTTTAAGTGTATAAAAAAATATAAAAAATGTGTAAAGTGAACTGTCAATGAATTGTCATCAGTATTTATCTTTTGCAATTAATTATTATTTTTTTATTGATATTTGTTGAAATTATCATTTGGATCCGACCCGGTTGTCAGTCGGTAGAATGCCAGCATTGCCAGCGCACATCTGGCTAGGAAATGAAAGATCCACGGTCGGTAGAGTGCCAGGTCCCAGCCGGTTGAATTATACACGGAACGGCTTCTCCCGGCCGGTCAGCGGGCGGTAGAATGCCAGTTCCGAGCCGGTTGCCAGCGCGCTCCTGGCCTAGTCACTATTCGGTAGAATGCCCGTTCACATTCGGTTGGCAGGCGGTTCCGAGCCAGTACAGTTACACCGGCGTCAGTACGGGCTAGGATCCGCGCCGGTTGGAAATTTCCGCCTGGGCTGTCCTCTTTATGATGCGTTTGAATAAGCTCTTGTACGAGTAAAAGTTTAAAATCTAAAAGAGTGATTTTTTTTTCTTGATGAAGGGATTTATAGATCACGAATGAGTTAAAAATCGCGATGTCAACTAAATGAAAATAGACTTTCTGATACCACTTCAATGTTTTTCGTGAAAGCTGATACGGTGATATTCCTTGGTCCATCGTATCAACACCACCCATGTTGTTGTTGTAAGAAACAACAACATTTGGTTTTTTGATTCTTTCTCCAGTCTTAAAATTTTTTTTTCTAGTGTCAATCAACTCGGGTGTGTGGACAGTTGTCAACATTGTCACAATTTTCTTATCATGCCACGCTACAAAACATAATTTAGGAGTGTGGAAAACTTTCATTTGTCCCTTTTTAATCTCTTTTACATTTATTTTGGGTAAACGCTTCCGATTAATTCTGACAGTGCCAGTGACATTTGTCTTCTGATTGTGCAATTGCAAAGCTAACATTGGAGATGTATACCAATTGTCAATATAAAGGGTTCGACCTTGTCCATTCAAATCTCCAATTAGTAGCTTTACAACCTCTCCAGAGATACCGATTCTTTTATCAGTATAAGACTTGTCTTCATCCTTACCTGCGTAAATTTTTATATTATAAGCATATCCGCTTTTCGATTCACACAATTCATACAGTTTGATTCCAAATCGCGATCTCTTATTTCTGTTGAACTGCTTAAATTTTAGACGACCTTTCCAGAGCAATAACGATTCATCAATCGAAATATTTTCTCCGGGTCTATAAACTGCCTGAAAACTTGTAATTAAATGATTTAAAACTGGACGAATTTTATGAAGAACATCAGGACTGTCATCATTGAGACATTCAAAGTGAAGCAAAGAAAGAATAAGCCTAAATCTATTATAAGACATACATTCTCTGAAATAAGGGGTTTCTAATGCAGGTTCTTTTGTCCAGTACATTTCTATTTTAGGTTTTTTTATTATGCCCATCAAGATAACCAAAGCATGGAAAACATAAATTTCTTCGCTATCTACAGGAAGGAAATTCAAAACTCGAGATTTTTGTTTTAACTTTCCCGCTTTTCTAAGGTTGTCTGTTTTAGTTTCTGCATAAATGTTTGTTTGTGCAGAAATCATGTCCATAAAATCTTTACCACAAAAAGCTTTAAAAATCTCTGCTGGACTGCTTTGAACATTTAACCCAGAGTCTGATTGAAGACCAGAATTATTATCGGAGAAAGGATGAATGATAGGATTAAAACATCCAGCGTTGGTCCACTTAAGATCATGTAAAATATTTTTCAATCGAACTTTTAGAGGTAACTCAGATTCATCGCATGAATCCTGATCTGATACATCAGATGTGTTCTGAGGTACGTCATCTGTTTCGCTATCACTGTTTTCACCAATTAAGAATTCGTTAATAGTTTCATTACTGTCAGAATTAGTATCATCTGATGAATCGGAATATACATTGTGAAAATTATTTCTTTTTCTTTTATTGCCTGACATTTTTTTTATTGCTTCCTCATAGAGGAAGGATCGTATTTCTAAAAGTGTACAACTATATGTGACTGTCCACGAGAAAACAAGGCTTAGCTCCCAAACGTGAATTTCACAGGGCGAGCGATTGAAGTACTACGATTGAAGTTAACTACGCTTGACATACCCATCTTTAAAACGATATATTGTCGAAAGTAATTGATATTTTTAACTTTTGACTTTTGCATTTGAAAAAGCAACATAAAATCTGTCGATTACCATAAAAAAATCAAAATTGATTTTTTGGACCTAAGCCTTGTTTTCTCGTGGACAGTCACATATGTTCTGAGAGAGAAAATACTAACTATATTCGATAAATATTATACATACATAAAAATCGGAGTTAATATAACAATTGACAGTCGCGTTAAACGAAAAAGACAGTGACAATGCTAAAGAGACAAGACAATAACACATTAGACACACATTCAGCGCAATGGACAAAACAACTGACAGTCGCATTCAACAAAAATGACAATGACAGTATTGTAGATTAAAGACGCAATAACAGGGCAAACTTGAAAAACTTAAACAGCGCAATCAACAAAACAACTGACAATCAATCGCTTTCAACAGAAATGATAGTTACAGTGATTTAGACGTAAGACATAAACAACTTTTGACTAACAGAATTTAGAAAAATGTAGTTAACTTTCAAAATTACTGGTTCCTATATTAGATTCGACATTTTCAAAACCGATATTACAATTTTTAATCTACGACATCAATAACGACATCAATAAAAATTACTGGTCCTTATATTGGATCCACCATTTTCAAAATCGATATTACATTTCTAATCAACAACATCAATAAACCCCAAGTAAAAAGTTTTAAGTAAAAAAAGGTTTTTTGGTAAATTTTTAAAAATGTCGTCCGCCATATTGAATCCGCCATTTTGAATTTTTTAAATCTGAAATCGGATTCGTAATCAGCGACCCCGAAAACCCCTAAGTAACAAGTTTCAAGTGAATCTGATGAATTTTTGAAATTATCGTCCGCCATATTGGATCCGCCATTTTGAATTTTTTAAATCTGAAATCGGATTCGTAATCAGCGACCCCGAAAACCCCTAAGTAACAAGTTTCAAGTGAATCTGATAAATTTTTGAAATTGTCGTCCGCCATATTGGATCCGCCATTTTGAATTTTTTAAATCTGAAATCGGATTCGTAATCAGCGACCCCGAAAACCCCTAATAACAAGTTTCAAGTGAATCTGATGAATTTTTGAAAATGTCGTCCGCCATATTGGATCCGCCATTTTGAATTTTCAAAATCTGAAACCGGATTCGTAATCAGCGACCCCGAAAACCCCCGAGTAACAGTTGGTGGACAAATCTGTGCGTTTTTGTAGCCGTTCACTTATCTTACCGTTTCACTTACTCTTACTACTCTCAACTATTATGCAGTGCAGTTAAGTTAATTAAATTATTGAATATTGCTGTGAGAATAATTAATTATACATTTCATTCAAGGTCAATTCACTATTTTGTACACGAAAAAAAAGAATAATCAAATTTACCATGAGGACTGTCAAACTTGAAAAAGGTTAAGAAAAAATTAATGTTTTTTATTTATTTATTATTAAATTCTAATAACCGTATCAAATTTAAACTAGTTGACAATATTATTTATTCAATATTATGAATATTGTTGACATCCATACTTACATTAATTACAAAGTAAAATCCACGCATCATCTAATTTATTTCATTGGTAAGGGATGTTTCTTAAATAGGAAATTTCCCCCATCGATTGCGTAGCCGAGAGGCTTAATGTAAAAGCGTGCGATTTATAATTATGCGTATATTTAGTTGTATGGTTAGGTAGGTGTTCAAGCCCGTATGGTTGTAAGATTTTCCGATGCATTTAGTTGTTAATTGTAAGTATGAAGATGTGGGAAGAATAAAACTTGTGAATTAAGGAATATGAATATATAAAGAGTGCATTTAACACATTTTTCTTTTTTTTAATGATTGGTTATTGTTTTTTTTATATAAAATTGACGAAGTGAATAAAAGGAAACACTCGTTTCGCCTGTGTTTCAATGCTCTTTACAGTGACATTTGGAACTAAGGCCCTCTTTACACTATATGCAATACCCTTAGATGCTTGATGGAAATGAATAATTAATGTACTTTTACTTGACTGAGTCCTGTTTTTTCAATATTGACTCCCAGCTTTTCAAACTCCATTTTTCTCCGTGTAGGTACTTTATATTTGATAAGGTTTTCTTCAATCTAATGATATTCTCTTTCTCACATTTAGTGAATGAAATTTGCAAGATTAGGTTATTTTCCAGATGAACTTTAAAATAATTTTTCATTTAATATTTTTTATTAATAATTGTTTCTATCAATTTATAATAATAAACTAAGTCATTTTAATTCCTTTAGAGATAATTCATGTGCACAGATTTATATTCTTTTTAATTTCGCATGCATTTTAATTCTAATTGTGTGATTAAAATTGAAATCAATTTATTAAATAATACCGTTTTAAAGAGCAAGAAGTTATAAGAAAAATAGGGGACACAATCGACATGTATAAGGAATCTTAATGTCAATTTTTTAGAAATCGACATTTAAAATTGCATGGATATATGACTAAAAATTCAGTATCAAAGTTTAAAGAATTGAATGTAAAATAAATATTAATCAACGTTTTATTAAAGAACTATATAAAAAATGCAAGAAACTAAATTTTGATGCGACTATGTTTCCCCAGTAGCACGTAATGTTGGGAACATTCCAGCAGTATTCCAGCAACATCAACAACATTGAGACAATATTGGTAATGTTAAGGCACTGTTCTCAATATTGCTGTAATATTACGTGCTACTGGGGTTTAAATACACAGTGCAACAGCATTTTTATTTTTGGGATCGCATAGGGTGATTTTTATAGGTTTTTTTTATGCCGAACGCGAATCCGTAATCAGAATTGTTCCATTACCCTCGATTTTTGAGAAATTTGACCTTGAAAATTGAAAAAAGGCCGTTTTTGAGGTACTTTTTGGTTTTTTATCAGGGTATAAAATTTTTTTTAGGTTTTTTATTATATGCGTACGAAAGCCCATATCCTCCTTAACAATTTCCAATTTGGACCTTTTAAAAATATCTATTTTTCGATGAGTTATCTTTGTTTGAAGTAAAATCAGCAAAAATGCCGTTTTTGAGGTATTTTTTTGTTTTTTATCAGGGTACAAAAATTTTTCCTAGTGTTTGCATGATATGCGTACGAAAGCTATCCTTCTCAACAATCTCCAATCTTGACATTTAAAAATATCTATTTTTCGATGAGCTATCCTTGTTTGAAGTTCGCATCGTAACGTCAAATCGGATAACAGTGAGAAAAATATTAACATAATATTAATATTATTAATATTAACCCATTAAATCTCAAGCAGGAACCAATGATTCATTAAAGAAACTATTACATTCTTAGGAAAATCAAAAATAAATTAACCATTGTTTTTTTGTTTATCATTTCAAATTCTTTAACAATAATTTAATAAAAACAAAGATAACTCATCGAAAAATGGATATTTTTAAAATGTTCAAATTGGAGATTGTTGAGGATGATGTGAGCTTTCGTACGCACATCATGAAAACCTTAGAAAAAATTTTTGTACCCTGATAAAAAACCGAAAAGCATCCCAAAAACGTCCTTTTTTCAATTTTCAAGGTCAAATTTCTCGAAAACCTAGGGTGATGGAACAATTCTGATTACGGATTCGCATTCAGCATCAAAAAACCTATAAAAATCACCCTATGCGATCCTAGAAATAATAAAAAAGTGAAATTCTGTTGCACTGTAATATAGAAAAGAATGAGTTTGAATCCTTTCGTTTTGATTCCTCTCAAAGAAAGCATATACTGCCACAGAATAAAATCGGACTCATTTTTGTTGCAACTCAAAATGAGTCTATGTTAAATGACATAGAACGTGGCGCCATCTGCGAGGTTCATTTTTGTTGCACGGAAAAAAAAAGTTCCCAGATATTTCAGGAATTATTTCCTAACTCTTGGATACGTGGTAACAGCTCTGAACTAGCGTCGAACATTCAATGGTAATCAATGAATGTTTGAAAGAAATTCGGGAACTGTATTAGAAAACGCTGTAAATAGTCCAATAGTCTTTTTTTCATTTCTTTCTCATGTAAAGTCCATGGCACTGGCCGCAACTGTTTCTGAAATTTTCGGGAACTCGTCAAGGAATCTTGGTGCGCAGAAACTGTGCGCACCAGTCTCAACGTCAGTAAGACTTGCGTGCCTTATATATTTATTTTATGCTGAGGTATTTAACGCTCCTGTTTAGCTCACGTGGATAAGACGCCGGACTTCTATTCCTCGGGTACGCGAGTTCTCTTCCAGCCGCCGTCGATTTTTCTCTCATATGGTTTTTTCTATTTCAGAAACTTAATAAAAAATAAAAATTGTATGTGATCTTCAAGGATAAATGTGTGTGTGTGTGTGTGTGTGTGCGGACGTGTCAAGGAGGGGAAGTGGGAGGGGGGAAGCAGAATCCATTTTTTCTTGCATTCGCCTAACTTTTCGATTTTCTTGAACAGTTCCCGACTTTTTCAAGAACAGTTTGCCGAGAAGTGGTGAAATAGTTATAATTTGTAGAGAAATAGTAAATGACATATTTAAACGAGGCAACCTTTAGTTCTCTGTGAACAACCCGCCGTATCCAAGAGTTAAGAACGAAGTTCCCGAATAATCTTCGAACTTTTTTTTTCCGTGTGCAGCTCATAATGAGTCACTTTTACGACTCATTTTCAGTTCAGTTTTTCTCTGTGTGATGTCGATTTCCCAATTTTTTAAGAATCAATTATTTTTACAATTTTTCAAGTGTAAACAAATTTTCTCTTACACGTTTTGACGGATTTTGATAAAATTTTGTAGGTGTATTACGGTGATGAATACCTAAAATCAGACAGGATTTTCAAAAATATAAAAAAAAATTGTTTTTAGCAATTTTTTAATTTTTGGAAAAATAGATTTTTGTATACTTTTTAAAATAATTTTTTCTTTTATCGAAATATTAATTGATTCTTGTCAAAATTACATTCCTGACATGGAAACGAATCAATTGATGTTTATAAAGTATACATTTTATCAAAATTTATAAAATTATTCGCTATTTTTATTTTCCACAAAAAATTCAGATTTTGTATTTTTTGAAATTTTATCTTAACACTTTAAAATATTTATTCTATAATAAAAGAATTAAGCAATTGTTATATATTATATTGAGGAAGCTAAATGATCATAAAATGAACAACTTGTTTAAAAGTTCAACTGTATATTATAATGTACTTCTCGAAAAATTAAATATCAAGCGCAATATTCAAAGTAATAAGCAATTTTCACTTAAAAATAAAAAATTTTAGAACACGCGATCTCGATCTTTTTTCAAGCACTTTAACTAATTATTTTGTTAGCCTAACAGTTTTTCTTTAAATATAGAATATCTATTTTTCAAAATGAGTTCTTCGACATTTAATATCTGCACGGAGAAAAATATAAAGTAAATTTTACTATATTTACAAATAAAAGTAAAACCAAAACTGTCTGGAACATAATTTTAATATTTTTTTCCATCTAATATTTTTATTTCAGTTTTTTCGATAGGACTAACAAATGACATTTTATATTTAATCACCTATATAACAATAAGTAAAATACCCAATGCATAGCTCACAGAAAATAATTAATTAAATACAAAAAGAAATTTTTTTTGTAGGAGGCAACACCTTAATCAATTTTCACATTAGCATCTAGACTGGGAGTCGATCATTCTACTGAATTGCAGTGAAAGTTATGGCTTTATGTACTTTACTCACTTCAACTTTTGATTCATTATTATAATGTATTAATGAGAATTTTATTGTTCAAACATTTAATTATTTTATTATGTAATATTTTACCACATTGTTTTCCAGGAAATAAAATTTAAGTACATTGTTAATTTTTAATTTTGAGCATTAAAAAAAAAGTATCAAACATAAAAATCATAGTTTTCTATTAAGGTACATTTGGTTTACAGATTTAATTAGTGCAATAAAAGTAAATGGTAAAGTCTTAAAGCTAGTTTTAGTACTACTCCTTTTTACTACTATTACTACTACTATACTAATACTAATTAGTAGTAGAAGTAAAACTAGTGGTAAATTAAAAATGATTATTTATTATGACAAATTTTTTGAGACATCTTACTAATATTTCAATATTGTACTGAAGAGGGTGTAATTTCAAAGGTCCTGTTCATTTGTTTAGTTCCCTCTTTTATATATGAAGTATGTCTCGGAATTTTCATTTTCTTACATCAGTCTCAGTAAGTAAAAACGTCTCGGTATGAAAGGAGGAAGTATGTGAGAACGGAGTAGAAATGGAAGTCTCCTACTTTCATTTATTCTTTAATAATTTTCTATAAAGTATTGAAAAATATATTTTTAATTTTTATTTTATTTTCAAAAACTATTTTTCATCTATTTCTCACCCGCACTAATATGGGACTAAGTTAGATAAAAAATATTATAATATTAATACATACTTATGGTACTCTCTAAAACTGTATTAATATCATTTAACTACTAAAATATATCACAACACATGAATCACAGAATCATATAGTTTATTAAACCGTAAAATTTAAATAATCACCGTTTCTTAAAATGGAAATACAAATATTTTTAAGAAAAAAATTTCCTTAGTCATGAACCAGCAGGTTAACTTAAGGTTGGAAATCTCTTGAAGTCATATCCCTTATATAAAAAAAAGGTTTAAAATCATAAGCAATATTGTAATCTTTTTAAATTCAAAAGTCATTGCGCAAATGTATTTTTAATTGAAAACTTTTACAAATTGCTGAATTTCCTAATTACCAAAACAAATATCTTATGTTTTAAAAATTTGTTTTAATTAATTCTTGTGCAATCGTTCTTATAAATAAAGTGGACTGCAAGGTTTTTACAAGTTTCTAAAAAGTGTTCCCTCAGCTTAAATGTTAAATATTGGTAGAGAACTGTATTATGAAAAATGAAATGCATTTTTAAGTATTTGAAGTAGTGATATAACATTACTACATAGATAAATCTGAATTAACCGGTTTTCCAGGTTCATTACTCTCAGCAGCACATCTCCTTTCTCGACAAGTGAATACTGCGTCTGGTTACCACACTCAGTCGACAAATTTTCTCAAATGAAGCTTTATCTTTTTCTAAACAAGTACTTATTTTTACTATTTTTTCTATCTACAATAAATAAATATTTAGAAACAAAAGTAGTTAATGTACCTGCACCTATAATAATCTTAAACGCATAATCTTTGGATTATTTCATGAAAGGCAAGTATTAGCTAATTAGAACAAAAACTGTCTTTATACATTTTGTTAAAATTATGCGATTCCTATTGTAACTTATACAGAAAGGATGTATAAATAAATAACCATTCTCCAATGGAACTACATTCAAAATAAAAAATCAGTTCGTTTACTTGCAAACGATAAATTCAAACTTATATAATTTTACCATGGAATAACAGACCAAACACCTAACAGAGGTACTTACTATCGAGCCAAAATATATATGCACTTATACATGTGTAGTTGGCATACACTTTGAGCTTTATTCATAACTCAGGGAAAAAAAATTGTAGGAGAACCGGAAAAACTGGTATCAGTAGCTACAGCGATTTCACGTTAGTCATAAAAATATTGAAATGAAGAAAAATATATTTTGGTAATTACGAATTTTTGAAGACAAAGATATTCTCTAATTGCATAATTATATTGCATTATCTTAAAAAAAATGATTTGCAACTTTCTTCACTTCTTCTACATTAATCTTTGTTCGAACCCCGCACATACCACATTATATTCTTGTATAGAAACTATTAATCAAAATGTCTGAAGCTACCAAAATCAATTATTTCAATAAAAAATTACATTCTTCGTAATGTAAACGAAATAGTATATCAAACAACAACCCTAAGCTAAAATTCACAACTCTTAAGCGTTTCTTTACCCGTTGATAAAGAAACGCTTAAGAGTCGTGATTTTTAGCTTAGGGTGAAAGTGGACGCCATTTTCATACGATCTATGATTTTATTTCTTGTTAAAAGCTCCATGTTTGTGTCAGTAGGATAATAATAATTAAGTTGGGTCCAGAAAAGCTTAAATCCCCGACAGCACCGCAACTTTCCTAAAAATTTATTAAACATTTACTTGCAATGTTTGGAATATTAAAATGCAAAGTTTAGTGGAAATTGTGTAAAGATTTAAATGTCCCGATTAAATAAATGTTTAGCTTGAAACTTTCCTGAACATTTAAACCTCTTTACACAATTTTGATTAAACTTTGCATTTGAATATTCCAAATATTACAAGTAAATGTTTAATAAATTTTAAGGTGCTATGGGGGATATTATAACAGACTAGTATTTTTTCATGGTAATTCTGGATAGGGTTTAATAGTCATTAATAATAATAATTTAATATCAAAAGGTTCAAAATTGGTAGTAAATAAAACGCTTTTCTTTATTAAACTGCTCTACAACTATTCTTTAATCACTTTTCATATGAAAGAAGGAACCGTTTTCTGCAAAAACTTGTAGTAAGCTCTCTCTCCAAACTTTGGTGCTCTCTGGGTAAATAGAGCCCTTGCACCTATAGCAATAAAAGCAGTGGCGGCAAAAACTGCCCTGAGGTAAGACAGTTCCAGTGGCCGCAGGAAAATGGAAAAGTGTTGTCTCCCCAAGAAATTGGTGGAGAGACCTCTTTTCAACTGTTAGCATACCAACCACAGAAGATTGTCATGATAGACTGACCTTCATCCTGACAAGTAGTGACGTTTGGTATATGGACGAATTAGCGGATGAATACTAACTAAAGCAGGAGCTAGGAAACAATTTATTAAGCCTGAGCCTTCAATAGGTGTTTCTGACAAAAGTTTGGTATTGGAATTTAAACAGTGGTTAATTATTGCGAATTATTTTCTCGGAAAGGTCATTATTAGAGCTGTGCAAAATTCGATTCGAACCGAGTTCTGTTCGGTTTTGGGGCGCCGAAATGTCGAAAATTCGACATTTGAATCTCCTAGTTCGAATGTCGAATGTCGGAAACTAGGCTAACTCGAATATCGGTTTTTCGGCATTAGAACTGGACTGACTCGAATGTCAAAAATTTGACATTCGAACTAGGCGATTGAAATGTCGAATTTTAGAAGTCGACATTTTAGCGTTCCAAAACCGAACAAAACTCGGTTCGGTTCGAATTTTGTAATAACTCGAATGTCGAATATTGTGCAGGGCTTCAAATGTTCTGCTGGACGTTGTTCTATGCTTTTCTAAGTAAGGCCCAAAACTGTAGGCTGTCTGTACTACCGTTGAAAGGATGTCAGACCTCTCAAAACGGGGCATGAGACTTCACATGAGAACCGCAATTAATACTTTTTTTTGGAGTCTGAAGTCCCATGATTCCCTCAGTATACACTGAAAAAATTTGGAATTGCTGCGACCTCGTTGGAGGTCTGAGAGAACTTTCAGCATCTGTACTGTGAGCTATACATAGCATCTTCGCTAAACATGGAACAGAGAATTTACGTCGATTTCAGACAGGGACACTATTAAAACGGATCAGAAACAGTATAAAGCAGAGTGAACTCTTATAATTTAGTAGCTGGTTGTCGGATTCTCAGGATATGTAACATCAAAATAAGTTCTTTGCTTTGCTTGACTTCTTTGTGACGGGAAGATCATTCTGACGTTAATTCAAGTAATATTCGATCAAATATCCTAGAATAAGGGTAAGGGTTGTGAGGTCAATATTTTCATCAATCGTCGCATTACATGAAAAGATAGCGTTACTCTTCCCAGTAGGCACAGGGACGTCTTAAAGACGTCCCTTTTTGTCCGCGGACAATTCGGGGACAATGATGGTAATGTCTCTGAGTCATCAAAAAGACAACTAAAAGACGTTCTATGTCTGGTCTAAAAGACATATAAGAAAGGACGTCTAACTTACGTCTTAAAGACGTCTTTTGGACGTGCTTTTTACATTCCTTCAGATCTTAAATAGCCATTTCTTTTATAATATTTTCTAAGTTGAAACACAGTAATATTGTATTAAATTTATTTTAAGTTTAATTTTATTTTTTCTAAAATGTGTAGAAAAAATGAATAAATTACTACGAAGCTGGGATCGAACTCGGATACCTTGGGCTTGAAGCACTGCGCCTTAAGCACCTCAGCCGTTAAAGACAGATATGAACCTCTACAAAGTTAACGATCTCACTTGTAAATGAAATGAATTTAACTTAGAAAAATTCCAATGAATTTCACATTCATAAATTTCTAAGTCCAAGTTGAACTTAGAAAATAATATTTTCTATTTATAAAAATTTTTCTATTTTCAAATGTTGAATGAAAAAGACGTCTTTTAGAAATCTTAAAGACATAGAACATTTATAGGACGTCTTTAAGACGTCCGCAAAAAGACATCCTTAGGACGTCTTTCGAACAAGTGTGCCCACGCTGGGTTTGGTCGTCCGTGTGAATGAAATCACTAAGTGAGTGTTTCATCTGACATTCCTGTGTGGAGAAATTCGACTACTTGTAGAGAGAACATTTTGTGTGATCGACAAGAGTCGATATTTGATCGACTTCACGTAAGTGATTAATGTTTCTTTGATTTTCTTTTAATAAATTTGTTTTGTTCCTGGAAGTCACTTGGTTTATTTTATATTATTTTATTAGGGTTTCCCAATGCTACCCTCCTTGTGATCTCGTGTCTAATTTATATATATGTGTTTTGTTAATTTCATAAAAATTAACTGGCGTCCGCATATTTATTAATATTTTACTTTTCGCCAAATAGAGCTCCAGCAACTCTAAACCCGGTCGCGCTGGATGTGAATAGAATTTATTCTATTCATTTTGATCAGATTCATCTTACTATTTTATTTTACTTAATTTAATATATTTATTTCTTAAAATTAACAATATAAAAATTCTATTCGTCTCATCTTGTAAAATAAACTGTCAGAACAGGAATATTAACCCTCCTGCGTACCGTGACGAATATACTCGTCTAAACTAAGTTGTTACCAAATGCTCGAGGACGAGTATACTCGTCCAAATATTTTTTCTCATAACTTTTAAACAAATTAACTTTAACACATGAAACAAAGTGCAATTTACAGTGCAAGGTTCATAGTTAATGATACATACGTAATAAAGTTTCTAATTAAAGTATTTGTTAATAAACAAAGTATTAAATATTTGTTATAAACAGTAGAGGATAGGTCACAAAATAAAAGTTGCAAATACATACTTCTCTTAAAAAAATTGTTTGAATTTAATGAAACTTGGTATCTTAAGGGTTTTTTGGGGTTGCTGTTTAAGAATCTGAAGCCAGATTTAAAAAATCCAAAATGGTGGATTCAATATGGCAAATAAGTTTTTCAAAAATTTATCCAAATTTTTTTAAAATTTATAATCGGGGGCTTTTGAGGTCGCTGATTACGAATCTAAAATCAGATTTAAAAAATTCAAAATGGCGGATCCAATATGGCGGATGAGTTTTTCAAAAATTCATCCAAATTTCTTGAAAATTTATAATCGGTGGTTTTTGAGGTCGCTGATTACGAATCTAAGGTCATAAGAATATGCTTTGCTACAAAAAGATATTCTGCACCCAGACATAAAATTGGATACTATGTTCAAACAGTAGCTGCTTTTAGCTAATAAGAATATGTTTTGCTATAAAAAGTTATTCTGCACCCAGATATAAATTTAGATACTACATCCAAACAATTGCTGCTTTTAGATAACAAGAATACGCTTTGCTATAAAAAATACTTTGGTTCTTAGATAATATTTATCAACAATTGCTGCTCTCAACTAATAATAAGAATATGCTTTGCTACAAAAAAATATTCTGCACCCAGACATAAAATTGGATACTATGAAGGAGTTTACACCGTAAGCCTTAAATATAAGCCTCCGCGCGCATAAACGGATATACCTCCAGAGCATATATTTGCGCCTGGGCCTGCGCGAACACGTGGTCAAGGCAAACTCTTTCACAACACAGCTGCAGGCAAACACTTTGCGCAGACGCAAGTATATGCTCATGGAGGCATATCCGTTTATGCTCGCGGAGGCTTATATTTAAGGCTTACGGTGTAAACTTCTTCTATATTCAAACAGTTGCTGTTTTTAGCTGATAAGAATATGCTTCGCGATAAGAAATATTTTTGCACCTAGGAATAATATTGGGTAATATATCCAACTTTTTTGCTATAAAAAGTTATTCTGCACCCAGACATAAATTTAGATACTATATCCAAACAATTGCTGCTTTGAGCTAACAAGAATATGCTTTGCTATAAATAATATTTTGGTACTGAGATTATATTTCTAAACTATTGCTTCTTTTAGCTAATAAGAATATGTTTTGCTATAAAAAATGTGTTTGTACTCAGACATAAATTTGGATAATATATTCAAACAATTGCTGCTTTTTGCTAATAAGAATATGTTGGATAATGTAACCAAACTATTGTTGCTTGTAATGATTAAAAATATGCTTTCGATTAGAAAATAGTTTTATAGTCATGGGAGTCAGTGAATAAATTCTTTTGTTGTAATTATATAATACTAATCATTCTTGTCTTTCCTTTATAACACAGATTATTAGTTTTTTTTTTAGTAGAAAATTTCCTTCCGAATTATTTATTCGTAAAATGGAAAATTTTGATCCAATGGAAGGTAGATAAATAACAACAGATAGTGTTATTTCATTTATTTAACAAAACACCGACGTTTCGATGACATGGTTTGTCATCCTCTTCAGGTTAACTAAAATTATAAATGTAAGTTACATAGTAACATGTCATAAAACTTTAGACATAGTTTTATACTTATTGACATGTTACTATGTAAGTTACATTTATAATTTTAGTTAACCTGAAAAGGATGACAAACCATGTCATCGAAACGTCGGTGTTTTGTTAAATAAATGAAATAACACTATCTGTTGTTATTTATCTACCTTCCATTGGATCAAAATTTTCCATTTTACAAACAGATTATTAGTTGTTTGAAGTAGATGTTTATACTGCTATTCCGAATTAAGGTATACTTTGTCAAAGTCCCAGGACAAATACAATTTTTGTTGACTCTTGAAAAGAAAGTGTGTTTAGTTATAAAAAACTTTGCTTTATTATTGTTGCTGATAAAATTACATTGGATAAATTAAGCAAAATGCTATAATCCTACTATCCTGACTGTGGATGGTTGGCAAATATTCTAAAATATATGTTATAAAACTGATAATAACTTTAGAAAAATATTTAATTCGTTTTTAAATCTTTCCATTACGAAATGTTTTCAAATATATTACAAAGTTAATTGTAAAAAATGCTTGCTGTTTCAAAAGAATTGTTTCTATAAAAAATGGGTTTTCTGTGCTTACAAATTAAATTAGTGGATTATTCTGTCGTTCTATTTGTATAATAAAGTTATATTGCACCTATATGTTAACTATTAAATGCTTTGTATTTATTATGTTATTAGAACAATTATTGCTTCTGTCCAAGAGAAGCATGTTTTGCTATAAATACAATATTTGATGAATTTTAATTGACAATAAAATTAAATTGCATATATTGGGCAACACGCTTTGATAATTTTATTTGCAGTAAATATTGCTTGATTTCTACGAAAGAATTTTCTTGGATAGTTAATCTTTTTTATATTATTTTTATTATTTTAATAGACTTTTTGTTAAATATGCAGTACTCTTCGATTTATTCTTGTTGCAAAAAGATTTGCTAAAATTCCACAAAAGAATTTGCTTCGACAGTCTAAGGTGAAATTTCATTTGTTGATTATTAAAGTAATTTAAGTGCATAAATTATAAAATATTTTTCTCACTTCTATCACTGGAAGATTAGCTGATATTTTTTAAAATAATGTGTACAGCAAATATAAAGGATTATTTTCATTTTTAAATCAATAATAGATTATTTATATAGCCTACAGCACAACACGCTTTGCTTGGATTTCTTATGTTTATTATAAGAATCTTTTACATAAGTATATTTTGTTGGCTTAAAAAATTTTGTAGGACAAAACTTACAGCACTCATTCTACTAAAAATTTACGTATCTAGCAATACAGTATAGCTACGTTTTTTATAGTTAGATTAGATTATTTAGATTATATACCCAAGCAGCACGTAAGCTTATCTTGACATCACTGTAATATTACATTGGAGATTCGTCATATTACACTTTAATATTACAGTGATCTTACTGGGATATCAAAATGTCCGCCTGGAGGTAATACTACGTTGTTATATTAAGAGAATGTTACCTGGTAATATTAAGGTAATATTAACGTAATGTTAAGGTAATATTCAGATAAAATTAGAATAATTTTATAATTTTGAAAAAAACATTTTACAAAGCTGGACTCGAACCCTGAACCATGTGCATAGTAATCATGAGTCTTACCACTGAGCCAAACTTACTTATAGTGTATTAAGATTCTCGACGGTATATAATCTTTGTAAGTTTTTTAAAGTTCTTCATATTTCATCAAAAATCTTAATACACTATAAGTACGTTTGGCTCAGTGGTAAGACTCTTGATTACTGTGCACAAGGTTCAGGGTTCAAGTCCAGCTTTGTGAAATGTTTTTTTCTAAATTATAAAATTATTCTAATTTTATCTGAATATTACCTTAACATTACGTTAATATTACCTTAGTATTACCAGGTAATATTCTCTTGATATAACAACGTAATATTACCTCCAGGCGGACATTTTGATATCCCAGTAAGATCACTGTAATATTACAGTGTAATATAACGAATCTCCAATGTAATATTACAGTGATGTCAAGATAAGCTTACGTGCTGCTTGGGTAGATTTGTTGCACATTTAATAAAACTTTGGTTATTTTATATTGCAAGAAGATTTGCAGAGTTTCTACAAACATGTTGATTGCACTTTATATATTATGACTTTTCCAGGCAATGTTGCCTCAATATAAATATAAAAAAATATAAAACTACGCTGAAATTATACTGCAATTGTATACTTTTAAATAAACATTATTAACGTTAAATGCCTTGTATGATTATTCTACATTTTATTTTAGAAATATTCATTAGAATTATGCACACAACCTTTGTCATCATTTTCTTTAGGATTAGGTTTTTTTAATTCAAAATAGAGGATCCAAAAAGGCAGATGACCTTTTAATTTTTTTTTAAATTCATTGCGGCCTTACTTGAAAATTTTTATTCGGTGGTTTTTGATGTTACTGATTACAAATATAAGTCAGATTTAAAAAATTCAAAATGGTGGGTCCAATATGGTGGACGGTTTTTCAAATATTCATCAGATTTACTTAAAACTTGTCTCTAGGATGTGTTTGAGATTTCTTAAATTTCCTTCTCCTTATTGCTATTGAAATATTACACCTGGATTTGATTTTTCTGGCAATAGTGCTTCTTTGAAAAAAACCAATGTGTATTAAGATGGAGGCGCGCTACTGACACGCGAATTGCCATATATTGATGGTTTTGGGCAGAATCTTTTTCATTTTTAACAACATTTCCAGGCAATGTCCTCTCAAGGCGCGGACAATCAGTATTGTGTTATTTAGATTAATATTATATAATTAAATCATTCGTGTTGAGTAATTTAATACTTAATTCAAAAGAATGTTTTACTACTTTTACGAAAACGATTTGTCTCATGCAAGTAAATATTTATTAAAGTTAAAATCATACATTTTGAAATAATTTTTTAATTTAGTTTAAAACATGATGTATTTGTTCCAATTCCAAATATAAAATTTATTTTATGTGAATAATTAAAAAGTGACTCAAATTAATACTTTTTACATTATTTTTTATATTTATTATGATACAAAAGTCTAAGAGATTTATATATGATTAGTTGTAAAGAATTTACAGCTTATCGATTAATTATTTTTTAATTAGTCTAAAAATAATACTCGGACCTACTATTCTTGGCTAACAGTAACATTATTATTTAAGTTTACTACTGTAAAACTTTACTAATAGAGCATATTAGTTCTGTAAAACTTTTTTTGTATAATTTTACCACGTCCTTGTTGTGTAAGATTAGCAGTAGGCTTACCAAATAACCCAGTCAAAAAAAATAATTCAAACGGATTGAAATGAATTAAGATTTTTGGTAGAAAGCGGGATTCATTCAAGCTTTTTGTATATTCGATTGAATTCGATTGAATTTGCCTGAAGTTGTGCAAACGAATTCGCATTCGTAAGAAATGACCAAGGCATGCATTGAATTCGTGCTGACGAATTAAAAAAATTAAAGGCCCCAAAACTTGTCCATTGAATTAGTAAGAATAGAAGGTTTGGAAGTTTAATACAGTTTGACGAATTCAGGAAAATTGCAACATAGCTCCAATTCGTATTTGTCACAAAGCGGAATTCACTGAAACTCTTTGTGAATTCTTTTTAATTTATTTCAATTAGTTTTTGTTTACTGGGAAGCAAACTGTGTCGTAAAAATAGTATTATAAAATATATTATATAATATATATAATATGCAATATGTAATATTTTAAGCGATCATACAATTTGAAATAAATAATAATTCTTATTATGTTTGTTTTATTATTATTATTAATTTTAAATTTTATAATGAAGTTTTTATAGATGGCCCATATTCTAGAAGTTAAATACTACTCCCCAAGTGCGAAAACCAACGCGGCCCAACACTGGCCCAGTATTGGCAAAGCTGGCATCGAGACTTGGCAGACAATATTGGCCCGACTTTGCGCCGACTCTTGTGGTGTTAACCGCGGTTGGACGTCGGCAGCCAGATCTCGGCAGACATTACTGTCCCAATATTGGCACCAAATCTCGGCAGACATTAATGGCCCATTATTGGCAGCCAGATCTCAGCAGACATTAATGGCCCAATATTGGCTGCCATTACTCCCCCAGTGTTGACAAAATTAGAAAAAAATAAAAATAATTTTTTTTTATTCAATTAACTAATTAATTTATAACATTTATACGGCTTATTTCCCTAATTTAAACGCAAACTTACAAATATTTGAAAAATTCTTACCTCTCGCGGGGATCGATACCTGAACCTGACGCTCCACAGCCTAACACTCTGACCACTCTGCTACTCTGACTTGAAGTCGAGGAAGCAAAAGGGTTCTTATAAGCTACACTACACTGGCCAATACTGTGCCATTATTCGGCCGAGCTACGTCCCAATATTGGCAATTATAATTTGCCATCATAGATACAAAATGATAGACATTAATGTGCCATTCTTGGGCCAAGCTACATCCCAATTCTGGCAATTATATTTTGCCATCAAAGATACAAAATGTTTGCCATTAAAGTGCCAACAATGAGCCATTAATGGACCGATCTTCGTCACATCACTGGCAATTGAATTTTGCCATTAAAGATTGATCAACTTTGCCGTGAATGTGCCGTTATTGGGACAAGCTACGCCCCAATACTGTCAATTATAATTTGCCATGAAAGATACAAATTTTTTGCCATTAAAGTGCCAATAATGAGCCGATCTTCGTCACAACACTGGCAGTTGTCTTTTACCATTAAAGATTGATCAACTTTGCCGTGAATGTGCCGTTATTGGGACAAGCTACGCCCCAATACTGTCAATTATAATTTGCCATGAAAGATACAAATTTTTTGCCATTAAAGTGCCAATAATGAGCCGATCTTCGTCACAACACTGGCAGTTGTCTTTTACTATTAAAGATTGATCAACTTTGTCGTGAATGTGCCATTATTGGGCCAAGCAACGCCCCAATTCTGGCAATTATATTTTGCCATTAAAGATACAAAATTTTTGCCATTAAAGTGCCATTAATGTGCCTTTAATGGGCCAATCTTTGTCACATCATTGGCGATTGAATTTAAAAAAATTTTAATATCATAATTCATGGTATATTTTTAATATTTAATTATTATCTGAAAATTTGACTAGAATCCATTTTGAAATCAATTTTTACTACAAAATTCTACGAGAATTTAATTATTTAAATGCAAAAATAAATAATTTATTGAATAACTAAATGTTTCTTAAAATTGAATTATGAGAATTAAATTTTAAAAAACATTCATTTATTCAATAAATTTTCTTAAGGAAATAATTTGCATCATTTCTATTTCTTAATTACAATTGCTTTAAGAAAAATTCAAAGATTTTTAAAAAATGAAGGAAAAAAATGTTTATAAATTCTATTTGTCAATTGCAAATATTAATTGAAAGTGAAATTGAAAATTTCTTAATTTTTAGATAATAAAGGAAAAATTTTACTCAAAAAAAGGTTTCTGTAACATTTATTTACGAATTTCTTTAATTGTAAAATTATATGAAAACATTAATAACTTCTTTTTTAAATTAATACTTAATTAAACTTTTTCAAAAAAATTAATTCTTTAAAATTGACAGTTAAAAATATAGAAAATTCAAAGTTTCAAATATTTTAATTTGAATCCTTTTCAAGCTTATTCAATTATTTAAATACAAAATAAATAATTTATTGAATACCTGAATGTTTCTTAAATTTCAATTCTTATAAAAAATTATACCAAATTAAAATGGCATTAATGTGCCTTTAATGGGCCGATCTTCGTCACATCACTGGCAATTGAATTTTCCTATTAAAGATTGATCAACTTTGACAATAACGTGCCGTTATTGGGCCAAGCTACGCCCCAATACTGGCAATTATAATTTGCCATCAAAGATACAAAATGTTTGCCATTAAAGTGCCACTAATGTGCCATTAATGGGCCGATCTTCGTGACAGCACTGGCAATTGAATTTTGACATTAAAGATTGATCAACTTTGCCAATATTATGCCGTTACTGAGCCAAGCTACTCCCCAATACTGGTAATTATAATTTGCCATGAACGATACAAATTTTTTGCCATTAAAGTGCCAATAATGAGCCATTACTGGGCCGATGGTCGGCACATCACTGGCAATTGTCTTTTGACATTAAACATTGATAAACTTTGCCATGAATGTGCCGTTATTGGGCCGAGAGCTGGCCCAGTCTTAAAAAATTTGAAATTCTGACCATCGGCGCCATCATTGGCCCAGTAATGGGACGTTTTGGTTACCAATAATGGCCCAGTAACTACTGCCAATTCTCGGCAGACATTACTGCACCAATGATGGGCCGTTTTTGCAGTCTTGGCATTTCGCACTTGGGTCATAATAAAATCATGTTTATTATTTCTTTTTGATAATTTACTTTTCATCTTTTTATAATAAATACAATAGGTTTTTTAATATTAAAAAAGGTCTATTAATTGTAAATTAATTATTACATAGAATTTATATTTATTTAGTATGCAATAAAATTTCAATAACAATTTCGAAAGGAAAAAATAAGTAAAACTATTACTAATTGTAATTTAGAAATTAAAATCTCTTTTCAAATTTTACTTATAAAAACTTGCTTATATCTGTATTATTATTCTGAATTTTTCAATTACAAAATCTAATAAATTTAATATTAATTAATTATTATTAACTACTAAATTAAATATTATTTATTATTACATTTTTAAATTCACGTGTTTGTTGTTTTTTAATAAAAATTATATGTTGATTGTCATTTTTTAGCGCGAGAAATGACAAACGCAAGACTGAAATGTCAAACTTTCAATTTCAAAATAATTAAATTTAGAAATGTTATTTTTATTCAAATTGGTTAGAGATCAATGCGTCTACTTATTTGCCATTACTATCCTCAATATCTTTTGAAAATATTTTATATTTTCTTTAGAAATTCGTGGGAATTAATACACGTATAAATTGAAGTTAGCTGGTTCCACATGCCCTTAACTGGGAGAAGTATAAAAATAACGATTGCTAAGGTCGAAGTTCACTTATATGTTATAAACAAATCACAACTTTACAGATGAAATGTGGCTACTAGGTTTTTACTTTGGGCAGCATAATAGTTCCGTCAAAGGGGATTTTGATAGATCGAACACTACATAACCAACCGCAGATATTCCTCTTTCAGCACAAAAGATACTATAATAATTTGTATTGTTAGTATTCAAATTAATTCATCAATATACCGGTCCCGTATAATCGTATGTCACTGAGTTATCACTATTGACTATATTATTTATTGGCACCAAACTCCAAAAAAGTCAGCCTTCTAACAGTTATCGATTTCTATCTGAAGCGGATTGAAAAGATTAATTTTTAAAATGGGACAGAATAAAATAAAAATTTGAAAAAAAAATTTACTATTTCTAAAAAATAAAAAATAAATTCTGTTACGGTATATTCAACACCAGTTTTCGACTACACAAAATTAGCTATATTTATTCAGTTCCTGAATATATTAATCTCAATCTTTTTTGGGTTCAATAAAGTCACTCCTAAACACTATATACATAAAAAATCTTCCTTTTAGTAATTGTTTACAAAGCCACACAAAAAAGTCGGCCTTGATATTTTCTCAAAAACTACTGAATCAATTGCGGTACCCCAAATGGTCAAAATTTTTGCTGAAATAAAATGCTGTGAACTCTTAAATTTTTAAAACTAACCTGCGTTTCGAACATCGGCACCAAAACTGACGGTTTCCAAAGAAGTTTTGGTTTCTTCTAACTTCGACTCGTTCTTCACACTATAAAAATGCAAAAAGAATTAAAATTAATTTACTATGATTATCTTCAAATTCTTTCGTTCTGTGCGCATTTGAAGTTAAGTTAAGTATAATATGTGTATGCTTTTTTTAAGAAATATACTGACACATTAGAAATTTTGGTTCTTATTTTTCGTAGTTATTAGCTATTAGGAGTAAAAATTCCTGAAGTGGCCCCCCCCTATTTTCGCAAAGTTGCAAAATTTGAAATAAATATTTGTATTTAAAAGTACTAGTATCTACCCAAGGAGCACGTAAGCTTATCTTGACATCACTGTAATATTACATTGGAGATTCGTTATATTACACTGTAATATTACAGTGATCTTACTGGGATATCAAAATGTCCGCCTGGAGGTAATATTACGTTGTTATATCAAGAGAATATTACCTGGTAATACTAAGGTAATATTAACGTAATGTTAAGGTAATATTCAGATAAAATTAGAATAATTTTATAATTTAGAAAAAAACATTTCACAAAGCTGGACTTGAACCCTGAACCTTGCGCACAGTAATCAAGAGTCTTACCACTGAGCCAAACTTACTTGTAGTGTATTAAGATTTTTGATAAAATATGAAGAACTTTAAAAAACTTACAAAGATTATATACCGTCGAGAATCTTAATACACTACAAGTAAGTTTGGCTCAGTGGTAAGACTCATGATTACTATGCACATGGTTCTGGGTTCGAGTCCAACTTTGTGAAATGTTTTTTTCTAAATTATAAAATTATTCTAATTTTATCTGAATATTACCTTAACATTACGTTAATATTACAGTGTAATATTACCTTAATATTACCAGGTAATATTCTCTTGATGTAACAACGTAATATTACCTCCAGGCGGACATTTTTAAATCCCAGTAAGATCACTGTAATATTACAGTGTAATATAACGAATCTCCAATGTAATATTACAGTGATGTCAAGATAAACTTACGTGCTCCTTGGGTAGTAATATTTTGCCGGAGTATTTAAAAAATATTTAAATTATTTATATTTTTTATTGTTAATTAAAGATTTTTGAACCCTTTTAATAAAATAATTTTAACTAATTGAGTTTTTGCATAAATTGAACAAAAATTTATGGTTATAACAGTGAGTATATGTACTTTCGAATAAAAAAATAAAAATTTAAAAAAATTATTTTTTTTTATTTTTTAATAATTTTTTTATAAACAAATGCAGTTTTAAGTGCTTTCTACACGCGATTAAAAAATTTTTTTTTGCTAAATGTTCTTTAGAATGTAGGTAACCAAGAACTGAAAAGAAATCTTAGTGCAAATGAGAAGCTTTTTCATAATTTGACTATTTGTCGAGCGCTGCATACTGCGCGCAAGCACCGCACAGTGGAATTTTTTTACAACTTACTGTTCAAAAATGTCTACAGCCTACAATTTTTAACCGATTTGAGTGTTCTTTGTTTTAAGTTAAAGGAGAGTAAATCCTTAAGACATCCCTCGAGGCCGATGCTTGAGATATTAATTGTTTATAATTTTTGTTTTTAACAAATTAATACAATTTTTTAATAAAGGACGTTTATTTTCTTATTCCGTTATTGCACATGATCTAAATCAGTTCAAATTAATCTAATATGACCACCAGACAATTAATAAAGCATAAAATCATTTGATTAATATAGGCATGTAAGTATAAGTAGTACTTAGTTTAATTTCACAGCCTATTTAAAATAAGTAGTTATACTTAGATTCTTATGTTTTTTAAATGAACCTAAATAAAAAAGGTAAACGTGAAAAAATATTTTTTGGTGGAGAGGAACAAAAGTTAACTATTTGTTAATTAATAATGTTTATAACAATTTAAATAAATTATTTTTTAAACAAGGAGTGGACACATATTTTTTAAATGAATCTAAATAAAAAATTATTAATAAAAAAAAAAATTTTTAGTGAAAAAGAATCAAAGTTATCTATTTGTTATTTAATATTGTTTATAACAATTTAAATAAATTATTTTATGTTTTATTAATTGTCTGGTGGTCATATTAGATTAATTTGAACTGATTTAGATCATGTGCAATAACGGAATAAGAAAATAAACGTCCTTTATTAAAAAATTGTATTAATTTGTTAAAAACAAAAAATTATAAACAATTAATATCTCAAGCATCGGCCTCGAGGGATGTCTTAAGGATTTACTCTCCTTTAACTTAAAACAAAGAATACTCAAATCGGTTAAAAATTGTAGGCTGTAGACATTTTTGAACAGTAAGTTGTAAAAGAATTCCACTGTGCGGTGCTTGCGCGCAGTATGCAGCGCTCGACAAATAGTCAAATTAAAAAAAAGCTTTTCATTTGCACTAATAGATTTCTTTTCAGTTCTTGTTTACCTACATTCTAAGGAACATTTAGCAAAAAAAATTTTTTTAATCGCGTGTAGAAAGCACTTAAATCTGCATTTGTTTATAAAAAAATTATTAAAAAATAAAAAAAAAATTTTTTCAATTTTTTTTTTTATTCGAAAGTACATATACTCACTGATATAACCATAAATTTTTGTTCAATTTATGCAAAAACTCAATTAGTTAAAATTATTTTATTAAAAGGGTTCAAAAATCTTTAATTAACAATAAAAAATATAAATAATTTAAATATTTTTGAAATACTCCGTGAAAATATTACTGGATACTAGTACTTTCAAATACAAATATTTATTTCAAATTTTGCAACTTTGCGAAAATAGGGGGGCCACTTCAGAAATTTTTACTCTTAGGGATCGTTCATAAATTACTTAAGACTATGAGGAGGGAGGGTTTAGCAATTTCTTACAGTCAATAGAAAAAATGTCGCTAATGTATATTAATATGTAAAATATCTTATAAGGAGGGAGTGTACAGTGTACGTGATTTGACGATGAATATAGAGATTCCATTTCATTCGATTAAAAAAAATTGATTATTTTCCAAATTATTGCCAATCAATATCCTTCAATTGCAGAATTTACATTTCACATGCAAGTTAAATTTCTATAAAATTTCTTCCTTATTAATTTAAGATTCATACAAAGTTTCATTGCGTAGAATGTCATCCCTGTAATTCTAAATATTTTATTTGTTGTGATGATTCTTTTATTGCATTTGTTGTTAATAAACAAACGTACAAATTAAAGCCTTATTAAACCAAGTGAATTTAAAAATAAAGACAGTATGATAATAATTAAATCTTTATGTTCAAGCGTGAAAGACGTACACTTTAAATGTCGGCTCTACCCAGGTGCGAATTTTGGTCGGCCGCCAGAGTTGGCAGGTCGGGCCCAGGTCGGCCCATCTATGGCTGCCAATAGGTCGGCAGCCAAAGTCGGGCCGACTTTGGTTACTGTTTCCACCCAAGGTTGGGCCGACTATGGCAGCCAGAGTTTAAAAAACCTAATTTCTGTTGGTCGGGCCGACTCTGGCCTGAGTCGGGCCGATGGTCGGCAAAACTATGGCAGCCAGAGTGTAAAAAACCTAATTTCTGTTGGTCGGGCCGACTCTGGCCTGAGTCGGGCCGATGGTCGGTAAAACTATGGCAGCCAGAGTGAAAAAAACCTAATTTCTGTTGGTCGGGCCGACTCTGGCCTGAGTCGGGCCGATGGTCGGCAAAACTATGGCAGCCAGAGTGTAAAAAACCTAATTTCTGTTGGTCGGGCCGACTCTGGCCTGAGTCGGGCCGATGGTCGGTAAAACTATGGCAGCCAGAGTTTAAAAAACCTAATTTCTGTTGGTCGGGCCGACTCTGGCCTCAGTCGGGCCGATGGTCGGTAAAACTATGGCAGCCAGAGTGTAAAAAACCTAATTTCTGTTGGTCGGGCCGACTCTGGCCACGGTTGGCCCGACCATCTTAAAAAACATTTCTATACTGCCATGGTAGAAATTAAAAGTTTTTGTGTTAATTATTTTAGCTAAAATGGATTAAACAAAAACTAATAAACGTTATCTGATTTATTAATCGTTATGAATTACTAATTTCTTTTTTTAAATTGCAGCTTATAAATTCATTTTTGTTCTTAGGCTTTCATGTAAGCGTAGCGTAATGGTTAGCGTGTTAGACTTCGGTGCGTTAGGTTGCGAGTTCGATCCCTGCGAGCGTTAGAAATTTTAATTTGTATTTATGTATAAGATTGCGTCTAGTGTTAAGATGAATGCGATAAATAAATAAATAAATAATGAATATTAAGATATCACTTAATATCTGTTAATTGTAAAGTTAATAATTTTTTGCAAACGGTCGGCCGACTATTGGCTGCCAAGGTCGGCACGACCATGGTTGCCAAAATGAAGCCGACCTTCTTTCTCATGGTCGGGAAAACTTTGGCACCCCTGGTCGGCCCGACTTTGGCAACCATAGTCGGCCCGACTATGTCAACCACTGGACGGCGGGTGTTACAATTCGCTAGTTCGGCCGACCTTTGGCTGCCAAGGTCGGCACGACCATGGTTGCCAAAATGAAGCCGACCTTCTTTCTCATGGTCGGGAAAACTTTGGCACCCCTGGTCGGCCCGACTTTGGCACCCATGGTCGGCCCGACCATGTTAGCCACTGGACGGCGGGTGTTACAATTCACTAGTTCGGCCGACCTTTGGCTGCCAAGGTCGGCACGACTATCCACTTGGTCGGCGCGACCATGGCCCGACCAACTTTTCGCACCTGGGTATTTCAATTCATGTATTAAAAATTAATCCTAATTTTCCACCAGCTTTTGGAGTTATGTAGAGTCTAATTCGAACTAATTGTATCGCAAGTAGACCTTACGTTACGACTGCTAAAATCGAAAATAAGACCTATATTGTAGTCTGAATGTAGGGCTTAAATTTTGACAAATTAAAATATTACATCAATAAAAATTAAAGCAAAAAGCAATTTTTTAAAAACGAATTAATATAATAAAATATTTTTTAATTAGATAAGAAAATTCCCGATTTGGCAAAAAATTTCCGATTTTTCCTGGTCGAATTAAAATTCCGGCTATTTTTCGGTTTTCTTTCGCGGTTGATAGACACTCTGTTAAATGTATTGGTAGAAACTATAACGTTTTCGATTCCTACATGGGATTCACTTTCATAAAGGAAACCATTTGGATTCCCATGTAAAACCGTATGGTAAATTGCGACACGATTTTGAGTGATAACTATATTTAAATAAACCCAAAAAGCCTATATTTATTTAAGAAAAAATCCCATGTAAAATCTATTTTTATTTTTCAAGTAGGTATAATTTTCCCATATCCCTATTGAAAATTTCCACATGGGATTTTACATTTTACCCGTTTTTGCTTAGTGCCCAGATAGAATTTTGGAAAGCAACAACATACCCCAAACATTTCTAAAATTGAAGAAACAAAATTTTAATTCATGAATAGGAATTTGTTATTTATTTTTATAGTCATTTTTAAAACATTTCTAGAATTCAAAAATAAGAAAATTTTGATTCATAAATCCCAATTTGCCCTAATGGCGTTTTAAGGACTTTATATGTTACCGTACCCGCTGAAGTTAAATTTCAGTTTTATTGATGCTCTTACTGTACCCTTTATATTGAACATATACATATATTTTATTTTCTACGTTAAATGAAATATGAAAATACGTACTATAAAATTTTCAAACATAAAATCTGAAAATATCAATATAGAAATTTTTTGCAAACTCACGTTCATTGATTTTAGAAAATTTGTAATCGACATCAAATTCATGACTCTAAACTTTTTAATAAAATAAATGTAACGAATGTAATTAAAAATTTAAAAACATTAACCGATATCACTACCAACTTAATAAAAAATTAAACAATATTAAAAAAAATTAATTAAAAATTTTGTCGAAAATCAAAAATATGATTTTGTCTTAAAAACTCGAACATATTATTTATTTTTCATTTTTACAGTGAAAATTAGTTGTATTTATATTAAAAAGTAACTACAGAAAGTGTCACATCAATTTGACAAAAAATTTAAAAATTTGCATTTTTTGATTTTTTGAATTTTGTGAAAAAAGCTATAACTTTCGTTCAGCTTAATATTTTTCAATCGGATATGGCTATAAATTTAAGTTAGACTAATACCTAAGAGACTATAAAGTTTCGCTTTAATCGGTCAAGTAGTCTTTGTGTTTATCTCGGACAAACATACATACATACATACATACACACAGACATACATACATACATACATACATAATTTTTTTTATTGGCATTTTTGGAATTCTTACTACTTGAATAGAAAAACTAAATAGGAATTTTCAATTTCTATGCAATGTACAGACAAAAGTCTGATCTTATTTATAAAGAAGATATATATTTACTTAATTATTACATATTTTTTATTTATTTTTATAAAATAGTATAATAAGTTAGCTTTCTTAAATTCATAAAATAAATTAATTGTGCCAAGTAATTTTTATTTGTATGAAAAACTTAAATATTTGAGTGAAATAAATAAAAAATATAGAGAAAATTGAAAAATACAAATGTGAGATGTAAATATTTCCAAAAATGTCAAATCGAAAAATACTTCATTCATTTGAACGTTTTGATCTTATGGATCATAAATATAAACTTTTTTAAATTTTCATCACTAAAAGAGACGTCATGAATTTTTACATGTACTTTTTTATCTTGGTTTTACGTTTTAAAAAAATGAATTCTCAACAAAAAATTTCATTATAAGTTTTTTTAGCATTAAAGAAACATGGTTCATACAAAAAAGTTATTGCTTGATCTAAGCAAAAAGGGTCTTATTATAAACTATTTAATTTAAATTTAAATTTTAAATTAAAAGAAATTTTTTAAAATTAATTTTATGTAAAAAATTACGAATTTTTATTATCAAATTAGCGTGATATTCAATATATATATATATACCATATTATAGTTGCTAGAAGATATGTTTCATAAATATAATCATCATTCTGTCAGTAAGGTAAATTATTTTTATAAATAAAAACTTGACAGTGATTTATTTTCTTTTTAATCGACTGTAAATGTTATGGATAATCCATTTTCTAAAAAGATACATTTTTATTAGCTTTTAACAAATTATTTTTTGAAGCAATCAAATATAGCAGAACACTATTAGTTCACTCTTTAAAAATTCAGCTTACAATATTAAAAATTACTTTTTTACTTTACTGTTACCTTTTTTAGAGAATTTTATAAAATTAAGAATTGTATTTCAAGTCAAATGGTAATTATTATTAAGTTCGTAAAAATTAATAAATAATGTGAGAGAAAATAAAATCAATCAAACTTCCATTAAAAAAAAAAATAAAAATATCCCTGTTTTGATTCCACTTATCGACTCGTTATAGAAAAACGGTTCATTTAATATTAATATGACATTCTATAATTTAGAAACAATGATTTATCAAAAAGCTATATTTTCTGTTTATCTGCTACACTTGATGTATAAACAATAATGTTTAATTCAAATTTAAATAATATATTATTAACTTATTTAAAAACATTTTAATAGATTCGAAGGGAACATTTAAAACAATTAATATATATGAAGAGTAAAATAATATCCCTGCAGATTTCGCTAATTATGTTATAATAAATTCAAAAATAAAAATTCTGTAAAACTCTAAAATCCCTAATATATCTAGATAGAAAAAATTTTAATGAATAATTCTAGATGCAATAAGGTAGGTAACATGCTACTAACGTTAAATATTGTCACTCAAGATAAAAAACGTTTTATTTAAATAAAAATGATATTTTCTCATGCTACATGAATTCAAAATACAACCCTTTACAAAAGAAATCAATACCCCGAACAGTAGAATTGTTTACAGGCCTTTAAATTTTACTTAAGCTGAATTACAGCCAACAAAATGCAGTCATATGACGTTGAAAAGGATGAATAATGATATTTTACATTTAACAGGAGTTGCAAATCTTGTTCTTTATGTTAAAAAAAGTTTGCAAATTCTTAAGATGAAATTAGGTGAAATGATAAGTTTCTGCCTGAAATGACAATTACCTGATGACAGTTGAATCCGCTGTTGGACTTGAGGGTGTAATTGAGGCCGTATTTCTGTCCTCCAAATTCATCATTGATCATTACGTAAAAGGATGATTTAAAATCTTCATTAGGCCAAATACAAGTATAAAATTAAAGCATCATTGTTGTAATGTACATATTTCACAAACGTCACTGCAGAAAACAAATAATAATGAGATACAATTTTGACTTGGTTTTTATCATTCACCGCAGATTACAACTTCAGGAAATTTATAGTAATAAAGAAATGCAGAGGCTATTGTAAAATCGACCACGAACCCGGATGTAACAAAAACAACTTATAAACGACGTTTCCACCACCTCTATTCTCTTTACTGAAATCTATTCCCTGCAACCCTGCGCCGCGTGCACCTGTTTTATCTGTAGGGTGAAAAATAAAGGTGCGCAAGCGCCAACCTTGCGAGGGTGGAAAAGCTCTTATGCAGTTACTTGAAAATTAAAAACGTTCAATTATTATTGTCGAAATCAATTGGTGCATTATAGGTATCTATATATACTGATTTCAAACTGAAGAGCGAAATATTCTTCCAATTTATAAAACTTCTTTATCGAGTTAAAATCATTTTAATTCAACAAACATAAGGCATTTTTCTCTCATTTTTATTTTTATATTATTTTTGTGAATAAAGATTATTTTTAATTTTTAAAATGTGCTGTAAATTAAATAAGTACAACGCAAGTATCTAGAAACTTTAATTATAAGTTTCTTCAATGAAAAAGACTCGAGATTTTTTTGTAAATTTTTGAAACAGAAAGAAGTGTTTTTTCAGGGTTGCCATAGGTCAGGGAAAAGTCAGGGATTTTTATTAAAAGTACTGGGAAAAATTTAATTTGTAGAATTCATCAGATAACTCTGAATTTTTTGTCTTTTTTCTTTCTTGTTTGCCTCATAAACTATGAAACTACCACGAATTCGAATACAAATCATTCAAAATTTTTTTTCTAATTCTGACTATATAGAATGAATTTTTTAATATTATTTAATTATTTCAAAAATTTTAATGCAATTATCTTGATAAATAACAAAATTCTTTACAAAAATTCAATTATATTTAGGAATTTAAAAAAAATTCTTTACAAAATTCGATTATTTTCATAAACAACAATATTCATCACAAGAATTCATTTATTTTCACAAGTAATAAAATTCTTAGAAGAAATTAAATTATTTTCAAAAATTTGAACGAATATCTCGTCAAAAATTCAATTATATTTATAAATAGCAAAATTTTTCGCCAAAAATTCAATTATTTTCAAAAATTTAAATGAAATTCTTTGCAAAATTTCAATTATTTTCAAAAGTTTGTCCCAATTCAATGATTTTCAACATTTACAATATTTTCATACAATTTATCAAATAATTTAATTATTGAAAAAAATTTTTGACACCTACAATTCTACGTAAACATTCAATTATTTTCATAAATAATAAAATTTCATTTAGGAATTCAATTATTTTCATCGCAGAATTTCTAATATTTTTAATACAATTTTAAATAAATTTAAGATTTAAATAAATTCAAATTTTAGAAACATTCCATTATTCAATAAAATAATAAAATTCGTTGTAATAATTCAATTATTTTCATAAATAACTTTTCATTGGTCACAGAAAATTAATTATTTTCAAAAATTTTTAAGTAATTCTGTAAAATATAATTCAATTATTTTGATAGACAACAAAGTTTTCCACATGAAATCAATTATTTAAAGGAATTTTAATAAAATTCTTTTCCAAAATTAATTTATTTCGATAAATATCAAAATTTATCATAAGAATTCTATTCTTTTAAAAACTAATAAAATACTTTCCGAAAATAAAATTATTTTCAAATTTTTTTTTTTAAATTCCCGTTAAGAATTAAATTACCTTTTTTATGAATATATGTGGACATCCACATGAAAAGGGCCCATACTGTCGGTTTAAGTTTTCGAGATAATCGCAATTTAGTAATTTTGGAGCAAAATCTTAATTTTTTTTTTATTTTTTATTATCAATCTACATGTTTTGACAAGTCGAATCATGCGGTTTTCATTAATTTATCGAAAATTTAACTGTTTGATTTCATTGGTTCTTTAGAAAAATGAAAAGGGCCCATTTTGTCGGTCATTTGTAAAAGTAATCCGTATTTTAAAAATGGAGGTGTGGAAAAATTTAAAACCTCTTGATTTTTCATTTTTAAGGTGTCCTGGACTGTAAGCAATTCTTATCTGAATAACTTCCCAAAAGAACCAGAGATATTGATGTTAGAGTCTTTTTTTTCGTAATTGTCGAAATGAAAATTTGGATATTTGCGTCAATTTTTTCATAATAGAGATTGTCAAAAAATTTTAAATAAGTTTAATATCTATTCTTTTTCTTTAAATAATGACACAATAAAATTGTACCTAATCATTAATCTTGTAAAAAAATGGTTTTTTAATAGAAAAACCGTCCTTTTTAGAAAAGGGCCCATATTGTCGATTTTTCTCGTATTTTCAAAATTAAGAGGGGGGGGGGATAGTTTTAAAAATTTAAAACCTGTTGGTTTTTTATCTTCAAGGTGCCCTGAACCGGAAACAATTCTTGTCTGAATAACTTCCAAGAAGAACCAGAATACATCAATTAGTTGGTATCACAATCTTTAATTCCGTTTTTCTCGAAATGAGGTTTTTGGCGTTCTAAACTTTGAAATTCCGTAACTCAGCGAATTTTTAACCAAAAAAGTTCTAAGATCACTCAAAATTTTCCAAATTTTGACAGGAATACGCCCATATAGATAACTCCAATAGTGCAAAAATGGGCCCTTTTCATGTGGACGTCCACATATAACGAAAATCTTCTCAAGAATTAAATTATTGTCAGAAATTTTAATAATATTTTTGGCAAAATTTCAATTGTGTAAACGAAATTTAATCAAAATTCTTCGCATTTCAATTATTTTCATAAATTATTATTTAAATTCTTCTCAAGAATTCAATTATTTAAGAAAATTTTAATAAAATTCTTCAAAAAGTTTTCAATTATTTTCAAAAATTGTTATAAAATTCTTTAATATGATAAATTTCATTAAAATTTTAATTAAATTCCATAAAAGAAATTAATTATTTTTAAAAGTTTTGTTAAAAAAATTCTTTTTAAAAATTAAATTCTAAGAAACATTCAATTATTGAATGAATTATTTATTTTTGTATTTAAATAATTGAATTCTTGTCGAATTTTCTAATAAAAATTGATTTAAAAATGAATCATTTCAGTTAAAATTTTAGATAATAATTAAATATTAAAAGCAAGGGGGTAATATTTAGAAATAATTGAATTTTGAAAAGGTTTCGAATTCAAATCTTTGAAAATCAGAATTTTTCGTACAATTAACCAATAATTCTGCGTAGAATTAATTTTATTTTATTATTAATTCCGTGTGTATGTGTATGTAAGAATTATATTTTCATAAACATTTCGAGTTCCATAAGAGCTAAGGGAATAATTTTTTTAAGTTTTAAATCTCATTGGGAGTCACAAAATTAATCGACTGTGAACATCATTCAAAAAGTTTTATTTTTTAATTTGTTTAAGAGTTTTTAAATTTTTCAAAATTCGTTTTTTACAAATACTTATAAAAAAAAGTTCTAAAACTGTTTTTCTTTCAGGAATAACATCACCTATAGATCACGTAAAATACAGAGTCTATTTCAATTAATTAATTTAAGAAAACGGTCCATTATACTAATAGAACTGGGTTTTCTTTAACGTTAAACACATGTATCAAACTAAATTTTAAAATAGAAAATTTTTTTTCTATAAAATGCTCCTCTACTACAGTTGAACTAAAATCACGTTTTTCAGGAGAATTTCTAAGGCCGGAAGGATTTCTTCCAAGGTTTTTAACAGATTTAATTCAAATTTGGACTGTGGCTTTAAAACACTATTTTTTTTAGAGAAGTATACGTATAGGATTTTTCAGGGTTGATGCGTTTCCATTATATAATTATTTTTTGCGTAATTTCTTTTACAAAAAATGATATTTTTGTCATCAAAGTCACGCCATTTTGCCAAAAATGTTGTAAAGGAGCCTTTTGGTAGAAAAAAATGTTTATTTTTAAATTAAGTTTGATACATGTAGGGGAGAGTCTCCAGTTGTGAGACGGGTTTTATTTTTGACCCGTAAATTGTAAACGGGTAAACGAAATTGTAAATAAAATACACCGTTCGAAAGGTAACAGAAATACGCAACTTTTATTAAAAGAAAGTATAGTGTTTCGATGAACTCAAAAAATTTTACAATACATTTTCCAAGCACATCGCTTTTTTCAAAAAAAAAAAATGTCTCCAGTTGTGAGACACTCATTAAAAATTGCTAAAATTTAATAAGTTTGACATAAAACATTATGTTTAGTAGAAATAATTAAATATATTAATAATATATATTATTATATACTGAATAATAATATTTATTCGCCAAAATATGACTACCAAATAAACACAATTTAATAGCTTCAACAAGAGCATTAAAATTGATTTCTTCTGAATCAATTGACATTTTTCCACTTGACATGCCCAAATATACTAGAAAAAAAATCAAAACAACATTTAAATAGTATGCTTGCAAAGTCGTATTTTTTATGCTGCCCAGATGGGTGTTGACACCGTCTCACAACTGGTGATATGCTGTGTCTCACACCCAGAAATTGGCGCTATTTTGAAAAAGGAAAATTAAATTATTTTCAACCGTTGATTGGAACAATGCAATATTGCATCACAAAATATAAGGAAAACACTAAAAGAAAATGCATTACATTTACCTTTTCCAATTAATTAACTTGGAAAAAAAGTACTTTGCATTTATTGAAAAAACGCTTTTTAGTCGATTATCACACACAGTGTTGGTATTTAACAAAAACAGTTTATATATCCGCTTCGGCGTACACGAAAAAGTTGGCTCATATAAAAAGAAATGTTTTTATATAAACCAATCGGCTTTTTAATATTGCATGTTAAAAAAAATTGACTGTCTCACAACTGGAGACTCTCCCCTACTTATTAACGTTAAGGAAAACCCAATTTCATTATACTGTACCCTTTTCTTAAAATAATTAATTAAAACAGACTCTATATTTTATGTACTCTGGGTGATGTTACCTCTTAAATTTGTAGCTCTTTTTGAATCGCATCTCTGACCCCTTATTGAGCACTATTCGGCTACGTTAGTCAAAGTTATTAAAATTTTAAAAAAAGTTCCTTTTTGTGTGTTTTATATTAAATTGACATTTAATTTTAAATATTTTTTTGTCCATTGTATAGAAACTTCAAAAACGTAGGGGAGAGTGGGGCAAACCGGTCAAGTGTCAATATCTCTGAAATGGCGAAATTGTCAAAAGTGTTGTTTACAAATTTGAAACAACCAAGTGTAGTATACCTTATTTTTACCCCTTATTTTTTCAATTCGACAGTTTTCACTTGTTCTTACGGAAATTTTGAGGAATTTACAAAGCATTTCTTTCAGACAAATATAAGATCAATAACTCGATCTGCGCTCGGACGATCAGTATGAAGGCTGACAAAAGCTCCAAAATATGAAAAAAGTTAAAATAAAATTTTTTTAAAAACACTATCTTATAGAGCATGAAAATGCGCAACTTTTTTCTCTTGGGAATTTTTTTGTAAAGTAAATATTGTAGACACTGTTATTTTATTTATTGAAATAATGTGTAAAATTACAATGAGAGACTTAACTAATGAGAATATGAATTTATTGTCTTTGTGCGTTAAAGCATTTTTATACAACTAACTGAAGTTAGGCATGTACAAATTGAGAATCGCGAATATCGATATATCGAATAACAATCACTGAATAGTGTAGACGCGCGTTGTTTTAAATTAAATATATAAACTCAACACCCCCTCTCAACACAAGGCTACACTTCCAAAACTCTGAACACCAAGTCCATCCAAAAACTTTTTATGATTCGGCTGAAAAAAGCTTTGGTTAGCACATCTGCAACCATTTCCGTCGTAGGCAAATACTTCACATCAATTAAACCTTCCTCAAGAACTTCTCGAATGTAATGATGACGGATGTCGATGTGTTTTGTGCGAGCATGATGTATAGGGTTTTTCATTAATTCCTGCGCTCCTTGATTGTCGCAGAAAACTACCGTTGGAATTTTATGATTGAAGAATGGTAATCCAATTTCCTCCAGGAAACGACGCAAGTACACAACTTCTTTTGATGCTTCTGTTAAAGCCATGTATTCTGCTTCCGTACTGGAGAGGGTCACCGTCCTTTGTTTTCTTGACTCCCAAGAAATGGCTGAATTATTAAGCTTAAAAATATACCCAGTGTAGGATCTGCGGTCATCGAGAGCTGCTCCCCAATCTGCATCGACGAATCCAACAAGTTCATCACCGGTTCTCTTAAACATCAATCCAAGGTCGCTGGTTCCTTTTAAGTAACGAAGAACTCATTTTGCCGATGACCAGTGAATTTTTCCAGGATTCTGATTAAACTGGCTCAAGGTGCTTACGGCGTACGCAATGTCTGGTCGCGTTGACACAGCGAGATACATAAGCGATCCAATCAAAGATCGATACGGGATCCTACTCATCTCTTCGACTTCTTCGGCAGTATTCGGTTCCATTTTCTTGCTAAGCTTAAGATTACCTTCCAGCGGAGTATTCACAGGTTTGGAATCCTGCATTCCAAATCTTTGAAGGATGTCCTCGATGTATTTCTTTTGTGACATAAAAATTGATTTTGTTGATGAATCTTGTTTAAACTCTATACCGAGGCAATAACGTAATTTGCCTAAGTCCTTTATTTCGAATTCTTCGGTCAAGTCAGTTTTTAATTTCTCGAAAACTTTTAGTTGATTCGTAGCAATGATTAAATCATCTACGTAGACGACGACGAAAAGAATGAATCCATTTCCTTTTTGAATATATACGCATTTGTTACAGCTGAGAGGTTCCAATCCTAATGATTTGAGTTTATGATCTAATTTCTTAAACCATTGACGTCCAGATTGTTTTAAGCCGTATATTGATCGATTCAGTTTATATACAGCATTTTCGTTGATCGGGTCTATGAATCCTTCAGCTTGATCCATGTAAATATTTTCTTCTAAATTGCCGTTGATATAGGCCATGATGACATCAAGTTGGAATAGATCGAGACCTAATTCAGCAGATATAGCTAAAATCATTCGTATGGAACTTTGTCGGGCAACCGGAGCAAAAGTTTCGTCGAAGTCTGTCCCAGGCTGCTGACTATATCCCTTGGCCACCAAACGAGCCTTGCGACGTTCAACGTTTCCATCTGTGTTATATTTTGTTCTGAGAACCCATTTGTATCCGATTACTTTATTTTCCTTCGGACGTTTCATTAAAGTCCACGCTCCAATTTGTACAAGGGCATCAAATTCGGCTTTCATGCCTTTACGCCACTCGTCTGCGTAGGGTTTAGCAAGGGCCTCTTGAACGGATGGATTAGAAGGTTCTTCGTATGTTAAGGATGATGAGTCGGAATACTGAAGTTTTTCGTTGAAAATTTTCCGCGACCTGCCTCTTCGTCCGGTCCTTTCTATTTTCGGTCGACCAGAAATTCTCTTTGTGAGGCAAGGTGTTGTTTCTGTCGTACCCTGATCTGTGATGTCGTCTAAGTCACTTTCGGATCCATTTGAGTTATTTACAGGGTTAACTTCGTTGATGCACGGAATATCTGTGTATGGCGGATCTTCTTTAATGTCTAAATCGTTTCTGGAATCAGATGAATTGTTTTCAGGATCTATTTTGTTTATTTCCAGCAAATCTTTGCAAAATTGATCTTTGTTGACGTTTCTCGTTGATCTTCCAACATTTTCTTCTTCAGGATGGATTTCTTCTCGGGTTTCCATTTCGGTAAATTCTCGTTCTTTTCAGTTGCGGTGCTGCCCAAATAAACATCTTCCAGGAATTTAACGTCACGACTTAGTGATATTTTTCTTGTGTCCGGGTTCCATAAACGGTAAGCCTTTGATTCATTGGAATATCCAACGAAGATGCAAGCAATTGATTTCGACTCTAATTTATCTTTATTCGGTGTTTTGTCCAACATATACGCTTTGCAGCCAAAAGATTTCAAATGAGAGATAGTGGGTTTTATCCCAAACCACATTTCGTAAGGTGTTTGATTTTGTAATTTCCTTGTGGGACATCTATTTCGCAGATATACAGCTGTGGCTTTTGCTTCTGCCCAAAAGGATTTTGGCAGTTTTGCATGAAATAATAAACAGCGGGCCATTTCTACGAGCGTGCGATTCATGCGCTCCGATGTTACATTCTGCTGCGGTGTGTAAGCGATGGTATGCTCACGTTTTATTCCACATTTGTCTAAATTTTCGTTAAAATCCTTCCCAACGTGTTCCAAGCCGTTGTCTGTTCGTAGAAATTTAATTTTATTTTCTGTCTGGTTTTCCACGAGAGCTTTATATTTGTTGAAAGCTATCTTTACGTCACTCTTTTTCTTGAGAAAATGAACTTCAGTGTAATTTGATTTATCATCAATAAACGTAGCGAAATATGTTGCACCTCCAAGAGATCTCGTTCGAAATGGTCCACAGACGTCGGAGTGGATTGAATTTAATAATTTTTCACTTCTAGATTTTGAAACTTTCGGGAAAGGTGTCTGCGAATGTTTTCCCACGATGCATGTTTCACAGGTGCTTAACTTTTTGTTTATGTCGAGAGAGAGTCCATTAACCATTTGATCTGACGACAATCTTTTTAGACTATTTTCGTTGAGATGTCCAAATCACCAATGCCATTTATTTATTTCGCTTGACTTATTTAAAATTTCAGCTGTAGAACACGTTTCTGTTTCCGGTTTCGGTTCTGTAGTTAATAACGCGATTTTGGCATGAAATTTCGTTGAATGATTTGTTTCACTATTTACTTCGTTTTTCGGCTCAATAAGATACAATTCACCTCTTCTTTTACCTTTAAAAATAATTTCGTTCATTTTATTTCTCACTTCTGCATCGGTTTCATTAAACGTTATTATGCGATCTCCTCTTGTGGCTTTTGAAACTGAAAAAAGATTGGTTTTCAACTCAGGAACATAAAGTACATTATCTAATAGAATTTTTTGTTCTCGACAGCCATTTTTCAAAGTAAGATGAACAGTGCCTTTTCCGAGAATATGCGTGGTTTTGTCTACGGCCAGTCTAACCATTTGATTTTCAACTTGCGTAATTTCCGAAAAGCACTTCCTATTTCGACACATATGTGATGTGGCACCGCTGTCCATGCACCAAATATTGTTTGACGTGGATTCGACACAAAAGGCACAAGCGAAAGTTGCTTTTTCATTTACAGGATCGTCTTCCAAGTGAGTGACAATAAAAGCTTCTTCTTCTTCTGTTGCATTCGACGAAAATGGTTTTTGATCAGCAGCCTTTTTCCTGCAATCAGCCGCCTTGTGACCAAATTTCTTGCAATAATTGCAATTGAAACGTTTCTGTGGTGTTTGTTGATACTGGGGGTTTTTATTTCGATTTAAATTAAATCCATTAGATTTTTGGCGATTATAATTTTGATTTTGAAATGATTTTACGTAATGAGCCCCTTGCGTATCGTGTTCTTTTCTCGCGTTATATTCGTCTAGCAATTAGCAAACACTGTAGCAAACACTGTAGAGTAACAATATGGTAAGCAAGTCATCTGAAATCACAATTTGTAATTCTGTTAGTTTATCTAAGATACTAAAGAATTTATTCAAATGATCCGCCATATTGTCTCCCTCGTTCATTTTTGTAAACAGTAATTGTTTCAGCAAGGTCGCCTTCCTTGCTGGACCTTTTGATTTATAAACGAGATCTAACTTATCCCATACTTCTCTTGATGTTGTACAGTTCTTGATGTGACCTAATTCTGTAGGACTAATTCCGAGGATGATGTCAGATTTTACTTTCCTGTCCCTTTTGTCCCACGCTGCTGCTGCAACCTCATCATCTTCAGGTCTAGTTGTGGTTCCGTCCACATACTCCCAGTGATCATACTTTACAAGAACTGCCTCCATATGAAGACGCCATGTGTCATAATTATCCTTACTTAATTTTTCCATTTGAATTTGAAAATTTGAAGCCATATTCGTTCTACACTACACTTGTACACTGATTGCTTTCAACAATTCGACGGTTCTTTTGTCTTTGTCTAACATTCAGTAAACAACACTCGTCTCACATAGTCACATTACACGACTTTATTTTACACTCTTATTTATTAGTTTTCAGCTTTTAACTTGAAATCTGCGCGCACTTTCAACTTGAGTTTTTTTTTGTTTAGCTTTATGGAGCGTTCAGACCTCTGCAGCCTGTCTGTCTGCCTGCAGGTTGCCATGGTAACGTGCAAGAGTAAGTGAGTAAGGAAATTCAAATTTATTACACCTTCTCCCTTACTCTTATTGCTTCTGGCTGCGCAGCCAGACAGCCTGCAGAGGTCTGAATGCTCCTTAATACGCTTGTTTTTGTGATGATTTTCAACTATTTTGAGGTTAATTTTCACCTCCGATTAATCGTTTTTGCGTCGATTGCGCAAATTTAACTTCAGTTTTTAATATCTTAACGCAGTAGAGAAGGGTCTGGGCCCATAACCTGTTATTTTATTTATTGAAATAATGTGTAAAATTGCAATGAGAGACTTAACTAATGAGAGTGTTTAACAAATTTTTCCATCTTGTGAAATATTTTCACAATATTGCAGAATCTTTATGTGTAATATTGCAGGAATATTTCAATGAAATATTTTCTCAACTTTCGCGTCAATATTCCCACATAAGCGGACATTTTCCTGTTTGCAGAAATATTTCTAGAACTTTGCACTGAAATATTTCAATCTTTCAGTGAAATATTCAGGAAATATTTAGGAAATATCATGTGCTGTGTGGAATAAATCGTCATAAGTTAAACATATATTAACGGATTTTTACAAAAATTGGTATGCATGCGTATTAAGGTCTGCTAAAGACGATAGATGATAAAAATATTAAAAATGACCGGGGATTGGTTAAATTTATTTGATTTCGAACATAAATAAATTTACAAATTGCTTCCAAAATTTTTATTAGAGTTTTTATGAATAATTAAATTTTTTTAACGAGTTTCAGAAAAAACTGTCAAAAACAAATCTAGTTTTTTTTCTTTTGTAATATATTTTCGTTAATTTCTCATCGATTTCCAGCAAACTTTCCAAAAAACTTCTTTGATTCTTAATAAACAAATTTCTCACTGAAAGTTTGTTCAATTAAAAAATTCCGTGCAGTCTGTTTGTCGACGAAAAAAGGAAACTGTCATTACCAGCACTCATTGATTTATAATTAAATATTATTTAAATTTAATGAGAAAAAAAACTAGTAAAAATTAGGACAAAGCTGGGAATATTTTGTTGAACGAAAATTTAGTAGACACCCGAATAAATTCTCGAGATAATAATAAAAAATAAAAATAAATAATTTCTCGAGATAATTGGAGAATACAATTTAAATAAACGTTTTTTTAACAAACTTGTGTTTGTTAACTCGAGTTATTGAATTGGGAGGCTCAATTGTGGTCTAAAAATCAATTTGTCCACGAACGTGTTTTTGCCCCATTATGCGCCAATCCGAAATATTTTATTCTTAAAAGATGAGTAGTAAAAGTAACTCCCCTTTTTCAGAATGATTAAAAGGGCATCCGGGAGAAAAAGTGGTTTCCTGATAGACGTCTCATTTAAAAAGAGAAGTATATTTTGAGTCGGGATTTTTTGGAAAATAAAGAGGAACGCTCTGTGATCCGCGCTCTTCTCGGAATTTTGCAAAACTTTGATAAATAATTATTTGAAAAATTGTTTAAACATTCGAAAAAGGGGTTTTGAACGGTTTGGAAATTACGTCTCATCTTGAGAGGATAAAATATTTCGGGTTCATATTTGAAGGGGTGATAGAGGAATTTCGCTCTGTTTTTACAATAATTTTGCGAGGAAATTATTTTATTGATGATTGAAATTGGAGTAATTTGAGGTTGAGACATTTTTACAGTTCAGCCGCGGCCACTAGCTCGAATTGGCACCACCTTCTTGACAACTGACTAAAATATTCTTTTCTTTTTAAATGAGAAGTAAACCACGAAACAACTGTTTCTCCCACCTGCCCTTAATATAAACATAAGAAATATCACTCATTTTCACCACTAAAGCTTACTCGAGCGCCGCGGCACTTTCGTACTAAAACTTTCCGTTGAAACAGTTCGTGAAAGCTTGCTAAAAATTTACTTGTTACTTGTGGCACAAATTTATTTCATCTTCAGAGTACTTTTCTCTAAATTTTTGTAAAAAATTTCGAAAAATTAAAATAGGGAAGAAAATAATAAAGGACTATAAAACTTGTAATTAAATTTTACAAAATTCAATTAAACGGGAATTCTATTTTATTTACATCACATTAATAAAAGAAAAATTAACAATATGTAAATCGAGTCATAATGCCATTTTTGTTATTGAAATACATTTACATTCATATAAAAATGCAAAGCTGGTAACCAGTCAAATAATTCAATACAACAATTCACAATGTCTTGAATTTTCTAATGTATTATTTTAATCAGTTATATTTTTATTGACTCGAACAATTCTTAAATTACCTAAAATACTATTTCGTTGTTGATATCATCACCGAGAAAATTTGCAGCACTTGAAAAAGTGCGATTCTTTTTTTTCTATTTATTTTCAACATTTACATATATAGAATTCGAAAGTCCTCAAGATTAATTTGGATGAAAAATGGCCCCGAATATCAGTCTTTTAGGTTATAAAATTTTGTTTACAATTATGTATTATAATAACAACAACTGCAATTGAGCACAGCTTCTGGAAGCTCAGAACAAAATATGTAAATATAAGTACCACAACATATTATAAATTTAAAGGAGTTCTTATCCTATTCACATTCAAATGTCTCATATGATGAACTTATTTCGAAACAAAAAAGTAACAGAAGTTTATTCCACTACATTATTAGTTTTATTGAGAACAGAGAAAGAAATGTAACATGTTTATAATTAACGAGTAAACAACGTGAATTTATGTACAGTTTGCATTCACTGATCATGCACAATTTACACTCAATTGTTGATTATACCGAAGCGTGTATGTGACTAAATTTAGTAATTCTTTATTTTCCAAATGACCGAATCCGAATGTACCTATTTGAACCTTAAGTTTTCGACCAAACTTTCCCGCAAAGCATCAAGTTTCCCAAAATTTTATAGGTTATACTACGACTTTTGGAGTCTTTAATCTTTAGGTTATGTTTGTAATTTTCGGAATGAAAATAAACAAAGCAGATCAACTCTCAATTTTGAAACCACTGATGTTTGTCTTCATTACATCTAAAATAATTAATAAAAGATGACTTATATTTTACATAATTAGACAAAAAGTTATAATTAAGGTAAAATATCTTAAACATAACCTTAAAATGATTAGCTTCTTAGGTACCACTCTACGGAGCTCGACAAATTTATTAAAAACAGAAAACAAATAAGTAATTTTTTGTAAAAATAAGAATTGACAGAAAGTGAAGTTAGTCGTGAACATAAGTTTAGCAATTTTAATTCCGTGATAGTATAAGAACATATGTAATAATTCCAAAAAAATATACATATTTATATTTAAGTCTGTCTTGTTAACTTTTAAGTTTTTAAATTATTCAATAGTTTTCAATTAATTAGTTTTATTCTTTTATTGCCTGTTTATATTTCTAGTTAAAACGTCCAGAAGTTTCTTTTTAATCTTCAGTCCACGTTCGCTTATAACGTTTTCTCACGACGGTCATTTTAATTATTACACAAGTTTTCATTAGCTTTGCAACTAAAGACTCCAAATGTCACAGTGTAATCAAATTTTATTTTTTAGGAGACTTTCGATGCTATGTGAGTGCAGCGCAAGCTTGCATGGCATGTAATCTTGTTCCAAGGTTGCCCTGCAAACTAATTCAGCAAGCTTGCACTGCAAATTTGCCGCACGTTTACGGATATATTGGGTTACTTGATATTTCGAAAATTAATATTAAACAATAATAAATATCGTGCAGCAAATAATTAAAATATTTTACTCTGGTGGTTAAGTAATAAAATGTTTAAAATAATTACTATCTAAAACAACTCTATATATACATATAACGTTAAGATAAAATAAATTTAACATAAATAGTTCCCAATGATGTATAATACTTTACGTGTGTCTTTGTTAACAACATTTAAAAATGACAATTCTCTAATTATAAATGCACACGTCTAAATTGTCAGATATAATCAACGTTCCAGTGTAATTACTGTTGCCTTTAATGAAATGTGTCTCTGAATAATTTTTGCATACATTGCTACTGTAAGTACTTACGACAAGAATAAAAATAAAACAAAAATTAATTAAAAATCACACTTAACATTATTTAAATCTAAAGCTATAACTACTTAAATAGTTAACAGTACTATTAATTAATAATTAATTACTAATTAATAATTAAGAGATAAAGAAAACCCTGAAATGTTTCAGTACTGTAATAAAATTATTTCAGTTTAAGAAAATAAAGTACTTTTTTAACAATAAATAATAGTCAAGTTATAAATATTACTGTAAAATTAACTAACAAAATTGAATAAACGATATTTATCTAGAAACCGTTATTTTTGTACACTTGTCTGAGCGTTTATTCTGTAAGTTACGTTAAAAATGTTTAACGAAAATTCTGCTTCTTTTTTTAAAATGATGTTGCTTTTTTTGAGAAAATACTGTTGTACCGCAAGAACGGCTATACTTTAAGTTTACGCTTCTTGGTGAAGGCAGTCTTAACCACATTCACTGTTTCTAATATGATACTGTCTAATATCGCTACTGTAAGCTCATTTTTAACTGCTAACTCATCGTAATGAAATTTAGTCCATTCCTCTTCTTCAGCTTGTGCCTCCCTCGCAAGTAATTCATCAACTCTGTCTCTACGTTTTCGACTCCACCGCATCACCATATTTTCACGTTGCAACTTTGTCTTGAAACCAAAAAGTGTGGCAACTTCCTTATTCACATAATCTGTCAATTCTTCCAGACTCTTTGGAACTTTGATGGCTGTTTTTGTTTTAACATTTGGTCGTGTCCAACTTGGACCAGGCTTATCGTCGTTCACGCAAAAAACTTCGGCAATTGTCTCTTTGCAGAGGTCGAAAAGAAATGTATTGTAAATTCTCCTATCTTTTTTTAAAGAATCATTGTCTTTTCTCAACTCCCATATTTCAGGTGGGGCTTCTAAGCTCATGATGTTCTCACCATCCTCTTTTGCTTTAAATATAATAGATGTTGCTCTTTCTATAAACACCGTGAGATCGTCTACATTTGTAGGAATAACTGCCGGTGGTGGTGATGGAGAACTCTGAGAAGTGGAAAGTTTACCACTACTAGGAGGAGTGTAAGGAGGTGGTGGTTTGTTTGGAATTTCTCTCACGTAGTAAGATACTTCTTCAGCTTCTAATTTTTTTATCTGCAAGAAGATAAACGTTTTACATTTCTTTATGTTAATGTAAATACAGTGAGTTCTCGCGAGTCGTTCAATTCTCGAAAATTTTCAAGATCATAAAACTCACGAGTCGTTCAACGCATAAGCCACGCCTACAGGTCGATTTCAGGGATGTGTGAAGCATATTTATCGCCCCGAAAGACACAATACGCAATGGCTTTGGTCCGTTTAAATTATACAGCCCTGAGCACCGGCGCGCGCATACTAGAAATTGAACGACTCGTGAATCGGACACTGATCAGCTGTTGAACGACTCGAGAGAATGAACAACAATTACACCAATTAGTAGTGCGTCTAGATACCGACTTGAGAATTATAAGTACAAACTCGTACAGCCGGTTTTATTGACAACCGAGTTCTAAAGATGTGTACCGGACAATAGTCGACCGAGCGCACCAATATCTCGATTCCATTGAAAAAACAAGGTTTATAGAGAGCATAATTTAATAAATAAAGAGCGCATGAGGAGTTACGAATGATTACGAGTGTCAGCGATTGTTTCCAAGATTTTCCCTACATAATTACGCTGTGCCGACTGGAATACCTGGGTCCATAACTGACTATAGTTCCGATGTTAAAAGCAGATTATATCTACTTTCTAGAGAAAATACTACGCTACATGAAGAAATTACAAGCCTCCTCAATACCATTGCTCCGTAAGCGAACGAGTATGGAAAAATTGAATTGTAAGACTGTAGAAACTAAAATCAGTAAGTCTTTGTCTATCGAAAAGTGCGCCTATTTGTCAAAGTCATAGCCAGGAATGGAGGGGAATACATCACCGTATATAGTTTTCAATGTTCGGTAGTTGGTTTAGTTAGGCCGTTTAAAACCAGTGACCCCCTGATATTGTTAAAGACTACCGTGATATCGAAAAGAAGGGCTAGGACGTACCTCTTCTCGTTTTCCGAAGCATTTCGTCTAGGCCAAGGGCAGTCTTCCTAAGCCATCCCAAAAGTAGTCGATCAAAAATCTCCAAAGACCGAGAGTAGGCACACCGGTCTGTATGATCGCACCTCGGTGTCGTGTCCTTTGGAAAAGAAGCGAAGCTTCACCCGCTTCTAACTGATCGTATGAACGTATCAACTATTAATATGATTCATACTAAAGATTGGTACGGACCATACTAATTTTTTGTATTACTTTGTCAAAAGCTGATACGTTTGTACTATTAAATATAACCTAAAAACATCGTTTACCCCTATTTGAAATGAATCATATTAAATTTTGAAACAAAAAGTCTTTCAGTGTATACATGGAAACAACGGCCTCACCGCGTTTATTCCTAACTGTCTGAAAGATTGGCTCTGTCCGTAATTTGTTCCTCTGTATCTTGTAGAGGATGCCCCAAACTGGAGGACTTGAGAAGGCTTCGGTTGAAAGCATAAATGGCTGATACTTCAAGATAGTGCGGGGCTGCGCAGAACCTTTTCAGCATCCGTTTCATTTGTGGTCTCCACAATGAAGCCGGAAGAGTCCATTCTACGCAGTCCGCATACCTGGATTCCCTCCTTTGTCGTGTTTAAAGTGGAAGTGATCGCGAGTTTACTTCCTCGCTTGTGCTCGCATCCGCGGATGTGGGACCCGGTACGATAAGGACCGCGTGTGGAAGAGACTTTTTATTGGCATTCACAACGCGGACCCTTTCCGATTATCTGCCGCTTTTTTTGTTTGCGGGGTGACGCTGGCGGAAGTGGAAGGGGTAACAGGCATTGAGTCGCGCGCATGACTTCTAGAAGTCTGTGGGCGTGGATTCAGCGCCTTTGAACCCCAGTAGTTTGTTATAAGAGAGTGCCGTGCTCGCTATAATTAATTTCTATTTTTGTAATATGTTTACACTTTATAAATAATCAATATTACAAAATGCCCGTGTAGAAATTTTGCCATGGCCCTAATATGGGCCCGAACTGGCGTTCCTATTATTGATATTGAAACACCTTCCTATGTTTCATGACATATTATGGCCAAAATATGGCAATTTCTACACGGGTATAATCGATGTATTGTAATTTCCCCTATTGCGCCTCGAGTCTATAATTTCAAGACCCCCTCCCTCTTTTAAAATATTTAAATTAGAGACATTCCACTGTACAACTTCGTGCTTGTAAATAAGATCTGACTCAATTTTGCCCAGTAAAAATCTCTTTAGAGGATCCTTTAATGTTCCTCTACAGGCACCTTGAAGAATCCTTCAGGAATGTTTCACAATATCCTGCATAGAATCGTGACAGCACTTAGGGGAAAGGTGTACGAGATGATCCCCCTAAGGGAAAAAACCTGTTATTCAAAGAAAAATCAACATATTCGAGTTTTTTTTTGTACGCACTACTAGATAATTAATCTATCTAACTATTCTGATTTGAAATATTTGCAGCTAATTAATACTTTACTATTAAATTTAATTTTTCTAAAACCTTACAAAATGATCATCTTGGACACCGGGGTGTCCAAGATGATTCCCATGGTATGGGCAAGATGATCCGTAGGGTTATCTTACCCCAATTATTGGAAAATGAGTATAAATTGAAGGAATAACAGTGTATTAATGTTAAATATACTTTATTTAGGCCATAAACGCTTTTGACCACTCACCACGATTCGTTTTCCTATTTTATAATTACGAGGCATTGTCTACAACGAGAAAATTAATAAAATAGATGTAGATGTCAACTTTTTGGTTTAGATAAGTTAGTTTTCATAATAAAAAAATATAAGAAGCGAGAAAAATTGAATTTTTTATTATTACTAGAAAATTCACTTTGAGGTGAGACGAAATACATGGGAATCAGGGGGGATCATCTTGTACACCCATTGAGGGATCATCTTGCCCCAAATGCCACTATTTTGTAATTTGTTCGTAACTTAACTGTTATTCCATAATACCAATCAGAACACTTAGTTGAAGATATACTGAAGCCGTGAGTACAAGAAACATGGAATTTCAGCTACTACAACAAAAGTTATCTAAGCCCAAAGTTAAGCTTTCCTTAGATCAAAAGTATAAAATTTTTATTTTTTCCAATAGAATTTTTTTAATAATGGTCTCCTTGACCACTATGCATTACTTCGCTTATAATTTTTTTAAAATACAAAATGAATAAAAATGGCGAAATTAATCTAATACTACATTAAATTTAGAAGAGATTTCATGTTTAGCTTATTGAATATAATGCAGAAGTTAGGAGAAGTACCAAATAATATCAAATGAAATTCGAAAAATGGAAAATTTAACAAAATAAAATTTAAAAGTCAGAAAAATAATCATTTGTAAAAAAATAAATAAGTATTTAAGTCGTCAAAATCCTTTAAATTTGTTAATCAAACTTTTTAATAAATATACAATCACCGCTATAATATTTGACAAATAACTTTAATATTCTACAAAAAGTTATATAAAATACTATAGAGTTAGGTTAGGTATTATATGTAAAATTTATAATTCTAAAGTGGACTTTTGTCCGCCTTTAGATGCGTACTGGCCCACTGTGGATTTTTTTTTTAAATTCCCAAAAAATACTTCCCTTTTCGCAAATTTTAAGCCTATTTCTCGTGAGTTACTTAGATGTCCCCCCTTAAAGGAACCATTTGGACATTTTTTAACATTATTATTCGAGTATAAATGTGAAATCGCTATATTTTTATTATTTGACATTGTCCACTTTAACCCCTTATATTTTCTAAACCGGACAATAAAAAAATATTTTTAAAAATTAATTTTTTTGTATCACTGGACTTTTTAAGTAATTTTATTTTAATATTGATGTTAGGCAAAACCGAATGCTGAAAACTCACTTTGTTGCGCAATGCAGCGGCTAAATGAGCAAATACTGAATTTCGATAATTTTGAAAAATTCTGAAAAAATAATCAAAATCATTTCCCCCGAACAGGATTAAAATTTGCGTAAATGGAAGTATTTTTTTTTGGAATTTAAAAAAAATCGAAGGATACAAACAGATTTAAAAATTAAGTTTTAATTTAAAATTTTTTTTTATAAAATTTTTGAAAAGTTTATCAAAAAGCACACAATTTTCATGTAAGAAAGTTTAAAACTGATCCACATTTGTAGAAGTTATGAGCATTCAAAAAAAAATATTTTTTCAAACGTAAAATTTTGAAAAATTCGTATCTTGTAAACGGTTGGATCCGTTAATGATCTTGCATGCTTTTCTGAATTAATTTATTTACTTTTTAACATCCTGCGCAGTAGTTTTCTGAGTTTCTCGTATGCACAGTTCACGATCCTATGTAGGATATTGTAAAGGAACTCTGGAGGATCCTTCAAGGTTCCTGTGGAGGAACAGGATCCCTTAAGTATCCTGCAAAGGGATTTTTAACTGGGTGCACTCCTAATATTGTTAACGATTATTTATTTCTCTCTCTTAAATGTAATATAATTTTATTTTCCAGGTACAAGTGTCACGTGTCTGTTTTGAACAGGAAAGGTTTTGTTTATGAACCCTTTTGAGAATTTTTTCGAGTTTTACAAGAAAAAGGTTCGATAGCACAATTTAAGGATTCTCGTAGCGAGTGATCCCGTTTCAGTGCGTGTAAATGAGAGTATCCAAATACTGTAAACTCTATTTATATAAGAATTGGCAGTTTACTATAAATTTTATCATGGCTTTAAAATCATATGTTTAAATCCTGACAAATAAGAATTTTATTAAATTCTATAACAATATCAAAACCCATTTAAACCCTGTCGAAAAAATTGGAAATAGTGTTTTATAAAATGTTTATTCCATGTAAATTGCGTGTTTAAGAACACAATAAATGTGTTTGATGCGTGTATATTGGAACGTTTCAGTGTTTCACAAATACTTATTTCATTAGACTGTGAACTTAATGTTCTCAAAGTATAGTTGAACCCTGTTATGTTTTTTAGAAAAGTGTTTGATGAATGTTCTTACTAAATTTGTCTTATCAACACAAAACTTACCTCAAGTTCAATTTGAAGTTGTTCTATTCTCAGAAGGGTAGCATCCAATTCTGAAACTTCCAGACCAGGTTGCTTAAGAGATGCTGCAAAATAACACATTCTTTTGTCAGTAACTAATAGATGAAATTGCTATTGCTTGCTAGGAAACAAAAAATCATCTGGAATTGACATTAAAAATAATAGAAAACTATTATTATTGTACTTCTATATATTGAGATAGTTGAGATAAGGTAAAGGCTTATCAGTTCAAATGCATCTTAAATGCGAGTTCAAACTTTCCCACTTTAATCTTCAGAAGCAAAAAAATTTGTCGAGAACAAATTTTTACAGTATAAGCACCTGAGTATCAAATCTCAAGCGCATTGGATCAATTTTTAAAAAGTCTTCCGACATATTGGATCCGCCATAATGAATTTCAAAATTTAGCATCAGATTTGTTATCAATTTGTCCCCTTGATTTAAGTCATATTTAAAGTGCTTCAAAAAGTGCCAAAAATGTGACTTTTTGACCCTTAACTCCCGTTTTTCTCAAAATTGAAACTTAATGGAAAGACTTTACTCTCAAATTCGTAATGTAGGACAAAAATTCTATAAGAACCACCATCTTTTATTCTTGTAGTAAAATTCTGAAAACCAGTGTAACATAACTGATGAATTAAATTATTCATAAACTTGAGAAGATCCTCAATTCTTGTATAAGATTTATTTTTAATTTCAAAAGTGAGTTACATATGGGACATTCCAGGCCACATCGGAAATTATTTTGCTTTTGCATCTCAAATTTTTTTTCTTTTAGTACTCTTTGAAATGAGCTACCTTGATTTTTTTCAAATTTTTTCATTCAGCGGTTCAGGAGATACACATTTTTGAAAAATGACGTATTTTACGTAAATTTTTTCTTTAAATGCTTGTAACTCAGTCAAAAATTGATCAAATTGGACGTTTTTATAGTGAAAAGTTTTGTTTTTACGCGTAGTTTTTAATAAAAATATTTTTAAAAAAATTTTAAATAATTTACGATAAGATTTTAAAATTTTTAAAATAAAATTTCATTTTTAACAATGTATGTATCGATCAATTTTTTTCAAAATTTTTTGTAAAAAAATAGCTCTAAATTAACAATTTTTAAGCCTTGTCCGATCGTAAGCAAACGATGGGATCTATTTATTTTGAAATTTTTAATTTTTATATACACAGTGAAAACGGTAGGCCTAACTTGCTATTTGACCAAATCACAATTTTACACAGAAAGAAGGTTAAGTTTGGAGAGACTCAGCCTAAAAACACATTTGCTGTGAAGAATTTGTGTGATTTTGTCAAATGAGGAGCTGTATCGAAGAACTCGCTCGACGCTCGAAAAAAGGGGATAATACCAGTCAGGTAGCAGTGAGGACCTCTGGGTCGTTCACTGCTACCTGACTGGTATTATCCCTTTTGTTCGAGCGTCGAGCGAGTTCTTCGATACAGCTCCTCAAATGGCAAGTTAGTCATTTGGCCACCACTGCGTATATAAAAATTAAAAATTTCAAAATAAATAGATCCCATTGTTTGCCCACGATCGGACATGGCTTAAAAACTGTTAATTTAGTCACGGGGGTGAAACGCTTAGTGGAAGGGGAGCATTTTTTGTGACGTCACTGCCGCGCAAAACTGCTGGAGTTTTGAAGATACTATTTTCTTAATTCTAATGGTCGCTTGATGACTCCAGCAGTACAATGGTGGATAAAGTACATAAACAAGATGTCACAACAACATCACAACAAGGTAACAAGATACTTGAGATACTTATAAATATCTCACCTGTGAAATTCGAATAGTGCTTTTACGTGCAAATATGAAAAAAATTTGAGGTTAATCAATGGTAAGTACCCCAAGCTTATAATTAAAAAGTTTCCAAAAAAATTTAGAAATAATTAATGCATGTTATGTTTTTGTAGGTTAGAATTACAATTCAGCTTGATTGTTTTTTAAATTTATTATAATTTATATTACATATATAAATAAAAGAGTGTTTATTAAATAATATAAAAAATATTAAGGAATAAAATTGAAATAACTTTAAGATTTCATGAACTATACTAATTGTTTACTTTTCCTTTCAGCATTATTCCAGCATTTATTGAGAAGAAGAGCGAATTTCGACAATTCTGCAATATTGACATTTGTCGCAGCGCAGCAGTGTTTTCATTATTTATTGTAAGTGTAAAAACGAATTTTTAATATTCTTTTAAATAAATAAGAAATTTTTTACGACGATTATTATTATTATTCTAATATTAATTGTAATTGTTCTCTTTGACTAACGCGTCAAAATAATATTTTTCTATTTAATTTTAATATATTTATGTAATATAATATATATATATATATATAAATAGTACTATAAAAAAATTTTCTCTATTATTATAAAAATATTCTCGTTATTTTTATATGTTATGTGTTTCTAAATTTTTAAAAACGGTTTTTGCAAATATTTCTAAAAAATGGTGAATTAAAGTTTCGGAAATATTTGGAAAAAACGATTTAATATAATTTATATTGTCATGTTAAGTGTTTCATTTTTCAATTTAAAAAAATTGTATTGTCAAGTATGTGTATATATTTAAAAATGATAAATAAATTATATTTTTGTTTACACTAAAATACTTTGTCTTATTTCTTTTCAAAGTAATTTTATCGAGTTAGCTTTGTTATTACTTTTCCCAGAAGACACTTAGATAAAAAGAATAAGTTAAAATTGTAAATCACTACTAATAAAAAAAACCTTTTTGATTTAAATACAGAAAGTATTTTATCAAAAAAAGGTTTTTTTTATTATTAGTATAGTGTTTATACAACACTCTAAATCTGAATCTGAAAATTTTATTGATTCTAATTCAGTGGCCCAGTTTTCTTTAATTGATTAGTGGAATTTTACTGAGAATAAGTTAAAACCACTGATTTATCAAAGAAACCTGGGCCACTGAATTGAAATCAATGGAATTTTCACTGATTCAGATTTAGAGTGTACTTTAAATATACATATATAAATTACAAGAATTTAAAATTCCCCGCCCAGCGCCGCCATGTTGCCGCGCAAAACTGCTGAAGTCAAAGATATGCCTATTTCTATAGTAGCGCAATGACTAGTGTATTGCTCTGCCATCAGTTTTACATTGCGTTTCACCCCCGTGAATTTAGTGCTAGTTTCTTACAAAAAATTTTGAAAAAAATTGATCGATACATACATTGTTAAAAATGAAATTTTATTTTAAAAATTTTAAAATCTTATCGTAAATTATTTTTAAATTTTTTTAAAATATTTTGATTAAAAACTACGCGTAAAACAAAACTTTTCATTATAAAAACGTCCAATTTGATCTATTTTTGACCGAGTTATAAGCATTTAAAAAAATTTATGTAAAAAACGTCATTTTTCAAAAATCTGTATCTCCTGAACCGCATTATGAAAAAATTTGAAAAAAAATCATGGTAGCTCATTTCAAAGAGTACTAAAAGAAAAAAATGTATAAAAAAAATTTGAGATGCAAAAGCAAAATGATTTCCGATTTGGCGTGGAATGCCCCATATATATATATATATATATATATATATATATGTCGTAGGCAGATAGCATAATCCGGCAGTAGGCAAACTGCCTAGGCAGTTGGCCAACCGCTGGCAGTTAGCAGAATGACTGGTTTAAAATGAATTCAATTAGTCATTTAGTCAACTGCCTAGGCAGTTTGCAAACTGACCAAGACGTTTCAGGCAATTAGAAAAAAAGAAGATATATTCAAAAATCGAAATATTGTAATAAATGATATTAAAGGAAATATTGTAATTTATTAACATTTGTTATTCACATGTACAAAGTAAACAAATATAAGAAGTTATTCAAAAGAATATTGTTGTTTTCTTACATTATATAAATAAATTATTAGGGCCTTAATTTCGAAAACGATTTAACTCAAACTCAGATTGATTAACTGCATTTCCTTCCATTTTAAATTTAAACACTAATATTCCACTTAATTAAAAAAATTGAATTTTATTAACTGGATGAATAAGACGCAGCTGAAATTTGCAAACGACTTTTCGAAACTAAAATAATATTTGATGAATTTTGTAGTTAAATCGTTTTCGAAATTAAGGCCCTAATATTTTATTTATATAATGTAAGAAAACAACAATATTCTTTTCAATAACTTCTTATATTTGTTTACTTTGTACATGTGAATAACAAATGTTAATAAATTACAATATTTCCTTTAATATCATTTATTACAATATTTCGATTTTTGAATATATCTTCTTTTTTTCTAATTGCCTGAAACGTCTTGGTCAGTTTGCAAACTGCCTAGGCAGTTGACTAAATGACTAATTGAATTCATTTTAAACCAGTCATTCTGCTAACTGCCAGCGGTTGGCCAACTGCCTAGGCAGTTTGCCTACTGCCGGATTATGCTATCTGCCTACGACATATATATGTCGTGGCCACTTAGACGAATCCGACATTAAGCTAAGTGTCCAGACAGTTAGCTAACTGCTGACAGTTAGACGAATACACGTCGATATCGTCTAATTGTCTAAGCAGTAAGCTAAATGTCCGACACTTAGCTTACTGTCCACCGCCATTTCGTCATTTACAGTAAAATATTTCTCAATGAAAAAAAAAATTATTTATTGTGATAACAAAAAAAATTAACAAATTATTTATTTTTGCACGAATTGGCATGGTGTCATCGAAATAATTATTTTATAATTATTATATTTAATGTAAATTAATTTGTAATAGCAGCTCAATCGAGTACAGGTGGACAGGGTTACAAAAAATGTAACTGCAAAGCGACAAAAGAGCAGTGCTGTACTAAACGCTGTTCTTGCTTTAAAGCAAATATTATATGTGGTTCTCGATGCCACCATACCAATCCGTGCAAAAATAAATAATTTGTTAATTTTTTTTGTTATCACAATAAATAATTTTTTTTTTCATTGAGCAATATTTTACTGTAAATGACGAAATGGCGGTGGATATTAAGCTGACTAATAATAAATGTAAAATTTGTTTTTTTATTGGCCGCATTAAATAAATTATTTTGGTATAGATGAAATGAATTTATTCATTTAGCTATTTTACTCTAAATGTCCAAATGGCGGTGGACAGTAAGCTAAGTGTCGGACATTTAGCTTACTGCTTATACAATTAGACGATATCGACGTGTATTCGTCTAACTGTCAGCAGTTAGCTAACTGTCTGGACACTTAGCTTAATGTCGGATTCGTCTAAGTGGCCACGACATATATATAGCTTAAAGTTGGGGTAACTTGGTGTGAGTGGTAGATATCTTTGATTTGTTGGTTGTCTTACTAAGGGATATCAAATGGTTAAAAACTTTTAAAATGAAACTGTATATTCTTTTATACCCCAGCATGAAAGCTTAAAAAAAAGTTTACAGTGGTTCTTATACAGGGTTGCCACAAAAAATTAATTTTGTTTTTTCCCTGACTTTTCCCTGATTTCCAGACAAAATTTTTACTTTTTCCCTGACCCTAAAGAATATTCTGATTCACTCTAAAAATTAATTATTATCTAAAATTTTAACTGAAATTCATATTTAAATCAATTTTTATTAGAAATTTCTACGAGAATTCAATTATTTAAATATAAAAGTAAATAATTTATTGAATAAATGAATTTTTCTCAAAATTGAATTCTTATAAAGAATTTTATCAAGAAATTTTTAAATAATTGAATTATTTCGACGAATTTTAATGAAATTTTCAAGAATAATTACATTTTTCGAGGAATTAGATTAAAATTTGATTAAAAATATTTAATAAACATTGAATTTAACGATCATTCCGAGTCAGGTTTTGATTAAAAATAGTTGAAATTCTGCGATGAGTTTTATTATTTAAATTTTGATTAGAATTTTTTTTCAAATTTTTGAACATAATTGAATTTTAGCGAAAAATTTTATTACTTTTGAAAATAATTGAATTTCTGCAATCATTTGTAACTTCTCCAAAATTCAATTTTTGCCAGTACTTTAATAAAAATCCCTGACTTTTCCCTGAATTTCCTGATTTTCCTGACCTGTGGCAACCCTGTTATAGTTTTTTGGGTAACTGATTACGAATTTAATGTCAGTTTCTCAAAATTCAAAGTGGTCGATCTAATATGGTGGACAAATTTTTGAAAATGTTCCACAATTGTTTAAAATTTATTACTCGGGGGTTTTTTGGGGTCGTTGATTACAAATCCAGTGTTATATTTAAAAATACTCAAAATGGCGGATCCAATATGTCCGAATAAATTTTTACAAGTTGATTAGGTTCCTTTGAAAATTGTTACTTTAGAACGTTTAGGTTTAGGTCTGAAGTTACTTAAACACGGTTCGGCAACTCGCCTAAAATGGAGAGCAACAAAGTGTGTAGTAGACTTTTTTTTAACGAGTCTGGCAATTTTTAATCAGTTGTTAACCCTCCATCCGTCGCATGGTGAGAAGTTTCCTTACCCAGTTTCTTTTTTTATTTATAACTTTTAAAATACAAAAAATTATAATTTCATATTCTCAGTACCTTTTACAGCACTCTTCTTTTTTACATTAAAACAATTTTTGTGTTTTTTTATATTTAAATTTTTTTGTTATTGAATTTGAAAGCAGCAAATGTCGGGGATTTTTGACGCAAAGTGAGGAAACTTCTCACCACGCGACTGACCGCGTATACTCGATTTCATTTGTCATTAATTTCTTATTTAAATAATTAACAGGAAATAAAAGTTAATTTTACTGCCAATAGGTTGTTTAGAAATTCTAATGAACGTTCAAGAAAAAATTTGGCATTTTACAACAAGTTTGGACTAATTTATGAGGGTGAGAATTTTCCTCACCTGCGACGAATCGCGTTACAAAAAAAGATGCGACGGATGGAGGGTTAAGCAAATACTTATAATTATATTGAAAGAGATAGGAAGGTGGAGTAAAAAATGTAAATTTGAATAGAATCGTGAAATGAGGAAAGGCAAGTTCTGAATGAATTAAAGAGGAGGGTATTGACTATAAGTGTTAGAGTTGAACATTAAAGATTAAATTGTTACCTTTCAATTTGTCTATCGTTGCCATAATTTCCTTCTCTGCATTTGTGACAATAGGCGTTACTTGATAGTCCCCTTTGGATTCCAAATTTTGATGAATCGAAATGCTGCTTAACAAATCATCGTTTAAACTATCGATTTCCAATCTTGAGTCATCCTTGTCTCTTGGTGAGGTAATTATAGGCTCAGATGTATCTTTGTTCGTATCTTCTTCACTAGATTCTGAAGAATCATCACTTGTATGCTTTTCATCTACATAATATTCATCAACACAAGTTTGACGATCATCAATCCTTTCATCTTTATCATCTTGCTCAATAAATGATTGTATTTCGTTAACTTTTCCAAGAGTATACCTCTCATCCTCTGATTTTTGAGAATCGTTTAAATCATTTTCATCTGTTTGTGAAATATTAAGATTCTCCTCTAAAATTGTAAACGTTTTCATAGGATTTTCACAATTCTCCGATTTTGAACTTGAATTTTCATGAGATTTCTCTAATGTTTCTAATTTACCTTCAGCTATTTCTACTAAATTGTCTAATTGCTCACCTTCTGAACTATATTGCTCCTCTGTCGATTCTGAATATTCCCTAATTTCGAAATCATTTGTTAAAATATTGTTGACTTGTAGAATTTGTGGTTCCACTGTAACTGAAATTTTAGGTGAGAATAATTTTTGTATCGACTCTCCCATGTCGTCTTCCACTTCAGGTAATGGAATATTTGTTAAAAGGGATGATTTCGCAGTCTGTGTGGTGTCGAGAATGCGGTTTGAGCTTAGGTTTGATTTCATTGGAATGGAAGGTGAAAATTCATCCTTTTTTGTTGAACTCAGTATATCAGAATTCTTTTCAATGAACCACGTTTCATCGTTTGGTGATTGTTCTAAATTTTGTTCCGAATTTAATTCCAAATCATTCGAACCATTTGTACTTACAGTTTCGTTTGAGTTTAGAATCTCGCTAATTACTTCTTTTTCCGAATTAGATGTAATTTTTTCGACATTTATTAATTTGTCTCCAAAATTTAATAATGAATCAGATTCTATTTTCTCCACGCTCTTTGATTGATCTTCGACATTTGGTATTTCTTCTTCAGATTGTGATTTTTCGATTTCTCGAGAAGGAATTATTTGTTCGTCTCTAAATGGACTTGAAAATTCAAGTGAATCAAAAATTGGTGAATCTTTTTCTTTAATGAAATCAACACAACTTTCAACGTCGCTAAATTCTGGAGACGAAACTTTCGATTCGTATGTGGTTTTCGTCGATTTCTCACTTAATTTATTTTCTTCTGAATTCTCCAATATCGCTGTATACTCTTCTGTGTTACTTTTTTCTTGAATTTCTTGACAGTTGCCATTATTTTTCACACATTGGCTTCTTGGTAAATTTTCTAAATTTTCACTTGTATTTTGAAGTTTATTAAATATTAATGTTTCATTATTTTCGATAAATTTATTTTCCGAATTATTCGAATGTTCTTTCAAAAACTTTGATATTTCATTATCGTACATGGCACTTGTATTTTCAGACACACTTTTACTTTCAGCAGTTTCTGATAAAATTTCCGAAATTGATTTCGTATCATCCTCCAATGAAAGTAAATCACTTGACAAAATTTTGCTTTTCTTTTGTAGATTGTCTAAGCCTTCTTCAAAAGTTTGATGAGCTTGAATTTCTAAAGTTTTCATATGATCGCATATTATCGATTTCTCAATTTCATTTAGTATCTCTTTACTCTTTGCTTTAAAGTCAATTTTTTTCGATAACTTGTCCTCGAAACTTTCATCTATTTTATCATCATTGGAAATAATATCGTCAACTTCATTAATACTGTCAGCGTCATCAATAACATCGGTTTTTGTTAATAGAGATACAGATAAATTTTTATTCAATTCAAAATTTGGTTCTTGAAAAGATTGCTTCTGGCTGCATGTATTTTCACTCTGATTGAGGGTTGTTAATTTATTAATTGACTTTTTGCTACTAATCTGAAGCATCATTTCTGAAAGTGTTTTAAGATCACTTTCCAGAACACTTATATCGTCATTTAAATTTTTTCCATTTGCTCCCAAGGAATCCAATTTTTTCGAAAATGATAAAGAAATATTTTCCGAAGAATTTGTTGGTATTTCATTTTCAATGGAATATGCCACTGAATCCAAATATTTGTCTTTCTCTGTGTTACTTAATTGATTTTCTTTTGTTGTTGATTTTTCTACAATATTGTGTGAATTATTTTTAGACTCGGAACTATTTGTAACTTGAAGATGTGAATGATTTTTTGAATGATCTAAGTGTTGATTACTCCTGCGTGATGAAGAATTAAATTCACTCCTAGATTGACAAGATTTATTTGTGTCTTCATTGAATGATTTTAGATTTTCAATTTCCTCGAGAGTTCGTTGATTCAATTCGTTACTGATGGGAAAATTTGAATGCTTCGTGATCTCGTGGTCATTTAAACGGTTTCTCAATAATTTCGTACTTTGAGCAATTTTATCTTGAATATCTTCTTCAGATTCCGGTTGCGGCAATAAATCACTGCTTTTACAAATGTCATGAATCTTTTTAATGGGAATTTTCGGTACTCTAAAGTCGGAAACTGATTTTGATTCAATTGGCATTTTTTCACAATTTTTCATACTCTCCTTCTTCGTTTCTAATGTTTTGCGCATTTCATGGATAGTTGCATCGTATTTCTATTTAAAAAAAGCAAAAAATTAACATTTAATTGGATATTAATAAACCTATTTTATGAAGAAATTTGATGAAGTAAAGTAGAAAATTTACCTTAATTTGATTGAGTAAACTGACTTCCATAGCACGAAGCCTCTGTTTCGCTTGTCTTTTGGCTTCTTTCTTTAATTTCGCCATCTCTGCACGACGATCTGCTAACTTTTGCGCCAAAGCATCAATTCGTCCTTCTACATCACTAGCCTCGGATGAAACGCTAGTATCTATAAAATGTCATTATTTCATTATTTCTTAACAGAAATAGTTTATGGACGTTTTTAACTGATCGTAAAATCTATTTCTAGTTTTCTAGTTTTTCAGATAGTTAATAACTTTAATAATTTAAAATATTTTCTAAATAATTTACAAAAATCAACCTCTATAAAAAGTTTCAATTTTCTTCAAACAATCGTTAACGTTTGTCATTGGATAAACATTTAGAAAAAACTAAAAAAGAATACAACTTATGTGAAAAATAGTTGAGGGAATTTTGATTATGATAAACATAAGATACTAACCATGATAAAAAAGTGCTTTTGAAGTTGCATTAACAAGTTTATAGGCAGCTTGTTCCATGCGTGCCACGCGACTTTCTTCTTCACGAAGTCTAGTGTGCCAGGCGATCCACTCTTCAACGCAACTTCTGCGCGAAGCGAGTGCAGCTTCACGTGCATTTAAAATTCTAAAAAATAAAGCAATCAAATCATTATATTACCTTTTCATATTTTTAAAAACTAAAAGTTGAAAAAAGTCGAAAAATATTAATTTTAGAAAACTAATTCTGATCTCCATAACAACATCACTGAACAAAAATAACTAATTTTGAGAAGAAAAAAAGAAAACAAACGAATCAAAATATTGACAACATTGTTTTTTTCAGACAATATCTCTTAGTTAAGTACAAACTATATAATGCACATAGCCACTACAGAGATTCTATTTTTACAGTGGCTCACATCGTGGTGAACACACGTTTTGCGACTATTATTAGAAATCAAAAGCCTGGGAAAGAAAGTTTAACTTAACAAATTTTTTTATTAATATATTTTTATAATTTCTTTTTAATTTGCATTTCCTTTCATCGAAATTAAGAAATTCACAATCAAACGTCATAAAGAAAGCAAGGAAGTTTTTAATGACATATCAGTCGAAAATAAGTTTTATTAGAAAATATTTTTTAAATAAATTGTTTTTGTTAATCTTTTCAAAAGGCCTTTTTGACTTAATGGTAAACCATATTCTTTGAAACATTAAAAAGTATAAAAAAATATTATCACTTTGTTATAAAAAAACCAAAAAATCTAATATTAAAAATTATTGAAATTATTTAATATCAAGAATAATTTTAACAAATTATCGAGGGGCAAACAACTAAAGAATTTGGTGTACATCTACTACAATAATAATTTAGTAATTTACGGTAATTCATGGTAATTCACATTAGTAATTCAATACAAGAGTACACCATAATTCACGAGTTGTTCACCCCTTGCAAATTATTTATCTATAAACTAAATTTCACAATCGTACTAGATTTTCTGAATTTGTTAACTTTTCTTTCTTATTGAAAATACAAGTAAAAAATTATTATTACTAAAAGCGCATTTTCAAGTTTTTAATAGATAAAATTTTCAAAAAACAGTTTTAGTTTGAACAAATTAAATCATATTTCTACTTATTTGTCTACTTATTCAAAGTTCGAATACAATTTTCTAATAATTACAAATTTTTAAACATAAGTATTTATACGAACAAAACCGACAAATAATATAATTTTATTATAATTGAATTCCTGCAAAGACTTATTATTTAAATGAAAATAATTGACTTCTTGCAAATTTTTTCGACGAATTTAATTAAAATTGTATTGAAAATAATTCAATTCTTATGTAGAATTTTTTTTAAAAATAATTGAATTCTTTCGAGAAATTTTATTGAAAGTGTATTTAAAATAATTGAATTTCCGCGAAGAATTTTACTATTTATGAAAATAATTGAATTCGTGCAAAGATTTTTATTAAAATTTTTGAAAATAATTGAATTGTTTTAAAGAATGTGATTAAAGGTTTTCAAAATAATATATAATTATTAAATTAAATTAACCTTTAAAGTGCTAAGTGTTGAAAAATCACGCTCAGTGCTAACCCCGGTCTGTCAGACCGCTATTCCCTTTTGACAGTTTTTTAGTCATTTATAATTTTTAAAAGACAACTATTATAAATATTTTTTACTTTTTAACAAAAAAAGTCATTTCTGTATTATGCATTTATTTATTTTATTTATTTTATAAATGCAGTCTATGAGAACTATCAGTAGAACTAGCTGCGCGTCAAGTTGCGCAGACGTCACTCATGGGAATATACTGGAATATACTTTCACTTAAAGCTAACCCCGGTCTCACAGACCGCTATACTTCAAATATTTATTTATATTACAAAATTTAACGAATAAAAATTTTTGAAAAAGTTGTCTCCTAACAGATTTTCATAAAATATGAAGCTACTAAAAAGTTCAAGTTCTTATTATACATTGAAAAAAAGTTTCAAGCAAAGAAAATTTTAATAGCGGTCTGTCAGACCGGCATAGCACTTTAAAGGTTAAAGTTAAATTGAATATTTTCTTTTTTTAAATGCTGTTGAACAACAAAATTCAAAATTTTCTTATGAATTGTAGAAATTTTATAGTTTTCCAATACTTTTGATAAAATTTGATAAAATCCCTGACCTGTGTCAATCCTGCAAAAATTCAGTGAAGTAAACATTTTTATCCTTGATTTCTTTAAAAACAATACTTTGTTCAAATAATATAAAAACACAATAATTATGTTTTTAATTAATAAATTTTGGTGGTATAAAATATTCTAATAAATATTCTTCTTGATTTTATAATAAAAATTCAATAAAGAGAATTTTAATAAATAAAATTTTTTTTAAATAATATAAATGATTCTTACTGTTCGAGTTTCTTGGACGTTTTAATACGATGATCGTGTGATCGAATAACAACAGATCTGGAATAACTCTTTTCACTGTCGCCTGAACTGTGACGGGAAATTGTCAATGTACTCACTTGAGATCTTGTTGACAAATTACCAACTTTATCCTTTTGGGAAAAATTGTTTGCTTCTTCACCCCTTTTATCTAGTGCATCGAAGGTCTCAATGTTTCCTCTGTCCTCTGAATCGCTGGTAATATCTCTTAGAAGTTGATAATTTTTGTCATTCACTTCCTTTGAGTGTTTCAATAAAGCATGCAAAGAATTTTGACTCTCACTAAAGTCGAATTTTTCCAAAATTGAATTATGATAATTGTCATCTGATTGTTCGGTATCTAATTTCGAACGTTTATTATGATGTCCAGAAAGTTCTTGGCAAATTTGTAAATCGCTTTTTGATTTTAAGGTATTATCCAACGAATCATCGGCTACTTTTGTCTTCTGATTTTTGTAAACTTTACGCTTGGAATTTGGCTTCCCGTCTGGAGTGTGTTCAATTTTTTTAAAAGTGCCTTTATCTGCAGACACGTCCTTCTCAATTTTCTTTGAATATTTCGAATTTATTTGTAAAAATTCGTCAACAACGGCTGATGTTTGTCCCTTCTTTAGTCTATCATTAAGATCAGAATCGGAATTTATTCTTTGTGTTCGATTTTTCAAAATATCATGATCTACACTTATATTTTTCGATTTTCTCGAATCTGTATCAGAATCAGGTATCTTCTCACTAGATTTTGGCGAACAAAGATTCTCACTTTCTTTACTCGATTCAGGCAGTTCACAAAGATAATCGCGTTTTAATTTCGAGTGCAATTCAATTTGACGTAAAACATCGCCTCCGGGCATTTTCTCTTCAAATTTGCGAGATTTAATATCATATTTGGCATTTTTAACAGGCTTTACAATATATGGTTTACAAATGTTGGATACAGTTTCGCCATTCTTAACATTAATAGTCTCCAAATTATCGCTATTCCATTTATGAAACTGAAAATAAACATTTTAAAAATAATTAAATAAAGCCAGATTTTAAAGAAATCTTGTAAAGATAATTTAAGAAAAATACCTCAGTCGTAACGCCATCAACATTCACTTTTAAAAACTGTTTATTACTTTTTTGAAAATTAGTATCGCATGTCTTGAGCTTCATGTCCAGTTGAGATCTGTCTAATTGCGATTTATCTGAATCAACTAATGAGCTCATGGAACTATTACTACGAATATCGTAACCCTTCATTGGACCTGATAAACGTCGTGGGGATTGACAGTCTGCACTTCTCTTGAGTTTAGTTAAAATATTTTTCGTCGACATTTCAGGATTAAACATATCTTTATGTTTTTGTAACATAAGTTTTCGTTCCTGGCTCGCTATTTTGTGAAGTTCCTTTAACCTGTTAGAACATAAAAAAATTTAACAAACATACAAAAAACACTTTCCAAACTGACAAAAAATTATATTAAAATATATTTTGCATTTTAATAAGTAATCTTAATGCTATTTTTAATTTTCTATTACAATTATCTTTTAATTTAATTTAATTTAATTTTAATTACTACAGAAAAAAATTATAGAAAAATTGAAATTATTGCGACATTTATATTAACAACATATTATGCCAAATTGACAAATACGCTTTCACAACTAAAATCAATCAAATTTTTTGAAAAAAGCAGAAAAAAGACAATTATATATTATAAAAGTTGTAACAATATTGCAATATCACAAATCAATTTTTGTAAAATTACATGCGAATTAAAAAAAACAGAAAATTATGAAATATTCAAAATAACATTTACAGAAAAACATTTGAAATCAGATTTAACAAAATTATAAAAGAAATAGAACAATCTTTTTATACAAAAACACTGACATTTGCAAAACTTACAATTTTTAAAAATTTTAGGTTAATTATAATCATGATAACAATCATGAAAAGAAATGATAGAAAAATTTTCAACAATTCACTCACGCAGATAATTCATATCTTCTTTTCATTCCTCTCACTTTTCTTATCATAAATATCTTTAACCTTAAAGTTGTTTTAAATAGTAAGTTAAAATAGTGTTTCAATGATAAAAATCAATATGGTTACAATTTCTAATTATAGAAATTAAAAGGAACAATTGTTCCCTTTTTGTAAGTGATAATTTCTTCAAAAGTATAAGATTTCGTTAGTTTCCATTCAATATGATAAAAATCATTGAAATTTAAGTAATTTTTATTCTTGACCTATTATTTCAACTAATATTTATGACAGAATTTATTTAAAAAAATTATTATTAAACACAAATTTTTATTTACAGTAGTTTTTTTTTAAATATATTAACTTTAATTATTTTCTTTTTAAGACATTGAAAACTATTAAAATTTTGCAAAAATGATTCTAAAACAAAAAAGATTGTATTAATTTTTTAATTGTTTACTATATAAACATAACAGGCTTTGCACTCAATAATTAATTTTAAAAAAGTAACTCGTTTTCGTCGATCACAAAAATAACAAAAATTCGATTCTCTAAAATTTTTCTGACATTTTCCTGATTTCCATAAAAAATATTTACTTTTTTCTGGTAATAACTTAAATTCTAAATTCTTATGAAATTCAATTATAATTTTCCAAACTTTTAGGTAGATAGAATTCTTCGAAAAATCGATTATACCTACATATTTAAAACTAATTTTTAAAAGTAAAAAAATAAATTTCTTTAAAATATTAAATTTGACTAAATTTCCAATTGATTGAAAAAAAACAAATATTTTTCATTTATACGAGAATTTAAGTAAATTCAAAAAATTCTAATTAGAATAATTTTTCAAAAGATGAATTTTTTTCATAATTTCTAAATTAAATTATTCATTTTTCATATTCATAGGTACTTAAATATTATCGTTGAATAAATTTTAAAAATACTTATTTATTTTTCCAGGAGAATTAAAATTATCCTAAATAATTTTAATGTAAAAGTTTTTTTTAAATTTAATTACTTCTAAAAATTCTTACTATAACGCATTTAGGTTATTTAACTAAAATTCATTTTTGAATCAAATCTTATTAGGAAGTTCTATAATAATTTAATTATTTAAAAACAAAAATAAATAACTGATACAATAAAATCAATTATTTCTTAAAATTGAATTTTCATAAAGGATTTTATCAAATTTTTGAAAATAATTGAGTTCTTTCGAAGAATTTTAATAAAATTTTTAAAAACTATTACATTTTTCAAGGAAGTTATTTAAAATTGCATTAAAAAAAATTGAAATCTTACAAAGAATTTTATTATCTTTGAAAATAATTGAATTTTTGCAAAGAATTTTATTAATTCTTTTTTAAATAATTCAATTTTTTTGAGAAATTTTATTAAAATAGTAGATATTGAAAATATTTGAATTTCTGCGAAGAATTTCATTATTTGTGAAAATAATTGAATTGTTTCAAAGAATTTTATTAAAATTTTTGAGAATAAATTTTTTTATTCAACTATTAGCAGATTTAAATTAGTGCAAATTTTCAAAAAAAAAGAGAAAAAAGTAGCTTTTAGTGTAACAAAATTAGAAAAAATGGACCCAAATAGTAGCTAATCGTAAAAAAGTACATAGTAAATAGTATGTTTTAGTGGATGAGTATGAAGCCTGCAATAATCATTCTTAATTAATCCAAAATCTAATAATTATTTACTTTTATTATTATTATTATAGATTATATTATGAATTAATAAAAATCATTACTAACTGTATTTAATAAATGACTTTTCGCTTTTGATTTATTTTAATTTTACTAATAAATATTTTTAAAAATCTATTAATTTATTAGTGAATTTTAAAAATTTACGTGCCCTTCTAGGATCCACCGGCTCAAATAATATAACCTCCCTCTCTCCTCTTACAAATTTTGTAATACTATTTTTGCAAGAAAATTTGAAATATTATTTTATTTTACATGTATAGTAAAAAAATTAAATCTTACTGAAATATTAGTACAATCTTATTACTAAGAACTCATTTTTTGCGAAATTTGAATAAATTTTAATGACCGGGATCACAGTGATTTTTTCATACAATATATTGGGTAAAAAGGGGGATTTTAACTTTCAAAAAGGGAATTCGGTTTAAGAAAAAATTGAATTTTTAAATATAGTAAAAAAATTATTATTATTACATATAATAATTTTCGTATTTTCATTCATTCATTCTGTCCGCAGTTTGAAGTTAGTTTTTGTGTATGCTTTTGTTTTTTCTTTTTAAAAACACTTTGCCTGACAGATCGAAATTATACAGTTTTTCGATTTGTCAATCTCAATTTTTATTGTTTACGAAGAAAAAAGGTTAAAAGATAGTTATTTTATAAAATAAGGTAAGAAATTTTCGTAATGTTGATTTATCAATAATATTTTTGTTTATTTTTTAAAATTTTTAGTTTCTTTTGGAAAAAAATTTGTGTAATTTATGTTCTTTAATCACAATTTTTATTCTTTTTTAAATTAATAAAAAAAAATTTGTAGGTAGAATTTGTGAATTTCATAATTACAATTTTTATTTTTTTATGTGTATAAAGATTATTTTATATTTTACATAGCTAAAAAGCGCGCGTGTAGTTTCTCTTTCTAATGTTAATAAATATTTAACAATCATATGGCTATTAACAATTCACATTTTTTAGTAAAAAAGCAAAATTTAATTTCATTTGAAGAATTTCTTTAATAAGATTTAATTTTTGAAACTTCTAAAAATGAATTAATTTCAGTTTCTTTCAGAAATTAATGGAAAAATTTGCATAATTTCTTTATCTTTATTTAAAATCGAAGAAAAAAATAATTAAATTTAGACTATTTATATATCATCATCAACTTTTTTTTTAAAACTTCTATTTTGTAATTAATTTTGCCAATCATATTGTTTTAACAATATTTGTATAGTATTTTTTTTGCATAATTTCTATGTATTTATCACAATTTTTTTAACAAAATCAAAATATTATTTTTTTAACAAAGCAAATTTTTTCATTCTTTTCTATTTTAAAAAATAAGTGTTGTTAAAAAATTCTGTCTGGCAGAACGAATTTTTATATTTTCTTTTATTTATTTCTAAAAAAAGTCGAAAATAATTTAACAAAATTTTAAAGGTTATTAAAAAAAAATTTTAAAATTTGAGTAATTTCTTAATTTTTTAAACATAATTTTTAATAAAATTTTGATTTTTTTAGAAATAGATGAAAAAAATTATCATAATTTCTATAAAATGACCAAGAATTTTTTACAACGCCCCTAACAAAAACTACACTTTTAATTGTTGTAAACAATATTAATTAACAAATAGTTAGCTTTGATTCCTCTCCACTAAAGAATTTTTTTCACATTTTTTTTTTAATTTAAATTTATTTGAAGAATATATTTGTCCTTTTTGTTTAAAAAATATTTTATTTAAATTGTTATAAACAATATTAATTAATATCAAATAGTGAATTTTGCATCCTCTTCACAAAAATTTTTTTTATGTTTACTTTTAAATTTATGTTCATTCAAAGAATATAAGAATATAAAAAATATAATTACTTTTCTTAAATAGGCTGTGAAATTTTTTAATATTTGACAAAAATTCAAAAAACTTATTTTTTAAACAAAAAGCATATAATTAAATTCTTTATAATTTAGGTTCCCTGACTACTAAAAACATCCCCATTAATTTTTAGCAAACCTGTTTTGAGTTAATAATTTTTTCTTAAATGATGCATAAATTTGTTATTATAAAAAATGTATAAAAAGTATAAAAGTGTTTTTGGTTCGTTGTAAACTACAGATTTTTATAAATGTTTTGACGGTTCCAAAAATCTAAAGAAATTCAATTCACGGTTGACGCGTTTTTTTGACTCTATGATAATAAATGTTTTGTCTCAATTAACTAGTTTTTTCTGTAATTTCTTTTTTAAATTTAATGCATATCTCCCATTGTATTATATTAATTTTTATTTTCTAATCATTCTAAAAAATGTTTATTACTTTAAAAATAGAAAATAAAATAAAATAGAAAAGCAGCAAACTTTTTTTCTCTATTTTTAAAGAAAAATTTGAATATTTTCAAAAAATTGTTATTGAGAAAGAGAAATTAAACAATTTTCTTTTCTTTTAAAAAAAATAATATATAATAATATAATCTTGTAATAATAATACTTGACAAATCAAGATCACGCAACTTTTTTCCAATTTTAATAGATACAAAAAAATTAAAGTTTTTAACCAAATGTTGTTTAAGGTATTTGTCGCGTAAATTCGTTTTCGTCAGATTTTTTTTAAATTTCACATAATTATTCTTTGGATATTTATCTACAAAATAAGGCCTATTAAAATAAAATTGACCGTCTGTAAGTCTCAAAAAATGAAATCAAAGTTTTGATTTTTAACATGTAAGGTATAGGAAAACCATATGAAAACCACAGATTTTTAATTTTTGCACTTATACTAATCGTCAGATTTTTTAGAAAAACTAAAGTTTTATCTATTGAACCAAAATGAACTTTTATAAAAAAAATGAAAATTTTTCACCGTCTTGTTTAAAAGATATTTAACATCAAACTTGAAAAATTATTTTAACATTTACTGTAAATGACAGATGAATTCGTAAACGTGGCAATAGCGCTTGTTAAATACTACAGCTTGTCTGCTACTTTTGGCGCGAAATTTTAAAGACGGCCATACGCCAAACTTGCGACGTTGCCACGATCGTTTTTCATGCGAGAGGTTATGAATATACATTGAGAACATCTGTGTGTCAAACTGTACGTCCGCAAAAGTTTTTCGGAAACTCGCATTCATAATCGTTTCATAAGTACAGTCAACGGATACAAACTTTTGACAGTGACCAGTAGCGCGACAAATACCTTAACAATTAATCAAAATTATAAATTTTTTTCATTTATTTCTCAAAGAATTTCAAAAATTATTTAACGGAATGTTAAATATTATTCAGAAAAAGGTAAACAAATTTGAATAGGGTCAGTTGGGGTAAATAGAAACAGATTTGTTAAGTTTCACCAATGACAAAAGTTTTTTCTTTTAAATTGGAATACTTTCGGTTTTCTTGTGTATTGAGTTATTATTTCACTTCCGTGGAACAATTTTATGGCGAAGAAAAAAATATGGGTATCATTAAATCGCAATAATCAACTGTTTCTATTTACCTCTAAATTTTTCAACTTTGCAAAAATTTAGGGGTAAATAGAAACAGTTTTGATTATTTCTTACAAAATTTAAGACAAAATTAATTTCAAGTATGGAAATGTTAAAAGATACAAAGAATTACATAAAAAATTGTGTTATTTATGGGTGATTCTCCGCGTAGCGCAGAACTTGGTTTTTTTCATGTTGTAATGGAAAAATAATAAATAACTTTCATATATTTTTACAATTCCAACGTAAAAAGGTTATCTATATGTTTAGAAACAAAAACCAATAATTACTTTTGTATCTAATATTATAATTTTTCATAAATAAGCGGTTTTAAGGCTGAAAACGTCAAATTTTTACCTGTCCCCATAGGAAGTTTAGAAAAAAAAGTTAATAATTTTAGTAATATGCAATAATAAATACAATTACTATTGACATTTTAGTATTGTCTACTTTAGTACAGTTGAATAAAAAAAATTTTTTTTTAAAATTCATTTTATATATGTTTTTTTCAGTTTATGCTTGACAGCAAATTTGGATGCTATTTATTATTTTATTAACAAACAGTGAATTATTTAAATGAAAATGAAATGTTAACTTAAAATTACTTTTGTAAACACAAGAAATAACTTCCTTAAGTTAATTCAGGAAAAAGAATCAATGTTCTAATTGATTTATTCATTTTTCACTCATTTTATGTTGGGAATTTGAAAAGGGAATCACAAAATAGTCTCCACCGGCATCCACCGACCCTTAAATATTTTATTACAAATTAAACAATTATTTATAAAAAAGGTTAAATGAAGCGTAGTTATATTGTTTTAGTCAATACAAATGAAGTCCATTTGAAACCGATTGAAAATTAATGATATTTTTTTTAAAAAAATAAAAATAACTGAAGGCGATTGAAAAAAGTTTCCACCGACCTTAGTCTCCACCGGCATCAGAATTTCCACCGACCTTTGTATTACGAAGAACCTAGTGCAAATGTAGTGTTATGGTGCCACATATATAAGGAATAAAAAAAACCTATTGCTCAGAAAAATTTACCATAAATTAATTAAATAAATTTCCATAAATTACCACGAAAATTTTTATAAATTACCGCAAAAATTTCCATAAATTACCGAAATAAAAATTTTAAATTGTGATTTCTACTTTGAATATTTTTAAAAATTACCGACAAAATTTCTTTAAATTACCTTACAAATTGCCATAAATTTCCATAAATTACCGCGAAAATTTCCATAAATTACCAAAATCCAAATTTTTAATAATAATTTAAATTTTACATATTTTTATGAATTATCGCAAAAATTTCCATAAATTTCCAAAAATTTCCATAAATTACCAAAATCCAAATTTTTACTAATAATTTAAATTTTACATATTTTTATGAATTATCGCAAAAATTTCCATAAATTTCCAAAAATTTCCATAAATTACCAAAATCCAAATTTTTACTAATAATTTAAATTTTACATATTTTTATGAATTATCGCAAAAATTTCCATAAATTTCCATAAATTACCATAAATTACCGAAATAATAATTTTTAAATGAGATTTATGATATAATATTGTTTAAATTACCGCAAAATTTTTTTTTGACAGAATGTGTCCAAACAGTGAATTAGTTAATTACTACACTTGTTTACAACAAAAATTATAAATAATTTTTCCGGCCCGCTATGGATTTTTCTTTCTAAAGCCTTTATCTTCAAAAAAATATATTGATATTAATCATAACGAAAAAAAAAATTTTTTTAATTTCATAAACCAAATCGTGCGCTACGCGGAGAATCACCCTTAAATATAATAATTAAAACTAATAAATAATAATGCATTACATAAGTTTAAAAATAAATCATGCCAAAAGTTGAAACACATTACCCAAATAAAGGTTTGTTCTCTCCTATTCTCTCTCATTCTTTCCCGTTATCTCTCTTATTATAGTGTGGTATTTGATAGAAATAATTTTCTTATTTATGTTTTAAGAAATATTATTGAAATTTCTGCTGTTTCTATTTACCCCGAATTTCCAGTTTTTAGGGGTAAATAGAAACAGTCTCCTACTTTTTATTAAAGTTTGCAAAATGAAAAAATCAAAGTTGATTTTTGTTATAGTATTAATAAGAGATAATTGTAAATTTTAGTATGAATTTTTAGTTTATTTTTTTACAGTGTGCGTACTAAAATAAGTCTGATTTTATTTGTAAAGATTAGAAATACTACGATAATAATTGTTTTGATGCAATTAACTATTTTTTTTTTAATTTAATGATGAAAAAGAATGAAAATATAAATTGTAATTTTAATTCGTGACCAATTGTATTCCTTTAATAATGGAAATAGATAGGGTAAGTGCGGGTATAGTCGGACAGTACTAGTAGTCGGACACTTTCGTGTTTTTTGTCAAATAAATAATAATGCATTGTGATAATTACTTTAAAAAGTATACTAGACGAATGTGTGAAGTTTATATTTTATTAAAATAGTGTTATTTTCGAAAATAATTAAACAAGAAATATTTTATTTAATGTTTTAAAAATCATGGTGTCCGACTATAGATACAACCATTTTCGAGTAGCGCGATGAGTGGCACAAAGTTTTGTTGATAATTAATCATAAATATTAAAACTTATAGGGTTTAAATATTATATTAATAACTTCTAATATGCTTTAATTCCATTTTCCAGCAGATAGCAATTAAAAAATTATCTGTTTTACTTTATAAATCCAAAATATCTGACAGATGTCCGACTATAGAAACAAGGGGAAAAAGTGTCCGACTACTAAAGCATTCGTAATTTTTTATTAAAATGTTTATATTTTATTAAATACTCAACTATTTGTAACAAATTTATATGATTTTTAATCCTGAAGAACTCCTTTAATTAATAATGTAATTATAAACACAGTAGATATTTGCTATTTCAAGAAAAAAAGCATAATTTAAGATTGTATCCTTAAGTGTCCGACTACTAGTGCATTTACCCTATACAATTTATTTTAAAGATTAATTTTTTATTTTTTCTCTTAATTACAAATCTTTTTTAAATCAGATGTTTTTTAAAATATATTTTCTGTTAATTATTGATATTTTTTTCAATCTTTTTCCGTAATTTGTAATTTTTTTTAAATTTTTAATCCAAATTTTTATTACAACGCTACTTTTATATTAAAATTCCATGAATTTGACTATAGGTATCCGAAGTAAATTGAAGTTAGAAAGTAGTAAAATTTACTTCGAACTTGGTAAAATTTACTATTATTATTGAATATTAGTATTTTATTATTATTTATTTATTGTTTATTGATTGAATTAATTATTTCCATTATCCTAAGTTGAATAATTTTTATTAATTTATAATATCCATTATAAATTTTATTGGAATCTAGTAAAATATACTTTGTAGTAAAATTTGTTCTCGAAATAGTAAGATTTGATATAGGAATTCCAAACACTTTGGGGTTTAGTTCGTAAATAGTAAAAGTTACTGTATATTTTTTGTTCCTTATACGAAAAAATTTCTAAGTTTAAAAATTCTGTAAAATTTCATAAAAAGAATTTAAAATTTAAAAATATCAAAATTTTTCCAAAGTTTGCAAAAAGTAGAAATTTTTTTCTTCAATAACTAATAAAAATTTTTTTAAGGGGTGTTACGGCCGAACTCCGTAACTTTTTATGTTGTTAATATCTTTTTAATTATACTTAAACTAAAATTACGTGCAACAATAAATTACACACAACATGAGATTTTGTTAAACATCATAAAAACATTTACACAAAAACAACCCTTTGTAATTTCACAAAAGGGACATTCTTCTTTTTGAATATTTTAATCCAAAATATTTCATTCGGATAAAAATCTAGTTATATATAAATAATAGATTTAATGGAATTTAACATTCCTTTAAGTTTCACAATTTTGAGGTGAAAAACCTGAGAATATAATACGATACTTCTTAATAAATTCCTTTTCTTGGGCAAACAGTTTGTTGACCCTTTTGAGGAATAGTTAGAAAATATGAAAAGTAAATTGCTCAATATAAGGAGTGGTGCATCTAAGTCACTGAACTCAGATCACGCCACTACCTAAATCTGCAACAGTCAAGTGTAATAAACTTAATATACGATTTCCTCACTAAATCGTCTTTCAATAAAATTGATTGACACTGGAAAATCTGGGCAGTTTAAGGCAGGCCGTGGTAGGGGGCGCATGATTATTCCCCAAATGTCATTTTTCCGAAATGTCATTTTACCGAACTGCACTTTTGCGAATACTCATTTTTGCGAAAAGCCAATTTTGCGAAATGTCACTTTTGCGAATTGTCATTTTTTCGAAAAGCTATTTTTGCGAATCGCCATTTTTACGAATTGTCAATTTTCCGAAAAGTCATTTTTGCGAATCGACATTTTTACGAATTGTCAATTTTCCGAAAAATCATTCTTGCGAATTGTCATTTTTACGAAAAGACATTTTTGTGAAATGTCATTTTTGCGAAAAGTCATTTTTACGAATTGCCATTTTTGCGAATTGTCATTTTTAAGAAATGTCATTTTTGCGAATCGACATTTTTACGAATTGTCAATTTTCCGAAAAGTCATTTTTGCGAATCGCCATTTTTACGAATTGTCAATTTTTCGAAAAGTCATTTTAGCGAATTGTCATTTTTGCGAAAAATACAATAGTGAACTTATAGACCTACAAGTTTTCTATTGTATTTTTCGCAAAAATGACAATTCGCAAAAATGACTTTTCGGAAAATTGACAATTCGTAAAAATAGCGATTCGCAAAAATGACTTTTCGGAAAATTGACAATTCGTAAAAATGGCGATTCGTAAAAATAGCGATTCGCAAAAGTGACAATTCGCAAAAATGACATTTCTTAAAAATGACAATTCGCAAAAATGGCAATTCGTAAAAATTACTTTTCGCAAAAAGGGCTTTTCGTAAAAATGACAATTCACAAAAATGTCTTTTCGTAAAAATGACAATTCGCAAAAATGAGTTTTCGAAAAATTGACAAATCGTAAAAATGGCGATTCGCAAAAATGACTTTTCGGAAAATTGACAATTCGTAAAAATGGCCATTCGCAAAAATGACAATTCGCAAAAATAGCTTTTCGCAAAAATGACAATTCGCAAAAGTGACATTTCGCAAAATTGGCTTTTCGCAAAAATGACTATTCGCAAAAGTGCAGTTCGGTAAAATGACATTTCGGAAAAATGACATTTGGGGAATAATCATGCGTCCCCGTGGTAGCCGGCAGTTAGCCCGGGCAGTTTAGGCCCCCAGTTTAGTCCATGTCGTAGTTACCTGTAGTTGTAGCCAACAAGTTTTTAGCCAGGCAAATCTAAGTCCGGCAATTGGCCGTGTTGATCGTGAAGATCAGAGTTAAAGTTTGCATCCCTGAGCAAGGGATTTTCTCAAAAGTTATAAGGGTTTAATAAGAAGTTTGATCAGAAAAGTGAATTTTTAATTGAGAATAATATAAATAATTAAAGAGTAAAGAAAGGTTGATTTTAAAAGTTATATTGAAATATAAAAATAATAAAAGTGACAAGTGAAAACATTAAAGAATTGAAAAAAGAATATTGAAAATAAAGTGGATAAAAATAAATATAAAGAATTTGTGAAAGAGATATAAAATAATAAAAGAATTAAAAGAGAATATTGAAAAAGCTTAGTATCAGCAAAAATAAAAGTAATTCTTAAAAAGAACATTAGATTGAACATATTTTTAAAGACAGCCTTTATTTACGGGGTTTGGGTCTTGATATTTGTGCAACGGAAGGAATACTAAATTTCATAGTTAAATATCAATCTAGTGAACCTATTAGGTATTTCTTTAGTTTTCCGGAGAAACAACTTAAAATTTACAAAGTCAGAACGCGTCATTGGATTACTATTTCAAAGAGTTCGAATAAAATTCTTGTACATCATAACACACACATACACACTACTATTATATTCACACGTACAGAAGTACTCTTTTTACACACGTAAAAATTAGATTTATTTGTATTAGGGACTTTTTGGGAAAATATATGTCTTATTGTTATTATCTTAATTCTGTATTTTAATTTCAACATCCTAGTAATTATCCTATCTTCTCTTTTTTCACAAGAGTAGGGTTCTCAACCTCTTAGTTGAATCAATAACTAAGTAGAGGGGGAATCCACTACTTTTACAATTTCTTTTGTCCGAAGGACACGTGAGTTAAAGTTTTAAAAAATTAATCTTTTAAAATTTAAATATTAAATTTCTAAATCCTACTTTAACAAGGGGAATAATAAGGGGAAAAAATGTATGATAGTAAGTGCTTTAGGAGATTTTATTAATTTCAAGAAATAAAAAAGAGGAAAATAGGAAAAAAAGGCGATTAGGTAAAAGATGGGATTACAGGACAAAAAGTCTAGACCGAAAAATCAAAAATAAAAATGTCCAAAGTCAAAAAATCTAAAATAAATAAAAACATCCAAAATAAATAATGAAACATGTGCAAAAGCCACGTTTTTACTTTTTAAATTATAAAATCGGAATTTAAAATGTTAATGTTAAAATCGCAGGATTTTAATTATTTACATAAATAATAAAATTCTTTACAAAAATTCAATTATTTTCACAAATAAAAAAATTTCCAGAAAAATTTCAATTATTCTATAAAATTTTTAAAACAATTATTCCAAGAAATACAATTATTTTCAACAATTTTGATAAAATTCTTTTCAAAAATTAAAATATTTTTTTTTAATATTATTCCAATTAAATTACTCGATTAATTTAATTATTTTCAGAAATTTAAACCTACTTTCGATTCACATCACAGTCATCGAAATGAGGACAATTTCATTCAAGGCAACCATTTACATTTTTAAATCTCAATGTTTTTTTATTGAATTATTAATTTCTTTGGACTTTTTGACCAGGACAAAAAATCCAAAAAATAAGTCCAAAGTGAAACTATTTTTTTTTACTTTTTTGGATTTCATTTACTTTGGAATTTTTTGTTTGGATTTCTTGCCTGGATACCAAAAATTGGAACTAACTGTGATCCCAGCAATGACAGAAAGAGAAAAAATCTAAATTAATATTTAATATTAATATTAATATTTCACTCATATTTAATAGAAAATTTTTTGCAGTAGTAAAAAAACGTGAACGGTAATGTAAACTTTTGTAACATAAAGTAAATAAAAATAGTATAAACAGATAGAAGTAAAGATTTATAAGTTTGCATTAAATCTTTCAATGTATATTTGATGTATATTTGACATACCTATTCATTTCGTCTTTCTCCTGTTGAAGCTTCAACAGCAAAGCGCGCTGTTTCTTTTTAATGGAGCTTATCCGACTATCTTGACCAGTATCTCTCAATTGACGCTTCTGCTCTTCTAGTTTTACTATTTTTTTCGTTCGATCATTAAGCGTTTTTTCATGCGATTTGAACAGCATTTGAATTTTATCATATCTTTGCTTTTCGTCCTGTACAAGTTGAGCCATCTAAATTTACACAAAGTTGAGTTAGTTCTTTGCAATTTAAAACTATTTCACTATTAACTTAATGAGGAATTTAAAAATATTTTAAAATTTAATTACTATTATTTAGTTTATTTTTTTATTTCTTTTAATTTAACGTAAATTTCTATTTTGTTGAATTCTATTTTGTAGATTTTACCGAAAAGTATCGATAAAACAAAGAGTTTGTTTTAATTAATTTTTACTTACCAAATATCCTTTAAAAGTATATTAAGTAACAATTAATTAAAAACAAAAATTTTGTTTAAAGTAAGTAAAATTTTTGTACTTACTTCAAGCGCTAAGTCTTTATTAAATGAGCAAGTTACATCTCTAGTTGATATACTTATTTCTGTACCGCTTTCAGTCTTTATAGACGATGTAGTTTCGTGTAAACTTATTTCAGACATTGTTTTCATTCTACTCGCTAATGAAATATCATCTAGTTGACCAAAATCTTTATCTCTATCTAAAGATTCTAGGGAAAATTCTGGAATATCCCTTGCACTAACAACTCCTCTTTCATAAGTAATGCCAGAAAGTTCTTCGAGTTTCTTAAGCATTCTCGATTGATAGAAATTAATATCTGTTTGTGTAGCAATATCATTTGCCGTTTGAGTTTGAACTTCGGCCATTTTAACAATTAACTTAAGATTATTATCAACATAATTACTATCAATCTTGTCAGACAAATTTTTTGTTAAATTTTCCTCTAAACTTTTCTTCAACACTGTGGACCCTTTTGTTGTTATTTTATTTACAAAGCAATTATCTGCATTGTGAAGAGCTAAAAAGTAAAAAAGATAAGAAATAAGAAATGTATGTAAATGAGATTGTTGTTTAAAAATATTGATCTTTAAAAATATTAGGGTAAGTGCTTTATTCCACTCAAAATACTTTCTGCGTAGAGAAAAATATTTACGTTGAATTAATTAAACTTGAAATTTATTAAACTAATTAAGGGGGATTACTCATAAAAAAAATTTTTTTGTTGCTTTTCTAAAATCCTTAATATCTCTAGAATACAGGTTTAAAATTTTATGACGAAATTTAGCTCCTATCAAGAATTATAATACATCACACTACCATCGGTATGGCTCCACGCGCATGGCCCAAAAATATACCAATCTTTAAATCATGATATTCCTGTAAAAACTAATGTCAGAAACTTAACAAATCTACCGTTTAAAAGCTTATAATATTCTATGTTAAATGATATACAATTCGAAATTTTAGGAAATTACACAAAGATTTTAACAATCGACAAATTTGAAAAAATTAAAAAATGAAAGTTTTTTTGACAATTTTTTAAACTCTGGCATATTTTTTAAAAATTGCAGACAAAATTGAAAACTTAAATAGTTTTTAAATTTTAATCCTTCAAGTCTCATCTTTAATTTAAAACCAAAAACGTTAAAAAATCTGGATTGGTTCGCGAGATATCATTAAAATGTCAGTGCATGCTTTTGGACAAATGCATTGAATTACTATCCGCGAGAAAATGATAGGCCCCTGAAAAATGTTCGAATTTGACTTGAAATAACTCTGTTAAGAAAATTATTTGAAAAAAATGAGAAATATTTTTGGAAAGCGTGGAATCTTATATGTTTGTATACGAAAGGCCAATATTGGAAAGAAAATTTTGCACCGTACAGGTGCAGAATTACATCACAGTGTACCCCATTTTTCGACATTTTTAAAAATGGTCGACTTTGGTACAAGATTTTACACGGAAGCGATTATTCAAAAAATTCTAAAAAAGAACTATTTATTAACTGAATCTGTCCAAACGAATTTGCTTTATAATTATTAAAAAATCTTAATTATTATTCTATTTATTAACAATAATAGGAGACAATGTTATCTCTGGTTCTAATAGTCTAATTGAAATAAATTAAATTAGAAGTTGTAAATAATTAATCTTTTTATTATCTTAGCTGATTAAGAAAAACGAAATTCTTCTATTAATTACATTTTTCAACATTTATTTGGACAGTTTTTTTTTTCTTGAGAACAAGTGTAAAACGGTTGCAAAAACCAAATTTTTTTCGACAAAATCTTAACCCTGTCATAAATAATACTACGAACTTCTTCAAAATGTGGACTCAGAACAAAGCTTAGAATTTTTTTCACATAGGCTATACAGTGCATGCCAGATTTTTATTTATGACAGGGTTAAGATTTTGTCGAAAAAAATTGGGTTTTTGCAACCGTTTTACACTTGTTCTCAAGAAAAAAAAACTGTCCAAATAAATGTTGAAAAATGTAATTAATAGAAGAATTTCGTTTTTCTTAATCAGCTAAGATAATAAAAAGATTAATTATTTACAACTTCCAATTTAATTTATTTCAATTAGACTATTAGAACCAGAGATAACATTGTCTCCTATTATTGTTAATAAATAGAATAATAATTAAGATTTTTTAATAATTATAAAGCAAATTCGTTTGGACAGATTCAGTTAATAAATAGTTCTTTTTTCGAATTTTTTGAATAATCGCTTCCGTGTAAAATCTTGTACCAAAGTCGACCATTTTTAAAAATGTCGAAAAATGGGGTACACTGTGATGTAATTCTGCACCTGTACGGTGCAAAATTTTTTTTCCAATATTGGCCTTTCGTATACAAACATATAAGATTTCACGCTTTCCAAAAATATTTCTCATTTTTTTCAAATAATTTTTTTAACAGAGATATTTCAAGTCAATTTCGAACATTTTTCAGGGGCCTATCATTTTCTCGCGGATAGTAGTCAATTTTGTATGGTTTTTGACAATAAAAAGGCTCGCAACGAACATAAAGAGGCTTATGAGGAAGCTTATAACTTACTTTATTGACCTAGGATAGGAAATTAAAATTTGGTAAGCTCTTATAAAAATCATTTAACAATAAATCATTTTCCTTTTTACAAAAACTCGCAGTATTTGATGGACTTACTCTACACGGAGAAACCTTCGAGAAGTCTGTCTTCCCACTACACGGGAAGTCTGATCGCCCGCCACTGGGTGCGTAGCGTTACCGTTTTCGATAGACAAACTTCCCAAAAAGTTTAGAAAATGACAACTGGGTACGTGGATCACCCAGTTTGAGAGTGCAGATGAACAAGTTTCGGGTGAGCAGACTACTTAAAGGTTTCTCCGTGTATATTATGCATTTGAAATGAGTTGGATAAAAAATTCATTTAAAAGTAATAATCATACCTTTATTAATGGAACGAATTTCCTCTTTATTTATTTCTTCATTTGCTTCACTTCGTAATGCAACTAATTGCTTTCTAATCTCATTATTCACTGTTTCTTCACTCTGCATTCCTTCTTCACAACTCGAATTATAAAGATTACTTTCGTAAGCAGCTTGACGCATAGATTCAATTGTATTAAGTTGTCTTTCTTCCGCTTGATGCTTTATTTTCAAAACTGCAGGGTGCAACTGAGAAAATTGTTTTCCTGATTAGTAAACTCGATAAAAAATACACAGATGGTAACGTCTTATCATTGAGGAAGAAATAGATTGTCGATAAACAAGAACCAAATTCGATGTTAGAATGCAATTTTTTATTTATTTTTTCATTATTTTAAATGCATTTTGAAACTTTTGATATTTTTACACTAAAACTGTAAATCTTCGTAAAATAATAAATACGTTTTTCATCAATTTTATCACTTAAATTCAAAAAACGAGATTATGTTTAAAAATTGTAATTAACATTTTTTTAAAACAAAATTCATTTCAATTATAAAAATTTAATTATTTCAAAAATTACAACTGTAATTGTTCTAAAATTCAATTATTTTTTAGAATCTTTAACAAAATTTATTTATTAGTTTCATAAATTTTTAAACAAGTATATAAATCTGTTTCAGGCCATTCAAGTATTACGTAAGCATATTTTTGAGAGTTTTAGACCCCCCCTCCCCCGTCGTAAGATTTTTTATATGCATTAGCGCCAATTTTTCTAATGAAAGTAAGCAATAGCAAGACCCCCCCTCCCCCTTAAATGCTTACGTAATACTTGAATGGTCCCTTTATTAAAAATTATGAATTGAAATTTTCAAAAGTTTGTATTTTGAATCATTCTGAAATTTAACTAAATTTTTAAACTTTGCTATATTATAACTTCTCCAAAATTCAGTTATTTTCTAAAATTTTTTAATACAATTTTTCTCTGAATCAATTATTTTAATTAATTTTGAAAATGTTCTTCGAGAGTTCACTTATTTAAAAAAAAATAAAAACAAGTTTAAATCTTGTTAAAAAAATAGTTAAAAAAAATATATTTACAAATATAAAAAATATTTAAAATGAATTTTTCAAATTTGTTTTAATGAATGATAATTTCACTTTTTCGCACTGTAAAAAAGGTTGCCAAATTACTTAGAACAAAAGAGTTTTGAAGCAACGACGCTTTTACCTATTAAAATAAAATAAATGGGACATTTTAATTCAAACCGATCCACTTACAAAAGCAGATCACAAGAGAATATTTTTTAAAGTGAATTTTCTTCTATAATAAAATACCTAATTATTTTTCTTCATAATTAAAATTTTTTTATCACATTTTTTTAGCCAAATCTAAATATTAGTTTTTTAGATAAGTATTAATTAATAAAAATTAATTATTTAGTATTTTTTTAATAATCAGGATTGCCATAAAAAATTAATTTTGTTTTTCCCTGACTTTTCCATGATTTATTTGTGGTTTATCTGTGACGTCAAATACAGTGCCGTCGCTTATTTCATTATTTAGTATCACTTAGTGGTGCCCGGCATTTAGTAGTGGGGGACCCTTAATTTTCTTGACACATACCTGAATGTTTTAGTTTTTGCTCGCTTCCAACAGTGCACAATATTCCCAACAACTGCACTATTGAAGGATCCTACTGTAATTACAATTTTCGAGAAATTCGATTAAAAATTGTATTAAAAATAATTGAAATTCTGCGATGAGTTTTATTATTTGTGAAAATAATTTAATCTCTAAGAAGAATTTTATTATTTTTGAACAATATTTAATTTTTGCGAAGAATATTATTACTCTTGAAAATAATTGAATCTCTGCAATAATTTGTAACTTTTCCAAAATTAAATTTTTTTTCGTGTTTTTAAATGAAATTCTTCTATACCTATATACATTATTTTTAATAATTTTTTGCGAATTTTCGAGCTCTGTATAAGTTTTTGAGAAACTAAATTGGGTGTAAATTTTTAATTTATTTTTGTTTTAACATCGGTCCCTGATTTATAGAAATGTAGAAATATATAAATACCAATTAAAAATTAATTAAATTTTCTTTCAAAATAGAATGTATAACATATTATGAATAATTCCTTTTTTATAGAATAAAATTTACTTGAAATATATTTTTCTTGTGATCGTCTTATGTAGGTGGAACAGTTTGAAAAGAACGCCCCAAATAAACCAATTTCGGGTTCAGAACCCGAAATTGGTTCTAAATACAAAGAATTGAATTTTATACTCTCTTTCTTTGTATCTTCCTTAAGATAAGTAAACTAAATATGAATTAATAATAATAATAATAATAATAATAATAATAATAATAATAATAATAATAATATAAAAAAGAAAATATTATATTACCGATTGACTGTTTTTTTCTTCAGTTTCCATTACAATCGTCTGTTTATTTTTAACATTTTTGTGTGGTGACTCCTTGTGACTACTTTGTGGAAATTGTCGTCTTCTTTTTGACCGAAGCATTAAATTCATGTCCGGAGTAACCAAATCCGAAAATTCATTTTGCTGCGAATAACTGTTATCCCTAAATGATATTCTTCTAGGATCAAGAAGCCTTTCAGACAAAGATGTGTCAACTGAAATTTGTGATTCAGTGTTCATTTCCTCATTGGTCGTATTGTTAAGTGATGAATTGTCACTTTTTGCACTAATCTGGGGAATAAAAAATTCCTTCTCCGCAATTCTAGAAATATTTTGTTCACTCGATTGATGAATTAAATTCTGCAATGGTACCTTAATTTCCTTAACTTTTGACGCTTGAGAAAATGTCTCACAAGGTTCACTTTCGGTTTGATGTTTCGAATAACTGATATTAGAATCAGAAGCAGTCTCCGCCTCCTCTAATATATCTGAAGTTGAAAGACTATAAACTGAATCAATTTTACTATTGCTGTATTTATGTTTACTGGGAATTCTCATTATTTGTTCCTTAGATATAACTTCAAGTTCTCGATTGTGATTATAGTTTGAGGGTCTTGATTGTTTGGAATGTCTACTATCTGGAATTGATTTGTTCTCTTCCTCTTCGATTCTTGAAGAAATTGGTAAATTGTTTTCGTCTCTGCTTTTCCAATCATCGGACTCTGTAAATGTGTCGCTATAGGATTCTTTTGTTGAAACTCTATCTTGAAATCTTGAACTTCTCTCGGATAAATTTATTGACTCACTATTGATAAATTTACCTTTTAATTTTAATGACTTATCCTTTAATGATTTAGAATACTGAATATTTGAGCAGCGGTATTTTTTGTCTTCGTCTTTTTTCAATGTTGAAGTTGCAAAGTGTTTATTTCTCGATTTTTTCAGTCCAAAATCACTAACTTTGGGTGTGTGACAAAGAAAACGTTCGGTGCCAATTTTTTTGAAAACCAATTCAGGAGTGTCTCTTTTTGAAATACACTTTGTATTTTTCAATCTTTTCGATACATCTTGTGAAAAACTGTCAGTTTTTGTTGAACTCGAATCATCCTTTTTGATTCTTTTGGATCTATTTTCTTTATCTCTGGAATTGTCTCTGGGATGATCTTTTTTCTTTATTAAACTTGACAAAACTGACACGTCCGATGGATTTATCCTTTCATTATCATCATCGTCATTATCGTGGCCATCATTCTGTAAAATAGATGTATCCGAAGAAGAGAAATCTAACTTGCGTTGAACTCGATCAGAAGATTTTGATAATTTAACTTCCTTTTGTACGTTATCTTTCGAAATCATGTTAAACTTTTTTACAGCAGAAACTTCACTTATAGAGGAACTTTCTCTCGTAGGATAATCAATGGTTTTTGGTGAAATTTTTAAATCCGGTACTTTTAGTGGTTTTATAAAATCCATTTTTTCTTTCGATGGACAATTAGTTTGTCTTTTAGTTGTAATTTCATTAAACTCATTGGAAATTATCTTTTCTTTATTCTCTTCCAGTTCACGAATCTTTTTACAAATGTCACTTTGCTCATTCAAAGCAAATTTTCTTTTCACTGCTGTTATGAAACTAAATGGATATGGTTTTACAAGATTGTAATCTAAACAAGTTTTAAAATTTTCTCCTTTAACTGTTTCATCTCGAGAATCCACTGAATTTTCCGTACTTAATTTATTTAGATTTTTATTCCATCCTGCCTCATTTTCAGAAATCTTTGGAACATCTGACTGTAAAATAGTAGAAAAAAATTATAAATATTTACAAAAGAAAATAAAATGGTCTTATTAATAATATGAATATTTTTAAAAAATATAAAATAATTTAGTGAAAAAGTTCTTACAATTATAGATGTCTTAATTTTTTCTGCACTATCGTCTGAATTATTCGATGCATGTTGCTTTTTATAATTATGATCATCCATGCATTGACAATTCTTCATGCTTTTCTTTCATACATCCCAGCATAATTTTCTTCAATCATTATTGATTTTTAATATTTCCAATTTTATTGGAATGTTAGTAATATATAATCCATACATCTGAAATTAATTATTAAATCAATTAATTGTAACGTTGTTGAGTAAATAATTCTAATGATGAAAAATAATTTATTGTAAATAAACAAATAACTAGAGTAAATAAATAATAAGTAATTCGGAAATTTCATGATTTTTTTTTAATTTAAGGACTACAGAATATTTATACTTATTCAGAAATTGATAAGTTCTTTAATGTTTTCTGTTTTAACTTCCTAACTTATTTTTTGATTTTGTAGAGGAATTCAAGTTAATTATAAATCCGAAAGTGATTTGACGGAATTTTGAAATTTTATCAATTAGGGTTGCCCCAAATATTTGATTTTGTTTTCCCTGACTTCTCCTTGATTTCTAAACAAAATTTTGACTTTTTCACCTGATCCATATATAATTATGAAAAATTTAAGGAAAGTTCAATTTTAAAAAAATATATTATTATAAGCAAAAATTTGATTCAAAACTTCAAATTATTAGATACAAACCTATTTATTTAACCCATTAACACCCAAAACAAGAAAATTCTTTGAGCAATTTCAATGCTTTTATGAATAAAACGGATCATATTTTTACCATACCAAAAGTATGTTTCTTATATGAGTCATTCTCTAACATAAAAGCCACCATAAAAAAAATTCTTTTTGGAAATGAAGTACATATGTTAAAGTATACATAAAAACAAGTATGTATAGTAGGTTTTTAGGTCTGCGTAATGCGTGGTTGCCATGTTGAGGGGCTCAATTTTTTTCAGTATAATTTTCAAATGGCAATATCTTTTACCCATATCAATGGATTTTAAAGTTGTATAAGTGTTTTTGGTAGAGAATTTTCCAAACTTTTGAATGAAATTACTAATTATTTAAAAAAAATTTAATTTCATCAAAAAAAATTAAAAATTTTTTTTTTCAATTTCCCCTCCTCTTTCCTTTCTTCAAATATTTTCAAAAATACCCAAAAATGTTCCTTAATTTATAAGCTTTTTACCCCTCAAAAGCCATTTTGGGACATTGAAATGCGTACAAGCTATACAGATGATTTTGTAACCCGGTGCAACTCATCAATTTTGCCCTTATAATTATAATTTTTACCATAGTGTTGTGCAGTGACTGTCAATTAGGAATTTTTTAGTAAAATGTATTGTTTGGAACATGGGAAGTAGGTGTTTCACATTGCACTATTAAAAATTCCATATTTATAAAAAAATTCTAGAATTCAAATCTGTGTTTAATTACTTTAAAAAATACTGAATCACCATATGTCGTCGGCTTGGTGGAAAACTGTACCATTTCGGTAAATGTTTTTAAAACATACTATTTCGAGAAAAAAGTTTTTTTGCTTTTTTCCAAGTTTGTCAACACTGCTGCTAGACATAAAATAAGGTTATGCATTTTTAAAAAGCGGTATCTTAAATATTCTCTTGTTCATCTTTTCAATGTATTAATTAAAAATTTCTAATAATTTAAATTAATTGCTTGTTTCATTAGAAATTCTTTAATGCAACGCTTTTTTAGATCTTCATCGAAATGGTATGTTTATAATAAACTTTTGAAATGGTATAGTTTATAACGAATTCTTGAAATGGTACAGTTTTCCACCAAGCCAAAGATGTATTTTACTTATTCATAACACTTCATGTGATTAGAATATCACTGCTTTTATAGAATTTCGTTAATATCAGTCGTTATATTAGTTGTAATATATATATATATATATATATATATATATATATATATATATATATATATATATATATATATATATATATATATATTACAACTAATAGAAAAGTAAATATATTTATTTACTGTGTAAAAATCAACGGATATTAACGAAATTCTATAAAAGCAGTGATATTCTACACGGAAAAAATTAGTCGCGGAAATTTTCCTCGACTTTGTTGAAGACTCTCGGATTTAGTGGAAAGTGTTTTAAAAATCATATTCACAGTTTTTGAAGAAATAGACTACATTTGAAGAAACTTTCCGCGACTGTCGAAGAAAATGAAGACTCCACGCGCATGTAACCGATTCCGCCACAGTCGCGGAAAATTACAAACCTGAATTTACTCTACAGCGTTCTAATTTTTAATTGACAGTCGCGGAAATTATTTAGAATTTTTTAATGTATATATTAATATCGACACATTGAATAATAAAAATAATAATAATCTTGACAATCAATTGTCATAAATTGTTAAAAAAAAATGTTAAAAAAACAGTGTTTATTGGTTTTAACGCGCCCACCTTTTGTGCGCACCATTTTCCGCGACTCGTCGACGAAACCTTCTATGAAGTGTTAGAATAATTCCGAGACTGTTTTCCGCTACTAGGTTTCTAGAAAGTCCTCGACTTTTTTTGGAGAATTTCTGCTAAAATCGTAGAACATTTCTAAAAGTTTATAAAAGATTCGTTCATATCCGAGAGTCTTCGATTAGTCGCTGAAAATTTCTGCGACTATTTTTTTCCGTGTAATCACATGAAGTGTTATGAATAAGAAAAATACATATTAGGGTGGTTCTTATTTTGGAAAAGTTGGAATTTCTTAGGTCGCCGGCCGTAATTAGAATTAAAATGTGAAAAAAATGAGCTACCCACAAGAACAGCCCATTTGATATAGGTATTTAATATATTTTGGCAGTTGACAGCTATCAACAGTCAAAGTGTATTAAATTGCTAAATAAAAACTGAAATTTTCACAAGAAACCGTTTTATTCGCAGATGTTATTGTGAAAGTCGTGAAAACTCTCATTTTCAAAATTTGACAGAATTTTGACAACCGGTAGCTGTCAAAAGATATTTTTGACATCATATTCGTGTTCAGCGTATGAAAAACTGTGGGAACCCAGTAAGAAACGAAAAATTGAAAAGTATTAAAAAGATTCTATTCTTTTGAATGCCATTTCTGTCCAATACTTTTCTATCCAGTGAGACCAATATGAAAAGTAACGATATCAATCATCTTGAATACCCAGTAAGAAAGCAAAGATTAAGAAGCATTAAAAAAATTCTATCCTTTTGAATACCATTTCTGTCCTATGCTTCTGAATTCCGCGACAGTAGTATAATAATATAATACTAATATTGTTGACATATAGAATGTCCAATTACTCTCAAATAACTGCACTCATGACTATATTTGATATTTTAAAAAGGAATAATTATTAAATTATCAGTTAAGAGGGTTAAAAGTGTTTAAAGGTCTCTGAAATTTTTAGGTTATGATTTATTGTCTAACAGAATAACGGCCCTGACTCGTTTAAATGACGTAAAATTGGTAAACAATCAATTTTTTAGCAAGTTTTTCTTTGAACACAAACACTTTTTATAAAATCTGCCACTGTATGTATCTTATAAATTACAAAAATCCAGAAGATTGCTTGAATGCATGCAGAAACGCGGTTCCAATGAAAAATTGAAAAGTGATATAATGACAGGCTGTAATAATTTCGGATGGGATTGGAAAGCATTCAGAAAAAAATTTTGTCTTTGTTAACAATTACAAACAGAATTGAATAGCATTCATTTTTAGACGAAACGTGGTCCTATCATGGTATACTATCGGTGTAAAATGTAAAGTCAGTTGGCTTTGACCGCTTATATCTTGAGTAATAAAAATCGCATAATATTGAAACAACTTGGAATCAGTAGCTACAACATTTCTACGTTACTGTAGAAAATGAAGGAAATACAAAAAAATTATTTCGAGAGTTATTAATTTTTGAAGGGAAAAAGAACATGTTTTTTGGCATCATTTTCACAGGGTCTACTTTGGTAACATGTAACTCGTTTAATAAGAGTCCTATGATGTTCCTGATTTTTTTCTATGTTCCTTAAATCTTTCTGAATAATGTTATTTAAACAAATAACCTTTATTATAATAACTTTTTGAGATTATTAAACGAAATAGTAGTCATGTTATCTTTGTTGGAAATTAAGGTACGAAGATGAGACAAAGTACACGTTACGGAGAATACGACACTTATTACGACTCATCAACAAAAGTTTGGAAAAAAAAATTATTTCAAGAAGTTATTTGCAAAACTATATTCAGTTTTTTGCTTTATTACACCATTAGCGGTAAGGTGCACACCATCATAAACTATTTCCCATAGGCGTCAACATTTTAAATGCGATAAACTGTATTATTGTAGACATGAGCAGGTAAGTGAGGACTTCAGGTCACTTCTACCCAAACCTACATACAATTTTGAATTTCTTAAGACAGGAAAAATATTTTGGGTGTTTACACCTCTGTACATCCTTAGAAACCAGATCTTTAAAGTTATAAATCAGTTTCAACCACAGAAAAAAATAACCAAAAAAAGGTAGTAGTGCTAAACTTGGAGTCTCGGACAAAAAGACTTACAGTAGTATGCACCTGACTGCTAATGGTGCAATAAAGCAAAAAACTGAAAATACTTTTGCAAATAATTGGTTGTAGGGGGTTAAGGGAGGGAAGAATTTGTTTTTGGTAGTCTTTTTTGGTTTTAGCGACCCAAAAAACATAGGAATAGACACCCTACTCCGCTTTTTTTTAAACTGAAATTCCAACCCCCGGGACCAGGTGCAAAGGGGTGGTAGCGGGAAAATGGCCGATGAAAAAAATTTTTCATGGTCATATTCGGTTTCAGCGACCCCAAAAACATGGGGAAAGGGGGGGTGTAACCTCTGGGTTTTGACTTTTTTATTTTTTTGTGTGCCTGTGTTATGGTTGAATCAAAGTCACACACATTTATTGAAAGTGTACCTAAAAAGAATCTCTTATTTTCTTCCAACTATTAGTCGCCCAGATTGTGTAATCTGATGTGTTGAAAAATATTATAGTTGCTACCAACAACCAATATTAATGTCTAGGGGAGAGTAGGCTACATTGAACCAGCGTCAACAGTGAACCACTTCAATTTTCTGAGAAATGGACTGAGTGAAATTTGTTCTTATTCAATATATAAGTTAGTTTTACCGAAGCAGACTATCTCCATAAATTTCCGGCACGTAGGTTTATTATTTACAAAGAAAAACTAAAAAAACTGTTTTTCACGTACAAAACAAAAAATTTGGTGGAATTATAATGACGTTTTTTTATTGAAATAGGAAGTTTTAAAAATTAGTAAACTTGTGATTTATTTCGCTTAGGCACAGGTTTCCTCAGAGGTGGGCAAGTTATTATAAAATGTAACGCTACAAACTTGGTGGGGAGTTGTTCTAAATGACTTCCAGATTCCAAATTTTCAAACCGATAAATCGTACCTGATCCTCTTTTCGAATTATCTCTTACACAGATAGTCGGAAACTTTCAAAATGTATTATCTTAATAATTAACGGTGTACAGTTGCACTGTATACAATTAAAATGTGTAGAGTTGATACCGCGCCAATGTGGAAGCTTTGATTTAGAAGACAGCTGATTTTTCGTTATTAAACATTTTTTAGACAAAGATTTTATTTTGTTCAGGATTTTGAGAAAAGTGGGGGTAGGGAAGAGTTTAACCTGACAAGCTTTTTTCTTTTTGGTCACTCTTATTTTATTCAGTCTTGATTTAAGTAGTTTTCTTAACTTCCCTTATTTTTCTTTTGTTTTGCTTCATTTGTGTACCCCGTCTTGCCCCACTCTTCCCAACCCTATCTTGTCCGCACATACGAAATTGAATGAAACGATTAATTACTACAATTTACAATTTAACAAAGAAAAAAACATATGCTTCCCTTCTTCTGTAACCCTTGCCAGTTATAAAAAATGTTATAAAGTTCATTAACTGTTATTATTAAATAATGAACACCTCCTAAAAAAAGTGAAAAAAATTATCGAAAACAGTTTTTTTAGTAAAACAGATAAAAGATTTGTTCTCATGGCTTTTAGGTTTTGTAAACAAGAAACTATCGTCTCGGTGCAGTATTATGTAAAATGTAATCGCGATTGGTTAATTCGTTTGTTAAATGGTTGGATTGGTTTAGAATTTGTTACTCAGGGGTTTCGGGGTCGCTGATTACGAATATGATGTCAAAATAAAAAAATCTGTGGACAGATTCCTAATCAGCGACCCCGAAACCCCTCGAGTAACGAGTTTCAGGCAAATTGAATCGATTTTTAAAAGTCGATCGCCACATTGGATCCAACATTTTGAGTTTTGAACATCTGACGTCATATTCGTAATCAGCGATCCCGAAAACCCCCGAGTAAAAAATTCTTAGCGAATTTAATCATTTTTTAAAATAGTTGTATTTAGGTCAATTTGTATGCAGTACAACTGTTGAAAAATCAATTTTGACAGTTAATTTAGTTTGTTGTTGGCAATATCGCTATATCTTCGTAAAGTAGAGGGTTCAAGCTTTAATTTAACTCATATGACAAGTCTCTACCACGTCGGATTTACTCAGCAGAAATTTTCAAAAACTACTAAAAAGTGATTTTTGGGTATTTACCCCCAATTTTCTCAAAACCCTGACGTGATGGGAGGTTTTTGTTAAATGTTAATTCGGACCTAGCGCACCAAAAGCTACGGTAAATGACTTCTCGATCTCAGACAACGGAAATTTTTATTTTTTTGCAGGCTTTTGAAATTATATATATATATATATATATATTCATATATAGCACTTTAACATGTGGCAGACGTGTCCAAATTTAAAAAAAATCAAAAATTTTCTTGAAGAAGAGACAATTCGGAACCATAATCTATATTAATAAAATCAGACTTTTGTCTGTACATTGCACGAAATTAATTTTTAATAGCATAATTTATTTATTTGAACAACGGAGAATCCAAAAATGGTAATAGAAAATTTCCTGTCTGTATGTATGTATGTATGTATGTATGTATGTATGTATGTCCGCAAAATTTTGTTCGCGTATAACTTGAAAACGTCTTGACCGATTGAAGTAAAATTTGGCAATCTCTTAAGTATTGGTCTAACTTAAAATATTAGCTATATTTGATGAAAAAATATTGAGCTAAACAAAAGTTATGAATTTTTCAAAAAATTCAAAAAAAAATTTTTTTTTAATTTTTGCAGATTGGCATACATTTTTTAATTTATTAATAATACAAATGATTATAAAGATATATAACAATAAATTTTTAATTGAAATTATTAAATAATTAATCTAAAGTGTAAGGTAAAGGAGAAGGCCGGAAGTTCGTTCAAAGCCGAAAGGCAGGAACTATGTATAATAAATAAAAATAATAATATATAACAATAAATTGAATTAAAAAATAATATTAATATGAAAAAAAATTATAAATTTTCTAAAAAATTCGAAATTTTTTTTTTAATTTTGACAGATTGCTGTAAATTAATCAGTTATGACTTTTATAAGATATATATAAACAATAAAACAGATTTTAAACATATTAATTAGAACGGGAGGTATTCAATTTTTTCAAAAAATTAAAAAAATGGAAAATTTCCAAATTTTATATTTTTTATTGTATATCTTTTAAACTTTCTGTAATTAAATATTACATGTTATTTAGTCATATTTTAGCATAATTTTGAAAAAAAATACTGTCCTATAACTATAAGATGGAAGTATAAGTATAAAAATGTTTTTAATATAAAAAAATTGAAAAATTATAATTGACAGACCAATTACTATCAAGCTTAATTCAGTATGTTATAGTTGGTTACTTTTCAAGTTTTAATATTTGAGACAATTTTGCAATTCATTGCAAAATTAATCAAATATTAATAAACTTTGAAAATTCCTTTAAAGTGTTATTTTTACACTCACTTCTCGTGCGTGAGGAAATAATAAATTTTGCTTCTTTATCTCACATAATATTATTTAATGTATATTATAATTCCGTCTAATATATTTTTACAATATATTAGATAGAATACTGAATATGACATTAAAGAATATTATAAAAGTAAATTCATTTATTTTTATTTAGCCTTAACTTAGATTTTTTGTACCGGAGGTACGGTACAAAGTTGACGGTAAAGGCAAACTGGCATGGTGCGTCGCCTTTACGAGAGAGTCGGAAGACACGTCTGACTCGCCCTGTGTCTCCCGCTCGACTAACTCTCGCTCTTGAAACCTCAACCGTACCGCGCTTGCGCGGAACGGGTGGGGGCAACTCACGCGCTGATTGGCTCTTGCCAAGGTGGAAGGGATGTCGCGGATGCGACTCAGCAGAGGAGCATAAATACCGCGCATTTTCCCTGACTCACTGTCTTACCTCGCCAGACTTCGACGGAACAACACGTCTCTCAAGCCGAGAGACACCGACGCCTGCGCGGCGTCGCTGACGCCTGCCAACTGTCACTCTGCCGAGTGACGCTCTCAGCCGCTGCCACGCCGCCACTTCAACACCGACGCCTGCCACCTCGCCGCCTGACAAACCGTCAACTGCCTGCCGTCCTCTCCAGGGAAATATTTGGAATAAATATTTTATTTTGGAATTTGGAAACGCCGTCTCTTCTCTATTCCGCTGGCTGCAGAACCTCACCATATTTACCAACCTGTCCTTTTCAGGACAAATAACGCAACAAATTTCACATTGACAATTAGTCCTTTTAAGGATAAATTGTCAATTATTTTACGAAAGAATATTTTGGGTTCGAAAACATTCCACACAAGGCAGAGGAATAACTCTGGTGTCTTAAGGCCTCGTGACCTTCTGCACCACCCTGAGGGTTAACGTTTTTTCCGTGACAACTTAAGGCCCACACTCGGGACCTTCTGGGTCCGGGGGAACGTAGCCCTTGAGGTAACGGAGCTTCTTCTCTCGCACTATCAAGCAGTGACAACCGGCTCCAGGGGACAGTACTTCGAACCTTGCTTAGGTTCAAGTACCCGACACCTGGAGTAGAACGGGTCCTCGTCTCTCAGAACCCTGCTTGGGTTCGAGGTCGACGTCACCGATCGGCTCTGTCAACTACTGCCGCTAAGGTCATTAATATTATTTTTTGTGCTTCTCTCGCACCTTTGAGCCAGTCACTACTCCTCTACACAGTGACCGGTATCAAGTAGTATTTTTGGGGTCTCTGATAAACTTTTGACTTCAAAATAATGGAATTTAGAAATATTTGTTTATCCAATTAATCAACAATTTTCAATTGCAAAAATTTCGAAAATATTAAAAATGGAGATTTTTTATGATAAAATTGATACTGCAAAAATTCAAGAATACCTGTGATACGATACTTGCATTATGCTACTGGGAAAAAACTTAAATAGTAAAAAGTTTTGTTATTTTAATTCTTGATTTAACTTTTAGGGATGTTTTGAGCATTATGTAAAGGCAAAAGTTAAACAAGGTGTCTATTATTATTTTTGTTTAACAAACTATCCGGTTTTTCCCAGCTTTGTCCAAATTTTTACAGGTGTATCTTTTCTCATCAAATATAAATTTTCTTGATAAGAATTAACATTAAATAAATCTACAAATGGCTACAAAAATTCACTTATTTTATGAAAATACTCTTCGACGGGTTTTTGTTTTTACTAATACTTTTAACAGGGGTTCTACCAACTGGAAAAAACGGGAAATATGCAGGAATTTAATTATTAATCGGGAAAACTGTGAATTCAGCCTGCTATATAGGTCTTATTTTAGATTTTAGCAATAATGATACAATTAGTTCGAATTTGACTTCACTATAACTCCAAAAACTGGTGGAAATTTTGGATTAACTTATAATACAATAATTAAATTTCTACAAATAATTGACAAAACATTGTTTTCTGCATTTTAATTAATTAAAAATAAATTATTTGATGATAAAAAGTCAATCACTGATTTAAAATAGTAATATTTTTCTAATGAAATAGTTAATGGTAGCTAAATATTATTTTTTCCGGTCAAATTAAATTCCCCGCTATTTTCCATTTTTCGAGACTGGTCGACACACTATTGAATGTATTTGTAGGAACTAAAACCCGTCGAAGACGGGTACGACAGCTAGTTATCTATAAAATCTTTGTCAAAAAAATTTTTAGGAACGAAAAATCAGCAGTCTTCTGAATCAAAGCTTCCACATTAAAATAATAAATTTTTCAAGTTTCCGACTATCTGTGTAAGAGATAATTCGAAAAGAGGATCAGGTACGATTTATCGGTTTGAAAATTTGGAATCTGGAAGTCATTTGGAACAACTCCCCACCAAGTTTGTAGCGTTACATTTTAGAATAACCTGCCCACCTCTGGGGAGACCTGTGTAGGGTGTCAACTTCAATATTCCGATGTGATAAAGAATTTTAAACCTTACATAAATTTATTATAAACAATTTTTGTTGTGAATGTCATGTGTATACAGTGAGTGCGGCATCATTGAACCACCCGAAAAAGCAAAGAATTTTCAATTTTAAGAGTGGTAAAGTTGTCTGCTCTACTAACTAGTAAGAAAAATACTGGAAGACATGCTTTCATCACAATTGTCAACATGATGAACTTAAATTGTCACTTATGCTACCTAACCTGACATCGAAATATATTAATCTCCTATATTAACAAATAATAACTATTTAACAACATTTTTCTATTTCCTTGAGTGGAAAATAAGATTTTTTACAATGTGTAAGTGGAAATATTATTTTCGAAGTAAATTGTAGTGTTTTATTAGAGGTGGTTCAATGTAGACACACATCCTTCAAAATAAGAAAAGTGCAGCTGGTTAGAAAAAAATTAAATTTCATTATTTAATCATAATAATTTGTGTTTGTAACGTGTGTATTAACTAAAGCAGTACTTCAGTTTTCTTTTCATACAAAAACCTTATCAAAATTTGTAAAATTTAATTAGTTCTTGGACTTTATAAAAAACCTGGTTCAATGTAGTCTACTCTCCCCTAAATGAAATAGATTCAAAAAACCATTTCAAATATTTCTAGTAAGTCGCAAACACTGTAAAGAAATAATAAAAAATAGGCATAAAAAACACAGATTAAAAGGGGAATTGGAAAAAGCAGTAATTAGGTTTATACCGAAATATAAAACAAACAAAACAATATATAACCAAACAGTAGGATTCTTACACAATCTAGGAGTACATGTGCTGAAAATAAGTCAGTGAATCTTTTTAGTTCCTTTAAAAGATTGTGAGCTACATTGAATCTACCATGGTTGCTGTATGGTTGGAAAAAGCTACTGTAATATTTTTAACTCATCCGAGAACACAATCTAGCCGTATAATAGTTGAAAAAAATAAGGGAGACTTTTTAGGTACATTAAATAATTGTGTGCGACTTTGAATTAACAATGGTTGTTGTATGGTTGTTGGTAGCAAAAATAATATTTTTTAACACATACGAATTCTCTGCCTAGGCGTATAAGTGTTTAAAAAAATCTGCACGCCCTTCGGGCAAGATTGCAAGATTAAGTACACTTTTAAAAAAAATTTTAGTCCTGCTAATTAAAAGTGTGAAATTATTCTTAATTACTTACTTTCTTCGCAGAAACATGGTTTGCTGAATTTTCGTCTATAATAGATTTACATGAAAAAATAACTTTAATTTTTAGAAAAGTTTCAGGCTAAACATTCAATAAAGTGGGACATGTAAAACTTAACACAATTAATTTTATAATTTGATAGTAAATAATACTACGAAGTTTGCATGTAAATCTTTAAATAATTTTTAGGAAGTATTCAGCATCGGGCTCGTCACCTTGTCATCTTCACAACTAAACACGTCAGTCACACTTAAACTCCAGCCAAAAAAAATTTCATTTTTCTAATAAAGAAACCAATATTGTCTGAATACTGACAAAACATGTTGTGATATTAAGTTGGTCTTCAAATTTAATGACACAAATTTATACACAATGAAAATGCGCATCTTTTTTCTTTAAGAAATAAATTTATATCTTTTTTAGTTTATGAAATAATGAGAAAAAACTAAATTTTTGAAAACCAAAAAATTTAAATGTTTTACGTCTTTAACTCGTGCTGGCGTTTTTGATTTTTCATATTTTGTAATCAAACAAAAACGAACTTACAGATTAAGACTTCTTGAAACCAATTATACTTTTAAAACTACAAAATCTTAATTAATAAAAAGTTTATTAATTTTTTCGAAAGACGTTGCAAAAAATGGGTTTTTCCAACTTTCAACGCTTCGTTTATCTAGGAAATTTCAAGGTACGAAAAACTTTCAGTGAGAAAGTTTTTTATTACTATACGGACAAGTTTTCTGTAAAATTTTATTAACATGATATGAATGCTTACAAAGTTATTAATGTTTAAAGCGTATGGTGCGTCAGATTTCTCGCGCCTCGAACACATTGAGTCCCAAGGTGTTCGTTTGCAAATGTGTTTGTCAATATTAATATTCACAGTAAATAAAATTTAATAAAATTTATTTTTAACATAAATGTTTTATTTTGTTATATATAAAAAACTCAACTACAATAATATTTCTTATATTTTCTCTTTTTCTTATATTTTTAAAATAATTATTAAAAAACTCCTGTACGTTTGGAGAAAGATATCGTACTAAACTTTTTACATCATTCATTTTGATTCAATTTTGAAAGCGGAAGGATTTTGTAATCTATAGTTTTCAAAAGTATTTATACTTGATTCTGGTAAATACTGAATTGCTTAGCTTTCACTGATATTAACATTTTTCGGGATTATTACTTCTTGGTACGGGTCTTGAACAAGATGGCCATAATGTTTTCTCAATTGTGATAAAAAAATCTCGAAATCCTGGGAAAATTGTATTGGGTTTTTCCGAACCCTTTTTTTTGCAGTCAACGGTCGCGGCAGCCGCGACCCATCTGGATACCATATTTTCTTGTAGAGTGAAAACAAATCACAAGTTTGAGGAAAATAGCATTTAAAAAAGGGTTACTTCCTCGAAAAGTGCACATGATAACCAGAAAATGTCTGACAAAATACAGATATAAATAAAATAAAAATACTTCCTCTATGAGAGAGCAATATGTTTTAACGACAATATAGAATATAGAAAATACAGAATTATTGTACAATTTATTTTGCGAATAATTCTGCAATATTTTTAAAAAAAATATTTCTTATGTTTTTTACTTAGAATACATGTTAAAATAAATAAACTGATGCTACTTTTATATAAAGTTAGACTATAATCTCATAGTTAAATATTATTTTAAAATAATTACTTTGATAGCAAAAAACTAGTCAATAACTAAAATAATAATATTTTTACTATTCTTAATCAACAATTATTAGTTTAATTAACATGAAATTTATGTCAAAATAACTATGCATTAATTATTTGTATGTCAGTCAATTTTAACTATCTTCAGACGATTTTGGCTAATTATTATTAGTTACTTTCTAATAATAAATAATCGTTTTTAACTAAACTGCGATTCCAAAAGGTATCTGTGACTTCATTAAAAATTGTATTTTTTTTAAGTAAACAAATGAATAAACTAAAATAGTCTTAATCTGTTACAAACGAACACCTTGGGACTCAATGTGTTCGAGGCGCGAGAAATCTGACGCACCATACGCTTTAAACATTAATAACTTTGTAAGCATTCATATCATGTTAATAAAATTTTACAGAAAACTTGTCCGTATAGTAATGAAAAACTTTGTCACTGGAAGTTTTTTGTACCTTAAAATTTCCTCGATAAACGAAGCGTTGAAAGTTGGAAAAACCCATTTTTTGCAACGTCTTTCGAAAAAATTAATAAACTTTTTATTAATTAAGATTTTGTAGTTTTAAAAGTATAATTGGTTTCAAGAAGTCTTAATCTGTAAGTTCGTTTTTGTTTGATTACAAAATATGAAAAATCAAAAACGCCAGCACGAGTTAAAGACGTAAAACATTTAAATTTTTTGGTTTTCAAAAATTTAGTTTTTTCTCATTATTTCATAAACTAAAAAAGATATAAATTTATTTCTTAAAGAAAAAAGATGCGCATTTTCATTCTCTACAAACTTCAGTAATTCAAATTGCAATTTGTAATAGTTTCAAAAATTGACCTAGTGGATAAATCCGTCCCTTCAATTGTTGTTGGAATATCCGAGAATATTTCTACTCTCCTAAAATAAAAGCGTGTGATTTTTTTATCAACAAGAATTGTGTTATGGTTGTTGGTTGCAGTAATATTTACTACATATACATGAACTTTATACGCTTTAAAATAAATGTTCTTTGCTTTTGAGAGCTGTCGACTATTTATTTCATTCTGTTTATCATTTTCTATGTTGCGCTTTACCCTTTTTAAGCTGTAGTTTGTACGGTACTTTTTATGTCTTAAATGTTATATAACAAAAAAACTGTCCATTATTTTGAGTTTTAGCATTTACATTTTTAATCAGGAGGTCATAAACTCCAAAATTGCAAAGTATAACAGAATTTCACTCTTTAACTATATAAAAAACGTCGTATTATTAAAAAAATATTATTTGTTTATTTAAAATTTAACAATACTTTGAGCCCTGCTAGAAATACCGATGCCAGCTGTGTATGTGTTTCTTCAGATTAGAAAACTCAGAAATGCAAAAGCCAAAAAGATTTAAGTTCAGTAGGATTGTAGTTATAGTCCGAACTAGAATTATTAATTTCTATAAAAAAATAACAAATTGGGAGCAGTTTAAATAAAGTTGTACGAAAAACGGTGTTTTTTTGAACAGTTTTTCGGTTTAAGTTTAAGTTTTTACTGAGAGAAAAGAAGGTGCACTGCTGTTCATTTGGAGGTTGTGTATCGCAATTCAAATTTGGATCAGCAGCGCGCTCTAAAGGGGCGCGTTAAGGTACACTCTCACCTCACTGCCTGCCTGCCTGCCTGCGCAGGCAGGCGCCATAAGAGTGAGAGAGAAAAAACATTTAATTTGAATTTTCTGACTCTTTTACTCTTATGTGTTACCATGTCAACCTGCAGGCAGGCAGGCAGGCAGTAGGAGCTGTGCTAGCGCCTTTACACGCCCCTTTAGAGTGCGCAGTTGATCCAAATTTGAATTGCGATACACAACCTCCAAATGAACAGCAGTGCACCCACGAAATAGTATAAGGAGACCTCACGCGGGTTTAAAATCAGCCTGCATTTGGGGGATCAGAGTTCTTCTTCTTCTTCTTCTTAAATGACTTTAGGCTTTGCCAACTGTCAGAACAAACACTTAGAAGAATAAGAGTTAAGAATTAAAAGTTTCCATGAAATTGGTTAATGTGAAAAAAATGGCGTCAAACGCGATTCGGTAAACTATATAAATCTATGGCGGTTGATGAACACGTGTTGGGAGGTAAAAATGTGAATTAAATGTTTATACTATTGCAAATATGAGTTTAAGTTAAAAAAAGGCTGTTTAGAATCATTTCCTCCGAATACTTTACTTTAAAATTACAAATAAGTCAAAATTAGAGAACTATAGACATTGTGAGGTGAATCCTCACTTAAATTAGTGCTTGAGAACTGTACTTGGGAACGGTCAAAACCGAACTGGAGGATCAGAGTTATAAGAGTTCTCACAACGTTCAGAGGTTGAGCCTCTGTGGTGGAAATTTGGTATTAAAATATCGTCTGCTTAAAACTTATTCTGTACTTTACATTTTCTCCGCATGAGCGCGCTGCCTCTGAACGTTGTGCAGATTATATTTTCTCATAGTAACTCTGATCCCCCAAAATGATGCTGATTTTTGCCACTATAACTATTGGCGTTGGGTCTCCTTATACTACTTCATGAGTGCACCCATGAAGTAGTATAAGGAGACCGAACGACCGTGCAAATTTTGTATTGAAAGTGGGGCAGATTTCGGTACCTGAATAGTGGGTAGAAATACCGAAAGGAACACCAGCGCTGCATGTGGTTAAATTTTTGACTATGAGATGCACAAAACATAACCTATATTATTTGTATATGTTTCACTAATTCGTGTGTGTCATATATGTTGTCATGTGTTCCTCATATTTTTTAAATATTATCAAAGTAAAATAATTATAGTCTTATTTTCAGTGTTATAATTCTATCAATTGTGAATGAACTGTGTTTTCCATTTTTCCCATGCGCAGCGCTAGTGTTCCTTTCGGTATTTTTCACCTACTAAGCGGGTACCGAAATCTGGCCCATTTATAATGTATTTCGTTCGGTCTCCTTATATATAAGGACCGAAACACTGAGAGAAAAGAAGGTGCACTCATGAAGTAGTATACTACTTCATGAGTGCACCTTCTTTTCTCTCAGTGTTCGGTTTAAGTCGAAAATACGAAGTTCAAGTCCACAACGTTGATAAACGAAAAAAATTTGTTTAATTTTGAATAATTTTTTAAAGAAATATACAACAATTATTGTTATAAATTTTTTTCTAATTGAGTTTTATTTTATAAAAGTTAAAAATATAATATTTATTTTTCATAATTTTTATGAAATCTAATTATTTTTTTTGTGTCTCACTTAACAAATTTATAGTGGAATTGCGAAAAATTGTATTTGATAGTATAACAATAATTATAATGCAGCCAGATAATTTGATTTTATACTAAATTTTGAATCATGTAGGGTAAGTGTGCCAATTATGGCGCGGTTCTGGTTTAGCCGTCTTTGAAATAGAAAATTCAAAAATTATAATGAAAGAAGTAAATTTATGGCTTATTAAACTAAAAGCCCGTGTCATATAGATAATAAAACTTTTATAAAAACTTTATAAAAATTAATTATTTAAACAAAATTAAAGCAATAAGAATTAGGATTAAAAACGTCAATTATGGCGCGGTTGAGTCAATTTCGGCGCGCCAATTACGGCGGGGAAAATAACGTGTATTTAGAGGTTGTGTTGCGCGCCATAACTGAAGCACGTGCATTCAATAAAAATGTGCCAATTATGGCGGGGCACAATTTTTGTTATTAAATAATTAAATTAATAATAGTTTAAATGTGTTTCTTTTCGTACAATTATATCGAGTTAGGTCGAAAATAACTTTTTCAAACATTTTCAAATAACTAAATTATTCTAAAATAGTAAATAATTGTATTTTTCACAAAGTCGCCATAATTGGAGCACCCGCCACAATTGACGCACTTACCCTATGCTTCAGTACTTTGTACGATTGGACATTTGCCCGTATGCTTTTGAATAAATAAATAAATTATTTATAATAATTATTGTTCTATGTATTTTTTTATAACATAAATTTAAATTTTTGAATTATTATATTACGCATAATTTTAATATAATAAAAGTTTTATTTCTTCTTATTTTTATTGCATACACTGAAAAAAAAGTGCTGTTGAATCAAATATCTCCATGCTATTGAATTCCCCGTCATTGATTCAATGACACATTTATTAATCGAAAAGTATATTGCTTAAAATGAAAAAATGAAACTGTTTAAATTAAAAGTACGGTACTGTAGAATTAATGATATTGTGCAAATTGTTTCTATAGTTCATCTATATATAGCAACAGAATAATTTATTGCTTCTTTGACATTATTCATTTGAAGCATCTAATAGATAAATTTGAAGAAAATGCGTGTAAATTTAAATCAAATGAAAAATTGTTTGCTCCAAAGAAGCACGCTCTGAAAACGAAAGCATATGCTTTCGTTTCAATGAGTGGTGCTATTGCGGACTGCCTATAGCATATGCTATAAAAATAAGAACACTATGTTTTGAGACATTGACAGGTACTAAATTTATTGAAATACTTACCCACATATATTTATATGTTTATTAAACCTGTCGTTTTTGAGATTCCAATATAAAAAAGTATTATTTAAATTCTTTTAATTAATTAATGACTAGTTAAATATAAATTCCCTATATAAATTCCCTTATATACGCGAAAAATCTCGAGCACGGTATTTAACCACAAAGTAAGTGCCCAACGTTGGTCGCGGTTACTAAATGGATGGGTGACCGCTTGGGAATAGCCGTATTTTTCTGACTAAAAAAGATAAGTGTGTTTGAATGTGTATGTGTGTGTGTGTTTAGCCGTTGGAAAAAATGAAAATAATAATAAAGATGTGTATATGTTAGTGTGAAAAATTGAAAAAAAGATGTGTATAAAAAGTGTTGTGTTAAAGGTGTGAGAATTAATTATAGTATATAGAAAACATGTGAACAAAAATTCCCTTTTTTCAATTTATCGTTGGTATATATTTAACCACATAAAAGAAATGAATTAACAGTATGGTGTTATTCAATCGATAGCAACAACTAAAAAAATTAAGAGTACAAATTTTTGAATCATAAAAATGATGCTTTTAAATTTAAAAGTTATAGTCATTGACTCAAAAGCATATACTGTTAAATTAAAAAATTTTGTTTATTGATTCAAAAGGATTCACCTTCGAATTAACATAGTATGCTGTCAATTTGAGAAATATGCTTTTGTTTCAAAGAAAGTGATACTATCGAATCATTAGAATCGGTGCTTTCAAAACAACAGCATATACGTTAGGCAGCCCGTTATGACACTATTCAATGAATCAAACCCATATGTCATTGATTCACAGGGTTGCTACAGAACCTGGAAAACCTGGAAAACCTGGAAAAGTCAGGGATTTTTTAAAAAAGGTCTTGAATACCTGGAAAAGTCAGGGATTTTTTTAAAAATGGTCTGGAATACCTGGAAATGTCATGGAAATTTGAAATGCCTGGAATTTTATTCCACTTAATATTTTTTACTACATTTTTTCTTTTAAAACATAATGTCCTGGAATTCCTGGAAATGTCCTGAAATATCCTTGAATTTTCCATATTTTGCTTTTAAATATTCAATAATTTAAAAATTTTACTCAAATTTAAAAAAATAATTTTTTTGATCCATCAAAAAATAATTTTAATTTGTCGTTTGATTAAAGAATCTGATATCTATATTATATAATATTGATTTTTAACTCTTTTTATAATAAAATTAATATTTTTGTTCAAGTAGGTTAATTTACATTATGTTAATCGTAATATGAAATAATATTACACATGTAAATGTCCTAGAAAATTAAAAAATCTGTCCTGGAATGTCCTGGAATTTTAAGTCATATTTTCAGTAGACAGGGTGTCTACTGAAAATATGACTTAAAATTTGTCTGTGCTTTAATAATCAAATAGAGATAATCTAACGTGAATATTTTTATAATACAGAAAAATTCTAATTTATTATTATTAGGCCAATTTTTCTTCAAAAATTGCTCTAATTTACAATGTTCAAAAGGTGACCTGGAAATTTATCAGATTTGGTACTGGAAAACCTGGAAAAGTCATGGAAATTTAAAAACAGACTTCTGTAGCAACCCTGATTCAACAGCATTTTTTTCTCCGTGTAAAATTATGTTTTAATATAATGTTCATTTTATAAACGTTTTATATATATATATATCTTATAATTTTTATGCCATCGAATAACTAATTGACAGAATATTCTAGGAATCAGGTAAAATAGAAAAAAATTCGAAAAAGTCATTTATTTAATTCAGTGTTATCACAAAATGTTTATTTTGTATTTCTCTGATTTTTCACTGATTTCTAAATTCAATTAATTAAAACTTGAATAATTCTGCTAAATAAATATTTTAATACTTCTTATTTAAATCACGGGAATAAGTAAAAAAATAAATAATTAAATTTAATCAGGGGAAATAAAATTCAAATATTTTCAACTTCTCAAGTTTAATAATTTATCTAAAAATTACAACTATAACCCTTTCAAACTTTCATTATTTTCTACAATTTTTAACTAAACTCTATCTCTCAATCAACTATCAATATTAATTTTTAATAATTTTCAGAAAGTTCTTCGAGAATTCAATTATTTAAATACAAAAATCAATTTTTAAGGTAGAATATTTTCAAAAATTTTAATATTAATATTCATTTTTTTAAATATTTTAAAATAATTTTTACAAATATATACAATTAAAAAAATTCCAAAAAATTTAAATTTGATAAAATCTTTGAAAAATAATTGAAATTTGATAAAATTTTTGAAAAATAATGGAAATTTGTTAAAATTTTTGAAAATAATTTAAATTTGTTAAATTTTTTTTAAAATAATTGAGTTTTTAAAAAATATTTAAAAAATTAAATTTTTGAAGAATTTTAATTACAGTAGAGACTCCATTATCCGGACTAATGGATGCAGGCACTTGTCCGGATAATCAAAAATCCGGATAATCGAGTAAAGTACGAATTAAACAAATTTTTTATTCATAATTTTATGTATTTATTTGCATATGTATTAAAATAAGACTGAAATAAACTAAAACTTTTAAAGTCAACATTAATAAATATTTAGTTAGAAATATTTCAAAATATTTACATAAACATTTTCTTAAAATAATTAAAACACTTTAAAACGCAACATTTCGTGTAAATAAATTTAAAATAGAAGTTAATTAACGGCTTGAGACCTTGTAAACTTTATATTAAAAAAAAAATTTGTAATTTTAAATTTGTCCGGATAATCGAATATCCGGATAATAGGGGTCCGGATAATGGAGTCTCTACTGTATAAAAATGACTTTTCAAAAATTTTACCTAATAAATCTAAAAAAGTAAATTTAAAAAAATTTTAATTTACTTTGATCGAAGCTAATTGAATATTAAAAAATTATGATAAAACAATTCTAAGAATTAGTTTTTTATAAATATTGTAATGTAATTTTTCGAAATTAATTGAATTTATAAAAAAAGTTTTGTATAATTTAAAAAAACGAATTAATAATTCAAAAAAATTTTAATGTTATTTTTTTGTATGTATTTGAATTTTCGGGAATATGTAATCGAAAATATTGAAAATAATTGAATATTAAAAATCATGATAAAAAAAATTCTGAGAATTACTTTTTTCAAAAATATTTTGATATAATTTTTAGAAACTAATTCTCATTTTTATGAAATTTACACTTGAGCCTCCGGAAAGTATAACCACACATAAAATTCTGACGCCCATTGAATTAGCATGGCGGTCAGAATTTTATGTGTGGTTATACTTTCCGGAGGCTCACTTGAAGATTTTTCATTAAAATTTTTGAGAATTAAATTAGTTTCAAAATTTTGCAAATTAAAATTCTTCAAAAGTTGATTTTTAAAATTTATAATAAAATACTTGAAAAAAAATCAATTATTTCCAATTAAATTTTACAAAATTTCAATTAATCAAAAGCTTTTTAATTGTATATTTCGAAAATTTAATTAAAAAATTATTCAATAATAACTTTTCAAAGTTTTGTCTATTATACTTTACATACTAATTAATAAAAATCGAAGTAAGTTACAGTTTTACTAAAAATGTGGTATTTTATCGCAAAATTTGTGAAAAAAGTCGAAAAAGTCACAATGTTTTAATATAAGTCGATAAAAGACGCATTGTTTGAAAATAATCGAAAAAGTCATAATATCCGAGACCTGTAGTATGTTATTTAAAAATATAATTATAATTATAAAACAATAATTATTTCAAATAATAGGTAATTGGATTTCAGAAAAATTATAAGAAATAAATATATTTTTATTTAACAATTGCTTTATTTCAATTTTCGCAAGTTAAAAATTATGCTAATTTATAAATTAGATTCCATACATGAACAATAATTACTCTACTTTAGAAAATTTATATTTCACATAATTTCAACGGAGTGGCTATTCGGCCAGTTAAAACTGTCAAAATAAGGTGGTTTAAATATCTAAAGAAAATATACAATTAATATCTAAATCTGGCCAAATAAAAAAGAGACTCGATTTGGCCAGTCAAAATAAATAGTTTTTAATACTTCAATATACGGGCAAGCTAACGTTTAGATAAATTAAAAAAAGGTTTCAAAAAACAACTAAATATGTATATGAAGTAGAGACAAATTGACAAAAAGGCTTCAAAAGGTGAAAAAGTATTATTAATAAATAATATTAATTTTTTATTATTATCGCAGTTATATTTGAGTCATTCCATTATATTTCGACTAAAGTCGTTGCCGACTAATTTTAAAAAATTATAATATTTTGCAGGAATGATGTTAAAGATATTAGGATCACCGAACAAAAAGAATTTTTTAAATATTTTTTATATTTATTGTAAAATAAGCATCTAAAGTATATGAAGTCGTAAAAACTGTCACATTTTCATCTATTAGAAAATATTAAAGAAAACACATAATTTACTATAAAAATGTAAAAAAATTATAAGAATTTATTAAGAATGAATTGTTTTATTATTATAAATTGATAGAAACAATTATTAATAAGAAATATTAAATAAAAAAGGATTTTAAAGTTCACCTGCCAAATCATTAAATTGAATAAAACCTTATGAAATATAAAGTACTTGTGATTAACTTTTAGTTTTTCTTATCACTTTCTTCCTTTTTTCTTCATAAATGTTAAAAATTAAGCAATTAAAACTGGCACTTTGCTTATTTTCACGATTTAAAAATGTAAATAACTTCTGCCCAGAAAAATGAAAAATTACGAAAATTGGACAATAATTATTTGATCACTAGATACACTCACTGGAAAAAGATTTTCTTTTGTCCCGAAACTATTTTCCGAAATAATTAATTTTAAACTTTTCACTATTTCTATCAGGTTAATACATGTGATTTTTTTAAAACTGAAGTTGGTTCAAAACGATTAAACAAGAAGAGCTAACTTCGTCCTTTAAAAAACACATGTATTAACCTGATAAAAATAGTAAAAAGTTTAAAGTTAATTAATTCGGAAAATAGCTTCGGGACCAAAGAAAATCTTTTTCCAGTGAGTGTGTCTAGTAATGAATTAATTATTGCCCAATTTTCGTAATTTTTCATTTTTCTGGGCAGAAGTTATTTGCATTTTAAAATCGTGAAAATAAGCAAAGTGCCAGTTTTAATTGCTTATTTTTTAACATTTATGAAGAAAAAAGGAAGAAAGTGTTAAGAAAAACTAAAAGTTAATCACAGGTACTTTATATTTCATAAGGTTTTATTCAATTTAATGATTTCTCTTTCTCACATTTAGTGAATGAAATTTGCAAAATTAGGTTATTTGGCAGGTGAACTTTAAAATCCTTTTTTATTTAATATTTCTTATTAATAATTGTTTCTATCAATTTATAATAATAAAACAATTCATTCTTAATAAATTCTTATAATTTTTTTACATTTTTATAGTAAATTATGTGTTTTCTTTAATATTTTCTAATAGATGAAAATGTGACAGTTTTTACGACTTCATATACTTTAGATGCTTATTTTACAATAAATATAAAAAATATTTAAAAAATTCTTTTTGTTCGGTGATCCTAATATCTTTAACATCATTCCTGCAAAATATTATAATTTTTTAAAATTAGTCGGCAACGACTTTAGTCGAAATATAATGGAATGACTCATTTATTATAATAGGGAAATGTCAGGAAAACAAAATTTTTGTCAGTAAAATCAAGGAAATCAGACAAAAAAAATTTTTTGTCAGAAAAATTTAAAAAATTGAGACTTTTTTCGATTTATTTTCAAAAATTGCGACTTTTCTTCCAAATATTGCAACAAAATACCACATCTTTTAGTATAAAATGCAGAAATCTTCTATTATAATGCCTCTAAGTCATTCAATTTTGAAATATTTCAAAATTTAATTATTTGACATGTTTTTCGTCCAACGAAAAAAAAAGGTTTCACATCACCCCACAACACCCTACCTTAATAACTTAAGAAAAAACATGGACAATTATAATTATTATAAAAAATTTACTTTTTGTATTTAAATAATTGAATTCTAATAGAACTTTCGGAAAACTATTTAACTAATTGATGTAGAGATGAAGTTTGGTAGCAAATTATAGAAAATAATTAAATTCAGGAAGGGTTATAATTGTTATTTTTAGAAATTATTAACATTCATAAATTTTACTCATTTTCTGTAAACTTTCATATTTTCCTGCAAAAAGAATTTTGTCAGGGAATATAGTTTTAATGTCAGTAAATTGTCAGGGAAATTGATAATCTGACCACGTTGAAGTCCACAACGTTTATCAACAAAAAAATTGTTTACTTAGTAAATTAATAAAATATATTGCAGCAATATTGACACAAAAATATTTATAAATACTAGATTGATGTTTATGTTCTGATAATAATTGTTATACAATTAAATATTAAATTAAAAATAATATTCGAGTAGATGAAATAAATTCTTTTCGTTGATCAACATTGTGGACTTCAACTTCGTATAATCTGAAACTTGTGACCACCCTGACAATATAGGTATTAAGTATCTTTTGGCCTATTAAAAAGCTATAATTTAAATAACTTTACCGATTTAGGAAGAAATTATAAGAAAACTTCGTGACTGAGACAAAAATTTCAGGAAGTGTGTGCAGAATAAAAACAAATTGCTTTTTTTCCTTCAAATGTGCATCAAGAACTTCGTCTATACTAACAACAAAAATAACAAGAAGCATAAGGTGCTCCTACTTTCCACAAAAATTTTAAACGAAATGTCTATCTGGGGCTCTTTCCCCTATATATTTAATATTTTTATAATATTAATTATAATATAAATTTTAATAAAAACTTCTTAATAAATTTAGTTCCTGTCACACTTAAAGAAGAACCAATTTACGTTTTAGAATTTTTTTAAAAATTTGTACAAGATTGGTTAAAATGTTAAATAAACAAACAAACATCCAACATATTTATACCTGATGGGCGCTTTATTAATACAATGGCCAAATAGTAAAACCATCTTATTTTGCCAGTGCACTGGCAGAATTATTTAATCATCTTATTCTGCCAGTTTTTCCCTTATTTCTAGTCACTGGGCAAATAATTAAACCACCTTATTCTGCCAGTTGACTGGCCGTATAGACATGGTCTAATTTCAAAGTGTGAAATTTATTATAATTTATATTTATAATACTTAGAAAACCTATAAAAATAAAATTCAGTTAGAAAAAAATTATAAGAATTTTAAATTAACATCAAATTGTAGAGACCTACCTTTCTAGTAAATAATGTTTATAAAATTTAAAATTATTTAAGATAAGTAAATATTGTGAAGGCCTTTAACGGTTGCTTGGTTCAACAAAGAAATATTGAAAATTATAATACTTTCCTTTTGATAAATATATATTAAAACTATTACAATGGATTAATTGTAAAGGCTTAAACGACAATTAATATGGGACAAAAGTTTTCGAGAAACAAGGAAATAGAAATCGTATAATTAATTGAAAAAATTACAAACTAGTGGCAAATTTAGAGGCTATGCTAATTTACACCGACCGAAGGGTAGTCATTTTTTCCACCGTCGGAAATGTAAATTTACACTTTACCCGAAATAGACGCGAATTACACTATCACACTATATCTAAAATCACATTGATAAGGTTATGTCACCTTTTCTGTCAGTGTAAATTTACACGATTTACACCTTGCGACATATACTCCAAAGTGTAAAATTACATTTACTATGTTATTCAACTCTGACACTTTTTACAGTGTACATATTACTTTAAGTTCAAATTTAAGTCACTTAGAGATAATTAAATAAAATTATTTAACACGATTATGTGCAATAGAAAATTTGTTTTTTAATCCACTTCATTCGAATTTTATGTAGTCAAGAATTTCACTCACGTGGCTTTTGAAAAGAAAATATTTTGAATTCGCCTCAACAAACCAAATATCAATATTCTTGGACTTATATTACAAAAATATACTCGGCACTTTAAAGCAAATGCACAATTACACAAAATAAAATAATGGAAAGAACTGTTCTAATCAATAAAAAGTTGCTGTTTGTTAGCAATCATTTCTATACTGATATTTAACATGACATACGCGAATATGTAAGTATGTTTATACATATAAATTGATTTATTATTAAAAAATAAAACTTTTAATACACTTACCTTACCACATGTAATATTATTACTAATTATACATTGATATGTAGTATAAACCGGTAATTATTAATAATAATAGAAATAATTAAATATTGGCAGAAATTACGTTGATATTCCTAACCTCCATCACTTGAATTGATCGTTACATTTTATAAATTCAATATTTACACCAGCACAAGTTCACTTATGAATCTTAAAATACTTAAAACATTTACGAACTATACTTTCAAAGAAAAGAGTAGAAAAGACACTTTGTAAACTGACAAAACTGTATGGCTAAACTCAAACAAACGTCAATTTAGACGCTCAAAAAGTCATGACCAAGAACTATGTAAACGATGTAAACTATACATATGTACATTAATTGTACATACATACGGCAAACAGAGGAATGTATATATATATATATATATATATATATATATATATATATATATATATCTATATGGGTGCTTCTGCAATAGAAGTCAATAGTAAGGGAACATTCACACATAGATAAAGTTCATTTAAGGCCTACGCAGAATAGAATCTTTAACCGGAACCGCAATCGTAACCGTAAGCGTAAGAATGAGTTAAAGAAGGATAGGTATATTGTTTATCCTTCTCTAACTCATTCTTACGCTAACGGTTACGATTGCGGTTCCGGTTAAAGATTCTATTCTGCGTAGGCCTTTACTGAGACCACTGAGGCCGCAGTCCCATGACAGCGTTTTGCGTTGCGTTGTAATGAGAGAGAATGCAGCAAACGTATATTTGCGTCTTTTTCTGTCCCATTACGACGCAACGCAAAACGCTGTCATGGGACTCCACCCTCAGTAACCAATCACAGCATACGAAAAGTGATCTGGATCACTAAGTAACCAATCACAGCATACGAATAGTGATCCGGATCATGATCCTTGAGCATGCCGAAAACGGTCGCTATAAAAACATCGAATCGTCAATTCGTCGAATGCTTAAAACATCGAATTGTCTCAAAACGTCGAATTGACAAAAATTCGAAAAATTTGTTTGACCTAAGGGTACGGTCACACGACTTTTGGAAAAACCATTCTTGGCTTTCTCTTTCCTATGACATAGGCATTAGTTTGTCTCACTCTACATTTTCTTACTTTTTCCAAAAACGGAAAATGTAGAGTGAGACAAACTTATGCCTATGTCATAGGAGAGAGAAAGACAAGAATGGCTTTTCCAAAAGTTGTGTGACCGTACCCTGAGTTAACATTTGTTTGTTTTAAGTTAATGGGTGTTTTCGACGTCGTCGGTCGTACCGGTCAGTTGCCACAAAAAGGTGCTTATTTGAGACTATTTAGGTTAAACTAAATAGTCTAATAGTCGGCCTAATAGTCTCAAATAAACAGTTTGAGCACCTTTATGTGGCAACTGACCGGTACGACCGACGACGTCAAAAACACCCAATGTCAACTTAGATCAAACAAATTTTTCGAATTTTTAACGATTCGATGTTTTGAGCATTCGACGAATTGACAATTCGACGTTTTGAGCTTTCGACGAACTGACAATTCGATGTTTTGAGCATTCGAAGACTTGGCGTTTAGGGGAAAATCAGGGTTGCGCACGTAATTTACCTGACGTAAATTACATAGTTTTTTACAGTATATTACGTCCGTAATTTACGTGCTCAGTTTTATACGTAATTTACTTTTTCAAAATGGCTGAATTGTTTACATGATTGCCGTTGACTATTTCTTTATTCTGTGTCCCAACAAATTGCATTTAAAAAATGTTTAGAGGTGCAAGGCCGCGTCAAAACTTTTGGAATGAACTACCATTTATATCACAAAAGGAAAATGGGAAAAGTGTGGCTTTTTGTCAAGGATGCAAACAAACCTCCTCTAATACATCCGAAGAGAGGTTAAGAACCTACATTCAAATTTGAATGAAGATTATAATTATGTTGTTATATAAATAAATGTATTTTGAATACATATACAAATTATGATTGAGTTATTTATTTATTACTTATTTATCCAAATTTTCTAAATTTATGTACAAATGGTACAAATAGAATTCGTCAACATAACCTATACAATATACTGTCCCGTCATAAACCTGTCAAAATCATCTTCATCATGCGCTTTTAAACATTTAAAGAGTAATGAATTATAAAATAATAATTCATATTTTCAAAACATTATTTATTTAAATATAAACTTTACATATACCTGTGAGCAATAAGGCGATTATAAGCAGAGGTTTAAATAATTTTCTTGCACAACAAGCATTTTTCGATTCATTGTATATAATTTATATTTAATAATCTGACGAATTTATTGCATGACATTGACGACGCACATGTAGTTTTCAAATATTATGCTTTTAAGGCCAACGCAGAATAGATCTGTAACCGGAACCGCAATCTTAACCGTAAGCGTAAGAATGAGTTAGAGAAGGATAAACAATATACCTATCCTTCTTTAACTCATTCTTACGGTTACGCTTACGATTGCGGTTCCGGTTAAAGATTCTATTCTGCGTTCGCCTTTAGCGCTTCTTCAATTGTCCGACATCTTTTTTTACATTCATTACAGGTTTCTTACATATATTACATTTTTTACGTAATATACGTAAAAAACTTCGAGTTGCGCGCAACCACGGAGTAATAATAAGGAGACTGTACTACCAGTGAGATACCGTGCCAAATGTCTGCCTTGGTTCACTGAGTAGTAAAGACTTCTCAAAAATAAAGCGCATGCGCAGTTTGCAACTATCTTCGTCACTCTTGAAAGAACGATGAGAGAGATCATTATTTTGACGTGCGAGTTAGAAAGTGTGGTTATGTTTTATTGTTGACAACAGCAACTATACGGGAAAATCAACATTTAAATAAGAAAAAATATTAATTAACAAACTGCAAAGAGAAGAGTAAGTACAATATATTATAATATTAATAAATTGTAATATAGGTGTGAGTAGATATTAATAAAAAGATTATTTTTGTCGAACCGGAGTAATTCTTTTCTTTGTATGATAAAGTGAATGAATACAATATAATATAATGCTATAATCGCTATAATGCTAATATAATTAATATCTACTCACACATTTCCTATATTACAATTTATTAATATTATTTAATAGTATAATATATATTGTCAACAGTAAAACATAACCACACTTTCCAACTCGCACGTCAAAATAATGATCTCTCTCATCGTTCTTTCAAGAGTGACGAAGATAGTTGCAAACTGCACATGCGCGTTATTTTTTAAAAGTCATTACTACTCAGTGAACCAAGGCAGAAATCTGGCACCAGTTTGACTAGGGGATACGCTGGAGAGCAGTCTCCTTATTATTACTCCGTGCGCCAGGGATGGGTACGTAACATACTTCATGTATGTTACCCGGGTTTGTTACGTATGTTACGCATGTATGTAACTCGTTTGGTTTGCTACCCTACGTATGTTACATTTTATGACGTCAGTCAGAAGTAAACATAACCTCAATTTTTCTGGTTGTCGCCAATCCGGCACTTGACCTTGTTTATTATTATTCTTTTAATTAATCATAAGTCCTGGAAATTATTGTTTTAAAAATGAAACGAGGTGGAAGGCCTCTTAATAAACCCTTTTTCAACAACTTAGTTTTACTCCTACCAAATTAGAAAACGGGAGAGTAGGAAAGTAGTTTGGATTTAAAGTATATTAATAATTTTTTTTTAAAAATAGGACTCCACAACCGTAAATGGAATGTTGCATCAAAAAAAAAACATTCCCAGACTAAAGTCTTCTTTTGATAATTCCATTTTAGATTGTTTTCCTGTTCCTAAAAATATAAAAAATCCGTTACTTAATTTATACGTTTATAAGACTTCCTACTGGATCAAATATCTATTACATTAAATTTTTATAACTTAATTTATTGAATCCAAAATCATTCTACTGGAAATTTATATACTTTATACATGTTACTATAAATTATTAATTTTATAATTATTTTACAAAAGTGAGGTTATGACGCACCTTTGATGTTTGCTACGTTTGCGACAATTTGTTACGTATGTTACTCATTTATGTAACATACACTGTAAAAAAATCTGGTGTAAAATAACACAAAACTTGTAATTTCACACATCAAAATTATAGGTTGTACGTAGTAAATTTATTTCGTTCCAAAAGTAGTTTTACTATTTTTAATAATTTTACATTATACGACTATGTAATTTAATAGTTTTGTGTAAATTTACTACGTCCGACGTAGGAAAATTTGATCACTATGTCCGACGTGGTATTTTTACATTGCGTGTATTTCTACACTTTGACGTAATATTACGTCGCACGATCTGTACAATTACATGGCGAATGTAATTTTCTTATTCCTTTAAGATTTTCGAAAAATTTTCAAGTTTTTATAAATAACTCTAAAAAAGTGTATATAATGTACATTTATAGAAAGTATATGCTAATTCATAAGTAAATAATAATATTACAAAAAGTTTTGGGCTATATTTCATAAATACAAAAAGTTACGACTGAAAATATTATTTCAAAAAATATTTGCAGGTTATGTAGATTACAGTCGGCGTGTAAAAATACCACGTCGGACATAGTGACCAAACTTTCCAACGTCGGACATAGTAAATTTACACCAGATTTTTTTACAGTGTACGTAGAAAACCTCGAGTTTGTTACATTTACCCATCCCTGCCGTGCGCGCAACCGTGCATCCTGGGGGAAATGCATGCTTCTCGCGTTTTGTAACTAGGAAATGAGTGCAAATATAGCGAACATATATCTCCATCTCTCTTAACGCGATGTGATTGCTTGTGTGATTGGCACCCTACTGTCATATTTCAGAGGTTTCTCGGTGTTAAAAAAATATTCCAAGAAAAACGCTCCTATTGATATTGAACAGTTGAACTATAGTGATATAAAATAAAAGTTTTGTTTTGCTTTCTCAGAATTGTTATAATAATGATTTAAAAAGGTGTTTCTGACAGCTACACCAAAAGTAATTTGTTAACAAAAAAACATGACATAATAATTTATTATTAATAAAATATATCTCTTCTTAATAATAATTATAAAATAATTAATTATAAAAATTATATTTTGAGAACTTTTTAAATTGATATTAATAATCAAGATGGTCATATATGGTGTTTATATTGTTTCAAAATCGGGAGGTTTAATTTTTAATCATGACCATAATGTACCAAAAGTTGAAAATGAAAAAGTATTTAATTATCCACTTGATATAAAATTATCATATGAGAATAAAAAAACTGTTGTTGTTTTTGGTCAAAGGGGTGGAATTAATGGTAAGTTAAACATTTTGTTTATATTAATATATATACACCTTATACAAAAACAATAAAAAAAATCGGACAAGTGCGAGTTTCACTCGCATTAAGATCGAGGGTTCCGTACACCAAAATAAAACTCATTGTTTATAAAAAAATTATTTCAAAAATTCTTACAAAATTTGAAAAAAATAATTAAAAAAATAGTAATATATTTTTTTAAATTTCGAATAAATATTTTTATTATTTTATTTTATTAATAAATCTTTATATTTTTTCTTTTATAGTACTTATCTTCGCCAATCACATTCTCTTTATTTTTTCTATAATTTGCACTTGAAAAAGAATATACAAGCTGAATCTTAACTCACCAGGTTTAAATTTATAAAAGTTAAAGTAGGGACAGTGTAATTTTTTCGAAAAATTCAAATTCTTGCCCTTCATTTCGCAAATAACTCCGCCAATCAGGTTCGCTATATTTTTCCTGTAATCTTTACTTAAAACTGAAGATCCCTACCAAATTTCAGCTCAACAGGATAAGATTTGTAAAAGTTAAAGGGGGGGGACAGGGTCATTTTTTGCAATTTTTTCGAAAAAATTGAATTTCTTTCCCTCCTCGTTCGCAAATATGTCCGTCAATCAAGTTCGCTATATTTTTCCTATAATCTGCACTTTAAACTGAAGATCCCTACCGAATTTCAACTCACCAGGTTGAGATTTGTAGAAGTTAAGGGGGGGGGGGGGACAGCCCATTTTGCGTGGCTGGGACGGACACACGAGTGATTTCATAAGGGTTCCGTCAGTACACCTATGGTGTACGGAACCCTAAAAATATTGGGACACATTCAAATTTTAGATTTTTAATCCCAAAATTTGTTTAATATTAAATTTTATTAGATTTGATAGATTCTTTGCGTTTTATTATTTGATGTGAAACGTTACCATTTGAACAATTTTGAAAGTAGAGAAATTTGTGTGACTTTCAGTGGGACATGTATTGACAGCTGCAAATGGTGAACCAGTGACAGGATGTGAACTTCCAGATGGAAGAAATATAATGGAGCTACTGGATAAACAGGAAAACTTTCCAATAACATTAAAGTTTAGTCGAGCTAAAATGACAACAAATGAAAAGATTTTTCTTGCATCAATGTTCTATCCACTGTTTGCAATTGCCAGTCAATTGAGTCCAGAGCCACGTTGTTCTGGAATTGAAGTTCTAGAGGCAGATACGTTTCGATTATATTGTTATCAAACTTTGACTGGTGTTAAGTTTATAATTATAGCTGAACCCTTACAAACTGGAGTTGAAGTACTAACAAAGAGAGTATACGAATTGTATGCGGATTATGCATTAAAAAATCCTTTCTATTCCTTAGAAATGCCAATTAGATGCGAACTTTTCGATACAAGTCTACAGTTACTATTGGAATTAGTTGAGAAATCAGGTGCAAACAGTGCTTGAATGCTTGAAAATAACTACTTCATATTTTGTAAATATTTATGTGTTGAAAATAAAATTTTTATAATTTAAAATTGTTATTGCTTCCTCATGGAAGCTTTGTTTTAAGCAAACATTTTCAATCTCGAGACTATAAGGGCTTTAGGGATAAATGTTTTTTTAATTTTAGATCTCACGCGCGGATATAAAATGAGAATACTTTGAGCCAGGTTAAGAAATATTAACTACATTTTTTTCATTATAAAAATCAGAAAAAACCGTTTTTTGTCCATAACTTTTAAAAAATGTTAGGACACCTATATATTTTTTTTTTATTTAATAGAGTTTTTCAGACGCTCCTTTTGACCCCTTGTTGAACATTTTTCGTCCATGCTAGCCTGAGATATTAACTTTTTAAAAATCTAAAATTTTGAAAAATAAGACTTGAAAATTTTGTTAAAAAATGTAGGAGTAACTTTGAAAGACGAATAACAGGGTGTCCAGCGTCCGGAAAAGGCGTGAAAAGCGTGGAAAGCAAAGGGATCAAACTAGGTCCATAAATTTGTTTAAAGTCCGTAAAAGTCAGTTTTTTTAAAAAGTCCGTAATTTGTTTGAAAAAGTACGAAAAAACCGTAAAATGTACGATATAATTTGGAGAATTTTTGAGAAGTTACAAATGGTTGTAGAATTTCAATTATTTTTAAAAGTAATTAATTCTTCGCAGAAATTCAATTATGTTTCAAAATTTTGAAAGATACTCGTCAAAATTTTAATTATCTTTATAAATAATAAAATTCTGCGAAATTCAATTATTTTCAACAATTTTAATAAAATTCTTGTGGAAATTTCAATTATTTTCATATTTTCCTCAATTCAATCATTTTTAATATATCGCTATAGATATATTAAAAATTGTATTAAAATATAAAATTATATTTAATTAAAATATAATAATAAAATTTGTACATTTTAATAAAATTTTCCAAAAGAATTCAATTAAGTATTTAGAAAAAATTGTTGAAAAAATTCTATGCAAACATTTATTTATTTTTCATAAATAATAAAATTTTTATAGAAATTCAATTCTTCGGAGAAGTTTAATTATATTAAAAAATCTAAAAAAATTCTTGGCGAAAATTTAATTATCTTTATAAATAATAAAATTCTTCTGCGAAATTTAATTATTTTCAAAAATTTTATTGCAAGTAACTGAAGTGTTTCTTTATGTTTTTCGGGGTCGCTCTACAAGACTCCGGGCTCAGATTTTAAATTTATCGAAAAGAAAATTAAATATGGCGAATTTTGTGCATCAAATTGCAAAAAAAATAAAAAATTTTTTTTTTAAATAATTATTTCTTACTGAAAACATTTTTTTTCACATGAATACAAGTGTCACAATTTGGCACAAACTTATTAAACTTTCAAAATATGCAATAGCGGAAATAAAAAAACAAAATGGCGGCTTCAAAATGGCACTGATTTGAGAAAAAAATTATTCAATTCTTTTTATGGTGCACCGATATTTACCATGGCTATGAAATGTAATAGAACTTAGTGTTTATATGTTTTTAAGGTCGCTCATGACGAATATATAATCAGATTTTCAAAATTCCAAATGGCGGATCCAATATGTCCGACAAATTTTTTAAAAATTTACTCGATTCGCTTGAATTTTGTTACTCAGGGGTTTTTGGGGTCGCAGATTATGAATCTGCTATCGGATTTTTAAAATTTATTTATTTATTATTTATTTATTAATACACTTGTCTTAATACATTATAGTACATATAAGCGGTGTTTTCGCCAGCAATCAGACGTTGAACTCCTCAGCATACATTCAGGGTGTCTACAACTAATCTGAAAAAAATTTCCCTGACATTTCCAGGTTTTCCAGGCCTTCTAAAATTTTTTTTCCAGGTTTTAAGAATCGACATAATAAGGGGTTACAAAAAAAACATTGCTTAAATTTTATTTGATAACACTTATAAATGACGTGGGAGAAGTATTTACAACGTTTGTCATCAACGATTCGAAGAGAAAAACTGTTTTTCACTCAGAAAACAATATTTTACGTTTACAAAATTTTCCTTTCTTAACTTTCTGTTCAAGAAACATTCTAAAAGTTTTATTAAGAAAAAAGTTTGAATAGAAAATTATTTTTTTTTCTTAATCATTATGTGAACGTCAGTAACGTTATAAATTATTATGAATATAAAATGAACATTTTTAAAAAAATTATCAGGACTCGAACCAGTGACACAGTATTTAAAAATACGTACTTTACGGACCAAAAATGAAAAATTACGGACCATTTACGAACAAAAATATAAGCAGTCCGAGTCAAATAAGAGAACATTTTACTTAAAATTAGAAATTAAATTTTTTATAACTATAAAACATGAAAATATCGATAACTCTTCATGTTTTATAATAATTAAAGATAACCGAGTGATAAAATCATTATCAATTCAATTATGATGTGGTTTTATAACTATAAAAAAATTCCCTGACTTTCAAAAAAATTCCCTGACATTTCCAGGTTTTCCAGGACATTTTTAATTTCCCTGACATTTCCCGGTTTTCCAGGTTTTCCAGGTGTTGTAGACACCCTGACATTCCTTCTTTCAAAATTTTCAACAGCAAATTTACAAATTTATACATTTCGGATAGTTTCATATTTGTTAGAATAGAGAGCCAAACGTCCCAGACATCGTTACAGCACTTTATCTGAGGGAACAATTGTTCCCACAAATGTGCGCACGCTGGACAATCAGTCAAGATATGATATAAATTTTCTGTTTCCAACTTACATAATTTACATTTTCGGTCCTTATCAAAAGCATATTTCTGGTCCCTTACAATAATTCTACATACATGCGCGTTTAGCAATCTCACCTGGGCAAGCACTCTCTTAAAAAACAAATGACAATTTAATAACAAATAATTTTGAGGCCCATTCTGCAGTCGGAGACCGGGATATATTAATAAACTTTTCGATGTAAAAAACGTTCTCTGTCAATCGATAAAAGATATTTCGCATAATTATTTAAACTGTCCTTCATATCCTCGCCCAATCTCAGCGGGGACTCAGCCGTCCATCTACACCCCAAACCACAAGCTGTAAAAAAGTTACGTATTTTAACAAACCAATTTGTTTTATCGTTCGGCCTCCTCACAGCCAATCGTCCAAGATTCTCCAGGCACCGTCTTGGGTACCATTGAAGTTTCCATTAATGCAATTTTGCTAATCCAAGACAGGATGCCTTTTAGGACATAGAACGAGGCGTGAAAAGAGCCCGTTTCCAATCTCACCGCATAGTTCAGGTTCAGGGTACAGATATAGGCAGCATAAGGAGTCTCTTGAAAAAGCCTAGTTGAACTCCCTCCAAATCGTCCAAATAATTTAGACTCCAGATTTGTGCGCAATACAATAAAATACCTAGAACTACACTTTGAAATAATTTTATATACGCTGGCCAGGAGTTCATACCAATTGATTGGATATTATTCAGTATAGATCCCGCTGCTGAATTGGCTGCACTAATCGACTTCACTGAGGCCAGCTGAAAAGAACAACAATCGGAGAACGTAACCCCTAAATAAACATATCGCTTAACGACCTCAATGAATTCGTTTCCATATTTAAGGACGCTGCACGGTGGGAAATATTTAAAAGTACGCATAGGCGTAGCGAGCGATTTCTCCTCAACTTCCACTCTTTTCCCCTCTTTTCGTCCCTCTTGGTGAAATTTTTTGACTTTGATAATTAATTAAAAAAAATCCAGATTGAAAATGAAAAAAAGGGCGATTTAGGGAAAAATAATATTTAATAGAGAATATTCAACAAGTTTTCTTATGACGATTAGATGTTTCTATGGGCGTGAATATCAATCCGCGTTTTCCAAAACATAGCAAACTGACAGCTCAATATGGGAGGTTAGCCATGGCCGACTATATCAGGTTGCACCGTTTGCGTAGTACAGTAGAAATGAACGTAAGGAACAAAAATATTAAATGTCAATTATACTCTCATTGTTTACTATTACATTTATTATTTGTTTATTTATTTATTATTGTTATTAAATCTATTATTATTTATTATTTTACTTACTTTTTTAAAATATTATTATGGAAAAGTATTAAAACAATAAAGGAAAATTTTTTATGAAAAAATTATTAAACAAATAAAATTTCTAAACAAAAAAAAAGTAAATAATAAAAAATTATGAAATGTATAATTTTAAAAATTTTTAATGGTTATTTTTATTATTGATTGATATTTTTAAGTATATGAAAAATCTAATTTAAATATTCCACAAAATTAGTTTTAAAGTAATTTTTTATAAGGAATTCAACGGTCATAAAATAAAAGCGGACAGAAAATATTTTGACCCTTTTTCAATTATCATTTTTCTTAAAAATTGGTGGATTTCGAAACACACGCGTAATTTGGTAGAAAATATGTTTTTAAATCCATGAAAAGAATTCCAAATGAAATCGATGATTTTCATAATTACCTATAGAAGTATTGTTTTGAAAAAAATCTTTGTTTTTAAACTGAAAATTCTAAAAATAACATTGTTATTCAATTTTTCTATATGGAAAATTATTTGTTTACTTATTTAGTTTCTGATCAAAATTTAATCTTAATTTTTCTGTATTTCTATTTTTCATCAATAAAAATTATGATATGAAATTATTTAGAAAAATAAATGTCAAAAAATGCCCTTTTTTAATAAAAAAAAAAGCTGCAATGTATTGAAAAAAGACGAAAATTTAATAATCTACTTCAAAAATTGTTAGAAAAAAATTGCAAACATCAACGTCGTTTTCTCAAGACAAAAATGGTTTTCATAATTGGAAATAAATTCTGATTACCTCCGTGTTTCAGAAAAAGGACTTTTTTCATAAAAAAGATCCAATTTTATGACAAAAATTATGTTTAATAATATTTTCATAAAAAATTTACATTACTTTGTTTTATACTTTTCCATTATAATATTTCTAAAAAGTAAGAATAATAATAAATAATAATAGATAAATAAACAAATAAATATAATTATTTATATAATATTAAATAATAAAAGTAATGACTTATTATTTTTGTTGATCATCTACGTCCCTACATTACCATAGCGTAAATACTTTCAACACGAAAATGGTGCAACCTGTTATGGTCGGCAAAGGCCTACATGGAGCTGTTGCTTTGTTTTGTAAAACGCGGATTCATATTTACGCTCCTAGAAACATCTAATCGTCGTAAGTAAGTTTGAATTATATTCTCTATTAAATATTATTTTTCCTTAAATCGCCCTTTTTTTCATTTTCTGTCTGAATTTTTCAAAATTAATTATCAAAGTCGAAAACTTCCCCTCTTTTGGTGTAATTTTTTACTTTGATAATTAATTTTTAAAAATTCAGACAGAAAATGAAAAAAAGGGCGATTTAGGGAAAAATAATATTTAATAGAGAATATAAAACAAATTTTCTTATGACGATTAGATGTTTCTATGGGCGTAAATATTAATCCGCGTTTTACGAAACATATCAAACTGATAGCTCTATATGAGAAGTTGGACATGGCCGACCATAACAGGTTGCTCCGTTTGCGTGGTACAGTAGGAATGAACGTGAGGAACAAAAATATTAAATGTCAATTACTCTTATTGTTTACTATTATATTTATTATTTGTTTATTTATTTATTATTGTTATTATATCTATTATTATTTATTATTATACTTACTTTTTAAAAATATTATTATGGAAAATTATTAAAACAATAAAGGGAAATTTTTTATGAAAAAATTATTAAACAAATAAAATTACTAAACAAAAAAAGTAAATAATAAAAAATTATGAAATGTATAATTTTTTAAATTATATTAGTTATACAAATTTTTTTAAACAAAATTATTTCAAATACCAAGATTAATTTTTTTTATAGACAATTTGAAAATTAATACACTGGGAATAATATTGACACATTCAGAAAAAATAAATTTTAATGGATAATTTTTTTTTATTATTTATCAACTATAGTTTATTTCTAAAAAAATTATACATTTCATAATTTTTTATTATTTACTCTTTTTTGTTTAGAAATTTTATTTGTTTAATAATTTTTTCATAAAAAATTTTCCTTTTATTATTTTAATAATTTTCCATAATAATATTTTTAAAAAGTAAGTATAATAATAAATAATAATAGATATAATAACAATAATAAATAAATAAAAAATAATAAATATAATAGTAAACAATAACAGGGTTCCTACAGAATCTGGAAATCATGGAAATGGTATGGAATTTTTAAAAGGCTTCTGGAAATCAGGAAAATAATGGAAAAGGCCTGGAACTTTTAAAAGTTTCTAAATTTTTTCTGTTTTCTATTTTTTCTCTTGAATAGAAATTCAAATAATAACAAAGCTAAATGGCATAAAAGAAAAGAAAAAATATTGAATTTTAAGAAATTCGATTTTTCGGATTTTTGATAATTTTATATAATTTTAGATTTTTTACCAAAGAGTCGAGACTATTAAATAAGTAAAGTATTTTCCAAGAGCCTAAAAATAATGAAGCTAAATGCCATAAAAGAGAGGAAAAAATGTTGAATTTTAAGAAATTCGGATTTTTGGATTTTTGATAATTTTCCATAATTTTAGATTTTTTACCAAAGAGTCGAGACTATTAAATAAGTAAAGTATTTTCCAAGAGCACAAAAATAATGAAGCTAAATGCCATAAAAGAGGAGAAAAAATATTGAATTTTAAGAAATTCGATTTTTCGGATTTTTGATAATTTTCTATAATTTTAGATTTTTTACCAAAGAGTCGAGTCTATTAAAAAAGTAAAGTATTTTCCAAGAGCCCAAAAATAATGAAGCTAGGCTTCGAAGTGACACACTTTTCCACTTTTTTTGGTCAATAAGCCTACTTTTTGCTACTTATTTTGTCAAAAAGCTACTAAATGCTACTTTTTTCCAAAAAAAGGTAAAAAAAATTTACAGAATTCAAGAATTTTAGTTTTTTTGGTGAATTTCGTAGATTTCAAAAAACCCGCCAAGTGAATTAAATTTATTATTGGACGCGTGATTATAATATATTATAATAATTACTAATCGTGGATGTTTATTAAATTACAACTTTTTAACGTTTCTAATTTTTCGTATCTAATTTTATTATTCTTTAAGCTTCTTAAAAAAATTAAAAACTAAATTTTTCACTATATAATTTAATAGTAATACCTTTTTTGACTTTATAAAAGTTCCATCAAGTATAGAAAAAATCAATTAAGAATGAAAACTTAATTCTTTTGGTTATATAAATTGTTTGATTAAAAATCCAAAATAATATTTGTTTAACGTGATTATTTATTATATTATGTTTACAAACTTTATGTCAAATTTAAAAATATTAATTGTATTTTCAATAATACAGTGTTTTAAGTCGGTTGTTCAATAATAAAAAAATCATTTATAAAGATTTAAGATCTATCTAGAAAAAAATTATAATTTTTTTTATTGGAATTAAATTGCTCATAATTTATTATTGTACAAAATTATGGCTATGTGGATTCTAAAATTAAAAAAATTTATATGACTAAAAACAATCCATTTTTTCCATTTTGATAGTTGTTATTAGTAAATTACTAAAAAATGTTTACGTTTCATTTTTAAAAATTAGATGGCTGATAAAAAGTTATTGATAGTTTTTTAAAAAATAATAAGGAGAAAGAAGGTGTCAATTTAACTTCTCAAAATTATGAGCCTGTTATTAAAAAACAAATTCTTATAAAAGATCTCATTTAATTATTATTAACAATTACATTTCATTATGTAAATAAAACTTTCGAATGTAAAATATCGACAAAAAAGCTATTATATTTTCATGTTTTATGTTTATTTTTGAATTTTTGATAATTTTCGATAATTTTAGATTTTTTACCAAAGAGTCGAGACTATTAAATAAGTAAAGTATTTTCCAAGAGCCCAAAAATAATGAACCTAATGCCATAAAAGAGGAGAAAAAATGTTGAATTTTTTAGAAATTCGGATTTTTGAAATTTGATAATTTTTGATAATTTTAGGGGAGAGTCTCCAGTTGTGAGACACCTCCAGTTGTGAGACAGTCAATTTTTTTTAACATGCAATATTAAAAAGCCGATTGGTTTATATAAAAACATTTCTTTTTATAAGAGCCAACTTTTTCGTGTACACCGAAGCGGATATATAAACTGTTTTTGTTAAATACTAACACTGAGGGTGATAATCGACTAAAAAGCGTTTTTTCAATAAATGCAAAGTTCTTTTTTTCCAAGTTAATTAATTGGAAAAGGTAAATGTAATGCATTTTCTTTTAGGGTTTTCCTTATATTTTGTGATGCAATATTGCATTGTTCCAATCTGCGGTTGAAAATAATTTAATTTTCCTTTTTCAAAATAGCGCTCATTTCTGAGTGTGAGACACAGCATATCACCAGTTGTGAGACGGTGTCACCCATCTGGGCAGCATAAAAAATACGACTTTGCAGGCATACTATTTAAATGTTGTTTTGATTTTTTTTCTAGTATTTTTGGGCATGTCAAGTGGAAAAAAGTCAATTGATTCAGAAGAAATCAATTTTAATGCTCTTGTTGAAGCTATTAAATTGTGTTTATTTGATAGTCATATTTTGGCGAATAAATATTATTATTTAGTATATAATAATATATATTATTAATATATTTAATTATTTCTACTAAACATAACGTTTTATGTCAAACTTATTAAATTTTAGCAATTTTTAATGAGTGTCTCACAACTGGAGACATTTTTTTTTTTGAAAAAAGCGATGTGCTCGGAAAATGTATCGTAAATTTTTTTGAGTTCAACGAAACACTATACTTTCTTTTAATAAAAGTTGCGTATTTCTGTTACCTTTCGAACGGTGTATTTTATTTACAATTTTGTTTACCCGTTTAAAATTTACGGGTCAAAAATAAAACCCGTCTCACAACTGGAGACTCTCCCCTACATTTTTTACCAAAGAGTCGAGACTATTAAATAAGTAAAGTATTTTCCAAGAGCCCAAAAATAATGAAGCTAAATTCCATAAAAGAGAGGAAAAAATGTTGAATTTTAAGAAATTCGGATTTTTGAATTTTTGATAATTTTAGATTTTTACCAAAGATTCGAGACTATTTAATAAGTAAAGTGTTTTCCAAGAGCTAAAAAATAATGAAGCTAAATATTATCAAAGAGAAGAAATACTGTTGAATTTTAAAAAAATCGGTTTTTCGAATTTATGATAAATTTTGATAATTTTAGAATTTTTACCAAAGGGTGGAGACTATACGGCCATGACTATAGTCATGGCCGACTATATCAGGTTGCACCGTTTGCGTAGTACAGTAGGAATGAACGTGAGGAACAAAAATATTAAATGTCAATTACTCTTATTCAGGATTCCTACAGAAATCCGAATTTAAAATTCCATACCTTTTCCATGATTTCCAGGTCAAATTTTTACGAAATTCCAATAGAATTTTAAATCTAATTTCAATATTTTTGGGCTTTTTAAAAACACTTTACTTATTTAATGGTCTCCACCCTTTGGTAAAAATTCTAAAATTATCAAAATTTATCAAAAATTCGAAAAACCAATTTTTTTAAAATTCAACAGTTTTTTTTCTCTTTGATAGTATTTAGCTTTATTATTTTTGGGCTCTTTGAAAACACTTTACTTATTAAATAGTCTTGAATCTTTGGTAAAAAATCTAAAATTATCAAAAATTCAAAAAACCGAATTTTTTAAAATTCAACATTTTTTCCTCTCTTTTATGGGATTCAGCTTCATTATTTTTGGGCTCTTGGAAAATACTTTAGGGAAAAGTGCGGATAGATGCCCCCTTTCTCAGTTCTCCAATATGAAAGAAACTATATTTATGGATTATTAGTTTCTTTTATATACCTATTGGCCATAACAATTTTACTGTAAAGTACCAGCTCGCTGGCACCCCGGGGTTATTAGTTATAATAATGTAAAAATTTCAGATTGCTGAAAATGTCCAAAAATTTTCAAACTGCTGGACAAAATTCCTCATTACAAAAATCGAGGATATTTAACATGTAAGAAAATATTTTCAATTATTTAATTGTTTCAATTTATGTAATCAGAAAAACATATTAGATCGACGTTTTCCATTTTTTATAATAATATAGTTGTAATAAATGATAATAACTTACCGCGGGGGGCGTCTTACCCACCCAGGTGGGATATATGGCCAAATACAGACCTTTTGAATTTTCGTTCTGATTAATTTATTATTTATTGTAGGTATTTGGTCCTTACATATGTTAATGATAAATAGTAATAGTGTGTAAAAATCGAATAGTCAATTAAAAATATTAATATTTGTTGAATTTAGATGTAATTTTCGAATTGGGGGGGCATCTATCTGCACTTTACCCTACTTATTAAATAGTCTCGACCCTTTGGTAAAAAATCGAAAATTATCAAAAATTTAGCTTCATTATTTTTGTGCTCTTGGAAAATACTTTACTTATTTAATAGTCTCGACTCTTTGGTAAAAAATCTAAAATTATGGAAAATTATCAAAAATCCAAAAATCCGAATTTCTTAAAATTCAACATTTTTTCCTCTCTTTTATGGCATTTAGCTTCATTATTTTTAGGCTCTTGGAAAATACTTTACTTATTTAATAGTCTCGACTCTTTGGTAAAAAATCTAAAATTATATAAAATTATCAAAAATCCGAAAAATCGAATTTCTTAAAATTCAATATTTTTTCTTCTCTTTTATGCCATTTAGCTTTGTTATTATTTGAATTTCTATTCAAGAGAAAAAATAGAAAACAGAAAAAATTTAGAAACTTTTAAAAGTTCCAGGCCTTTTCCATTATTTTCCTGATTTCCAGAAGCCTTTTAAAAATTCCATACCATTTCCATGATTTCCAGATTCTGTAGGAACCCTGTTATTGTTTACTATTATATTTATTATTTTTTATTTATTTATTATTGTTATTATATCTATTATTATTTATTATTATACTTACTTTTTAAAAATATTATTATGGAAAATTATTAAAATAATAAAAGGAAAATTTTTTATGAAAAAATTATTAAACAAATAAAATTTCTAAACAAAAAAGAGTAAATAATAAAAAATTATGAAATGTATAATTTTTTTTAGAAATAAACTATAGTTGATAAATAATAAAAAAAAATTATCCATTAAAATTTATTTTTTCTGAATGTGTCAATATTATTCCCAGTAGTGTATTAATTTTCAAATTGTCTATAAAAAAAATTAATCTTGGTATTTGAAATAATTTTGTTTAAAAAAATTTGTATAACTAATATAATTTAAAAAATTATACATTTCATAATTTTTTATTATTTACTTTTTTTGTTTAGTAATTTTATTTGTTTAATAATTTTTTCATAAAAAATTTCCCTTTATTGTTTTAATAATTTTCCATAATAATATTTTTAAAAAGTAAGTATAATAATAAATAATAATAGATATAATAACAATAATAAATAAATAAACAAATAATAAATATAATAGTAAACAATAAGAGTAATTGACATTTAATATTTTTGTTCCTCACGTTCATTCCTACTGTACCACGCAAACGGAGCAACCTGTTATGGTCGGCCATGTCCAACTTCTCATATAGAGCTATCAGTTTGATATGTTTCGTAAAACGCGGATTAATATTTACGCCCATAGAAACATCTAATCGTCATAAGAAAATTTGTTTTATATTCTCTATTAAATATTATTTTTCCCTAAATCGCCCTTTTTTTCATTTTCTGTCTGAATTTTTAAAAATTAATTATCAAAGTAAAAAATTACACCAAAAGAGGGGAAGTTTTCGACTTTGATAATTAATTTTGAAAAATTCAGACAGAAAATGAAAAAAAGGGCGATTTAAGGAAAAATAATATTTAATAGAGAATATAATTCAAACTTACTTACGACGATTAGATGTTTCTAGGAGCGTAAATATGAATCCGCGTTTTACAAAACAAAGCAACAGCTCCATGTAGGCCTTTGCCGACCATAACAGGTTGCACCATTTTCGTGTTGAAAGTATTTACGCTATGGTAATGTAGGGACGTAGATGATCAACAAAAATAATAAGTCATTACTTTTATTATTTAATATTATATAAATAATTATATTTATTTGTTTATTTATCTATTATTATTTATTATTATTCTTACTTTTTAGAAATATTATAATGGAAAAGTATAAAACAAAGTAATGTAAATTTTTTATGAAAATATTATTAAACATAATTTTTGTCATAAAATTGGATCTTTTTTATGAAAAAAGTCCTTTTTCTGAAACACGGAGGTAATCAGAATTTATTTCCAATTATGAAAACCATTTTTGTCTTGAGAAAACGACGTTGATGTTTGCAATTTTTTTCTAACAATTTTTGAAGTAGATTATTAAATTTTCGTCTTTTTTCAATACATTGCAGCTTTTTTTTTTATTAAAAAAGGGCATTTTTTGACATTTATTTTTCTAAATAATTTCATATCATAATTTTTATTGATGAAAAATAGAAATACAGAAAAATTAAGATTAAATTTTGATCAGAAACTAAATAAGTAAACAAATAATTTTCCATATAGAAAAATTGAATAACAATGTTATTTTTAGAATTTTCAGTTTAAAAACAAAGATTTTTTTCAAAACAATACTTCTATAGGTAATTATGAAAATCATCGATTTCATTTGGAATTCTTTTCATGGATTTAAAAACATATTTTCTACCAAATTACGCGTGTGTTTCGAAATCCACCAATTTTTAAGAAAAATGATAATTGAAAAAGGGTCAAAATATTTTCTGTCCGCTTTTATTTTATGACCGTTGAATTCCTTATAAAAAATTACTTTAAAACTAATTTTGTGGAATATTTAAATTAGATTTTTCATATACTTAAAAATATCAATCAATAATAAAAATAACCATTAAAAATTTTTAAAATTATACATTTCATAATTTTTTATTATTTACTTTTTTTTTGTTTAGAAATTTTATTTGTTTAATAATTTTTTCATAAAAAATTTTCCTTTATTGTTTTAATACTTTTCCATAATAATATTTTAAAAAAGTAAGTAAAATAATAAATAATAATAGATTTAATAACAATAATAAATAAATAAACAAATAATAAATGTAATAGTAAACAATGAGAGTATAATTGACATTTAATATTTTTGTTCCTTACGTTCATTTCTACTGTACTACGCAAACGGTGCAACCTGATATAGTCGGCCATGGCTAACCTCCCATATTGAGCTGTCAGTTTGCTATGTTTTGGAAAACGCGGATTGATATTCACGCCCATAGAAACATCTAATCGTCATAAGAAAACTTGTTGAATATTCTCTATTAAATATTATTTTTCCCTAAATCGCCCTTTTTTTCATTTTCAATCTGGATTTTTTTTAATTAATTATCAAAGTCAAAAAATTTCACCAAGAGGGACGAAAAGAGGGGAAAAGAGTGGAAGTTGAGGAGAAATCGCTCGCTACGCCTATGCGTACTTTTAAATATTTCCCACCGTGCAGCGTCCTTAAATATGGAAACGAATTCATTGAGGTCGTTAAGCGATATGTTTATTTAGGGGTTACGTTCTCCGATTGTTGTTCTTTTCAGCTGGCCTCAGTGAAGTCGATTAGTGCAGCCAATTCAGCAGCGGGATCTATACTGAATAATATCCAATCAATTGGTATGAACTCCTGGCCAGCGTATATAAAATTATTTCAAAGTGTAGTTCTAGGTATTTTATTGTATTGCGCACAAATCTGGAGTCTAAATTATTTGGACGATTTGGAGGGAGTTCAACTAGGCTTTTTCAAGAGACTCCTTATGCTGCCTATATCTGTACCCTGAACCACGGGGGTGAAACGCTTAGTGGAAGGGGAGCATTTTTTGTGACGTCACTGCCGCGCAAAACTGCTGGAGTTTTGAAGATACTATTTTCTTAATTCTAATGGTCGCTTGATGACTCCAGCAGTACAATGGTGGATAAAGTACATAAACAAGATGTCACAACAACATCACAACAAGGTAACAAGATACTTGAGATACTTATAAATATCTCACCTGTGAAATTCGAATAGTGCTTTTACGTGCAAATATGAAAAAAATTTGAGGTTAATCAATGGTAAGTACCCCAAGCTTATAATTAAAAAGTTTCCAAAAAAATTTAGAAATAATTAATGCATGTTATGTTTTTGTAGGTTAGAATTACAATTCAGCTTGATTGTTTTTTAAATTTATTATAATTTATATTACATATATAAATAAAAGAGTGTTTATTAAATAATATAAAAAATATTAAGGAATAAAATTGAAATAACTTTAAGATTTCATGAACTATACTAATTGTTTACTTTTCCTTTCAGCATTATTCCAGCATTTATTGAGAAGAAGAGCGAATTTCGACAATTCTGCAATATTGACATTTGTCGCAGCGCAGCAGTGTTTTCATTATTTATTGTAAGTGTAAAAACGAATTTTTAATATTCTTTTAAATAAATAAGAAATTTTTTACGACGATTATTATTATTATTCTAATATTAATTGTAATTGTTCTCTTTGACTAACGCGTCAAAATAATATTTTTCTATTTAATTTTAATATATTTATGTAATATAATATATATATATATATAAATAGTACTATAAAAAAATTTTCTCTATTATTATAAAAATATTCTCGTTATTTTTATATGTTATGTGTTTCTAAATTTTTAAAAACGGTTTTTGCAAATATTTCTAAAAAATGGTGAATTAAAGTTTCGGAAATATTTGGAAAAAACGATTTAATATAATTTATATTGTCATGTTAAGTGTTTCATTTTTCAATTTAAAAAAATTGTATTGTCAAGTATGTGTATATATTTAAAAATGATAAATAAATTATATTTTTGTTTACACTAAAATACTTTGTCTTATTTCTTTTCAAAGTAATTTTATCGAGTTAGCTTTGTTATTACTTTTCCCAGAAGACACTTAGATAAAAAGAATAAGTTAAAATTGTAAATCACTACTAATAAAAAAAACCTTTTTGATTTAAATACAGAAAGTATTTTATCAAAAAAAGGTTTTTTTTATTATTAGTATAGTGTTTATACAACACTCTAAATCTGAATCTGAAAATTTTATTGATTCTAATTCAGTGGCCCAGTTTTCTTTAATTGATTAGTGGAATTTTACTGAGAATAAGTTAAAACCACTGATTTATCAAAGAAACCTGGGCCACTGAATTGAAATCAATGGAATTTTCACTGATTCAGATTTAGAGTGTACTTTAAATATACATATATAAATTACAAGAATTTAAAATTCCCCGCCCAGCGCCGCCATGTTGCCGCGCAAAACTGCTGAAGTCAAAGATATGCCTATTTCTATAGTAGCGCAATGACTAGTGTATTGCTCTGCCATCAGTTTTACATTGCGTTTCACCCCCGTGGCCCAATCTATACAATTTCCGCCATAGCAAATCATGTGCCACGGATGGGAAGGCCCCTTTAAAATCTATGAACGCTGCAAAGACCGCCGAACTCGGGCTCGCAAGGTGGATCTGGATAACAGAGGTCAAGACGAACACATTGTCCAAACAAGACCTACCCCTCCTAAACCCAGATTGCGACTCCGGAATCAGATTAAATTCCGCCTCCCACGAGATCAGTCTATCACACAAAATCTGGGTAAAAATCTTGACCAGGCAGATAACCAAAGTAATAGGTCTGTAGTTAGCCGTATCTGAAGGATCCCCTCCCTTATAGAACATAAGCGTTACAGTTTTGCCCCAGCTTTTTGGTACCTTCTCGGTGCTCAAGATTTTATTAAACAGCTGTCCCATAAGAAGGATCCAATTTTGCGGCAAATTTTTGTAAAAGGAGTAATCAATCTCGTCCAGACCAGGTGCCTTACCATTTTTACATTTAGACAAACTAATCAAGATTTCCTCCATTGAAATTTCACCATCCAGAAGAGGATCAAAACGCTTGACAAATTCAGATTCAAGGCGAGCCTGACCCAACCTGGGGAAAGACGTCTTCAAATACTCAAACCAGGTTTCAAGGTTAATTTTTGATTTGAAATTATTTTTTTGGCGAAAGGAGTTGACAATCCTCCAGAACTGTGTTGCGTTTCTACAATTGGAGGCTTTATCTGCTATATCTCGAAAATAAGCTTTCTTTTTTTCTACATGCATCTCATACAAATTCTTTTTTTCTTTAAGATAACGGGATTTGGCCTCCGGAGAGAACGCAGAGTCCCTACAGACTATCAGCGCTTCCGCCACTCTTTTTTTTGCCTTAAAATATTCTCTATCATGCCATTTTTTCCTATTAGAATTTTTATCTGGTTTAAAAGATCTCTTCATCCCCAGGTCGGACGCAACTTGCCTTATGCTTGAAGTAATAATTTCACTCATATCATCCACTCCCCCGTTAACTTCTCCCACCTCTTTTCTTCAGGCCATATTAGAAGAAAATAGTTCTGCTTTATCGTTATCAAAAATAAGTTTACTCGTTTTTGCTCCCTGAATGTTTTTTATTTTATGCGAAGATGAATTAAAACTTAAATACTCATTAACTACGATTGCGATTCTGTTTTCATTCCGGATTAAAAAACTATTCTAGGTTTCGAGCCCCAGCAGAGTTGGTCCCCCATTTTTTCATAGTTTTAATTTATTTTCAAAACTATTCTGTTTTGGCGTAGGCGTTGCGTTTTGTACAACCACCGTCTTCTGTTAGTAACGATTTCAGAGTTCCTACGAAAATCCTAGTTCTAAATTCTAGACTTTTTCTAGGTTTTCCAGGTTATTTTTTAGAAAATTCCAGGAAGGAAGAGTAAGGAGACCGAACTCTGCTTCTACAAATGTCTGAAAAATATGCACGAAAAGTGCCAGACTCACTGTGTTCTAGTTGATCACCAAATAAGTCGATCATGCGCATTGAACTAAAGTTCAGTGTTGACATAGATGAAAAGTGTGGTTATGTCAAGGTAAATATTACATAGTTTAAACAGTGTTAATTTTAAAAGCAAATTTATTTATTTACAATTGTGATATTATTTAGATTTTCAAAATAATTTAATAATATATTTATGAAAAGGGAAAAATTTTGCGAAAATGGTTAAGAAGAATTGTGTTTATAATTAGAGTATATTTACATACCGTAGAAGGATTGAAGAGACTAATGTTTTTAGACTCTTTTTCTTTCTTTACATCCTGGCACACAACACGACATTTTTTAAATAAAATAAATAAATAATTATTAAAACGAAATGTATTGTATAATATGTATGTATCTCACTAAGGCCGGCTAAATGTAAACATTAGATCTTACATCTCACTCGCACAATTTTTACGAGAAACAGAGACACAACACAACTTATGCGCATGATCAACTTAATTGGAGGTCGACCAGAACACAGTGAGCCTGGCACTTTTCGTGCATATTTCTCTGAGATTTTTAAAGCGCTTTCTACACAGAGTTCGGTCACTCTGTGGTTATACTCTCTAAATTTAAATTAGTAAAAATATTTACTAATTCAAATTAGTGACTGACTTTTTGCTTTTGAATTAGTAAATTTGACTAATAAATTGTAATTTCTACTAATTTATTAGTAAATTTTACTAATTCAGTCACTAATTCAAATTAGTAAATATTTTTACTAATTCAAATTTAGAGAGTATTTAAATCAATTTCAAATATAGAATATAGTAGTACCTCGTACATAAGTCGAAAAAGAGGTTTTATATATATGATTTGGCACAAAATTTATGGTACTTTCCCTGACAGATCTGCTGTCTATCTGCAGGTTGTCATGTTAACATACAAGAGTAAAAGAGAAAAAACATTTAATTTGAATTTTCGGACTCTCTCACTCTCATGTATTACCATGACAATTCCTGCGCAGGTCTTTTAAGGTATTCTTCTTCTTCTTCTTGTTTAAATGCTTTTAAGCACGAAGTAGTATAAGGAGACCTCACGCAGGTTTAAAATCAGCCTGCATTTGGGGCACGGAGTAATAAGGCCAACGCAGAATAGATCTGTAACCGGAACCGCAATCGTAAGCGTTACCGTAAGAATGAGTTAAAGAAGGATAGGTATATTGTTTATCCTTCTCTAACTCATTCTTACGCTTACGGTTACGATTGCGGTTCCGGTTACAGATCTATTCTGCGTTGGCCTATAATGAGACTGTATACTACCAGTGAGATACCGTGCCAAATGTCTGCCTTGGTTCACTGAGTAGTAAAGACTTCTCAAAAATAAAGCGCATGCGCAGTTTGCAACTATCTTCGTCACTCTTGGGGGGTTGCGTCTTGGACGTGGAACGAGAAGGTTGTGAAAAACTGTGTTCGTGACTTAAGTTATCTTTGAGTAGCTTTGATCATTCTTTTTTCAACTTGCTTGTGCTGTCTGCTAGCCTGAGCGCTGCAGACAATTCTACGCATAGAAACTTTTAATCTTATAAACTGAAATATTAATTTCCTTAACGCGATTGAAACGTAATAACCTATCACGTCGACCATTGTGGTTGACGAGGTAGGCGCGCCTTGTGCGCAGGCGCGAGACCAATTGGTCGTCGCGTCCAAAAAACCAAAAAAAAAAAAAAAAAAAAGAAGGTCTACCGGGATGGAAGACCCTTCGAAAGATTTAAATACAGAAAAACCAACCATCGATGAAAACGAAGTGTCCCAGGGTGCTAGTGCTCTTTTGTACTATGCAAACCAAAGTATAACCAAACGTCACAAAATCGACTCCACGGAACACCACGATGATGATATTCAACAGTCTCCTCATTTGGTAAGCAACGATACTAACACCTACGACGAAATGGAACTGGAACTTGAAGTGACAACAACATCCGGCGCACCAGGTAACAGTGTTGACAAATCTGATTTTAACTCTAAGCAAACTACTCCGATGAATAAAGGTCCTAACGTCTTGAATAGATACCCTCTCTCACAAAGAGGACCATGTAAAGTTTTTATTCAGGGTGATCCAAAGTTTGCTAACGCCAAAGAAAAATTACATAAACTATCTTTTGGGCGGCTTATTAATTCGCGTACTTCACAACATGGAAAATCAGTAATAGATATAAAATCCAATGGCGTGGGCAAGCTTTGTGTCACCTTGAAATCTGCGCTAGACGCTAATAACTTGTTGGAAGACAAGTCATTTAAAGACAAAGGGTACGTAGCCTTTATCCCTGCCAATTTCTGCTCTTGTCAAGGTGTTATCCGCGATATCCCCTTAGATATATCTGATAATGAAATTAAAGAAAATTTGGAAATTTTAGGAATGCCGTATGCAACACTAACAGTACTAAATGTACGACGCCTTAATAGGAAATTTAAAAATCCTAAATCAAACCAATTTGAGCTTCAACCATCCAAATCTGTCCTTGTTACGTTCTCAGGGACCAGCCTACCAGAAAGAGTAGCAATTTTTAAGGCATCCTTTCCAGTCTTCAAGTACACTCCACAGGTCAAAATGTGTCACAATTGTTTGAGATATGGCCATATATCCACCCAATGTCGATCATCCCCTAGATGCTCTCATTGTGGAGGCGACCACCTTAACGTTAAAGACAATCTTTGTCCCAATTTAGACGATGATCCCAAATGCGTACACTGCTCAGGCAAACACACTGCTAATTCCAAAAACTGCAAAGAATTAAAATTTCAACAAGAATTTCGGGAATATGCAACCAAACACGGATTAACCTTCTCTGAAGCAAAAACCGCTATTAGGTCAGAGAATCGAAATAGAAACGAAGTTACTCCGAGACAAAATCCAAACCCGGCGTCCTTTAACTTTTCGAATTATCCAAATCTTGACGATTCTTCGACCCCCACATTTGCTTCTAATGGATTAGCTTCCTCATCTCGTCCTTATAATGATGTTGCTCGAACTTTTGAGTTTCGTGCTTCTGCCAAATCCTCTTCTCAAGTCAAGCAGAGGAATTCAACAATCAAACCAAAAAAGAACACTCCGACAACTGCAAAACAATCCAATAAAGGTAGGAAAGAAACACCCCCGCCTAATGAAACTGACTTACAAGAAAATCCAGCACAAAAAACATCAAACATTAATCCCTCAAATCAATTAGCTGACTTAACTCAGCTTATTACCAACATACAAACGATTCTAACGACCTTAGTTGAAACTATTTCCTCGAATGATTCAGAGGCAAGACTTGAAAGTCGCAACTTAGTAAAAAATCTCTCTAATAACATAGCATCCCTATCTCTCTCTCTCTTATCTACACACAATGGACCCACACAACAACCTGAAAATAATGCAGTGGAACTCACAAAGCGTCACGAATAAAAAAGGTGACCTCATCAACATTTCCAATAATTTAGATATTATTTTAATATCTGAAACTTTTTTAAAACCGGATAAAAACTTTTCGCTTAGAAACTTCAATATTATTAGAACTGATAGGTTATCCAACAGGGGAGGGGGACTGGCAATCGCCATAAGAAGTGGCATAAGCTTCTCTAGGGTATCAACAATACCTAGTGTTGAAAATAGTCTGGAGAGTTTGGCTATTTCGATTCCATCTCCTGGTGGTGACCTACTTATCGTCTCAGTCTATAGAACACCATCTCCTGATAATAAAATAACAAGTGCACAATGGTCTAATTTCTTCAATTCCGTCCTTTCAATTAATAATCATTCAGTCTTCATAGCAGGAGATTTTAACTGCCACCACTCCTCATGGGGTAGCAGCCGTAATTGTTATAATGGTATAGAACTTCGCGACTCTTTAGACTCCATTGATCTAATTTGTATTAATAATGGAAATCCTACTTACAAAAACCGTCCAGGTTCAACCAACTCAGTTCTCGATTTAACCATGGTTTCTCCTAACCTCGCTCTATCCGCTGCGTGGAATGTATGGGAAGACACGCTGGGAAGTGATCACTTTCCAGTCATCACTAGTCTGGGTGTAGCAATACCCATATCAAAGTTCACATCACATAAATATAATCTTAAAAATATCTCCTGGACCAGCTTCTCATCATGCTTGACTGACTTCATAGAAGAATCCAAACTAAGTTCTACATATCCACATTCAAATGTTCTTGATAACTACAATCTTTTTGTGAAGAGCATCGATGAGGCAATCACAATGGCGACTCCTCCTCATTTAAAGAAAAAACCCGTTAACACTCATCAAATAAGAAATTGCTCGAAGAAATCCTTTATACCGGCCCCTTGGTGGAATCAATCATGCAATGAAGCAGTTACTAAGAGAAAAGAAGCTCTTAAAACTTACAGAACTATTGCCAATATGGAAAATTATATTAAATTAAAAAAAGCAGAAGCTATCGCGAAAAAAACCTTCAATAAAGCAAGAAGAGACTCATTTAGAGCGTTTTGTGAATCCTTGGACAGGCTAACACCGATCTCCAGAGTATGGAGAACTATTAAATCATTTAAAAATAGATACACTCAGCCTGTTATTGCTTCCTGCTCAGCCGACATTGAAGTAATAACTAAACTACACAAATTAATTGATGAAAGCTGTCCCCCTACTGTTTTCTACGATCAATTTCCACAAAATTTTAGAAGTAATGAATTTTTTGAACAACCATTTACGGAAAGAGAACTAGAGATTGCTATATCTTCACTAAAAGTTAAATCTTCTCCAGGGCTCGACAAAATTGACAACAATATAATTCAACATCTACCCCCGAACGCAAGGAAAACGCTACTCGACATTTATAACACGGTTTTAACAACGTCTTCATTCCCATCAACATGGAACAAATTTTTAATCCTCTTTATACCGAAATCAACACCAGGAAAATTCAGACCAATATCTCTTGCGTCATGTCTATTTAAACTAATGGAGAAGCTAATCAACACGAGACTTAGCTGGTACTTGGAACACAACCTGCTACTATCACCTACACAGTTCGGTTTCAGGAAAAACAAATCGTGTGCTGACAACCTCGCTATCCTGGCAACAGAAGTCTGGACAGGATTCGCCAATAGACAAATCACCGCAGGCCTCTTTCTAGATCTCAAAGGCGCTTTTCCCAGCGTTATGCCAAGCATTCTAGCAGAAGATCTATGTGAATTAGGAATTCCAAGGTCTATAACAAGGTTTATCTATAATTCTGTAGCTCACAAACAACTCTTTTACAAAATCAATGGAGAGATTATTGGACCTAGAATTAATACAATCGGAGTTCCCCAAGGAAGTGTCCTCAGTCCTGCACTATACTCCTTATATACTAGGAAACTGGTCTCTATTATTCCTAACAATTGTATTCTAGCCGAATTTGCAGATGATATCGCAATCCTTTGTAGATCGGAAGATCCCATTGAGTGCGTTGCAATTCTACAGAACTGCTTAAACATCATTTCACGTTTTCTCTCCGATAGAAATTTAGACCTCTGCCCTGAAAAAACTAAATTAGTACTATTCAATAGACTTCGATTAGATGTTAATAATATAAATCTTTCGCTTAACTTAAACAACGATTCTGTGTATCCTTCAGACTCAGTGAAATTCCTTGGAGTGATATTTGACTACAAATTTAACTTCGATGAACATTTCCAATACTTGGCGAACAAAGCCAGAAAAATTCTCAATATCCTAAAAGTACTAAGAGGCACCTGGTGGGGAGCTGATCCTACTGTTCTCCTTAATGTTTATCGTTCATTAATCAGAAGTCCATTTGATTATGGCTCTCATACTTACACCTTCCAACGTTATAAATTTTTCGATAAAATGGAAAAGATAAGAAATCAAGCATTAAGATTAGCCTTAGGATACAGAAGAAGTACGCCGATCAATGTCATGCTCGCTGAAGCATGCGAGCCCCCCCTGAGGAAACGTTTTTGCTATTTAGCTAAACGCTACTTAATTAAAACCTTCGCAAACATTGATCATCCTATTCCTGACAGTCTGAGAAACTTATGGGAAATCACTCACCAGAGAAACACATATCAAATTAGAAATACGTTTACACTTATTATAGCCTTTGAAAAAGTCAAAGAATTTAAGCCACTTATTCGTAGGGCATTCTTTCATCCTTATTATGAGTTTCCTTACAACGATCACCTATTCACTCCTCAAGTCGACCTAAAGATAGGTAAGACTGTTCAACTTAGTGTTTCTCCGATTGAAGTCTTTAAAGATTTAACGCAACATAAATTTCAAAATTATGCATCCTTTTTCACAGACGGTTCTAAGATGGATTCCGATTCCGAATTTGCAACCGGATGCTCCTCTGTTTGTACCTCTCACAATTTTTTCAACTCCTGGAAACTACCTAACCATGCATCAATCTTCTCAACTGAAGCCATTGCTATCTTATACACACTAGACTTTATACTCACACAGAACTTTCAACACTCAGTTATTTACTCCGACTCATTAAGTGTCTTACAAAGTATTGCCTCTGTTAATCCTACCAATATTAAAAACAACCTTATCTTCCTTATTAGAAATAGACTATCCACCCTTTCTAATCTAAACAAAGAAGTCTGGTTAATCTGGATTCCCGGACATATGGGAATTTCGGGAAACGAACGAGCTGACGAAATTGCCAAAGAAGCAGCAAACAATGGAGACTTACTCAACATTGCTCTGCCCTTTTCTGACTTCTATACATGTCCAAAAATTGAACTAACTAAAACTTGTGATGAATTTTTTAAAACTGTTGGCGAAATCAAAGGCATACTATACATGAAAAACTTCTATCAGATCCGAAGCAAACCCTGGTTCCATACATTTATTTCACGCAGAGAATGGATAACCTCTATAGGCAGAATGAGGAGTAACCATTACTCTTTAAACGCAAGCATGTACAGGAAGAACCTTGTAAGTTCTCCAGGATGTTCTTGTAACCCGAATGTGATGCAAGATATAGATCATATCCTCTGGGCTTGTCCTAAATTTGATTTATATCGGAAACCACTACTAAAATCATTCTCCAAAGCACTAAATTGCCCTCCTCCATTTTGCAGTATTCAGTTTTTAAGCAATCCAACACTCAGACTAGTATCACCTATATTTAGATTCTTAAAACTTTGTAATATAAAAGTCTAACTTTTATATTCTTCTACCAGGTATCATTACAATTTTTTTTTTTTTTTTTTTTTTTGTTTTTTTATTTTTTTATTTATTTATTTTTTTTTTTCTTTATTTTATTTTATTTTTTTTTTGATTAAAATTCTCTCCATGCGTTCACGAGTCCGCTCGATTGGTGCTGTGTCGTTCTCTCTCTCTCTTCAACTACGGTTGGAGAGAGAGGGAGATTGTGTGCTGCTTTACCTCCGAGTACGGTGTGGACTCGGTGGAGAGGCGGCTTGTTACTTATGTTTCAGATAGATCATGGCTGTATGTACAAGGCTTTAGTCCACAGTACGTTGCCAATGTGTCGTGAGTTGTGTTCAACCCATGACTATAATAAGAAGAAGAAGAAGAAGAAGAAGAAGAAGTCACTCTTGAAAGAACGATGAGAGAGATCATTATTTTGACGTGCGAGTTAGAAAGTGTGGTTATGTTTTATTGTTGACAACAGCAACTATACGGGAAAATCAAGATTTAAATAAGAAAAAATATTAATTAACAAACTGCAAAGAGAAGAGTAAGTACAATATATTATAATATTAATAAATTGTAATATAGGTGTGAGTAGATATTAATAAAAAGATTATTGTTGTCGAACCGGAGTAATTCTTTTCTTTGTATGATAAAGTGAATGAATACAATATAATATAATGCTATAATCGCTATAATGCTAATATAATTAATATCTACTCACACATTTCCTATATTACAATTTATTAATATTATTTAATAGTATAATATATATTGTCAACAGTAAAACATAACATGCGCGTTATTTTTGAAAAGCCATTACTACTCAGTGAACCAAGGCAGAAATCTGGCACCAGTTTGACTAGGGGATACGCTGGAGAGCAGTCTCCTTATTATTACTCCGTGATTTGGGGGATCAGAGTTATGAGGCTGAGGCTGGAGTCCCATGGCAGCGTTTTGCGTTGCGTTGTAATGAGAGAGAATGCAGCAAACGTATATTTGCGTCTTTTTCTCTCTCATTACAACGCAACGCAAAACGCTGCCATGGGACTGCGGCCTGAGAGTTCTCACAACGTTCAGAGGTTGCGCCTCTGTGGTGGAAATTTGGTATTAAAATATCGTCTGCTTAAAACTTATTCTGTACTTTACATTTTCTCCGCATGAGCGCGCTGCCTCTGAACGTTGTGCAGATTATATTTTCTCATAATAGTAACTCTGATCCCCCAAAATGATGCTGATTTTTGCCACTATAACTATTGGCGTTGGGTGTTCTTATACTACTTCATGCTTTTAAGGTATTAAGGCCAACGCAGAATAGATCTGTAACCGGAACCGCAATCGTAAGCGTAACCGTAAGAATGAGTTAAAGAAGGATAGGTATATTGTTTATCCTTCTCTAACTCATTCTTACGCTTACGGTTAAGATTGCGGTTCCGGTTACAGATCTATTCTGCGTTGGCCTTGAGAGAGACAGTTTAACTCCCAACTCTATTCGTTCGTATGAAAATTCATATAATTTAGTTATTTTTTTAACTTTCTGTCAATATATTTATAGCTTGGTGCGGTCAAAAAATGTCATGTTTTTTTTATTCATTTGTTTCATCTAATTGAATAGTTTGGTAGTTTTATTTCAAAATCTGACGATTAGTTATCATATAAATAATTATTAAACAAAATCAATACATGCATTGGGTGCTCCCTCCATGCAAAATGTATGAACTTTGAATTAATTTTTTGAAGCTTTGAAACGGTAAAAATTAATGAAATTGGTCTCATTCTGTAGATAAATACTTCAGGAATAAGTATGCAAAATTTGAAAAAAATTTGACGAAAATCATTTTACGCGACTAATACCTTAAAAGGTATTAGCTGGGATAAACTAAAATAAAAATAAACTTAAACTAAAAAGTTTAAAAATTTGAAAAAAAATTGAATCTGAAAACTTTTGAAATTATCAAAGAGGAAAAAAGGAAAACTTGAAAAATGTATAAACTCTTAAAAATCCCAGGCCTTTTACATGATTTTCAGGGGACCAGGGGACTTTTAAAAATTCCATACCTTTTTCATGATTTTCAGGTTCTGTAGGAACCCTGGATTTGTAAATGATTCCAATAATAAATTATGAAAATAAGAAACAACATTTAAAAAGGTTATATTGAAGAATAAAATATTGATGAAACTGATAATAATTGGAATATATTTTTCTGTACATTATATTACTTTATCGAAATTAATATATCTCAAAATTATTAGAAATCGAACATGCCTTTGTCATTTGATGTTAAAGCCTGCTTATGACCAGGATATTTCTTTTTGTATTTTAAACCTGTTACAACTGTAGAACTGCATGGAAAAGCAGTTTTACCTTCAAACTTTGTGTCAGTCTCTGAAAAATTCAAAAGAAAATTAATATCTGATTCTGTTACTTACGCTAATTATTATTGTAAGAAAAAAACCTATTCACAGTAAAAAGTAAATATCTTAATTTAAGATCGCAGTGTTAAATTCAGCACTGTTTGCTTCAATGTTAAATCCTCCAAAATCCATTGCGTAAATTCAACATTGACTGTCTTAAAAAGGTTGTATCTTAATTTAAGATATTCAAAAATTTGAAATTCAATAACATATAATAATTAAAACTTGCTACTTTGTTACTGTAACTTCTTTAACCCTCCATCCGTCGCATGGTGAGAATTTCCCTCACCCAGTTTCTTTTTTTATTTATAACTTTTAAAATACAAAAAATTATAATTTCATATTCTCAGTACCTTTTACAACACTCTTCTTCTTTACATTAAAACAATTTTTGTGTTTTTTATATTTTAATTTCTTTGTTATTGAATTTGAAAGCAGCAAATGTCGGGGATTTTTGACGCGAAGTGAGGGAACTTCTCACCATGCGACTGACCGCGTATACTCGATTAATTTGTCATTATTTTTTTATTTAAATAATTAACAGGAAATAAAAGTTAATTTTACTGCCAATAGGTTGTTTAGAAATTCTAATGAACATTCAAAAAAAAAATTTGGCATTTTAGAACAAGTTTGGACTAATTTATGAGGGTGAGAATTTCCCTCACCTGCGACGGATCGCGTTACAAAAAAAGGTGCGACGGATGGAGGGTTAAGAATTATTTTTATTATTACGATTATTCATTTCTAGAATTTTCAACTAAAATTCTTCTTTAAGGCAATTTTTTTAAAAAAATTTTTGAAAAAGTACTTTGTGAATTTTCAAATTTTTTTGTTTACAATTTAATTTTACGAAATTTCGATTATATATTATTCTGACATTCTTCAATTGAGGCCTTGGATCCAATAACTCGCCCGACGCTCGGAGGAACGCGCAACTGCCAGTCAGTGAGCAGTGAGCGCCTCTGGGCCACTCACTGCTACCCGACTGGTATGAGCGCGTGTCTTCGAGCGTCGGGCGAGTTATTGGATCCAAGGCCTCAATTAAATATATTAGAAATTAAAAACTTCAAATAATTAAAAAATTTCCATTAAACTTATTGAGAAAAATTAATTCTATTGAATTCTGAATTAAAAGTATGAAAAGTTCAAATTTTCAAAGATTTTAATTTGAAATTAATTTTGAAATAAGTATATTTATTAGAAAATTCTACGAGAATTCAATTATTTAACTATAAAAATCAATATTTTATTAAACAATTGAATGTTTCTTATAATTTAATTTTCATAAAGAATTTTATCAACAAATTTTTAAATAATTTAATTCTCTTGACAAATTTTAATAAAATTTTTAAGAATTATTGCATTTTTCGAGAAATTTAATAAAAATTGTATTAAAAATAATTGAAATTCTGACAATAATTTTATTGAAAGTTTTGAAAATAATTGAATTTCGGAGAAAAATTTTAGTTATTTATATAAAGATAATTGAAATTTTGCCAAGAATTTTTGTAAATTTTTAAACATAATTGGATTTCTGCGAAGAATAATATTAAAATTATTTTTAAAAAATTGAATTGTTACGCAAAGAATTAATTAAAATTTTTGAAAATAATTTTACTTATTCTTTAAAGAAATTTATTAAAAATTTATTTAAAATAATTTCAATTAATTAATTGTATCAAAAGTTATTAAAATAATTAAATTTCTTTCATAAATTTTAATAAAATTTTTAAGAATAACTTTTTTCGAGGAATTCTATTAAAATTGTATTAAAAATAATTGAAATTCAGCATTGAGTTTTATTATTTATAAAAAAAATTTAATCCCTGTAAAAAATGTTATTATTTATGAAAATAATTAAATGTTTGCGTAGAATTTTATTAAAATTTTTTTTTAAATAATTGAATTCTTTTAGGAATTTTTATTAAAGTAGTAGATATTAAAAATCATTGACTTGAGGACATTTTTTGAAAATAATTAAAATTTTTGAAAATAATTAAATTTCTGTAGAGCTGTGCAAAATAATTCGAACCGAACTGTTCGAATTTTTTCGCCTAATTCGAATGTCGAAAAACCGACATTTGACATTTCAGCGCCCCAAAACCAAACAAAACTCGGTTCGGTTCGAATTTTGCACAGCTCTAAATTTCTGAGAAGAATTTAATTTTACTACTTTTGAAAATAATTGAATTACTGCAAACATTTGTAATTGCTTCAAAATTCAATTTGTTTTAGTGTTTTTAACTAAAACTCTTCTATAAATCTATTATTTTTAATAAAACTAGTTAAATATAAATTAAAAAATTTAACTACTTTCAGAAGAATTTTAGTTTTAAAAATTTTTTTTAAATCTAAGTTTTTTTTATATTTTTAATAAGATTCATTTTAAGTTGAAGTTTCACAAAATTCTAAATAAAAATTTTTTTAAATTCATCTACTTATGAAAATTGTAAAGGCAATTCTTTTAAAATTGAATGAATTTTAAAGTATTTAAGTGAAATTAGATATCAAGAATAAACACAATAACTTTAGAAAACAACAATTTTCCAGGATTTCGATCAAAATTCCCTGACTTTTACAGGATTTTTCAAAGTTTACTTATAAAATTCCCTGCCATTTCAAGGTTTTCCAGGTTTGCAGATTGCGTAGCAACCCTGTTTTGAAACAAGGAGGCAGTTTTTGTTTAAAAATAGCAATGCTACATAAACAATTAAATACCTAACCAAGTAACTTGCATATGCTTTTAAAAATTTGTGAACATGTGTGTTATAGATGCAGAAGCATTTTCTATTGTTCAAATGGGAAAAACTCCTATTTAATTTGAAAAAATTAAATATCTTTTTACTTCATAAAATTATGTAATATTCTTAACTATTACATCTATCGTTATATAGTATAAAGAAAAGAAAATTAACACACCTGGATGGAAGCGATTATATTCATAAAGCACATGTAAATTTTTTGGTAGTTCCATGGATTTTAGTGAATCAAGAGGCGATAATGCATTCACTGAGGTATTATAAAAACATCTTAAATCCCCTGAAAAATTAAATATTTAACATGAATTAAAAGCCATTTTTGGGTTTAGCATAAAAAGTTTCATGTAACCCTCTGCATCATGTGGATGTGAGGGTAGAAAATTTCCTGAAAGTTGAAATTAACTTGACTAAAACCTACTGAATCTTTAGTCCCGAAGTTCATGATACTTCAAATAAATCTTTAAATGTCATCAGTTTTTCAATGTTGGACGCAAAACTTTACTAAACATTGCATGAAAGTTTAAAATTTTTAATTTAAAAAAAATGTACCTATAAGTTTCTTTAAAATGTAAGGGGAGTAATTAAATAAAACACTTAAGTGATATCAGGATTTATTAAAATAATACGTCTTATCGGACCGAAGGTTCACCACAAACTGCCCACCGTTACAATGTCCCTTTATCGTTACGTAATAAGGGAGGTTTGGCGTCATATCGCCATTTACGAGGGAAAATATCTTACAATTCGGCCGTCCTGACCAAAGTTCGACCTCGAACTGATACATTTTCTTTTCGTCGTCAACTACAATTTAGGATTATAATTATTCTTACATAAAATTCATCACCCACACTCATACTTTCCAGATTTTTTCTGTTATACAAAATACTCAGGAAAAGATTCGAAAATCACAAAGACCATTTCGGATTGCCATGGTTTAATATTACAAGCTTCCCAGGTGCCCACATACGGTACTTGTGTCACCTGGAAATTTTCGACATCAGACAATACGTATCGATCGTTACGCAATTTTTTAATTATCTCATACGGACCTTTATACAGAGGAATTAATTTTTTTGGTCCACTCGCGGATGTGTCAAAGTTTTTTACAACTTCGTAATCACCGACTTCATAAATGTGAGGTTCTTTCCTCTTTTTGTCGAAATAATTTTTATTATATTCTTGTGATTTTTCAATTTTTTTACTCGCCTCAGATCTGATTTGCTCAAAGTCACGAGTACTCTCGCTGCCTTGAGCTGGCCCCAAATTTTCCGCGACTTTATCAACGATTTTTCCTCGCTGATCTACTCCGAAAAGTAGCCTACTGGCCGTTGTTCCCGTCGAACTGTGGATCGTATTATTCAGGGCGAACTCAACGTCAGCGAGCATCTTAAACCAGACTTTACCCACAACAGGTTCAGAGAGTTTTGCAATCATGGGGCACATTACCCGGTTTACCCTCTCAACCTGTCCGTTGGCTTTCGGCGAAGCTGTCGCGATCAGAACATGATTAACGTTTTTCTCATTCAAAAAGTCTTTGAAATTTTGCGAAGTAAAACATCTCCCGCGATCTGAGACGATTGTTTTCGGTCGACTATAATTAACAAAATAGCTATTTAAGCAGTCTATTACTTCTTTCGTGTCTGTGGTCTTCACCGCATACAATTTTGTGAATTTTGTGAAGCCGTCAATAATTAATAAAATATATTGCTTCGAGGTAACATTTCTAGAGATAGGGCCAAAGTGATCAATATGGCACGTTAAAAAAGGTAAACTGCCCTTAGGAATCGGATGAAGAAATCCCTCTCTCCTGCCAGTCAATGGAGAAAAAGCCACGCATTTAAGACAATTTGCAATGTAAATTTTTATTTTTTCCTTAATTCCCGGAAACCAATAATTTCTAAGAATTATCTCAGTTGTTTTTTCTACCCCAAAATGTCCCATATCGTCATGATATTTTTTTAAAATTTGATTTTCCATTTTTTCAGGCACATAGAAAAGGATTCCATCATTCCGCTTCCTATAAATAAGGCCATTTCTCATCTCGTATAATTTATCTTCCGACAATTGTAACTTTTCACGCAATTCACGAATTTTTGGATCTAAATTTTGGCATATGGTTAAATTATCCTCGAGAGTATTCTCTTCGACAATCACAATATTGACCGACCTACTAAAGGCGTCAACGTGTTTCATTTTTTCCCCAGCGCGGTGTTCAAATACTTTGTCATAGTGTTCGAATTCCAGTGCCCAATTATTAATTCGTGTATGTACATCTTTTTTTTCTAACGTCAGCTTAAGCGCGTTACAATCAGTTATTATCTTAAATTTAATTCCCTGGAGGTAAATACGGAAACGGCGTAGCGCATATACAATTGCCAAAGTTTCTAACTCGAAACTATGGTATTTACTCTCCGTTTCTGTTGCCCTTTTAGAAAAGTAAAAGATTGGGTGAAAATGATTGTCGGATTTACGCTGCATAAGGACTGCACCAAATCCCAATTTGCTGGCGTCGCAGTGCAGTTCTGTTTCGTCATTTATACCGTAAATTCCCAAAACAGGTGCTTCCGTTAATTTTTTCTTTAAAGTTTCAAAAGCGTGCATCTCTTCTTTGTCAAATTTAAATGTCATATTTTTTTTAAAAGGTTATAAAGAGGTGCAGCTATTATTGAAAATTTTTCCATAAATTTACGAAAGTATGCACATAGGCCCAGAAAACACTGAATTTCGCGTATGCATCGTGGAATCGGGTATTCTACTACGGCCCGAATTCCGTGATTAGTTGGTCTCAAACCCTGAGCAGATACTTCATACCCCAAGTACTCTATTCGCGTTTGTAAAAATTTACATTTATCTATCCGTAACTCGAGTATATTATCAACCAGCAAATTAAACAACGACTTAAGGATCTCAAAATGCCTCTCCAATGTCTCAGTAGCGACAAGTATGTCGTCCAAATAAACAACGACATCACCCGACTTTATTAACTCTTCAAGGACAGCATTGACAAATCTCTGAAATTTCGCGGGAGCAGTTTTCAAGCCAAAAGGCATTTTTAGATATTCAAACTGCCCCAGCGGAGTAATAAATGCAGTATATTTAATAGAATCTGGTGACATTGAGATGTGATGGAATCCATCTTTCAAATCTAGTATTGTGGAAAATTGTTTATCTTTTAGCTTGTCAAGCAGGTCCTCGATCAGTGGTAAGGGATAATTATCTCTCAAAAGGATTTTATTAAGAAATCTATAATCCACACATAATCTATATTCGGAATTTTTTTTCTTTTTTACTAGGACAATTGGAAAAGCATACTGAGCATCACTTTCTCGAATTATTATTTTTTTTTTTAAATATCTAAAATTTTCTGAAGTTCTCTTTTTTCTTCAAAAGATAATCTACGCGGCCCGAAATAAATTGGTCCATCGTTCTTTACTCTTAACGTTAACTGCATATTAATTTTCGGACATATCGGGCGTTTTTTATTTTTATACTCAATAAAATATAATTGAATTAATCTGTTTTGTATATTCGCGTCCATCTCCGGATTCACCTCCAGCGCATCTGCACTATCATCCTCGGGCATATTAATGTTAAAAATTTCTCTCGTAATTATAGCTTCCGCCAAAGGTAATGCTTTCAACCCCAGATTAAATGACTTTAACGCGTCCCGGCCAAGAATAACAGAATTACGCATCGTATCGTCGGGTACAACGAACAATTCTAGTTCGCGTTCACAATCGTCTAAAGAAACATTCACTCTTACAACACCCAACATTTTCAAGGTACTATCATTTATTCCGGTGTACTTACAATTCATCGGCTCGAGAGACTTCATACCTTCGCTTGGAACACAACTTTTCTTAAGAAAGCTGATTGGACTGCCGGTATCTAGGAGAGTATCCAACGACGACACGTTCTCTTTCACTCCATTGTAAAATCGAAAATTACATATTTTAAAACACCGTTCTTCAATAGAAACTTCATTCATTTTTTCGGACGAATCACAAAACATGTCACCAGATAACACATTTACACCATCTTCGTTCTTCGTTCGTTGATCCTCGGTAATATTGCTGATTTGCTTGGAAACCCGTTGCTGTGTATTTTTCCCAGGACAGTCCTTCAATACGTGACCCATTTGGAAACATTTAAAACAAGCACCTGCTTGTCTCTTAGGAAGTTTGCACTCACTTGATAGGTGTCCGAATTTGCTGCAGTTGTAACATCGTATTGTTCTTACCGATGGATTACCATCTGTGGAAGGGCCACCATTCTTGAGACTATTCGGGGGGGGGGGAGGGAGGGGGTTTATTTGTTTCGATTGAATTCCCAGTGGCATTTCTAAGAGTAATTTTTTCGAAAGCTTGTAATAATTTTTTTGTTTCAGAAAAACACTGAATCCTGGCTTGATCCCTGAGGGTGACGTCCGGAATCCCGTCGATGATGTAGTCCATTAAATCCTCTTCGTCTATCGGTACGGCGTTCGCCAAAATTAGTTTATCGTGGAAATAGTTGCTGAAGGTCTCCGACGATTTCCAAACTCGAGTTTCGAAATTTTTTCTTAAAGTCATTCGACTCTGCCGATTGTCAAAAATAGTAGTCATCTCCATCAGAAGGTTTTCGACAGACATACTGATGAATTCCGGTTTCGAATGAAACCACCGTAATGCTCTATCTTTAAGTTTAAGGCTCATCAGGAGTCGCGCACGAGGATCACCCATCTCGTACATGGTACACGGAAGTTGGAACTGTTCTTTCCAGTTGCGGAAGTTGGTTTTATCTCCATCGAAGTCACACAACATTTCCTTTAAAGAATTGATATTGATACCCTGTGACCAATGTGACCCATGTGACGTCACAGATAAGGCGGGAGTTCCTACACGCTGCAAATCCAATTCACGTCTCGTGATTCTCAATTCCCTTTCGAGAAGATCTCGTTCTCTTCGAATTAACTCCATCTCCTTGTCTCTTGTATTCATGGTTGGAGGTGGTGTGTTTGTTTGTTGTGATTGATGGGAACCAGTACTCGTCGACCCTGCCGGTTTATCTTGGCGGTCCAAATGAGGGGGTAAGGTACCCCCCAGCTGACTCTCATCTGTTTCTTCAAGTTCCCTTTCGGTATTGTTCTCTTGGTTCGGATCGTTGTGAATATCACTTGCCTTTTGAATCCAGGCACCACTTGGGTCAAAAACGTGTAAGCGCCTTATGATTTCGGCTTTTGTTCCATAGGCTGTTACCCCACATATCCTAGCTACTTCCTTAAGAGTGGCTACTGTAAATATTATGGGATCCATCAGAAGAGTGTGAGTAGAAGTATCCCCACCAACCAATCCCCACCACTTCGTACTAGGCAAAACTGCGCAAATCTGATGACAATTACGAATATTGTCGCGATTTAAGCATCACGTCACGTTCACTTTCAGGAACTAATTAAAGGAAATCCTGAGGCCGCCATTAATGATAATGGTTTCGTCAAACATAAAAATCTTCGCTTTTCAGAAATTTTCAAATTTTTTTACCACTTTCGACACAAACACTTTTCACGTGATTTTTTTTTTTTTTTAATAATCCGAAAGATTTCGTAAGTTTTCAGGATCACATCAGCCTGAAATTCACTAATATGTGTCACCACGTGGTATTCATTCACTTAGGAAAATTTCCGTTTTTCACAGATATTTCAGAAGATGTTATTCAGTTTTCGTCTAAATGTCTCAAGTAAAATAACCGGAAGTTTATAAAATTAATTACAAGTAAGTAATTATGACGCGAAACACTTAAGAGACTGAAACTTGGGTCGCGTCTTTCAAAACTAAAATGAGATCTGTGGTGAACCGATAATCGTAAGAAGTCGGCCGAATTAATTAATTAAAAGAAAATTTTTTTTTATTTAAATGGGCGTTTGGATTAGAATCCCACTTCTGAAGTTTGTGAGGGGAGTAATTATTAATTAAATAAAACACTTCTTAAGTGATATCAGGATTTATTAAAATAATACGTCTTATCGGACCGAAGGTTCACCACAAACTGCCCACCGTTACAATGTCCCTTTATCGTTAAGTAATAAGGAGGGTTTGGCGTCATATCGCCATTTACGAGGGAAAATATCTTACAAAAACTTTTTATTAATTTTCTTTAAGCTTTCTCTTTTTGTTAAAAAATTCATTTAAATTTAACAAAAAACTTAAATTTTCATGAAATGTTCAGTCAACTTTTGCGCCCAAAATTGAAAAACTGCGGACATTTAAAGATTTATTTCTAGTTTCATATAAGCTTCGGGACTAAAGATTCAGAAGATCGCAGTCAAGTTAATTTCAACTTTCAGAAAATTTTCAGGTTTTGAGACTTTAAGTAACATATTTTATGATGGGTTGTTACATTTATTTTCAAATTATTTGAAGATGATAATATAATGTATTAATATTAAAATTTAATTTATTATTAAAATATTTGATAAAATTACCTATTGTTTCTATATTGCATAGCAAGGAATTTGGAATTGTGTGTTTAAATTCTTCTTCGCATCGAACTAGTAAATTAAAACGCTTAACTCCATCTGTTAGAGTTGTCCTATCTTCTGTTGAATATCCATTTTCTTCGCACAAAACATTCAATCGTTCAGAAATATCACTAGCGGGTTCGTATCCTTTGTAACTTCGCAGAAATCTGAAACATATTATTTACACATAATTACAACGTTATACCACAATTTCATAATAAAGAAAGTTCTGTTATTAGCTCCCTGAAATCAGTGTCGACGATTATAGTATTGGAAACTATATTATTTTCAGGTTTTGGAAATGTAACTGAAAGGGTTTTTACAAATTTCATTTTGCAAAATTCCTTGATTTTTTCATGATTTCTAGGTGATAAATTCTATAAACAGTATTGCTAAATTTACGACAACACATGCAACAGAATTATTGCAGTACACATTTTTAAATTTAACTATCGAACAGATTTTTAGAGTAAATTTTTATGATTGGACAGTTTAAAAAATCGCTCTAAAATAATTCTATCAATTATCAATTCTGTTAACTTTTTGCATATATCGCCGAGATTCCAGTTGTTTGGAGCAAAATTGTATTAGGGGGGAAGGGTCTAATGGGTGAAAAAAGGATATTTTTTGTAAATTTATAGGAAAGAAACGGCAAAAGTTTACATGTTAATTTTTTCTTGCTTATTGTTAGTTAGAATTTGAAGAGGATTTTGTAAAAATTTTGTTTAAAATTATTAAGAATTATGTCGCTGACAAAGCATTTTCGAAGACGCTTTCTAAAAAACATGATTTGCATCATCATTATAATAAACACATTATCGGAAATCAAAAAATGAAGTAAAGTTGGTTAAAAGAATAATTTTGCCCAACTCCGACTTTTTTTTTAATTTTTAGTGGCTGCATCTTGAGAAAAAATAAACAAAAAAAACGTTGGGGTCGGGTAAAATTATGCTTCTAACCAAATTCACTTCATTTTTTGACTTCCGCGATAGTGGGTCAATTTAATGATGATGTTCACCGCAAATCATGTCTTTTTTAGGAAACCGTTTTCGAAAATGCTTTAAGCAAAAATTTTATAAATTCCTCTTCAAGTATTATGGGTATGTGCACTAGTTCCTGCGGCATTCCAGCCAAGATATATTTTGCATAGAAAAACAATATTTATAGCAAAGGAATTAAATTTAAAATTTATTAAACTAATTGTTTGTATTCTTAAGAAATTTTCACAAAAATTAATAGCCTATAAAATTATAGCATTTGATTAAATTTAAATAATTAAAAAGAATATCAAAAGCAACTGAAGTACATGCATTTCACATGCATGTTTGAGATTCTGCGGTAAGCAGAATTTAAAGTTAAATAATTAAAGTAATTTTATTTTAAATGTATATCTTTATAGACAATTGTATTGACTGGTATTAACACCTGCGTTCACGTACTTGGCGAGTTGTTGCATGTAGCTGCTCAATTTTAATCAATTTTCACTACATTATATTGCATCATTAATCATAGTTAACATTAAGGGGACTGTACACCACTTATGCGTGTTTTTTCAACATTTATTTTTTTATAGTAAAATGTATCGAAACACTGGGCTCTTTTCACACATATTAACACACATATTGAGGATTAAGAAAAAAATATTTTTTTATTTATTCTGACCTTTAAGGCCAACGCAGAATAGAATCTTTAACCGGAACCGCAATCGTAACCGTAAGCGTAAGAATGAGTTAAAGAAGGATAGGTATATTGTTTATCCTTCTCTAACTCATTCTTACGCTTACGGTTACGATTGCGGTTCCGGTTACAGATCTATTCTGCGTTGGCCTTGACACGATATCTCTGTTTCAAAATGTCGGAAACAAAAAATCCAAAGAATTTCTTAAAATATGTCAGTGGCTATGGCATGAACCACAACCAACATTCTACATCCATTTTTTTACCGTTTTAGGGGGGAAAAAGGGTTAAAAAAATTTCAAACCGCCGCCATTTTCTCATTTTTTTTCAAATTCATTTTTTGTGGTTCATGCCATAGCCACTGACATATATTTTAAGAAATTCTTTGGATTTCTTGTTTCCGACATTTTGAAGCAGAGATATCGTGTCAACCAGTTTTTTTCCCGATAATCACTTCAGCCGCCATTTTGTCGTCATGAAGGGCAGAATAAATAAAAAAATATTTTTTTCTTAATCCTCAATATGTGTGTTAATATGTGTGAAAAGAGCTCAGTGTTTCGATACATTTTATTATGAAAAAATAAATGTTGAAAAAACACGCAAAAGTGGTGTACGGTCCCCTTAAGAAAATAGGGTAAAATTGTCAAGTCCGTGGCATACTTTTTAATTGACTTTTATTAGCATTATTTTGAAGTACGAATATTGAAAAGAAAATATTTATTTATTTACGTGTCCTAACTGTGGCACACTTGTCAGGTCCGTCAGCCAGGTGCATGGTATGTAACTTTTGCGTTTTTCATCGCAAATGAAACTTTAAAAATATTCAAGATCTTGTAGTTTCCTTTGGAACTTATACTTCAATAACAAAAATGTACTGTAATATGTAATGAAAGTCAAATTTGGTTCACTATTTTAATGGGCAAACGTCTTTTTAAAAAAATGAAAGTTATTTGAAAATCACCCATATGGGTCATGAACAGTTTTTAGACAGTTTGCTGCGTTGGGCTTCATTTTAAAGGAAAAACCTCTATACATATTGCTGCGGTGAAAAAGGCTGCTTTCACTATGAGCAGACTAACTGTTTAGGGAAAGTGGAGCTTTAGTGCGGAAAACCCACCAGACTTCCACGTTCAATTCTATCGATTTCGGAACTGAGTGTGGTGCGAGATATGATGATCAAAAGAGTAAAATTTAAACACCGTTATAAGATAAAGATCTTATAACGGTGTTCAATAACTGACTGGAACAAAGGTTTTCCACTTGAAGACCAAGTATATTTCACTGACGGCTTTGAGGTGGACTACGGCGCAGGTTTAAGAATTTTTCGAAAAACTGGCTGCCTTTATCTCTCGCGGCATTCCTAAATGAGCCTTGATTCTATTGTGGGATTTTTTAGAGCCTATAAGGCTGCCTGACTATCCGTCAATTGCAAATGGAATAATAAGAAAAAGGATTAGCATTTGACGGTTAGTCAGGCAGTCTTACATGCTCTGAAAAATCCCACAATAGAATCAAGGCTCATCTAAGAATGCCACGGGGATAGAAGGAAGAGCTGATGTCTTGGCAAAAACAAGATCCGAGACGGTATTGATAGGCCTAGAATCAGTGGTAGAACACTGCAAAAACAAGTGTCTCATTTTGAGACGTTTTGTCCCCATATTTGAAACACATATATATGTCTTGTGTCCACATATTTGAAACAGATATGTGTCTCATTTTAAGACGTTATAAAATGTCTCATACATTTAGCACTTCATTTTAAAACACGATATGTTTCGAGTATCCGTCTCACAGTAAGAAGACGTTTTATGTGTCTTATAAGCATTGAGTCACCTTTAATGTTTTAAAATGAGACCAGTGGCGGATCCAGGGGGATCCTGGAGTAAATTCTGTATCCGCCACTGAATGGGACACGAGATGAAATGAAATGTCTCAATATAAGACAGATTTTGTATCTCAAGGGTTTAACCACTTAAAGCAACTCATTTTAAGACACGAGTGAGATACCAGTTTTTGCAGTGAAATGATGCCGTGTTTGGTTGAAACAGAAGTGGTCATTGAAAGATAGTTTTGAAAGGAACCTGAAACATATTGGGCAAGAATTTGAGTGGTAAGGCAAGCATAGTCTATAAGATGAGAGTTAGGATCGCAATTTGCATTTACTGACACTGAGCTAGTTAGCAATTTATCAATAAAAGAAATACTGGACTTCTGGAAGAGAATAGGCCTCTAAGTAAAACTTTAAGCGAGCGAACAGGAGTCAGGTACAATAGGTAGTAACCTAAGTTCCTTTAAAGATTCCCCAGTATATATTGCACTTGGCTCTATAAATGATGCCCCAAATAATTGGCTATAGAGGAGGTAACCTAAGTGCCCACTCTCTGTGGGGGAACTACAGATTGGGCTCGGCTAATTAAATTAGATTAGAAGGTATGTTAAATGATAATTCTCCCATATAGCACCGAAAGTTTCCTAAAAGTTGAAATTAACCTGACTGTGAAAGTTTCAGAAATTTAAAATAAATTTAAGAAATTTTGAACTTTCACACAATGTTCCACGAGCTTCCACGCAACTCCAACTTTTAAGAAACTTTCGATACTGAGAAAATGATTTATTTAATTCAAATAAATTTTGTTTAAATCAAACTTAAAATATCTTTGCTGTTCCGTCAAACATATTGAATTTAAACATAAGTTATGGTTGATTTTAATTATTAAATTACTAGCTGTCGTACCCGTCTTCGACGGGTTTTAGTTTCTACCAATACATTTAACAGTGTGTCTACCAATTTGGAAAATAAGGAAATAGCTCAGGAATTTAATTTGACCGGAAAAAAATAATAATTAGTTAGGTACCATTATAGCTATTTCAGTAGGAAAATATTACTATTTGAATCAGTGATTGACTTTTTATTATCAAATTAGTTATTTTAACCAATTCAAATGCAGAGAACAATATTTGTCAATTTGTAGTACTTTAATTAATGCATTAAAAATTTATCAAATTTCCCACCCAGTTTTTGGAGTTATAGTAGAGTCTAATTGGAACTAATTGTATCGCAAAGGTTACGACTGCTAAAACCTAACATAAGACCTATATTTTAGACTGAAAGTAGGGCTTAAATTTTGACCCGGGTCTGTTTTCATAAATATTATACATCAATAAAAATTAAAGTAAAAAGCAATTTTTTAAAAGCGAATTAATATAATGAAACTTTTTCTTAATTTGATTGGAAAATTCCCAGCTTTTTCCAGTTTTCCCCGTTTGGTAGTTACCCTGTTAAATGTATTAGTAGAAACAAAAAACTGTCGTAGACGGGTACGACAGCTAGTAATATAATCTATATTTTATATGAACTTAAGAAAGAGTATTTTCATAAAAATAAGTAAATTTTTATAGCCATTTGTAGATTTATTTATGGATAAAATCAAGTAAATTTAAATTTAACAAAAAAAAGATAAACCGTGAAAAAGGACAAAGCAGGAAATTTTGTTAAATAAAATAGACACCGTGTTAACTTTTGTCTTTACATTGCTCAAAACATCTCTAAAAGTTAAATCTAGAGTTAAAATAAAAAAAACGTTTTAACATATAAGTTTTTGCCTAGTGGCATATAATATGCTTGTATTGTATCAGAGGTGACTTACAATTTCTTGACATCCTGCAATATCATTTTAATCATAAAAAATTTGCATTTTCAATATTTCTGAAATTCTTGAAAATATTAGATTAATTTGATAAATAATTCTCAATTACACTATTTTTACGTCAAAATAATAATCAGAGACTCCAAAAATACTACTGAATTAAACTTCATAGTAATTAGTATCGATTTTTTGATATTGAAAATATTTTTATATTTACTTATAGGATAGTATTTTTTGCAAAATTATGCTAAAATCTGACTAAATAACATATAATATTGAATTTTAGAAAGTTTAAAAGCTATCCATTAAAAATGTGAAATTTGGAAATTTTCCATTTTTTGAAGTTTTTGAAAATATTTTTATATTTACATCTTAGTTATAGGATAGTATTTTTTGCAAAATTATTCTAAAATGTGACTGAATAACATGTAATACTCAAATATAGAAAGATTAAAAGCAATCCATGAAAAATGTAAAATTTTGAAATTTTTGATTTTTTGAAAACATTTGTATACTTACATATTAGTTATAGGACTTTATTTTTTGCAAAATTATGCTAAAATGTGACTAAATAACATGTGATACTCAAGTATAGAAACTTTAAAAGCAATCCATGAAAAAATTAAAAATTTTGAAATTTTCGATTTTTTGAATTATTTTTTTTATTATTTTTGAATTATTTTTCTGCCGTTCTAATTAATATTTTTTAAATCTGTAAATTTATAAACCTTCCTTGGGTCAATACCTAATAACCTACCAAGTTGGACTTAAATCGATTTACATGTTTTTGTGTGATTGGGGTACAAAGTTTTTGTGACAGACATACGTACATACATACGTACATACATTAAATTTTTTAAGAATATTTTTGGAATCCCTGATGTCCATAATAACTAATCATGTTAACATTTTGAAGTTTTAAGCAATGTACAGACAGACATCTGATTTTATTAATAAGGATGTCAGCATTAAAATGGAGAACGGATATCGTTTAGCCAACAGGAACTTTCAATTCAATGGATATTTAAATCGAAATTATTATGTTCAGAAACATTAAATGTAAGTAAAATTTAATACATTTATTGAAGTTGTTTCATATTATTATCAATTTTTCAAGGTGGGTCAACCTGCAAGCCTAAATTTCGAAACGTTGATTTTACATCATTTTTATAATTTAATGTAAAAATTTTAATTTTTGCCAATTTAAATTATCTATGGGTCAAATTTGTAGCTTTTAGGTCCTCTTTACAATGGTATGTTCATATAAATTAATTTTTTTAAAATGAATTATGAGCAAAAAAGCTTAGGTGGGTCTTTCAGCATTTTTTTCAAATTAATAGTACATTGTACAACTAGTGGCGAAAGTGTGATTTTTCGAGAGTGAAGTTTGCGGCTCGAGAGCAGCAATCACTCGAGAAAAATCATTCTTTCACCACGAGTTGTGCACTACGTTTTCTCCAACGCCTTGCGAGGAAAGGTTTCTTCGTGAGTTTCGTATAATTTTAATTAAACGTGTGCTTATGTTTAATATAATAAAACAGACGAATGCTTTGAGTGGGGAAGAAGTTAGATACAAAATAAATCTCGGTCAAAGAACAAGAAAAAAGAATAAATTCATGATTTACTTTCGCCACGCTAAAAATTACTTTCGCCACGCCAAATTTTACTTTCGCCACGCTCTTCAGAACAGTTGAGAAAAGTTCTACTTTCGCCACACTTTTCTACGAAGAAAATTACTCCTTCAGAGCAAGCGTTAAATATTTAAATAATTAAACTTTTCAAGTATGGGGACTTATTCTACAGTGTTATAGAATATTGAAAACAATTTTTTTCGATCTAATGAGAAATTTTTAAATGTGGTAGAGGTTTAAAAACTGAACAGTCACAAAGACCCTGAGTGTGCTTCATGTTCGAAAAAAGAGGTGTGTGCTCCGAGGGTAAAGATTAATGCATAAGCTGACAAAATTTTTTGTCATAATACTATTATATAACACTGGGAAAACAAGCTATCTTAATTTCTCATGTTTTCTTAAGTTTTTAAGTCACTTATGTAAAAAAATTTTTATATTTTACAATTTTAGGGCATTTTACGTTTCGCAAGTATCTTATCCCTAAACATCTTATAACGCCAAAGACAACTTAATCTAAGATACTTTAGAAAATTTGCCAAAGTAACATATTTTTCTAAGGTAGAAGATATACCATTTTTCTATCTTGCCTTTTAATATATAAAAGTATCAAAGAAGTCACCTATTTTTGCAGTGAAACTACAACCTAGTTTCAACAAGGTTAAAAGTGTAACTTTGGAGACTGAGTCATCATTGTTTCTAATTTCTATCCAGTAAGTATAATTGTAATTTAAACTTTAAGGTCATGTTATTCAGCCATCATATGTCCAATAGTGAAATATGTGAGACACGTGACTACTGAATAACATAACTTTAACCCTATTAATCGGGTCAACATGGTAATAATCCGGTTATTTTTCAGACGGTCAGATTTGGTTTGTAAAGTTTAATTGTTTAAAATGTTGAAAATTAAATTTCTATTTACCATTTCACCAATATTTTAAATTTTAATTTGTTTTTCTAATTTTAAAATACGTTAAAATATGAAATTATTACTTGGAAGTAACATTTATTTCTTTGTATATCATATTATGTATATTGTTTGTTCTATAACTCCGCATTAGAACTACATTAACCTTGTATTTTATTAAATTACAGTTCCGCAGTAATACTTTTTATATCAATAATTTGAAAATCAATACATTTAGATAAGTTTTATTTTGAAAAAATTATTATTGTATTTTATTATTATTCATTAAGTAATTGGTGTTATAATGTTAAAACAAAGTGAAAGTAAAGTGAATATTAAAAGAAAGTGCTAAATTAGAGCTGATTTTTTCAGGTATTAAAATGGAACCAAATGACGAATTAATACCCAAAATCGCAGTTACAACTTAATACTTGCCTTTTAACAGAGTTAACAGTGTAGAAAAAAGTTTATTTATAATATATTTGCGTTAAATGTATATTTGTCTCCCATCATGCTAACCTTTTTATTTGTTTCACTGTTCACTTGAAAGTATCAAAATGCAACGAATTGATTCTAAAAATGTGGATCAATTCATAAATTGATCCAAATTTTTAATATAAATTGGTAAAAGGACCCCGCAGGAAATAAATTAGTTTTTGGGTCACAGTAGTCGATTTTCTTATAAGTTTTTGACTTCAATACTTTTCTTCAGATTGAATATAAACTTAGAATTCAAAATTTATAAGAAAATCGTTTGGGTCCCAAAAATAATTTATTTCCTGCGAGGTTCTTTAGTTGTAGTAAATAAATTTCTATTTGCACTGAAAGCCTGTGCTACTCAATTTGAAACGCTGTATGACAAATACATCTTTCCTCTGGGTGATATAATTATATTATTAAATATTAATTATGTCCTTCGTATAATTAAAAATGGAAAATGTTATCGTCCGAAAAATCGTCTTTTTCTTTTTTGGATAATCTTCACTTCCTTTCAACAAAAAAACGGTCATTTTAAATTAAGCAAATCGCAACTCTCTCGCTTTATTACTTTTTTTACGGTAAATTCACATAAGGCGAAATAAGGAGAAGCAGATCGCTTTTCCGTGACGCTCCTTATAGTGCAGGACTGTAGGGAGCGTCACGGAAAAACTTCCTGTTTGTCCTTATATGTATATTCACGTCCACAAATACTTTTCAAAGAAGAACAGAAAATAACTTGAAGGAGCGTACAAATAAATCAGCGTTCAAAAATCTATTAGATTTGCTTGGTACTCATTACTCCAAGATTTTCAGAGTCTTTGATTAATTTCAAAACGGTGGCAAAGATTTAAATATGACGTAAGAGTTTTTAAATTCGTCAGGACTAAATACTACACCCATAAATTCTACAAAATTTAATTCTATGGATGATAAAATATATTTTTTATTATTCTTTGTAAATTACTAACTTTACGCCGTTAAATTCAACACCAGATAATTCTACAAAAATAAATTAATTTTAATAAATAGATTTTTTTTAAATTCTACGCAATTAAACTCGACACAGAAGAAAATATCATTTTTTTTATTTTAATTCCATTTTTTAGTTTAGTTATAAATTCTATGCCATTTAATTCAATGTCAGATATGAGATAACTCTACACAAATAAAAATCTTAAATTAAAATATTTATTATCGTGAAAAAGAAAAAATTTTACGAAATTATATTCTACACCGTGAAACTCTACGCATAGTTATACTAGAAACAAGTGAGAATTTCAACTATAAATGCGTAGAGTTTCACCGTGTAGAATATAATTGCGTAGAATTTTTTCCTTTTTACGATAATAAATATATTTTAATTTAAGATTTTTATTCTTCATACAAATACTCAATCAAAATAATAAATTGTACAATAATTTGTTTTGGTTCATTGATATTTTAAAAAAAATTTGTATTCAAAATAACAGAAAAAATATGGGAAAATCTAAACGTACATTTTTTAGTTAAGTCTGGAATTTTGTTTAATAAATCTCCTTTAAAATTGCTGTATATTAAAGTTTATTTTGTTTAGAACTTTTATTAAACATTTAAAAATTTATATCACATTATCAGTCTTAAATTTATTTGCACGATACCTTTACTTTTTCCTCTACATTTAAAGAATTTTAATCAAAAAGCAAAAGAAATTCACTTATTAAGTACAAAATTAATTATTACTGTTCATATTTTCAAAAATTATAATAAAGTTTTACGAAAGAATTCAATTATTTTCTAAAATTTTAATAAATCTTTCTAAACTATTCAATTATTTATTTAAACAGTAATTTAAACATTATTTATTTCTTTACAAAAATCCAATTATTTTTAAAACAATCTTAATTGAATTCCTCGGAAGAATTCAATTTTTAACACATTTCGAAAATATTTAATTTTTTTCTAAAATTTTAATAAATCCTTCGAAACATTTCAATTATTTTCATAAATAGTAAAATTCTTCGCAAGAATTCAATTAATTTTATGAATAGTAACATTCTTTATAGGAATTCAATTATTTTCAAAACAATTTTAATTGAATTCCTCGGATGAATTCAATTATTTTTAAATATTTCAACTATTTTTATAATTACTAAAATTCTTTGCAGGAATTAAATTATTTTTAATACAATTTAAATAAAATTACACGAAAGAATACAATTATTTTCAAAAATTTCCATAAAATTCAATTTCAACAAGAATTTAAAATTCTCTAAAAATAATTCAATTATTCTCAAAATATTTTTAAAAAATTCTATATAAAAATTAAATTACTTTCAATGCAATTTTGAAATATATTTGTCAAAAAAATGGAAAGAATTCAATTATTTTGAATATACTTAAGGGGGCAGTCTGGGTCTTTTGCACGTATTTTGAAGAATTTTCTTTTTCATAGTGAAATTTATTTAAACATTTTAAAATTTTTACATATTATTACACATATATTAGACTAAATAAAAAAGATTTCTTTCTATATTTTTCGTTGTTAATAGCGAAGAAATGGCGACTTTAAAAAAAAATCTCGAAAATTTGGTTGACATAATGATATCTTCAGTCAGAACAGACGGAATCAAAAAATTCAAACCTATATTAAAATATAGGTAAGTGGTTACAAGGTAGGTAAACCTACAAGTACCACTTTCACAAAGAAATTTTTCTTCTATACCAGAATTAAGAAATAATTTAGTGCTAATTTAGTACCATATTTAAAAATTTAGAGCTGCTAAACTTTTTAAAAAAACGTATGGTACTGCCAGCTTGACGTATAGCTACAAGTACCATACCCTAAAAAATAACAATTTTTAAAAAACTTTTCCACATGAATTTAGAACTAATTTAGTGCTCTAACATAACGTTAAAAAGAATTTTCCAAAACTACCCTTAATCTCAAAAACTACCTAACAAAAAAAAATATTTTTTCAAAATTTTTTTTCATAGAAATTTAGAATTAATTTAGTGCTCTTACATAGAATTAAAAGGAGTATTTTACAAAAACTACCCTTAACCTCAAAAACTACCTAATAAAAATTAAGAAACAAAATTAAAAAAAAAATTTTTTCGATAGAATTTTAAAGCTAATAAAGTTCTCAAACTTAGTACTGAAAGATATTTTCCAAAAACTAATTTTAACCTGAGCTAATTGAGTTCTTAAACAATGCACAAGAAAAATTTTCCACAAAACTACCTTTTACCTCAAAAACTATCTACAGAAATTAAAAAGGCACATATTTCCAAAATTCTTTTCATATGATTTTAGAACTAATTTAGTGCTCTAACATAGCATTAAAAAGAATTTTCCAAAAACTACCCTTAATCTCAAAAACTACCTAACAAAAAAATATATTTTTTCAAAATTTTTTTCATAGAAATTTAGAACTAATTTAGTGCTCTCACATAGAATTAAAAGGAGTATTTTACAAAAACTACCCTTAACCACAAAAACTACCTAGAAAACATAAAAATGTATATTTTTTCAAAACTTTTTTCAAAGGAATTTAGAGCTAATTTAGTGCTCTAACAGAGCATTAAAAAGAATTTTCTAAAAAATACCCCTAACCTAAAAAAGTAGACAAAGGAAATAAAAAGGCATTTTTTAAATTCTTTCTTCACAACAATTTAGAACTAATTAAGTGCTAATTTAGTACCATATATAAAAATTAGAACTGTTAAATTTTTTAAGAAAACGTATGGTACTACAGGCTTGACGAATAGCTACTAAGTACGATACCCTAAAAAATAACAATTTTTAAAAACTTTTCCACAGGAATTTAGAACTTATTTAGTGCTTATCTAGTACCATTATATAAAAATTTAGAGCTGTTAAACTTCTTAAGAAAACGTATGGTACTACATATGCTTGACGTATATAGCTATAAGTTCCTGACACTGAAAAGTAAGAATTTTTAAAAATCTCTTTCAACGGAATTGAGAATTAATTTAGAGCTCTAACATGGCATTAAGAAGGATTTTCCAAAAACTATCCTCAACCTCAAAAACTACACATTAAAAATATAATTAGTTTAATTATTTAACTTTCAATTCTGCTTACCGCAGAAATTGAAACATGTTTGTAAAATGCATGTACTTCAATTGCTGTGGACAAAATGACATCTAAATGCATGTTATTAAGGCCGCAGAAACTGACGCGCAGCAATTGACACAGCCCACAGAATTAGAAGCTTTTGATATACTTTTTAATTATTTAATTATAATCAAACGCTCTAATTTTATAGGCTATTACAGGGTGTCTACTATTTTCATTTAACAAAATTCACGGTTATTTCCCGGTTTTTCCCGGCTATATCCTAATTTTTTCCCGGTTTTTTTTTCTTATCAAATTTAAATTTAAATTTGATTTCAAACATAAATAAATCTTTAAATTTTTTGAAAATAATGTTTTTTTCAATCATTTTAATTAAAAACTTGGAAAATACTTGAATTAAACAAAGAATTTTTTCAAGTTTTTAAAAATAATCTTGTCTCTTTATAATTATAATTGAAAATTGGATTTTTCAATTTTATTAAAATTACATTGATAATAATTGAACTTCTGCAAAGAATTTTACTATTTATAAAAATAATTGAATCCTTCCAAAGAATGCTATTATTTATGAAAATAATTTAATTCTTGTGAAGAATTTTATTAAAATTTTTGAAAATAATAAGCAGCAATAATTAATTCTTTACTTAATATGTAATAAACATTTAGTTTGCTCAAGAAATAAATAAATATCATTCATTTGAACATTCAGAAATTTGAAATGATAAAAATTTAAGAGAAGTTTAATAATTATAATTATTAAATAATAATAGAATAGTATAATTTTTAGAAGCAAAAAATTGATTTAAAACTATAAGAGGGACTTTAAATTTTAAAAATAAAATTATAATTATGGTCACTAACTTCCCTTGATTATTTTCGAAAAATTTAAATAAAATTCTTTAAAAGAATTCAATTATTTTTCAAAAAAAGTAAAAAAATTTCAATGATTTGTTTAGAAAAATTCAATTATCTTGAAACAATAGAATTGAAAAATTACAACAATTTTATTTTTTAGATTTAAAACAAATTTTGCGAAAGTTCAATTTTATTAAACAATTTTAAGTATGTATATTTTTTTAAATTAACTAATAAAAATTTTAATTATTAATCTTCGCAGTAAGAAACATGAATACATTAGAATTTTACTCTTTATAATATTCAATTATTATTAATCAATTATTAAATAAAAATACTTTGAAAATTCTATTTGTTAAAAAGTTTCTAATGAATTTCTTTAACAAATTTAATTACATATTTTCAGTCGAATTTCACAATATTTCAATTAACTCCATAATTTTTTTTAAATTTATTTACATAATATATTTGAATTGGTAACTGATTTTTATCATCAAATTAATTATTTTTAACTAACTTAAATTTAGAGAACAGTATAAATATCTATAAAAATTGAAATAAAAATTGATTTTTTAAAAACAAATTAAAATAATATAAAACTTTTTTAATTTTTGTGAAAAAATTCCCGGTTTGGTATAAAATTCCCGGCTAATTCCCGGTTTTTCCCGGTCAAATAAAATTCCCGGTTATTTCCCGGTTTTCCCGGTTAGTAGACACCCTGTATTAATTTTTGTAAAAATTTCTTAAGATTACAAACAATTAATTTAAAAAATTGTAATTTAATTCCTTTGCTATAAATATTTTTTCTGTATCCCTTTGCCGAAAGTACTGTCTTCCCGGTCTGATTTGGCTCCGGGAATAGCGACTTTTGTGGCCGGCTCGACAGACCCAACGAGCGCTCTGATTGGTTACAAGAATTTCAACACACGTACATGTTAGCATAGCAACCACACAAACACGTTACTTACAGAGCTCACGTTTTGAAAACAACTGACAGTCATCAAAATAATGCATGAAATTTCTTATTTTCCTTTATTTATTATTATTATATTTTGTATACTATTAAATATTTATTTGTAAAAGAAAATTTCTTGTTTACTATTTTTTAAATTTTACTTCCAATTATTTTTTACTTATAATTTTTTTTCATGCCCGCCCCGACCAGCTAAGTCTCGGCTTCGCCTCGACTTTGCAAAAGTCGGGCGGGCAACTTATTCAGCTATTTTATTATTCAAACAATAATTATTTAACGTACTTTCAGCTGGGGATACAGAAAAATTGTATACGACACACGGCCAGAAATTTGGATAACCTAGCGAGCGTGATATATAAAGCCTCGGCTTCGCCTCGGCCTTATATATCACGCCGGCCAGGAAATCCAACTTTCTGGCCTAGTATCGTAATATACTATTTTTCTACGCAAAAGATATCTTAGCTGAAATGCCGCAGGAATTAGTGCACTTACCCTACAGAAAATAAAAAGGCGAAATTTGTAAAAAAAATTTCATAGGAATTTATAGCTAATTTAGTGCTCTAGAATGGCATTAAATAGATTTTTCCAAAAAGCTGCATTTAATCTCAAACCCATAAAAATTGTACTACATTTTAGTCTAAAAGTACTCGTGTATTAGTGAGAGTCTACTAACTTTATTATAAAATACCTACTAATTAAATGTAACTCTTTGCATACGTATAATTGGTTTTTTTCTATAAAATTACTAAGTTTCTAGTGTTAATTGAGTAGGTTTATACTAGAAATTAGCAAATTGTTCTATTGAATTAGTAAACGTTTCCATATTTTCTACTTAGTATAGAAATTTCTAATTCTTATTTAGATTGTGTAATATTATGTTCTGTATTAAGGTAGGGGAGAGTGGGGAAAAGGCGCTATGCGGGGCAAAGACGTTTTTTAAAATATCTCCTTTATTTTCTGCCTATTCCAATTGGTATTAAGAATTAAGTTGCAATGCAATCAGACCAATTGATTAAAAAAAGAAAAACCTAAAAATATCAAATATTTTAAGAAATATAACAAAAAAATTGTTTTGCAAAAACAAAATGATAATTTTACTGAACAAAACTTTTATTTTTTAAAACATAAGTTTAAGTATTTAATTTTTAAAAACGTAACATGTAAATAAATTAAATATTTCTCTACACAACTGGATGGAGTAGTGTTTTAGTTTAATTTTGTATCTAAATATTTGAAATTTAAAGTAAAAAAAAAGTTTGTTATGTGGGGCAAAGGCAATATTGAACATAATTTGGTTAAAAACAATTGAATATTCGAATTTTCTATGTATTAATTCACAATATAAGGTTAAAATCACAAAAAGTTTTTACTTCTTATTTAAATAGTTTAATTCTTTTAATAATATGTTGTTAACCTTATGTTTCGTAAATATTGTACTAATAAATATCACTTGTTAATTTTTTTAGGGCTTATAAATACTTTCTTTTAGAAATATAAGCGAAAACGTCGCTGCCCCAGCGTGTGGGGCAAAGGCATTTTTTGCATTGTTTTTATATTTCATTAAATAATGTATTTATAATTATAATATACTAAATAACAACTATTAAAATTTCTTCTTGATTAGTTTTAGAATAAGAAAAAACAAAGACCGCATAAATTAATTGCTTAATTTAAAAAATATACATCAATAAATGTAAACCTAGCGCCTTTGCCCCACTCTCCCCTACTACTACACTTTAGAAGGCTCTTAAAAGACCAAATTTAAAAAAAAAATTTCTCAGGTCTTTTATTATAAATATTTAAAAAACTTTTTTGCCTATATTAGTACTTATTTTGAGAATAAAAATAATGGTTTGTTTTTAATTTTTATTTAACATCATAATCTGCAGACAGCATCCAGATCGAAACTCCAAAAAGTTAGTTGTCCAATTGCGGACAGTTTATCTCAAGATTGACAAATCGGAAACAAAAAATCCAAATTGCTTTTTAAAAAGGAAGGTGTCTTGCATAGAAATCTACCACCAATAATGAAAAATCGACTAAAATAAAAAAATAGCAGATGTTTCAATAATTTGTTTAAAAATACACTATGTTTTTCAGTATTTTTCTAGTCTGCAAAAATGTTTTTTTTTAAATTTTTTGACCATTTTCTGGTAAATTGTCACACAGGACATGCTAACAAACAAAACGAGTTATCATTTATTAAAATCGGTTCAGTAGATTCAGAGATAAACTGTCCGCAATTTGAGAAAAACGCGTTTAAACTTATAAATATGTATCGTTAGAGGCCATCCATAAATTACCTAAAATTCTTTTGCAAATTGAAACCCCACCATTTTTTTTATTTCAGACACTGTTACATACATTAGCACCAATGTTTCTAGTGGTCGTAACAAAAAGCTGGACCCCACCATCCCCTTCAAACCTCATTTAATTTGTCAATGGCTCTTTATATTTATTGATTACTTTTTGAAAAATTTACTTTTATTATTTACAGTTGGTTACGAATACTTTAGGAGGTGTTTTTTAAAGCCTTACACGGAGAGAAATTTATAGTAGTGGGTAACATAATTGTGGTTAGGGTGACCATCTTTAATGCTACGTATACAGACAGCTATCTAGATAGTCACCGTTACCATCAATATCATCAGGAGTAACATCTTGGTAGTACGGGGTAGCATAACTATATTTTTTTTAGCATCTGGGATGGTTGGGAGTAGCATAATGATAGTATCGTGTAACATCATCTTTTTAACATCAAAATCTGACTATCCATTTCTCTCAGTGTAAGGATTTAAAAAATACAATAAAAAAAAATAAAATTTTTTTAAATTCTAAAGTGTAGTACTACCTTAAAAAATAATTTTTGCTTTTCTACATATTTAACTAACGTTTATAACTTTTACTACACTTCAGAATTTTTAAAAATATTTATACCTATTGAAATAATATTTCGTTTATTTGATTATTGAGAATTTTCAAAACAAAAATTTACTGGGGGAACTGTGAATTAAGTTTTCTTGAAGCTAAAATAAAAAAATGTGATTGTAAATTGTTGTTTCAAAGCTTTATGTCATTGTTTCACATCGAACAGTCACTAGAATGCGTAAAGTAATCATTTTACGCACTGAAAATCACTTTACACACTGTTTTCAGTGTTTAAAATTGAAATTTACAGGTTAGTGTTGCAAAAAATATGTTTCCTATGGAAAAAGTTTTTGAAAAATATGCCTTTTTATTTGTGTTAGGTAGTTTTTGAGGTTGAGGATAGTTTTTTGGAAAATTCTTCTTAATGATATGTTAGAGCACTAAATTAATTCTCAATTCCTGTGAAAGAGATTTTTAAAAATTCTTACTTTTTAGTGTACCATACGTTTTCTTAAAAAATTTAACAGCTCTAAATTTTTAAATATGGTACTAAATTAGCACTAAATTAGTTCTAAATTCCTGTGAAAGCGTTTTTTAAAAATTCTTATTTTTTAGGGTATGGTACTTGTAGCTATTCGTCAAGCCTGTAGTACCATACGTTTTCTTAAAAAATTTAACAGCTCTAATTTTTTATAAATGGTACTAAATTAGCACTAAATTAGTTCTAAATTCCTGTGAAAGCGTTTTTTAAAAATTCTTATTTTTTAGGGTATGGTACTTGGAGCTATACGTCAAGCATATATGTAGTACCACACGTTTCCTTAAGAAGTTTAACAGCTCTAATTTTTTATATATGGTACTAAATTAGCACTTAATTAGTTCTAAATTGTTGTGAAGAAAGAATTTAAAAAATGCCTTTTTATTTCCTTTGTCTACTTTTTTAGGTTAGGCGTATTTTTTAGAAAATTCTTTTTAATGCTCTGTTAGAGCACTAAATTAGCTCTAAATTCCTTTGAAAAAAGTTTCGAAAAAATATACATTTTTATGTTTGCTAGGTAGTTTTTGAGGTTAAGGGTAGTTTTTGTAAAATACTCCTTTTAATTCTATATGAGAGCACTAAATTAGTTCTAAATTTCTATGAAAAAAATTTTGAAAAAATATTTTTTTTTCGTTAGGTAGTTTTTGAGATTAAGGGTAGTTTTGGAAATAGTATATTACGATACTAGGCCAGAAAGTTGGATTTCCTGGCCGGCGTGATATATAAGGCCGAGGCTTTATATATTACGCTCGCTAGGTTATCCAAATTTCTGGCCGTGTGTCGTATACAATTTTTCTGTATCCCCAGCCGAAAGTACATTAAATAATTATTGTTTGAATAATAAAATAGCTGAATAAGTTGCCCGCCCGACTTTTGCAAAGTCGAGGCGAAGCCGAGACTTAGCTGGTCGGGGCGGGCATGAAAAAAAATTATAAGTAAAAAATAATTGGAAGTAAAATTTAAAAAATAGTAAACAAGAAATTTTCTTTTACAAATAAATATTTAATAGTATACAAAATATAATAATAATAAATAAAGGAAAATAAGAAATTTCATGCATTATTTTGATGACTGTCAGTTGTTTTCAAAACGTGAGCTCTGTAAGTAACGTGTTTGTGTGGTTGCTATGCTAACATGTACGTGTGTTGAAATTCTTGTAACCAATCAGAGCGCTCGTTGGGTCTGTCGAGCCGGCCACAAAAGTCGCTATTCCCGGAGCCAAATCAGACCGGGAAGACAGTACTTTCGGCAAAGGGATACAGAAAATTCTTTTTAACGTTATGTTAGAGCACTAAATTAGTTCTAAATTCATGTGGAAAAGTTTTTTAAAAATTGTTATTTTTTAAAAAAAGTAAAAAGTCCGACATTTTATTATTTTTCAATGAAAGTTTTTTATTTTAGTTCTGGCTGTAACCACTTATCTATATATATATATATATATTTTAATAATCCGTTTGAATTTTTTGATTCCGTCTATTCTGACTGGAGATATCATTATCATGTCAACCAGATTTTCGAGATTTTTTTTTACAGTCGCCATTTCTTCGCAAAAGACCCAGACTGCCCCCTTAATTTTAATAAAATTGTTTAAAGAAATTTAATAATTTTAAAAAATTCTTCGAAACATTTCAATTATTTTTATAAATAGTAAAATTCTTCGCAATAATTTAATTATTTTCAATACAATTTTAATAAAATTCTTCTTTATAAAATCCAATTGCTTTTAAAATTTTTAATTAAAATTGTTAAAGAAACTCCATTAGTTTATAAAATAATTGAAAGAAATTCTTCAAAAGAATTTAATTGAGATTTTTAAAAATTTTAATAAAATTTTTCTTTATATTAATAAATTATATTTTTTGTTCCTTCGATTCTACATTGTAGAGTTGTTTTAAGTTGTTGTTGTTTTAATTTTAATTTTTGTTGGAGAATCTACAACCGACTCCATATCATTGGATTTACTTTTTAAAATATTTTTTTTTATTACTTTTACAGTCAATCCAAATAATGTGCCGTAGCACATTATTTTCTCATTTATAAATTGATTAATAATAAGTGAAAATATTAATAAATTATAAAAATTGAAAATATCAATATTCAAAATAGTAAAATTACATCTTGTATTTTTCATTTTCGAGTATATATTTCTCCTACATTAAAAAAAGTATTATTGACAAGGATTTTATAAAGTAAAATTTATTACCATAACATTTTTAAAACTTTTCATAGTATGGCTGACCATATAAAAATTTTATGTGTTATCGTATAGTAAACAACGTAAAATAGGGGGAAATATTGATAAAAAAAGGGGAATTTTTTAGAATAGAGGAAAAAAAGCGGAATAGGGGAAGCACTATGAAGCCTGTTTTCAATAACTGTTTAAAAAACACTTCTGATCATATTTCAGGAGTAAGTTTTTAAAACTAGATAAATCCATATTTTCTTATTTCGAGAAATTGAAACAAATGACTTTCCTCACTTAACAACTGAAATTAATTTTAAAATAAAAAATTTTTAATAATTTATTTCTATAACAATGTTTTTATGTTTAAGACGATCTATTTTTAACCAAACTCTATCATAATTAAGTGATTTAAAGATTTTGGTAATTTTTCTTAAAAAAGATAAAAATTATAAATCATCTTGGTTATGTCAAAAAGTTTTTAAATTTAAAATTCGTTGTTAATAAATTCTTTATCTTAAATTTAACAGTGACAGGTCGATTTGTGAGGTCCTCAAAATATTAAATTCATGTTTATCTCCATTTAAAAAAAAAATGGATTTATCAGCTTTTGAAAACTTGCCCATTTAATAAAAATTTCCATTTTAATTCGCCTTAAAATAAAAATATTCACTATTTTTTTTTTGCATGAAATTATATAATTTAAACTGTCCTTTAGAAGATAATTTTAAAGAAATTGTCATCTTGAAGTATTTTCCTAAGCGATTAGGCAACAGTGAAACTAATTTTTAAAAACAAGTAACTTTCATTTTTAAAAAAATGTCCAACTCATTCAATTATTTTAGTGATTTTAATATAATTTTTTAGGTTAAATTGTCTAAAATAATGCTGTTTTATATTGTTGAAAATACGATTGAAAGATAGAAAGAAAAACCGTTAGCGCGTCCTTTTCTAGTTTGACGGAAAAAAGAGCAACTTACAAACAAAGCAGTTTATGTTAAATTTTATCATCGAAGTGGGGGAAAAACGATCAAAGGATAAACATGGACGAATATACAGATGGGTATCTTATGAGAGATTGTTCGTGTTTCAAGTTTAAAGAAGAGTTTAAATGAATTTGCAAAGTCAAGTAAAGTAAAGTAATGACTTACCCTTTGGCAGCAAGAGACACTCGAGTTGATTCGAGAGTGACTTTTTCAACAGCAACGATTCTTTTCTTTCCTCGCGAGATTACCGGAGTTGGTCCCTAAAAATCGTGAAAAAAAAAATGATTTGTGAGTTGTGTTTAATAGAAGTGAATTTATTGGAAATATGTTTTGTTGTTGTATGCCGATAAATAAAAAATTTATACCGCCAATGTATTTTCGAGGGAAATTATTGTTCTCAAGAGAGAATTGGAAGGAAAAAAAGAAGCATGCTTCCTAAGTGCCGCCATATTTTTCTTGGTTCAATTTCAATAATTGTGTTTCGGAGTCAGGAACGAGGATCAGCAGCAGCAGTGCAATAGTAGTAGTGTATATAGTAGTAAGAGCAGCAGCAGCAACTTGGGTTCATTGGTTGTTGAGATGAGGTGAGCGGTGAAAAGTGAGGTGAGGTGCGTTGCTGCGGTAAGCCGAGGCGACGAGGCTCAACTTGATGAGCAAGTGAGAAGGAAGTACCAGTGCAGTGAGAAGAGAAACGTGAAAAACCTTCGTCAGTTAACGCTAGAGGCGCCTCGGCGGCTGCGCTTGTTGTTTCCCATGATCCGCCATTTTATAGTCGCCATTGAAAGGTGAAAACCCTCTTAAATGTTCTCGACAAGTAGTGATCTCGTTTTGGAATTTCGGGCTTAATCGTGTTGTGTAGTGCTAATAGTGAATCAGTGTACAATGGATAAGCTATGACGCACCCGTCGCATCAAACGAACGGCGCCAGTTTAGAGGATTGCCACACAAATTTCTTTGCTCTGGTAAGTGAACTACTCTGACTTTGCAATGTCCACCCTAGACTAGAGAGAACACTTACTGTTACAGGCTGTCATGTGACAACCATCTTTCAAGACGTTCTTCTATTTTCATTTTGCTTCGAATATTCCTCATTTCAGAGAAAAACTCCTTTTGTACAATTGATTTTACTACTATTATTATTATTATTACTACTACTACTACTACTATTAATACTTAGTAACTACATCTCATTCGTCTTCTCACGCTTTCTCTTTCTTTCTCGCTTCAATGCTTTCTGTTTATATATCGTTTACTCTCTTGTGCTCTTCTCTTTACTGCAGTTATTCTTTAAATATGTATATTATGTGTGTATATATATATATATATATATATATATATATATATATATATATATATTTGTGTGCATGGGTGTGTAAGCGCGCGCGTGTGTCTGTGTCTGCGCTGTCTATTATCCCACGCACATAGACAACAATTAATATGCACATGTAAGATGCACAAGTGTCACAAAGTGTAAGTCAGTTTCGATTTGCTTTACGCTTTCGAACGATTCCATTTTTTCCTCTTATTTTCGTTTCTGTATCGAGCCGATTAGCTTTACTCGAGAATCACGTCATTCAGATCTCTCAATTTCTGTTTCTGTCATGTTTGGTTGCAAGGACGAAACTCGAGAATGCATTGAACACCACCACAACCACCATTACATCGGCCTTAGAATGTTAAACATGCAACAGGGTCTACCGAGTTTATCTATTCAAAATTTTACTCAGATTTATCGAGTTTTACTCTTATTTGACAGTTGTATCTCACTAGATATGTGTCAATTATTATATATGTATGTCAACATTTTTTTCCCCTCAATTACAACGTATACAATGACTGAAAGTGTAAAAATTGTTTTGTAGTTTTGTTTTCACAAATTTATAAAATGTGTTTACACAATTGCAATTATTTTTTCGAGATTTTTTTTAAAGAAAAAATGATTCAACCAGCTGACAAGAAACTGACCTTACTATATTTCCCCCAAAGCCGTTCTACACTATTTAACGCAACACAACTTTCTAAACAATCCCAGGAGCGCATAACATTGGAACAAAATTTTTTTATTACGCGGAGGTCTGCTATGAACAAAAAGTTTTGAACGTTCAAATGAACGAAATATTTTTTGTTAAAAATATTTTCATAGATTATTGATTACAATTCAAATTAAAAACTCAAATTTTACATTTAGAAACATTATCATTAATTTGCTTAATAGTGACGCAAAATTATAGTAATAAAAATTTAATTTGAAGAAGAAATAAATAAATTTCGTTCATTTGAACGTTCAAAACTTTAACCTCCTTCTGCTAACCAATAATCATTATCCGTATAATGAATATTTATTTTTTATAATAGTAATATTATTGATAATTCCAACGGCCAGACTACATTAAAAGTAAATTTTTTAAATTTGTTTTTATTATTCATATGTAAATATAAAATTGGTACTGGTCACAAAATCTTTGCCAATCAATACTTGTTAGAACGTATCTTTCAGTTATTATTTTTATTACTATTATTATTATTATTAGATTTTATTTCTATTGAGAATTTTTAATGATCGATAAAATGGTAACGCCACGGAGATTTTTTATGAAACTGAAGTTACCAACGTTGATTCAACGAAAAACTTAAAAAAAAAATTTCTCAGGATACAAATTTTTCTTGTTTACTTTTAACCCAAGTAAACCCTCTAAACCCTAAAATAAAAAAAACATGGGAAAAATAGTGATTTTTAATTTTTTTGTCGAATTTTTTTTTAAAATCACACAATTTCAATTAAATTAATAATTCCTCCCATCGGTAGTCATTTTTTTCTTTTGATAATTGATTTTTCTGGCATTAGACGTTATTTTAAAAAATTTCAAGTAATTCCAAGTCGGGGAAAGCAGTGATTTTGGTTTTTTGTCACGGATTTTTGGAAAATGCGAGAATTTTAATTAATTTAATAATTCCTCGCCTCGGTAGTTACTTTTTTCTTGTGATAATTGTTTATTTTAATATTGGACACTATTTAAAAGAAATTTTAAGTGATTCCAAGTCGGGGAAAGCAGTGATTTTTAATTTTTTTGTATCACGAATTTTCCAAAAATTTCAAAATTTCAAATTAATTAATGTTTCCTCGCCTCGGTAGTAATTTTTTTCTTTAGACTAGCTCTTTAGTGCTAGTTTTTATATGTCCATTGTCCAAGTCCATTATTTCATTAATAATAATATTTAAATTTTTTCAGTTAATAATTTGCTTATTTATATTTGAAATGTTGACGTTTTTTTTTGACAATGCAAAATAAGATTTATTTTGAGTACTTTCTCTTAACAAAAATAAAATTTATATATTCGCGCTCTTTTTAAATAACATACGACTGCAGCGCCACTTTCACATGTACAAACAATTTTAAAAACACCCTTCTATTAAGATTTTACATTATCATTGCCCATTCTTTACTTCGATACTTTTCGATACATTCGACCTTTCCACTCCATGTCTTTTTTAAGAAAGGATCATTGCCCATTCTTTACTTCGATACTTTTCGATACATTCGACATTGATAATTGTTTATTATACTGTCGTGTGTCATTTAAAAAAAATGTTAAGTGGTTCCAAGTCGGGGAAAGCAGTGATTTTGATTTTTTTAAATGAAATTTCGTAATTTTTGGAAAAAATTCGACAAAAAAAAATCAAAATCACTGCTTTCCCCGACTTGGAATGACTTGAAATTTTTTTAAAATAACGCCTAATGCCAGAATAAACAATTATCAAAAGAAAAAATTGACTACTGAGACGAGGAAACATTAATTAATTTGAAATTTCGATATTTTTGTAAAATTCGTGACACAAAAAAATTAAAAATCACTGTTTTCCCCGACTTGGAATCACTTAAAATTTCTTTTAAATAGTGTCCAATATTAAAATAAACAATTATCACAAGAAAAAAGTAACTACCGAGGCGAGGAATTATTAAATTACTTGAAATTCTCGAATTTTCCAAAAATCCGTGACAAAAAAACCAAAATTATTGTTTTCCCCGTTTTGGAATCTTTTGAAATTTTTTTTAAATAGCGTCTAATATTAAAATAAACAATTATCAAAAGAAAAAAACGATTACCGAGCCGAAAAATTATTAATTTACTTAAAATTTCGTGATTTTTGGAAAAAATTCGAAAAAAAAATAAAAATCACTGCTTTCCCCGATGAAACTGAAGTTACCAACGTTTGTTCGACGAAAATTATAAAACGTAACAATTTCCTCGCCTCAGATCCAATTTTTTTTCCACATTTATTATAGATACTAATATTAGAAGCCATTAGAAATTATTTTCAAGTGGAACCAGGTCGGGGAAGGCAACGATTTTGATTTTTTGGCACGGATTTTTCGTATTTTTTAAAAAATCCGCGACAAAAAATCAAAATTATTACCCTCCCCAACCTGGTTCCAGTTGAAAATAATTTCTTATGATTCCTAACATTAGTATGTTTAATAAATGTAGAAAAAAAATTGGATCTGAGGCGGGGAAATAGAAATTGTTTCAAAATTTCTGAATTTTCGAAAAATCCGTGACAAAAAGTCAAAATCATTGCCCTCCCCGACCTGGTTCCAGTTGAAAATAATTTCTTATGATTCCTGACATTAGAATTTTTAATAAACGTGGAAAAAAATTGGATCTGAGGCGGGGAAATAAAAATTGTTTTGAAATTTCTGAATTTTCGAAAAATCCGTGATAAAAAAATGTAAAAATCGTTGCCCTCCCCGACCTGGTTCCACTTGAAAATAATTTCTAATGGCTTCTAACATTAGTATTTATAATAAAAGTGGAAAAAAAATTGTATTTGAGGCGGGGAAATGGATTCCCCGACATGGAATGACTTGAAATTTTTTTAAAATAACGTCTAATGTCAAAATAAACAATTATCTAAAGAAAAAGATGACTACCGAGGCGAGGAAACATTAATTAATTTGAAATTTCGAAATTTTTGGAAAATTCGTGACACAAAAAAATTAAAAATCACTGCTTTCCCCGACTTGGAATCACTTAAAATTTCTTTTAAATAGTGTCTAATATTAAAATAAACAATTATCTAAAGAAAAATATAACTACCGAGGCGAGGAAAGAGGAATTATTAAATGAATTAAAATTCTCGGATTTTCCAAAAATCCGTGACAAAAAAACCAAAATCACTGCTTTCCCCGACTTGGAATTACTTGAAATCTTTTTAAAATAACGTCTAATGCCAGAAAAATCAATTATCAAAAGAAAAAAATGACTACCGATGCGAGGAATTATTAGTTTAATTGAAATTGCGTGATTTTTGAAAAAAATTCGACAAAAAATTTAAAATCACTACTTTCCCCACGTCTTTTTTATTTTTGGGGTTTAAAGGGATTTACTTGGGTTAAAAGTAGACAAGAAAAATTTGTATCCTGAGAAAATTTTTTTTTTAAGTTTTTCGTTGAATCAACGTTGGTAACTTAAGTTTCATGATTTTTTTTTTGAATCGATAAAAAATATTTTCATTTAAAAAAACCATAATATTATCAAATAAATATCAATTAAATTACAGGGTTGCTACGCAACCTGGAAACATGGAAAACCTGGAAATGTCAGGGAATTTTGATCGAAATCCTGGAAAATTGTTGTTTTCTACACTGAGAGACCTTTGGGTCAGCAGCAGACTTTCGATAGGCTGCTATTGACCATTTTGAAGGAACGCTACAGGACTATACTTTTGGGTTGCTGCGGTAAAATCTTGGACGCGTGACAGTCCCAAAGTTGTTCAGCTGCAAACCAAAGGCGGCATTCCCACTACTTCGGTGAGCTGCTCACCAACATTTGGGACTGTCACGCGCCCAAAACTTTACCGCAGCGCACCAAAACCATAGTGGAGCTGCTGTCACAATTTAGTGTTGCCGCGATAATGGCGAGAGGCGAGACGAGACGAGAGAACTTTGACTCGAGACGAGACGAGACAGTATTTTTTTAATTATCGCTAAAACGATACAAGACGAGAGAGGTGTCACGAGAGACATTTAATTCATTTTTCAGTGTTTTTTTTAATGAGCAATATTTAACGGAAAAATAAATTTAAAAAAATTGTGAAATAAAAAATTTGGGTTTGGATCATAAATTCAGTTTTTTTGCTTATTTTTAAATATTATTGTGAAAATGGGTTTTATATTTAGCTAGAAAAGTTAGCAACTTTTATATTTATCTTTTTAAAAATTATTTGATTTGAATCAAATAAGAAAATATATTTAACTAGTTTAATAAAAATAATAGATTTATAGAAGAATTTTAGTTAAAGACACTAAAACAAATTTAATCTTGAAGCAATTACAAATCTTTGCAGGAATTCAATTATTTTCAAAAGTATGTAGTAAAATTCTTCTCAGAAATTCAATTATTTTCAAAAATCTTAATAAAATTCTTGGGAAAATTTAATTATTTTTAAAAACTTTCCTCAATTCAAAGATTTTTAATATCTACTACTTTAATAAAAATTCCTAAAAGAATTCAATTATTTAAAAATTTGTTGATAAAATTCTTTATGAAAATTCAATTTTAAGAAACATTCAATTGTTTAATAAAATATTGATTTTTATAGTTAAATAATTGAATTCTTGTACAATTTCTAATAAATATTGATTTAAAAATGAATTTCAAAATAAAATCTTTGAAAATTTGAACTTTTCATACTTTTAATTAAGAATTTAATAGAATTAAGTTTTCTCAATAAGTTTAATGAAGTTTTTAATTTCTAATATATTTAATTGAAAAATGTCAGAATAATCGAAATTTTGTAAAATTAAATTGTAAACAAAAGAATTTGAAAATTCACAAAGAACTTTTTCAAAAAATATTTTTTAAAAATTGACTTAAAAAGAATTTTAGTTGAAAATTCTAGAAATGAATAATCGTAATGATAAAAATAATTTTTGAAGAAGTTACAATAACAAAGTAGCAAGTTTTAATTATTATAAAAGAATCTATAAACAAAAATAATGATTAAATATTTATTTAAAAATGAAGTTATTGATGTTTTCGAATAACTTTCGTTTTAAAAACCTGGAAAAATTCCGTTTTTTAACCTGGACAACCTGGAAAAGTCAGGGAATTTGAAAAGTTATTTATTTAAAGCAATTTGACGATCTATTTTTTACAGGGCTGAAAAAATCCTATAAATAAAAAAGATGAAATTTTTCTTTGATATTTTTATTTATTTTTTCTCGTATGCATTTTTTAATGTTTTCAAGAAATGAAAAATTTGCGATTGTTTGAAGGAAATATTTGTTTTTGTTTAGTGTTTTCAAAACATAGTTGAATAAGTACTATCACTGCAGTAAAAATTCATTAGTAAACAGTAATAAAATTTTTTTAAAAAATTTTAATCCACTATTTTTTTCCATTTATCAAAATAAAAAAAAATATTGCTTATTTGTTGTTGTTAATTAATTAATTAATTAATTTAAATATTGGACTATCATGGAAGTTGAATATTGTTTCTGCACTCTGAAAAAAACGAATAAAGTAACTTTTACTTTTTTCCATAATGAAACTTTACTGTCTAGAATTCACACGTATTTCTATAACTTTTTTCTTTTCCTGAAATTAATTTTACTATTTTGGAAATAAATTTTATCAAGAATTAATAAAAATTAATAAAACAAAAAAACAAAAAAAAGTAAACCTGTTGCAGAAGTACGCAGAAACTGCAAACAGTTGTCAGTTTACTCTAAATTCAAATTGTGTAGTAATAATTCTTTGTAATTTTAATTTGTAACTGAATTTTTGCTTTTAAATTAGTTCAATTTTTATAATAAACAGTAAGCAACATTATACTTATTTATAACTAAATTTTAGCTAATTAAATAGTAAAAATCACTAATTTTTTACATGCACTCTAAATTTACAAAATACTTCTAAAAAATGTTTGAACATTCACAAAATTGAAATTTGTTGTACATTTCAACATTTTCAATGATAAATTAGACTGTAATGAAAGATAAGTAAATTAATAAGTAATTATTTTTATATTTATGAAAGTATTTGAATATAAAAGAAATTTGTTTATTTGCACGTTTAAAACTTTAGGGTAATTTGAAACATTCAGAACGACTGTCGGACTTTGAAAATAGTGTTGCCGCGATAATGGCGAGAGGCGAGACGAGACGAGAGAACTTTGACTCGAGACGAGACAGTATTTTTTTAATTATCGCTAAAACGATACAAGACGAGAGAGGTGTCACGAGAGACGAGAATTCTCGATGAGAATTTTTTTTAAATTGCAAAGTTTTATTCTGAAAATATATAGTTACGGTTAACATATATATATAAAATATGATAGATATATGTATACTAAAATCTTTTATTGTTTACGTTGCATTTAATAGTCTTTTTAAACAAAATATAAGAAATTATAAATATTTTATATAAATTATATTTTTTTTATACATAATATTTAGTAAATAAATTCTTTTTTAACTAAAAGTTGAAATTTAATTCATTTTTCAGTGTTTTTTTTAATTTATCAATATTTAACGGAAAAATAAATTTAAAAAAATTGTGAAAAAAAAAATTTGGGTTTGGATCATAAATTTAGTTTCTTTGCTTATTTTTAAATATTATTGTGAAAATGGGTTCTATATTTAGCTAAAAAAGTTAGCAACTTTTATATTTATCTTTTTAAAAATTATTTGATTTGAATCAAATAAGAAAGTATTCACTTGAACTTGAATGAAATAATTTTTATTTTACTGAAATAAATTATTTTTGAACCAATGAATTCAGAATTTGAAGCAAATAAAATTTATTTGATAGTAAACAAAACAAGTAATCAGTTATTGGAGACAAAAACATTTTTTTAATGCAAAAAATAAAAAAATTTGCATTTTTGATTATTTGAAAATAAATTGTAACTATTATTCAGCTTAACATTTTTTATTCCAATATAGCTAAAATTTTAAACCAGACTAATACCTGAGAGACTACCAAGTCTCACCTTAATCGTCAAGTCATTTTTTCGTAATGTGCGAACAAAATTTTACAGACATATATGTATATCTAAGATAAATATTAACATTAAAAAAAATTAACACGTCAAATTTTTTACAATACTATACTTTTATAAAGAAAGCTGAAAAAGACGAGAGAAAACTAGAATGTGTAGCATTCTCGACGCTCGAGACGAGACGAGACGATAATGTGTAGCATTCTCGACACTCGAGACGAGACGAGACGATAATATGTAATATTTTCGAAACACGAGACGAGACGATAAATTGCCCTATAATAACGAGACAAGACGAGACAGTTAAAATTATCGCCTCGTCTCGTATCGCGGCAACACTATTTGAAAAGTTTATTGATTTCAATTCTGAACTAACATTTTTTTAGTAAAACAAATATTGTAGGTACTTTTAGTAAAAATTTAGTAATTATTACTAGAATTGTTTTTACTATTTAATATTAATAACATTGAAAATAAACAGAAGTCAGGAGTCAGTCACTAATTCAGATTAGTAAGAAATTTTACTTATACTCTCTCTAAGACTGAATTGGTTAAAGTTTTGACTTATTTAAATTTGTGAATAACTTTTTGCTCTCAAATCAGTTCAAAATTTACTGATTTATCATCACAAATATTTTGTACTGATAAATCAGGAAAATTTAAATAATTTGAGAGCAGAAACTCAGTCACTGATTCAAATCAGTTAAAATTTTAATTGATTCTGTTTTATAGAAAGTTCAAATTTAACGATTCAGTAATTTTCACTGAGAATCAATTTAATTTGATAAATTGTCAATGAAAATCACTAATTCATTAAAGAAACGTAGTTCACTAAATTCAATGAAATAAGTATGGTTTTTACTGCACTAAGAAAATACCTAGCACCCGTTTAGAGGAAATCAACTGTTTTACCTCGTTGTTAAGGCTCTTTACTGTTAGTTAAAATGACAAGGTCTTTTATAGTAAACGTAATCAAGCAAGTTAGTTAACTTAATTATTGTTATAATGTCTTTTGACAATAAAACTATAATTCATTTTATTAATTCAAGTTAAACTTTTTTATTACAAAATATGTTGATAGTAAAATAAAGGAGGAGCTGAGAAACAAGTAAATGAACACCCAGGCGAGAACTGACGCTGGATTCAGGCTTTACGGAACCTTCGTTGAGGCTTGGTCAACATTGATCAAGCCTTGGTGGGACGGCGGAACGAAGGTTGCTTCTAGCTATAATGTAACACTTATTTAAGACTGACGCTCCAGTCTTTGTTGTAGATTGGCGTTCAATGTTCAATCAATGCTGCGGAACCCTATAATGCAGGACTGAAACAAGGCTGCTTCCACTGTTCCCAAATTTACGCCTCTCTCGCGCTCATTCAATATAATATGAATATATGAATTGTATATAATAATAATATTTTAATAATAATAATTATTATTATTATTATTATTATAATAGTAATGAATATTATTGATATTATTTTTATTCATGTTATATGCGTTTGTTTGGAAATAAGTTACTATTATAATAATTATATTATTTTCATATAAATAATATATTACTAACAATAAATGTCATTTGAAATAGTAATATTAAAAAAATAATTTTAGTAAAAAAAGACAATTTTTCTGTTAATCGATACATTTTTTTCTCTATTTTTTAGCAGACTTCTTAACACTATTTACAAACATGTTCACAAGTTTTTATTCACAACACAACACACAATTTTATTATTTTATATAACGCTTAAAACAAAGAATGAAAAATATTCGCTCGCATGTGGGATCGAACTCACGACTCCCACCCCCCTAACGCATACCGGAAGTATTCAACGCACGCATTTAACCGCTCGGCCACAGAAGGCTGGAAGGCACCTCGCCTAATCTACTATTTCAATGCCAGCGCCGTATATTCTGTATATACGGCGCGTCACTCAATATTTGTTCAGCATGGGACACCAATGTTCGTCCCATGCTCGATTAAAGACTCGGTCAATCTTGATACAATATTCACTTTCTTTTTATTACCGTGTGCACTGAACAATATTAAATATTAATATTTATAAATTATTTATTATTAAAATATTTTTTATGACAATTTTATAAGTTAAATTATATATATTATTTTTTATCTTGTTCAGTGTCAAATTATTATTTTCAAAGTTTAAGAGTTTCGTTTATCTGAAAAATTATTAGTGAAAAAAATGTTCATTAGGTAGTAATAAATATTTATGCTTAGTAGTTTTACACTAGGATTAACTGTTTAGTAAATATTATCAAAAAACTATTTTCTGTCAAACGCGCGCGACTAAACACAAATAACCTTGAAACTCCAGCATTACCAACTCAACACATACGTTAAACTCTTAAGTTGGCAATGCTAAAGTCTCAAGGTCATTTGTGTTTAATCGCACGCGTTTGACAAAAAATAGTTTTTTGATAATACATATTTACTAAACAGTTAATCCTAGTGTAAAACTACTAGGCATAAATATTTATTACACCCTAATGAACATTTTTTTCACTAAAAATTTTTCAGACAAACGAAACTCTTGAACTTTGAAAACAATTATTTGACACTGTGCAAGAAAAAAATAATAATGTATAATTTAACTTTATTTATATATTTATATAAATCTTATATAATTAATAATAATTATTATTATTATTATTATTATTATTATAAAAAAAATAATATTTAATATTTATTTTTAATTTAATATTTTTTTATAATAATAATAATAATTATTATTATTATTATTATTATTATTATTATTAATAAATTAATAATTAATATAAATAATATACACTAAATAAATATTAATATTTATTTACCAATTGATATCTTAATAATAATAATAATTAATAATAATTTTTAAATAGTATACAAAATTATCATAAAAAATATTTTAATATTAATTAATTTATAAATATTTATATTTAATATTTTTAAGTGCACACGTCAATAAATAAACTGTCAAGATTGATTCAGGCTTGAATTAAGATCAGATGTTCGAGCTTCACTCACGAAGATTGACCGAGTCTTGAATCGAGCATGGAACGAACATTGGTGTCCAATGCTGAATCAACATTGAGTGACAGTGGTATAAAGACTGTTTCAAAACTGGGTTACCCAGGCTGGGCGTTCAAGGCTCAATAAATCTTCAATCCATCGTCAGCATTGGTCTTTCGCGCCTGGGCATTTGTTTCAAAAAAATATTAATAATTTATATTGTGAACATAACCTAAGAACTAGTTTAGCTGAAAATTGATTATCTTTTACTATAATTCTTCAGAGGAGTTTTACTATATACTTTAATTATAGCGAATTCGGTTATCTGCTCCGAGAGCGATCTTGCTCGGTGTAGGAGTATAGTTTACTCTGCTCTCAAAAAGCTGTGCTCTACTCTGAGGCACTCTATGACGTCATGAACACTGTCAAAGTTCGACTGTTTTTGGAGCAGGAACACAACATGAACTGCTATGGTGTAAAGCATACACTGCTCGTTTGGCGCGAAGTTTAAATTTAATTAAACTTATATAATATAATGTAATATAATATTATATTTATTATATTATATATACTATTATAGATTATATTATGCAATATATTTTCTTCTTAAATGTAAAATTATTTTACTTAAAATTAAATATTTTATGATGTATACATAAATAATATTTTTAAAAGCAAAAAATTTGATATTTTTATTAGAATATTAAAATTTTATTCGGTCAATGTTTTGATATAGCAGAATTGTTAATCACAAAATTATCGAATAATATTTCTGATATAAATTTTGTTTACACTATTTGACATTTTGAACTACTAACAACAACAATAATAAAATAAGTGAAAAGGTTATTTCTTTGAGACCAAATAATTACTTTATAATGAGTATTTTTATTTAAATATTAAAAATATTGAAAATTATTTACTGTTTTTATTAAATATTAAAATATTGAATGTTAGTCTTTCTCTAAATACAAAATTCATTATAAAAAACATAATTCGGCTTCACTACTATCGCTAGAGGTGTCAATTAAATCTGTTAGAAGTGAAATTTTTAAATTTGCCGCTTCTCTTGACATTTTTTTAAACTGCACTAACAAAATTGTGGGAGCAAATTTTGTTGCACCTTTCGATCCTTGAGAGTGCACACTTCTTAATTCGAACACAAATAACGATCTGCGCCGGAGCAGTGCTGCCAAAACGAATACTCGAAACGATCTGCGCCGGAGCAGTGCTGCTAAAGCGAATACTCCAAACGATCTGCACTAGAGCACATTTGTCAAACCGAACATGCTACTCCTGCTCTGGAGCACTCCGAGAGTGCTCCGGTGCAGATAACCGAATTCGCTATTAGTAGATCAATTCTAGGTATTGAATTATTAAATCTCTATATTCAAATTTAGAAAGCTGTTAACGTTATTTTTCATATTTTAACATCTTATAAACCCATTAACAAGAATTCTAGAACTTGGTGTAAATAATGATTATTATTCTTTCAAGTTGGAATTCTTGTTATTTCAATTGGCGTCGATGCTGAGTATCAAAAAATGATTTCTTTTTTCAAAAGCAAAAAAATAATAATAATTTTCAGAATCCTTGTTGAATTTAGTGACATTTCTATCACTAAAAATACCAAAAAATAGTTTATGACACTGATCGTCGACGCCAACTTCAGGGACCTCAACTAGTTGTCTGTAGCAAGTTTACGATATTAAAATTAAGTTTGCATTTACTGTTGCTAATTTAACATTTTGTTGTTACTTCAACAGAATCGGCTTCGCTTATAGTCACCTTCAGAGCAATAAATGGAATATATTAAGCTAGAATTTTGTGAAAAAGTCTAAAATATGATAAAGAAGGTTTGAATTGTGCAGAAGTTGTGATACTTATTTAATAATGAATTAATTTCAAAATACTTTAAGGATATGCAGAAATCGCCTTACAATAATACAAAAAATCAACTTTCAGTACACTTTTTCACTTTCTACACTTTTATACACTTTTCAACTATTTATTCGCTTGACTTGGTTTTTGTCTCATTCGATTGCAAATATAATCAAGGTACCAATCAAATACTTTGACATCATATTGACTTTTATAAGCAGAGATATTTATAGATAATAATTTTATGGATAATTTGTCCAACACTAACTTTATAGAAATGAATATCAAAGCATTTGGAATTTACAACTCTTCCTCGTTGTATTTTAGACTTTTTTGTGCAATTCAAGTTCAATTTATTCAGTTATTTAAGAAAAAAATTATTTGCTAATTATTAACATTGGGCAGTGAACACGTGATCCATAACACTGACATATGCTGTTAAAGTTTGGTACTTCGAATAGTGTTGCATTTAACCTTTGCGGGACTGAGGAAAAAAACACCTTCTATGGACGGACGAGGTACCCGGGTACCTATGTTTAATTTGTTGACGATTTCTTATGGATATTATTATTTAACTATAGTAACTAAATTACATATTTTATAAAAAAATTATGTGCTGTACTATAAAAATTGTTTCATGAAAATTTTCATAATTTTTTAAAAGAACTTTCTATACATTTATCTGCATGAAATGTACAGAGGTACCCGGGTACCTTGTCCGCCTTTTATGGGTGAAGAAACTTTGTTTATTATTTCCGAATAAATAAATAAGAAAGGTACATTATAAATAAAATAAAAACACTTTGTATGGATACATTTAAGATGTCAGAAAACCTAATACGATTTTAAAAATTATGAAAAAAATCAATTTGAAAATGCAAAAAGTACGGGTACCTCGTCAGTACTACTACTATTTACTGAAAATCACACAATGAAGCTGAAACTGGCACCTACTATCGGTGTAAAATGTAAAGTCAGTTGGCTTTGACCACTTATATCTTGAGTAAAAAAAAATCGCATAATATTGAAATAATTTGGAATCAGTAGCTGCAACATTTCTACGTTACTGTAGAAAATAAAATAAATTTTAAAAAATTATTTCAGGAGTTATTAATTTTTGAAACAGAAAAGTACATTTTTTTTGGCATCATTTTCACAGGGTCTACTTTCAGACCTTGTAGAACGTTCAATAAGAATCATATCGGGTTCATAAATTATTTTTAGACCTTTTTAACCTTTCTGAACAATAATATCTAAACTATTAACAATTATTATAATAACTATTTGAGATTTTTAAACGAAATAGTAGTCATGTTATCTTTGTTGGAAATTAAGGTACGAAGATGAGACAAAGCACACGTTACGGAAAATACGACACTTATTACGATTCATCAACGAAAGTTTGGAAAAAAAATTATTTCAAGAAGTTATTTGCAAAAGTATTTACAGTTTTTTGCTTTATTGCACCATTAGAGGTAAGGTGCACACCATCATAAACCATTTCCCATAGGCGTCGATATTTTAAATGCGAGAAAATGTATTATTGTAGAAGAGCAGGTAAGTGAGGACTTCGGGTCACTTCTACCCAAACCTACATACAATTTTGAATTTTTTAAGTCAGGAAAAATATTTTGGGTGTTTACACCTCTGTACATCCTTAGAAACCAGATCTTTAAAGTTATAAATCAGTTTCAACCACAGAAAAAAATAACCAAAAAAAGGTAGTAGTGCTAAACTTGGAGTCTCGGACAAAAAGACTTACAGTAGTATGCACCTGACTGTTAATGGTGCAATAAAGCAAAAAACTGTAAATACTTTTGCAAATAATTACTTAAAATAATTTTTTTCACAAAATTTCTTTGGTGAATCGTAAGCAGTGTCGTATTTTCCGTAACGTGTGCTTTTTGTCTCATCTTCGTACCTTAATTTCCAACAAAGATAACACAACTACGGTTTCGTTTAATAATCTCAAAAAGTTATTATAATAACGGTTATTTGTTTAAATAACATTATTCAGAAAGATTTAATGAACATAGAAAAAATCAGGAACTTCATAGGACTCTTATTAAACGAGTTACATGTTACCAAAGTAGGCCTTATTGAAAATAGTGTCAAAAAACATGTTCTTTTCCCCTTCAAAAATTAATAACTTTAAGAAAAAATTCTTTTTTAGTTTCTAATTTTCTACATTAACGTAGAAATAAATTACTTACTGATTTCATCCAGTTTCAATATTGTGCGATTTTTTTTACTCAAGTTATAAGCCTTCAAAGTCAACTGACTATACTTTTTGAATCGATAGTAGTTATCAGCACCGTCTAAATTTTAAAGTTAAATATTTTTTAAGAAGCTGTAACTAGCACCTAAAGTCGGGGACAAAAGAAAGCGACTCTGGCTTTTTTTGTTTATATCTCATTGAAAAAAAATCTCTAAACATTCTGGTAAAAAATTTATGAAAGCTTAAAGTCTAGAGAATGAAACAAAGTATATTTCGAGACCACAAAAATTTTTTTGCAGTAGCTATGACACAAAATGTGCCAAAAAACACAGTTTTTCGGCCCTTTTTTTCAAGTCAATACTTTCACCTGTTCCCCAAGCGAAACTGCTAGTAGGAAAAATTTGAAAAAATTCACAGATATTCTTTAAGGTGTGTACAGTTAATTTTTGTTTTTGAAATTAAAAAATAATAATTAATTTATTGTTTACACAGCTTTATTCAGCTTAATCCTATCTTTTAAACAAATAGAGATAAAATGACGTTTTTCAACTTAAAATGTGCAATTTTATAGTAGGATAAAATTACATAAATTAAAAACTAAATAAATTGAATATTCTTCTCAAAAAATGAATATAGGTACATATTTTGGCCTTAATGAGAATCGACGTGTGGCTGCCATAAAGCAAAAAGTTGTAGAAAAAAAGTGTACAATAGAAAAACCCAGAAGAAAATCGCCAGATGTGGGATTGCACTCAGGGCTGTCTCTACGCTTAACAGATAAAATCCTTGAGTGGATTTGTCAATGAGACAAAATTTTAAAAAATAATATTTTTAAACAGAACAATTTTTTAAACTACTACTTATTAATTAATATTTGTAATTTATAATAGTAAAAAATCAATTCGACTGAAAATATGTAATTAAATTTGTTAAAGAATTTCATTAGAAACTTTTAAACAAATAGAATTTTCAAAGTATTTTAATTTAATAATTGATTAATAATTGAATATTATAAAGAGTTAAATTTTAATGTATTCATGTTTCTTACTGCGAAGATTAATAATTAAAATTTTTATTAGTTAATTTAAGAAAATATACATACTTAAAATTGTTTAATAAAATTGAACTTTCGCAAAATTTTTTTTAAATCTAAAAAATAAGATTGTTGTAATTTTTTAATTCTATTGTTTCAAGATAATTGAATTTTTCTAAACAAATAATTGAAATTTTTTTAAATAATTGAAATTGGTTTACATTTTTTGAAAAATAATTGAATTCTTTTAATGAATTTTATTTAAATTTTTCGAAAATAATCAAGGGAAGTTAGTGACCGTAATGATTATTATTTTCAAGAATTTTAATAAAATTCTTCACAAGAATTAAATTATTTTCATAAATAATAGCATTCTTTGGAAGGATTCAATTGTTTCTATAAATAGTGAAATTTTTTTTGCAGAAATTCAATTATTATCAATATAATTTTAATAAAATTGAAAAATCCAATTTTCAATTATAATTACAAAAGAGACAAGATTATTTTTGAAAAATTAAAAAAATTTAAAGATTTATTTATTTTCGAAATCAAATTTAAATTTGATGAAAAAAAAACCGGGAAAAATTTTGGACATAACCGGGAAAATCCGGGAAATAACCGGGAATTTTGTTGAACGAAAATACTAGACACCCTGTTATTATCTACTTATTAATTTATAATAAATTATGCTATATTCCTAAGCGAAATTTTATACATTTATTATTTAATTTACTATTTTATTTACTGCAAAATTACTGTAACATTACCTGTAATGTTACGGTAATATTACCATGTATTATTACTGTAATGCTATTAATAATATTACCAATACATTGCAATATTACTTATATTACATGTTATATTACAGTAATATTACGTTCTAATTGGGATATTGCAAAAAAAACTGCAAATTGGATTTAAAAAAATTTTTTTACAAAACTGATTTTGCTAAATAAAAATTTTTACATCAAATTTGCATAAAACTATAAAAATGTAGTACAACTTTTTAAAAATCTAGTATGCAAAATTAATTTTGCATAAACTATGTATAAAGTTTCGTTTTGTTTAAAAAATTGTTCTCTTTAAAAATATTATTTGATAAAATTTTGTCTCATTTATTGGGAGCCACTCAAGGATTTTATCTGTTAAGCGTAGAGACAGCCCTGAGTGCAATCCCACATCTGGCGATTTTCTTCTGGGTTTTTCTATTGTACACTTTTTTTCTACAACTTTTTGCTTTATGGCAGCCACACGTCGATTCTCATTAAAGTCCAAAATATATATATTCATTTTTTGAGAAAAATATTCAATTTATTTAGTTTTTAATTTATGTAGGGGAGAGGGCCCTAAGGTGGTCACCCATCTTTTGAACGACTGTAGATTTTAAATGGAATTATATATAAAGCTCAATAATACGGCGTTTGAAACTTTATCTTATTACCTAACTTCCTATCATAAAGTTTTTTTCATTTCATTAATAAAAAAAAAGTTATGGCACTTTTTAAAAAAAGTTGAAAATTCGACTTTTAAAAAAGTGGCCCCAAGGTGGTCACCATACAATAATTCACTAAAAAAGTTTTTAAAAAATGTAAAAAACGTATTACTAAGTTGTTTATTTAATATTAATTGTTTTTCAGGATCACAGAAACATATTACATATTTTTTTTTGCACTTTGTCCTTTCGTCAAAAATGATACTTTTTGTGTATGTATTAGGTAAAATTTTGAAAATAATTCTATTTCATTATTATTCATCATAAAACTTGAAAATTGATAATATTCACATTCACAGTGATAAATGTTGATAAATATGGCGTATAAACACATTTTCATAAAAAATCAAAAGTGACCACCTTGTGGCCAAAAAAGTGTCCACCTTAGAGCCAAGACACAATTTTTTAAACGTTAATGAAAAAATTTTTTAAAGCACAATATTAATTATATTCATTTGGAATATTATTGTACGATATATAAAGATAATTATAACGATTTTTACTAATTTAAAATGGTTAATTTCGATGATTTTAACACCCTGAGAAAAAAATTTCTCGATCATTTAAAAACAGAAATTTTACGACGTTCACGTTACAAAGAGACTCATACGACTATTTACCTCAAAACTTTACTAAAATCTTTGTCTTTTCAAATAATAACAATAACAAAAAACATTTGAAGATACTAACTAATATACAAAAATTTTCTTAGGGTGACCACCTTAGGGCCCTGACCACCTTGGGGCCCTCTCCCCTAATTTTATCCTACTATAAAATTGCACATTTTAAGCTAAAAAACGTCATTTTATCTCTATTTGTTTAAAAGATAGGATTAAGCTGAATAAATCTGTGTAAACAATAAATTAATTATTATTTTTCAATTTCAAAAACAAAAATTAATTGTACTCACCTTAAAGAATATCTGTGAATTTTTTCAAATTTTTCCTACTAGCAGTTTCGCTTGGGGAACAGGTGAAAGTGTAGACTTGAAAAAAAGGGCCGAAAAACTGTGTTTTTTGGCACATTTTGTGTCATAGCTACTGCAAAAAAATTTTTGTGGTCTCGAAATATACTTTGTTTCATTCTCTAGACTTTAAGCTTTCATAAATTTTTTACCAGAATGTTTAGAGATTTTTTTTCAATGAGATATAAACAAAAAAAGCCGGAGTCGCTTTCTTTTGTCCCCGACTTTAGTTATCAGCGTCAACTTAATTTTTCAAAATTTGATGTTGGTTTTAAACAAACTAAATATTTAACTTTAAAATTTAATTTCTAAAATTAAGTGCTTTAGCTAGGTTCATAATCACTTACAAATCTTGATTTTGTGATTGGAAACATCAAAGAATAGAAAGTTTTATAAATTCCAAAAATGATTCTTTTCCACGTTTAATACTTTATGTGCTTAATTTAACGAATAAAGTAGTAAAAAAATAACAATTTAGTTGAGTAACAAAATGTCGCTGACTCTATTAAAATCTTCTTAATAAAATATAATTATCTGTTTTTAATCATACGAATGTGTTAACTTTACGCAGGGCAGCATGAAACTGAAGTTACCAACGTTCATTGAACAAAAAACTTTTAAAAAAATTTTCTCAGGATACAAATTTTCCTTGTATATTTTTAACCCTCCAAACCCTAAAATAAAAAAAACGTGGGAAAAGCAGTGATTTTTATTCTTTTTTTTTTAATTTTTTTCAAAAATCACGAAATTTTAAATAAATTCATAGTTCCTCGACCCGGTAGTCATTTTTTTCTTTTGATAATTGTTTATTTTAATATTAGATGCTATTTAAAAAAAATTTTGTACGTTTCCAAATCGGGGAAAACAGTAATTTTTGTTTTTTTTGTCACGGATTTTTGGAAAATCTGAGCATTTCAAGTAATTTAATAATTCCTTGCCTCGGTAGTTACTTTTTCTTTTGATAATTGTTTATTTTATTATTACACGTTATTTAAAAGAAATTTTAAGTAATTCCAAGTCGGGGCAAGCAGTGATTTTGAATTTTTGTGTGCCACGAATTTTCCAAAAATTCCGAAATTTCATTTAAATTCATAATTCCTCGCCTCGGTAGTCATTTTTTTCTTTTGATAATTGTTTATTTTAACATTAGACGTTATTTTAAAAAAATTTCAAGTGATTCCAAGTCGGGGAAAACAGTGATATTTATTTTTTTGTCGAATTTTTTCCAAAAATCCTAGAATTTCATTAAAAAAATCAAAATCACTGCTTTCCCCGACTTGGAACTACTTGGAATTTTTTTTAAATGGCACACGACATTAGAATAAACAATTATCAAAAGAAAAAAATGACTACCGAGGCGAGGAATTATTAATTTACTTAAAATTTCGTGATTTTTGGAAAAAATTCGACAAAAAAAATAAAAATCACTACTTTCCCCGACTTGGAATCACTTGAAATTTTTTTAAAATAACGTCTAATGGCAAAATAAACAATTATCAAAAGAAAAAAATTACTACCGAAGCGAGGAATCATTGATTAATTTGCAATTTCGGGATTTTTGGAAAATTCGTGACACAAAAAAATTCAAAATCACTGCTTTCCCCGACTTGGAATCACTTGAAATTTTTTTAAATAACGTCTAATATTAAAATAAACAATTATCAAAAGAAAAAAGTAACTACCGAGGCGAGGAATTATTAAATTACTTGAAATGCTCGGATTTTTCAAAAATCCGTGACAAAAAAACCAAAATCACTGCTTTCCCCGACTTGGAACTACTTGGAATTTTTTTTATATGGCACTCGACATTAGAATAAACAATTATCAAAAGAAAAAAATGACTACCGAGGCAAGGAATTATAAATTTAATTGAAATTTCGTGATTTTTAGAAAAAATTTGCCAAAAAAAAAATAAAAATCACTTTTTTTCCCACGTTTTTTTTATTTTAGGGTTTGGAGAGTTTACTTGGGTTAAAAATATACCAGAAAAATTTATATCCTGAGAAAATTTTTTTTTAAGTTTTTCGTTGAATCAACGTTGGTAACTTCAGATTCATGGGCAGCATGAAAACTGTTTTCACGCGCCATTGTTTACGATATAATTTGCGAATCTGAATTATGATTTTTTTGAAATTATTTTTAAATTCATTTTATGAGAAGCAGTTACTGCAGGTTAATGGGCTTGATATCTTTGTATGTATAAATATTTGCTTTTGTTCAACTTGAATAAACTGATGATACAATATGTTTGGAAAAAAATGTGTATATGAATAAAATTGAGACTTAATTTAAAATTTTCAGATAAATAAATATTACATTATAATATGCGACCTCCCCCCTAGCGCCTACACAAAAAAAATCAAGAAAGCATTTTTTTCAAGTTAATTCGTCAAATCGTTGTATTATTTTTTTGGCTTTTGTTTCTAAATACGTTGCGAATTTCAGCCTCGTGTATTTTCATTTCCAAATATGTCGAACATAATTTGAATCGATGGTCACAGCATATTTTGGTGTATTTTCACTGTCATTTGCAGAAAATATAATGGACACAAGTGCTAAAATTTTTGAACAAAATGTAGATTTTATTCAAAAATTTTAGCACTCTTTTGAAGGAAGGACTTTTGAAAACTTTATTTTATTTCTTTTGTTTTTAAAAATGAAAAAATGTTTGGCATTTAACGTTTGCGCCAACTTTAGAAACCTGCAACTTGATATGGACCTTACGGTTTCTAAATTTTGCAGCAATATGTCTGACTTACGGATTCTGTAAATATTTGTGGGTCTGCACGCAGGAAATATGTGCCTGGATGAAAATTATGAATGTTTATATTTGCTATTAAAAGCAATAATTATTATTACATTATGGTATAATGCTATTATTCATTATGGTTACAGACTGATCTTTGCGGCATCAAATGGAGAAAGCTTGTCTATGGTGAAACCACTACAAGCTTTGGGGGTACTCCCCTTGAAGATCCAATATTGTCGAGCTTCTCCCGCTGTCTGGCGGGAGATATTCTTTGCGTATGGCGGAGAGTGGCTGCCTCACCGACAACTGGTCCAGGATCTGGAACAGGTGGCGGCATTTTTGACATGGGCATCACAACATCACCAGCGCCACCGCCACTTTCCTTAAATGCCGCCAAGGAACTGTGGATATTTTGGTACGGAGAAGAGCCTGAACTGAGTGGTTTAGTTTCTTCGGAACTCCTAAGTTGTGGTGAGTATTTTAAAGTTTACTTTTTTTGTTTACACTGAGATTGAGATATATTTTACACTAAGAATGATGGGCTCTTGTAAGCTAGCATCCATTGTTTTTAAAAGAATATTGGATTTTATTCAAAAGATTTTAAATATGGAAGAGAATAGATAACAAAAACAATGTTTTATAAGATTAAAAATTTTATCAGAAAATAAACTTTTGACAAATAAATACAATTGGTGTACTCAAGTTACAAAATTTTTTGAATTAATTGAAGAGTCAGTAAGTTGGATGGAATTATCGGTACCGCTTCTTATTGAAAATAAAAAACGATTGGTAAAGGCTTAAAACAATATCAAAGCAGAATGCTTATGGATGGTAAAACTATTGAATTTGACAATGCGATAAGATGTCATAAGTGTGGATAAACGATACACTGAGAGAAATGGATAGTTAGAATTTGAGATGGTTAAAAAAAGATTGTACGTGGTACCATCATTATGTTACTGGGTACAATCTACTATCCACTTTTTACAATCAAAGATGTTACCCGAGAACATATACATATGCTAACTTTCTGATTGTAGTCACTACTATCAAATATTGTCGAAGTTTAACGTCTATGACAACACGTTTCAATGCAATTGAAAAGATTCTTGAGTGTTTTACGTGTTTCCGAATTCATCTAAAATAGACAATTTTGTAAAAAATATTGCAGTGTTGTGAAATATGGAATCTTTGATTCCAACTTTTGTCAGTTGGTTAATTATTTTTGTTATTTTCTCTGAACTTTGTAGGTTAAATGAGACTTCCGATTATCGCCCAATGAACGGCACTGACTGCTTTAAAATACCTGAAATAGGTAAACAAACATTTTCCAGCAAAGTTTTCTCTGAACACAGACACTTTTTACAAAATCTGCTTACATACACTGAATAAGCGTCTTCTAATTTATAATAACCGAAAAGACTGTTTAAATTCATAAGTAACCGTTATTGAAAAATGAAAAATTGAGAAGTAATGTAATGCAAAGAATATGACAGCTCGGCCAATGTGCTCGCTCTGCATACTTCTGCCCTCTTCTGGTGATGGGCAATAATCTCTGATGGTATAACCCCAACCAACCATTTTTAACATCAAAGATTGATACCTGTACAATCAAATTTCAATAATCTTCTGATAGTAAATGCTACAATCTGGAAAGCTGTCTGTATACGTAGCATTAAAGATGGCCACCCTAACCATCAATATGTTACACACTATTATAAATTTCTCTCCGTGTAGCAGAAGAGTGTATTTGTTTATAAAAAAGCGATAGTGACTTTAAAGTCTTAAAACAATTAATAAAATAATAATCTAATAGTATGGGTACTGATTGGGCTATTATACCAGCAATAAAATATAAGTAAAAGTTAGATGACGAAAGACTTACTAAATTATGTTTGGTGGACGAAGGAAAAGCATAAGTTTAGAAGTTAAAAAACCCAGTAAAAAAAATTCGATACACGGACCGCGGAGTTCGTATACGAGCTCGGTAGCTCGTATGAGAAATATGAGAAATCTCTCATACGAGCCTTTTCCGTAATGAGAAGTGTATAGATGCTTGTATACGAGGTGACTTTTAAGGCATTTTTATTAATGTAACACTATTTTAAAGTAAATGTAGATAATAGAAATGAATTTTCTCTTTTAAAACAAAGCTAAATTCATAAGGGAAATGAAGTTTTAAGAAAAAAAGGATAATTTTGTTCAAAAAATTTATTCACACTGAAAAAAGGTTAGAATTTGATAATTCCTTGTTACTCTTACTTACCGACATTAGATATTTCTCGGATGCAGTAAGCACGATTTTGTATTAAATTTAATTATTTTATATAAGAACATTTATATAATAAATAAATAATAATATATTATTAATTAGTAATGAAGAAAAACTTATTTATTCTACCGCTAATACAAAATCGTGCTTACTGCATCCGAGAAATATCTAATGTCGGTAAGTAAGAGTAACAAGGAATTATCAAATTCTAACCTTTTTTCAGTGTGAATAAATTTTTTGAACAAAATTATCCTTTTTTTCTTAAAACTTCATTTCCTTTATAAATTTAGCTTTGTTTTACTTTAAAAATTTATTTCTATTATCTACATTTACTTTAAAATAGTGTTACATTAATAAAAATGCTTTAAAAGTCACCTCGTATACAAGCATCTATACACTTCTCATACGAGCTACCGAGCTCGTATACGAACTCCGCGGTCCGTGTATCGAATTTTTTTTACTGGGAATGTAGGACTAAAGGGAAAAGAATTTTTTGATATAGTTAATAATCCTAATCTAACAACCGAGATCGAGCTGGATTTTCCCCAAGAAGGGAAAGTAAGCACCTAGGTTATAAAACCCATTGTACCAGACTCCAGCTCGCTCGTTTATAGCAACCCCTTAGAGTCCTGTTCTTCTCCAGAAGTCCAGTATCTCTTCTATCGATAGGTTGCTCACCTGCTTAAGGTCAATAATTGCTTGACCCCAGCTAGATAGCCTGATCCTAGCTAACGCTGGGCATTCTGATAATATATGAGTCAAAGTTTCGTTACCCCTTTAACACCCGAGAAAAACAAAGAAAAGGTATAAACTAATGAGATGCCATTCCTAAAGTTTTCGGGGTCGCTGATTACGAATTTGATGTCAAATTGACATTTTGACAGTTGACAGCTGTCAAACGAACTGTCAACTTTTGCATTAGTGATTTATTTTTTATAAAAAAGACTCCGTAAAGGGTTTTCGGGGTCGCTGATTACGAATTTAATGTCACATTGACATTTTGACAGTTGACAGCTGTCAAAACAACTGTCAACTTTTGTGAAACTGATTTATTTTTTTATGAAGACTCCATAAAGGGTTTTAGGGGTCGCTGATTACGAATTTGATGTCAAATTGACAGTTAACAGCTGTCAAACTAACTGTTAACTTTTGTAAAACTGGTTTACTTTTTATAAAAAAGACTCCAAAATAGTTTTCGAGGTCGCTGATTACTAATTTGACGTCAAATTAACAATTTGACAGTTGAAAGCTGTCAAACCAACTGTCAATTTTTAAAATAACTAATTTTGTTTATGCAAAAGTGTCTATAAAATCAGCAAAAATTATACGAGTTATAATTATTATAAGAGTTGTGTTAAAATAGGGCTACAGGCGAAGATTTACCAAAAAAATCTAACGCATCTTTATAGGAACCTCGAAGGTGATGTGGAATACTGTTTACAAACGAAATTATTATTTTTTTTCTTTGTTATTATGCCAGTATTGTCTGCGTATTGTCAATGGGATATCAAACTCGTAATCAGCAATGTAAAAACCCTTTTACGGACATTTTTAAATAAACCAAATTACTTCTTATAAAATTGACAATTATATCAAATGTCAACTGTTAAATCATTAATTTGAGTTTAAATTCGAAATCTGCGACCCTAAAAACCTTTTTCCGTCACTTTTATTAAAGAGAAATTAGTCTTATAAAAGCTGACAGTTGGTTTAACAGCTGTCAACTGTCAAATTGTCAATCTGACATCAAATTCGTAATCAGCGACCCCGAAAACTTTTTTGGAATTTTTTATACAAAATAATTCTGTTTTACAACAGTTGACAATTGTTTTGACAGCTGTCAACTGTCAAAATGTCAGTCTGACATCAAATTCGTAATCAGCGACCCCGAAAACTCTTTTGAAGTCTTTTTTATACAAAATAAATCTGTTTTACAAAAGTTGACAATTGTTTTGCCAGCTGTCAACTGTCAAAATGTCAATTTGACATCAAATTCGTAATCAGCGACCCCGAAAACCTTAAGGAACTTTTTTTTTCTTTTTATTAATTTTTTAATGTTCGGATAATGTAAGACAATTTTGCTTCGAAGTGTGCGCCATCTTTAATACGCCATTTTTTAATTTTTGTGAATTTTTCAAAATGGCGACGATATTTGTATTCAGTGGTTCAAAACACTTCACAAAGTGAACTTAAAAATTTTTTTTTGACTTCAGCGTCTGTACATGAGCTAACTGACTTTTTTAAACAATTTTTCCGATTTGCATAAACATTTTATTATTTTTTTATATTAAAAAAATTTTTATTGTTTACTTTAATTTTTTTTTTATACCTGGACCGATTCTGAGGAAATCAAGTCCAACCCGTTTAAAAAATATTAATATTTAAAAAAGTTACAGTGGTTTTTGTAAGTGGGACATATATGTCCCGCAGGCGTTAAAGGGTTACTCTATCCCCACACAGTCTGCACATAGGTGAAACTTGTCTGCCTATTTTATGCTGATGGTAATTCAATAGTCCATGACCCGTAAGTAGACGAACTACGGTTCTAACTCTGATCTTATCGAGTTTTAGGAGATCGCTCGCTCGCCTCTTGTTGAGTGCTAGCCACAACAGAGTTTTCGCTTGCCTTCCCACCCCAACGTTCGCCTAATACTTCTCATGTTCCTTTTGACCCCATCTTTCTATGGCTCCTTTAACCAAGCACGGCATTATTACCACTGCTGGTTCAGGACCTATAAATTCCGTCTCGAAACCGATTTTCGCCAAGACGTCTAATCTTTCATTACCCTTGATTCCCGAGTGACCCGGTACCCAAATCAATGAAAGTTTATTTGCTGAACCCAACTCATCTAGTACGCTGCGGCATTCCCAGACGAGTTTTGATTCTATTGTAGGATTTTTCAGAGCCCCTAAGGCCGCCTGACTATCTACACAAATACTAATCCTCTTGCCCTTTGTTCCATTTCGAATGGATATTTGGGCGCAAGTTAAAATCGCACAGACCTCTGCCTGCCAGACCGTGGCATATTGTCCTAATGACTCAGCCACTTTAATGCAGCTAGTTTTTGATAAATTCCGAAGCCTGCACCGCAGTCCATCTTGGAGCCGTCTATATACCAGACTTCGTCCCCAAGTGGAAAACCTTTCTTCCAGTCTATTCTGGAAGGTGTAATGATCTTAAAGCGGGGTTTAAATTTCACCCTCTTGATCATTCTATCTTGCACCATACTTAATTCTGGCATTGATAGAATTAAGCGTGGTAGCTTGGTGTGTATACCACCAAGATCATCTTATAGAGCCCGTTGACCATATTAGGCCTTAGTCCCCACGATGACCCTATCGCCCTTCTACACGCCCAAATAGCAGTACAGAACCTTCCATACTGATATTTAAAATGTTCCTTCCAAATCAACTTTTTATCCAGGATTACTCCCAGATACTTAGCCGATTCAGAAAAAGAAATTTCTTTTCCATAAAATATCGGTTTCTTCAAACTCGGTACCTTATATTTTTTTGTGAAAACTACTATATTCGTTTTCTCTGGGTTTACAGAAAGTCCAGTCAGATTGCACCAATCCTTGACAATCTTAAGTGCACGTTCCGTAAGTTCTAAGAGGGTCTCAATTGAGTGCCCTCTTATAATTATAAGGAAATCATCCGCATAACTTTGCGTATAATATCCCTGGCTATTGAGGTTTCTAATTAACTCATCTGCCACTAAGCACCACAATAAAGGAGAGAGGACTCCTCCTTGTGGGCACCCTTTTGAGACAAGGCCTGTTACTCTAGCCTCACCATACTCCGCTTCAAGGGCTATTTCGCGAAGCATGCTGTCGATCCACTTAACTAGCGGCTCGGGCACACCTCGCATCCTGGCTGCCCTACAGATAGCTTTGCTAGAGGTGTTAGGGAAGGCACCTTCGATATCCAGAAAGGTACCAACCGCATAGCCACCACTGCTGATTTGTCCCTCTATTCTACCTACTGCTGAACGGCTGTTTCTACTGAGAAGCCTGCTCTATATGCATGCTGTCCCTGATGTAGGGGATGATCTCTAAGACATTCCTGCCTAATAAAATTATCCACCAGTTTCTCTAACGTCTTTAATATAAAAGAAGTTAAGCTGATTGGCCTGAAGTCCTTCGCCGCAGTATACCCTGACCGACCGGCCTTCGGAATAAACACAACCCTCGTCTTTTTCCAAGACTCCGGTGTGTAACCCAGAGCTATACACGCTCTCATCATTTTACACAGGGTACTCTAATACACTCCAATCCCTTTTGCAAAAGAACCGGATATATACCGTCCCCCCTGAAGCCTTAAATGGTTTGAAAGTGCTTATTGCCCAATCAATCCCTTCTGGAGTTACGACCCTGGCTGCTAGTTTCCAGTGTTCCCGATATCCTCGGTTTCTACCTGGTCCTATGCCATGGCTGTTCTCCGAACCTTCTCTAAAGTCCGGGAAGTTTACCTTCATCAGGTGCTTTATACACTCCCTTTTATCCTGGGCATACTGTCCATTAGGCAGCTTAATAGTAGTTAATTTTGCCATTGGGTCTCGAGCTAGTACTTTATGAAGTCTTGATGCTTCTGGTATCCTCTCGATTCCCTCGCAAAAACTTCTCCAGCTGACACTCCTTGCTCTCTCTACTTCTTTCTTGTAAGAATCGCAAGCGGTATGATATTCATCCCATGCTCGCTGATGCCTACGTTTCTTTGCTTTATTGAAAAGCTTTCTTACTGTTTTTCTATGCTCCAACTCCTCCCGCGTTCCATTCGAAGTGGGGAAGCATGCAATGGAGGTCTTGAGGTCTTCAATATATGAAGCCCAGTCAGTACTCCTAGGATTACGTCCCCACTCCTGTTCCCGATCCTTCGATTCCAATCTAAACGTAATAAGCCTGTGGTCCGAGAGGGAATCTTCATCAGACACCCTCCAGTCCCTCACGCCATCACAAAAAGACTTGGAACAGATCGTAATATCCAACACCTCTTTTCTGTTAACAGTAACGAAAGTCGGCTCATTACCCTGATTTGAAGTATCTAAATCTGTATCTATCAGAAAATCTAAAAGTCTTCTGCCTCTGTCGTTAATGTCAGTGCTGCCCCATACGACATGGTTTGAGAATTAACTGTACTATAGTACAGTTACATTACTCGAATATTTTCGAGTATTGCAGAGGAAAGGATAGGAACAGTCAACAATACCTAATATGAGATGTGGTAACGTTGAAAGAATTAGGTAATAGATACTGTGAATCTGAAAACAAAATGTATGGAGGTGTTTCCTTCCAATTTAAAATAGACTTAACATGATTATTTATTAACCTTAGATTATCCTTGAAGTCTTCGAGACTAGAATGTAAATGAATTTTCAAATCATCTACAAAATACATATGTTTAGAATATAGTTAAGGACTCTCCTAAGATCATTAGTATAAAGTATAAGCAATAAAAGTCCCAAAACTGATCCTTGAGGTGCACTAGTTCCAACATTCAGAGGTCTGCGAAGTTGATCCCAAACAGCCTGAATTCCGACAGACAGACATAAAGCAAACTATCTTAAAACCTAACTAACGTGAGAAATTTTTTATCTTTCTAATTAAATGAAACAAGTAAAACTGGTAAAATTTTCCTTTCTTAAAAAAGACATTAGGATAAAAGGTCGAATATACCGAAAAACATCGAAATAGGAAATGAGCATTGACAATGTAAAAAGTAAATATAAGGGCGGACTCACATTTCTAAATGAAATGTAGTACCTTAAAAACTCACATATAATATATTTAAGAGATAAATCTACAGTCGCTTTTCTTAATATCATAGATATCATTGGAATTTCAATTTTTATTTAATTTTAATTAATTTATCTTTAGGAATTAACCCCTTCACTGACAGAAACGCCCTGCCAGTGAAGGGGTTAAACAAAAATTAAACTAATTTTATATAAATTATATTAAATAATAAACATATTTTAAATAAAACGGACATGTTGGAGCGGTCGGTAATTATTATTATTATTATTATTATTATTATTATTATTATTATTATTCTTATTTTTTTTTGCTTAGGGACTTTTGGGAAATCTGCCTACAGATACCTTCCATCCAACTCCACACCAAGATATTTAATTTGCTTACTCCACTTGACCTCGAATCCGTCTATCACGATTCGTGGGAGCTCATAACCACGTCTGTCTGTGACCAGCAGTGCCTCGGTCTTTTCCAGGGCCATTTCAAGACCTCTGGTATCCAGCCAGCTTTTTGCTAATCGCAGACATTCGTTCACCAATGTCCCAAGAGCCTCCTCACTCTCGGCAGTGCACACGAACAACGCGTCGTCCGCAAAGCCGATGATCACCGCACCTTCGGGTAGATCCATTCGCAGAAAATTATCGTAAGATACATTCCATACAAATGGACCCACCCTCGAGCCTTGAGGAGCCCCACGCTGCATCTCTTCCTTGAGAGTGCAGGTGTCTCCCTCATATATAACCCACCTGTCGCTAAGATAATTATCCATTATCCGCAACAAGTAGGGCGGCATGTTTTTCTTTTCCATCGACTCGATGAGATCTTTCCATCTTGCGGAATTAAACGCGTTGCGTATGTCAATTGCTACCAACGCGCAGAAGCTCTTCTTTTTTGCGGGTCCCAACTTGTTTTTTCCTGCTTTGGCTATGTCCACAACTGCCTGGATGGCATCAACTGTGGACTTGCCTTTACGGAAACCAAATTGGTGATCCGATAGACTATTCTCTCCGGTCAAGTGGCTTTGCATTCTCTGCAGAACCATATCCTCTAGAAGTTTACCCATCGTATCTAGCAGGCATATAGGCCTGTATGATGAGACTTTATCTAGAGGTTTTTCACCTTTCCTCAGGAGGACTAAGCATCGAAGCAAAATCTGGGGTGAAGTGTCGATAACCAACTTTAGGATCTCGTTACTAATCCCATCGATTCCAGGCGCCTTGCCTGTTTTCAATCTTTTGCCTGCTTTATTATTATTATTATTATTATTATTATTATTATTATTATTATTATTATTATTATTATTATTATTATATAATTCCAAGCGGTCGACGAGACGCTAGTATCAAAAATAAAAAAAACATACAGGCCACTGTTCAAGGCAACATCATTCGATTTTTGGACATTTAGTATCCATATTTATGAAACTGAAGTTACCAACGTTTGTTCGACGAAAAATATAATACGTAACAATTTCTATTTCCCCGCCTCAGATCCAATTTTTTTTCACTTTTACAAAAAATACTAATGTCAAGAATCATTAGAAATTATTTTCAAGTGGAACCAGGTCGGGGAGGGCAACGATTTTTACATTTTTTTATCACGGATTTTTCGAAAATTCAGAAATTTCAAAACAATTTTTATTTCCCCGCCTCAGATCCAATTTTTTTCCACGTTTATTAAAAATTCTAATGTCAGGAATCATAAGAAATTATTTTCAACTGGAACCAGGTCGGGGAGGGCAATGATTTTGATTTTTTGTCGCGGATTTTTCGAAAAATCCGTGCAAAAAATCAAAATCGTTGCCCTCCCAGACCTGGTTCCACTTGAAAATAATTTCTAATGACTTCTAATATTAGTATCTATAATAAATGTGGAAAAAAATTGGATCTGAGGCGGGGAAATTGTTACGTATTATATTTTTCGTCGAACAAACGTTGGTAACTTCAGTTTCATCCATATTTTGGTAGAGCTGTTTAAATATCAACGTTTGCACTGAAAGAAAAAATTGGAATGACCAGCAGTAATTTAGGTTATATTACCCATACAGTATTGCTGGAATAGAAACAGCCCAACAGTCAGGGTATTCCAACCATACCATTAGAACTAAATGAACATTTCTAAAGCGCACTAACCTCTTAACCAAATTTCACATTAGTTTCGTTCGCTCACAAAGAGGTATAGAGGAGACTAGGTGCAGTTGTTACAATTTTGAGAAAACCAGTTACAGTGATTAGAGTTTAACTCCAATTTGTTTGGTAGAAGCATTTGAGTGACAGCGTGTAAATTGTAACAATTGCACAAAGTGAATGTCGGTTGTTACAATAGAATAGAATTATCTATAACATTTCTAAATTGAAGACAAATAATTTCTTATAACAACTTTTATTAATTATTCATAATTTTTGACTCAACGTAATAGTGCGTGACAGTGTCATAGAGATGGCAGCATTAATATTGTTTCGAATTTTTTTAAAAATATCCGTTCTCATCATCACTTGTAACAATTGCACAACAGGTACATTTTTTACAATAAATCACTTTATTAAAAAAGTATACACTAAATGTGGATAACCAAGGCAATTTGTTAAAGCTAAATCCTCATAGAATTGATATTAAGGTCTATTAGTTATTTAAAAAATATCAACCAGAGAAATATTTACTTTTGGCCTCTAAAAACCAATGTGCCTATTTTTTTACTTGTAAAGCTTGCATATAATTTTTAAACATATTGGAGCAAGTTCGTATACATCAAAACTAAACATTTTTCCTTTTGGAACCCCATCTCTATAATTCACTGTTTTTGAGATATTTTATTTGTAACAACTGCACCAGCCTAGTCTCCCCTACAGAAATTTGAATTACAGAAACTTTATTACAAATTATAGGTTACGTGATTTTGGTTTTTCAAAACTTGGCAGAAATTTATTCTTAAACATAATCAAATTCCTATCATACAGAAATCATTTCTTTCAGTGTGTCACTGATATCCTCGCCATGAGCGCATAGACAACCCAAAGGTTTCTCCGTATTTAGTGGAAATCTATCGAATTTGAAAACTTGAAGATTACTCTCAATGTCTGTTTCTACAAATGATCGAAAAACCTAAAATTATCATGGAATTTCATCTCAATTCTAGAAATCGAGATAACTTGTTTTATGTTCCGAAAGAAGCTCCAATAAAAAAGGAACTTTAAGTTTTTTGAGTTTCATATTTTCGTCAAGTTGACTCAAAACACGTTTGACGTGTATGTCCTTAATGCTTAATATGTTCAGAATTGATAACAAATCTCCTTTTCTAATCGTAACACGTACTAGACAATTCCTTACTAGGATCTTTCATGGAAATTTTATCATCACCTTGAATCGTATAGAATTTTCCAAGAAGTTTGTAGAAATGCTGTTATTTTAAATTTTATAAAAAAAACTTTCAACATTAAATTATCAAGTGTATTTCGAGAAACCGCAAAAAAGAAATAAATTGGAATAGCTTATCCGACGCGACGTCTTTTTGAAAAACATGTTTTGCGGTGACCAACATTTTAAAAATCTGGATCATCTAAATAGTAAACATGAAACTGATTTAGTTTTACTGAAAGGTTGTCTAGTCCTTAATTGAAGTTTTTAAACAAAGGATACACATGTACAGCAAAATGATGCTGCTAAGGATTCTACTCTTTTTAAAAATGGATTACATTCTTTATAAACTTTATGCCATATAATGTTGTTCTATAAATTTTTCACTTACTTTGCAATCTATAATAATTGGTGATCATTGCTCGAAAGAACAAATAACTATCTCTTGGTATGATGTAATCAAGAGCTTGTAAATAAAAAGTAAACAACTTTACCGGTCATAACAACATACTAGAACTCTTTGGTTCAGTTTCGAGAAGAATAATCTACATATTTTAATCATCTCGTAAGTCGTGACTTTATAAACTTTATAAAATTGTTAAAACGTGTAAAATTTAATTTCGTTTGATTAGTCCTTCAATATTTGAATGTTAATTAAAAAGATTGATAATCATCTAAATAAGAATAAGAAAAGAACGACGAGATTTTTTTCTCTTGATTGTAGATGTCTTATGCGATAACTTTTTAGAAATTTGGATATTAATTTATATTTATTTCAATTACAGATAGTGAACAAGGATCTTGGGAAAGTGGCTTATCATACGAGTGTCGGTCCCTTCTCTTCAAAGCTCTACACAACTTGATTGAACGATGCCTCTTATCTCGAGATTTTATTCGTCTTGGGAAGTGGTTTGTGCAACCGTACGATGGTTTTGAAAAACATCGTTGTAATAGGTATGTTAGTGACAAATTTTCAATCTCTATGTACCGCTATTCACAAAATTAGCAATAAAATTTATAATTTAATAGAATTGTCATATAAAGTATTCAAATACTATTTACTATACTTTTAGTTCTAAACTTGCATTTTTAAGACTTTTTTTCATGTGTTTTATTTTTATGAACGTTCAAATGAACGAAATATTTTTTATTAAAATTATTTTCATAGATAATTAATTATAATAATATTATAATTATAAATAAAAAATTAATTATAAATAATAATAATAATAATAATAATAATAATAATAATTATAAATTATAAATTAATTATATTTATTATAATTGTCATTAATTTATTTTTTTTATTTATTTTCACGATTAAAATAAAGTTTTCTCGACACTTTTTAACCGGAAACCTTTAAAATAATTGTCTGAATTTTTTAGATTTGGAAAAAAAATGCTTTTCGTCACTTAGCGTCGACGCTAAGTTCAGGAATGTATTTTTAGTAAAAAGTAACTGAAAAATTCGTTAAGCTTGACTAACTGAATTTGACGCTAACTTTTTTTTATACAGTTCGGCTCGGCTCGAAAAATGAAAAGCTCGAAAAAGCTCGATCGAGCTTCGAGCTTTTTGCACACCTAATAAAAGTTTTTAAAAATTCTCTTCAAAATTTCAATTATCTTTAACAATAATAAAATTTTTCTCCAAAATTCAATTATTTTCATAAATTTTAATAAAATTCTTGGCAAAATTTCAATTATTTTCAAAAAATTTTCTCAATTCAATCAAATTTTTTACAGAGATTCAATTATTTTTAATACAATTTTAATATAATTTTTCGAAAATTAAAATTATTCGTCAAAAGATTTTTAATTACCTATTTAAAAATTTGTTGATAAAATTTTTTATGAGAGTTCAATTTTAAAAAACATTCAATTCTTCAATAAATTATTTATTTTTGTATTTTAAATAATTGAACTCTCGTAGAATTTTCAAATAATAATTGATTCAAATATGAATTTAAGTTAAAATTTTAGATAATAATTGAATATTAAACTCTCTAAATTTGAATTAGTAAAAATGGTTTCTAATTTGAATTAGTGACTGACTTTTTGCTTTTGAATTAGCAGATTTTACTAATAACTAGTCATTTCTACTAATTCAATAGTAAAATTTACTAATTTAAAAGCAAAAAGTCAGTCACTAATTCCAATTAGTAAACATTTTTACTAATTCAAATTTAGAGAGAAAGTATTTTAGATATAATTGAATTTTGAAAAGGTTTTAAATTATAATCTCTGAACGTTTGAATTTTTTATACTTTTAACCAACAAAAGGAATTATAAACAAAAGGATTTGAAAATCTTCAAAGAAATTTTTCAAAAATTATTAAAAATAAATAAATAATTAATTTAAAGAAGAATTTCAGTTAAAAATTCAGGAAAACAATAATTGAATTGAAGTGATGAAAGTAATTTTGAATAAGTAACAATAGCAATATTCTTATATTATAAAATAATGATTTTATCAGTCGGTCATTTTTAATTATTATAAAACATGAAAATATCGATTGCTCCGAGTCGAAGACTCGGAGTGATCGATTTCTTCATGTTTTATAACAATTTTTTATAAGTTATTTAATTTCAAAAAGGTTTGTATTTGAATCTTTTGAAGAATTTTAATTCCTATGGAAAAATAATAATTAAATATTTATTTAAAAAAGATAAATATAATAATACAAAATACAGTATTATTTGAAAGTTCCATGTATTTGTAAAAATTTATTGGAATTATTTAATTTTGTAAAATATAAATGTAGTTTTAAAAACCTGGAAAAATTCCGTTTTTTAACCTGGAAAAGTCAGGGAATTTGAAATGAGCAAAAGCGTGGCAACCCTGAAATTTCTATGTAACAAAATGTGACGTAAAGGGAGGAGGGATTAAAATTTTTCCAAATTTGCGTGACGTAATAAGTGAATGATCCCTAACCTAGAATTAAAGAATATTTCTTAATGACAAAAAATTGTAATTTTTATTTAAATGCAAATTTTAATTTTTTAAATTTAAATTTTTAGAAATATTCCTTTCGCTTCCTGTAAAACAAATTTAAAATTTAGTCCATCTTTTTCTTCTAAAATACGAAATTATACACGGAAAAAATTTTGGTGCACCGTTTGTACGTTAAGGTACATCCGTTGTGTTAGTAGCCGATTCAAATTTTATCCCTTAAACCGAGACATATTTCGTCCCAGTTTCGGTGCGTCAGTCGTATTAATGCTGCGCAAGCGTTGAACTTTGAATGGAGTCTAACATTTGTCTCCAAATCTGGGACCAGTGCTATATTGTACATGCGCTGTCGCGTATATGATTTTGTTGAAAAAATGGCATTATTATTATCTTATAAAGATAATAATTACAGTGTAGGCATTTAAAACATATGAAGACAAAAAAAAATATTTTTACTATTTTTTTAAACAACTACTTTGTTTTATTTTAACCTTATTTTTTAAACATTTCAAAAATTTTATTTTTATACTAATTCTTATTTAACAAAATAATTTTTTTTTTTGAAATTTAAAAAATTTTTCAGAAATAATTTACAATTTTAATAACAATAATTTAAATAAAATTATATATACACTCCAAAAAGAAGTATCTTAATTAAGATGTTTTGGTAGTAATTTCTAAGATGTTATGGTAGTCACTTTTTAGTCATTTAAAATATCTTAATTTAAGATGTTAAAAGCATCTTCATACACATTTTCAGCATATTTTTTGGGAAAAAAGTTTTGAGGTTAACTATGGGCTTATATGTAAAACATTTTATGCATCTTAGGTTTTAGTAACTTAAATATTTTTCGCATCTTACAATTCACAAGTAACCTATAGCTAAACATCTTATTGAGACAGAAACATCTTAATTTAAGATACTTTAAAAAACTTACAGGAAGTATCTTACTTTTTTAAGATAGAAGAAATAAGACGTATAAAGCATCTTAAAAATCAGTAAGATACTTTAGAAAACATCTTATTTTAAAATGTAAGATACCATTTTTCCATCTTACATCTTATTTTAAGATATCAAATAAGATACTTATTTTTGCAGTGTAATTTAATAATAATATAATACTAAAAATTTTCATAATAATAATTTTATAAAGTTATTTATATATATTTTCGTCTTTTGGATTAATTTAAATAATAATTTGAATTTATAATATTAATTAATCAATTATAAAATTAATATACACGGTTATTTTAAATCCTTAAAAGAATTTCTTCACAAAATTAAATAACTGAGATTCAAAATTGTAGTTATTTTCTTGATTCACTGCATTTGTCTCTGTTAACGTTCAAGTGTTGTCTTCAACATTGGGGACAATATACGTTCCTGTTTTCGGCGCATATGACGCATGGAATCCGGGATATCATTTACATCTGAACGTTAGTACAACAGGTGTACTATAGGCAGCGCAACCGGTGGACCGAAATTTTTTCCGTGTAACAATGGATTAACTTTTGTTTTGACTATAAGTTAGATTCCTACTCAAGAATCAAATTCTTGATGGCGAATCAAAAATGGCAAACAATGCGAAATGCTTCATGTAAAGTGATTTATTTTTTTCAAGAATTATTAAAACTGTTTACAAATGGCTTCAAATGAACCGATTTAGAGTGGAAGAATATTTTCGAAGATTTTTGGTAATGATAATGACACAAATGTCACTGCTTCCATTCACCTAAGATTTTGAAACTTGTTACTGTACTATTAAAGCCTAAAATCTTTTAAAAAAGTTGTTTTTCTTTTTTCTTGGTTTTATTATTACTTTTTTATAATATATATAATTAATATATAATTATAAGTATATTGTTATTATAATAATTATTATTATAATTATAAATTATAAATATAAAATAATATATAATTTAATATAAAATTCTTGAAATTGGCATTTACTTGCACTGAGTGTTGGAACAATTTTTCTTTGGAAGTTTTGAGTTAAAATAGAGCATGGAGAAGTTTCAGCACTCTAAGTGAATGAAAAAGTGACATTTTCATCTCGAAAAATTCATGAAAAATTGTTTGGCAACTTCAAAGACCTGTCGCTAATAAAGACGTTTCTTTTCTTTGCGAGAGCTTTAAAATTACTTTAAAACACTATGAGCGCAACTCAAAAATTGTAAAGAATATTGTAGCATCAAAGAATACGATTTTCGTATAAACCGAAAAATCTTCCTTTAGAAACTGCATTTCAAAAAATAAAAATCGATGACCTCTTTTTTGTGAAAAGTCACTTTTTAGACTTAGTCTTCATTTTTTAGATAATAAATTGTTACACGTTGATTATCTCATATTAAAAAAACGAGTTTCAAAAGTATTCTTCTTTTGATGTCAAATTTTAAAATATCATAACTTCCACCATTTCCAAATAAGCAAATGAGAAAATACGTGTTTTCTCATTTTTTAAAGAATTGGAAAAAGAAATCGTAATAAGAATAATTTTTTGGGGAAATTTTAAATGGAAATCCCCATTTTAGAAGCTGTATTATGTTTATTGATTGTTGAAGTACTTTTCCGACTCTGGCATCTGAAAGAGCCAAAAATACTAATTTACAGGGTTGCCATAGGTCAGAGAAATCTGGGAAAAGTCAGGGATTTTTATTAAAAGTACTGGAAAAAATTAAATGTTTTGTGTCTTTTTATTTGCCTCATATGAAATTACCACGAATTCTAAAAAAAACTTGAATTTTTTTTTTATTTCTGACAATAATTTATTTTAAACAACTTAATCCTATTGAAGAACTGCCATAAAGTTATTACTTATAAATCATTTAATGAAGCAATTTTTTTGAAAAATTTCAATTTTAATTCTGTTGAAATTAGTTTCAATTTTAAAAACTTTAACGCAATACTTTGAAAAAGATCAACGATCTTAATAAATATCAAAATTCTTTCAATTATTTTCAAAAATTTTTTTAAAAATTCATTGCAATTTTTAGAAATAATTGAATTTTGTAAAGGTTTCAAATTCAAAGCTTTGAAAATCTGAATTTTTCATATACATTAAAAATTCTATGGATCTAATTTTTTTCAAGAAGCTTAATCGAAATATTTTTAAATTGTTTTAAGTTTTTATTTTCTAATGTATATAATATACATATACATGTATATAATATATATATTTTTGTGATATCACACTGAGAAATAACTTATAATTTATAAGTTAGTTTTCAGTGTGATATCACAAAAACATATAATTAAACATGAAAATAAATACAATAAACGTCTAATACAACTAATAAGGACAAAATTACAATAAAAAAATTAAAGAAAATTTTTTACGGATAAGTATTTAAATTATTAACATGAACTTTTCTAATTATTTGATTGGCTGAATTGTTTTGAAAAAATATCGAGGATCTTAATATAACCTTGAAAAAACACTAACAGTTTCATGAACGTTTAATAATAAATAAATAAATATTACTTAAGTGCCTTCCGTTGATAAATTTTTCATTCTGCGTTTCCTTTTTCTCGCTTTTTATTTTCTTTTCTTTGATTTTCTTTCATTTTGTCACTTTTTATTACATTTTTGGTTACTTCGTGATAAATAACATGGAACAAATAAATGCGAAACTTCAGATTGATTGGAAAACGATTGATTTGACCAAGCGACATATTTGACGAGCGACAATTTGAATATCCACGTAAAAAAATAATTAAATAAGAATTAGAACAAATAAAAACATATGCACAGTTTTAAATACATCTAAAGTATAATATGTGCCCCAATTTTGGAGCAAAGTAAATAAGAAACTTTGGAGAAATTAATGATTTGACCAGCGACATATTTTTCGTATTACACCAGTATCACAAGTATCCAACAATTATTTTGCTTAAAATATAGTGGAAAATAAAAATACAAATCACACGCATAAAATTTGAATTACAATTCAATTGTGCCTCTTATTTCAAATTTTTTTATACATTAAAAATATTCTAAAAAAATGTGAATGCACATTAAAATAAAGTTAATGGTCTGATTGCTTTTATTTTTGATTATTGCTTTTATAAATATTCAAATTTTACATATTGGGCCGAGTAAAATTCAAAGAAGAAAGACTTTAATATTTTCAAATTAATTTTGCGCAACTTAAATTCTTACTGTTGAGTATGAAATAAAGTAGTTTCAATAGAAAAAACCATATAATTTTAAAAAAATATATTGAAAAATCGAATATCAAAAGTATCACTTTCAGAAAAATAAACATAAAAATGCAGTTTTGTAAAATACTTGTTTTTTCATCACAAATAATTCCTAAATTTTAACCTGAAATTTTTAATATTTTTAACCTGGAAAACCTGGAAAAAGCCTGGAATTTTGAAATCTAGATTTTGTGGCAACCATGCGAACCGTGATTTCGGTTTTAAATTCTTACCTTAAATTCCAGACAAAAATTTTGAGTATTAGGTATTAAAACTGAAAAATACATTTTTTGGAAAATTTGTGTGTTAAATGACAATTCCCTCTCGAAATTTTGAGAATTTAGTACCTACTTTATAGAAAAAATACTTAAAAAGTTACACAAGTAGTAAATTAATAAAGTGTAAATGAATTAATCCACACATTTATACATGTTTTATTTATGTTTCAGTACTCATTTGTCCTTCGCATTTGCATTCTTTGTTCATGGAGAGAGTACTGTGTGTGCAAGTGTAGATGTCAGACAACATCCTGCTGTACGACACTTAACCAGAGCCTGTTTACATCGTGCTCAAACATCACAATCTGCTGTTAAAGGTATTTTCTAAAATTCCGAATAGTACAGAATATAACAGATTTAAAGAGGTGCCAAAATAACATTATTTCTTTTCGCTTCTTTCTTGCAGTAATTCTAGCACCTTATGGACTCGCTGGCACTTTGACTGGCCAAGTGAGTCGAGTGGATAGTCAACTTTTGGAAGAGTGGAAACATTTTTATCCGATTAATGGCTGTTCGCAAGAATCTGGTTTGCCTCCATTGGTCGAAGTTCTCGTCGGTGGTGTGCGGATGCGTTATCCTTCTTGTTACGTTTTAGTTACTGATTTGGACGAAGTACTTGTTGACAGTCCCTTGTCACCTCCAAGCAGTCCCACTGGTTACGATCACTCTCTTCTGACTCAACGTATTTTAAAGCCGGCTACTGAACTACCCGAACGCGTTTGGGCTGAATGTATTTTAGACACTCCAATATCATCTTCCAAATGTTCCGATTCTTCCTTAGAAGTAGGCACATGGACATTTGTTGACCCTACTCAAAAGTCTTCCTGCACTTGTTCCAAGTGAGTATTTAATGCTTACTAATCACACATTTACACTTATCACGGTTGGAAAAACCTCAAAAAATTAGCAAATTTTATTAACAGTACTGGAAAAAATTAAATTTTTAGAATTCATAAGAAAATTCTGAATTTAGCTATCTTTTTTGTTTGCCTCATAAACTATGAAATTATTTCTATTTCTCACAACAATTTCTTTTTAAATAACTTACTCCTTGAAGAACTATTAATTAACTATTAATAAACTATTATTAACTATATTAAAAGAGTCGCGTTTACAATTTTCATAAATAGATGAACTTCAAAAGGTTCACTGAGAGACCTTTGGGTCAGCAGCAGACTTTCGATAGGCTGCTGCTGACCATTCTGTTGGTACGCTATAGGACTATACTTTTGGGTTGCTGCGGTACAAATTTGGGCGCGTGACAGTCCAAAAGTTGTTCAGCTGCTTACAAACATTTTAGACTGTCACGCTTCCAAAATTGTACCGCAGCGCACCAAAACCATAGTGGAGCTGCTGTCACATACGTTGTTCCGCTACAATCCCAAAGGTCTCTCAGTGTTTTAATTTGAGATTTTGTAAAATTTCAATTTTGAATGAATGAATTATAATTTCAAGGAACTATACTTCCTTCTTTGAATATATGGGTGATTCTCCGCGTAGCGCACAATTTGGATTTTACTATTTTTGAAATTTTTTTTTTCAAATTAAGTAAAAGTCGATATAGAATTTTAAAGTTCAATATTCAAGAACGAAATATTCGTGGTGGGCCAGACAAAATAATTATAATTTTCTTTTTTACAATAAACACCCATGTAAAGTTGATTACACCATGACGCTCTGATTCGACCATGACGCACAAGAAAAACTAATTTTTTAAGCAAATTATTATCGATTTCAAAAATTCTTTTTTTCCACGTCTTTTTTTTCACTTACTTTATACTACTAAACTTGTTTTGAGGTAAAATATAAATAATTATTCATTTTATTTCAAATATATTATGATTCGACCATGACGATTCTGTGATTCCCTTTGCAACTTTCATGCTTGTAACACATATAAAACAGAAAAATAATTTTTTTTATTAATTTCTTTTTTAGTAATTTACTTAGGAGAGTTTATTAATGCTTTTTATTAATGTTAAGTAATTTTTCGATTTGATTTTTTATGTAAATTTTTTTAAAGTTTCGTCAAAATTACGATTATTTTCAAAAAATTTCTTCAATTCAACGTTTTGAATATCTACTATTTTAATAAAGTTTTCCAAAAGAATTCAATTATTTATAAAAAATTGTAATTAAATTCTACGCAAATATTTAATTATTTTCATAAATAATAAAAATTTCCCAGGAATTCAATTATTATTTACAAATTTTTTACAGGGACTCAATTATTTTTAATACAATATTTTAATCAGATTTCTCAAATAATTAAATTATTTTTAAAAATTTTATTAAAATTCGCCAAAAGAATTCAATTATTTAAAATTTTTTTGATAAAATTCTTTATGAGAATTCAATTTTGAGAAACATTCAATTATTCAATAAATTTTATGTATTTTTCTATTTAAATTAATTGAATTCCCGTAAAGTTTTCTAATAAAAATTCATTTGAAAATGAATTTCTGTTAAAATTTTAGATAATTGAATATTTAGAGCATTACAGCGTGGATTTTTAGAAATAATTGAATTTTGAACAGGTTTCATATTAAAATCTTTGAAAATCTGAATTTCTCATACTTTTTACTAACAATTCTGTAAAAGTAATTTCTTGAAAAAGTTTAATTGAATTTTTTTTTAAACTATTTGAATTTTTTATTTTCTAATATATACTTAATTGAAAAATTGCCAAATAATCGAAATTTCGTAAAATTGAATTGTAAACAAATGGATTTGGAAATTCTCAAAAAACTTTTTGAAAAATTATTAAAAATAATGGATTTATAGAAGAATTTTAGTTTAAAAAAAGCACTAAAAAATTAAATTTTGAAGAAGTTTGAAATGATTGCAGAAATTCAATTGAGGGCCCTGGAACGGATAACTGCCTGTAGCGCATGGCCGAATGGGACTATATACCAGTCAGACATCAGTGAGAGGCCTAGAGGCGCTCACTGTTGTCTGACTGGTATAGTCCCTTTCAACCATGCGTAGCAGGCAGTTATCCGTTCCAGGCCCTCAATTATTTACAAAAGTAATAAAATTCTTCGTAGAAATTCAATTATGTTCAAAAATTTTAATAAAATTCTTGTCAATTACATAAAAAATTGTTGATAAAATTCTTTTTGAGAATTCAATTTTAAGAAACATTCAATTATTCAATAGATAAATTATTTATTTTAGTATTTAAATAATTGAACTCTCGTAGAATTTTCAAATAATAATTGATTCAAATATGAATTTAAGTTAAAATTTTAGATAATAATTGAATATTAAAAACATTATAGCATGAATTTGAGAAATAATTGAATTTTGAAAAGATTTTAAATTAAAATTATTAAGTTTTGATTTTCTAATATATATTTTTAATTAAAGAATAGTTAGATTGAAAAAGAATAATCGAAATTTCGTAAAATTGAATTGTAAACAAAAGGATTTGAAAATTATCAAAGGAATTTTTCAAAAATTATGAAAAATAATTGACTTAAAGAAGAATTTTAGATAAAATTCTAGAAAATAATAATTGAATTGAAATGATGAAAATAATTTTGATGAAGTTACAGTAACAATATTCTTATAATATAAAATAAAAATAATGATTTTATCACTCGGTCATCTTTATGTTTTACAATAATATTCTTATGTATAAGTTATTGAATTTTAAAAAAATTTGAATTTTTTTAAAATCTTAATTCCAACCGAAAACTAATAATAATTAAATATTTATTTTAAATAAAATTGTTAATGTTTTCGAATAATTTTACAATCAAAGAAAGTCGTAAATAAATGTAATAGAACATTTTTTTAAAAACCTAATCCTTTTTAGAGTGAAACAGAAAATTTTTTAGAATCAAGGGAAAAATCAAAATTTTGGCTGGAAATCAGGGAAAAACAAAATAAAATTTTTGTGCCAATCCTGATTGAGTATTTGTAAAAATTGATTAGATAAAAATAAATATAGTTTTTTAACCTGGAAAACCTGAAAAATTGAGGGAATTTGAAATAAGCAAAAGCGTGTCAACCCTGGTTATTTTAATTTTGCTTGGAACGTACGAAATTTGTTCTTCTCTAATTTAACAGGATTGTTCTCAATAGAATGGAAACACCAAATACTCCAACCGGAGGTCCGCCATCATACTCTAGGGGTCCTCCGACCGGTGGAGATTGTTTGCCTGTCCCCTCAGTGGGATCACCGGGATCTCCAGTTCCGTCACCTCTTCCAACGCCACACTCTGAACCAGCTTCAGTGCCACCAGCAGATCCAGTGATGCCAACTCTCAGCCCACAACCGCCTCCTAGTCATACGAATACTGGCCCACCTCTTACACCTCTGCAAGGTCCTAAATCGACTCTGTCGACTTGCGTCAATCAGGTGTTCAGTCCGGTTCCAGGACCGACTCTCAAGAGACCCATTTTGTCGTCTAAAGAATACGAGGGCGCCCTTATGGAGGAGGAGCAACCCCTCGCTTGGCTGTATGACTATTCAACTCAGGAAGCCTGGCTTAATCACCCCGTTAAACGATTTAAAGGACTCTCTACGCTACCCGTAAACAGTCGCAATAACAATTTGTATCCGCCAATGGTGTGCCAACTCCTGCAACCTCAAACAACACAAATGGAAATCAAGCAAGAACCTCCAAATAATTCGGTAAGTTTACACTTATGGGTCAAACTTACATTTTTATGCAGAAACAACTAAGCTCAAGTCTAGTAAGAATGTCCGCATGGAACGTCCGCATGAAAACTATTGGAAAGTTAAATTTGGAAAGGAAGATGTAAAAAAAGCTGTTTTAGGATGAGTTTGAAGCTTGCTGCTCGAGTGAAACGAGAACAGTAATCAAACTCGTCGGAAAAGCTTCTTTCTGTACTTGGTGCACACTGTGCTTTGTGTAACACCTGTGTATAAAAAACGCCGTACTATGCTTTGCAGGAAAGTACACTTTCCTGCACTCATTTCGAAGTACAGAAATCAACAACTTTCTTGCAAAAATCGACCTTTTTCTGTACTTGGTGCACAATGTATTATTCTACTGAATTCTTATAGATTTTGAGCTCAGGAATCGAATAGTAACCTTCATTTCCCCTCATATCCTCGGGAATACGGTGAAAATGGGGGAAAACCATGAAAACTCAGAAAAATAAGGATTAACTTAGAATAAGAGAAAAAAAATCGGACAAGTGCGAGTTTCACTCGCATTAAGATCGAGGGTTCCGTACACCAAAATAAAACTCATTGTTTATAAAAAAATTATTTCAAAAATTCTTACAAAATTTGAAAAAAATAATTAAAAAAATAGTAATATATTTTTTTAAATTTCGAATAAATATTTTTATTATTTTATTTTATTAATAAATCTTTATATTTTTTCTTTTATAGTACTTATCTTCGCCAATCACATTCTCTTTATTTTTTCTATAATTTGCACTTGAAAAAGAATATACAAGCTGAATCTTAACTCACCAGGTTTAAATTTATAAAAGTTAAAGTAGGGACAGTGTAATTTTTTCGAAAAATTCAAATTCTTGCCCTTCAATTTCGCAAATAACTCCGCCAATCAGGTTCGCTATATTTTTCCTGTAATCTTTACTTAAAACTGAAGATCCCTACCCAATTTCAGCTCAACAGGATAAGATTCGTAAAAGTTAAAGGGGGGGGACAGGGTCATTTTTTGCAATTTTTTCGAAAAAATTGAATTTCTTTCCCTCCTCGTTCGCAAATATGTCCGTCAATCAAGTTCGCTATATTTTTCCTGTAATCTACACTTTAAACTGAAGATCACTACCGAATTTCAACTCACCAGATTGAGATTTGTAAAAGTTAAAGGGGTGGGACAGGATCATTTTTTGCAATCTTTTCAAAAAAATTCAATTTCTTTCCCTCCTAGTTCCCAAATATCTTCACCAATCAGGTTCGTTATATTTTTCCTATAATCTGCACTTAAAACTGAAGATCCTTACCGAATTTCAGCCCATCAAGTTAAGATTTGTAAAAGTTAAAGGGGGGGGACAGGGTCATTTTTTGCAATTTTTTCGAAAAAATTGAATTTCTTTCCCTCCTCGTTCGCAAATATGTCCGTCAATCAAGTTCGCTATATTTTTCCTGTAATCTGCACTTGAAACTGCAGATCCCTACCGAATTTCAACTCACCAGGTTGAGATTTGTAGAAGTTAGGGGGGGGGGGACAGCCCATTTTGCGTGGCTGGGACGGACACACGAGTGATTTCATAAGGGTTCCGTCAGTACACCTATGGTATACGGAACCCTAAAAAGGATAGAAATATATCATAACATATTTAAAAATATTTTCTGGTCTACAAATAACTGCTACAAGCTTGATTACTATCGGAAAAGTCGGAAAATTTATGAAAAATCATTGAAAAATGGAACAAATTGTTTTTAAGTGGTCAGAATAGGTTTACATCTATAAAGATATCTAGATTTTTCCCTAATGTCCGAAAACTGTGAAAATCTCGGAAAGCTCAAAAAAAGTCAAAATAGTAAAAATAATTTATTGCTGATGTATCAGAACTGACAGAAGAAATTCAAATTTATTTCTAAATTATTTTTTAGTCTACGAATAACTGTTATAGGTTTGTTTATCGACGGAAAAGTCGGAAAAGCTATGGAAAGTTTGTGAAAATTGGAACAAAATGAGCTTTAGTAGTCAAACCCAGTTTAGAGTTGAACAAAGTTGACTGAATTTAGTTTTATAACATTTTTAGATCTACCATCATATGTGACTGTCCACGAGAAAACACGGCTTTTAGGTCCAAAAAATCAATTTGAGTTTTTTATGGTAATCGACAGATTTTATGTTGCTTTTTCAAATGCAAGAGTCAAAAGTTAAAAATATCAATTACTTTCGATAATATATCGTTTTAAAGATGGGTATGTCAAGCGTAGTTTACTTCAATCGTAGTACTTCAATCGCTCGCCCTGTGAAATTCACGTTTGGGAGCTAAGCCGCGTTTTCTCGTGGACAGCCACATATCTAGATTTTTCTTTAATATTGGAAAATGTGTGAAAATTTCGGAAAACTCAGGAAAACTCAATATATATATATATATATATATATTGATGTTGTTTCAGAATTGACAAATTCATTTTCAAATTATTTTTTGGTCTCGGAATTGTTGTAGGTTTCTTATTGCCAGAAAAGTTTGAAAATCCATGGAAAATTTGTCAAAACATTATTTTGACTTTTCCTAAATTTTCCTTCATGTTTACACATTTTCTGATATTAGAGAAAAATCTAAATATGATGGAAGATCAAAAAATGTTATAGAAATAAATTAAGTTAACTTTGTTTAACTCTAAACTGATTGACTATCAAAGCTCAATTTGTTACAATTTCCACAATTTTTCTATAGATTTTCCGACTCTCCCGTCAATTAATATACCTACAACAGTTATTCCTAGACCAGAAAATAATTTAGAAATGAATTTGAATTACTTCTCTGAGTTCTAAAACAACATCAATAGATTGTTTTTACTATTTTGAGTTTTCTTGAGTTTTCCGAAATTTTCACACATTTTTCGGACATGAGGGAAAAATCTAGATATCTTTATAGATGTAAAATTGTTGTGGAATTATTCTAAGTTAAGTTTACTGTTCCCTAAACCGATTCTGGCCACTTAAAAACAGAATGCCAAGAACCTCATTTCGAGAAAAATTGCATTGTTCAGAAGCGAGTTGTTTCAAGTCAAGTACACCTTTAAGATACAAAATTTATAAGTTTAGAATTCGACAAAGTGGTCCCTTTTCTAGAAATGCGATTTTTAATTAATGAACCGGATTTTTTTACGCAGTTAAAAATCAGTTGGATATTACTTTATTGAGTTACTTGAATCAAAAAAGAGAAAGTAGACATACAAAATTTTTGAAGGGACTTTATTATGAATAACAAGAAAATATCGAAAATTTCATTTTCAGAAAAACGAAATTAAAAATTGTAATGTGAATTTCTCTAGTTCTTTTAGGAAGTAATTCAGGTGAGAATTATTTTAAGTCATATACACCTTAAAGATGGAAAATCAATAGGTTTCAAATCCCCCTTCCCCTTTCATTTCCAAAATAAGAGGGATTAATAATAAAAATTTTTTAAATTGAGATTTTTTTTCAAAATTAGTAAATTGCGATTAACTCGGAATCTAAACCGACAAAGTGGACCCTTTTCATGCGGACGTATACATGTGCTAAACTCTAATAGTTCTGACAAGTGGCGAAGCCAAAAGTCTTTTAAGAAAGAAGAAGAAGAAAGTTAAAATCTTATAGCTTAATGAATCGAGCCTAGAGTCACCAACCTTGCCACATATGCTTGGATGGTGCTACAGGAATAACTCGAAGAGTAAACTTGATCATGCTTATGCCCTGGCTTAAATATTATATTTAATTCAGGTACCGAGTGTTGATACATATTAATGGAAAAAATATTCTGTTTAAAGAAGGATGGCGATGAGTTAAGGAAAAACGGGAAATCAGGAAATTATTATCATTTTTTTACAATAAATAATTATCCAAAAATGCTATAACTTTTGTTAAATGCGATAAATAAAACTTTTTCATGTTATTGGGGTGATTCTCCACGTAGCGCAGAATTTCGTTTCTAAAACTTAAAAAAAAAAATGTTATCAATATGATAATTATTAATATGTTTTTTTAAGATAAAGAGTCTAGAAAGAAAAATTCGTGGCTGTTCAGAAAAATTGTTTATAATTTTTTAATTTTTTTAAACAAATTGAAAAAGAGATTTTTTAGTTCCAGACCGTTATTGAAATGAAACTAAATTAAAAATTTACGTTCAATTTAGTTTCGTGTCTATCCGAAACTAAATTAACCAAATTAGTTTAGTTTCGTGTCGACTCGAAACTAAAGTCCGAAAAACTTAAATATTTATTTAGTGTCAGTCAAAAAATTACTAAACAAAAAACAAAATATTTCAATATTTAATACACATGGAAATTAAGTTCACTTTTAAATTTTTTTATTTTAAAATTTAGTTTTTTTAGTTTAGTTTCGGGTCAACACGAAACTAAATCAATTTATGAATTTAGTTTCGAATCGACACGAAACTAAATTCAGTTTGTTAATTTATTTTCGAGTCGATACCAAACTAAACTCAATTTGTTAATTTAGTTTTGTGTCAATTCAGAAACTAAAACGAAACTATAAACTCTCGTAACGGTCCCTGATGTTTTCTTTCATGATAATTTATGAAAATTAGATATAGTTATTTATGGGAATTTTCGCGATAATTCATAAAAATATAAATAATTATTAAATTTGTGCTAAAATATTTAAGAGTCGGTAGACGTCGGTGGAGATTATTTTGTGATGCCCTTTACAAATTTTAAACTTGAAATGAATAAAAAATTAATAAATCAATTAGAAAATTGATTATTTTTTTCAAGGATTAACTTAAGGAAGTTAATTTTTGCTTTTAATAAAGTAGAACTGTATTAACATTTGTCTTTTATTTAAATAACACAGGTCCACAAAAAAAATTCGTTGAAAGGTTCCTTCGACCAAACCTTATGTATTATATGTTTTTGGGGTCGCTGAAAACGAATCTGAAGTCCGTTTTGCTCCATCACGTCAGGATTTTTCCTAACCTCAAAATACATATCAGATTTTACGTGAGACAAATAAAATTCTATAAATATTGACAGATTTACCTCAATCTCGGTATTAAGGCTTTATTGGGGTTGCTGATTACGAACTTAGAGGCAGATTATCAAAATACAAAATGGCGGATCAAATATGGCGGTCGGTTTTTTAAAAAATTCAGGAATTTTAACAAAACTTGGTATCAAGGGGTTTTTAGGGCCGCTAATTGCGAATTTTAAGTCAGATTTTCAAAATAAAAATGAAGGATTTAATATATCTGTCGGATTTATGAAAATTTCTTGAATTTCTACAGAACTTAGTATCTGTGGGTTTTTGGACTCTGGCATATAACGGAATAACTTAGTTGCCCGACGTTACAACGTGAAGTTGCCCTGGATACAGACCCATAAAAGAATTTCTGGTCAGTGACCTTAAAAACACCTAGATACCAAGTTCTGTAAAGATTCAAGAAATTTTTATAAATCCGACCGCCATATTAGATCCTTCATTTATATTTCAAAAATCTGAAATCAGATTTTCGTAATCAGCGACCCTAAAAACCCCTCAATACCAAGTTTCGTAAAAATTCAAGAATTTTTTTAAAATCCGACTGCCATATTTAATCCGCCATTTTGTATTTTGATAATCTGCCTCTAAGTTCGTAATCAGCATCCCCAATAAAGCCTTAATACCGAGATTGAGGTAAATCTGTCAATATTTATAGAATTTTATTTGGCACGTAAAATCTGATATGTATTTTGAGGTTAGGAAAAATCCTGACGTGATGGAGCAAAACGGACTTCAGATTCGTTTTCAGCGACCCCAAAAACATATAATACACCAGGTTTGGTCAAAGGAACCTTTCAACGAATTTTTTTTGTGGTCCTGTGTAATTCAATGTTTATTAATGAAACAGAGAATAACAGCCAAAACTGCAGACAGAACATAAACATAAGAAGAAAAAAATTTTTTTTCTTGTAAAATCTTTTTTTACTCAATAGTACTAAACCTATCAATACTAAATTATGACAACAGTAATTGTAGTTGTAATTTTTATTAATAATTAAATTAAAGAAGGCTTTACATTGAAATTATTAAAAAAATTTAATTCCTGTGGACAAATAAATAGTAAGTTAGTATTTAAATATTTATTTAAGGGTCAGACCATTATATTTCAAATAAAGTCGTTGCGGCCTAATTTTAAAAAAAATTGATACTTTTAGAAATGAATCTGTATGATCTCTGAAGAACGAAATGAAAAGAATTATATTAAAATATTTATTATTTTTCTTAAAATATGAGTGTAAAGTGGAGAAGGTGCGAAAAAATGGCACTTTTTTAGCAATTAGAAAATATTTAAAAAAGTATTGAAAAATTTTTAAAAGTGCAAAAAGATTTATTGATTCATGTTTAAAATTAGTTGATTAATTATTTTTTAATAAAAAAACTAGTAAAAATATTAAAATAATAGATAAAATATGTTTTTAAAGTCGATCCGTCAAATAACCTAATTTTGACGTTTTTATCAATTAATTACGAGAAGGTGGAACTATTGAATTAAATAAAAACTCACCGAATATAGAGTATTTTTGATGAACTTTCAGGATTTCTTGTCACTTTTTTAATTTTTCCTATACATATACAAGAAATATTGAGTTGAAAGTACGCGATTTCTGAATTGTTGCGTACTTTACAACTTAATAACTCCGTTAAAGAAAAATAAAAAAATTTGGCACTTTGAAGGAGTTTACACCGTAAGCCTTAAATATAAGCCTCCGCGCGCATAAACGGATATACCTCCAGGAGCATATATTTGCGCCTGCGCGAACACGTGGTCAAGGCAAACTCTTTCACAACACAGCTGCAGGCAAACACTTTGCGCAGACGCAAGTATATCCTCATGGAGGCATATCCGTTTATGCTCGCGGAGGCTTATATTTAAGGCTTACGGTGTAAACTCCTTCTTTCACAACTTCTAAATCACAATGAAATCTATACATTCAAAAATTTTATTTTTGGTCCCGGGTCTAATTTAAAAAATATAAAGGTTTAAAAATTGTACACTTTTTCAGGTTAAAACTATTTATTTTCTTAAAATTGAAGTTGGCTTTTAATTTAAACACTATGATCGGAACGTGATTTACAATAAAAAACCAACTTCAATTTTAAGAAAATAAATAGTTTTAACCTGAAAAAGTGTGCAATTTTTAAACCTCTATATTTTTTAAATTAGACCCGGGACCAAAAAGAAAATTTTTGAGTGTATAGATTTCGTTGTGATTTAGAAGTTGTGAAAGTGCCAAATTTTTTTATTTTTCTTTAACGGAGTTATTAAGTTGTAAAGTACGCAACAATTCAGAAATCGCGTACTTTCAACTCAATATTTCTTGTATATTTATAGGAAAAATTAAAAAAATTATAAGAAATCCTGAAAGTTCATCAAAAATACTCTATATTCGGTGAGTTTTTATTTAATTCAATAGTTCCACCTTCTCGTAATTAATTGATAAAAACGTCAAAATTAGGTTATTTGACGGATCGACTTTAAAAACATATTTTATCTATATTATTTTTATATTTTTACTAGTTTTTTTATTAAAGATTAATTAATCAAATAATTTTAAACATGAATCAATAAATCTTTTTGCACTTTTAAGAATTTTTTAATACTTTTTTAAATATTTTCTAATTGCTAAAAAAGTGCCGTTTTTTCGCACCTTCTCCACTTTACACTCATATTTTAAGAAAAATAATAAATATTTTAATAAAATTCTTTTCATTTCGTTCTTCAGAGATCATACAGATTCATTTCTAAAAGTATCAATTTTTTTAAAAATTAGTCCGCAACGACTTTATTTGAAATATAATGGTCTGACCCTTAACAAAAATTATTGAATTTTTGCATTTAATTTAATTTAGAAATTCTGAAAAATGAGGTTTTTTAACATTTTTAATTAAGTTATTAATATAATAAGATATAATAACATATTATTGTATAAGATATTACTAAAGCACTATGTTTTTTGAAGATAGTTGAATTCCCGAAAACAATAAATTTAAAATAATTATAATTTCCGTCAAAATTTCATTGAAATAAATTTTATAGGTAGGTATTTGAAAGAATTTAATATTTTTAATTTTAAAAATAATCTTTAAATTGTATTCTTGAAGAATTCTAACTGATGGAAAATAATTGGATTTTACAAAAATTTAGAATTAAAGTTAACCAGAATAAGAAGTGAAATTAACAATTTTTCTAGAAATCAGAGAAATACATAATTAAATTTTGGTGATGACCCAGAATAAAATAAGTTACTTTTTTGCACACTTTTGGACTAAAATGAGCTACTTTTTTCAATTATTTAACGACAATTATTTATCCCTGTCCTTTTCTTTATCATGTATTTGGTTCCCGAACTTTTTGTATGTGGGCTTTTTTTTAGCTTTACTTGAATTTCAAAATTCAAAATGCGTTTGAAAATTAGCATGTACTAGTAGAACACTGAGTAACAAAAAAATTAATAATTTTTTTCAATTTAAAAATGAGGTATTATTAATAACATAAATCCTGTAAATCCTGTAAATTTCATGCAAAAATATTAAAAACTTTTCATTTCAAAATGAGTTGAAGTGGAAATTTCAATTAAACTTAATATCAGAAAACAATGGTTTTTTTGCTTTTCTCAAAAACTGATATAAATATAAAAAAAAATTATGAGAAGAAAAAAGATGCGCAAGGAAATTTCCTATAAGATGTCAGGGGCCAACGAATACCGCTGTAGAAATTTTATGTGTGGTTTTAAGATCCAGCACGGTGCGTCTAGTCAAAATTAAATGAAAAATGATATTACCTCAAATTTTTTTGTTGATTCTGTATCCTAGCCCTATATAGACATATCTTATGAAAAAACGAAAATTGTAAGTTTAGCGCTTTCTTTTTAACGACGTCAATTACATTTTTTGATAATTTTTACATTTTTCAACATTTTTATATCATTTTAAACATATATAATTACGTAAGAACTTAAAAGTAAATATAGATCCAACAGAGTGATGTATTTCACATTCAGTGTATGCTTTGTTATTGTTTAGTATCGGTTAGCCCCGCTAACATTGATTTGACAACGAAACAGTAATTTAATATAACATGTACATAATTACACTCTTGAAAAAGCGTGGTTATAAGTGAAGAGTATTGTAAACTAGAGTAGCCCTTAAAAGTTTAAAACTGCTGCCAAGTTGTATATTTTTTTATAATTTTGGTGCTCATTTCATGAACACTTTGCTTCCTCATAGAGGTAATAATAACAGAAATATATGAATAACTTTTCATAAATATGGTAAAAGTGATTGAATTTTGGGTCAATAAATGTATTTTTAAATACCCTACAAGATAGTTATAATAGTTTAATAGTTAAACAAAAATTTTCAAACAAAAAGGTTGAGAAGATGTCTTTTTCCACAATTTTTGATTTTTAAAATACCAATAATTTCGAAATTTATTATCGAATTAGGTTCAAAAGTAGGTCAATCGAAGCGTTTTTTAATGCTCTACAAGTTAGTAACGATAATTTTAAAGTTACATCTACATTTTTCAACAAAATTTTTAAAAAAGTCTTATTTTCCAAAATTTTTGATTTTTAAAAGTTTATTATCTCCGGCCAATATGGACGAAAAATGTTCAATTACGGCTCAAAAGATGCGTCTAAAAAAACTCTACAAAATTATGGAAAAACATTTATAGGTATTCTAACATTTTTTTAAAGTTATGGGCAAAAAACTTTTTTTTGCAAAATTAAAAATAAAAAAAAAATTTAGTTAAACTTTATTAATATATCAGAAAGTACTCTCACTTTATGTCCGCAGGTGAGATCTACAATTTAAAAAAAATTCAACCCAAAAGCTCTTCATGATTTCGAGATATTTATGAAAATGTGATGTTTACACACACACACACATACGGTATGACATTTTTTAAAAATGTCATTTTTGAACTCCTGAGGTCGAATAACATAAAGATATGTCAAAAAATCGAACTCGAAAAATTTTGGTATTACAATACTTCCTCTATGAGGAAGTAAAATGATATAAAAATGTTGAAAAATGTAAAAATTATCAAAAAATGTAATTGACGTCGTTAAAAAAAAGCGCTAAACTTACAATTTTCGTTTCTTCATAAGATATGTCTATATAGAGCTAGGATACAGAATCAACAAAAAAATTTGAGGTAATATCATTTTTCATTTAATTTTGACTAGACGCACCGTGCCAGGCCCTGAATTTTCCGTTAGCTATACTTTTATTTTTTGTATTAGTATTCTTTAAAATTTCTACTAAAACTTATTTTTATATCACCTAATTTTTTCTTAATAGACATAAATCTGTCCTAATTTTTACTTGCATGAATTATTCAATAGAATTCTTAAAACTCCGAATTATCATAATATCATTTGACTGAAATTGAGGGTGCAGATCAAAGAACCGGTTATAATTTATGGCTCTCCAACGATTTATAACCGGTTCTTTAATCTGCACCCTCAATTGCAAATTACCGAAAACAACCTTCAAAAATATTTCGGCTTGAATACGAAAATTGGATAATCACAATTTTCTTAATATTTTCTGATTGCCGAATTTCAAAAATTGCATTAAAATCTTTCTGTCGACTACTTTTTCGATCACTTTCAACTTCGCTTAAATAATAATTCGTGTGAATAAATATTAGGAAAATTGGTTTCGATTAAATAAAAATTGTTATTTCATAATTAGTTTCAATAAAAATTCTATTAAACAATAAATGAATAACTCAAAAAATAAAGACTAAATAAAATTGTATACTAATAAAATTCTGTCAAATAAAAATGAAAACTCATCAATTTTGTAGGACATTCATGCTTCCCATTATTAATAGCAAATACTCTACAAATATTTTTCTACTAAAAAATAATTATTAAGAATTAACTTTGAGAAATTAGAAAATTTTAAATGTCTTTCTGTTGAATTACGACTGGAACTATTAAATGCGACCTGGTTCAGATAATAGAAATTCTAAATGCTTTCCTATAATTTAATTATGGTGAAACGATTAAATGATTGAATTTGATTACTTTACAATATCAAAAAGCATCTTCACATTTTTAAGCGTTACGCATTAAAAAATAAATAAATAATTTAGTTCACCAGTAAAGTGGTTTTTTTATGAATGAATAAAATTTTGTTCAGGATGCTGCTAATAGTGGTGGAAGACCAGATCCGTATGAATTTGATGCAGCAGGAGATGAAAATGGTGGTTCAGTCGATGGACTAAAAAGGCCGCGGGACGATCCTCCGAAACCTGGATCCCTTTTCACTAACGAAGGACTTCAAGCATCTTACAAAGATTTAGATCAAATTTTCGACAACTCTGATCCTGATACTTCTAGTGATGAGACTGTAAGTATGCATAGTATGCATGTTGAAACTTGACATTCGTTTTTCTTAATTAGTCACTACACAGAAAGGCATTTTATTTTGAAAATTTTGCTATTAAACCTGGGCTATTATTCGATGTCTGCTACAAAATGTTAATAGTGTCACTAGCAAAATGTTACAGCAAAAAGAAAAGAATATGTTACCTTGCTAAAATTACATTCTTTTCTTTTTGCTGTGACATTTTACTAGTAACAAAATAAAGGTGTGCCTAGAAAGACAATAATAAAGAATGACAATAGTTATTATTAGGCTAGTTGGTCAATTGCTTATAAATAATAAATTAGTGAACGCAAAGCAGTAATTAAATTATCTAACGATAAGTTAAAAATTTTCGACTGTTAAATTTTTTTTCTGGTCTAAAATTACAATTTCAAAGTTTTTTATATTTTGCAAATACATTTTGCTTTTTTAAGGAGTCTGATTTTAAATTGTCCATTTATTCACTTTCGAAAAATATTTAACCAGTTTGGTTAAAACTAAAATTCAGAATACAAATTTTTCTATTAAATATTAATATTCCATTATCTTAAGACTTTTTCTACAAAAATTTTCTTTATTTTTGGAATTGTAAGATCAGGGTTGCCACAGGTAAGGGTATTCAGGGAAAAGTCAGGGATTTTTATTAAAAGTAATGGAAAAAATTAAATATATAGAACTTATAAGAAAATTCTGAATTTTTGTGTCTTTTTGTTTTCCTCAAAAACCGTGAAATTATCAAGAATTTTAAAAAAACCTTCAATTTTTTCTATTTCTGACAATAATTTATTTTAAATCCTAACTTAATTATATTTCAAATTTAATTTAAATAATTCAATTTTAAATTCAAATTTGTTGAAATTAGCTTCAATTTTAAAAATGTTAACGCAATTCTTTAAAAGAATTCAACTACCTTAATAAATATCAAAATTCTTTCCAGAAATTCAATTATTTTCAAAAATTAAAAAAAAATTCTCGTAAATATTTCAATTATATTTAAAAATAGCAAAATTCTTCGCCGAAATTCAAGTCTATTCAGGAATTTTAATAAAATTCATTGCAAAATTCAATTATTTTCATAACTATATCCATCACAAGAATTCAATTATTTTCAAAATTAACAAAATTCTTCGCAAAAATTTTATTATTTTCAAAAAATCTAAAAAAAAATTGTCAACATTTCAATTATCTTTATAAATGAATAGTAAAATTCTTCGACAAAATTCAATTACTTTTGAATAAAATTCATTGTAAAATTCAATTATATTTATAAAAATAATAGTATTCATCACAGGAATTGAATTATTTTTAAAAGTAATAAAATTCCATTTTTTTCATAATTTTTTTTAATTCAATGATTTTTAATATTCAATATTTTAATAAAATTTCCCAAAAGAATTGAATTATTAAACAAAAATTTTGATAAAATTTCACACAAACATTCGTTTGCAATAATTTATTTTCAAATAAAATGGACCGATTTTTGTGAAAATAGCAAATTAAATATTAATTATCAAAGATTAGGGTCAATTTTTTAAATATTAAAAAATAAAATTCACCATTGAAAAGAGCATGAAAAAACCTTCCAGAAAGATATTGAACAGAATTTTTCTCATTACATGTATATGGGTGATTAAATTTAAAATGTCATTTTCATGTCCTGCTCAAAAATCTGGAATACTAGTTCATATATTAAAGTTTTTGAAGTCAATTAATTTTCTTAGTCACTCCTTTTACTTAAATTAATAATTCTTAGTCGCTAGAAATTCTCTGAAAAAATTTAGCAGAAAAATTAGAAGCAAAATGTCAGTGGTGTCCCCTGTCCGCACTTAAGAAATCAGAACTTTACCTAATAATAAAAATTGTTGATTCTCACATTTTAAGTACCAGAAAAATTATTTTGTACAGCTAAGAGTCTATATTTTTATATAGTAATTGTGCTGGCAGAATAATTTTGATCCAGTGCTAGAAAAAAAATCAAAATCGCCTGTCCGTAAGTTTCATATTTTTAAGTAATTATCGCAAATTTTCAATATCATGTCTGATATTTAAATAACCTAGTGCAGATAATTGCCTTATTAAGCGTTAATAGTATTGGTGATATGTATAGCTTCTTAAAGAAAAAACATTACAAGATTCTATCACATCTATAACTTGTACGGTTGGTGGCAGAAAGCAAGTATCAGTTTGTCGACCACACCATGTCAGTGGTGTCCCCATCGAAAAATTGTTTATAATATTAATATTTTTTAAATATTATTGAATCTCGTTTTCAGGTATTACACGTGGTTTAAAACCCGCACCGACTTTAACTTAAAAATAAAGTCTTTGTTTTTCGAAATTGAGAAATGAATCAAAATGTCAGTGGTGTCCCTTGTCAGTGGTGTCCCCTCAAAATTCTGTTTCTTGCAGCTTGTTATTTTATTTTTAATAAATTTGTGTTAAATTTACTCCTTATATGCAGTTAATGAAGATTTGATACTGGATTGTAATTTATAAGCTGATTTTATTCTCACTGTTCAAAAAAAAATTATCAGTGAAATCTTTCAAAAATGTCAGTGATGTCCCTCAATGTTCATATGTCTTTTTGGTCTTCAAAAGTATATTAATTTATGGCAGAACTCATTACAAATATTTTTTAAGTCATGTTGAAACATTCATTATTGTAATTTGAAATATTTTAACTTTTTAAAGTTGTAAGAATTTATTTGAGAAAAGAATAAACGAAAACAGAAAATTTCTTATCATTTCTGCCTATCGTTTTTCACCTGGTGAAAATTAAAATTTGCTTCCACCTGCTCGACCACTATTATTTTTGTCCATCATATATTCTAGTCAACCAAAATAGAGTATCGTTAAGTTCAAAATCCAACATCGATAAATCAAAGTTAGTAGGATCAAAAATGACATTTTAAATTTAATCACCCATATACAGAAAAAATTGAAAAAGTAGACGGTGTTTAGCAAAATTGGTAAAATTAACCCCCCTTTACCCCCTCCAAATTTTCGAAAAAGTTAAAAATGTTTTTTAGGTCACATTTCTACTTGATTGAACAATAAATTCCCCGAGTTTCAATTTTTCCAAGAAGTTGAAGTTTTAACTTGGGATATTTCACGTAAATTACCTTATAATTGTAATAGAATATTTTTTAAAGTATCTAATAACTTTTAGAGTAAATCAGAAAAAACTTTTTCAATTTACATTAAGTCGTTTGATAATATTAAATGGAAGTAATTATGAGCATTTGAAACTGAATATGTTCTTCTTAAAGAGAAAGTTTTAATTTCACGAGAGCAATTGATTTTTCATTAGTCTGTTAAAACATTAAATTAAAAGTCTATTAAAAATTTAAATTATTGAAATTTGATTAAAGATACTTGTCACTATAAATTCTATTTTCTTTAAAGAATAATTCAATGTGATATAATATATGGAAATTTTTGTCGTAAAATAAGAAAATAAAAAGAATTAGTTTCTAGAAATTAGAAAAAAACAACATATTATTTATTTATTTTTCATACTGATATTAATATATCTTTTAGATTAAATTTACTATTATTTTATTTATGAAGCATTAATGATTTATTTTTCCATGTAAAAGAAAACACCGTAACTTAATTTTTTGAAGAAAATTGTTACGAAAATCACCATGAAGTTATTTGAACTTTCATAGCTTTGCTTTGAAAAGTTACTGAGAAGTAAATTACGGTGTTTGAATTTTGCACGGCAGTATTTATAAGTTATTGAAAACATATGCTTTTTTCCTTTCAGAATTTAAATCAACTACAGATACAAACACCGCCTGGGTCCAATAAATCAGGTGGCTTGCATGAGGAATCAAAATTGGATAGCATAAACAAACACAACAATCGAAACGTGAGTGTTCTGAGACCAGAAGAGTTGTCAAAAATGTTCCCCACTCCACCCTCCCTGGAGCACAATCCGGTGGCATCGCCCTGCCAGTTGAGTGACATGCCCCTGGATCAATCGGAACTATCTACCTCTCAAAGGTCCTTCAGGCACCTTCCAGACATTTATCCCAACATGGGATCTCCACCTGAAGAGCCGATTGATGATTGGTCGTACGTCTTCAAGCCGGCTACAATTTGCAAACTCGTTGGCTCCTCGAAATACGCTCCTCTCACCAACTTGCCGAGCCAAGCTCTTTCGCCCATCTCACTGCCATCGCATTGCGTCTACAGACCTTCTTGGCAATGCAATGCAACGTCCAATATTTCCGAGAAAACAACACCACCCACTAGGCCGAGTTCAGTGCAACAATTGCTGTGCCCACCGAGTCCAGCACCGGCGGGCACTCCCTACCGAGGCGGACACAACGTTACCATGTCGGGCAGGCAACCGCCTCCACCACCACCTCCGCCTCCTCCACCTCCGCCGCCACCACCCTACGACCAACCCAGCCCCGCCACTTCCACCACGTCCTCCTATCTCAACAAGAATCCAAACAGCATCGAGGCCGACACTCCTGGACCCATCCGCGTGCCCGAATCAAATTCCCTCGTCGTCAACATTCTCCTTGGCGACACGGCCCTCAACATCTTTCGGGACCACAACTTCGACAGTTGCAGTCTGTGCGTCTGCAATGCCAGTCCCAAGGTGGTGGGCAACATCAAGGGCGCTGACGCTGGCACCTACTTGGCGAGTTCCTGGTCAGCAAACAACAGCTTCTTTCAAGAGGACGATCAAATTCGTTGTAGTTGCGGTTTCAGTGCAGTTGTTAATCGACGACTGTCTCATAAAGCTGGACTCTTCTATGAAGACGAAATGGAAATAACGGGAATTGCCGAGGATCCCGCCGAGAAGAAGAAGGGCTCCCTCGCCCCCTTCTCCTGCAATGGCAGTAAGATACCCGAAGCTCTGGATTCATTGCCGCCCGATATTTTGGATCTGCTGAGAGATCAGTGTTTAATTGTTGAAAGCTCAGCCAGTAGTTTGTATAGGGCGTCAAGAATTTACGCCATGACAAAGAGTTATCCCGCTTGGCTACCCACAGTGAATGTGTTAGAGTTCAATGATGGAAACGAGGTTTCCCTGACGGCATTAGACCAAGGCAAAATGGACGGCACTCACAACGAGCGAATCAATCGTAACAGCGGCGTACATCAGTGGGCTTTCCTGCGCGCGAAGGGGCCGCAGTGCAGTGGGGACATTGTTCGGATGATGAGGGTGCTTCAGCCGCTCTTGCAGGAAGCGGTGCAGAAGAAGTGCACCACTCGCATGTGGGAAGCGCCGTACACTGTTACGGGGCCACTTACCTGGAGGCAGTTCCATCGTCTGGCTGGCAGAGGTACTGACGATCGCTGCGAGCCGCAACCCATCCCGGCTTTGGTCGTCGGCTACGACAGAGATTGGCTTTCACTTTCACCGTACGCTCTCAGTTATTGGGAAAAGCTTCTACTGGAACCATACGCCGGGTCTAGAGATGTAGCGTACGTCATATTAGCGCCTGACAATGAATGTGTTATCAAGAAAGTTAAAACATTCTTTCGTGAACTTTCTACTACTTATGAGGTACAGTATTCTTTTACTCTATTCTTTCTACCGTAAATCCCGTAAAGGTCCGTAAAAGTCAGTTTTTTTAAAAAAAAGGTCCGTAAAGTCCGTAATTTGATTGAGAAAAGACGAAAAGTTCGTAAATTTTACGATATAACTTGGAGAATTTTAGAGAAATTACAAATGATTGCAGAAATTCAATTATTTTCAAAAGTAATAAAATTCTAGTATGTTCAAAATTTTCGAGTTTGAATTTTATAATAATAATATTAAACTGAATATCATGTATCGCGCGTAACATTTGCTAGTCTAAAATAAAACGTCTTATATAAAGAAAGCATTGTTATGGAAATAGATTATTATATAAATTTTCTATCTTGAAATTAACCGTAGTGGTTATGTGAGAAAATCATTTCTTTCAATTTTTCAAAATAAAAAAATGCTTATAAGCAAATTTTGAAAACTTGATCCTCACTTCAAATCGACTAAAAAAACTTCGGTTTGCGTTTCAAAGTCGATCTGAGGCCTGTTTAAAAAATATTTGCAATTTCCTTTCCAATAAACGTTAAATTTAATTTTTATTTTAAATTAAATTGAAAAAAGAGTTATTTAGAAATCAAATGTTTTAAAGAATCTGTCAAAAAATACGAATTCAGAGTAAAAAAGTTACATTAGGAGACGATACTATCTCTTTTGAACCAAAAATTGAAATTTATTTGTTTTCTTATGTAACTATAAAAAATTCCGATGTCTATCTTAATAACGAAAGTGTAAAAAGTTAATAACATTAAAGAAAAACAAGTAATAATAATTAAAGTTGAAATACTAGAATTTTAGGCAAATTAAAAATCAATTTTCCAAAATATTTTGAGAATCGAGCCTAGAGTCACAAACCTTGTTACATACATGCAAGGGTGGTGCTACAGGAACTCGAAGAGTAAACTTGATCATGCTTATGCCCTGGCTTAAATATAATATTTAATTCAGGTACCGAGTGTTGATACATAATGAATACATTCTTAAGATTTTAAAATCGATAGAAGCACGTGTACATAATTTTAAAATAGTTTCCATGAACTTTTAATGAATAAAAATGGAAATTTTGCAGATTTGTCGTTTGGGAAGGCACACTCCTATTTCAAAAGCTTCACGAGATGGTATTCTTCGAGTAGGAAAATCAGTAACTGAAAAATTCTCCAAACAACCTGTCGACGACTGGTTCAAATTATTAGGTGAAAATCAAATAGGAGAATTGTTACGGCTCTACGCTACAGTTTGTAATCATCGTTTAGCTCCATATTTGACTCAAGTCATTCAGGATCGAAGTTTGTTAGACACTGGAGATAATCATTCTAATAAACAGCAGCAACTTCAGTCTCAATCGCAAACTCAACAGCAGCATCAGCAACAACCACAGCAACAGCACGCAACAACTGCGCCAGCAGAAAATATGCCCGTTACTCCTGATGGAACGCTCAGTAAGCCTGAATCTATTGGTGAGTGGAGTCGTTTTCTTTACATTTCTCTTATTTATTTCTTTACATCTCGTGTAGATCAAAATAACACCATTTTCAAAAAATAGTAAAATAAGAAAATTTTATATAAAAAAATTCAATTCTCCTATAAAAGTTTTTGATAAGAATTGATTTGAAAAAGAATTTCAGTTAAAAGTTTAGAAATAATTTAATTTCAAAAAATTTTACATTGAAAGTACATTTTAAAATTTTAATTCCTGATGGACAAAAAAATAACCCCGATTAATAAGTTTCAAGCGAATATGAGCAATTTTGAAAAAAATGTCCACCAACTTGAATTTTTTGAATTTTTCAAATCTGACTCCAAATTCGTAATCAGCGATCCCAAAAGCATAGAAAAAGAAGTGTTGTTAAAAAATATTCACCAAATGTTAATGAAATAAATAGTTCGTTAAAACTAAAAATTTGCAAAATAATTAAATTCAATTATCGTTGAATTCTACTAAGAATTGGTTTAAAAAAGAATTTCAATTAAAATTTTAAAAAATAACTGAATACTAAAAGCGTTATAACAGGAAATTTAAGAAATAATAAATTAAATTTAAAAGGTTTTTAAATTGAAATTTTTTTAACATTTTAATCGCAGTAAAAGTATAACATTTAAGGGTCAAACCATTTTATTTCGCCTAATGTATTTTTGACCTTTATAAAAAATGTCAATACTCAGGGAAAATATTCTTACATGTTCTGGGATGACGAAATGAACAATGATTTGTAAAAAATAATTACATTTCGTATAAAAAAAGATGTTATAAATTGAGAGTACATGAAAAAAGGTTACATTGACAGACATTACAAAATATTTAAAAAAGGAGTAATCACTTTAAGAAATATAAAAAAAGCGATTGATAGGTATTTATTTTCAAAGACTGAATTTGTGTTTTAAACTTGATAAAAGTATCAAATAATTTATAATAAACTGTAAAATATGTTATTTAAGTTTCTGTATGAAATGTCAAATATCCATCATATTTAACAATTTTTTTTGGCAAAGTAATTTAATTTTAGTAAATCAGAATTATTTGAATAATAAGAATTTTAAATACACTTTAATATTATTTAAATACTTTTTTAATTATCAACTGAGAAATATAAAAAAAATTTACCTTAAAAATTAACCATTCTTCATTTTATCGGGATTTTGAATGTTTGTAACTTCGTTGGAGAAAAACCGATTTATGCCAAATTTTTGGAGCATGTAGATTGAAACAATATCTTCCTGCTGCTAAAATTTCGCGATGGGTTTTGCACTAGTCTTCAAAAGAAATTGATTAAAAAAAAGTGTTTATTTTGAAGGTTGCAGACAAGTATTATAGCTGACTTGAAGTTGGTTTGTTTTAAACTAACTTTAAAAAAATCGTTTTATTTTGAATTTGACTTTTATCGCAAGTAGCAAACCAACTTCAAGTTAGTTATAATACTTGTCTGTAACCTTCAAAATAAACACTTTTTTCAATCAATTTCTTTTGAAGACTAGTGCAAAACCCATCGCGAAATTTTAGCAGCAGGAAGATATTGTTTCAATCTACATGCTCCAAAAATTTGGCATAAATCGGTTTTTCTCCAACGAAGTTACAAACATTCAAAATCCCGATAAAATGAAGAATGGTTAATTTTTAAGGTAAATTTTTTTTATATTTCTCAGTTGATAATTAAAAAAGTATTTAAATAATATTAAAGTGTATTTAAAATTCTTATTATTCAAATAATTCTGATTTACTAAAATTAAATTACTTTGCCAAAAAAAATTGTTAAATATGATCGATATTTGACATTTCATACAGAAACTTAAATAACATATTTTACAGTTTATTATAAATTATTTGATACTTTTATCAAGTTTAAAACACAAATTCAGTCTTTGAAAATAAATACCTATCAATCGCTTTTTTTATATTTCTTAAAGTGATTACTCCTTTTTTAAATATTTTGTAATGTCTGTCAATGTAACCTTTTTTCATGTACTCTCAATTTATAACATCTTTTTTTATACGAAATGTAATTATTTTTTACAAATCATTGTTCATTTCGTCATCCCAGAACATGTAAGAATATTTTCCCTGAGTATTGACATTTTTTATAAAGGTCAAAAATACATTAGGCGAAATAAAATGGTTTGACCCTTAAATGTTTATTTAAAAAAGTTATTAATATATTATATAAATAATAATAATAACAATAAATTTAACAAAAATTTTATTGAAGCTATGAATAATTGAATTTAGAAATTTAAAAAAGTAGGTTTTTGAAAAATTGCAATTAAAATTTTTTTGAAGACATTTGAAAATAATTTTAAAAATTAAAACAATTAAAAGTTTTGTCAAATTGCATTGAAATAAATTATCTATTTGAAAGGATTTGATTTCATTACTTTTAAAAATGTTTTGAATTATAATTTTCTTTGTCCTTCCTAAATTAAAGGATATAAATATATAAATTCATAATTTCGAAAGTTATTGAATTTTTCGATTCAATTTATTTTACAATTGAAATTATTCACAAATAAATATATTAAAAATATGTTTTTGTGTATTCAATTATCAAAATTTTTTAGGGTTGTACATAGAAACAATATTTTTCAAAAATTATTTATCAGTATTTTTTAAATCCTAACCTTAATTAATAACGGGAACAATTATATTTGTATTGTGTAAATAATAGAAAAAGTAAAAATTATGTCTGGAAATGAGAGAAAAATGAAATAAAATTTTTATGTCATCTCTGGTACAAATTTTGAATATTAGTATATTAAAGAATAATAATTGTCTCTATTTTCATTTATAAATATGTATATTTTGTTTTTCAAAGAAGGAGAAAATGCACGCAGTGAAACTCCGAATGCAACTCCGAATGCAAATTCAACAATAGGCAACACAACGCCAACTTCTGTAAATACGTCCACTGCTGCTTCTGCAACAATTGGCCCTGATGACGAGCAAATTGAACCTCCATCTATTGTTGTTTACTTAGTTGATCCATTTTCTCTCGGCGGCACCGAAAATGTTGATCGTCGAAGGCTTGCAATTTTAGCTTTACTACGAGCATACTCTGCTGCAGTTCGGAGTATGCCAGAAAACATTAGATCAAATATTAACGTTCAGGTAATCATGCATTCAGGTTAATCATGCATTTTTTAATAATTACAGGTTTCGAAGTGAAGTAATAAACTAAACAAAAGTACAAAACGAGCAATATTTAAAAAAAAAGTCTTCAACATTTTTAAAATTAAAATAATAATTCAAAATTTGCTTCTTAAAAAAAGAAAATTAGTTCTAAGACTTGTTTCGTCTTTTTCAAATTATTGAAAATTACATTATTTTAATATTTAAAAGAAAAATTAGTGTTCGTTTTTCATGTCTTTTTCGGAATTTAGTAATTTTGTAAATTAAATTAATGTTAATTAATTAATAGTTTCTAGACAAAATTAGTAATAAAAAAGTAGCTTTAGCCTCAGAGAAAGTATCAAAAAAGTAAAAAAAAAATTAAATTTCGAATAGTATAATTTTTATTTTTAAAACGGAAAAAATAATCTTCTAGAAATAAACAATACCAGTTCCACTAATTGGAAGAGTTGAATAATAATTCTGACTTTTTGATTTAACAGTTAATATCCTTAGAAAGTGTAATGGAATTGGGCCGAGCTCGTGAAAAACTAAAAATCCAGGAGGAAATGCGAGCCCTAGCTTTAACTGTCTTCTTGCAAGGTCGGCGTCTTCTCAATCATAATTCAACTGTTAAAAGTCTTACTGGTTTCGGCACTGCGGCCGCTGCCGATCTTTTCCTAAAAAGTAAAGATGTAAGTATATTTCCCTCTTATTACAAAATGTTATTGAAATCGTTAGAAATTTAGAATTTTTCTAGTATTGGCTGTCAATAAAGAATAAAAAAATTTTTGAAAGTAATGAATTAAAAACGATTAGCCAGTGAAAAATGGTTTTCAGTCACTTAGTAATTCTATTGCCACTCTACATCAGGAACGAAATAAATCACCCTATCGACTGTACGCACCGGCATATGTTCTCGCACCGCTGAGAGCAAAAAGCGAGGCACCGGAATCTTTTGGAATTGCTGGCCCTGAAGAATGTGCTGTGCTTTATTTGAGCTACTGTTTGAGCGAAGATCAATCATTGTTATTGGCTGTTGCAACGGACGATCGTGGAGAAATATTCGAAAACACCGCCATTAACATTGACGTTCCAAATCGAAAAAGAAGAAAACGTGCTTCCGCAAGACGTATTGGTCTGCAAAAACTGATGGACTTCATTCTTGGTGTTATGTCACAGGGGGTAAGTTATCTTTATCTTCATTTTCAACTTTAAGTATCAAATTATCAACCTTCTCTAATTCTAGGGAGTAAAGTAGACGTTTTTAATTTACCTTATTAACCACGGACTTAAAATGCCTTTTTAGACAATTTTAATTTTATAATAGAGCAAAGCCAAATTTTCATCGAAATTAAAATTTAAAGATTAAATGCTTACTTTGAAAGCAAGCAGTGCCCAAATTTTCAAATGCAAATTATAATCAGAATTATTTAAAAATTAACAACAAACAATATTCAAATTGCATAAAATTACACAAAGAATAAAACTATTCCTAAATGAACATACAATTTTCAATCACAATTTAACATACGTTTAAGAATATTGAAACTAAAACAATATTTTTAACCTTATTGACGACCAGTTTATAATAATATTGAATTTATTTTTGTTTTTCAATTGAATTGCATTATAAGTAAAAATTTATGCCATTTTGTGATTCTAATTTTTATTAAAAACGAGTATGAAAAAAATCCTTTTACAAAAATGTGTAAATGAATTTACTTGATTACACTAAGAAAAATGTAAATAAATAACTTTTACTGTCTTACATTTTTTTTATTTTCAACAAAAATTAATTTCTTGAAAAATTGAAATTTTTTAAAATTTATAAGACTTGATTTTTCAGAATCTATTCGCAGTTTGAAATTAGTTTTTGTTTGCTTCTTTGTCTTCTAACTTTTTAATAATTTTTCTTTTGAAATATTTTGAATTTTAAAATTAAGGCATTAAAAATCACTGAATTATTGTGAAAAATTTATCAAAAAATTTAAAAATATTTAATTAAATTCTCGCGAAAAATTTTATTATTTATGAAAATAATAGAATTCTTTCAAAGAATGTTGTTATTAAAATTTTTAAAAAAAATAATGAAATTTTTTAAATAATTTTTATTGAAAATTTTGAAAGTAATTGAATTTTTTGAAGAATTTATTTAAAATTTTTAATGTAATCGTGTTTATTAATAACTAGCACATGATACGCGCAGAACGCGGTATTCCATTTATTATTATTTTGTAAATTAAAAAAATTTTATATTTTCAAGAATAAACATCAATTTTTAAATCATTACAGATTCAAAATTTAAAGAATTCACTTATTAAGTACATAAATCTAATATTACCTAAATATTCTTGTTTATTATTATTCAAAAATTTTAATAACATTTTTCGCAAGAATTTCATTATTCTCATAAATAATAACATTTTTTAGAACAATTCAATTATTTCCAATACAATTTTAATAAAATTTCTCGGAAGTATACAATTATTTTAAAAAATAATATTAATTAAATCCGATTATTTTCAAGAATTTTAATAAAAATTCAATTATTTTCGCAAATTTCGATGAAATTCTTTTTAAATATATCATTATTTTCAAAATGTTTGATAAAACTCCATCAAAAAATTCAATTATTTTCAAAAATTTAGATAAAATTCTTGGAAACAATTAAATTATTTTTTATGAATTGTAAAATCCACCACAAGAATTCAATTATTTGCATAAGTAAGAAAATTCTTCAAAGGAATTCAATTATTTTCAATACAATTTTAATAAGATTTCTCCAACAGGTTCAATTATCTTTCAAAATTGTATTAAAATTTTTCTACACAATTCAATTAAATTCCTGAGAAGAATTTTATTATTTATAAAAATAATTTAACTCTTGCGAAGAATTTTACAATTTATACAAATAATTGAATTGTTTCAAAGAATTTTATCAAAATTTTAGGAAAATAGTTGAATCCTTTCGTGAAATTTTAATAAAATGTTTTGAAAATAATTGGATTCCTACGAAGAATTTAACTATTTATAAAAATATTTGAATTCTTGCAAAGAATGTTATTATTTATGAAAATAATTGAATTTTGATTTTTTATACTCTAAACAACACCATTGGAAAGATTTGCAAATTAATTTTTGGATTATTTTAGAAGTCCTTTAAAGAAACAGAGGCGTTGTATATATAAATTTGCAATAAAAAAAAATGTTGATTTTTCAAGGTCCAACCGTGGCGATTGGTTGTGGGAAGAATAGGTCGCATAGGACATGGTGAATTAAAAGGTTGGAGTTGGTTGCTTTCGAGGAAATCTCTTCTGAAGGCCTCGAAACATTTAAAGGAAATTTGCGGACAATGCAGTCTTTTATATCCTACCGCAGCTCCATGTGTTCTTAGTGCTTGCTTAGTGTCATTAGAGCCGGATTCAACTCTGAGATTAATGGCCGATCAGTTTACTCCTGACGAACGATTTAGTCAGGCATCGGTTAACTGTCAGTTATCTACTCCGCAAGATGTAACGTGTACTCATATTCTTGTTTTTCCAACTTCAGCTACTACTCAAGTAAGTTAATTTTGTCTTTCAGATTTTTCTAATATGTTTCTAATATTTTTAGTTTAAAACAAAATTGTATTAAATATTTGAATTTTGGTTTCTCCAGTCTTCTCAAACTGCATTCCAAGAGCAACATATTAATGGTCCAGAACTTGGAGATGAAGAGTTATTCTCCGCATTGAATGACGATATGCCAGAAGGGATGGAGGGAATGGGAGACTTTAATGATATATTTAACGTGTGGCCGGAAGCTGGTGCTGGTGGAGGTCCGAGTCCAAGTGGAAGTCCTCATCGTCAGGAAGAGTCGCCACTCGGTGGTGAAGGTGGGGGTTCTGGATTAGGAAATCATGACGGTCCTGGTAGTCCATTTCAGTGCAACACACCAAGAGTAAGTGAAATGTCTATCATTTTTTCAATTATTTTTAAAGAATTTTCTTCAAAAGTCAAGGAATTTTAATCGAATGAAACAACAAATTAAGAAACTATTGTGTTTTGACTTTATCTTATGTTTGCCGTTATAAATAAAATTGTTACTTAAAAACGATATAAAATTTTTAATCAGTTAATAAATAAACTGAAATAAAAATAATAAATGTTTCTGTTGGTATTTGAAAGTTATTTTCTTAATTACACATGCCAATTATCAATGTTTATAGGTCACAGCATCTGAGCAAGCGGAAGAAGTTGGTACACTTTTACAGCAGCCTTTGGCTCTTGGATACTTGGTTTCAACGGCTCCAACTGGTAGTATGCCTTCTTGGTTTTGGGCAGCGTGCCCTCATTTGGAAGGAGTTTGTCCAGTATTTTTGAAAAATGCGCTTCATCTACATAGTCCTGCAATTCAACAGAATAGTGACGATTTGTTACAACAACAAAGTGCTCTAACTGCTCATCCACTTGATTCACAATATACCACCGATGTATTAAGGTTAGTGTCGTATTTTCAAGTGTTTTCATTTTAATTAAAGAAATTAAATTAAATTAAATTAAATGAAGAGAAATAAAATATTTATTGCGCCTTTATTGCTCTTTTCAGATACGTATTAGAAGGGTACAATGCACTTTCTTGGTTAGCAGTGGATGCAAACACGAAGGATAGACTTTCATGTTTGCCTGTTCACGTTCAAGCACTAATGAAACTCTATCACACAGCAGCAGCTCTCGTCTGACCAACAATGTCTTTTGATGTTGCGCAAGATGCGCACTTTTCTCATGCACTTATTATTGTTCCGTCACTTGGGGCTTTGCGAGAGAAGTTTATTTCATACGCCTCATCTTTACCGTCATTTTGACCATAGAGATTATAATAAAAATACTGAACGTTTATTGATAGTCCACATGAGTAATTTATCATTATTGTACTACTGTATCATCGAAAGTGGTTAATAGACTTCGAAATGCAGCAATCAAAGCACAGCTCATTTCTGTAAAACATTTCTTACCCACACAATTAGAATAGGTTAAACAATTTTTTTTTAAATAATTGTTAACGTAAATTACGTTAAAAAAAGCAATTAGTAAATGTCAAAAAAAAACCTTGTAAAATGAATGGGTAGGAACGTGACGAGAAATCGTTTCTCTCAAAATATTGTATGTATGTATGGTACGTATGGATAACTGTGGGTGTGATTTTGAATTCGCATTAGGCTCTCTTACAGTAGATAGATGAATTGAACATCAGATTTTAAGGTGTTTATGTATCCAAATGTTTTTAATTGTATATTAGATTTTGTAAAAAGTTTTTATGATTACTAGTGTTCCAATCAATATGATAATGATCTTACATTACTCGAAATAATCTATAAATGATATAAACTTATAGTAGTTTTCTTTTTTTAATGAATGCAAGCCTCGTACAAGCCCCTGGTGATAAGTATAATTATGATTAATAAGTAATACGCGTGCACAGTATTGGGTCTGCGTTATGTTTCTTAGATCCGTACTGTTACTTTCTCAATGAAGTTGAAGAAATTCTATTAAAATCCAGTAACGTCATATATCCATTATAGTGTAAAATATTGTTTTTAAATAATTTATCAAGTGAATTGTCACTGAGATTAGGTAATTATGTATTAAGCGGACTGAACGGAAGAAAGAGAGGCGATGAGGGCACAAAAAGTCAAGTAGATCAGTAAGAGTTAAAAAAATAAATAGGAAGAAAATCGCGAAAGGAGAGAGCGAGAGAGAGAGAGAAAAGTGCGTCTGCTTGAAAGCCTAGGTGGCCAATTGCGTCAGTTGCATAGTACAAAGTTGACTTGTACATAGGAACCTTTTAAGCCCCATTAGTTAATTTACTCACATTCACCCTCACTCACTCACTCTGTATCTATAGTATTTATTACTTGGGTAGTACTTCATTATTGGGATTATATTACTATTATTATTATATTAATATTACAAAATACAATTTTACGTGTATATATTTACATACCAGATCCTTTCTGAATATCTTACGACACTTCCATCACTTTCAATCCTACCTTTATTCTGATGACTTTACTTGCACAACTTTTTTATACTGTGTTACATGCATATATCGTGTTCACTCCAATTCGAAAATATTTTCATTGTTCCGCGTATTTCATTCACTCGAAACAATCATCTTCATTCGAATTGGGGTCAACGATATTAATTAATTGCGCTCTTTAATTACTTATAATATTGTTGAATACTGTTATATTGCGATGCGAACAGATAAGTAGAGTTATTTTGTAAATAATAATAATAATGCAAATTGCTTGTTAATTTAACTCTTTCAGATTAGAAACATTTTTTCTTCATAGAAACGTCCTTTTTCATTATTAATGCGTTTAATTTCTATTATTTTTAATGAATCCCAAATTTATAAATTTCAGTATAAACTTTTAACTACATTTTCTCAATTTAAAAATTTCTTTCTAATTTTAAAACTTAACTCTTTAAAAAAATTTTTAGTAATAGTAATATTATTAATTATTAGCAAAAATGCAATTTTTTTTAATTTAAATATTTATTCGAAATTTTATTATTATTTAAATAAAATTTCGTTATTAGAACAAACTTTTATTAAATTAATAACAATTTTTAAAAAACTAAATGTTAAACTCTTGATGTTTTTATAACTACGTTTTTTATACTTTTATTATTGTATAATTAGAATTCGAAAAAATTCTACAATATTCTGAGTCTGAAAGAGTTAATAAAGAAAAAGATCTGAAACTATATATAGAACTCACATTTTTTTTAAATTTGATATTTTATGTTTTTATCATTTTTTAAAAATAAAAGTGATATTGTCTTAAAATATTTTTATTCGAAACTAAAATTGAGATTTTTATTCAACAGTTTAGTACATAATATCCCAATGCGTATAATAAAATGTTTTTCAATGAAAAACTAATTTTAAGATTGTCATTAATTTTCAGAGATTTATAAATATGTTCTATTTTTTTCACTTTCACTTATGAGATTGACTTGTTTGTGATAAAAAATAGTATTACAAGAAACCCTGGATTGTAAAATAATATATAAATGACATTTTTGTTCAAAATTAAATTTTTGGTACTATTAGTCGTATTTAAAAGAGAATTATAATTATTAATTACAAAATGAGGAAATTGAAACTTTTTATACAGAATATGATCACTTATGTAAAAATTGATCTTCAATTAAATTTTTATATTATATTGAACGATTTTTCTTGGTGTGACTTGTATATTTTTTTACTTTCCACAGTAGGTAGTTCTTAGCTGGATAAATTTTTTTTACTAAAAACACAATCAATGTCAATCAAATATATATTACATATAACATAAATTGATCGAGCCATATAACAAACACTTAATTAAGAATGTTCCAAAAATATGTTCTCGTACTGGAGATTAAAAAAAATGAATGAAATTTCTCAAATTCTGATCCCTATATCGAATTCTAAAAAATGAATGACTTCAAAACATGTGAATCATATAAAACGCATGTAAATATTAATATGTAATTGTCTCGACAACATTCAATATAATAATTCAATTTATTTCTTTTTGAGTACGTGTCGCTTACAAATCTAATTAAAGAAAGTTATTCCAGTACATGTTCGGTTTTCAAACTCTTATTCCTTTATTCTAGTAGGTAAATATTAATACCCACAATTTTTATTTGTCTATTATTTTGTAGAAAATAAAATTGAGTTTAATATGGGGTCGTCCATATACCACGTGGATAGTTTTCAAAGATTTTTGACCCCCCCCCCTCCCCCTTATGGACACAAAAATACATTGGATCGTGGACATTTTCTAACTTTTTTAAACCACCCCTCCCCCAAAAGTGTCCACGTGATATATGGACGAACCCTATACTACAAACTTGATACGTTCCAATTTATTTTAGTTTTTTAATTAAAATTTAAACATATAAATTAAATAATAATTTTTTAATTAAAAATAAAAATATCCCACAGTGCAATATTTTTTAGCAAGTTTGCATTGAAAAGTTGAACTATTTATAGTGCAACTTTGCAGGAAACTTATATGTTTTATGTATAAAAATTTCATTTTTTATTTTTTTTGACAAAAATCTTATTTCTCTTATAAATCTTCATTAAGATTTATAATTTATATACTCATTGTAATCTTCCATTCATATAAGTTATTGCAACATATACATTTATCAAATACTTTATTGATAGCATTAATTTTTTCATAAATTGTCATTTTCAGATTGTCATTTCTCTTCTATTTTTGACAATTTCTTGTGAGAGCATAAATATGAAGTCGAAATATATTTTAATAAGGTAAGTGACCTAATAGTAGCATTTTTTAGAAAAATTTAAACTTTAAGAATTTATTAAAAATCTATGAAATAAGTTGAATGAAGATATAAAGTTAATTAAAGAAAGGGGATTTATCATTCGGTAATTAATATTAAAGGTGGAAGGTGGTTAAAGGTGGAACACTTGAAATAGAGAGGTTCATTCACTATACGAACATATACTTACACATTAAAATAAAAGTAGTGTGGGTAAGAGGGCTATATTCCCTTTATCCAAATCTTTTTCATCATCTTCGTCTTTCAAGTACTTAAAAAAATAGTCTCAATCTTTTTTGGAAATACGTTCGTGAAAATCGTTATCTTAATTAACGCGATTCCTTCAGATATATTATTGACGTAATAAAGTGATTTAATCCAATTAAATAAATTATGAATTAATAAATATGTGCTTTTTAAGGAAACTTATTTATATTTCATTGATTATTATTGATAAGAAATTATTTAGATAAATATAATTGTTAAATAAATTTAATTGAATTAATTTTTAAATGATTAAGTTTTATATATTTAATTTATGTAAATAATATTAATATTAAATTTATTCTAATATAAAATATTTAAAATTGTTAAAATTAAATGTTAAAAAATGTTATGAAAGATTAAATTCAATATAAAAATTTTATACATATTTTAATAACTAATAAAATAATTAATTTTACTAATGTCTTTCATTGCAGATAATAAAACGTATATTTATCTGCTTCATCTGAGAAGTGTGTATTATCTATAAATTTAAAAAGATTAATTCTAAAAGAAATTATTAAAGAAATACATAAACCAACAGAGAAAAGAAGGTCAGAAGAAACTGACAACTGACGGTATATTGTATTTTAAAATTTATTTATTATTAATTTTTTATTATCCTACAATTTTTTGTTTTAAATAAAATTATATTTATATTATAAAAAAGTTTAATAATAAATAATATATAAATAATTAATATATTAATAAGGGTGTCCAGCGGTCAGGGAATTTTAATCAAAATCAGGAATTTTTTTTTAAATTTCATAAGAAATAGATTTTTTTTATTTTTTAAATTTTCAGCCGAACAGATACTTGAATGAGTGAATCACTTTCGTTTATTAGTTCTCTTTCATTTTTGAAATCATCATCAAAAAGCTTTTCTAATTTGGAAAACTTTGTGAAAATGATTTTAATTTTATCTCATGGGAACGCTGCTTTAGATCGTGGTTTTTCAACAAACAAATAATTAGATTATTTTATCTTTGTTTTTTTCAGATTTTATGTGTGTAATATTTTGTTTACAACAAAAGAAGGTTTATAATGATGATAAATAAAGTGTTTAAGTTCACTACCATAAAATTACGTTAATATTTACCAGCTCAAATAATTTTTTTTTGTTAAAGATTTGTTATAAAAAAGGGAAGGGAAGAGTCAAGGGAAAGTCAGGGAATTTTTTTCTTAGTACTTGCAGGACACCCTGAATTAAATATAAAATAAATGTATATGAGTATTTTATAAGTAAATAAAATTTATTTTTGAATAAATACCAAGAACCGTTTCGAAATTTTAGTTTCGTTTTAGTTCCTGATTTTCAGTTTCCGTCATTTTTAACTGATTTTCAGTTTAATTCCACTGATTCAAATCGCGAGAATAAAGTCACTGATTCTTACTCAAATTTCACTAATCTTAAGTAGGAATTTCACTGATTCTGATTTAGAGAGTAAATTTCAATAAAATTAGGCCTAATTTTTGATGATTTTGTTCGTATTACTTCATGTAATAAATGTTTTTTATAATAAACAAAATATGATCATTTATTTTATATAAATATGTCTATTTTTTATAAATTATGTTTAATTATTTGATTTTTGCTTCCTCATAAAGGAAGCCTTATAGTGATGTCGATTTCCGAATTTTTTAGAACCAATTATTTTTACAAATTTTCAAGTGTAGTATATATAATTCGTCGAGAGGAACAAATGTCCGGATGTATGTGTGTGTGTATGTATGTGTGTGTGTGTGTGTGTGTGTGTGTATGTCACCGATTCTTGTGGACAAATTTTCTCTTACACGTCTTGACGGATTTTGATAAAATTTTGTAGATGTATTACGGTCACGAATACCAAAAATCAGACAAAAGGATTTTCAAAAATATCTAAAAAAAAAATTTTTTTCAACAATTTTTTAATTTTTGAAAAAATTAATTTTTGGATTTTTTGAAATAACTTTTTTCTATATTAAAATTTTTATTAATTCTTGTCAAAATTGCATTCCTGACATAAAAACGAATCGATTCATGTATATAAAGTATATATTTTATCAAAATTTATAGAATTAATAAATATTTTAAATTTTCACAAAAAATTGAAATTTTGTATTTTTTGACATTTTGTCTTAACACTTTAAAATAATTATTCTAAAATAAAAAATTAAACAATTGGTATATATTATATTGAGGAAGCTTAATGATCATGAAATGAACAACTTTTTATTTAATTATGTTTTGAAAATGAATTTTTCATCGTCAAACTCGAAACACTGTTGGCGCGCAATTGTCGTCTAGTATACAAAAAAGAACAAAAGTAGCGCCTAATATTAAATTAAATATTATATTAAATATAATGGAGCGTCTACAGTAAGTGCAAAAATTCTAATCTAAGTACAGTAGATTTCAATAATGCCTTTCTAGTTTGAAAGTGTCGCCAAAAAAAAAAAATTGAAATTTAATGTTTTTTTCACAGTCATTTTATTTGAAATATTAAAAATGAGTTCTGCACCTTAAAGTACATTATAAAAACTACAAAAAGAAAGAATTGTTTCATTTTTTACCCGTTATTCCCGCTTAGTAGAGGGCCCCAAAAATGGCGATCTCAAATTTGTAAGAGTTTGCGGTGCCCCTCATAGAGCCTCTCCTGACTGTCTAAAATAAAAAAAACAAAATTTATTCTTTAGTATACATTAATACTTAGTGGACGTATATGATGAAATTAAAAAAAAGTTAAAAAAACGAAAATGCGGTACTTTTAAAGTCAATTTTTAAGAAATGATGATTTTGATCTTTTGAATTTTTGACTTTAAAAGTACCGCATTTTCGTTTTTTTTTTACTTTTTTTTAATTTCATTATATACGTCCACTAAGTATTAATGTATACTAAAGAATAAATTTTGTTTTTTTGATTGTAGACAGTCAGGAGAGGCTCTATGCGGGGCACCGCAAACTCTTACAAATTTGAGATCGACAATTTTTGGGGCCCTCTACGAATCGGAAATAACGGTTAAAAAACGAAACAATTTTCTCTTATTGTAGTTTTTATAATGTACTTTAAGGTGCAAAAATCGTTTTTAATATTTTAAATAAAATGTCTGTGAAAAAAAACATTACAGTGGGACCTATTTTTTGCCTTCGCAAACGCAAGTACGCCTTAAACCAAACTTAAAATATTTTTGCTTTACAGTCAAATAAATGTAAGTTTAATTCAAACACATTTTTTGGTTCATTTATAAAAATAATATATTAAATTCAAACGTAATTTATGGTTGATTTTAAATTATTTAAAATCAACTTTTAAGTTTAAATCAAACATAAAATTTGTAAACATAGGTATTTTTTGTTTAAACCAAAACAGAAAATATATTTGAATTAAACATAATTATTCAAACAAATATTATTTTTGAATCAAAGCAGTAGATATTTTCTATATATGTGGAGTGGACGTCCACATGAAAAGGGCCCATATTGTCGGTTCTAGTTTTCGAGATAATCGCAATTTAGTGATTTTGGAGCAAAATCTTAATTTTTTTTTTATTTTTTATTATCAATCTACATGTTTTGACAAGTCGAATCATGCGGTTTTCATTAATTTATCGATTATTTAACTGTTTGATTTCATTGGTTCTTTAGAAAAATGAAAAGGGCCCATTTTGTCGGTCATTTGCAAAAGTAATCCGTATTTTAAAAATGGTGGTGTCGAAAAATTTAAAACCTCTTGATTTTTCATCTTTAGGGTGTTCTGGACAGTAAACAATTCTTATCTGAATAACTTCCCACAAGAACCAGAGATATTGATGTTAGAGTCTTTTTTTTCGTAATTGGCGAAATGAAAATTTGGATATTGCGTCAATTTTTTCATAATAGAGACTGTCAAAAATTTTTTAATAAGTTTAATATCTATTCTTTTTTTTCAAATGTCACAATAAAATTTAACCTAATCATTAATCTTGTAAAAAAATGGTTTTTTAATAGAAAAACTGTCCTTTCTAGAAAAGGGCCCATATTGTCGATTTATCGTATTTTCAAAATTAAGGGGAGGGGGTGGTTCTAAAAATTTAAAACCTGTTGGTTTTTTATCTTCAAGGTGCCCTAAACTGGAAACAATTCTTATCTGAATAACTTCCAAGAAGAACCAGAAATACAACAATTAGTTGGTATCGCAATCTTTAATTATGTTTTTCTCGAAATGAGGTTTTTGGAGTTCTAAACTTTGAAATTCCGTAACTCAGCGAATTTTCAACCAAGAAAGTTCTAAGACCACTCAAAATTTTCCAAATTTTGCCAGGAATACGCCCATATATATAACTCCAATAGTGCCAAAATGGGCCCTTTTCATGTGGACGTCCACATATTAGGATTAAGCTTACAAGCTAATTTAAATTAATCAAAATCAATTAAAATTATTTTTTTACTTGAATCGAGTATGTTTTCTCAGTGTAACATTTTTATTTATTATTTAATGTTTTAATCTGGTCTGAAAAACCAAACAGTATTAACAAATTTTTTAGAAAAAAAGAATTTTAAAAAAAAGTGCTCGTTCAAAAATTGGCAACTGCTAGCACTAGTTACAAACGATATTTTTCCGTAATGAAAAAATATGTTACTGTTTCCACAAATCTAATAAAAAAATTTAAGAGTGGATAAAAGGTTTCTAGTATAGGCCTGAATACTTCGCGTCAAAATGTCAAAACTCCGCGCGACGCATATTTTTTTAAACATTATGTATCTTGTTTATTTTTCATCCGATTTAAATAAAAATTTCCAAAAAACTTCTTGACATGTTAATAAACAAATGTCTCACTGGAAGTTTTGTCAACTCGAAAGTTCACCGCATACTTTTTCTCTTCAAAGTTGAGAAAACGTATTTACCGACAGGTCTTTATTTACATTAACAAATAATTTTACAATTAATGTTTTAAAATGTTTTAATCATTTTATCGTCTTCAGTAGACCCTGGTACGTAAGTATATCAATTTTTAATTAATTTCATGCAGATTTGTTTGAGAAAAGTCGATTTATGTTTTGAAATTCAATGAAATTGAAGAATAAAAAAATTCTGTTTTTGTCCATTATTATTAAAAATAAAAGTCCCACAAAAAAATATCAAAGACAAAAAAGTTGCGCATTTTTATGCTCTATACGGTAGTATGTTTTAAAATTAAAAATTCCTACTTTTATTTTTTTCCATTTTTTGACGGCTTGACTGGCTTGAATTTTTCAGTTCAAGCGCAGATCGAGTTATTGGACGCGGGAGCTCAATTTCTTAAAATGTTTTAAAACAATTTTTGAAAGATAATATAGTTTTTCAATTATACAATTGAAATTCGGTAAAATCTTTTAAAATAATTGAAATTTAGTGAAATCTTTTAAAAATAATTGAATTAAACAATATTGGACGCTTTGTACTCAAAGATTGAACGCTCTGCGCTGTAGAGAATATTGGGCTTGAGCGCTTTGCGCTCAAGATATATGATATTATATTCTTTACAGCGCAAAGCGCCCAATAGTTTATTGAGCGCAAAGCGTTCGTTAAATTATACAAAAATTTTTTTAAGAAATTCAATTATTTTCGAAAAATACATAAGAATATTAAAAAAAAACTATTTCTTAAAATTGTTTTATCATAATTTTTTGATTATCTTCGAACAAAATAAATTAAAATTTTCTTTTTCGACGTTTTAGAATTTCGGAGAAGTCATGTTCATATTTATAATTAAAATTTTTATAAAATTTGATAATTTTTTTTATATTTTTCGTAGATTTTACCAAATTTCAATTGTTTAGAAAATTTTTCAATTGTATAATTGAAAAACTATATCATCTTTCAAAAATTATTATAAAACATTTAAAAAATATTCATTTTAAGAAATTCTTTATTGCAATTTATTGAAAATATTATAAACATTTACAGTTACAATTGTTATAAAAGATTGAATTTTTGTATTTAAATAATTGAATTCCCGAAGAACTTTAGGAAAATTATTAAAAATAATTGATTTAGAGATAAAGTTTCGTCTGTCTGTCTGTAGAAAATTTTGTCTCCACAATAACTTGAGTAAATTTTTATGAATCGACTTGCAATTTGGTGGACTTCTTTAGTCCATCAAAATGAAGACTGAGTTCGTTGAACAGCTCATTTTGTCAAAAATCAACAAAAATTTTCAAAATTTTGTATTTTTGACAATTTTCAAAAAAATATTTTTTTCTAATTGTTTCCTTAAATTTTGTGTAATAACAAACAACTCGTGGGCTACGCTACGCTTGACAGTTTGATTTTTTTACAATTGACTGTTCGATTCTGCCTATATCCTACAATTTTTCGTTATTCAACACTCACATCGGTTAAAAATTATAGGAGCGTAGCGTAGCCCACGAGCAACTTGCAAGCGAAAAGTTTTAAACTCCTTAAACTCAATCGACCCATCTTGGGACTTTTAGGAAAATTTTTCTGTATATTATCACTATCAGGTATAAATAAATAATAAAAAAAATTAAAAGGCCGTAGCAGTATAAGCATGTAAAAATGGCCCCCTCTTGGATTGGGTCCATATTTAGGGAATAATTTTGACCTATTATGAGACTTATTTTCACCAAGTTTCAACTCGAAAAAAAATTTTGTTTTTGAGTTATACAATTTTTTTGAAAAATTCAAAAAAATTCAAAAATTTTTTTTCCCTCCGAAATGGTTGAACCGATTTTCATGAAAAAAATTTTTTTGTACAATACAATATGAAAAGTTAATAAAAAAAAATTTTTCGACCAAATTCTAACAAAGAAAGTCAGTAAAAAGTCAGTGAAAAAAAATTTTTTTAAAATTTTTTTTTAAAAAACATTTTTTTTATTGAAATTTTTTTTGCACAACCGCCATTTTTTTTCTATAAAATAATAGTCATTTCAAGAGTAACATATATTTTTGCAAGATGATTGAAAGGGTACTTCATACTTTAAAAAATAAAAAACCGATTTTTGGCCCCTAAATAGTGCAGTTTTCTATATAAACGAGGGGTCAACATTTTTTAAAATTACATTAAAAATTAATTAAATTAAATTTCTAAAAAAGTTAATAATATATGCCTGTTTATTGTAAATATTGATTTTTTAGTCAACTTTTCAAAAAAATTTACAAAAAAAAAAATTATTTTTGAAGTTTTTTCAACTTTGGCATATTTTTTAATAATTGTAGAAAAAATTTGAAATTTACATAGGTTTAAGTTTTATCTTTAACTTAAGACCATAAGAGTTTAAAAATCTTAATCGGTTCGTGAGATCCCAATATACATACATATATAGAAAATATCTACTGCTTTGATTCAAAAATAATATTTGTTTGAATAATTGTGTTTAATTCAAATATATTTTCTGTTTTGGTTTAAACAAAGAATATGTTTAAAAATGTTATGTTTGATCCAAACTTAAATGTTGATTAGAAATAATTTAAAATCAACCTCAAATTTTGTTTGAATTGAATATATTATTTCTATAAATGAACCAAAAAATATGTTTGAATTAAACTGAAATTTATTTGACTGTATAGCAAAAATATTTTAAGTTTGATTTAAACAAAATTTTTTTGAATCAAATAAGTCGTTTTCTCAGTGATTGACATGCTTTTGGGCCGTGCGCGTGCAGCCGTACCGGTAATTCCCGACGGTAGTGTACGTCCATTTACTTTTTTAATAAACCTTGTACATACTAAAAAATCAATATTTACAATAAACAGGCATATATTATTAACTTTTTTAGAAATTTAATTTAATTAATTTTTAATGTAATTTTAAAAAATGTTGACCCCTCGTTTATATAGAAAACTGCACTATTTAGGGGCCAAAAATCGGTTTTTTATTTTTTAAAGTATGAAGTACCCTTTCAATCATCTTGCAAAAATATATGTTACTCTTGAAATGACTATTATTTTATAGAAAAAAAATGGCGGTTGTGCAAAAAAAATTTCAATAAAAAAAATGTTTTTTAAAAAAAAATTTAAAAAAAATTTTTTTTCACTGACTTTTTACTGACTTTCTTTGTTAGAATTTGGTCGAAAAATTTTTTTTTATTAACTTTTCATATTGTATTGTACAAACAAATTTTTTTCATGAAAATCGGTTCAACCATTTCGGAGGGAAAAAAAATTTTTGAATTTTTTTGAATTTTTCAAAAAAATTGTATAACTCAAAAACAAAATTTTTTTTCGAGTTGAAACTTGGTGAAAATAAGTCTCATAATAGGTCAAAATTATTCCCTAAATATGGACCCAATCCAAGAGGGGGCCATTTTTACATGCTTATACTGCTACGGCCTTTATCACGTCCAAATTTAAAAAAAATTAATTTGCAGGGGCGAATCCAGCATTTATAATAAAGCGTTGTCAACTTATATAAATATTTCAGAATAGGGTGTGGTCAGCTAATATATACCTATAAATATAAAACAACGTTAAATTAACTTGGAAAGGGGTGGTCATGACCTGCAAACCACCCCTTGGATCCGCGCCTGTTAATTTGTTTATAAAAAAATTATTTTTTTTAATTAAAAGTTTGAAAAAAGTTTTTTTTTTAAATTACTTAAAAGTTGAAGAAAAACCAAAATTTTCTTTCTTTGAGAACTTTTTTCTAAACTCAATACTTTCAAAATTATATGCTACTCAAAATAGGTCTACTTTTAAAAATCCTAAATTTTGAAAATTCATAACTCGAAAATTTGGGCAATTATACAAAAATAAAAAAATATTTATTTAATATTTTTCTATAAAGAACGAAAAAAAATATGTTTAACCGATTTTAAAATGTCATAGAAAAGTTTCACGTGGAATTGCCCATTTGTAGTGTAACTTTGTCTCTAAACACATAAAAATTAATTTTTTAAAAATTTTTATGTTGAATGTCACAAAGTTACAGGCCTCAATTTGACATTTTGAAGTGAATTTTCTTAAAGAAATTTTTTTCGAAATTGGCTTATTTTTAGTGACTTAATCAAAGTCAATTAGTTTTACAACTTAAATTGAAAATAAAATTAATGTCAATATTCCCTCGTTTGTAGAACTACCCATATGTATTGTGAAAGAAGTAAAACAAAAAGTAGTTTATTGTTAATTTATCGGATTATTGTTTTAATAGAATTACAACGAATTGAACGGTATTGAATATCTCATATTTTATCTACAAAATTTTTTAATATTTATAAACTTTTTATGGATTAGCTTTTCTCCACAAAAATCGGAAGGATTCAAAAGAAGCTATTACTACTATAGCAACAGTGATGCCAAAAAGAATTTTGTCCGGTGTTCCTTTAGCCAAGTATACGGGAGCTTCCAAATCAGCCTGAAAATTCAAATGAAAAATATTAAACGACGAAAGTAAGCGCATCTAATTCTTAGAATATCGAGTAAATATTTATTTGTGTGAAATTTATTTATTACACGTGATTATTTTTAATAGGGATAACTTATGCTTGAATTTAATTGTTTAATTTACTACCTATAGATAGGGGAAGATAATATAATGTACAATCACCTGTAACTTCTTCATAAATGCATGATTTTTTGGATTAAGACGAGCGTAATCAGGGTTATTGGCAACACTAGAACCACCAGCAGAAGAGGGTGCAGCAGATTTAGCAGCTTGTGTTTTAACTGTGTCGAACCTAATTGGTGGTACTTCAGCAGTATCCAATGGAACTGGTTTCTAAAATTTTTAATCACAAGTAGTAAAAAAATTTTTGTTTAACACCTATAAAGAGGAATTACTCTAAGCATACATCATTTTTTAAAGCCGATGCTAACTTATCCCCACTCTATCGCCAAAGCACGTAACTCCCATACTCCCCACCAGACGTCCAGAATGACGATTTTTGACGGTAACGATCGTTAGCATCAGCAGAGAGTTAATATCAACAAAATATCGAAAAAATTTTCTTTCAAAATTAGTATAATATATAGTCCATGGGCCCACGCCTAAAATTGTTATTAATTACCATCAGGTCGAAACATCGTGTATCTGTTATTCAGATGGAGTCGGACAAATCTGCATTACAGCTAAGGCTGTGGTTACACCTCTGCAGGCAGCCTGCCTGCCTGCAGGTTGTCATGGTAACGTACAAGAGTAAGAGAGTCAGTGACTTCAAACTTCTCCCTTACTCTCGTTGCTCCTGCCTGCGCAGGCAGGCAGCCTGCAGAGGTGTAACCGCAGCTTAAAGGTGATAGTACCCAGTAAAAAAAATTCGATACACGGACCGCGGAGTTCGTATACGAGCTCGGTAGCTCGTATGAGAAATATGAGAAATCTCTCATACGAGCCTTTTCCGTAATGAGAAGTGTATAGATGCTTGTATACGAGGTGCCTTTTAAAGCATTTTTATTAATGTAACACTATTTTAAAGTAAATGTAGATAATAGAAATAAATTTTCAAAGTAAAACAAAGCTAAATTCATAAGGGAAATGAAGTTTTAAGAAAAAAAGGATAATTTTGTTCAAAAAATTTATTCACACTGAAAAAAGGTTAGAATTTGATAACTCCTTGTTTCTCTTACTTACCGACATTAGATATTTCTCGGATGCAGTAAGCACGATTTTGTATTAAATTTAATTATTTTATATAAGAACATTTATATAATAAATAAATAATAATATATTATTAATTAGTAATGAAGAAAAACTTATTAATTCTACCGCTAATACAAAATCGTGCTTACTGCATCCGAGAAATATCTAATGTCGGTAAGTAAGAGTAACAAGGAATTATCAAATTCTAACCTTTTTTCAGTGTGAATAAATTTTTTGAACAAAATTATCCTTTTTTTCTTAAAACTTCATTTCCCTTATGAATTTAGCTTTGGCGACTCGGACACGCTCAATATGTCAAAATGACGAAAATTAGTAAATTTCAATTCTGTAAAAATCAGCTACTTGGTTGTAAATTACAAATTTTCGTAATTTTGACATATTGAGCGTGTTCGAGGCGCCAAATGACCCAACATTTTTGTCCGACAGAATGTTTTTCTATTTAAGGCCTAAGCACAATAGGTTCGCGAAAGTCGTTCGCGAACGCAAAGCATGAGTTAGAAAAGGACAGAGATATATTTGTGTCCTTGTCTATCTCATGCGTCTCGTTCGCGAACGACTTTCGCGAACCTATTGTGCGTTGGACCACCCCAGTCCGACTCCTATGTATTTTGAAGGAAAAATATGTCAGCTTAGTGGTTTGCGTTTTCATGTGCCAAAAAGTAACACGTGATGGCGCTGTTCTCAACACTCGCTCAAAATTCACTAAAGCAATAGAAAAATATCATAGAAACGAATAAATTATTTGTTTTTATAATGAAATCTTGTTGTTAGTGATGTTAAAAATACACGATAAGAAATAATATTGTATTTTTAACTCATAAAAGATGATAGAACAATTGAATAATTAGTATGAAAATACATAAATGTGTTGTACAATAAACTGATGACTTTCGTTTAAATCGTTTAAATTATCAGATAAACTGATTTATAATAAAAGTTAAAGGAAAGTCATAGATAAATAGTATATTTAAAATAAAGAAAACAAATTTAGATAATATAAATAGCATTAACCCTCCGTCACACACATGAGAAAATATTCCGACCTTACACACGTTCAGAGGGAATCGCTCACCACATTGTAAAATAAGCAACATTACAACATAAACAAAGGAATCAACAAAAATTTAGTTTTAACACAAACTTACAAATATGTAGTAAATTATTCTAAATTATAAAATTAATCAAATTAATTTTCGGTCTCAAAAATAAAAATTAATTACACGAATGCACATCTTCAAAGAAATTCCACTCGACATGTAAAAATAATGTAACATTAACAAATAAGCAAAAAAATCATTAAACAATTTATTTTAATTATATTTATAATATAATTTTGTCATCAACCAACAGTGGAACAAAAAATGTTTTTAGAACTTGATTTTTTATTTAACATAACCTCACTTTTTCGAGTTTCTTCTGGCTTTGAAGCTTCATAATTAAATATTAATTATGTTTAAACTAAATGTTTTTTTAGAAATGTGTTGAGGAGTAAATTGTCGAAAGGTATAGAAACTGATTTTATTTTGCAATGAGGAAAACAAAAGTTATTTAAAAAATACTGAAACCGTAGAGGGAATCCCTCCCTAGGTGTGTGACGGAGGGTTAACTTTAATCCATTTTTTTATTTATTATTTGAGATGAAATTTTACTCAAGACAAAAACAAACATGAACGTATACAATGAATAAAAAATATAATATTAAAGGGTCAAAATAAGTGAAACCGGCCACTTGAAAAATTTTTATCTCCAATTTTCAAGTTATCTATGATTTTTAGTAGATATATGAGTACACTTTTTCCCCCTAAAATATTTTTCAAAAAAAATTTTTATTTTTGAAGTAATCAGGTATTGAAGTTTTAGGTCATTTTATTTTCATTTTATTATTACTTTGAAACAAATAAAGATAATTAAGTAATTTTTTTTTAAATTAAAGCTTAAAGTCTATACTTTAAAGATGAAATAAAGCGATTGCTAAAAAATGAAAATTTATAATTGTTATTAACAATTCTTTTAAACAATTGCAAATTGAAGAATGTTCTCAATGTTTTTGAAAGATTAAATTACGATATATTGATGCGCAAAACTATAAGGATTCATTTAAAAAAAAGAAAAATGAGTAACCTCCAAAATTATAGAAATTGTGTAGATTTTTCTGCCAAAATGCAGGCCAAAATCGATTTTTAATCTTAAAAATCCGCTTGAAAGCGTGAAGTTTCTAACAAAACAAAAGAAGATCTTATTTATTCGTTTGCAATTTTATCTTTTTCCAGGAACTTGAGTCAATTTTTGCTTGCATTTTGTCAGCAAAATTTACATAATTTCTATAATATTGGAAGTTACTCATTTTTCTTTTTTTTAAATGAATCCTTATAGTTTTGCGCATCAATATATGGTAATTTAATCTTTCAAAAACATTGAGAACATTCTTCAATTTGCAATTGTTTAAAAGAATTGTTAATAACAATTATAAATTTTCATTTTTTAGCAATCGCTTTATTTCATCTTTAAAGTATAGACTTTAAGCTTTAATTTAAAAAAAAAATTACTTAATTATCTTTATTTGTTTCAAAGTAATAATAAAATGAAAATAAAATGACCTAAAACTTCAATACCTAATTACTTCAAAAATAAAATTTTTTTTTGAAAAATATTTTAGGGGGAAAAAGTGTACTCATATATCTACTAAAAATCATAGATAACTTGAATATTGGAGATAAAAATTTTTCAAGTGGCCGGTTTCACTTATTTTGACCCTAAATAAAAATTTAAAAGTTTTAAACTTTTTTAAAAATTTTTAAACTAAGGCAAGCTTTGCCGGCTACTTATTAAAAACATTTTCACTTTTTAAACAATATGCTCTTTTTACAACATTAAAATAGTTTTTAATGTTAATACTTTTTTTACTTTCACATTTTTTTATAAAATTTAGTTGAGATTTCTAACCGATTTCAACACAACAAATACAATAATGAATGAGGTAACGAATATTGCTGACGAGTAGTGAGTACTGCGCCATCTCGAGGAACTTTTTTGCACATTAAAGTGCAAACCACTAAGCTGACTACTTTCTGGGAAAGACGGACAGGGGTGGTTGGACTTTACATACACGGAGAGAAAAAAAAGAGAGCCGTTTGATTTGGCAAGAGAGCGCTGTTTTCCCTTTATAAAGCACAGCAGTAGCGCCGCAAACGTCGAACGGTTATACTTTTTGAGGAGTATCGGTCTTACTTTTACTTTTTTTTCTCTCCGTGTATGAAAATAACTTTCTATAAAAATAAAAACTGACATGTAGGTCATAAATTTTTTTATTGCAAGAAATTCATGTGTTTGTGGTAGTATAAAACAAAAACGCCCCACTATCACGACTAGCTGTAATGCAGATTTGTTCCGGTCTCGGGCGCCCTCGACCTCCACTCGTGTCACAAAAATCACCGTAAACAAATGGCTGCCTTTATACCCTTGTTGCTTAATATACTATTTCCTATACTGTATCGAACACTGATCTCTATATATAACTGGATGGGCGACTGTATCTAAAACTGCAAAATATTAGAAGACCGGAAACACCACATTTTAGATGCCCACTTTTACACAAATAGCGGAAATTTTTAAATATAAAAGTGAGATTGATATACGTTTTGCTGTATAGAAAAATACTTAACTGATTAGCAAATTTTTTAATTTTAATAATTAATTAACCGTTAATTATTTTTTTAATTAAATAATTTATTATTCACTTATTTTATTTTAAAAACTGATTAATTAATATACACGGAAAAAAAAAGTTCCCAGATATTTCAGGAATTATTTCCTAACTCTTGGATACGTGGTAACAGCTCTGAACTAGCGACGAACATTCAATGGTAATCAATGAATGTTTGAAAGAAATTCGGGAACTGTATTAGAAAAAGCTGTAAATAGTCCAATAGTCTTTTTTTCATTACTTTCTCATGTAAAGTTCATGGCACTGGCCGCAACTGTTTCTAAAATTTTCGGGAACTCGTCAAGGAATCTTGGTGCGCACCAGTCTCAACAAGTCTCACAGTCAGTAAGACTTGAGTGCCTTATATATTTATTTTATGCTGAGGTATTTAACGTTCCTGTTTAGCTCAGATGGATAAGACGCCGGACTTCTATTCCTCGGGTACGCGAGTTCTGTTCCAGCCGCCGTCGATTTTTCTCTCATATGGTTTTTTCTATTTCAGAAACTTAATAAAAAATAAAAATTGTATGTGACCTTCAAGGATAAATGTGTGTGTGTGTGCGGACGTGTCAAGGAGGCAACCTTTAGTTCTCTGTGAACTACCCGCCGTATCCAAGAGTTAAGAACGAAGTTCCCGAATAATCCTCGAACTTTTTTTTTCCGTGTAGTAACAGAACTTTTAGTATTCAAACATTATATAAACTCAAATATTATTGAAATAATATTTTTATTTTGCTTCCTCATAAAGGAAGCCTTATAGTGATGTCGATTTCCGAATTTTTTAGAACCAATTATTTTTACAAATTTTCAAGTGTAGTATATATAATTCGTCGAGAGGAACAAATGTCCGGATGTATGTGTGTATGTATGTGTGTGTGTGTGTATGTCACCGATTCTTGTGGACAAATTTTCTCTTACACGTCTTGATGGATTTTGATAAAATTTTGTAGGTGTATTACGGTCATGAATACCAAAAATCAGACAGAAGGATTTTCAAAAATATCTAAAAAAAAAAATTTTTTCAACAATTTTTTAATTTTTGAAAAAATTAATTTTTGGATTTTTTGAAATAACTTTTTTCTATATTAAAATTTTTATTAATTGTTGTCAAAATTGCATTCCTGACATAAAAACGAATCGATTTATGTATATAAAGTATATATTTTATCAAAATTTATAGAATTAATAAATATTTTAATTTTTCACAAAAAATTGAAATTTTGTATTTTTTGACATTTTATCTTAACACTTTAAAATAATTATTCTAAAATAAAAAATTAAACAATTGGTATATATTATATTGAGGAAGCTTAATGATCATGAAATGAACAACTTGTTTAAATAATAATTGATTAAGAACAATATTTTTTTAATTTGGTAAGGAAACTAAAATTATTCAGCATTACACTATTATGTGTTTAACAATACGCAAAAGTGTGTAAAATATTCTACGCAAAAAGGAAACAAAATATTACCTAAAAATATACACTTCAATAATATGTATTTACTGTTTAAATATGTACTTTCATGTGAAAAGAAACACCCTTTGCTTCTTTTTTTCCACAATATAAACAAATTAACACCTTGTCTGTGTTTTATATCACAAAAGTTAAATTAAAATTATTAAAGCACTTGAGATGTCAAAACATTGGAAACAAACACACACACACACACACTATATCAAAAGCACACTCACACGGCAACTCACACAATCAAAGTCGCTCTACGCTGTTACACCGGCATCTAAAGCGTGGCGTAGAGGGTTTCAATTATTTTCACACCGGAAGCCACTTTTCTACAGCAATCGCCCATCCAGTTAATATGGGCAGTGTCCGAGATAGTCCCGTGAGGGGAAGCAGCTTATCCCCACCATGCGGCACACCAAGTCGAAACTGAGTCCCGAGCAACCCTCGCAGCGGGGGCGCTTGGTCCCTCAAACCCTCATTAAGGAAAACTGTTAATGACTTTTCTATAAAAATATAAATTTGTTAAATAGTAACATTTTTAATTTTTCATTGACATATTTAAATTCCTTACTTTCTCACGATTTCATACATATGTTGTTTACCAAAAAAAAGTTAAAATTAAAAAATTAAGTTAAATGGTATATGCTTCAAATAATGCAATTATTGGGTCAAATAGCATTAAATTGATTTAGATAAAACCTAAGTGATACAGTAAATATTTATTTGATAATAGGTAAGGTTTTTGGTAGAGTTAACTTCATTCTATGTATCTGAAAAAAATAACAAATTTTTTTAATTTTAACTTTTTTTTTATAAACAACATATGTATGAAATCGTGAGAAAGTAAGGAATTTAAATATGTCAATGAAAAATTAAAAATGTTACTATTTAACAAATTTATATTTTTATAGAAAAGTCATTAACAGTTTTCCTTAATGAGGGTTTGAGGGACCAAGCGCCCCCGCTGCGAGGGTTGCTCGGGACTCAGTTTCGACTTGGTGTGCCGCATGGTGGGGGAAGGCTACTTCCCCTCACGGGACTAACTTGGACATCGCCCATATAGAGATCAGTGGTATCGATAAAATCAGATACGTAATTTTCGAGTTATGAATTTTCGAAATTTTGGACCTGTAATTGTAGACCTATATTCAGTAGCTTATAAGTCCGAAAATATTGAGTTTAGGAAAAAATTGTCAAAGAATGAAAGTTTTAATTTATTTTCGACTTTTAAAAAATGTTAACAAAAAATTTTTTTAAAATTTTTTTTTATAAACAAATTAATTTTTTTTAATTTTGGGTCATATTTTTTTTTATTTTTTTAAATTTATTTAATATACCTTATAATATAGAGGAGATTTTCCAAAAAGTCCCGAAATGGGCCTGATGTGTTAAATGAGTTTTAAAACATTTTCAAAAATCACTTGCAAGCATCACAGTGGGATTTTTTTAGAATTAACTTTTTAAAACTGTCTAGGGGTCGTCCATATACCACGTGGACACTTTTGGGGGGAGGGGGGGTTAAAAAAAGTTTGAAAATGTCCACGATCCCATGTATTTTTGTGTCCACAAGGAGGGAGGGGGGGTCAAAAATCTTTGAAAAACTGTCCACGTGGTATATGGACGGCCCCCTACACGGAAAAAATTTTGGTGCACCGTTTGTACGTTAAGGTACATCCGTTGTGTTAGTAGCCGATTCAAATTTTATCCCTTAAACCGAGACATATTTCGTCCCAGTTTCGGTGCGTCAGTCGTATTAATGCTGCGCAAGCGTTGAACTTTGAATGGAGTCTAACATTTGTCTCCAAATCTGGGACCAGTGCTATATTGTACATGCGCTGTCGCGTATATGATTTTGTTGAAAAAATGGCATTATTATTATCTTATAAAGATAATAATTACAGTGTAGGCATTTAAAACATATGAAGACAAAAAAAAATATTTTTACTATTTTTTTAAACAACTACTTTGTTTTATTTTAACCTTATTTTTTAAACATTTCAAAAATTTTATTTTTATACTAATTCTTATTTAACAAAATAATTTTTTTTTTGAAATTTAAAAAATTTTTCAGAAATAATTTACAATTTTAATAACAATAATTTAAATAAAATTATATATACACTCCAAAAAGAAGTATCTTAATTAAGATGTTTTGGTAGTAATTTCTAAGATGTTATGGTAGTCACTTTTTAGTCATTTAAAATATCTTAATTTAAGATGTTAAAAGCATCTTCATACACATTTTCAGCATATTTTTTGGGAAAAAAGTTTTGAGGTTAACTATGGGCTTATATGTAAAACATTTTATGCATCTTAGGTTTTAGTAACTTAAATATTTTTCGCATCTTACAATTCACAAGTAACCTATAGCTAAACATCTTATTGAGACAGAAACATCTTAATTTAAGATACTTTAAAAAACTTACAGGAAGTATCTTACTTTTTTAAGATAGAAGAAATAAGACGTATAAAGCATCTTAAAAATCAGTAAGATACTTTAGAAAACATCTTATTTTAAAATGTAAGATACCATTTTTCCATCTTACATCTTATTTTAAGATATCAAATAAGATACTTATTTTTGCAGTGTAATTTAATAATAATATAATACTAAAAATTTTCATAATAATAATTTTATAAAGTTATTTATATATATTTTCGTCTTTTGGATTAATTTAAATAATAATTTGAATTTATAATATTAATTAATCAATTATAAAATTAATATACACGGTTATTTTAAATCCTTAAAAGAATTTCTTCACAAAATTAAATAACTGAGATTCAAAATTGTAGTTATTTTCTTGATTCACTGCATTTGTCTCTGTTAACGTTCAAGTGTTGTCTTCAACATTGGGGACAATATACGTTCCTGTTTTCGGCGCATATGACGCATGGAATCCGGGATATCATTTACATCTGAACGTTAGTACAACAGGTGTACTATAGGCAGCGCAACCGGTGGACCGAAATTTTTTCCGTGTACAGCGTATAATTTTTAATATATTTGAGTGTTCTTTGTTTTAAATTACTAGCGCCTCGTCGACCGCTTCGCGGTCGACTTCGTTGCTGCTTTATTCTTCATTCAATTTTATATTTTTAATTTTTTAATTATTATTTTTTTATTTCTTGTTTTTTTATTATTTGATATCCATCGTTTTTCCATTAGAAAATTTTTTTTTCTATTATGTAAAATGAAATAGTAGTAATTATAAATCAATTTATTTATATTTTTGTTACATTATATTAATCTTTTCTTATTAAAAAGTTAATTGTTTATTTATATTTTTATATGTTGTAAATTAAAATGCACCTACACGGAAAAAATTAATTCTGTAAGAATTCCTGAATTTGTTCCATAATTGAGGATTTGTGCAAAGTTCCAGAAATTTTTAGAAATTCGATGTAAGTATATCTGAATCGTTCCGAACTAATTACGAAACGGTTTTTGTGAGACTTTCAAAATCAGCATTGTAAATAAATTCCTGTAGAAATACAGGACTGGTCTATAATATTATCGAAATTTTGTCGTAGAAATTATATTTCTTCTAAAATAGTATTTACAAGCGTCTAATCAAGGAGAACTCCAGTTTAAATTTCATAATAATTCCCGAACTTCATCGAAATAAAAGATGTGCCGACCCCGTTTCTCACAAGCGCTGAATAAAAGTAAAGTCTAGTATATATAAGAGACTTAAGTCTCTTATACGGAGAAAAATGAAAATTCAGATTTCGGACTGAATATAAAACAATTTGAATGATTTGTATTATCATAGGAAGAAATATTAAATTTTGGTTCTCTATCCTAAAAAGTTTAGTAACGATTTTCAATGAAGATCAATGCTAAATATCTTAATAAACGCCAATAATCTTCTTTCAACAAGTGCAATCAGATTCCGTAATTAATTCAAAGGTGAAAAGAATTAGGTACAATTATTATTATTTGCATTTATTTTAATTCAGCTACTCAATTGTTACAAACTTTGTATCAACGTTCACTTAAACGGGGACTGTTCTGTGCGAGAGTCCTTAGATTCATTCCCAAACAGTTTTTAGGAATGCGAAACTCTGCGGCGCGCCTGCGCCCGCGTTTGTTCAGTTTCTTCGTTTTTGATATACACGGAAGTCTCGGTGTAGTTCGTAGTGTATTAATTGTTTCAATTAATAAAAATTTTAGTTTTAAATATAATAGTGAGTGCAGTTTTGTAATAAAGTTCTAGTGCTACAAATGAATGTAGAAGAATATCTATGTGAAATGTTTGATCTCATTTTGAGGTTAGGTGTGTGTTTATTTTGTTTTTAGCCGGTTATGCAATGCCTAATTGTTATTATATTTTATTGTAATGTTTAATTTAGGCAACTAAATTTAAAGTCTAAAATGAAATAATATTTAAAAAAATAGAGAATACCTTGAATTTTAAAAATCTTCGCATTGGGGTCATTTCGCAGGAGAGTTAAGGTTCATGTCTCAGATTTTTTTTATATTTTGCTTATTAATAGTATTTTGGGTCCTAAACAACTATACCAAATTTTAATTAAATATTTTTATTATTTTTCAAGATATTTGCATTGCAAATTTCTTGACATGTTTTTTTCATTTTATTATAACTCACTTATTTTTAAAAATTTATTAAATTTGTTAAGAACCTTTTTTACGTAAAAACCATTGAAGTTTAATAAAAAAATTGAAAATTAAAAAATATCAATTCCCAATGGGAAATGCCAGTGTAGTGCCGATGTTCACCACTGGCTTAGTACTCAGACGATTGTTCGGCGTAGTCTAGCCGAGCCTCGACAATTAGTGCTGGCGCAGTACAGAATTTTTGTTTCGCCAAAGCTAGGACAAGCCACGGCGGCAAGTGCTGGCTGAGTATAGAAAAATTGTTCACAACGCTCTTTGCCAACATTGCTTTTTTGACATAAACTTGAAAAAAATTATAAAAAAAGTTTATGAATGTTTATAAATATAAATTTATTCAAAAAATTAATATTTTACTTTTTGGTTGTTCATTTTTTATTCTTATTAAATTTAATAATAACAATTTAACACAATTGTCTAATATTGTAAATAATAAATTATTTAAACAAATTAAAATTATAAACAAAATTTAAACTTTAATCTCAATAATAATTTGGTTCCTATTAAAATACTATTATACTTCTTACTATGAATAAAAAGTTATTAAAAAATTACCACGTAATTTAAGAATTACGTAAAATGTTAAATGCAATAAGTAAAGTAATTTAATTATTAAAAATTTAGTTCAATTTATTTTATTTCAATTTATTATTTCTAACGTATCCCTATTTTTTTCTCATCTTTGACTCAATAATTGTATGTCTGTGTCTGAATGATACTGAGATATTAATACTTTACTGTACACATGTGTCGTTAGCATAGTGGTTAGAGCGTTAGTCTGTTAGTCCGTAGGTCGTCGGTTCGATTCCCCTCGTCAGCAATTTTGTTTATTTTCATAGGTTTGCGATATTTCTAGATTCCAATCGTTAGGTACTAAAATATGAAAATCTAATGCACACTTACTGTAATTGTTTATTATTTAATTTTTAAATGTTATAAACAATTTTTTTCTACTTCATTTACTATGTCCATTGTTAGTCTCCATCTTTAATACAATTTCTTTAAGAAGAGAAATATTTCATGAATAATAACTATTTATTAATATTATTTACCATTTTGTTGTTAAATTATTTATAATTATGAATTTACGACTAATTAATAACAATACGGCATTTATTGCGGCAATATTCTCAGCCAGCACTGGTCCAGTGCTGCGCCAGCGCTGTCTGGCAGCACTGACAGACAGTACTTCGGCAGTACTACGCCAGTTGTAAATTTCATATATTTCCGAATTATTTTTTTCCGTGTAATTCATTGAAACACAGGTTTATAATTTTTTCTTGAGATAAACCCAAGACAGCTCCATCTATTTCGTTTCCATTTAGAGTGTGAGGTGTGCTTTCTATGTTCTTTTTTATTCTTTATGCTTATTTCTTATTTCAATACTTTTCGAGTTCGACTTTTTTCAATTCGACCTTTTTATGTTATGTTTTTTTTTAAAAAGGAAAAGGGTCTTCGCTGTAGACAGTTTTAAAAAGTTAATTGTAAAAAAAATCCCACTGTGATGCTTGCAAGTGATTTTTGAAAATGTTTTAAAACTTATTTCACACATCAGGCCCATCTCGGGATTTTTTGGAAAATCTTCTCTATATTGTAAGGAATAAATAAATTTAAAAAAAAATTGAAAAAAATCTGGTCCAAAGTTAAAAAAAAATTAATTTGTTTATAAAAAAAATTTTTTGTTTACATTTTTTAAAAGTCGAAAGAAAACTAAAAGTTTTATTTTTTGGCAACTTTTTTCTAAACTCAATATTTTCGGACTTATAAGCTACTGAATATAGGTCTATAATTACAAGTCCAAAATTTCGAAAATTCATAACTCGAAAATTTGGACAATTAAACAAAAATAAAAAATACGTATCTGTTTTTTTTCGATACAGAATAAAAAAAAAATATTTTTGTCCGATTTTAAGAGGTCGACTAAAATCTCACGTGGAATTGCCCATATTATGTTTTTTTCGAAAAAATTATGGACCATTTACTGACAAAAATATAACCAATTCTAGTCAAATAAGAGAACATTTTACTTGAAACTATAAATTAAATTTTTCGTAACTATAAAACATGAAGATATCGATAACTCGACTCGGAGTAATCGATTTCTTCATATTTTATAATAATTTATTTATTAATATACATTCCCGCAGTCCAATACTGCCGTCCAAAAGAAAAAGATACATAAGCGACATTACCATCAATCCGAGAAAATCAAAGAAAACTTTTTGCCTCCGGAACTATAATTCAAATTAACTTTTTTAAACAAATTTTTTATCAATATTAATTTAATAAAAAAATATTCTGCTTCTCATTATGTAAAAAAAATTAATTTTTTAAACAATTTCTATTGTAAAATGGACATACGGGTTTCTAGTAGTGATAAATACAGACGAATAAAAGCACAAAGTCGCTTATGTTTTATTTCTCGGTAAACTTACTCGAGCTGAGCGGTGCCGTCCAAAGGAAAAAGATACATAAGCGACTTAATATAAAAGAACTAAGCCTAGTGTAGTAAAATTATCGCTTTTCTTCTGTAAACTCGACTCACTGTCAGACCATTTTACAGAGGAAAAAGATACATAAAGACAGTCGAAAGACAGTCGCTTCTTTTAGTCTGTAAAGTCAGCTCACTCTCAGGCTCCTTTACCGAGTAAGAAGATACATAAGTGACTTTGTGTATCATTTTGTCCTGTAAGTTAGTGACGTATGCAGCGTCGTTTACCGAAATATGAACCCACAAAGTGCTATATGTATCTTTTAACTCTGTATTTCGTAACTTTTTCCATTTTTGTCATTTTTAAACAATCTTTTTTTGCAATAAATAATTAAATTTTTTAATTCTTTTTTACACAGTTAAATGCAGCTTTTTTAGAAATCCCATGATACCAAAAACTCAATTTTTTCAAAAATGTCGCTTATGTATCTTTTTCCTCTGGACGGCAGAATATTGGACCATAAATGGGTATCTAGATAAACATAAAACAATTAAGTAACAAAATTATTAATAGTAAAACAAAAAAAAAATTTATAAATTTGTAACAAAAATCATTTTTTCTTTTGTAAACTTAATTAGTTTTAAGATAAAAGTATTTCATGGTTGCTCACGCAGGCCGATTACATAGTTTTTTGCACATTCAGCAAATTTAAGTTGCGAAGCCATAAACAAATAATTAAAGATGACTGAATGTAGCTACTTTTTAATATAAATACAACTAATTTTCACTATAAAAATGAAATATAAATAATATATCCGAATTTTTAAGCCAAAATCATATTTTTGATTTTCGACAAAATTTTTAATTAATTTTTTTTGTTGAATATTGTTTATTTTTTTAGGAAATTGGTATTGATATCGATTGCTGTTTCTAAATTTTAAATTACATTCATTATATTTATTTTATTAACAAGTTTAGAGTCTTCAATTTGATGTCTATTACAAAATAAAATAACAAATTCCTATTTATGAATTAAAATTTTTCTTCTTGAATTTTAGAAATGTTTGGGGTATGTTGTTGCTTTCCAAAATTCTATCCGGGCATTACGCAACAACGGGTAAAATGTAAAATCCCATGTGGAAATTTTCAATAGGGATATGGAAAAATTATACCATACGGTTTACATGGGAATCCATATAGTTTCTTTTATGAAAGTGGATCCCATGTAGATTTCCATGTGAGAATCGAAAACGTGTTGTAGTTTCTACTAATACATTTAACAGAGTGTCTATTAATCGCAAAGGTATCCCGAGAAATAGCCGGGAATTTAATTCGACTAGAAAAATCGGGAATTTTCTTATCTAATTAAAAAAAGTTTTATTATATTAATTCATTTTAAAAAAATTGTTTTTGCTTTAATTTCTATTGATGTAATATTTTTATTTTTCAAAATTTAAGACCTACTTTCAGATTACAATATAGGTCTTATTTTTGATTTTAGCAGTCGTAACGTGGGGTCTACTTGCGATACAATTAGTTCGAATTAGACTCTACATAACTGTAAAAGCTGGTGGAAAATTAGTATTAATTATTAATATATTAATTAAAATCAGGGTCCGACACGGACACGAAAAAACACAAAAATTCGTGTCGTGTCCGTGCCGTGCCTTGACACGACACAAAATTCACTTGCTAATTCGTGTCGTGTCAGGACACGACACGAATTACTTAGCGTTCTTTGTGTCGTGTCCAGGCACGACACGGACACGACATGAATTTTTCGTGAAAGTCGCTGATTGAAATACTACAATCGCATAAAGTACTACAAATTGACTAATACTGTTCTGTAAATCTGAATTGGTTAAAAATAGTATTTGATAGAAAAAGTCATTTATTGATTCAAATAGTAATATTTTCCTAATGAAATAGTTAATGGTAACTAATCATTAGTTTTTCCCAGTCAAATTAAATTCCCGATTGGTAGACACCTGTTCAAAAATATTAGTAGAAACTAAAACCCGTCGAAGACGGGTACGACAGCTAGTTATTATCTAAAATTTTAACTGAAATTAATTTTTAAATCAATTTTCATTAGATAAATCTACTAGAATTCAATTATTTAATTACAAAAATAAATAATTTATTGAATAATTGAATGTTTCTTAAAACTCAATTCCCATAAAGAATCGTTATCAACAAATTTTCAAATAATTGAATTCTATCAACAAATTTTAATAAATTTTTTAAGAATAATTACATTTTTCGAGAAATTTCATTAAAATTGTATTAAAAATAATTGAAATTCTGCAATGAGTTTTATTATTTGTAAACATAATTGAATCCCTAAGAAGAATTTTATTACTTTTCTTTTCTTCGTGTTTTTAACTAAACATCTTCTATAAATCCATTATTTTTAACAATTTTTGAAAAAGTTCTTTAAGAATTTGCAAATTCATTTGTTTACAATTCAATTTTACAAAATTTCAATTATTCGTAAATTCTTCAATTATAGTATATTTCGTAACAAGTGCGAGCAGTTGTCAATTTTTGAATGAGCACTTTTTTGGAACAAACTGTAAGCTTCGCCTACAGTTTGTTCCAAAAAAAGAGCTCGTTCAAAAATTGGCAACTGCTCACACTAGTTATGAACGATATTTTTCATAACGCGTTATGAAAAATATATATTAGAAAATAAAAACTTTAAATAATTTTAAAAAAATCCGCAATTAAAGTTTCTCAAAAAAAATTAATTCTACAGAATTCCAGGCTTCGCACTCCATTATGAGTTTAAAAAAGTAGGAAAAAGTAGCTTCGACGACAAAAAAAAGTAGGAAATAGTAGCCTCGATTACGAAAAAAAAGTAGGAAATAGTAGCCTCGGTGACAAAAAAAGAATGAAAGAATTTCATTAAAAACTTTTTAAAAAATCGAATTTTCAAAGTATTTTAATTTAATAATTGATAAATAATTAAATTTTACAAGGAGTCACATTCTAATGTATTCATGTTTCTAAGTGCGAAGATTAATAATTAAAATTGTTATTAGTTAATTTAAAAAAAGATAGGGTAGAGTGGGGTAAAAAAGCCACATTTTTACTTTTGATGCTGTAAAATCTGTATTTAAAATTATTTTCTCAAATTTCCAATTGTTATTGAAAGTTTAGTTATTAAGCTTGAAAATTCTTGACGGAAATATTTTTTATCTCATGAAAGGACTAAGTTATAAGAGTTTTACGGAAGCACTGTAAGTGGCTTTTTTGCACCACCTGGTGGGGTGAAAAAGCCACCCTACGATTTTAGCAAAACATGTTATCAATTTAGGTATTTTTATAGTTTTCCTTTATTTATATGACAAATAGTCTTATTTGAAAAATATTTTAATAAATATGAAAGAATTTTTAGCAAGCAAAATTGAAAATTATATTAAGTTTACCTGTTTTCGATTTGCACTGCCAATTTTTCGTACCTTTTTTAGAAGTTCTTTTTAAGTTTCACCACAGATAACATATTTCGTTGCAACCGTTTATTCATTGTTTATTTTTTTAATGCACTTTGAACTACTTTTTCGTCGTGTTTAATTTATTTTATTAAATAAACACGAGAAATTTTGTAAAATAAGAAGGTTAGTTTAAATAGAAAACAAGTGAATTTCACAAAATATTCAATGGATTTTTTGCCCTGGCTTTTTTACACCCAAGACTAGTTATTAAAAAAAGCAAAAATAAATTGTTAATTCAGTTCAATTTCCAAAAATTAACATTGTATACGTTTTCGGTATGCTTTTCTCCTTATGTACAAACATTTATTTTTATTATTCGTTCACTTAATCAGACTGTAATATGTTTGAAAAGTTCACCAAAATGTTTTCAAAAAAGCAACAAAAAATTAAAATTACAATAAAAACAATATTAATCTAGGTACAACATTCAAACTAGATTCAAAAGTTGCGTATTACCTAATAGTATTTATATTCTAAACAGCTGATAAATCGGCTTAATAGTTTTTAAATAAAACTCAAATGGCTTTTTTACACCATGGCTTTTTTACCCCACTCTACCCTACACACTTCTAATTTTTTAATAAAATTGAATTTTCGCAAAGTTTTTTTTGAAAATTTTGAAAAATAAGATTTTTTAATTCTGATATTTCAAGATAATTGAATTTTTATAAACAAATAATTGAAAATTTTTAATGTAATTTAAATTTCTTTACATTCTATTACAAATAATTTACTTCTTTTAAAGAATTTTATTTAAATTTTTCGAAAATAATCAAGGGAAGTTAGTCACCGTATAATTATAATTTTATTTTTAAAAATTTATTCGCAATATAAGTTCAATTATCTCTATAAATAACAAGAATTCATTTATATTAACCACAAGAATTCAATTACTTAAAAACAATTTTGACAAAATTCTACACAAATATTCAATTATTTTCTAAAAGAATGAAAATTTCATAAAAAATTGAATTATTAAAAATAGAGTTTATCTAGATTTTTTTTTAAATCAATAATTTGAAACTTTTTTATAAAATCCTCGCAATAATTCAATTACTTTCATAAATAATAAAACTCATTGCAGAAATAGAATTATGTATAATACAATTTTAATCAAATTCGTCGAAAAATGTAATTATTTTTAAAAATTTGATTAAAATTTGTCAAAAGAATTCAATTATTTCAATTATTTTCATAAATAGCAAAAGTTTTCAGATTTACTAAATTCTTTTGAATATTATTTTTGGAAAATATTCTTCACAAGAATTCAATTATTTTCATAAATTTCCATAAAATTCGAAAAAAACAAATCAATTATTTTCAAAAGTAATAAAATTCTCTGCAAAAATTCAATTATGTTTAAAAATTTTTTGAAATTCTCCTCGAAATTTCAATTATCTTTATAAATAATTAAATTGTTCTTTACAATTAAATTATTTTCAAAAATTTTAATGAAATTGAATTAATCAAATTTTTAATTATAATTATGAACAGACAAGATTTTTTTTTGAAAAATTGAAAAAATTCTTTGTTTAATTCAATTATTTTTCAAATTTTTAATTAAAATTATTAAAAAAAACATTATTGGCAAATATTCATAAAAAATCTAATACAAATTTTGGAAACCATTTGTAGATTTATTTATGTTCGAAATAAAATAAATTTAAATTTGATGAGAAAATAAAACCGGAAAAAATTAGAACAAAGCCGGGAAAAACAGGAAATTTAAAGGTTATCATTTTCAAGAAAATCTAAACACAATTTATAATCAGTCACTATTGATAGAGTAAATGTCGGTAAAATTATTTCCTAATATCTTATTGACTGTCGTTTTTCATTAACGATTTTAGATTTTAACACTGTTGTTAAATGGAAATGTGAAAACTAAAAATCTAAATTTGACTATTTGTTCAGAAAAGTAGCTTTTAGTAGCATTAGGCTCAAAAAAGTAGCCAAAAAGTAGCCTCATATCAAAAAAGTAGCAAATAGTAGCTTTTAGTAGAAGAGTGCGAAGCCTGGAATTCTTAGTTAAAAATATGAAAAATTCAAACCTTTTCAAAATTCAATTATTTCTAAAAATTTACATTTCAATTATAATCTAAAATTTTAACTGAAATCAATTTTTAAATCAATGTTTATGAGAAAATTATACTAGAATTCAATTATTTAAATACAAAAATAACAATTTATTGAATAATTGCATGTTCTTTAAAATTGAATTCTCATAAAGAATTTTATCTATAAATTTTTAAATATCTGAATTCTTTTGACGAATTTTAATACAATTGTTAAGAATTTTTTCGAGGAATTCGATTAATTTTTTTTTAAATAATTGAGGGCGTGGATCGGATAACTGCCTGTAGCGCATGGCCGAATGGGACTATATACCAGTCAAACATCAGTGAGAGGCCTAGAGGCGCTCACTATTGTCTGACTGGTATAGTCCCTTTCGGCCATGCGCTACAGGCAGTTATCCGATCCACGCCCTCAATTGAATTCTTTTGGAAAATTTTATGAAAATAGTAGATATTGAAAATCATTGAATTGAGGAAAATTTTTGAAAATAATTGAATTTCGAAGAAAAATTAAATTATTTCTAAAAATAATTGAAATTTTGATAAGATCCGTAAGTGTGGCTAAATTCGCTCGCATGTAGGGTAAATTCGCTCAACAGATATCTATTTTTTAAAATTCGATTAACATACTTTTTAGACAGAAATATTTCAGATTTACAATTGTTTTGGTTAATATAAATGCTAAACTTTAATTTAAAATTTATTTACAGCAAATTTATTGGTAACTTTCAATAAAAATTATGTTTAAACCACAAGTAAATAATTTTCATATTGAACAAGTATAGTATAAAAAAATAAGGAATAAAGCTTTATTTCAAAATTTTTAAGTTGAATTCTTCTAAACATTACATTTTCTGTATCTCCAACATGATTTTCATAAAGCACAAAACTGAAAGCAATAAACAGATGCTGCAAAAAATCAATTTAAAAAAAAATTCAAATTTGTTGTGTAAATTCGCTCATGAAATAAGTCTACAAAAAAGATGTTTGGGCCTGGATATTTAAAGTATGTTAATTACTTTAATTTATAATTCGATTTTTTTAAATAATAGAACTCTTATAACTGAAAATTAGACGATTTAAAACGGTTTAAGCACTAAACTGTCAAACTTAACCTTGTTTTTTATGGTTATGAGTACGTTTGATTGAATGATTGAATCTAATTACTTATTGATAAAACAATATTAAATATTTATTCCAATAACTTTGTATATTATTCTTAATTTTTTTCTTTACTGATTCTAAAGAATATTTAGTTTCATTTTTGCAGATTATAATATATTTTGCCAGAATAATAATGGTGAGCGAATTTACCCTCATTTAAAGGTAAAGTCGCTCACAAAAAAACGGCTTATAAATAATTTTTTGCAACATATTTTAATTTCTTTATGCAGTAATAGGAAAGAGAAAGGGTTAGAGATTATATATTTTCAGTGCCATCATTTATTTTCATCGTTTCCCAAAGTTATTTAAAAAAGAATTGAAAAATTGAGCGAATTTAGCCTCACTTACGGAATTTTTAAAAATCTTTTAAAATAATTGCATTTTTGCGAAGAATTTTATTACTTTTAAAAATAATTGAATTTCTGCAATCATTTGTAATTTCTCTAAAAATATCTAAATTATATTGTACAATTTCCGAATGTTTAATTCTTTTTGAATAAAATTACGGACTTCAAGCAAAGTTACGGACTTTTACGGGATTTACGGACCTAGTTCGAGCCCTGCAATTGAGAAGAACTTTTAATATAAGCATTAGAAGATTATGTAAAGATAGATAAATCTTCGAGACGCCTGTTTATCCCCGTTTATGCAAATGCTCTAATAGTCATTTGATCTAATTTAAAGGTTATAAATATTCAAATGATCTAAAGAACATTGAATATAATGTGATTTTATATAAAAGTCTAATTAATAAAATGAGTTTATTCTATAATTTATTTTTAAGCCAATAATCAAAATATCCAATTCGCATTTTCTATAATCATAAGCAATTATAAAATTTTTTCACGCAAACTTTCAACTGATAAAATAGTTGTATAAGCCAAAGTTTATTTTTTATAATTTTATAATAACCTAATTTTAAAGTGTTATAATTTTTAATTTGTATAAATTGTAATTTAACAAATGTCTGTCAAATCTAAATGTAGTAAAATATAATTTATTTAAATAAAATATCTTTTTTAAAAAATGCTAACAACCTCGAATCGTCAATTGATCAAATATTCAAAACATCTAATCGTCATTTCGTCCAATGCTAAAAACATCGAATCGTCAAATGGTCGAATGCTTAAAACATCGAATCGTCAATTGATCAAATATTCAAAACATCTAATCGTCATTTCGTCCAATGCTCGAAACGTCGAATCGAGAAAAAGTTGAAAAATTTGCTTGATTTAAATAAATGTTAACTTACATCAAGCAAATTTTTCAACTTTTTCTCGATTCGACGTTTCGAGCATTGGACGAAATGACGATTAGATGTTTTGAATATTTGATCAATTGACGATTCGATGTTTTAAGCATTCGACCATTTGACGATTCGATGTTTTTAGCATTGGACGAAATGACGATTAGATGTTTTGAATATTTGATCAATTGACGATTCGAGGTTGTTAGCATTTTTTAAAAAAGATATTTTATTTAAATAAATTATATTTTACTACATTTAGATTTGACAGACATTTGTTAAATTACAATTTATACAAATTAAAAATTATAACACTTTAAAATTAGGTTATTATAAAATTATAAAAAATAAACTTTGGCTTATACAACTATTTTATCAGTTGAAAGTTTGCGTAAAAAAATTTTATAATTGCTTATGATTATAGAAAATGCGAATTGGATATTTTGATTATTGGCTTAAAAATAAATTATAGAATAAACTCATTTTATTAATTAGACTTTTATATAAAATCACATTATATTCAATGTTCTTTAGATCATTTGAATATTTATAACCTTTAAATTAGATCAAATGACTATTAGAGCATTTGCATAAACGGGGATAAACAGGCGTCTCAAATCTTCGTAGATTATAAATAAATTTTTCAAAAAATTCAAAATTTTGAATTTTTAGCTTAGTTTGCAGTTTTATTCGACAGGAAGGTTAAAAATTAAATAAAATTTCTAAAAAATTCCATTTAAGCTCGCTAATAAAAAAAACTCCAAATGACATTAGATTCAGTCCCAAATGATCCAACTTTTAGATTAATTATTAATATAATTGATCTAAATCTAATTTCTTTTAGTTTGTAAAACATACAAGTTATGGGCAATAAAAGCCTGTGTGTTTTTGAATAAATAAATAAATAATAATCAAATAATAACAATTTTTTAAATAAAAACCCTGTGTCGAATTGTAACTAATTGATACCAATATTCGGATAAACTAATATTCTGGTAGAAATTTTTGTGTCAATTTAATTCTTCTCAAAAAGATGAAGTGTAACCAATTTCTTATAGCTGGTATATGTTGAAAATTCATGTATTAAATGGAATAAAAAATCTTTTTCCCTCTGAAAAAATATTAAATAATTTTAATTTTACTTTAATTTGAACTTCTTGTCGGGATTAAATCTGAATTTTTATCAAATAAAAAAATCTGGTTATATAGAGTATGGCTGTCTGTTACATGATCACTTTTTATTCAATAATTTTCAAACAATCTTAAATTTAGGTTATTTATTCTAAAATTTGATATTAATAGAATAAACCTATTGCTATTTTTATTTAATATTTCAAGAAAGTAAAGCATTTTTTCAATGAAAATATTTGACATTGATCATTTAGATTGTAGCAGACGACACGCGTTTAGCGATTTAAAGAAAAATTCCTCACTTTCAACATGCAAACATTTATTAATTATTATGTAGAAAATTTTTCTACTTACAATTGGATTGAGTGGTAATAAACGATTGTTCTCTGTCAATCTTCCAGTAAAATGACTGAATTTGAAAAACGGCATCTTTGATGCTGTATATTATAGAATTTTTTCCTCTGAGAATATTATTCCTTGCTGTTCCTTGCGTAATCAACAGGGTTGTGTAGATGTGTGTAGATGTCATTTATTTTGGGTATGACGCGCAAACTCGTGTATCAAGTTGTAAATCTTCAAAATATGTAACGTACATTTTTTATTTTTATTATTATTAATACTAATATTTTCAAATAGATGAAATAATATTTATTCGAGAATAGTTGAGAAATAGAAGTTAATTGAATATACATTGAATATAAATATAATTGAATTGTCCAAGAAGCAAAGTAGATAAAATAGATTTCTTTTATGAAGATTAGGATACCAAAATCTGTAATTATCTTTTTTCGTGTATAAATGTTTGCCTATTCACAAGGGTTCAATGAAAGAAGCAATTTTTAAATTAGTGTTCTAAGTCGGTTATATTACCCAGAGAATATTACCGAGAACGAGAATATTACCGAGAATATAACCGACGATTAAATTCTCTGAGAATTTAAGAGAATGTGACATAAGGCCTACGCAGAATAGAATCTTTAACCGGAACCGCAATCGTAAGCGTAACCGTAAGAATGAGTTAAAGAAGGATAGGTATATTGTTTATCCTTCTCTAACTCATTCTTACGCTAACGGTTACGATTGCGGTTCCGGTTAAAGATTCTATTCTGCGTAGGCCTATAACCGCACTTTTGTCGTTACACTGTAGTAAATTCGATTGTCCGACGTTGTGTTTTTATTTAGTAGTTGTTATTTTGTTAATTAAAGTGGCTATATTTTTAAAGATTTAAAAAATAACAAAACCAAAGAGTGTAAAATGGAAATATTTTAAAAGCAATGAATACAAAAACAATTAAATTCTTCTGTAAATTTTGTAAACAAGAATATGCCACAAATGCTATATATTAAAGGTACTTGCACAGCTCTACTGACTGCAGGTTGTCATGGTAACACATAAGAGCAAGAGAGTCAGAAAATTCAAATTAAATGGTTTTTCTCTCTTACTCTCGCAGCAGAGCTGACAGAAAGCCTTTATTCACAAATAATTTCAAAATATTTATTTAAAAAATTTTTTAATTCATTGTATATAATGTTAAATATAATCCTTATTCTTTATTTATCTATATTCAAAAGTATCTAAACTTTTATTCGTATTAAGTTACGCATATTTTATAAACCTTATAAATGCAAATGACATTAAATTTATAACTTAAAAAATTTGTGGTTTTACTTTTTTTATTTACATATATAACTTAAAGAATTTTTTTAGATAAAAGTAATCATCGCAATTGTGCTGAATTATATGTATTTATATTAATAAAAATAATAAATATACATTATTTAAATAAATAAACTTAAATTCTCAATATTCTCTTAAATTCTCTTATATTCTCTTTAAAAAATTAAATTACCGTAATTTCCTCAGGGAAATTACCCCAACTTAAATTCTCGAGAATTTAAGAACACTATTTTAAATACGAAAAAATTTACAAAATTGTTGAAGTTAAATTATTATTTAAAATTATAAATAATAAATATTACTTACCACTTATTTATATAATCATATGCTAAAATAGTAATAATAATAAAAATATTGATAATTAGCAGGGTGTGAGAGGACTTTAACAATAATTAGGAGACTGTAATAAATAAATAAATAATAATAATTAAGGGGGTGTGATATAGGTCTAATAATAATTAAACGGCTATGCTGATATAAATATGTGAATAAATATTAATAATAAAAATAAAAATAAGTATGATAAAATAGAATAAATCAAATCAAAATAGAATAAAAAGAAAAAATATAAATATTAAGTAGTAAGTTTTAGTATAACAGAATAAAAAAGTTAATTATTACTTCTTCTTGGATCGATAAATTTCGATTATCTTGTGTCTCGTTGAATTGCAATATGGCGACGTTAACTCACCCCCACCATTAGTACTTTCTTGCTTGAAGTGTTGACATTCGTGCGTTCGTGGGAAACACTTGTCAAGCATTGTTTCGCGTGAAAAATATATATGTTTGTATGGATTTTTTTTTTAATAAGAATGTCAGTGACAATTTGAAATATACATGCAATATTTTTAGAAATAAATTGAAAAAATCGAATTTTACAAGGAAGGAAAATATTTATAATATAGATTCGGCGCGCAACTGGGGATCTTTAAGGAAAGACAAAAAAATGAGTACTATGGTAACCGCGGAGGAGGATACGAAGGAAACGCACGGAAGTGAAGACGATGATTTGAAGATATTTGAAACCCTTTGCATCTCATCGCAAAAGGTCTTTTCGAATTGAATAAAACAAAATCAAAACAATGCACCGCAAATTTTGCACTTAAATTTTCTTCTTTATTATTGATATTTGTTTATATAGTACGAGTAATTAACACTTCTTTACCGCACTGCTTCGATAAATAACTGTATATATGTATACATGTCACGTGTTACGACTATATTCATAAATAGTTTTGAATTGTTGAAACAATTTTTTTTTCTGAATATACTGTAAAATTATACTGAGCAGAAATATACTGTTTTATACATTCATTTTGTTTATATTAAAATTATTTAATGATTTTCTTTATTATATTTCCATTTTTCATCAAATTAGACAAATCTGTTTTTGGCTTATTCCTGCAAATCTCTTTCCTTTTCTTGTTTGATCAATTTTTCCTTTGGCAACATTTTCTGCTTAAATTTTTTTAGAGCAAAATTACTACTAAATTTTTAAATGTTTTTCACTTTCGTCTTTTTATTTTTAAGAGAATTTAAAAATCTTTTTCTTCGAAATATTTAATGAAAAGAAAGTTTTAATACTTTTATTTTGAGGTAAATTTTTAATGAATTTGTTGATATTTTTAAGATTTTTAATCAAAAAATCTTCAACATTTATTAGCTTTTAATGGGATTTTTAACTAAAAAAATCTTTTACATTTTTTATTCTTATTTTTTTATTTTTATGTTTTTAAACTTTTCTTTAACTTATGACTTTATTGGGAGTTTAAACTATAAATAAAATTTCAAAATTTCTTTGTTATCGATTTTATAGCTCTATATTAGGCAAAATTTTTAATTATTTCTTTTATTTTTATTTTTTAGTGTTTAATTTTTTTAATAAATAGTGAAATTTAACGATCACTCCGAGTCAAGGAAAATAAAAATAAAAGAATTTCATTTCTTTTAACGTTTCGGCAGCACAGCTGTCCTCTTCAGAACTATAATTTATTATAAAACAAAATATTAAAAAAAGATTTTTTACAATTTTTTGATTAACAAGAAAAAATTTAATAATAAAATATTTACCGAAAAAAAGAAAATTAAAAAATTAAAATTATAAAAGTTAAGATAGGCACATCTTTGTCGCTACGGTTACAATTTGACACTAAACAAATATACAGACAAGTACTTTAATTTAGTTTAATTTTTTTGCTCGTTTTATTTTTGTATGTTTGGCAAAAATTATAAGATTGCTTTTTTCTTTACAGGAGGATTTTTAAATAGAAATAAACAAAAAATAGAAAAATAAAAACTATTTAGTTGCGGTAAAATATTATTTTTTTAAAATTACAATTCACTAATTTTTAATTATAAAAAATGACATGCGTATAATTTAATTGAATATAAAGTACAAAGTTTAATCAAACATTAAAATTTTTTTTGTAATTACAATTTCAATTAGTCGGATGCAATAAGTCACCTATTTTAATCTAATTCATATTACTGCGAGTAGAGGTCGCAAGTGGGACATTCTTATTGGCTCTTTTGCAATGTCAAAAGTGACATAACCAAAAAAACCTTCTGGAGTCCAGTGTGGGCGTTTCTAAGCATTTAGTTTTTCAGTCAATTATTTCATCCAAACCCTTTTAACATAAATTTATAATAATTATATAATTATATCGTAATTTGTAATTAGTAGGCGATAATAAATTACATACTAATAATATTAGAAAAGTTTATAAATCTCTAAAATTTAAAATAGAATCCCACTTATTTAACTTTTTATATTTAAAAAATTGAATTTTCGGAATTTTCCATAAAAATGGTTTTATTGAAATACAAACATTTGAAAGTTTAATGTACTTTGTTCGTTTAACTTAATTTTTAAATTCAGCACAAAATTTATAGATTATAAAAGTATATATTTGTTTGATATGTTTCGGAATTAATCAATAAAGTTCCTAACTTGATTGATTGTTATTTTTTTGTTTTCCAATTGCCTAAATTCAAATTGAAAGTTGTGTACAATGGAAGAAGCTATTGACCTGTAGATGAAGAACGAGGGTGTGTTGCCATAGCATTGGATCGATTTTACCTGTCGTTGTTACCTATATTATTATATACATATATATTTTCACTCGAGAATAATGCAAAAAATAAAAAATGCCTTTAATTTTAAGAGCATATCTACCTCTAGTGCTTGCTTTCTTCACTGTTCCTTGCATTCTTATCTTTATCACAACTAAAAATATATACCAAAATCAATATATTCATTCAGCATAATTTTAAAATACCCAATGGGAAATTAACCATTGGCGCAATAATGGTCCTATATTGGGAGCCAGCAGTACCAATGATGGTGCAATAATAGCAACCAATATTGGACCACTATTGCCAGAGTCTTGGGATGATCACGACTTTGCCAAGCATTGGCAGCCAATATTGGGTCACTATTGGCTGCCAAGACAAATGCCGGACTTTCCAAGCCTTGGATATTCATTGGCAACAAAGATTGGACCAATATTAATGACCAATTAAAAAAAAAATTAAATTACTAATCTAAAGAAAGAAAAATAATTAATTTAATTAGAACACTCTGTTAAAAACAGAATGTGATAAAAATCAGACAAAGACAAAATTTGTCTAAGTTTGAGAATGCAAGCGTCTCTCCTTATATAGAACTGGTAACACAACTTGCTGGTGAGAGGAAGAAACTGTGGCGCACCCTGGTGGCATTTATCCAAAGTAATTTCGAGCATATACTTTGAAGCAGCGCGGGACATTTCAAAATCGAACACCAGGGTGCGCCAGAGCTTCTTTCACTCATCAGCAAGTTGTGTTACCACTTCTATATAAGAAGAGACACTTGCATTCTCAAACTTAAACGAATTTTGTCTTTGTCTGACTTTTATCACATTCTGTTTTTAACAGAGTGTTCTACCCAGTAAAAAAAAAGTATTCTGAATAGAGAAAAAGTATTGGTGGAGACGTTCGGTGAATGCGTTTTCGCGACAAAACCGTATTGGTGGGTTACGGTGAATACATTTTTCTTACCGTGAATACATTTTTTTTAAACTCTCGATTTAAAGATTCCTAAGCAAAGTTGAGAATATTTATAAAGAGCGTAAGTGACCTGAAGTATAAAAATGACAATTGCGAAAAGAAAATAAGAAATTTTGAGAAAAAACGAAAAATTAAATGTGACAAACCTACAACGTATGATGATGAAAAGGAACATTGACGATACCGACAGAAACTTGAGAAATCCAAGTAAATTGAAACAGTAAGTTCCGCCGGTAACGTCAAAGTTCCTTTTAATCATCATACGTTGTAGGCACAGAAAAGCATTGGTAATTGATCAACATTTGACAATCTGTTTGTCACATTTAATTTTTCGTTTTTTCTCAAAATTTCTTATTTCCTTCTCGCAATAGTCATTTTTATACTTCAGGTCACTTACGCTCTTTATAAATATTCTCAACTTTGCTTAGGAATCTTTAAATCGAAAGTTTTTAAAAAAAAGTATTCACGGTAAGCAAAATGTATTCACCGTAACCCACCAATACGGTTTTGTCGCGAAAACGCATTCACCGAACGTCTTCACCAATATTTTTTCTTTATGTCTGAATACTTTTTTTTACTGGGTAATTAAATTAATTATTTTTCTTTCTTTAGATTAGTAATTTAATTTTTTTTTTTTGAAAAATTTTTGCCATGTGTTGGTATTTGTAAAATATTGATTTCAAATGTTGGTTCAATATTGGTAACCAAGCATTAATTTAATTTTAAAGCATTGGTGAATAATTGGTCATTAATATTGGTCCAATCTTTGTTGCCAATGAATAACCATGGCTTGGAAAGTCCGGCATTTGCCTTGGCAGCCTACACGGAGAGAAATTTCCAATAAAAATTACTGTGCTTGTCACCTGAAAGTATGTGCAAAATGTTTTTACTGAACTATTTGTATCGGAAGAATAGAAATATTGACTTGCGCACAATTTTATTTCATATGGAAAACAGTTTTATTTCCAAAATGGCCTCGGAATATTTCTTTGAAAGCACCTTAAAAATTGCTGAACCAGGACTTTCTAATTTGGTCCAAAGAAAAATATATTAACCGTACCATGAAATAGTCATGCGCAGGTTAATAAAATAGACTGTGCTCCCCACAAATTTTTACTGTGCTGCCTGCATGAAGTCAAGTTGAAGAAGGCCGATGATACCCGAAGTATCACGAACATCCATTTAATATTGCTACGATTGCTATACTATCGTACTTTCCTCACCTGTCGGCAAGATAAATTTTTGCAACGTTTTCGTTTCTATGTTTTAATTTATTGCGATATAAAAATATATTGAAAATGAAATCATTTTTCCTGTCCATGATTTCACTTAACCTAGAAATTTTGAAATCAAACGTGTGTGCCTTGTATACAATGCGTTTACTATGGAATTTCAACTTAACCTCAAATATTGATTTGATATCATGATATATATACATGGAATATAATAATCGCGTCACATGTAAAACAAATAAACATTAACAGTAATTAATTAACAAACATTATTTAATTTATGTTAATTCATTACATATGAATTGTAAAAAAAGAATGTCACATTCACAAATAGCTTTTATGTCAAATTATTTTTCTGTGTATTTTCTTTGTTGAGGTAGCACAGTAATTTTTGTAGTTAAAGAGACAGCAAATATTTTCGTTTTTTTAGGTATAAACTGTGTTGGTTAATGGTACATTCTACTTTGCCAACAAAACGAACCTATTTTATACGGAAGCACAGTAATTTTTTCCATAATTTCCTTACAAAAATTAACAGAAATTTCTCTCCGTGTAGTGATCCAATATTGGCTGCCAATGCTTGGCATAGTCGTGATCATCCCAAGACTCTGTCAATAATAGCCCGATATTGGTTGTCAATGTTTGACCAAGAAAAAACTGTTGGCAGCCAATATTGGTCCATTATTTAGCCGATGGTGAGCATTGGCAATTTCGCATTGGGGGCCATTCAAGTATTACGTAAGCATATTTTTCAGGTTTTTAGACCCCCTCCCCCTCCCCCATGTAAGATTTTTTATATGCATTAGCACCATTTTTTCTAATGGAAATAAGCAATAGCTACACTGAAAAAAAAAAATTATTTGAATCAAATAAAAATTATTTGATTCAAATAAATCATTTATTTGGTTATATTCCAATAAATGTGTATTTGAACCAAATACATAAATATTTGAACTGAATATTTTATATTATCGCACCAAATAATTATTTATTTGAATCAAATACAAACAATTCAAATCAAATAAATAGAATATTTGAATCTAATAAATAATTATTTGAATCAAATTCAAAAATTATTCAACTCAAATATATATTTATTTGACCCGAATATTTTATTTAATTGTATCAAATAACTATTTATTTGAATCAAATACAACTAATTCAAATCAAATAAATAGAATATTTGAATCTAATAAATGATTATTTGAATCAAATTCAAAATATATTCAACTCAAATGTATATTTATTTGACCCGAATATTTTATTTAATTGTATTAAATAACTATTTATTTAAATCAAATTCAAATTATTTTAATCAAATAAATCGAATATTTTAATGTAATAAATAATTATTTGAATCAAGTATGAAAATTATTTCATTCAATATTGATAATTTCAACATCAACAAATATTAATAAAAAAATAACTAATTGCAAAAGATAAATACTGATGACAATTCATTGATAGTTCACTTTCACATTTTTTTATACACTTAAACGCAATTTTTATTACATACACATTTGAAAAATCCTAACGCTTGGGGGTACGAACCCACGCCTAACCGAATATTCACGCACCGAAGTCACGCACGCTAACCACTATACTACGCTCGCATGGGACTCTCAAATCTTAAACACTCTCATGTCTCACTACACGGAGAGAAAAAAAAGTGAGCCGTTTGATTTGGCAAGAGAGCGCTGTTTTCCCTTTATAAAGCGCAGCAGTTGCGCCGCAAACGTCGAACGGTTATACTTTTTGAGGAGTATCGGTTCTCTTCTCCACACAAATAGAGCCGCTTACTTTCCAAAAAGTGTACCCGCTTTTCCCAAAAAGGAGAACCGTTCTCCCCTCGAGAGTAAGCAGCGTGCTTAACCTCAAGTTGAACGGCTGTTTCGCATTTAACGCAACCGCTCTACCGACAGGTAGAGCCGCTTACTTTTTTTCTCTCCGTGTAGCTGAAATAAAACTTGTAGAATTACTACAAGGCAGTGAACAATTTTGCCGCTATATTTTCAATACTTTATTCAATGTATATTTACGAATATATTTCAATATTTCTTTAAAAAATCAACTTATTGTAATATTTTTATTTATATATTTTTTCATAATATTAATTATTATGTCAATAATAATAAATTTATATAGTAATAATATAAATTTATTTGTAATAATTATAAATAAAATAAATTTATTGTGTCAAATAATTTTTATTTGCATCAAATAAACGAAATATTTGGGTTAAATAAATGAATGAATAGTTTCAAGTAACTCATTATTTTCGTTTCAAATAATTATTTAATTGATTGAAATATTTTTTTATTTGTCTTGATAAAATGTATATTAGCTTTAAATAATGAATTATTCGGATTAAATATTCCAGTCTATTAGAATCAATAAAATAAATTTACTGAATCAAATAATTCTTACTTGCATCAAATAAATGAAGTATTTGAGTGAAATAAATGAAAGAGCAGTTTCAAATAATTCATTTTTTTCGTTTCAAATAATTATTTAATTGATTGAAATATTTTTTTATTTGTCTTGATAAAATATTATATTAGCTTTGAATAATAAATTATTCGGAGCAAATAATTCCGCTTATTTGAATCAATAAAATAAATTTATTGTGTCAAATAATTTTTATTTGCATCAAATAAACGAAGTATTTGAGTGAAATAAATGAAAGAATAGTTTCAAATAATTCAATATTTGTATTAAATAAATTTATTTATTCAATTCAATTAACTATTTATTTGAATCAAGTACGATTTATTTGGTTCAAATAAGTATGATTCAAATAATTGCAGATATTTAAATCAAATACATATTTTTTTGATCCAACTAAAAAGTATTTAAATCAATTAAATATTTTTCAAATAATTTGAATTATTTGAATCAAATAAATTTTTTTTTCAGTGTAGACCCCTCCCCCTTAAATGCTTACGTAATACTTGAATGGTCCCTTGGGTAATGTACATATATAAAATAATACCTCGGAATCTTCTATTTTAATATTAGTAGAAATTTTTTACATATTGGTAAAAAAACATACACATTTCTTTTTTGTCCTGCCATTTTTTAATCGGACATTTTGAATTCTGCAAATTTGACAACTTCTTAATTTGAAATTTTAATTATTATATATATAACGCCATATTTACCATTCAATCGTTATTGAATTAAATTAAAGATTTTAATTTTAATCGACAAGTTGATAAATGAATTTTGAATTATGAAATTATCTTACATATTCAATATTCGCTTTTTAAATATTTAAATTTCCGCTAAATGTTGCAAAGTTTCATTTTGAGTATATTTCGACCGTACACATAAGACTCTTCTATTCGTGCATTGCACGATTTCAAGTCACGTAATCTTTTGTCCTATAAACAGCTCTGTAGAAATATCGTGCGCGCATCTATATGACCTGGAAGTTTTCTACAAAGATCATTTTATAATCCCTTTAAAATTCAGTTGCAGAGGGAATCGAAAACCTAGAAGCATTGTTTCACGTCTTATTTAAGTGTATACAATATTTTTCATTTTATTGTATATGAGAGAATATTCTAAAATAAAATTAAAAAGGCTTTCATTTCGAATGAGTTGTGCACGCGTTTGGAAAGGGTTAAAAGTTTTTGGCAAAATTTTAAGATAATTACTTAAAATTCCGTCTAAAATTGTGTGGTGAATGTAGATGTTTTCAAGTGTAGAGGGTTTTCCTTTTGCTCTCTACACTGTAAAAAAAAGGTTCTAAATTAGAGCTAATTTCGGTATTAAAATAGAACCAAATTACGATTTAGTACCAAAATTGGTACTAAATTAGTACCTTTCTTTTTACAGTGTAAAGGATTGTGGTGTAAATAAAAGGAAAGCGTGATTGGTGAGGTTAGAATTCGAGAGAGAGGCCTTAAGCACAATAGATTCACGAGCGAAATGCATGTGATAAAAAAGGACAAAAGTATAACTATTCATTATCATAGCGTAACGTTGAAAAAACGGTCTTCGGACCATCTAACCTGCTGCTGGTCAGACCGCTTCTTTTATACCCGCGCCTCGATCGAGTAACGCACGATTGGTCTGTCGCGAGTTGGAGGCAAGTTGTCTCTTGGAGGTGCGGGTGGTCCCCGACAATCGAAACCGGCAGGTGCTTATTCTCGTTCCGGTCAGGTTAATCCTTCCACTTTGGGCAATCAGAATTCTAATATTATCATGAAATATACTTACGTTAACGATTTTAAAAAGAGGCAATTGTCTCCTGATGCCATTAGCAAGATAGATGAACACTCTTCTAAAAAGGTCAAAACTAAACAACCAATGCTTGTTTTGCCTCTTGTTCCACCGAGTTCTGTTGTTTCTGTCTGAAGAAGCCTATTGGCGCCCCTCCAGCTATTCAATTGGAACAATCCCCTCACAATACTCATCTAGACATTCCGCAAACTGAACTAATTGCTAGTGGAGTTTCGGAGGTCGTCGATGTTGAAAAGCCGATAATATTGCTTCTTACATTCCTATGACGTGTACTCCAGAATACTTGTCTTGGAAGAGAATATCCCTTGAGGTATTGAAAAGATTCACTCAAGAATCCTCTCCCCCTTTTATTGTTTTAATTGAGTCGTTGATTCCAAATAACAACGTGGGCAAGATGAAAAAGATATCGGTCGGTAATTTGATTGGTAATATTATCGCTGCACATAAGAGAATCACACCGAATGGGCAAAACCAACTTAAGGTTTTTTGCAATAAATTGCAGGATGCCAATACTTTGGTTGACTCTCCGGTTCTTGTTGAAAGAGGACTTAGAGCCTTTATTCCTTCTTCTCTTTTCAATCGACGAATTCTTGTCAGGGAAGTTGATATTGACTTTAGTGCGGGTGACATTTATGATCTGTTAGATCGTTCTTTTCGCCCTCAGGTGTTGAAAATTCGCAGAAGAACAAAATCTCGTCCACAGAATAAGGATGGTGCTGCGGTGGTCCCTGCTGTGCCTTTGGATATTATTAAGATAACAATCTCTTCAACAAATATTTCAAAAACGGTATTTATTGCCAACATTGCTTGTTCAGCAATCCCAATTATTTCACCTTCCAAGAGATGCTATACATGTCATAGGTATATACATATCACCAGACAATGCAGAAGTTCCAGGCCGATCTGTGAATTTTGTGTGGATTTTCATAAGGAGGTAGATTGTCACAATAAAATAAGCCCCCCTCTATGCTCCAATTGCGGCGGTAATCATGTTGCCTCCTCAAAAGATTGTTCTGTTTATGCATTAAAATTTGAGGTCATGAGAATCAGATTTGAAAACTTTTGTGGATATGACGAAGCTGATGCCATTCTGGAGGCTCAAGGGATTTTGAAACCTCGTTTTCCAGTGGCGATTATTCGTAATCTCCAACAGATTTCTGTACGTAGACCTCAAGTTGATTTTTCGAGGTCTGAAAGCACAGGTGTGGGGGAAGTTCCTCCACCTTCCACCTCTTCGAGGAATATATCGGATAGTCTAGTTACAAATGCTAATAATTAATAATACTACTTCTGATTTTTCTGAGAAATTTCTTTCCGCTCTTTCTAAATCCGCGGAATCTTCGAAGAATTTCTCTATGGTTAATATGGAGTTATAATTCTTGTTCTTTTCCTTTCTCTTTTTCTGGGACTTTTCGTCCCCGGTCATCACTTGGCCCTACTTACCTATGGGTTTTAGTTTTGTATTTGTCGGTTGATTTTTTTTACAGTTATTAATTTTTTTTTTGATTATTTGTTAATATGGTTCAGCAGAGTCTTAGTTGGGCGTTATGGAATGACTATAGTGTGGTACATAAGAAGCCCTATATTTAAGAACCAGTAGAACCGGGTAGAAATAGGAACCTACTTGCTTTGAGCTAGTTAATGTACGTAAGTTCCAATTTGAAACTAGTAGATAAGTATTTACTGGTTTGAATTTGAAATGTCAAGTTAAAAATGAACTGGTCTCAGTTTGAACATTACAGTAAACCGGAAATTCCAAGCAGGTTACATTGTACAATATGAACTTGTTTCAACTTGGATATCGATTCACAATTGAATATCCAAGTTGGTTACAATTGGACGGATATTTTTGAAAAAAATATTCGTGAAAAAAATAATAAAAAATTCTTATGACCATTAATAATTTCATATTCTTGATGCTCTCCAAACATACTAACTTTTTAATTAAACTAGAAGAATTAAATAAAAACTTTTGTACCCTATTGGGAATCGAACCCCGCATCTATGACCTATCTATCTAAACGATTAACGACCACGGCTATCGAATCGACGTGAGAAATTATTTTCGACCTGTCTATAATTCTATATAAAGTGCAACTTTGAAAAACGTAAGTTTCTGTAAAATATTATAGTTTTTGTAAGTACCTATCAAAACACAAAACATAAATTCAAATATTTATAGCAGGAGTGATTTGCAATATATGCCATTAAGTAAAAATTATTGTTTAAATATTTAATAAATTTATGCTCAAATGTCATTTGGCTGAATTATCGTTAAACCGAGTCATCATGTCAGAACTGTCAATTAGACGAAAAGTCATTTCTGCAAATTGTCATTTAATAAAAATGACTCTTAGCAAAATTGTCAAATGCAAATTGACATTATGTGAATTTTCATTACTGCATATACAATTTTTGCAAATTTCTTTTTTAATTTTTTGCTACAATTTGCAAAAATAACAAATAGAATAAATAACAATTCGTAAAAATTTAAATTCGTTAAAATAACAATTTGAAAAATTGCTATTAGCAAAAATCATAATTTGTAACAATGACAATTTGCAAAAATGTCTATATGCAAAATTACAATTAGCAACAGTAACAATTCATAAAAATATCAATTCGAGAAATGCAAATTCGCAAAAATAAAATTTACAAAATAACAATTAGCAAAAATAAATATTTCTAAAAATAGAAATTTGATATAATAAATCTTTGCAAAAATGGCAATTTACTGAATAACAATTAACAAAAATAACAATTATATAAAAGTCAATTCGCGATAATATCAACTCACATAAATAACAATTCGCAAATATATCAATTCGAAGAAATAGAATAAAGGATTCTATAAAGGATTTCATATGGGTTTTCATGTTTCATATATAAGATTTCACATACGATTTCACAAAAGATTTAATATGTGATTACATTAGGGATCTATTGTGAGAATTTTCAAAGCTTTTAAAATTATTTAATTAAAAATTAAATAATAAATTGTATTAGCATTTTAAATCATCAGTAAGAAAAAAAATTCGATAATTTGAAACACTTCTTCTGAGCTGTAAACTCTCAGTTATATAGTGTTCAAAAATCATGTTAACAGGGGGAGAAGTCGCTCTCGACACCTGGCGGTGAAAGTATATAAACTGTGGTATTTTGTATCATTATTAAAAAAAACCACGTGAGATCCTATGAAAGATCCCATGTGGAAAATTATATTGGAAATAATATACGATCTCACCTGGGAATTCATATAATTTTCATTCCTGTGTAAAATCCCACGTAAGATCCCATATATGGTTTCATATGCGGGAAAGAACATGGGATCTTACGTGGGATTTTACACAGGAATGAAAATTATATGAATTCCCAGGTGAGATCGTATATTATTTCCAATATAATTTTCCACATGGGATCTTACATAGAATCTCATGTGGTTTTTTTTATTAATGATACAGAATACTACAGTTCATATACTTTCACCGCCAGGTGGCGAGAGCGACTTCTCCCCCTGTTAACATGATTATTGAACACTATATAACTGAGAGTTTATAGCTCAGAAGAAGTGTTTCAAATTATCGAATTTTTTTTCTTACTGATGATTTAAAATGCTAATACAATTTATTATTTAATTTTTAATTAAATAATTTTAAAAGCTTTGAAAATTCTCACAATAGATCCCTAATGTAATCACATATCAAATCTTTTGTGAAAACCTATGTGAAATAGGAACGTAATAATAATAATATATAATAATAGTAATATATAATAATAATCCCAGTAAAAAAAAACTAATTCAAATGAATTGAAACGAATTAACATTTTTGGTAGGCTCCAATTCGTATTTGTCACAAAGCGGGATTCACTCAAGCTCTTTGTATATTCAATTGAATTTAATTCAATATGTACCAATTTGTCCAAACGAATTCGCATTCGAAAGAAATGGCCAAGGAATGCATTGAATTCGTGCTAACGAATTGAAAAAAATTAAAGGCTCAAAACTTGTCCAGTGAATTGGTACGGATAGAAGGTTCGGAAGTTCAATACAGTTTCACGAATTCAGGAAAATTGCATCATGGCTCCAATTCGTATTTGTCACAAAGCGGGATTCACGAAAGCTCTTTGTGAATTCTTTTTAATTCATTTCAATTAGTTTTCGTTTACTGGGATATATAATATATAATATTATCCTTTATGGAATCCTATATGTGTTTTCACATAGGAATCCATGTGGATTTTTATGTAGACACACAAACTTAAATTCCCACATGAATTCCTACTCCAAATCGTGTCCCAAATATGCATGTGTTTTAACATGGGATCCCATGTGGATTCTTACGTGAGACCTGGGATTTTATACAGGTTTTTGTATAAGAACCCACGTAAGATCCTATGTTGGATCCCATGTGGGTGTTTTCAATAGGGAAAGTCGCGGAAAATTTCAGCAACTAATTTTTTCCGTGTGAGGGAGTTGACCAGTAGTTGACAAAATATGTCGTATTTACCATGCAGAGAAATGTTATTATCAAAAATTTACAACTTGAATCCATCATTTACAAAACAAGTTGTCGTTGGAGCAGAACTAGACATAAATGGAAATATAATACCAAAAATTTAACTAAGAAGCAGCCATCCGCGAGTATCATTGTCTTTGGAGCTTCAAGAATGGCGCCTATTGTGTGATGCAGTAAAACATATCATACGATTTTTCAACGTAGATTGTGATGCAACAGTGCTGGATTGTGAAACGTTTACAATACGTTTTAGTGTTACATATCGTTTAATATCAATTGAACGTTTAGATCAATCATTTACATTTAGTGAAACTTCATTTGCAATACCCAGTAAAAAAAGAAGTATTGAGTGGAGCGTTTAGGAATTGAGTGAAGCTCTGAGCCAATACGGATTCGAGTAAAAACCGTATTGGGACGTTTGACTCAATCTTTTTTTCATCCGCCGAATACGGTCTTATTTTAGCATTAAAATTAAAATCACATGAGCAGAGTACACATTATAAATTGAAAGCACAATTGTCATGGAATATAAAAATGCCGATTTAGATAAGAAACAGTGAATATTTTTTATTTTTTTGTTAAAAATTGGTAAAAGCAAAGTTTGATAAGCGCAACTGAATTTACCATGTGAATAAATGAAGTGGTAAGTTTAAATGGACTAAAAGAAATCTACTGTTACCGACAGAAAGTTCCTAGAGAATTGTAAAACAATGAAATTTCATTGTTTTGTTCAAGATTTGTTGAATTTACCACAATTCTCTAGGAACTTTCTGTCGGTAGAAGTAGATTTCTTTTAGTTCATTTCGTCCATTTAAACTTCCCACTTCATTTATTCACATGGTGAATTCAGTCGCGCTTGTCAAACTTTGCTTTTACCAATTTTTAACAAATATTCACTGTTTCTCATCGAAATCGGCATTTTTACATTCGAGGACAATTGTGCTTTCAATTTATAATGTGGACTCTGGTCTTGTGATTTTAATTTTAATGCTAAAATAAGACCGTATTCGGCGGATGAAAAAAAGATTGAGTCAAACGTCCCAATACGGTTTTTACTCGAATCCGTATTGGCTCAGAGCTTCACTTAATTCCTAAACGCTCCACTCAATACTTCTTTTTTTACTGGGTATTTAATGAACTTATTCCTTGCGTTGAACAAAAATATGTAGAACTATCAAAATTCAATTTGCAGTATAGTAAAGATATAATTGTAAAGTCTATTGCAGAATTAATCTTTAAAAATAATGTAAAGTCTACATAACATGCCGCGGATTTTATTAAAAAACATTACAGTAGAATATTTCTTGAAAGATGGTAATCAAGTGTTATCTAACGGACATTTATTTTACTTACTTATCATATCGATAAGGCAGAAATTAATAATTTCTTTTTTATTTTTAATTTTGTGCATGGTTTCTGAAAAAAATGAATCGTTTCTCACCGCTGGGGTATGATCCGTTAGATGACACTTGATTACCATCTTACAAGAAATATTTAATTATCACGGATGAAACTAATATTACTATCAAAAACACATTTGAATATTGTACTAATGTACCTCTCACTGTATCTTGCGTTGAAAAGTCGTGTGCTTGGTTTCTGAAATGAATGATATCGGATCTCTCTGTAGCTCAATTGGTTAGAGCATCCTACCGACAATAGGAAGGTTCTGGGATCATACCCCAGCGGTGAGAGACGATTCATTTTTTTCAGAAACCATGCACAAAATTAAAAATAAAAAAGAAATGATTAATTTCTGCCTTATAGATATGATAAGTAAGTAAAATAAATGTCCGTTAGATGACACTTGAAAAACCATCTTACAAGAAATATTTAATTATCACGGATGAAACTAATATTACCATCAAAAACACATTACAGTAGAATACTTCAAAAAGTGATGGGAAGAACTAATGTTTTAAATTTAGAGATATTATTGTTTGAAATTGTCACATTTCACTGTAAACAAATATCAAATGAAGCTATTCAACAAATGTCAAATATTCAATGTATAAATGGCAAATTATTGTAAAAAGAGGATAAATAAATACAAAAATGCATACAATTCAATTTATTTTTAATTTAACCTTTCTTAAATACATTACAATTCACATTTGTTTATCCAACTGTTATGAGAATTATCAAAACCTAACCATTTTACAAATACATTAGATCCTCGGTTTTTTAATACATTTTCAACTAAATATACATCTGGATATTTAACTTTAGAAAGTTCTTGCTCGTAAAAACATCCACTTATTAGATTTTCCTGATAATTCTTCAAGATATATGTTATTGGATTAGTATTTTTTACATCGCTTATAGTAAATATTTTTGTAGTCCAATTTGGTGTATAACCTTTCTCAAAAACATGTTTAACTTTACTTATACGTACTCTATCTCCAACTTTAAATTTGTTATATTTCCTGTTTACTGCAACTTTTTTAAATACATTAAACATCAAATTATTTTCATTTTCAGCATTTACATCTATTGGTTTCATTTTTATTTTTTGATGTTTACTATTATTATACGCATTTACTAAATCACTTAATATATCTATCCATTTGTAATTACCGCGTAAACTAAATTGCATCCACATTTTATTCTTCAAAGTACGATTAAATCGATCACAAATTTACGCTTTCAAATTACTATGAGTAGAATACAAATTAATGTTATAATTTTTAATAAGATTCTCAAAATATGAATTATAAAATTCTTTTCTTTTATCTACTTGCAAATTTTTCGGTATGAGTTTTTTAATTAAAATAGATTTTATTGCCGCAGTCACATCTTCACCTTTTTTGGACTTTACTGGAACAGCCCAGGCAAACTTTGAAAATGTATCAATGACGGTTAACAGGTACTTGTAACCTTTATTTCCTCTCGCATAAGGTTGCATTTCAACAAGATCAGCTTGACAAGTCTCATCAATACCTCGAATGTCAACATTTCTTCGCTTATAATTTTTTCTCGCTGGTTTATGTAACTCTTTCACCAACTGTAGTTTTGGATCCTCCATTGCTAATTACCTTTAAGTGTGCGCAGTCTGCTGTCTAATTGTAAAATAATGTCTTTGTTGGTAGACATCATCTCTATATTTCTTTCAATACTGATTCTTAGATTTTCAAAATATTTTTTTATCAAATCTTCTAAATCTAAAATCTTTACAACATTGTCATTTACATCATTTCTCACAGAACCGATTACATCATAGATGGCGTTCGCTTTAGATTCAATAACTTTGTTTACAGTATTCAAGTTTACCGCATCATTGTTGCTCTCAGCATTAGCTACATTACAAAGTTTCTTATTTTCAATATTAAAATCTCCTTCAGCAGTCAACTTAAAACCAAGTCCTGGTGGACCTCGATTTGAAGTTTCTGTGCTTTTAAACTGACGTCCGAATATGTCGATACTCATCATGAAAATGATAAAAATTTCTACAACTGTTAAAATTAATGAACAATTTTATAATTTTCCCGATCAACTACACTTAAAACAGCTTCTTCTGGAACTTTTTTTGAATAAAAGCTTAAGTAAACCTTTCGTTGCAGGATATGTTTTATTACCTACACTAATATTATTTTGTTCAAAATTTATTCCTGAATTACCAATCATTAATTGCCCTTTAGATAATTTACGAACTCCATATGAAGGATCTAAATCTTTTCCCTTTTCATCCAACATTTGAAGATATAAAATAGCACCATCTTTCTCTGATTTATCTCCATCTCCATTACCATCTCCATCATCATCAAAATCATCACCGTTATCGTCATCATCAGCAGCTGTTGCAAATGATAAGTCATCTCTTAAAAATGAATCATTCTCTCTCTTAACTTCTTGACCTTCTTCAAACTCTAAAGGAAGGTCTCCCTCTCTTTTAATTTTTACGGGTCGAATTTGTTTAACAATTTCAATGTCGTCAACTAATTTCTGAATTGGTGTCACCATAGGTTTAAAGGTATTATTTAAAGTCTGTTCAATTTCTTCCTTGCCCAATTTCATCAGTCTATGCTTTCGTCGAATAGCATCACTGGCTTTTGCAATTTGACCAAGAATGTCTTTTTGTTTTCGCAAATGTTTCAAGTGTGTAGAAGACATGTTGATTGACCAATGTCTTGAATTAAACTGTTTATAAAGAATATCATTTCTCTAATTTTATAAAACAATCAAAACACTTTCTATATCTGCCTTCATTGATATCACGATCTTTATCAATCACTATAAAATCATGCTTATTTTTCCAACAAGAGTTGCAAAGTTTTTTAAATTCCATAAATGTCATATCAGTATTTACATGATCATCATAAATATCTCTAAGATTCATTTCATCTTGTTTGAATAAAACTAGTAAATTAACATTGTCACCCAAGCAGCACGGAATATAACCTGAAGATGAAGGGAATATTACATTTCATATTTGGAGTATTCCAGTGGAATGTTCCAGGGATCTTAAAGTAATATTAAAATGTCCGCCCCACAGGAATATTACAAGATAACATTGAGGGAATGTTCCACGGTAATATCGAAGCAATATTCTAGGATGATGTTGACGGAATGTTCCATCGTAATATTAATGGAATATTCCAGGTTCATGTTGAGGGAATATTGAGGGAATGTTCCAAGAATATTCCCTGGGAACATTCCAAAATTTCATACTTTGAAAAAATTTGACTTTTTTTTCTTTTTTTCTTCTTTCTTTAGTAAAAATGAGATTCAATGGCATTTTCAACATATTTAATGTTACCTGGAAACATTCCCTCAACATGACCCTGGAATATTCTATTAATATTACGGTGGAACATTCCCTCAACATTATCCTGGAATATTGCTTTGATATTACCGTGGAACATTCCCTCAATGTTATCTTGGAATATTCCTGTGGGGCGGACATTTAAATATTACTTTAAGATCCCTGGAACATTCTACTGGAATACTCCGAATATGAAATGTAATATTCCCTTCATCTTCAGGGTATATTCCGTGCTGCTTGGGCACGTATTAAATGTTTTGGAATGCGCGCATATGTTTGACATAAATAAAAGCAATCCACAGCTTTGTGTCTTCCTATAGCAAAAAAGGCCTTAATATTATCTTGTTTTTCACATGCTACGTCATCAAATATAAATATTGAGTTTGGTAACGCATTGTTTGGTTCTACAACATCCACATGTTCATTAAATGGAAAGTAGCCAACACCCTCTACTGGTTGCAAAATGTTTTCTAAAAATTTGTATTTTGGTTGATATAACGATTTTGAGTACACATAAACATTTTCAAATCGTAATCCATTGGGATGTATTAAAAGAGCAAGTAAAGAGTAAGTAAAGTGTCTTTCCACAATTTGACGGTCCACAAAATATTGCTCGCACACTATTTGGCAATAAATTTCTATGACGATTTTCTGTTTTCTTATTACAATCTTGAACAAGAGTGTCAAAATTGTAGACTGTCAATTTAATCGATTGTGCTTCAAACTCCATTCTTACGATAACTGAGGTTAAAACTATAAATACAAGGTTCTTAATAGTTTCAATGTCAGTTCACTGTAGTCGCTTGTAACGTTCGCATGCAAATCTAATAATGACGTTTATGTGGATCTAGTTTCTTAGAAGAGGTTTGCGATTTTATGTCTATAGTTAACTCCTTCATGCTGCTAGGTCTAGTTTTTTAGGAAATGTTTGCGATTTTGTGTCGATGGTTAACTCTTTCATGCTTTGGGCAAGGTCCACGTTAGGCCCTACTGTCGGAGGCAACTGGGATAATTGACTATTACTGTAATAATTGACTGTTACTGTCATAATTTTTTTGTTAGATCATTAAAGGTTGACTGTATGTAGTCAAATGACAAAAAACTATAAATACATTGGTTATATAAATTTCCACTTTAGTCTTGAAAAAGTTTTGTTCACGAAAAGAATATAAATATGGGCGTAAATAAAAAAAAAATTAGTTTAAAGAAAACTTTAAAAAGAGCCCAGTGGGCACACTTGTTCAAAAGACGTCCTAAGGATGTCTTTTTGCGGACGTCTTTTGGACTTGTACAAAAAGACGTCTTTAAGACGTCTTACACTGAAAAAAAGTATTGAACCAAGAAAAATTTTCTTGGTTGAAGCAAATCGTGGGATTGAATACGGCCAAGACTATTAAAGTATTGATTCAAGAAAACCATTTTCTTGACATAGGATATTTGGGAGAAGAACATATATTCTTGATCCAAGAAAATATGGAATTTGACCAAGAAGTTAATCGACTTGTACGAAGTATGAAATGTATTAAATGAATAAAATATTTTCTTGTTCTAAGAATATATATAGTTAATTGAATTATTTTATTTGATTCATTCAATTTTTTGTAACGTTCGTTCAAGTAATTCAAGATTTAAATGAAGAAAACATTTATTTTGTGAGAAGAACAAATATTCTTGATCCAAGAAAATATGGAATTCGATCAAGAAGTTAAGTAGCATGTAAGAAATGCAGAATATATTAATTCAAAATCATTTATGTATCAAATCAAGAAAGTATGTTCTCTGTCCGAGAAAATATTTTCTTGATGTGAGAAAATTTATAGATTTTAATCAAAAAAATACTTTCTCAATACAAGTAAATTATTTACTTAAATTACCCCTCCCCCCCCTTACCCCCATCCCATCTTTTCTAATACTTAGGTCAAACATTTTTATTATTTAATTAATTAACATTTATATTTTTTATTTAAATAATTAAATAATTGTTATTTTACATATATATATTTAGATTTAATTATTACTTAACACAAATACAACAAATATACCTTGAAAGAAAATTTTCCACGGTCGGAGGAATTGAACTCGGGTTGCACGCACCAGAAGCCGTCACGCTACCACTATGCCATCCTAGCCTCAATGGACAGTTTTCAAAAACTGATATTTAAGTTGCATATACATTTGAAGAAAAATATTTTCTTGGATCAAGAATACCGGCATTGTGTTAAGTAAAAAAAAGTTTCAAAGCAAATAAATAAAATGATTCGATTCAAGAAACACGAATTCTCCAGACAATACTTTATTATTTCGCTTAAGAACATGATACTCTAGATTCAATACTTTTTGGTACTTCGGAAAAGTAAAATATTTGGTTGAAATAATTACATATTGAGTTCTGCCAAATACTAAATTGTTAATTCAAAAATTCTGTTCAATGCTAATAATTACTTGACACAAGAAAATGAATTTCTTTCTTCAAATGAATATGGGATTAATTGAATATAATTTTTAATCAACTTGAAACAAATATTTACTTATATTAACCTTCGTATTTTCTTGAATCAGGATTATATGAGCGTTGAATTAAGTAAAAACTTTTTTAAAGGAAACAAAAGAATGATTTAATTCAAGATCTTACATTTAATTGAATAATTGAATAAATAAAATATTTCATTCCAGAAAATATAACATTCTCGCAAGAAATTAATGTTTTTGAAACATGAGAATATAGAAATGCTTCAAGTAAAAGAAATGCTTAGATTAATTAATATTTCTTTGAAACAAAATAATTTTTAATTGAGTTGAAACAATTATTAACTTATATTAATCTTCCCATTTTCTTGGCTCAAGACTATGGGTGTTGGATGAAATAAATAGTTGCTTTAAAGGAAATAAAAAAATTATTTGACTCAAGATACCAAATGACTGAAGGTAAATTACTTGACGTGAGAACATGATATTCTTGATTCAATACTTTTTCGAGACTTGGCGCATGTAAAACAGTTCGTTTGAAACAGTAAGATATTAACTTATGTCAAACCCATATTTTCTTATTTCAATAACTGTGATCAATGCTCAAAATTACTTTACACAAGAAAATAAATTTCTTCCAATAAGAAAATATGGGTTTGTTTCAAATAAATCAGGTCAAGAAAATGCATCTACTTGATTCAATGAACTTTTTTTTTCAGTGTAAAGACGTCCTATTCATGTTCTATGTCTTGGCCATTAGACCCTCACAGCACCGGGATATTCAGGATATCCCAGAGACGTCCTGGGGATATCGATTTGTTTTCGGAAGTTTGGATATCTCTGGGATATCCTAGGGACGTCCATGGATATCCAGAGGATAATCCAGGGATATCCAAACTTCCGAAAACAAATCGATATCCCCAGGACGTCTCTGGGATATCCTGAATATCCCGGTGCTGTGAGGGGATGTCTTTAAGCTGTCTAAAAGACGTCTTTTTCATTCAACATTTGAAAACAGAAAAATTTCCATAAATAGAAAATATTATTTTCTAAGTTCAACTTGGACTTAGAAATTTATGAATGTGAAATTCATTGGAATTTTTCTAAGTTAAATTCATTTCATTGACAAGTGAGATCGTTAACTTTCTAGAGGTTCATATCTGTCTTGAACGGCTGAGGTGCTTAAGGTGCAATGCTTCAAGCCCAAGGTACCCGAGTTCGATCCCAGCTTCGTAGGAATTTTTTCATTATTTCTCCACATTTTAGAAAAAATAAAATTAAACTTAAAATAAATTTAATACAATATTACTGAATTTCAACTTAAAAAATGTTATAAAAGAAATGTTTATTTAAGATCTGAAGGAATGTAAAAAGGCCGTCCAAAAGACGTCTTTTAGACGTCCCTTTTATGTCTTTTAGACGTCCAAAAGACGTCTTTTAGACGTACTTTCTTATGTCTTTTAGACGTCTTTTGGACCAGACATAGAACGTCTTTTAGTTGTCTTTTTGATGACTCAGAGACATTGCCATCATTGTCCCTGAATCGTCCGCGGACAAAAAGGGACGTCTTTAAGACGTCTTTTAGACGTCCCAGTGCCCACTGGGAGTAAGACGAGGTAGAGGTGTTTTGAATAAAATTATCAATAAATTACCGTTTGAACTTCATATACCTGGCTATCAATACTGCACGGAAAAAAATTTCTTATAGAAAACACAAACTTTTTCGTAAAATATACAAATAGGTTAAGTTGTGCTTTATGCAGGCGAGTTTTGTGTTTCCAACAAGCTGGTTTGTGTGTACCACAAACCAATCTGTTGTAACACCAAGAAATCCACGCATGCGCAAGAAAATTCAAGTGAACGTCTGCTTGTCGTCTGCTGCGTGACTGTTTAAGCTGTTGAATCATAAACTGAAGTTTGTGACAAGACTCATTCTGGTTTGTGTATTTCCCAAACTCAGCCGTTTGTGGATACTACAACCGCCGTTCATAGATGGCACAGGAAATCTTGTAATTTTCACAAGAAATTTTTTTCCGTGTGTGGTCCAGGAACAAAATTAGCGAAGAGATTAGCACGAGGTGATCCAGGAGTCAACCCTCTTGACGCTGCTTGTAAAGAGCACGATATTTCTTATTCGAAAAATAGGGAAAGTATAGAAGCGAGAAACGCAGCTGATAGAGTACTTGCCGATAAAGCTTGGCATCGTGTGTTTGCTCCTGACGCAAATTATAGTGAAAGAGCTGCAGCTTACGCAATAACAAATGCAATGAAGGTCAAATCAAAATTGGGCATGGGAATCAAGTCAAAAGAAAATATGAAGAAAAAGAGGGAAAAAAAATCAACGTTGAGAAAGATTGTAACCGCAGCGAAAAAATCTATGTAATTAGATACAAATGCACAGTCTACTATTAAATCAGCACTTGAAGGTGCACGTTTGGCAGTTAAAATTGCTCGTGGCAGGGGAAAAATTAATAAACCTCGAGTTTTACCGATACCTTCTAAAGTGGGAGGAATTTTACCTTTTCTTATTCCTTTGTTTGCGGGTTTAAGTGCAACAGGGGCCCTAGCAGGGGGAGCAGCTGGCATAGCAAAAGCTGTAAATGATGCAAATTCTGCAAAACGTCAACTTGCGGAAAGTAAACGACACAATCAAACAATGGAGTCTATCGCGTTGGGAAAAGGGCTCTATTTAAAACCATATAGGACAGGTCTAGGGCTACACCTAAAACCTTATAAAGCAGGACAAGGATGCAAGTAAAAAAACTTGAAGTAATAAGCTACCTCACCGAGCCCTAACCGACTTAGATTTATTAAAATTTGCAAAACATTTAAAAATTCCATATTTTCGAGGAGTTTTTATGCAAAATGAACTACCTATGCGTGGTCCTAAAGAAACTAAATTTGCAATTATTAATCTAGATGATAAAGATGGTCCTGGTACACACTAGTGTGCATATAAAAAGAATAAAGATAAAACCATATATTTCGATAGCTTTGGTTATCTTCGGCCACCTTCGGATATTGTTAAATATTTTGGTGTTGGTAGCATAAAATATAATCATAAACGATATCAAAACTATAATACATATGTATGCAGACATTTATGTCTTAAATTTTTATGTAATCAATTGAATATTCCTGATTTGTATACTTTGCATATAAATAAATAATATTTTTAGTTCAAACGTCAGTTATTAATTTGACCTTATCATGAACGATTCACTTATTTTAACGTTGTCTGGAAATTCTTCCATCTTAGTATCTCAATTTTTCCCACCAATAGAGTTGTCTAATTTTAAAAATTATGCTCTTGGTCTTGTTGAATTTTTAACTTTTAATTCTATTCCTAATATAGATGTTGGGAAACATAAATTTCTCCAACACTTGCTCTGAAAGGAGTACTTTTCTTGGTAGAAAAGTGTGGCGAAAGTAGAACTTTTCTCAACTGCTCTGAAGAGCGTGGCGAAAGTAAATTCAGCGTGGCGAAAGTAATTTTTAGCGTTGCGAAAGTAAATTTGGCGTGGCGAAAGTAAATCATGAATTTATTCTTTTTTCTTGTTCTTTGACCGACATTTATTTTGTATCTAACTTCTTCCCCACTCAAAACATTCGTCTTTTATTATATTAAACATAAGAACATTTTAAATTAAAATTATACGAAACTCACGAAGAAACCTTTCCTCGCAAGGCGTTGGAGAAAACGTAGTGCACAACTCGTGGTGAAAGAATGATTTTTCGAGAGTGATTGCTGCTCTCGCTACGTTCGAGCCGCAAACTTCACTCTCGAAAAATCACACTTTCGCCACTAGTTGTACAATGTACTATTTACGCAGGAAATAAAGAAATTATTATACCCACAGGAAGTTATGAAGTTAGTGATATTGATCAAGTTTTGCATTTAATTTTAAAAAATAAAGGAATTAATTTTAGAATCAAGCCAAACAATAATACATTGAAATGTACAGTTTATTGTGATGAAGAAATTAATTTTAAACCCAATGATTCTATAGGTAGTTTGTTAGAATTTTTTCCTCGCAAATTAAAAGCTCAATAATACCATGAGTCTGATCAACCAGTATTAATCATTAAAATAAATTCATTAAGAGTAGAATGTAACATATCAACCGGAGCATACATTAATGGTGAAAGAGTCCATACAATTCATGAATTTTTTCCTATTGTTCCACCAGGATATAAAATAGTAGAAGTACCAAATCACGTCATTTACTTGCCAGTCGCTGTCAAGGCAATAGACTATATTCAGTTGCGAATTGTAGACCAAGACGGAAATTTAGTTAATTTTCGAGGGGAAACTTTAACAATAAGGCTTCATATTAAATCCCAGGTGCGAATTTAGGTTGGCCGCCAGAGTTTGAAGGTTGGCCCAAGGTTGCCCTAACTTTGGCAAGCGAACTTTTGGTTGCCAGAGTTTGCCCAACTTTGGCAAGTACTAGTGCCCACAGTTGGCCCGACTTTGCAAGCCAACCATTAAATGCAGAGTTTAGCCAACCGTCGGGCCAACTTTGGCGACAAAGGTTGGCACAACTCATCAAAACGTAGTTTAAAAGACTTTCAGTTTCGGTTCGCCGAACTCTGGGCCACGGTTGGCCCGACGGTTGGCAAAACTTAAGAAAAGCAGTATAATTGACTTATAGTTTTTTGGTCGGCCGAACTCTGGGCCACGGTTGGCCCAACGGTTGCCAAAACTCTAGAAACGCAGTTTCATTGACTTAAACTTTCTTGGTCGGCCGAACTCTGGGCCACGGTTGGCCCGACGGTTGGCAAAACTATGTGAAACGCAGTTTAATTGACTTACATTATTTTGGTCGGCCGAACTTTGGGCCACGGTTGGCCCGACTGTTGCAGCTTTAATATACATTTAATGTTATGTACTCCCATGTGAGCGTAGCGTAGTGGTCAGTGTATAAGTCTTCGGTGCGTTAGGTTAGGGGTTCGATCCCAGCGAGCGTTAGATATTTTCGAAAATGTATGTATGAGATTGTGTTTAATAATAATAGGTAAAGGTTATATCTGATGTTCCCGCTAATAATAACGTGTTAATTGTTTAAATAATTTAGTTTTTTAATAATTTTTTACCTTTGGCTGTTGAAGTTGGCCAAACTTTAAACGTTAAGGCCAAACCTTAACGTGTAACGTTACCTCAACCTTAACGTGCAAGGTTACATCAACCTTAACGTGTAAGGTTACCATAGCCTTATCATATATACTTGCCACACCCTAACATGTAACCTTACCTCCATGGCGGAAGTTTTTAGTTCACGTTAGGTCTACCACAGCAATATCGTGTAACCTTATGAGCCTTACGATTTGTATTCAACATAACCTTACCTCATACTATTGTGCTATGTGGGGAAAATGTTTCTCGGGCGAGCAAGGCCATCAATGTTCTCACGGTCATTTCAAAGGTCAGTTGGGGTGCCTCTCCAGCCCTGGCTCTTACAGTTTACATGGGGTTGATTCCCAGTAAGAAGTAAGGAATTGAGAAGAATTGAACATTTTTAACTTTTTACAGAAAATGTTAAATTATCAATTTTCTGAATTCCGTTTCTGTCCAATTCCTACACTGAGAAGAAATGCTATTGAATCAATGACATATTTGTTTGTCGCAATAAACGGCATGTTCAATATCGTTCGAATACAAATACTGTTAGTTCAATAATCTAATCTAATCTAATCTGACACCGAGATCGAGCTGGATTTTCCTCAAGAGGGGAAAGTAAGCACCTAGGTTATAGAACCCATTGTACCAAACTCCAGTTCGCTCGTTTGTAGCAACTTCTTAGAGTCCTGTTCTTCTCCAGAAGTCCAGTATCTCTTCTATCGATAGGTTGCTCACCTGCTTAGGGTCAATAATTGCTTGACCCCAGCTAGATAGCCTGATCCTAGCTAACGCTGGGCATTCAGATAATATGTGAGTCGAAGTTTCGTTACTTTCCCCACACAGTCTGCACATAGGTGAAACTTGTCTGCCTATTTTATGCTGATGGTAGTTCAATAGTCCATGACCCGTAAGTAGACGAACTACGGTTCTAACTCTGATCTTATCGAGTTTTAGGAGATCGCTCGCTCGCCTCTTGTTGAGTGCTAACCCCAACAGAGTTTTCGCTTGCCTTCCCACCCCAACGCTCGCCCAATACTTCTCATGTTCCTTTTCACCCCATCTTTCTATGGCTCCCTTAACCAAGCATGGCATTATTGCCACTGCTGGTTCAGGACCTATAAATTTCGTCTCGGAACCGGTTTTCGCCAAGACGCCTACTCTTTCATTACCCTTGATTCCCGAGTGTCCCGGTACCCAAATCAATGAAAGTCTATTTACTGAACCCAACTCATCTAGTACGCTGCGGCATTCCCAGACGAGTTTTGATTCTATTGTGGGATTTTTCAGAGCCCCTAAGGCCGCTTGACTATCCACACAAATACTAATCCTCTTGCCCTTTGTTCCATTTCGAATGGATATTTGGGCGCAAGTTAAAATCTCACAGACCTCTGCCTGCCAGACCGTGGCATATTGTCCTAATGACTCAGCCACTTTAATGCGGCCAGTTTTCCGATAAATTCCGAAGCCTGCACCGCAGTCCATCTTGGAGCCATCTGTATACCAGACTTCGTCCCCAAGTGGAAAACCTTTCTTCCAGTCTATTCTGGAAGGTGTAATGATCTTAAAGCGGGGTTTAAATTTCACCCACTTGATCATTCTATCTTGCACCATACTTAATTCTGGTAGTGATAGAATTGAGCGTGGAAGCTTGGTGTGTAAACCACCAACCCTCCACCTTCCCTGCGCAGTTAACCTGCTCATAGTAAGAGCCGCCTTTTTCACCGCGGCAATATGCAGAGGTACCTCGGCTAGCATGAATCCCAACGCAGCTGTTGGCGTGGTCCCCATTGCCCCCGTAATACCCCTGAAAATCATTGCCTGCAGTTGGCCTAGTTTCTCTTTAACCGTTATCAGTTGAGTCCTAGACCACCAGACAACCACCGCGTGAAGAAACCTTGGTTTTAAGATCATCTGATAGAGCCAGTTGACCATATTAGGCCTTAGTCCCCACGATGACCCTATCGCCCTTCTACACGCCCAAAACGCGGTACAAAACCTGCCATACTGATATTCGAAATGTTCCCTGCAAACCAGCTTTTTATCCAGTATTACTCCCAGATACTTAGCCGATTCAGAAAAGGAAATCTCTTTTCCATAAAATATCGGTTTTTTCAAACTCGGTACCTTATATTTTCTTGTGAAAACTACTATGTTCGTTTTCTCCGGGTTTACAGAAAGTCCAGTCAGATTGCACCAATCCCTGACAATCTTAAGTGCACGTTCCGTAAGTTCTAAGAGGGTCTCGATTGCGTGCCCTCTTATAATTATAAGGAAATCATCCGCATAACTTTGCGTATAATAACCCTGGCTATTGAGGTTTCTAATTAACTCATCTGCCACAAGCACCACAATAAAGGAGAAAGGACTCCACCCTGTGGGCACCCTTTTGAGACCAGGCCTGTTACCTTAGCCTCACCATATTCCGCTTCCAGGGCCCTTTCTCGAAGCATGCTATCGATCCACTTAACTAGCGGCTCGGGCACACCTCGCATCCTGGCTGCCCTACAAATGGCTTTACTAGAAGTGTTAGGGAAGGCACCTTCGATATCAAGAAAGGTGCCAACCGCATAACCCCCGCTGCTAATTTGTCCCTCTATTCTGCCTACTGCCGAATGGAGGGCTGTTTCTACTGAGAAGCCTGCTCTATATGCATGCTGTCCCTGATGCAGGGGAAAATCTCTAAGACATTCCTGTCTAATAAAATTATCCACCAGTTTCTCTAACGTCTTTAATATAAAAGAGGTTAGGCTAATTGGCCTGAAGTCCTTCGCCGCAGTATACCCTGACCGACCGGCCTTCGGAATAAACACAACCCTCGTCTTTTTCCAAGACTCCGGTGTATAACTTAGAGCTATACAAGCTCTCATAATTTTACACAGGGGTACTCTAATACAATCCAATCCCTTTTGCAAAAGAACCGGATATATACCGTCCCCCCCTGAAGCTTTAAATGGTTTGAAAGTGCTTATTGCCCAATCAATCCCTTCCGGAGTTACAACCCTGGCTGCTAGTTTCCAGTGTTCCCGATCTCCTCGGTTCCTACCTGGTCCTATGCCATGGCTGTTCTCCAGACCTTCTCTCAGGGAGTAAGACTAAGGAGACTGAACTGACTGTGTGAAGTCTCTCAAAAATGAAACCTTTTTCTATAGGGGAACTATACTCGCAGAATGACAAAACTTATGCTCCGCGCGCATGCGCAGTACATGCGCATATTGCTCTCTCTCTTTATATCGTAAAATATAAGCAAGTGAGAGAACAAAAACTTATCAATAGGTTATGGTTATGTTTTGACATATGATTCTTAAAATAAAATTTTAAAATTATGGTTTGTTGCATACCAGGATGCAAAACATCATATTACAATGATCGACAAACGAATAAATTAACTTATTGATAACTTTTATGTGACATTTAAAGCTGTTTATTTATAAAGTATATAATTAAAGTAAATTACAAATTCGTAAATATTATTTATTTAGGAATTGTTCAATTGTTTCCACAAAGAATAAAACACTTTGTAGTTATATACCAAAAAAATTGATTCTGAACATTTATAAATATTTCATTATATTATTAATATATTACTTATCACTGAAAAATATACACTCTTTAGTATATATTTTTGTATGCACATTTATATTTATTAAATTAATTTTTTTTTCAATTTACTAATAGTTATTATTAATAATATTTCCTGAAACGCACAACATTCACAAACATTAAACATAACCTTCTCAACTTGTAGCTTATAATGATTTTCTCAGTCGCATCTGAGTTACTGAGAAAGACAGAGACAAATATATTGCATGTGCGCATGCGCGAAAACCATAATTTTCAGTCTTACGTATAGTTTCAATGCGACGAATGGTTTCACTTCCATAGCATTAGTTCAGTCTCCTTAGTCTTACTCCCTGCCTTCTCTAAAGCCCGGAAAGTTTACCTCATTCAAGTGCTTTAGACACTCCCTTTTATCCTGGGCATACTGCCCATTAGGCAGCTTAATAGTAGTTAATTTTGCCATTGGGTCTCGAGCTAGTACTTTATGAAGCCTTGAAGCTTCTGGTACCCTCTCGATTCCCTCGCAAAAACTTCTCCAACTGACACCCCTTGCCCTCTCTACTTCTTTCTTGTAAGAATCGCGAGCGGTATGATATTCATCCCATGCTCGCTGATGCCTACGTTTCTTAGCCTTATTAAAGAGCTTTCTTACGGTTACCATTTACCGCCCCCATTGAAGCCCATTTTCTTAACTACACAGTTCCTTTCAAAGGAACAGATAATAGAATCTCGCAGATATTCCGCTGCAAGCTCTAACTCCTCCATCGTTCCATAGGAAGTGGGGAAGCACGCCATAGAGGCCCTGAGGTCTTCACTATATGAAGCCCAGTCGGTACTCCTAGGATTACGACCCCACTTCTGTTCCCGATCCTTCGATTCCAATCTAAACGTAATAAGCCTGTGGTCTGAGAGGGAATCCTCATCAGACACCCTCCAGTCCCTCACGCCATCACCTAAAGACTTGGAACAGATCGTAATATCCAACACCTCTTTTCTGTTAACAGTAACGAAAGTCGGCTCATTACCCTGATTTAAAATGTCTAAATCTGTATCTAACAGAAAATCTAAAAGTCTTCTGCCTCTGTCATTAATGTCTGTGCTACCCCAAACAACATGATGCGCATTAGCATCACACCCTATTAACAAGGAAAGCCCTCGCCTTTGGCAGTAATCTACCAACCTCTCCACCTCTCTTGGTGGTGCAGGTTCATCCCCTGTTCCTGGAAAGTAAGCGGACGCTATTACCACCTCCCTTTTATTTCCGTTCTTTTCTAGATACTTAGCTTTAACTACAGCTAAGTCCCTAGTAGTTAATTCTAAAAGTGGGAAAGCATCTAGACCTTTATAGATCAGACACGCCCTCGGAACTGGTTCCTGTGGTAAACTAACCAGCTCGCCACAGCCGTTCAGACGTCTAATTCTCCCCTTGAAAACCCAAGGTTCTTGAATAAAGGCTAAAGCTGTCTGCATCTTTGTCAAGCTCTTGGCTAAAATCGCCGAAGCGCCCTTACAATGATGCAAATTAATCTGCACACAATGAATCCCGGAAGCAGCCGTTTTTAATGCTGATTCACGGTTTCCTCAGTCGCTTCCCCTCCCTGGGTACCCTGCCCAGCAGCTGTGTCAGTACCTTGCCTCGCCACTCTTAGAGTGATTTGACCTAGCCCAAAACACAGTTTCAACTGCCGGGCTTGGAGAGCTTCAATGTCGCTCTCTGGTACTCCTAACGCGAGAGTCCAGCCCACAGCCGAAGCTTGGTCTGCTCTCCCCTCGCCTCCCGAATACACCCTCCACGCGGATGTATCCACCCCGGTATTTTGTCTACCGAGGTTTTTAAGGATTGAAGCCTGGTTCACCCTAGGACCGGGTACCCACGCCACAACCCTTACCAGCTTGATTAGCTCAGCCGGATCCACCACTTTGATGGCAAGACCCTCTAACGCCTGACTGAACCTAGGTATACGGCTATTTAGCCATTCCCTAGATTCTGAGTCCAGGCACTCTACTAGGATCGCTCCCCTAGTGAGGCGAACCTCTCCAAAATGAGGATAGGGTCCGACTTCGTCCCCCCCAATCTCCTCATGAATTGCTACCCTTAATTGGTCCAGATTAGCCAACGTCATCTGGACCCTAGGATAGCCTTCCGCGACGATCGCCCCGGCTAATGACGATCTAGTGATCTCCGCAAACGATAAGGTTCCCCCTTGTGGGCCCCTTATCTTCTTTGGCGGCATTCTATTGCTAGGGGAAGCCTCCTCCGAGTCCTGCCGTCTTTTCCCCGACCCGGACCCCGACGCCCTCCCCCCCACTCCAGAAGTGTTCTGAGAAGAGCCAGCGGTATGCGATTCGGTTCTCAGAGAGTCCCGAGCTCGCTCTCGCCTTCTCCTCCTTACTGCAGCCCCACTTAGTCTCTTGCCATCAAGGGCAAGGTTACCCAAGTGTTGCTGAACCCTATCTACTTGTTGCGAGGTTTGGTCCCCTGTGGTCTCAACCCCCGCCCCAAGCGTAGTCCCTGCGCCAGCATTGAGATTCCCCGAAGGGGGCTCTGCAATGCCCGCCTGTTCCGCGTTATTGCTTCGATCTTTGTTTAAATTAGTAGTATCCATTTTGGTCCCACGAGAAAAGAGGAAATAAAAGGTCCGTCCTTGAAGAGCCTCTATTCAAGGATAAGGCTAAATACATCCGAGAGTTCGCCTGGTATCTCGGAGTCTCGTTACAGATACCTCCATTCGAGCCCCCCACGGGGACGGGTCGTCCAGAGGACGGGCCCCTCCTGTAACACAACCGTTCCCGAACTTTACGAGAGCTAAGTAATGCCCAGCGATGGTCGTCCCCCGTCCAACCCCCCCCCCCCACGGAAGAACCTGACGGATTTGTTAACCCTAGTATCATTCATCCATGGACACGAGTTCATCACGGATTGGGTGGCAGAGACTCGCGCCTCAATCGCCATGGCACAGCCAACGTAACCATGGAAGGGTTTCTTCTTGGTCAGACTTCCACCAGTGAGAAGTCTTCGGAATGGACCCGCGGTTAAGCCTCTGTCCATCCCGTCTCTCTCGATATCCCTCTAAATCCCCGTGCCCTGAGACACTGCCCAGCGAAACACAGAAAATTCGGTTTCTGTAGCAGCCGACCCATTTTGAAGGGTTCGACCCCCCATTCCCCACGAGAGATATCGAGAAGTAGCCTCCCACTGGGTAAAGCCCCTCGTGCGCCTCCCACCAACGGCAAGGTCTTGAAACCCCTAGGGAGGGTTAGTTCAATAACATATGCTATTCATTATTGGACTATAGATTTAAATAAATTTTATATAATATTATTACAGAAGTTATAGTATTAACGAAGAATACTATAATATTAAGAAATGCATTTCTTAGATATAATTAAATCTGTTATAAATTTAATAGCATGTACTAGTGATTTGATTTCTACCTTATTTTGAATCAATAGAGCATGCTATAAAACTGTTGCTTTTTTAAAAAAATGTTTTAAGAAATAAACATATCTGTGACTGTCCACGACAAAACACGGCTTAGGTCCAAAAAATCAATTTGAGTTTTTAAGGTAATCGACAGATTTTATGTTGCTTTTTCAAATGCAAAAGTCAAAAGTTAAAAATATCAATTACTTTTGACAATATATCGTTTTAAAGATGGGTATGTCAAGTGTAGTTAACTTCAATCGTTGACTGTCCACGACAAAACACGGCTTAGGTCCAAAAAATCAATTTGAGTTTTTTAAGGTAATCGACAGATTTTATGTTGCTTTTTCAAGTTCAATATGTATACAGTGTATCATTTACATTTTTATTGATAATGCTTGTATTTTAAAACAACCCTCAAAAGTAAGTGTTTGCGTACTTGTATATGACAAAATTTAAAGTGGCGGAAGTTAGTTATTTCGAATTATTTCGAAAAGCAATTTATTGGGAAATGTTCATTAAGACATTACCTTTAGTATCCACGAACACCTTCTGCCACTTTTCGATATTTTCATGTTTAAAGTGTGCGCCGGTCTTCAAAAGTGGTCGGAAGAACGAATCTAGCTGGACAAAACAATTTTAACTACATTAATGGATTTTTACATCACTTCCTTTTTTAATATTTTCTGGGGCCACTGATTATGAATCTGAAGCCAGTTGTTAAAGATTTAAAAGGGCGGATTCAATATGGCGACCGAAAAGGTAAAAAATTAATTAAATTTGCTTGAAATTTTGTCACTCAGAGGTTTTTAAGGTTGATTATTACAAATGTGAAGTTAGTTAATATATTATTATATTGTTATATATACGTGAAGCTCCAAGGTGAAAGGTACCTAACTCGCCAACTAGTTTGTAGAGAAGTTTTTACTTGATTAAAAGTTTCAATTTTAATTACCTGAAGATAAAGTCAAAAACAGATTTAATTAATTATTTAGTATATAAATTAGTTAATAAAAATAGTTTTGACTTCAGATAATTAAAGATGAATCTTAAATCAAGCAAAAACTTTCCTAAACATAACGTATAACTATAGTTGGCAGTATTACATAACAAGGTCTGTATTATTACAGTGCACTATCGAGGGAAGGATCTTGCAAGCTTGAAAAGTTCCGCCTAACATCAGCCCTGTAACGAAAGCTTCAGACAATATATTGCATCTCGCAAAAATGCATGCTTCAGACAAGATTATAAACTCTAATGTAAAAAGTATTGGAAGAGAGCGAATAGTATTGGCGGTGAGTTTCTGCCAATACGTTTTCGCGTGAAACCCGTTGTTACGAATTGAATTTAAAGAAAAGTAAAATAAAGAAATTATTTTATTATTAATTTAAATTTTATCTTGATAACGAACAATGCTCTTCAGCAAATGAGAAATTTTTAGACTCTGAACGAAAGGGTTATTCACATTTCGATGTGATAGAAAATAATAACCATTTCTATAAAATAATTAATTAAAAAAATTAATATTTTTAATAACAATAAATAATAATAATAAATAAAATAATTATTAAATAAATAAATTTATTATTTAATAAAATTTAATAAAAACAATTTTTTTTTATTATTGGTTTTTTAATGGCAGCCAATAATGTGCCAATAATGGTTTGCCAATTATTGGCATCGGCGTGGACCTCCCATGATTTTACCATTAGTGGTCCATTATTGGGTACCAATAATGGGACAATAATGGAATGGTGGCTCCCATTATTGGTCCATTAATGCGCCAATGGTTTTTTTCCCATTGGGTATTTTCTTTTGCACAACAATTAGGGACTACGCCCTTTGATTCACAAATAAATCACAAAATATCAAGTCTATACGACTAAAACAATATATCGTTCAGGTAACTTTGCCTGAATTAAACTGCCCAGATTTCCCCTTGTCAATTCTTTTTATTGAGTGACAATTAGGTGGGGAAAATCCTCAATGCAGTTTATTGCACTTAGTTATTACTAAGCGAAATTCTGACGACTTGCAGAATTTGGTACTTGCGAAAATTAAAATTGAACCACTTCGTTATTGTGAAATAATTGAAATTAACTGAAGGAAACCTTACCTTGCAATATTAAAATAAAGAAAAATTGTACTTTGCTTAATTCTTTGTGCTAAATACCCGATTAAAAGTAGGTTGTTAAGAATTTGCTTAATGTTGGAATTTATGAGTATTGCCAATAAATATGTGTTTTTGTGTAACAATGTTGATTGTGTTTTTAGTTTACAAAAATGATTGAATGGATTTTATATAATTAAAATAAAATTCGTTGTTTCTATTGAAATATATAGGTGACGAATTTGAACGTAACACCCGTATTGGGGGCATTCTGCCAATCCTGCTTTTTCACTGTCAATACTGTCCTCTTGAATCTTTCAATTTCATCGCACGTTCATTGACTCGATTTGGCATTTTAATCAAAAAGACTGATTGATTTAATGTGTAAAAATGCTGATAACGAACAGGAAATATAAAATTTTGTTAAAATGTAAACAAATGAAATGTGACAAAATGTTGGTCTATTATACCATATTGATTTAGGGTATTTTCTACACGGAGAGAAATGTGCTACGAATAACGCTAGAGACATGTTGGTTCGCTTTACGCACAGACGTCTGTACCTAATTTTGCAAAGGCCGGTGCTAACTTTGCACAGCTTTGTGTCCACTTGTGCCACAGTTGCTCAAATCCATGAAAAATCAGCATGGATTTCTTGCAACTTACGCATGGTGTATGCGCTTTCAGTACGGCCTGCTCATGCGCTAAGAGCAACAGATTTCTCTCCGTGTAGATAAGCGCTGTGATTTATACTCACATCACCTCTAGCGCGAACGTCGAAAGCTCCCTAAATCATGTGCCCAACGGGAAGTTGCCAATATTAACGATTGGTTCAATAATGGGCCATGCTTGGTACCCAATGGTTTTTTCTTGGCAAAACAATTGGCAACCATCATTGGACCACCAATGGTTTAAACTTGGGATGATCACGCTACTGCCAATGATCGATAGCCAAGCATCGGGCCAATATTAGTTGCCAAGAAATTGCCAAGGAAACAAAATCGATTTTCAAAAGCTTGATTTTTTATTCGCAGCCAACAAAAAACCAAGGTTTTGAAAATTGATTTTTTTTAATTATTAATTAAAATTTATTTTTAAAAAATATATTTTTCAAAAATTTATTTTAAAAATATATATTTTTTAAATTAATAGAACATATTAATTTAATTTGTCACCTCTGGTAAAACAAAGATGAAAGACTGATAAATTCCCTCACTTTATATCTTACAGTGGAGGGATAACTGTGAATGTCTTTGCGAGAGAGGAGCAGGTACTTATATAGAGCCAGTGAAACAGGTCACAAGCGAGAAGGAATCACTAGCATGCACTCTGGCGGCGCTTGTCGGAACTGTTTTCTGGAGCGCATGCATATCGTGGCATTATCGACACAGCGCTTGGCAACCAACGTTGCGCCACTTCCGACAAGCGCCGCCAGAGTGCATGCTAGTGATTTCTTCTCGCTTGTGACCTGTTTCACTGGCTCTATATAAGTACGTGCTCCTCTCTCGCAAAGACATTCACAGTTATCCCTCCACTGTAAGATATAAAGTGAGGGAATTTATCAGTCTTTCATCTTTGTTTTACCAGAGGTGAAAAATTAAATTAATATATTCTATTAATTTAAAAAAATATATATTTTGAAAAATATATTTTTTTTAAATAAATTTTTCAAAAATATATTTTTTAAAAATAAATTTTAATTAATAATTAAAAAAAATCAATTTTCAAAACCTTGGTTTTTTGTTGGCTGCCAATAAAAAATCAAGCTTTTGAAAATCGATTTTGTATCCTTGGCAATTCCTTGGCAACTAATAATGGCCCGATGCTTGGCTACCGATCATTGGCAGTAGCGTGATCATCCCAAGTTTAAACCATTGGTGGTCCAATGATGGTTGCCATTAATGTTCCAATAATGGAACGGAGTTCGCCAAGCATGGCCCATTATTGAACCAATCGTTTACTTCCCATTGGGTGGTAATAGATCAACAGTACACACTCAAGTCGAGTCAATGAACGTGAAATCGAAAGATTCAAGAGGACAGTATTGACGGTGAAAAAGCAGGATTGGCAGAATGCCCCCAATACGGTTTTCACGCGAAAACGTATTGGCAGAAACTCACCGCCAATACTATTCGCTCTCTTCCAATACTTTTTTTTTACTGGGTATGTATGTCAAATGTTGCTTAACATATAAAAATTTAAAAAATTTAAAAGTTTCCTGTCAGGATCCTGCAAGTGTTCCTGTATACAGGAACCTTTGATAGCTAAGGTTCCTGCACAGAAACCCTGTCCCAAAATGCCGTACGGGATCCGGTCGGGATCCTGCACAAGATCCTTTAACCCTTAAACCGCACACTGCCGAATCCATCCTTAAACCGCACACTGGGTGTGCGACACCCGGGGACTTTTAAGTGTGTTCTCCAAGCTGGAATAGGATATTATCTTTTGGAAAAATTATCTTATATAGCTCAGTACATCTATTTTGAAGGAAAATAAGTTTCATAATGATTTATTTAATTTTAATAATTAAAAAAGAGTTTTTTAAAACTACTGAAATTACCCTAAACCAAAAACTGGGTGTCAAACAAGCAGAAATTTTTCGCCGACAACTTCATAAAGTTATCAAATACACAAAGACACTTGGGAGACTAATGTCCCTCACGGAACATAAACTTAAGTACAAAATGTATCGTCCAATAACGACACATGTTCAATTTTTACGAATTTAACCGAAATATTAGAGTAAAAAGCTAGAATATGGGTGTCGCACACCCAGGGTGCGGTTTAAGGGTTAAGGATCATGTACGGGGATTTTAAGCTGGGCTCAGTGTAAATTTAATTATCCTTTTTTCTCCGTGTATATTGTATACGACATTTAAAATTTTTAAAAACTGACTTCATATATTCGTATTCAGAGACCCCAAAAACTGCTAAATACAATGTTTTATTAAAATCCATTAAAGTTTTTATTTTGATGCCCGCCATTTTGAATTTTTTAAAACTGACTTCTGATTCGTAATCAGCGACCCCGAAAACCCCCGAGTAACAAGTTTTATTAAAATTTTATTGAAGCAATTTTTAGAAAATAGTTTTGTCCACTTAGAATCGGGTTTCAGACCACTGTGGGGCATGTCATTTGCCTTGATCATTTTAACCGTTTGGGATGAAGAATGGATCTCATTTGCCCCTGTAGGGTTGAAAATAGAACTTTGAAGCTGTTGAAGATTGAACTTTGAATGAATGTCCTATTCTGTCTCCAAATAGACCGGAGTTTTTTGGTTTCTTGGTCCACAGGTTGGGGATTGAGGATCCGGAGCGATTTGAGCCCTACAGATGAGATGGTTGAGGCCTTCGGCCGATTTTTAGGCGGGGGTACATCGCATATAACAATTTAATTTGTTGTTGTTCAAATGATATGAAATACTCATATTTCCATATGCTCTGGGTTCTATTTTAATTATTATTATTTTGTTTTGGGTTGTTTCTTTTTTTTCTCTCTTCATGAGTTGTTTTTTTTTTGGTTTTATTATTTTTTTTCTTTTCCCTTTTACTAATATAGTTCTTTTCCCACATTTTGCCAACCTTCCCCCCGGGTGAACTGAGTGAACTGAGTATATGCTCTGCAATAGGACACTAACAAGGAAAGAAGAAAAAGAAGAAGGGAGCGACTCAGAGTCAGACGTGCGTGGAATCTAGTTCAAATTCGTCACTTTTTGAATGTGGATGAAAGCAATGAAATATATGAGAGAAAGAATGAATAATTTGGAAAAATGTATAATAGAGTTTGTATAGCAATGCATTTTGTTATTTGAACTTTGTATGTTTCTTTCATTTAGAATATATCATTTCCATGTATTTAAGAGATTGATTCTCTTCGGAGATCCCTGTGAAAATGAATCTTATGCATCTCGTTCGCGAAGGTGTATTTGTATACTTGAATTCTCTTGAATGCAAGCACGAATGCCTTTCTTATCTAGCATTACAATTAATTGCGATTATTTTATATTTATTATAAATTTGAATGAGTAAATTTTTTTATTTAAAGATTGAAACTGAAGAGGCAATGACACATGAAGTCACAACAGCTTTAAGGAGCGAGTTGGCAGCACTGGAATATAAACGTGATAGATTAATGTCTGAAGTGAGAGAAAAATTAATTACGAAAATCGAATACTGAGAGTACTAAAATCACTGAAATAATAATTACATTGATATACAAACATTTTTAGCTTCAAGAAATGAAAAACTCTGTACGATCACGTGACCAAAGAGTCGTGGAACTTCAGGTTGAAGCGGATCAGCTTCGAGAACAGGCAGCTCGACAAAATTCTGTTATTTTAAGTCTTAAAAAACGAATACAGGTAAATTTATTTTTGAATCTACTTTATACAAAAATTATGCATTATTTCCCACACCCCAGTGAGAAATGAAAGGTCTGACCGACGTCTATTCGACGTCTAAGAGGTCTAAAAAGACCCATTTAGACATCGACTAGACGTTGGTCAGACCTTTCATTTCTCACTGGGACAGTATTTTAATTTGTTACGAAATAAAATTTGCATTTTAAAGGAACTGGAGGATAGGGAGAGAAATTTATATGCGTGTCAAGGCAGAAATGAAATCACAATTCAGGGTTTACAACGGGATGTAAAATATCATGAGGAAAAGGTACGAGAGTATGAGAAGAAAATTCGTCAAGTGGAACACAACATTACCGAGGAGATTCAGTTGAAGGAACGGGCGCGCCTAAATTTGCAGGTTTATACATATTTTTATAAAAATTAGAAGGTGCTTTAAAGAGTCTTCGTTACAAAATAATAAGTATTTATCTACTTGCAGGATTTTGTTAGAAGATTAGCACACGCCTTGAATACCGAATTCTGTGATAGTACTCACCATAGTCCAGAAATGGTTATTCATAAAGCAGAAGAACTCGTTCAGGAAGTTAATCGTCTCCGAACTAAAAGCTCCACTGTCGAAACTCATTTGGGAAGTGTAGAAGTTGATTTTAGAACCTGCAAGGATTCGTTAGATCGAATTACGTCCGAGAAAGATCAACTCCAACGTCAAGTTGCAACTCAGCTAATCGATTTGGATCGTTTTCGTCAGGTTTGTATCGCAATTCTTGTCAAGAGAAATAAATTTAAGACAAATTAATTTTAATTAATTATTAATCAAATTTATTTACCAATTATCCAATGATTGTCATTAAACAAAGCAATACCAATTGCTCTACCCGGTAAGAAGCGTAGAATTGAAAAGAATTCAAAAGTTGTATTCTTCTTAATAGGCGAATTTACCTCAGAGCTCTATTCCACGGGAACCACCAAAATTTCAAAAAATCTATTATTCTGAATTGACTTCACAAAAATATGAAACGCGCATTCAAAAGAATCAGAATCTACAGCTAATCAGTAGAAATTTCTATTCCTCTGAATTAACTCACTGCCACTCAAGATTCCACTAGAAAGTGAGGTTAGGTTTCAAAACTTGACTTAAACATTAAACATATGAAAATTCCTTTCAGTAAGAGCATTTTATATTTTATCGTAAGCACTTTGCGTTTTTTAACCATATTTTCACTAGTTTTAATATTTAATTTTAATAATTTAGCACTGAAATTACAATGAAATTCACACGACGCGAAACATAACTGTCACTGTGTTTTATTTTAAGACAATAACTAGAGAAGCTCCTACACGGAGAGACTTTTAGTTACAAAAATTACTTTATTGTATTTCGATATTTCTAATAAAACGTAAGAATTTAGGGATAATCGAGGTACGACCCAGATAGCACAAAAAGACCCGTGTAGAAATTTCCCTACGTTTCCCTACGAATGGTTGGATTCTAGCTAGAACCACGCCAGAAAATCTAGCCTAGGAAAGCCTGACTAGAACTGGCAAGATTCTTGTGAGGAAATTCGGATTAGAAATATCTCCCTAGATCCCGCTTGGATTCTAGAGAGGAAATTCGTACTGGAAAAAACTGGTAAGGCCCCTTAATTAATTCTGGACAGAGATATCGAGTCGATATCTCAATCGCAAACGTTGGGTTAGGAAATCCAATTAATAATATTAATTAATATTTATTAATTATATAAATAAAATAATAAGTTATTTTAATTTTTTAAACAATTTTTTCTCAAAATAGTAAACTGTCGAATTATCAAAATTTTCTCAAGTAGAGTTTAGGATAATTTTATACTTTGTTTTAAAGATAATAATAAATGAATAAGCAAAATAAATTAAAAATAAATTTTATAAGGTACAGGAGTGTTGTTTTCATTTTTTGTTTCAAATAGTTCTAATGTAATTATACATTGTTTGAGTATATAATTTTTTATTAAAAAATAATGTTCATATTGAACACAAATATTTTTCATAATTTATATACAGAGTTAACTAAATTAACTTCTTTAACTATTTTTGAAATGTAACTACAAAAAGATTTTTTTTCCCTTTGTCAACATAAAACATAATTATTAATTAAATAATAAATAAATAAATAATAATAATAACAATAATAATAATAATAATAATAATAATAATAATAATAATAAATAATTAATAATAATTGTTAATTATTATTATTATTATTATTATTATTTATTTATTTATTTATTTATTATTATTATAACATATTTATTTAATTACTGATTAAATATAAATTCCCTGAAATATAAATTCTTTTATTACTTAATATAAGAGAAAAATCTCAAGCACGGTATTTAACTATAGAGTAAGCGGTCGATATTAAGAAGCGGATGTATTACAATGCAGCGCGCCGGTTCCCGTCGATCACGAAAGTTAAGCAACTTTGGTCGCGGTTACTACTTGGATGGGTGACCGCTCGGGGGATATGCCGTATTACCGTGTTTTTCTGACGAAAAAAAATAAATTTGTGTGTGTGTGTGTATTTTAGCCGTTTAGGGGAAATTTGTTCGATTGGAAAAAATAAAAAAATTATAAAGATGTGTATGTGAGTGTGTGTCAAGTTAAAAAAAAAAGATTTATATATAGAAGTATTTGTAGCTATGAAACTTAATTTATAATATATAAAAAAATATGTAAACCTAATTTTCTTTTTTCAATTTATCGTTTGTATATTTTTATTACAATTTGTATATTTTTGTTACAATATTATAGTGTTATTGAAGCAATAGCGACAACTAAAAAAATTTTTGTATCATAAAAATGCCCGGGTGTCATTGATTCAACAGCATTTGTTTCTCCGTGTATTTATTCGAATATTTAATAAACCGAGCGATTGAAGGGAACTAAAAGTGTCCTAGCGGTGGCTTTCTATTTCTGGTAGGGCCATCACAGGGAAATCAAGCTAGAGCCCGATCTTCCATTCCTCGCTGTCCGCGAGCGTGATGAAAGGTGCCGGGGCCCGACCAGATTTTCCCTTCCAGAACCCTGCTAGCCGTAGGGAAATACAGCGAGGACCCTATCAGAACCCAACTCAAATTTCTACACGGGGAAGTTTCCAGGAAGCTTTCCGTGGTAACTTCGGAAGTTACCTTCGGTAGCTTCCTAGAAACTTCTCTAACATACACCAATGTCCGCACTTGGAAGCTTCCCATGGAATCTTCCAGGACTCGTACATTTTCTTGTACAAGTTCTAATACAAGAACTTGTTCCAAATCCTGGTACAAGAAATTGTACATGTTCTTACCAGAACTTGTACAAGTTCAGCTGCTGAACGTGTGCATTTTCTTGTACAAGATCTTATACAGGGATTTTTAGTAGGGATTGCAATAAAATACTAATTTTTGGGAATATAAAAAACTACTTGAATTTCAAAGATTTAAAATTAAAATTATGGAAAATTCCATTTAAAAAAATTAGATAATTTAAACTAAATCTCTGAAAAACTTTTATTCCAATTTTCTTTTAAAATTAATTAAATTTTTAAATTTGTATATTTAATTTTAATTGAAAAATTTTGGAATTATCAAAATATCGTAAAATTTAATTCAAATGAAATTTATTTGTAGGCATATATTAAATTAAATCCCTTTTTTAATAATTAAATAATTTAATAATTTCAATTTTGGAAGAATTACTGTTGGTAATAATTAATTAGAATTAATTAAATTTTAGAAAATTTAAAATTGCATTTTTTTAAATAACTGTTCTTGTAGAAAATATTTAACAAAATAAGTATTAAAACAACTTATAAAATATTAATAAATAATTTAATTTTGATATTTTGAAAATTTAGATTTTTAAACAATTTTAATTAAAATTTATTAAAGATAATGAAATTAAATTATTTATTAATATTTTATAAGTTGTTTTAATACTTATTTTGTTAAATATTTTCTACAAGAACAGTTATTTAAAAAAATGCAATTTTATATTTTCTAAAATTTAATTAATTCTAATTAATTATTACCAACAGTAATTCTTCCAAAATTGAAATTATTAAATTATTTAATTATTAAAAAAGGGATTTATTTAATATATGCCTACAAATAAATTTCATTTGAATTAAATTTTACGATATTTTGATAATTCGAAAATTTTTCAATTAAAATTAAATATACAAATTTAAAAATTTAATTAATTTTAAAAGAAAATTGGAATAAAAGTTTTTCAGAGTTTTAGTTTAAATTATCCAATTTTTTTAAATGAAATTTTCAATAATTTTAATTTTAAATCTTTGAAATTCAAGTAGTTTTTTATATTCCCAAAAATTAGAATTTTATTGCAATATGAGGAAGAAAAGTCGAAAAAATCACATTATTTAAGAAAAGTCAAACAAAGTTGACGCAAATTAATATTTTTAATAATCATAAGTCGATAAAATAGAAATTAGTTTCCTGTAAGATAGAATGAAATATATAATATATAAATTAGCTTCTCAATGTCATGTGGCGATTTGGTTGAGCGCATTGCAGCAGCACACTTGGAGGCCTATGACTTGTGGTTCGAGTCCGCTGACCCTCATGTGCTGTAGTTATGAAAATCCTTTTTTTTATTAAACTCATTTTTTTATTTTATAATAATGCAAAATATGAATATTTCATATTTTTTAAAGCTTTTTTAATAATAAAATTTCATTAACAAAAATATTAATAGTTTTTGGAAACTTCCTAGTAACTTCCAGGAAACTTTCTTTGACAACTCCCAAGAAATTTCCACCGGTAATTTGCAGGAAGCTTCCAAGGGAAGATTCCAAGGAAGTTTCCAGGAAACCTCCTAGAAGATTCCATGGGAAGCTTCCAAGTGCGGACATTGGTGTATGTTAGAGAAGTTTCTAGGAAGCTACCGAAGGTAACTTCCGAAATTACCACGGGAAGCTTCCTGGAAACTTATTGGAAGTTTTTGTGCTATCTGGGGATGATGATAGTTCTTATTATAATAATAAGTAGTGTTATTTTTTTATCTACTATTGTAATTTTTAGGGAACAGAAGTTAGTATAAAAGTTTAGAAAGAATATCATTTGATGTTAAGACAATTGCAAATACGAGAATATGGAACTTATTTATAATACATTCTGATATTTTTATTTGTAAACCCACTATTTTGAATACTATTAAATGTAAAAAAATTTTAGATACTGTATTATTTTCAATACTAACACGCTCTGAAATGGTAAGCAGTTTGAATTTTTACAAAATTTTATTAGAATATTTTCACGAAGGTTTCCGAACAGTTCCGTCCACAACCGAAGACCAAGTTAATGTTAGGCGAACACTCAGCAAACAACCGAGCGTCATCATCGTCTTGAAAGTATTTTGTTAAAAACGTTTCAAAAGTTATTAGTGATTAAACAATTGAATTGTGTAATAATATTATAATAAATCATGTATATATTTATATACATATGTATTATATACGTATACACGTGCCTAGTAACGCATTTTGTATATACCCCTACCCTATATTTATGCTATATATATGTACCCACAAAGCACAGTATTTTTCTGCAAGTTTTCCATGCAAAGTTCGCAAGTTTGCATCCAAGTTTGCAGCAAACTTGCATACAAATAAAAATGTCACCCTCTTTGCAAGTTTGCAATGAAAACTTGAGGAAAATTTGCAGCAAACTTTCTAAAATACCTAAAAAATTTAAAAAAAATTTTTTTTTTTAAATTACATATATTTTGATGAACGATGTCTTCCTTGTAGGGAAGGTGACTAAAATATAGTGCGCAGCTCTAGATGTCATAGTAAACTACTGTGCATTCATTTAAGTTTTTGCTATTTGGCGCAAGTTTGCTGCAAACTTGCCAAGTGGGTTTTATATTTATGCAAGTTTGCTGCAAACTTGCGAAATTTGCATGGAAAACTTGCAGCAAATTTGCAGAAAATGTCTGTGCTTTGTGGGTAGCGTCACCTGATCTTCACTTTTAGTATAAAGCTTTAGAAAAGATTCAAAAAACTTTGAGACTTATTACCAAAAGTGACGTTGACTATGTCTTTCCATAATCTTTATTAGAATTCTTCTAACTATACCTCGATTATCCCTAAATTCTTACGTTTTATTAGAAATATCGAAATACGATAAAGTAATTTTTCTAACTAAAAGTCTCTCCGTGTACAGACAATTGGAAAGATTAGGCTTTTCCAAATTGTTTGTCAAAAGTTGTATTCCTTTTAATGCGCTACTGAAATTCGAAGCAGTCTATTGAGAAGAATAAACATTTTATATTTACTCGTCGAACATTCTATTCTTTTGAATTGACTACCTAGAATTGCGTTAGAAGTCAATCCAGTCAATTCAAAAGAATAGAACTCCATATTTTTTTCAAGAACTTTTAATACCATAAAACTATGCGCATTAAAAAAAATAGACAATTTAGATTCTTTTCTATCTGCAAATCGACGTGAGCAACCCTATTGAAAATCCCCATATGGGAAACCACATGGGAAACCACATGGGATCCTATGTCAAAAACCATGTAAAACCCTACTTCCATGAAGGAAACCACGTGGTTTACCATGTGGTTTCCCATGTCAAACCATATGGGAAATTGAGACAGGATTTTAGTTAGGAATAGACATGGGGAATTTGAACAGTTCATCTATGCATAAAACCATATCAAATCCCACATGTTTTTCCCAGTCAAATCCTAAACAGAATCCCATGTGAAAAACAGTATCATATATTTATAATGATTTTCCCATGTCAAATCCTAAACCAAATCCCATGTGAAAAACATTATCCGCCTTATTGAATATCCCTACATGGGAATCCACTTGGGATTTTACAAGGGATTTCACATAGGATTTTATATGGGAATTGACATAGGATTTCATGCAAGATTTCACCTAGGATTTAATGAGACATCACAAAGTATTTTATTAAAGATCCAATGAAGAAATTTTCAAAGGATTAAAAATTATTTAATAAAAAATTAAATAATAAATAGTATTAGTGTTACAAGTCATCAAAAAAGTAAAAAAACGATCATTTGAAACACGTCCTCTCTGCTACAGGTTCTCAGCTTTTATATACTTCCAGAATCGTCTCAACAGCGAGAGAAGTCACTTTCGCCACCTAGCGGTGAAAGTATAGGAGCGACAGTAATCTTTAACATTACTAAGGAAACCATGTGGAATACCACGTAGGATTCCATGTGGTTTCCTACGTGGGGATTTACACGGGATTTTACTTAGGAATTCATTTGGGAATTTATTTCTACTTAAATTCCTAAGTAAAATCCCATGTAAATCCCCACGTAGGAAACCACATGGAATCCTACGTGGTATTCCACATGGTTTCCTTAGTAATGATACTTAATTCCTATACTTTCACCGCTAGGTGGCGAAAGTGACTTCTCTCGCTGTTGAGACGATTCTGGAAGTATATAAAAGCTGAGAACCTGTAGCAGAGAGGACGTGTTTCAAATGATCGTTTTTTTACTTTTTTGATGACTTGTAACACTAATACTATTTATTATTTAATTTTTTATTAAATAATTTTTAATCCTTTGAAAATTTCTTCATTGGATCTTTAATAAAATACTATGTGATATCTCATTAAATCCTAGGTGAAATCTTGCATGAAATGCTATGTCAATTCCCATATAAAATCCTATGTGAAATCCCTTGTAAAATCCCAAGTGGATTCCCATGTAGGGATATTCAATAAGGCGGATAATGTTTTTCACATGGGATTTGGTTTAGGATTTGACATGAAAAAATCATTATAAATAAATGATACTGTTTTTCACTTGGGGATTGACTTGGGAAAATACAGTACCGTCCGAAATTGTCAGTCCACCCATTTTCAAAGGAATGACAAAATTTTTTTAAAATAAAATTCATAAAAAGTAAAATTTTTTTTGGTTTATATTTTGAAAGACGATAAAATTTTGAAAAGAATAAGACCTTACAGAAGTCATTTGGCCAAAATTTGTAGAAGATATTCTTAAAAATCGTCATTTTCAATGTTTTACAAAAATTTGAATAACTTCTAAAATAATGAACGCTTTTTAATAATCTTAGGCTTATTTTAAAGACCATTTTCTACAGAATAAGAATTTCTTATAGGCATTAACCTGTCATTTTTAACTTGGAATAAGCATGACGTCAAAGTTGGACAAAAAAATTCAAAAATTTGAAATAATATTATGAAAAGAAAAATAATTTTTGAAATTCAAACATATATTTTTATTAAATTTTCTTGAAAAATCTACACCATATCATGTTTTATATATGTTCTAGAATAGTTTTTAGTACAAAAAATTGATTTTAAATTTTTCCAATTTTTTGTCCAATTTTGACGTCATGCTTATTCCAAGTTAAAAATGACAGGTTAATGCCTATAAGTAATTCTTATTCCGTAGAAAAAGACCTTTAAAATAAGCCTAAGATTATTAAAAAGCGTTCATTATTTTAGAAGTTATTTAAATTTTTGTAAAACATTGAAAATGACGATTTTTAGGAATATCTTCTACAAATTTTGGCCAAATGACTTCTGTAAGGTCTTATTCTTTTCAAAATTTTATCGTCTTTCAAAATATAAACCAAAAAAAATTTTAGTTTTCATGAATTTTATGTTAAAAAATTTTTGTCATTCCTTTAAAAATAGGTGGACTGACAATTGCGGACGGTACTGTAATTATAAATAAATGATACTGTTTTTCACATGGGATTCTGTTTAGGATTTGACTGGGAAAAACATGTGGGATTTGATATGGTTTTATGCATAGATGAGCTGTTCAAATTCCCCATGTCTATTCCTAACTAAAATCCTGTCTCAATTTCCCATATGGTTTGACATGGGAAACCACATGGTAAACCACGTGGTTTCCTTCATGAAAGTAGGGTTTTACATGGTTTTTGACATAGGATCCCATGTGGTTTCCCATGTGGTTTCCCATATGGGGATTTTCAATAGGGAATAGAGAAAAATTGATTGTTCTAAAATTTTGATGGTTCCTGTGGAATAGAGCTTCGAGGTAAATTCGCGTATTCAGAATAATTCAAAATTCTCGTTTTCAAGCATATTTTCTGGAAATTGAATTCTTTTCTATTCGTACGCTTCTTACCGGGTACCTGTTTCTTTGTACCTTTAGTTCTTTTCTGCGAATACCCTAAAAAACTGTTTTCTTCTTTCCTTCAGGAAAAAGAATGTCTGGAAATGCAGTACAGAGTGGCCGAACGTGAACTAAACGATGTCAGAGACAAGCTAGTGAATGCGAATCGCAGCATAACTAGCGCAAGCGGAAATATATCCAGCCAGGAAACTTTAATCTGCCAATTACGAGGTTGGTCATTTCTCTTTTAAACTTTCTTCACTTTCGATCAACAAGTGCTAATTGAAAGTGAAGAAAACTTATGTTCGGAACAATTTCAGAGGATCTAAAAATCAAGGAAGAAAAAATACAGAGGGTTCATAATGAATTACGTCATCTATTAGAGTCGATGGCTATTCTTCTCAGTACACCAAATCGTTTCGTTGAATCACATGAGAATGCCATCAAGGATCGATTAAGGGAAATTCTCGCCGATAACAAAGATCAAGCTGTGGTACTGACATTTGTCAATGTTATATTAAAAGCAACCGAAATAAAAATAATATTTTATTTTAAATGAGAATTCATTTATTATCTTATATTCAAAGTCATTTTTCCATTTTGTGATAAATTTCTCTTTTGACACAGAAAATCCAAAATCTAAAAGAAAAAGTTAATGTCACCACAGAGTCAGTAAATCGTCAAGCAGAAATGGTCGAGACCACAATGATAAAGATTAGAAATTTAGAGGAAGAGCGAGCTGCATTAGAAGCGAAATATCATAAACTTGAATCAGAATTATCATCCTGTGAAATTTCGAGAGAAACGTTACGTAGAGATAAACAGCACGTAAGCATTTTTTTAGATATATTTTGAATACTTCACTGTAAAAACAAAGTCTTCCTTTAAGCCAGAAATTTGTCTTTTTTCAAGGTGTAAACGGAAGTAGACCATATTGGCTGAATGTCAGTAATGATTAGAAGTTTAAAAAGAATACTCCCCAATTGATACAAGTAAGGTGTTAAATGAACTGAAATTCAACTGTAAGCTAGTATAAGAAGGCTAAAATTCAGCCAAACCATCTACCCAGTAAGAAACGAAAAATTGAAAAGTATTAAAAAGATTCTATTCTTTTGAATGCCATTTCTGTCCAATACTTTTCTATCCAGTGAGAGCAATATGAAAAGTAACGATATCAATCCTCTTGAATACCCAGTAAGAAAGCAAAGATTAAGAAGCATTAAAAAAATTCTATCCTTTTGAATACCATTTTTGTCCTATGCTTCTGAATTCCGCGACAGTAGTATAATAATATAATACTAATATTGTTGACATATAGAATGTTCAATTACTTTCAAATAACTGCACTCATGAATTTATTTGCTATTTTAAAAAGGAATAATTATTAAATTATCAGTTAAGAGGGTTAAAAGTGTTTAAAGGTCTCTGAAATTTTTAGGTTATGATTTATTGTCTAACAGAATAACGGCCCTGACTCGTTTAAATGACGTTAAATTGGTAAACAATCAATTTTTCAGCAAGTTTTTCTTTGAACACAAACACTTTTTACAAAATCTGCCACTGTATGTATCTTATAAATTACAAAAATCCAGATGATTGCTTGAATGCATGCAGAAACGCGGTTCCAATGAAAAATTGAAAAGTGATGTAATGACAGGCTGTAATAATTTCGGATGGGATTGGAAAGCATTCAGAAAAAAATTTTGTCTTTGTTAAAAATTACAAAAAGAATTGAATAGCATTCATTTTTAGACGAAACGTGGTCCTATCATGGTATAGAAAAGTATTGGACAGAAATGGCATTCAAAAGTATTGGATAATTTCTACTACACCATACAGAGTTTGAATTATTTCAATTCTTTTCAATTCCTCGCTTCTTACTGGGTAGCTAAATTTCAGCCTTCTTACAGGCTTACAGTTGAATTTCAGTTTATTTAACACCTTACTTGTATCAATTGGGGAGTCTTCCGTTTACACCTTGAAAAAAGACTTTCGAGCTTAAAGGCGGTGTCAAAGTCGATGCGATTTTTCCATTGAAGCTCAATGCAAAAATCCAATCGACTTTGACACCGCCTTAAAGAAAGACTTTGTTTTTACAGTGTATGTTCATATTCTTGAATTTTATTAAAATAAACATATGTCACATTTAATTTCTTATAACAAACAACAATTATTAAAACTATCAGTGGAAATTTCTCTCTTTAAGATAAAGAATTAAATGCTAATGCACATATATATTAGGTGAAATTAAGATTATAAACTGTTTATAAACTTGTTTATAATCGAATTAAAATATTAACATACTAATAAAACTAAACTTTCTGTCTAAGATTCACCAATTATAAATATAATTTATGGACTTATATATTATTAATAAAACACGAGTCAAAAGTAAACCGGCGACGCGACGCGCTATTCAGACTTTTCACGTTTGCAAATTGCGTCCCTTGTGACAAATTCTTCCCTCCCTTAACCCCCTACAACCCCCTTAACACCCGCAGGGTGGGAGCTCGAAATTCGAATTTTCACGAAAAGTCGATTAGGGTGTCTAAACCTACGTTTTTTGGGTCGCTGAAACCAAAAAAGACTACCAAAATCAAATCCTTTCCACCCTCAACCCCCTACAACCCCCTGCAATAATTTTTGATAATTAATATTTAATTTCAATTTCCCAAAAATCGGTTCGTTTTATTTGAAAAAAATTATTGCAGGGGGTTGTAGGAGGTTGAGGGTGGAAAGGATTTGATTTTGGTAGTCTTTTTTGGTTTCAGCGACCCAACAAACGTAGGTTTAGACACCCTAATCGACTTTTCGTGAAAATTCGAATTTCGAGCTCCCACCCTGCGGGTGTTAAGGGGGTTGTAGGGGTTTTGACTTTTTTTTGTGTGCCTGTGTTTTTAATTGATTGAAAAGATTCGCTACCCGGATGGAGGCCGGGTACCTTAATGAATAAAATACAAGGCTAATTATTAACAGTAAAATCAAGTAGAAAAAGATGGCAAAATCACTTCCTTAATATTGCTAAACCTTAAAAATTTGATACTTTTTAAGAAATATTTTTCACATATTTACAGTTTTTAGCATTTTTGGACAGACTAGGAAAATCAATGCAAATGGACGAGATTTCTCAAGAAATTGGCATGGATCTTCAGACAGAGTCGTTACTTGTACGCGCCGAACAATTGTCAAGATTGGAAACTGATAAATTAGTTGATAAGGTAAAATAACAATTGAAATTATTTTCATCTTTTGTTTGATTGTCGTTTTTGTGTTTTGTGTTGTGTGCATTTAAATTGACAACAAAATTTTGTGTGTGTTATACTATGTGCATGCACTTTTGTGCTGCAGCTATTATGTTGCAGCTATACGACGTTTCCCAGGATTCGACGTGAACGATTATACCACGAACTGCCTTGCTTAAAAGAAGTAAGCTAATAGGCGCTTGTTTTAAAAATCCTGTAGAAAATGTTGCACTAACTCTTAGTTTATTTTTACAAGAAAAAATTTGTTGAGCACCTACACTGAGAGAAATGGATAGTCAGATTTTGATGTTAAAAAGATGATGTTACACGATACTATCATTATGCTATTGCCAACCATCACAGATGCTAAAAAAAATATAGTTGTACCCCGTACTACCAAGATGTTACTCCTGATGATATTGATGGTAACGGTGACTATCTAGATAGCTGCGTCTGTATACGTAGCATTAAAGATGGTCACCCTAACCACAATACACAATTATGTTACCCACTACTATAAATTTCTCTCCGTGTACCGCAGTGATTTTGGGAATCTTCTTTAACTCCTTTAATATCTCACGTATATTAAAAATGTAGACAATGTCACAATAAAGTTGGCCGCAACAATTATTCCATTTTTTAGATCATCTCCCACAAAGCACAGATATTTTCTGCAAGTTTGCTGCAAGTTTTCCATGCAAATTTCGCAAGTTTGCATTGCAAGTTTGCAGAAAATTTGCATAAATATAAAAATGTCACCCACTTGGAAAGTTTGCACTGCAAGTTTGCAGCAAACTTGCGCCAAATAGCAAAAACTTAAATGTATGCGCAGTACCCTACTGAAAATCCCTATGTAGGATCCTACATAAGATCTTGCATAGAATACTAACTATAAATTTATAAAAAATCCTAGATTGATTGTAAGAATCTACGTAGAAATCCATAAAAAAGCACATATGGATTTGGAACAGGATTTTTTATGAGAATTGATATAGGAATGCGCATTCGTGTTACTGGATAAAAATCTACGTTGATTCCAATATGATTACCTACATCTTTTCTGACATAATTTTGGTGTCAATTTCCTATGTCAATTTCCTTTGTCAATTTCCACCATACTTACCAATATAAAATCTTAAAAAATTCTTAGTTAAAATCTTACTTAATAATTATTAAAAATTTGCCTATATAGAATCGTAGAAAAATTCCCACATAAAATCTTACTTAATTATTAAAAATTTACTCTCTAAATCAGAATCAGCGAAAACTCACTGATTCTCAGCGGATAGTCGCTAATTCAAATAGCTATAAGTATGCCACTGAGAATCAGCGAATAGTCGCTGGTCCAATCAGCGGTTACGTATTATCGAATATGGCAGCTGTATTAATTTTCTTTTCAATCAATTTATAACCAACAATTATAAAATTTTGCAATAATATGTGTCTAAAATGTTTACGGGTATATGATTTATTATTTTTTATTATACTTAAAACACTAATATTTTTGTGAATTTAGAGTTAGATTTTCATTATAAATTTATTTTTCCAATTCAAGGAAAACCACTTGAAAATTTATTAAATTCACCACCGAAACCACAGAAAATATGCTCACTTTAATGTTTACTTTAATCACTACTCACTAATCACTAATTTCATCCAATTTAAATTAATTTGTCACTAATGTAAAAAAAAACATTCCGCGTAATGTGACACATTTGCATAGAAATGACGCTACGAGTATTTTACACTTCTGCGCACACGCAGAGTTTACTGATTGCTTCAGTGACATCCACTGATCTTCAGTAAATTCCACTATTTTTCAGTGAAAACTTCGTTCACTGGTTAAAACACCCAGTAAAAAAAAAAGTATTCAGAATAGAGAAAAAGTATTGGTGGAGACGTTCGGTGAATGCGTTTTCGCGACAAAACCGTATTGGTGGGTTACGGTGAATACATTTTGCTTACCGTGAATACATTTTTTTTAAACTCTCGTTTTAAAGATTCATAAGCAAAGTTGAGAATATTTATAAAGAGCGTAAGTGACCTGAAGTATAAAAATGACGATTGCGAGAAGGAAATAAGAAATTTTGAGAAAAAATGAAAAATTAAATGTGACAAACCTACAACGTATGATGATGAAAAGGAACATTGACGATACCGACAGAAACTTGAGAAACCCAAGTAAATGTATGTGAAACAGTAAGTTCCGCCGGTAACGTCAAAGTCAAAGTCAAAGTTACGCTCTTTATAAATATTCTCAACTTTGCTTAGGAATCTTTAAATCGAAAGTTTAAAAAAAAAAGTATTCACGGTAAGCAAAATGTATTCACCGTAACCCACCAATACGGTTTTGTCGCGAAAACGCATTCACCGAACGTCTCCACCAATACTTTTTCTCTATTCTGAATACTTTTTTTTTACTGGGCAGCGCTTTTTTCGCTGATTCAGATTTAGAGAGTACCTACATGGAATCTTACCAGAATTCCTACATAAAATCTTACTTAATTATTAAAAAATTACCTACATGAAATCTTACCAAAATTCCTACATAAAATCTTACCTAATAATTATTAAAAATTTGTCCATATAGAATCGTAGAAAAATTCCTACATAAAATCTTACTTAATTATTAAAAATTTACCTATATAGCATCATACCAAACTTCCTACATAGAATCGTACTTACACTGAGAAAACTGGAGTATTGGACTAAACATCTGGAGGGACAAATCGTTCATATTTGAGAGTTAGCTACACGGAAAGAAAAGGTCTGGAAGAGATATCCATAAAAATATTGTTGAGCAGAATATTGTTGTGTTATCCAATTCAATGGAAGAGACAACTTTCAGAATGGAAGCACATTCCATATTCAATGGATGAGGGAGCCATATTATATTGTTGAATTAAATATGGATGTGACATCCATAGGCATGGTTGGGCTTACAATTCATGCTATGGATTTTCACATATGGCTGCCTCATCCATATAAACTTTGGTTGGGAGATCCATAGTTAGTTCAAGATTTCGATACATGTTGCGCGCAATTCATTATCATGGCATCCATTTAAAAATGGTCGTCTCAATTTGTCCGTCGCTTGTCGGTCTCCTGTCGCGTCTATATAATCTCGTTGTGAGTTTATTGTGTATAAATAGTGTTACAATTGTTTATTATTTATTATCGTTATTGTCTATTTGTGTTTATGTAAATTCATTTTCATGAAATATGTGTAGAGTATATAAGGAATATTATATGCTCAAATATTGTAGTTGTGTGTATAGTGTAGTGGATAGCGTTAGTGTTTAGTATGCGTTAGGTCTAGGGTTCGTGTCCTCCCCCCATCGGTTGATAATTTATTTCGTTAATATGCGGTTATTCAATAAGTGGTGTGTATTAATTAACAAAAATGTGTATAAAATATCTCAAGTGACATTGAATTTAATTAATTGAGTGATTCCAATTTTTTGTTTCCCATTTCCATTACTATGGATCACCCAACCATAGATCTTTTGCTGCTCCAACAATATACAGCCAGCCATAGAATATGGATGCAGCAACCTTAACTATGGATATCCCGTATTTTTCAATATAATATGGCTGTGATATCCATGTATCTGGATGTGTCAACTATTCCTTTTTCTCCGTGTATTGGATAACAATCTAAATGTTCAAATACACCATTGACAGATATTCGTGCCATTTCTCTTGGAGGGAAAATGAGTTTATAACAGAGGGACAAATTAACCATCTTGAGAAATCCCTTCCTTATCCGGCGCGAAATGAATAAATATGGCAACCTAACCCCTAAATTAAATACATAAAATGTCAGAAAAATAATTTCGCGCGCATCAGATCGTACACATTTTCTGCGCAACTTATAACCCTCAGATATAATGGGAGAGAATATACAAGTAGATTTCCATTATCAATTCAAAATTTATTTTAGAAGGACTATTTAACTCTCTTCATAAGCAAAGGAAACATACACTTTTTGAACCTCTGAATTTGACTCTCCAGTTTTCTCGGTAAAAAAAAAAATATATATATATATATAATATATAATATATAATATAATATAAATAATAATAATAATAATAATAATAATAATAATAATAATATAATATATATATTATATATATATATAATATATATATAATATATATCAAATACCCACATGGGATCCTACATGGGATCTTACGTGGGTTCTTATACAAAAACCTGTATAAAATCCCAGATCCCACGTAAGAATCCACATGGGATCCTATGTAAAAGCACATGTATATTTGGGACACGATTTGAAACAGGAATTCATGTGGGAATTTGAGTTTGTGTATATCTACATAAAAATCCACATGAATTCCTATGTGAGAATACATATAAAGGATTCTATAAAGGATTTCATATGGGATTTCATATGGGTTTTCATGTTTCATATATAAGATTTCACATAGGATTTCACAAAAGATTTGATATGTGATTACATTAGGGATACATTGTGAGAATTTTCAAAGGATTAAAAATTATTTAATTAAAAATTAAATAATAAATTGTATTATCATTTCAAATCATCAGTAAGAAAAAAAAATTCGATAATTTGAAACACTTCTGAGCTATAAACTCTCAGTTATATAGTGTTAAAAAATCATGTTAACAGGGGGAAAAGTCGCTCTCGCCACCTGGCGGTGAAAGTATATGAACTGTGGTATTCTGTATCATTAATAAAAAAAACCACGTAAGATCCTATGTAAGATCCCAGGTGGAAAATTATATGGGAAATAATATACGATGTCACCTGTGATTTTATATAATTCTCATTCCTATGTAAAATCCTACGTAAGATCTCATATGGTTTCATATGCGGGAAATAACATAAGAAATTACATGGGATCTTACGTAGGATTTTACATAGAAATGAAAATTATATGAAATCCCAGGTGAGATCGTAAATTATTTTCCATATAATTTTCCACATGGGATCTTACATAGAATCTCATGTGGTTTTTTTTATTAATGATACAGAATACTACAGTTCATATACTTTCACCGCCAGGTGGCGAGAGCGACTTCTCCCCCTGTTAACATGATTTTTTAACACTATATAACTGAGAGTTTATAGCTCAGAAGAAGTGTTTCAAATTATCGAATTTTTTTTCTTCCTGATGATTTGAAATGCTAATACAATTTATTATTTAATTTTTAATTAAATAATTTTTAATCCTTTGAAAATTCTCACAATGGATCCCTAATGTAATCACATATTAAATCTTTTGTGAAATCGTATGTGAAATCTTATATATGAAACATGAAAACCCATATGAAATCCTTTATAGAATCCTTTATGTATTCTCACATAGGAATTCATGTGGATTTTTAAGATATACACAAACTCAAATTCCCACATGAATTCCTGTTTCAAATCGTGTCCCAAATATACATGTGCTTTTACATGGGATCCCATGTGGATTCATACGTGGGATCTGGGATATTATATACAGGTTTTTGTATAAGAATACCCACGTAAGATCCCATGTAGGATCCCATGTGGGTATTTTTAATAGGGTAAGTAAAATTCTATGTAGGAAGTTTGGTATGATTCTATATAGGTAAATTTTTAATAATTAAGTAAGATTTAATGTAGGAATTTTTCTACGATTCTATACAGACAAATTTTTAATAATTATTAAGTAAGATTTTAACTACCCAGGTGCGAATTTAGGTTGGCCGCCAGAGTTTGAAGGTTGGCCCAACGGTTGGCAAAACTCTAGAAACGCAGTTTCATTGACTTAAACTTTCTTGGTCGGCCGAACTTTGGGCCACGGTTGGCCCGACGGTGGGCAAAACTTTGTGAAACGCAGTTTAATTGACTTGATTTTTCTTGGTTGGCCGAACTCTGGGCAACGGTTGGCAAAACTCTAGAAACGCAGTTTAAATGACTTAAACTTTCTTGGTTGGCCGAACTCTGGGCCACGGTTGGCCCAACGGTTGGCAAAACTATGTGAAACGCAGTTTAATTGACTTAAACTTTCTTGGTTGGCCGAACTCTTGGCCACGGTTGGCCCAACGGTTGGCAAAACTCTGTGAAACGCAGTTTAATTGACTTGATTTTTCTTGGTTGGCCGAACTCTGGGCAACGGTTGGCCCAACGGTTGGCAAAACTCTAGAAACGCAGTTTAAATGACTTAAACTTTCTTGGTTGGCCGAACTCTGGGCCACGGTTGGCCCAACGGTTGGCAAAACTATGTGAAACACAGTTTAATTGACTTAAACTTTCTTGGTTGGCCGAACTTTGGGCCACGGTTGGCCCGACGGTTTGCAAAACTTTGTGAAACGCAGTTTAATTGACTTGATTTTTCTTGGTTGGCCGAACTCTGGGCCACGGTTGGCCCAACGGTTGGCAAAACTTTGTCAAATGCGGTTTAAATGACTTAAACTTTCTTGGTTGGCCGAACTCTGGGCCACGGTTGGCCCGACTGTTGCAGCTTAAATATACATTTTGCGTTATGCACTCCCATGTGAGCGTAGCGTAGTGGTCAGTGTATAAGTCTTCGGTGCGTTAGGTTAGGGGTTCGATCCCAGCGAGCATTAGATATTTTCGAAAATGTATGTATGAGATTGTGTTTAATAATAATAGGTAAAGGTTATATCTGATGTTCCCGCTAATAATAACCTGTTAATTGTTTAAATAATGTAGTTTTTTAATAATTTTTTACCTTTGGCTGTTGAAGTTGGCCAAACTTTGAAAATTGTGGTTGGCCCAACTTACGCATCTAAAGTTGTGCCAACTTTGGCGTCAGTCTTTGGACCAACCATTGAAATGTATAGTTGGCACAACATATGCATTGTAAGTTGGGCCAACTTCCTTATGAGTTGTCGGGCCAACCATCGTCGCCATTAGACGGTCGCCGTTATCATCTGTATGGTTGGCCCAACCTCTGGCACGAGAAGTTGGACCGACTTTGTAAAAGTTGGCCCAACTATGGGCCGACCAAAAAATCGCACCTGGGTAAGAATTTTTGTAAGATTTTATATTGGTAAGTATGGTGGAAATTGATAAAGGAAATTGACATAGGAAATTGACACCAAAATTATATCAGAAAAGATGTAGGTAATCATATTGGAGTTAACGTAGATTTTTATCCAGTAACACGAATGGGCGTTCCTATACCAATTCTCATAAAAAATCCTGTGCCAAATCCATATGTGCTTTTTTATGGATTTCTTCGTAGATTCTTACAATAATTCTAGGATTTTTTATAAATTTATAGTTAGTATTCTATGTAAGATCTTATGTAGGATCCTACATAGGGATTTTCAGTAGGGTAGTTTACTATGACATCTAGAGCTGCGCACTATATTTTAGTCACCTTCCCTACAGGGAAGGCATCGTTCATCAAAATATATGCAATTTGAAAAAAAATTTTTTTGAAAAATGTTTTAGGTATTTTAGAAAGTTTGCTGCAAATTTTCCATAAGTTTTCATTGCAAACTTGCCAAGAGGGTGACAATTTTATTTGTATGCAAGTTTGTTGCAAACTTGGATGCAAACTTGCGAACTTTGCATGGAAAACTTGCAGCAAACTTGCAGAAAAATACTGTGCTTTGTGGGGCTAGTCCAAGGAGGATAAATACAGAAATTAGCATATTACCGATTTTTATCTACTCATTCGTTTCTTTCAGACTTCGGTTGTTTATCAACTACAACGAAGGGTTCGAACTCTTCGAGAACAATTGCAGCGACGAGATCTTCATTTGGATCTTCTTCGTAGAAAGCTTAGTCTTCAGGAAGATAGTGTCCGAGTGAAATCAATGTTGCAGAGTGAAAGGGACGAGGCAAATCTTAGGTTCTTTCTTTTTTTTGAATAAAAATTGTTTTATTGCAAACAAATTGTTTACAATTATAAACAATTTGTTTTGTATTAGAAGTCGAGAGAAATGTCAACAAATTCATTATTTACAGAGCAAAGAAGCTATCGAAGCAAATTGACCGTTTACAGATGCAAGCCAATGATGAGAAGGCAAGAAATAGGGAATTGAGTGCCCAATTAACGGAGGCTGCGGATTACAAAGTAAGATTAAAAAATATGTCCTCTTGTTTCTTGTTCTTACAAAGGAAAATGTTTCAGATAGCTGCATTGGAGCGCAGTAGGAAAATAGAAGAACTTCAAAAGAGACTAGTTGAAAGTGAAATGCTTAGGACCCGATACAACAGAAAAGTGACAATGATGAAGGATCAGTTGAGAACAACCAGTGAAACAACAGAACAGGAGAGATCAATTAACGATCATTCGATGCAACTTGTCAGAGATGAATTAACTCAAGTTAAACAAACACTTCTCGAGGTTAGACAACAATTGACCGAAACAACTCGTAGAGAATCACAGGTATGTTTTGCAGAATTTAGATCTAAGCTCCTTCAGAAAAGATGAAAAGTTAAATAAAAAAATTGCATCAATAAAACTACCTATTATTAAATATTGTTAAACTATACCTATTTATAAAACTATTTGTGACATGCTATGAAGAAGAGGGTCTAAGCAGAAAACAATTGTAGGTTTACGTTTAAAAGGAAACTAGTCAACGATATTAAATGCGTATTTTCAACAATGGGAGTTCGGTAATACGAAAAATTAAAAAAAATCGAAAACACTCGTATCAACGTTACTTTCGTCAGCGGTAGCACGACTTCGACTCCGTATTTTCGATCTTCGCGTCAGTTTATATATGTACTTATCAGTCCGAGTGGGGATCGCGGGGACTGAGTATCGTTCATTAAGGCCAACGCAGAATAGATCTGTAACTGGAACCGCAATCGTAACCGTAAGCGTAAGAATGAGTTAGAGAAGGATAAACAATATACCTATCCTTCTCTAACTCATTCTTACGGCTATACGTAATCTCAGGAGCGGTACAGGATATTATTTCACCCTAAAAGTTTCAATACACTTGAAATTGAACTTACACAAATTTATTAATTATTCTGAGTTATAAAATTCATACTTCCCGCCTTACAGTACAAGTTACAAAAGAATAATATATATATTATATTTAAGATATAACGATAAAACATAACCTACAAGTCTTTGCTTCTCAGGTACCTTTTTTCATAAATCGTTACATTTAAACATTTTACAGTTGCAGAGTTTCCGAGCATCCGTCGCAAAATTATTAACCGAACCAATATGTTCACCGGACTATGAAATAATTTCCCGCCTACAGAAAATAATTGCAGCACACAGAGACTTTACAATGCTGTCACGAAGATATGACGAACCGTTAGAAACCAGTCCTTCTAGATGTACCAGGTATATTATCATTTGCACTGACTCTACAATATTTATAATCTAAGTAGAAAATTCTTTTTTATAATTTCAAATGAACTATATTTTACAGTATTCATCCGGTCCATCCGCCGAGATCGCCTGGATCAAGATGCACTCGCTATGAAGATAGTGGTTACGCTGATCCCCCGGATCTACACGACATTGATGATGATTTCAACAAAAGACCAATCAGAAGTAGCCTCCTTCCGTGACATCGGCCGAAATTTAAATTCTAAATTAATTTAAAAGAATCCCACAGTTTTTAAAATTCTACAATTAGAAAACTGTTTAGGATTTAAGAAAAAAATGTTTACAATGTAAATGTAAAATCCTCTGTTTGTGGAAACGTAAACAAGTGAATTTTACAATGAAAACTCGAAGAGGGGAAAAACAGAAAGCTAAATAAGTGTTCAATGTTAATTATCATGTAAATAAATATCCATTACAATATAAAAGTTGTTTTTTACCTCCTAAAATAATTGTAGAAAATTTCAATGTCCAAAGCAGGATGAAAACTCCCGGTAAAGGTGCTTCTATACCTCCGGTAGATTGGTCAAGCAATCGGCTTGATGAATTTTCATGGTCGGAAAATGTACTTTCATGGCGGGTATTTTTGAATAAGTAAATGTTGAAAAGGTTTTTACTTGAAAATTTATTTAAAAAAATGATTTTTATCATAGAAATTCTTTTGAAAGTAATGTTAAAAAACATGTTTTATTTTAAAAGTTATCAAATTTTAATTCAAAATGTTTTAATTTTCCAAAGAAGTGTAAAAAGCCTAATGTTTTTGAAATGCTAGTACAGACGGTACAGACTGTTTGTTATGAATGTACATAACCTAGCGTTGTGTTGTCTGTTCATTATTATTTAATATAATAATAATTAAATCATTAAATTTAGAATATAATAATATCACAAGCACGACAACACAACGCTAGGTTATGTACATTCATAACAAACAGTCTGTACCGTCTGTACTAGCATTTCAAAAACATTAGGCTTTTTACACTTCTTTGGAAAATTAAAACATTTTGAATTAAAATTTGATAACTTTTAAAATAAAACATATTTTTGAACATTACTTTCAAAAGAATTTTTATGATAAAAATCATTTTTTTAAATAAATTTTTAAGTAAAGCGAGGAATAGAAAAAGATTAAATTTCCAGAAATATTCTGTTAAACGAGGATTTTTTAATCTTTCTGAATAGGCGAATTTCCAAAAAAATCCAATTCCTCTGTGAACAGCAAAATATCAGAAAAATTAATTCTTCTCTATTGCTCGTGTCAATGAGATTCTTCTTCTTTTGTTTAAATGGCCTCTTGTATATACAAATAGCCAGTACTATTAATTGATTAATAATTGAACGTATTAATCCGGAGTTTTTATATTAGAATTGTCCTAGTAGTTAGTTTTATTTCAGTCCAAAGTTAGTCAGGCTTGTAGTAAGCGATTACTCGATTGACGACTATTACAGAGCCGTTAGCTGCGACCCATACATCGGCCAGTGATTTCCATTAGATCCGTTATGACTAGTGTTGGTTGGTTGAGGAGGCGTGTGTGCGTCCTTCTGTTGTTGACGCCAATGATAGTAGTGGCGCGAGGTTTGTGCGTTTTTAATTCTTTTCTTTTTTAAAAAAAAGGAAACAAAATTTCTGTTGGCACAATTATGGATCAGTAAGATATATCCATTGTTGTAAGGTATTTTGCGATAAAAATTAATTCAGGAATCCAAAGCAAGCATTACTATTATTCTAGTCAACTGCCATAGTGAGAGGAAAAAGTTATAGGAATTTTAAGTATACAATTCAACTCGCTTCAATTAAAGAGCCCATCCAGAAAGTCCAAAACTAATTACAATTTTAAATTTTAATTTATTTAAAATCAGATATCTTTGAAATTTATATCATATAATCATGTTCCCACTCGAAAAGAATTTACCGATATTAACTGTTATTTCAAGATCTGGATTGAAAATTAGTTGGTCAATATTAAACTCATCAAAATTGAATTGTGGCAACCTTTTCAACAGAAATGCCTAGAGGGCTGGCCTCTGAGCAGAGAGCAAAGGACAGTTTTTAAATAAATGAATTAACGATTTAAAGTCATTGCCACAAGGGCACTCCAGAGGTAAGGTCCATCCCATTCGGGCGAAGTGCTCTCCCGTGCAGATGTGCGAAGTACGTAGTCGAGTTATAGTATTGATATTTCTCCTTGATGTCTCGACACCCCGGAACCAAGGCCTTTTTGTTTTAACTGTGATGTGATTAAAGTATTTATTTGTTAGAGGAGTGGAGAAGGAATAGGGCCATGTGAGATTCAGCCAATGTTCATAATCCCTGCCAATCAGCCGAAGAAGATCGCCAGGAGGGCCACCCTGAAGATTACCAAAGGGGAGGGATAGGGCATTACGAGCCCAACCATCAGCAAGTTCGTTGCCCCGGATACCCGAGTGAGAGGGGATCCAAATGAACGAGACTAAACTGCCTCTATCCAGAAGGGCATTGATCTCCTTCATGATTCTCTTTAGTAAAGGGTGTAGCGAGGGGTTAATGAAACGATATTTAATTTCATTGAGGGCATTCTGTGAGTCAGAAATAATCAGTATATTGTCCAGGTTCTGTTGGACAGCCTCCTTAACGGCTGAGAGGATAGCATAAAGCTCGCATGTATCTATCAGCATGAGACCGCTCAAACGAACACTGAAATTTATATTTAGTTTTGGAATGACAAAGCTAGCACCCGAAGTGCTCTTAACTGGATCATGTGATCCATCGGTATAAATGTCAGTGAAATCCTCGTACTTGGCCAGAAGCAATTCAGAAAAGGCCTGTGCCGGCGAGACATGTGATTTGATCTCCAGACCAATCTGGAGGTCGACATCAACATCTCTAATGAGATCGTTCCAGGTCATTTCAAATCGGAGGGAGGGCTTTTTGATCCTGCCGCACCTACTCATAATCTGGGATACATCCCCAAACGCCGTCAACAGAGGCAATCGAATTATTGGAGAGGGATTAGAATTTTGGTTGTTCAGGTTGATTCTATTTTGTAAACATTGTAATTTTGTGAAGAGTGGATTTAAAGTCCAGGACAGATTGCGGATCATATGACGCCTGTTGATAAGAGATCTTCGCAAAGATAGTGGTGGGATATTAGCCTCAGAAAGGAGTATTCCAATCGGTGTTGACCTCATGCAACCGAGAATAGTTCGCAAGGCCTGATTTTGGATCCGATCTAAAGACCTCAGACCATTCTGGGCCGACTCGGCAAAGAACTGGCTACCCCATTCAAGATGTGAGCGAGTTAACCCCTTGAATACGGTGAGCAGTGATGACGGGCTCGCCCCCCAAGAGATCCTAGACATTGATTTGATTACATTAAGCGTTTTGGTCGCCTTCTGCGAAATTTCCCTTACGTGTTTCTGCCAACCGAGTTTTCTGTCCAGAATTATACCCAAGTAAGTCAATTCAGATTGTGCTGTGACCGTGGAATTTTCGATTTCAATAAAACAATTTTCGAAATTCTCATTTGATCTTGTGAAGATAGTCAGCTGGGACTTTCCCGGGGATATGGACAGGCCCACTTCTGCGAGCCAAGGTGTCAAATCCAAAATAGTTTTTTTCCAGGAGACGGAGGGAGGATTGGAGATCCTTAGATGTGATGTACAGAAGTAGGTCATCAGCAAACATCAACCACTTGACTGCACCAGGAACAACCTCACCAATCCTGCTCAACGACAGATTAAATAACAACGGGGACAAAACTCCACCTTGTGGTACACCAATAAAAGAATCTCTAGATTTTTCACTTTCGGAATCAAAGTATAAATGTTTAGCCGTAATAATAAAAGAGATAAAATTGATTATTCTTGCAGGAGTTTCCAGTTCCATTAATCTATTATAAATAGATTGTGGAAGGATATTAGAAAATGCTCCCTTTAAATCGACCGCTAATGCGAATGTATGTTCTCGGTTAGTAAAACCCTTAGTAACATCACCCAGTAAACGAAAACAAATTGAAATGAATTAAAAAGAATTCACAAAGAGCTTTCGTGAATCCCGCTTTGTGACAAATACGAATTGGAGCCATGATGCAATTTTCCCGAATTCGTGAAACTGTATTGAACTTCCGAACCTTCTATCCGTACCAATTCACTGGACAAGTTTTGAGCCTTTAATTTTTTTCAATTCCTTAGCACGAATTCAATGCATTCCTTGGCCATTTCTTTCGAATGCGAATTCGTTTGGACAAATTGGTACATATTGAATTAAATTCAATTGAATATACAAAGAGCTTAAGTGAATCCCGCTTTGTGACAAATACGAATTGGAGCCTACCAAAAATGTTAATTCGTTTCAATTCATTTGAATTAGTTTTTTTTTACTGGGAGTTACAAAGACCGAAACGCAGTCCGTCGTCGACCTTCCCCTCCTAAATCCAAACTGATTCATAGGAATCCCATCGTAAAATTCGACATGATGTTCGAGTCTCTTCTGAATAATTTTTTCAAAAAGTTTGCAGACATTTGATGTGAGAGAAATGGGGCGATAACCCTTTCCCTGAGGTTTGGGCAAGAAGACTACTCTAGTATCTCTCCATGATTCCGGGAATATTGATTTAGTAAAATCTGGGCCGGGTGAGGTATTTTTTTTAATGCTGTTTATAGCATTGTGAAATTCAATTTTAGAAAAAGGATTATTGATCAGAGAGTCGCCATTAAAGTTAGTAAGCAGTGGGAGCAGTGTTGGTAGGACTTCCTCCTGGACAAGGTCATTCTGTAATTTTATAAAAATTTCAGAGTTAGGGTCAGTAGAAATCCCCGTTCTCAGGGGTTGGGTGGCCGTAGCAAATGCTTTGACCTTGGACCATATATGACTCATTCCCATTGTAGGGCTGATGTTATTACAAAATTCAACAAAGGCAACTTTCTTTTTATTTCTAAGAAACCACTTAACCTCATTATCTATTTCGTTAAATCTCAAACGATTGGTGTTTGTCTGAAGCCGAATGAACTCCTTCCTGGCAACCCTCCTCCGCACCAGAGCCTGGTCACACTCTTCATCCCACCACAGGGGTTGAGACTTACGTGTGCCCCTCAAGCGTGAAGGAAAGTATGCCCCCGAGTCCGTCAAACACTGAATTATCTTTTCTATAAATAGTTTATAGGTTTCTAGAGGTTGATTGTTTTCATTGAGACTGTATTCGAGGGTCTCGACGGAAGAATCAATCCGAGAGCAAAATTCGGTCCAGTCTACTTTTTTAAGGTTAAGTCGATTAGTTGTGGATTTGATGTATTTAGGGAGAAGATCCAGATCAGCAACAATCAGGTAGTGATCCGAGGAGTAAGTCTCCTCAACCACCTCAAAGCGGGAAAACTGACACAACCGCGAGGAGACGAAAATCAGGTCGATATTACTACTGTTCCTGCCATCACCACCAACAAAAGTTGGAAGAGAGTCATTCAGCGGAACCAGATCGTAATCTTCAATTAACTGGGTGAGATCGTTGCCCCTCAAGTTGCAATAGGGGGAACCCCAGGTCCAAGAATGTGCATTAAAATCACCCAGAAAGATAATCGGATGTTGAGAAGAACAGTTCTCGATAAGATCGGTCCATTGTTTCATTGGAACTTTAATGTTTGGGGGTGCATATATTCCCAGGATTTGGACTTTGAATTGGGTTGTGATGATATTTATTCCCACACAATCAAGATGTCTCTGTGTTAAGTTTGAAATTATAATAGGGGAAACAGCTAGGTCCTGTTTAACCAAAATCATCACCCCACCCCCCGGGTGATCACTCCTTCGATCATGACGGAAGGTGAGATAGCCTCTAATTTGCCACACTGGGACCTTATTCGTGAGCCAGGTTTCTGTAACTATTAGTATGTCTAACTTGTGGGTGTGAAGCAATGACTCGATTTCTGGTTTCTTATTCAGGACACTGTGTGCATTCCAGTTACCATAACGCAGGCCTCTACGGCCGACAGCAGAGGACATCCTATCAATGAAAATAGACAAAAATAAAAGCTTAACTCATATAATTTGTAAGAATGTAATATTTAGTAGTAAGCAACGACTTAGGATGGAAGAGACCAAGGATGCACAAATAAGCAAAGAAATGGGGATGAAACACAAACCAAGACAAAAATAAACAAGGAGGGAAGAACAGAATTAACTAAAAATAAAATTAAAAGGAGAAGTATAACAATTAAGTAGCCTAAATTTTCTTTCTCTTACTTCCATCCCCTTTACAACAATAAACGGCTCAAACTTTTCTCCCTTCTTTCCAAAAAAAAGAAGAGAAAAAAAAGAAAAAAGAAAAATCAGAGAACAACACTAATCAAAAACCTTACACCAAGAACAAAAAACGGTTTTGTTTTTTTTTCTTTTTTTCTTCCTCCTTCCTTCCTCTTTCCTTTTAATTTATTTATTTATTTATTTTTTAATTTTTAAAAATTTTGTTTATTTATTTATTTATTTATTTATTTTTCTTAATCAGAAAATATAAGTTTAGGCGTTTTACGTGAGTGTATTATGACTCAAATCAAGGACTGTTGTGGCAGTCGGAAATTAGAAACATGCAATCCTTCATTCATTCAGGACAAAATTAATTAGTAAGTAGAACGCAAAAACAATAAAAAAAGGGAGAGAACAACAGAAACAAACGTACAGAAAAGAAAAAAAATGTAACAAACCAACCACCCAATTATATTGGGAGTGCATTCGTATGAAACTAAGATAAGGACATGCAGTTAAAAAGAAAAAGTAATAGTACCATGCAATTTAAGGATATAAAAAGACCAAATTTTCTCATTGTTCCCTTTTCCAATAAACAACACGAGTTATTTGAAATTAATTATGATCCCTCAATACTGATCATCATTACTCCACGATCCTCAGTGGTTGAGGTATTCGTTTAACTCATCCTCGAGTGATCTCAACTGAGAGATAGGAGAGGCCAGATTTTCTTGTATAGTTCCTAGTAAATCAGAGTTCGATCTATTTAAAGCAATTAATGTATCTACTGCAGTGAGTTGTTCCGTTGTGCACGGTGGAAGATTCAATTTTAAGGAAGAGAGATTTAATGTCTTTTGTTGAGAGGTAGAAGGGAGTTCCTCCCCTCGAGGGTCAGCCTTATCCGAAGCAGCATATGTGGGTTCAGGTTCAACAAGTCCATCAGGGAGAGGGGGGGCAACTATGAGGGAGTCATTCCTAGAATGAATGACTCCATCAAGATCTGCATTTTCCGCAAAAAACATCGCCTTTGCCTCAGAGCGATTGCAATTTGTTGTATATCTCAATTTCAAGATCCCGAACTCCATCTTAAAGATGGGGCACAGGTTCGATGAGGCGACATGTTCTCTCTTACAATTCTTACAGCATGGTGGCAGTTCTTTATAAGGACACAAGTCTGTGAGGTGTCTACCTGAGCAATGCTCGCATGAGGGGTAGGTAGACCTGCATTGGTTCTTGGTGTGACAGAACCTCTGGCACCTAAAGCATCTACGGGGTCTTTGAATCACCGGGGTGATTTGGATTGAGAATCCTCCGACTGTGATGAATCTTGGGACAGTGAGACTGTTGAAGGAGAACTCAACTCTGTTGGTAATAATGTTTGGTGGTCGCACCAGCCTTTTAATACAGGTTATGTTCTTCAATTCCTCAGGAGAACTGACTCTGACTATATCCCTGACCGAACGCTCAGGAGGAAACCAGTCAGTAAAACCCCGTTTATGGAGAAAGGTGTCAGGAATGAACATCCTATAACCACCATTTCTAAGGGCGGCGGAGGAAACTAGGTCATTGGCACTTTGAAAATGCTCACACTCGACCTTAATCTGGTTTATGCCGGTTCGTGAGACTTGTTTACCCCCAGAGACAATTGGAGTAAGGAGATCAATGACCTTGATAGGGTCTAACTTGCCGAGATTTAATCCCGACACCGTACTTTCAATGAAAACAACAAAGGGAGATGCACTGAAGGCTGTATAGAGGGACATAGTACCAGTGCTATGCCAATTCAGGTCTGATTCCTCATAGACAATGTATTCGTTCGAGTTCACGGTGTTGGCTGCAGGATCAGCAAGGGTAACCAATGCCTCGTCAGGCCCAGCATGGATGGAGGGGGACGCGATAATGGTAGGCGTGTCAGAGATCGTTTTTGAGTGTTCACCCACTGAATGGGCAAAATCACCAAGCATCACCATATTATTGGCCCTCTTAGCAGTCTGCCTCAGCGACTCGCCAGAATCATTGTGCTGTGTGGGAGCATTAGTGGTGGGGGAAGGATTCACTCTTTTGCGCTTGGGTGTTTGGGATGAGGACATATCAGGGAATTGAGTTATGTTCATACCGGTAAGCAAATCTAGGTTCTTAGCTGGAGTTGATGTAGCGTATATTTGACCAGGCGTTGGTTCGGGGATGCCGGAAAGATCACCGTGTATTTCACCGTCATCAATCGAGACTAATGAGGACGACAGTCCTTCCTGTTGGTCTCGTTCTGGAAGTACGCTTTCTCCACCCGAGGTGAGCACTCCGCGCGAACAAGCAGGTTGGTTAGACATCTCAGTACCTGACGAGAATAAGTAAATTTTAGAAAAAGAGAAATATTTAAATAAACAAAAAAATAAGTTCACAGTTTTTAAAATTCTACAATTAGAAAACTGTTTAGGATTTAAGAAAAAAATGTTTACAATGTAAATGTAAAATCCTCTGTTTGTGGAAACGTAAACAAGTGAATTTTACAATGAAAACTCGAAGAGGGGAAAAACAGAAAGCTAAATAAGTGTTCAATGTTAATTATCATGTAAATAAATATCCATTACAATATAAAAGTTGTTTTTTACCTCCTAAAATAATTGTAGAAAATTTCAATGTCCAAAGCAGGATGAAAACTCCCGGTAAAGGTGCTTCTATACCTCCGGTAGATTGGTCAAGCAATCGGCTTGATGAATTTTCATGGTCGGAAAATGTACTTTCATGGCGGGTATTTTTGAATAAGTAAATGTTGAAAAGGTTTTTACTTGAAAATTTATTTAAAAAAATGATTTTTATCATAGAAATTCTTTTGAAAGTAATGTTAAAAAACATGTTTTATTTTAAAAGTTATCAAATTTTAATTCAAAATGTTTTAATTTTCCAAAGAAGTGTAAAAAGCCTAATGTTTTTGAAATGCTAGTACAGACGGTACAGACTGTTTGTTATGAATGTACATAACCTAGCGTTGTGTTGTCTGTTCATTATTATTTAATATAATAATAATTAAATCATTAAATTTAGAATATAATAATATCACAAGCACGACAACACAACGCTAGGTTATGTACATTCATAACAAACAGTCTGTACCGTCTGTACTAGCATTTCAAAAACATTAGGCTTTTTACACTTCTTTGGAAAATTAAAACATTTTGAATTAAAATTTGATAACTTTTAAAATAAAACATATTTTTGAACATTACTTTCAAAAGAATTTTTATGATAAAAATCATTTTTTTAAATAAATTTTTAAGTAAAGCGAGGAATAGAAAAAGATTAAATTTCCAGAAATATTCTGTTAAACGAGGATTTTTTAATCTTTCTGAATAGGCGAATTTCCAAAAAAATCCAATTCCTCTGTGAACAGCAAAATATCAGAAAAATTAATTCTTCTCTATTGCTCGTGTCAATGAGATGATAAAAAAGAATTAAGAGTTTTTATTTTTTTGAATGCGCAAAATTTTTCTGCTTCTCAACGTTCCAAAAAAAATACAGAATCCTATCCTTTTGAATCGACAGTCAGGCTTCACAGTGTTTCCCCTATTCCCCTTTTTTTCCTCTATTTCAAAAAATTCCCCCTTTTCCCCTTTTTTATCAATATTTCCCCTTTTTCCCCTATTTTTTACTTCTTTCCCCTATTTTGTGTTGTATAGCAAGAGAAAAATTTTTTTTATATAAAATATATTTCATTTCAGTTAAATAAACGTAGATTTGTCTCAGAGCCATCTAGGTTATTTAGTTGTTTTAAAGAAAAATTTTATTCAACATAAATAAAACTTTTATTTAAACAAAATAAAGTTTTTTTGAAACAAATAAAGTCTAGTTGAAATTTTACTATTTTAAATATATTGATATTTTCAATGTCGATAATTTATTAATTTATAAATTTTGATTAAAATATTTATTAAGTGAAGCTATAAAAAATATTACATTTCTTAAAATGATATCCGACCATTCACCAGAATTTACCTAAACATATTTTTCACCGAATGCATTTTGATGAAAAGTATATCAAAACAGCACAAAATTAATGTTCAAAGATAACAAATTGAGGGTCCCTATCAATGAACCGGTTATAAGTTTTTGTGACTCAAAATTCTCGACCTCTAAATAAAAAAAGGATTTAAAATTTTAATTTCTTGAAAACATTTTATATTGGTATAAAGCAAGATTACTCAAATGTTTCTCAAAAAATTGGGATTAAAAACAGATTAATTTTTTATTTACAGGGCAATGATTTCGAGCTTAAAAAACTTATAACCGGTTCTTTGATGGAACCCTCAATTGTGTATAAAAAGTGCTAAAGCACAACAAAAATTCAATTTATTTCGAAAAACAATTTTTTTTCAAAAATTTTAAAACAACTTCTTTCGGAAAAAATGGATAAAATGTTTTTTTTCGGGGATATATGAATTCGGGAGAAGTGCATTCGGTAAAACAGTAGGGAAAGGCTTTTTGAAGAGTACTCATGATTATCATTATCAAAGGGTATTTTAATTTCATTCAAACACTATATTTTAAAAGTAAATAATAATAAAAACAATAGCTGAAAATAGTTTCAAAAAAAATTGTTTTCTAAAAAGTTATTAACAATTTAATTTTTTAATACACTAGCTCCTCCGACGGCCGCAAGCGGCCGTCTACGGTGCTAGTTTTTATATGTCCATTGTCCAAGTCCATTATTTCATTAATAATAATATTCAAATTTTTTCAGTTAATAATTTGCTTATTTATATTTGAAATATTGACGTTTTTTTGACAATGCAAAATAAGATTTGTTATGTGTACTTTCTCTTAACAAAAATAAAATTTATATAAACGCGCTCTTTTTAAATAACATACGAGTGCAGCGCCACCTTCACATGTATAAACAATTTTAAAAACACCCTTCTATTAAGATTTTACATTCTCATTGCCCATTCTTTACTTCAATACTTTTCGATACATTCGACCTTTCCACTCCATGTCTTTTTTAAGAAAGGATTTTTCGAAAAAAATGAATTACTTGAAAACTAATCGACATAATTTGATAAAATTTTAACCACTTACTTAAAAAATCTTTCTTTTTAAAACTCCAATTCTATAGTTTTAAATTATCATGTAATTTGTTTAAATAATAATAAATTTTTATAAACAAATGAAAATTTAAGCATGTGGGACGTTTCACGTTAAGTGTGCCACCCCGTTGGCCAAAATTGAGAGCTTCCTAAAAAATTGGTTATACCCAAAAGTTATTCATATATATAGGTACTTTCGAAAAATATGTGGCCTTTTGAAAAATCCAATATGGCGGCTCCAATATAACCTATAAATGTATCTAAATTAAAAAAAAGCGGCCTAAAAGTGCTAATAAAAAGGGATTGAATGAGGAAATCACCTATGAATTGGGGGTAAAATTAGCACAAGGATACATACTTTGTATTCTATAAGCAAAAACGTTAATTTGATATCGAATTTCAGAAAATAAATATGGCGGATCCAATATGGCGGACAGAAAAATTTTAAAATGCATCGGATTTGCTTGAAAGTTGTTACTCAGGGGTTTTTGGGGTCGCTGATGCCGAATCTGATGTTTATTTTCAGAAATTCAAAATGGCGGATCCAATATGGCGGACAAAAATTTTTTTATTTCATCAGATTTGATTGAAAGTTGTTTCTCGGGGGTTTTTGGGGTCGCTGATGCCGAATCTGATGTTTATTTTCAGAAATTCAAAATGGCGGATCCAATATGGCGGACAAAAATTTTTTTAATTCATCAGATTTGATTGAAAGTTGTTTCTCGGGGGTTTTTGGGGTCGCTGATGCCGAATCTGATGTTAATTTTCAGAAATTTAAAATAGCGGATCCAATTTGGCGGACAAAAATTTTTTTAATTCATCAGATTTGATTGAAAGTTGTTTCTCGAGGGTTTTTGGGGTCGCTGATGCCGAATCTGATGTTAATTTTCAGAAATTTAAAATAGCGGATCCAATTTGGCGGACAAAAATTTTTTTAATTTATCAGATTTGGTTCAAAGTTGTTACTCGGGGGTTTATGGGGTCGCTGATACTGAATCTGATGTCGATTTTCAGAAAAAGCATAAGAGGAAAAAAAAGCATTTTTTTAACGCACCATATAAAACTTTCTGAAAATCGACATCAGATTCAGTATCAGCGACCCCATAAACCCCCGAGTAACAACTTTGAACCAAATCTGATAAATTAAAAAAATTTTTGTCCGACAAATTGGATCCGCTATTTTAAATTTCTGAAAATTAACATCAGATTCGGCATCAGCGACCCCAAAAACCCCCGAGAAACAACTTTCAATCAAATCTGATGAATTAAAAAAATTTTTGTCCGCCAAATTGGATCCGCTATTTTAAATTTCTGAAAATTAACATCAGATTCGGCATCAGCGACCCCAAAAACCCCCGAGAAACAACTTTCAATCAAATCTGATGAATTAAAAAAAATTTTGTCCGCCATATTGGATCCGCCATTTTGAATTTCTGAAAATAAACATCAGATTCGGCATCAGCGACCCCAAAAACCCCCGAGAAACAACTTTCAATCAAATCTGATGAAATAAAAAAATTTTTGTCCGCCATATTGGATCCGCCATTTTGAATTTCTGAAAATAAACATCAGATTCGGCATCAGCGACCCCAAAAACCCCTGAGTAACAACTTTCAATCAAATCTGATGAAATAAAAAAATTTTTGTCCGCCATATTGGATCCGCCATATTTATTTTCTGAAATTCGATATCAAATTAACGTTTTTGCTTATAGAATACAAAGTATGTATCCTTGTGCTAATTTTACCCCCAATTCATAGGTGATTTCCTCATTCAATCCCTTTTTATTAGCACTTTTAGGCCGCTTTTTTTTAATTTAGATACATTTATAGGTTATATTGGAGCCGCCATATTGGATTTTTCAAAAGGCCACATATTTTTCGAAAGTACCTACATATATGAATAACTTTTGGGTATAACCAATTTTTTAGGAAGCTCTCAATTTTGGCCAACGGGGTGGCACACTTAACGTGAAACGTCCCATGTTCTTAATGAGATAATTAAATTTTCTTTACAGCATTTTATTCTACGTAAAATGTGGAACTATTACCAAAAAAAATTTTAAGGTCCGCATTTTATTTTAATTAACATTTTCAAAATTGACCCCTAATAACTAACAAATTGAAACCAATTGAAACTGCACGCGCCATGTCTTTGTTACAGCGCGTAACAAAAATAGTTGTAATTTGTAAATTAAATGTGGGACCTAAAATTTTTTTTTGGTAATACTTTCAAATTCTACCTAGAATAAAATGCTGTAAAGAAAATTAAATTATTTCATTAAGAACAGGCTTCAAAAACCATTGGTACACTTCAGAAAGCCTTACCCAGTACGTACCAATTCGGGAAAATTATTCGGTATTTTTAATATTAGGGATTAAAATATTTAGATTTGCTATGAAAGCAATAAATAAAATGTAGAAAGCAAAAAACAAATAATAGAAATAGAAAAATAGAAAACAAAATAAAAGTATCGTACAATTTAGGAACACTGTAAAAACAAAGTCTTCCTTTAAGCCAGAAATTTGTCTTTTTTCAAGGTGTAAACGGAAGTAGACCATCCCAGGCGGAAATTTCCAACCGGCGCGGATCCTAGCCCGTACTGACGCCGGTGTAACTGTACTGGCTCGGAACCGCCTGCCAACCGAATGTGAACGGGCATTCTACCGAATAGTGACTAGGCCAGGAGCGCGCTGGCAACCGGCTCGGAACTGGCATTCTACCGCCCGCTGACCGGCCGGGAGAAGCCGTTCCGTGTATAATTCAACCGGCTGGGACCTGGCACTCTACCGACCGCGGATTTTTCATTTAATAGCCAGCTGAGCGCTGGCATTCTACCGACTGACAACCGGGTCGGATCCAAATGATAATTTCAACAAATATCAATACAAAAAATAATAATTAATTGCAAAAGATAAATACTAATGACAATTCATTGACAGTTCACTTTACACATTTTTTTATACACTTAAACGCAATTTTTTATTACATAGACATTTGAAAAATCCTAACGCTTGGGGTACGAACCTACGCCTAACCGAATATTTACGCACCGAAATCTCGCACGCTAACCACTATGCTACGCTCGCATGGGACTCTCAAATCTTAAATACTCTCAAGTGTCACAAGCTGAAATAAAACTTGTAGAATTACTACGCGTCAATGATACCGCCATATTTTCAATACTTAATTGAATGTATATTTAGGACTATTTCAATATTTCGTTAAAAAAGAAACTTGTTATATTTTTATTATTATATAATACATATATTGAATAATTGTTTTTCAATATAATAATATTGAACGTAATAATATTACGTATGTATCTTATAAATTACAAAAATCCAGAAGATTGCTTGAATGCATGCAGAAACGCGGTTCCAATGAAAAATTGAAAAGTGATATAATGACAGGCTGTAATAATTTCGGATGGGATTGGAAAGCATTCAGAAAAAAATTTTGTCTTTGTTAAAAATTACAAAAAGAATTGAATAGCATTCATTTTTAGACGAAACGTGGTCCTATCATGGTATAGTAGTATAGTATAGTATAGTATTGGACAGAAATGGCATTCAAAAGTATTGGATAATTTCTACTACACCATACAGAGTTTGAATTATTTCAATCCTTTTCAATTTTTCGTTTCTTACTGGGTAGCCACCATTAAATTTAAGACTTTGTTTTTACTGTGAATGATATAACCCAGGTGCGATTTTTTGGTCGGCCCATAGTTGGGCCAACTTTTACAAAGTCGGTCCAACTTCTCGTGCCAGAGGTTGGGCCAACCATACAGATGATAACGGTCGCCGTCTAATGGCGACGATGGTTGGCCCGACAACTCATAAGGAAGTTGGCCCAACTTACAATGCATATATGTTGTGCCAACTATACATTTCAATGGTTGGTCCAAAGACTGACGCCAAAGTTGGCACAACTTTAGATGCGTAAGTTGGGCCAACCACAATTTTCAAAGTTTGGCCAACTTCAACAGCCAAAGGTAAAAAATTATTAAAAAACTAAATTATTTAAACAATTAACAGGTTATTATTAGCGGGAACATCAGATATGACCTTTACCTATTATTATTAAACACAATCTCATACATACATTTTCGAAAATATCTATCGCTCGCTGGGATCGAACCCCTAACCTAACGCACCGAAGACTTATACACTGACCACTACGCTACGCTCACATGGGAGTGCATAACGCAAAATGTATATTTAAGCTGCAACAGTCGGGCCAACCGTGGCCCAGAGTTCGGCCAACCAAGAAAGTTTAAGTCAATTAAACTGTGTTTCACATAGTTTTGCCAACCGTTGGGCCAACCGTGGCCCAGAGTTCGGCCAACCGAAACTGAAAGTCTTTTAAACTACGTTTGGATAAGTTGTGCCAACCTTTGTCGCCAAAGTTGGCCCGACGGTTGGTTAAACTCTGCATTTAATGGTTGGCTTGCAAAGTCGGGCCAACTGTGGGCACAAGTACTTGACAAAGTTGGGCAAACTCTGGCAACCAAAACTTTGCTTGCCAAAGTTAGGCCAACCTTGGGCCAACCTTCAAACTCTGGCGGCCAACCTAAATTCGCACCTGGGAATGTGATAAATTTTATAAATTAATGTTTAATAAATGTTATAAACTAAATTAATTTTAAATTATAGTAATTTTTAAAGTGGTTTTATAAAATAAGAGTCCAAATTGAACTAAAAAATATGTTTAGATTTTCCCCTATTTTGAATAAAAAATTCCCCTATTCCCCTTTTTTGAACTTATTTTGCACTGTGAAGCCTGTCGACAAAGTAAATCTTGTAAAAGCGAATTGAAAAAAATAAGAAATAGCTATTCTTTTCAATCGACTTTAAGCGATTCTACGTAGTCAATTCAAACGAATAGAAATTGTTTATTCTTTTCAATTGACTGCTTCGAATTTTAGAAACGCATTAAAAGGAATAGAACTTTTGACAAACAATTTGAAAAAGCCTAATCTTTCCAATTATTTGTAGGAGCTCCTCTAGTTATTGTCTTAAAATAAAACGCAGTGACAGCTATTTTTCGCGTCGTGTGAATTTCATTGTGATTTCAGTGCTAAATTATTAAAATGAAATATTAAAACTAGTGAAAATATGGTTAAAAACGCACAGTGCTCACGATAAAATAAAAAATTCTCTTATTGAAATAAATGAAAGAAATTTTCAAGTGTTCCATGTTTAACGTCAAGTTTTCAAAACCTAACCTTTTTTACAAGTGAAATATTGAGTTATAGTAAAGCAATTCAGTGGAATAGAAATTTAGCAGACTGTTTTGTTGTTCTCTCTCACTCTTTTGAATGCGCGTTTCATATTTTGGTGAAGTCAATTAAGAATAATAGATTTTGCTACTTTTCCTTGCTCCGAATTGGATTATTTTGGAAATTCGCCCATTCAAGAGAAATGAACTTCTGAATTCTTTTCAATTCCTCGCTTCTTACCGGGCTGCTCAATCTTACAAAAGCCACAGGGGAATGTAAAATAATTCAAATCACATATTGTCGCACAACTCACAGTTTATTAATAACATATAAGCGAACGAAACAAAGCACCAACGAATTAAAATTAAATTTTAAATTAATTAATTAATTAAAAATTTAAATTTAAATTAATTAATTTTAAATTTTAATTAATTTAATGAATAGTTTATAATTATTTTGAGTTGCACAAATTAATAATTAATTTTCAGTTCAACACAGTATTTTTCTTCACATTCTTTGATTAACAGTTCAATGAATTAAAATATAAAAAAAATAAATTCCCTGCTAAAAATAAAATCAGGAATAAAGAGAAAACGTCAGAAATTTTGATGTTTTGTGACTACTTTGACGTTTCCTGAAGCTTTTGGTTAATTCTGACTAAAGGATTTTTTATGCTCCTGTTGAATCCTGATGTTTATGGATTGCGATTATTGAGCATTGAAATCTTTTTTTTATTTACAGCCCCTCACCGAAATATAGTCGGTAAATGTAAAGTATCGTTAAAACTTGAAATTTGTGCGTAGCCCTTTTTTCACACAATAGAATCGCGGGTCTATTGTTACGAGTTTCGGGTTTCTAACCTAATTTTTATTGCTCAAAAGTTTTTCATTTTTAAAATTTCAAGTAAAAAGAATATAAATTCAAAATCTAGAAATCTCCACAATTACAAATATCTAAAATTTATTATAAAAAACATTTTTTTAAGAAAACTGTAACGTATCTCGAAAACCGTAATTGATAAATAAAAAAGGATATCATTTTTGAATTTAAGTTCTAAAGGATATATTGCATACATAATAAGAGCATATTGTTAGATGAATTCTAAGTCGGTGAAAAACAAGTATAATGTTTAAATAAATATGAATATAAACAAATAAAAAGATTTCCCTTTAATTTTATGACGGTCAGTTGACCTTTTTCCAGGTAAAAAAGGGTGTCGACTTTGTATAAAAAACCTGACTACTTTTGAAGCTTTCTGATTAAACATGACTCAAGCCTGACGTTCTCTGGCTGCAATCGTAACAAATGCAGCCTAAAATCATCAGAGATTCTGACTAAATTTCTGTCGTTTTGTGATTTTATTTTTAGTAGGGTTATTATAAATCGCACACAATTTTCAATTAAAATAATAAATACAATCAACTTGGCTATTCAACGTCGAGTACTGACTTTCAATTTTGAGTTTTTATCGATATTATTTGTGAATTACTCACACGTCAATTACTATAATAGAATAATGCGTCGAAATACATTTTCAATTTTAATTATAATATTTATTTGCGCAGCAACAAAACCTTTACATAAATCAGATATCGTAATTTGATTTCTTATGAGAGAGAAGAGAATAGAAATAGATTCCGTCCTTCTTTCTGGAAAAGGCAAACAAAATGATATTTGTATCCTTTTCTCTCCCACGAAATTATTGTAAGCTTTAGTAATTTGTGAAAGAGCCTTTAAAGTTTAAAACTTTTTCCGCTTGGTAACTGCTGGTAACGCTAGGTAGTAATGGGTTAAGTCCAACGCACAATAGGTTCACGAATGTCGTTCGCCAACGAGACGCATGAGATAGACAAGGACACAAATATATCACTGTCCTTTTCTAACTCATGCTTTGCATTCGCGAATGACTTTCGCGGAGACGCATGCATAATATCCCCTAATCGCCAAGTCGTCGAATGATCAAATAGTCGAATGCCTTCTTCTTCTTCTTGTTTTAATGGCCTCTTGTTTAACAAATAGCCAGTACAAAGTCGAATGCCAAGTAATCGAATGGACAAAACGTCGAATGCTAAAAACATCGAATCGGCATTTAGTCGAATGCTAAAAACATCGAATTGTCAATACGTCGAATGTTTAAAACGTCGAATTATCAATTCGTCGAATGTTAAAAACATCGAATCGTCAATACGACGAATGTTCAAAACGTCGAATTATCAATTCGTCGAATGTTCAAAACGTCGAATGATAAAAACGTCGAATGCTAAAAACATCGAATCCTCATTTAATCAAATGCTAAAAACATCGAATTCTCAATTCGTCGAATGTTCAAAACGTCGAATGATAAAAACGTCGAATGCTAAAAATGTCGAATGTTCAAAACGTCGAATGCTCAAAACGTCGAATCGTCATTTAGTCGAATGCTAAAAACATCGAATTGTCAATACGTCGAATGTTCAAAACGTCGAATCGTCAAAAGTTCGATGTTTTTAGCATTCGACGTTTTGAGCATTCGACGAATTAACAGTTCGATGTTCTAAGCATTCGGTGCTTTTATCATTCGACGTTTTGATCATTCTGACTACTTTACCATTCTACTACTTGGCAATTCGAACAGATGACGATTCGACTATTTGAGCATTCGACGAATGAACTATTCGATGGTTTTATATATATATATATATTTATATTTATATATATATATATATATATATATATATATATCGATTTATGATTTCGATATAAAAATATGCCCTTCCAAAACGTTGGAAGGGCATTGGGTCCGGGTTGAGAGCATATTTTAACCAATTTTTATGGTATTTTATGGTTTTTTGCATTTTTCTCGAAAACTAACAATTTTAGGGGAAAATAGTTAAAACAAAATATGTTCATTTTTGTAAAATCTATATCTTTTGTATGAAACATTTTTTGAAATTTTGCGTTTTTTGCGAGTTAAACGCAAAAAACCACATTTTATGGTGTTTTTTATGGTTTTTACCATGAAGATGACCTAGTCGCCAATTTTCACTATGATTTTCGTAATCAGGGCACAAAATTACGTAAGTATACCAAGTTTCAACAAAATCGCAGCTATGTTGCTTTCGGAAGTGCACCCACAAAAAATGTTCATTTTTGTAAAATAGAAATAAAAATAAAAATCTTTTGTATGAAACATTTTTTGAAATTTTGCGTTTTTTGCGAGTTAAACGCAAAAAACCACATTTTATGGTGTTTTTTATGGTTTTGACCATGAAGATGACCTAGTCGCCAATTTTCACTATGATTTTCGTAATCAGGGCACAAAATTACGTAAGTATATCAAGTTTCAACAAAATCGGAGCTATGTTGCTTTCGTAAGTATATCCTTTTTTGTTTTAACTATTTTCCCCTAAAATTGTTAGTTTTCGAGAAAAATGCAAAAAACCATAAAATACCATAAAAATTGGTTAAAATATACTCTGAACTAAGGGGCCGTCCATAAATCACGTGACACTTTAGGGGGGGGGTGGGGGGGTCAACAAATTTATCACGACTTGCAGATAAAATGGCGCTAATACATGCAATAGTGTATCACATGGGGGGGGGTGGGGGGTCAAAAATGGTCAAAAATAGCATCACGTGATTTATGGACGGCCCCTAAAAGGACATGTAATTTTAACAAAATAAAGTTTTTTTATGTATTTCGGTACGCTGATTACGAAAATCATAGTGAAAATTGGATACTCGGTCATATTCATGGTAAAAACCATAAAAATATGGTTTTTTGCGTTTAACTCGCAAAAAACGCAAAATTTCAAAAAATGTTTCATACAAAAGTTGTAAGTCCTAGTAACCCAATGGGAAATTTACAACTGGCGTAGTACTGCGCCAGCACTGGCAGCACTGGCGGCAAGGCTGAGAGCCAGCACTGGCATGGCACTGGGATGATAACGCCGTCTGGCGCTGCCGAAGTACTGTCTGTCAGTGCTGCCAGACAGCGCTGGCGCAGCACTGGACCAGTGCTGGCTGAGAATATTGCCGCAATAAATGCCGTATTGTTATTAATTAGTCGTAAATTCATAATTATAAATAATTTAACAACAAAATGGTAAATAATATTAATAAATAGTTATTATTCATGAAATATTTCTCTTCTTAAAGAAATTGTATTAAAGATGGAGACTAACAATGGACATAGTAAATGAAGTAGAAAAAAATTGTTTATAACATTTAAAAATTAAATAATAAACAATTACAGTAAGTGTGCATTAGATTTTCATATTTTAGTACCTAACGATTGGAATCTAGAAATATCGCAAACCTATGAAAATAAACAAAATTGCTGACGAGGGGAATCGAACCGACGACCTACGGACTAACAGACTAACGCTCTAACCACTATGCTAACGACACATGTGTACAGTAAAGTATTAATATCTCAGTATCATTCAGACACAGACATACAATTATTGAGTCAAAGATGAGAAAAAAATAGGGATACGTTAGAAATAATAAATTGAAATAAAATAAATTGAACTAAATTTTTAATAATTAAATTACTTTACTTATTGCATTTAACATTTTACGTAATTCTTAAATTACGTGGTAATTTTTTAATAACTTTTTATTCATAGTAAGAAGTATAATAGTATTTTAATAGGAACCAAATTATTATTGAGATTAAAGTTTAAATTTTGTTTATAATTTTAATTTGTTTAAATAATTTATTATTTGCAAAATTAGACAATTGTGTTAAATTGTTATTATTAAATTTAATAAGAATAAAAAATGAACAACTGAAAAGTAAAATATTAATTTTTTTCAATAAATTTATATTTATAAACATTCCTAAACTTTTTTTATAATTTTTTTCAAGTTTATGTCAAAAAAGCAATGTTGGCAAAGAGCGTTGTGAACAATTTTTCTATACTCAGCCAGCACTTGCCGCCATGGCTTGTCCAAGCTTCGGCGAAACAAAAATTCTGTACTGCGCCAGCACTTATTGTCGAGGCTCGGCTAGACTACGCCGAACAATCGTCTGAGTACTAAGCCAGTGGTGAACATCGGCACTACACTGGCATTTCCCATTGGGCGTTAGAAATAATAAATTAAAATAAAATAAATTAAACTAAATTTTTAATAATTAAATTACTTTACTTTACTTATTGCATTTAACATTTTACGTCATTCTTAAATTACGTGGTAATTTTTTAAAAATTTTTTATTCATAGTAAGAATAATTTATTATTTACAAAATTAGACAATTATGTTAAATTATTATAATTAAATTTCATAAAAATAAAAAATGAACAACTGAAAAGTAAAATATTAATTTTTTTCAATAAATTTATATTTATAAACATTCCTAAACTTTTTTTATAATTTTTTTCAAGTTTATGTCAAAAAAGCAATGTTGGCAAAGAGCGTTGTGAACAATTTTTCTATACTCAGCCAGCACTTGCCGCCATGGCTTGTCCAAGCTTCGGCGAAACAAAAATTCTGTACTGCGCCAGCACTAATTGTCGAGGCTCGGTTAGACTACGCCGAACAATCGTCTGAGTACTAAGCCAGTGGTAAACATCGGCACTACACTGGCATTTCCCATTGGGAAAACACATCTTTTCTCTCCTATACGTTTTTTTCCAATACTAAATACTTTTCGAGAAAATCGTAAAAAACCAAAAAATATCATAAATTTGTCTGAACCATAAAAAATATCATATGACTGATGCTTTATAATACATTTACCGACCCTGGCCGTAACCCGGTTCGAAACAGGAAGCCAGTTAAAGGCTCAGTCTGGCTTAAGCGTGCTTGATCAAGACCTGGTTGGGCCAAACTCAAATTTTGATCAAACTGAAACTTAGTTTGCCCTGCTCCGTGATGTTTCGTCCCACCAGGCACTTTAAAAAGGGCATTTTTAAAAGGAAACGTTGAAAGAGCATTGGGTCTGGGTTGAGTACCTTCTAGTACCAACAGGAAAGTCAATTTGACTCTCTTTCTACGTAAAAAAGGACGAGGACAGGTGCGAAGCCGGGCTTCGCCCGGCTCCGAGATGTTCCGTCCCACCAGGCACTTTAAAAAGGGCTTTTTTAAAGGGAAACGTTGGAAGGGCATTGGGTCCGGGTTGAGAGCATATTTTAACCAATTTTTATGGTATTTTATGGTTTTTTGCATTTTTCTCGAAAACTAACAATTTTAGGGGAAAATAGTTAAAACAAAATATGTTCATTTTTGTAAAATCTATATCTTTTGTATGAAACATTTTTTGAAATTTTGCGTTTTTTGCGAGTTAAACGCAAAAAACCACATTTTATGGTGTTTTTTATGGTTTTTACCATGAAGATGACCTAGTCGCCAATTTTCACTATGATTTTCGTAATCAGGGCACAAAATTACGTAAGTATACAAAGTTTCAACAAAATCGCAGCTATGTTGCTTTCGGAAGTGCACCCTTTATTTTTTATAAATTATTATTAATAATTTGTGAATTATTATTGGTTTATTGTTTATAATTATTCTTTGTGGGTATTTATTTCCCAGTAAGAAGTAAGGAATTAATAAGAATTCGAAATTTTTAACTCTTTTGAATTCCGTTTGTGACCAATTCTTTTCATTTTCATTTGGAGAAGCCGAAAAAAAGCTAAGTTTATTCTTTTGAATTCCGTTTTAATATTTTAAGCGGAAAAAAAATTTGTCGGTCCGAAGATTTGAACCATCAAGTTTCATTGTCGGAGACAAACAGCTTGTCCGCTCAGCTGTTTAAACTGTACTATGACTACCGAATTTTAGAAGCACTTATATCTCAAAGTGTTGCAAACTTCAAAGGAATTAAAAAATTACAAAATATTAAAACGGAATAGACAGAAATTGAACTTACCGAGTATCACACAGTATTTCGGAATTCACAAAAATTCAAAAATTTAAGAAGTATTAAAACGGAATTGATTGGAATTCACTTTCAAGAAATCTTTGCCTCAAAAAGGAATACATAGGAATTGGACAGAAACGGAATTCAAAAAAATTGATAATCTAACATTTTCTGTAAAAAGTTAAAAATGTTTAATTCTTCTCAATTCCTTACTTCTTACTGGGTACTGTTATTAATTATTTTATAAACAATAAATATTTATTTATACACATTATTAATAATATTAAAATATTAATTATTTATCATTTTTATTTATTGTTCATTTGCAAATAAAAATTAACGTTGCTGTTGTTTAAACACATTTTAGAATGTGTATATGTATGCACTCTCGACCGTACCCTTAAAAAGGTCGTTCTTTAGACATCTGGTCATAGATTATATTACAATTTATGGTTTCCTTTAACATTTGGAAACACTTTGACTTTTGTTCGGAAAATGTAGGGGAGAGTCTCCAATTGTGAGACGGGTTTTATTTTTGACCCGTAAATTGTAAACGGGCAAACAAAATTGTAAATAAAATACACCGTTCGAAAGGTAACAGAAATACGCAACTTTTATTAAAAGAAAGTATAGTGTTTCGATGAACTCAAAAAATTTTACGATACATTTTCCGAGCACATCGCTTTTGTCAACAAAAAAAAATGTCTCCAGTTGTGAGACACTCATTAAAAATTGCTAAAATTTAATAAGTTTGACATAAAACGTTATGTTTAGTAGAAATAATTAAATATATTAATAATATATATTATTATATACTAAATAATAATATTTATTCGCCAAAATATGACTATCAAATAAACACAATTAAGGCCTCCCTGACGGAGGGTGTTGACTGAATGTGCGCTTATAAAGTGCACATTGGGTGCACATTTTTTTAATATGAAAATATTGGATAAAATTGATGGAAAATGTTGAAATAAACATTTTCAGTGAATAAATAAACATGTTTAGAGTAAATAAAAAAAACATTTATGATAAATAATGTTGAAACTAATTAATTATTAATAATTGAAGTGTGTAATGTTTGAGAGTAAGTCAAACAGTGCATGCCATTTCTTTTTTTTCTTGGTGAATAAATGCTTATAATATAAAAAAAGTGTTTGAAATACATAAAGGAATGTTTAAATTATTATACGTTTATTTTACCTTGTATTGTTAATTGTTATTTATTTAAGAAAAATAATTTCTTATAAAATGTGTATTTTCTAGTGAGAAATCTAGTAACATTAGTTTTTCTATGAACCGGAAGCCGTGAATATTTGTATGTTTAAAGGTGCAATCACACTTCTCTGTTGAAATCCAGTTCACAGCTAGTTAAAAAGGTGTTTCTACAATAACCTGCAAATGCATTTATTTTGTTTGATACAAAATAATTGCACAATCTGATTATAAGTTTCTTTAAATTAGTAAATTGAATATAAATTATCATCAATTCATATGCAGAGAAAAATACATGTCTATTTTTTTGCATCTGCCTCGTGCATTTTTCACTTATTTATTAGAATTATTAAAAGTTTTTTTTTTAACTTGACATGTAAACATAACCTATTATATTTACATTATTATCCGTGAAATAAATTCTTTTTGTCCACATCTAAAGTTTGACTTTTGTTTTGTTTGTTTTCTTGTTTAGAAAAAACGGATGTATTTTTCATGATTTATAATAAAATAATATTTTAAATTGGGAAATTTTAAAAAATTATGATTAACAAATAAATGTTGTTTTTTGTACGATTTTTATAACAAATTTTGTTTGAATGATCTGAATTATGCAAATTTTTTGTATTTTTATCTATAAAAAATATAAGAAAATTGTTAAAAAATTATCATTAAGAAATAGGAGATGTATCCAATATAAATTTTCATAAGAAAACAATTTGAATTACAATTGCTTTAATAAAATTCAAATTTTTTTAAAAATACTTACAAATTCTATTTGTCAATTGCAAATTTTTTGATTTTTATAAATGAAGGAAAACATTTTACTTAAAAAAATGTTCTGTTACATTTCTTTACGAATTTCTTTAATTGTAAAATTATTCAAAAACAATCATTTCTTTTTTAAATATTTAATTATTATTATTTTTCCACAGGAATTAAGATTTTTAAAAATGTCAAATTCAAACATAAAAGTATTATTATTTTATGTTAAGAATATTGTTACTGTAACTTCTTAAAAATTATTTCTAGCATTTGAAATCAATTATAATTTTTTAGAATTTTTAACTAAAACTTTTGTCTAAATCAACAATTTTTAATAACTTATGAAAAAGTTCTTTGAGAATTTTTAAATACATATTTGCTTTAAAATTCAATTTTAAGAAATTTCGATTATTCGGAAATTCTTCAATTAAATATATTAGAAACTAAAAACGATAAATAATTCAAAAAAATTCTATTAAACAAATTAAGAAAAATTAGTTTTATAGAATTCTTAATTAAAAATATGAAAAGTTTAAATTTTCAAAGATTATATTTTGAAATTCACTTTTAAATCCATATTTATTAGAAATTTCTAAGACAATTCAATTATTTAACTATAAAAATAAATATTTTATTAAATAATTGAATGTTTCTTAATATTTTATTTTCTAAAAAAATTTTATCAACAAATTTTTAAATAATTGAATTCTCTTCACAAATTTTAATAAAACTTTTTTAAGAATAATTGCATTTTTCGAGAAATTTGATGAATATTGTATTAAAAATAATTGAAATTTTGCCAAGCATTTTATAAAAAGCTTTGAAAATAATTGAATTTTTGAGAAAAATTTTATTATTTATAATGTTAATCGAAATTTTGACAAAAATTTTTGAAGATTTTTAAACATAATTGAATTTCTGTGAAGAATTTTTTAAGCAAAGAATTGTATTAAAATTTTTGACAATAATTTTATTCTTTAAAGAAATTTAATTAAAAATTTATTGAAAATAAAACTTAAATTCTAGTAAATAAATTGTAGTAAAGGTTATTAAAATAATTAAATATCTGATAAATTTTAATAAAATTTTTAAGAATAATAACTTTTTTCGAGGAATTCTACTTTTTCTACTTGCTACGAAACTAGAAAAAACAAACAGGAAATTTTTTTCGCTATCAACAAAGTTTTTTCTAGTTTCATAGAAAGTAGAAAAAGTCTTTATAAAAGGTTTGAGAAAGAAGCAAAGATATCCGAAGATTTTCAATAAAAAATTTTGAAAATTGATGAACTTAGCCAAAAAAAAATATAAAAATTCCAAATCTTTACAAACAGGATATTTTTTTACTATCAACAAAGTTTTTTCTAGTTTTGTAGCATGTACCGAAAAGTCTTTACAAAAGGTTTGAGGAAAAAGCAAAGAAATCCGAAGATTTACTATAAAAATATTTAAATTCGTTGAACTTAGCCAAAAAAAAAATAGGAAATTTGTAATTTTGTATTTTTCTGTCCAAGTTCATCAATTATTAAAAATTTTTCAGAAAATCTTCGGATTTCTTTGCTCCTATCTCAAACTTTTTATAAAGACTTTTTCTACTTGCTACGAAACTAAAAAAAACTTTGTTGAGGAAGAAAAAAATTTCCAGTCTTTAAAAATTTGGAATTTTGTATTTTTTTGTCTAAGTTCATCAATTATTAAAATTTTTTCAGAAAATCGTCGGATTTCTTTGCTCCTTTCTCACAAAAAAATTTGTTAATAGTAAGAAAAATTACCTGTTTGTAGAAATTTGGAATTTTTATTTTTTTGGCTAAATTCATCAATTATTAAATTATTTTTAGAAAATTTTCGGATTTCTTTGCTTCTTCCTCAAACCTTTTGTAAAGTCCCAGTAAAAAAAAACTAATTCAAACGGATTGAAATGAATTAAGATTTTTGGTAGAAAGCGGGATTCATTCAAGCTTTTTGTATATTCGATTGAATTCGATTGAATTTGCCTGAATTTGTGCAAACGAATTCGCATTCGAAAGAAATGACCAAGGCATGCATTGAATTCGTGCTGGCGAATTAAAAAAAATTAAAGGCCCCAAAACTTGTCCATTGAATTAGTAAGAATAGAAGGTTTGGAATTTCAATACAGTTTGACGAATTCAGGAAAATTGCAACATAGCTGCAATTCGTATTTGTCACAAAGCGGGATTCACTGAAGCTCTTTGTGAATTCTTTTTAATTTATTTCAATTAGTTTTTGTTTACTGGGGTCTTCTTCTTCTTGCTATGAAACTAGAAACAACTTTTTTGAGTAAGAAAAACATTTCCAGTGTTTAAAAATTTGGAATTTTTAGGGTTCCGTACCCGGTAGGAACCCTATTAAAACGGTTATGGAAAATGACCATGTACACCCCCCCCCCTAGCGCTCACAGTTTTTTACCTAAAGAGCTGAAAACTGATACACTTTTGTATTTTCACGTGTAGATTACAGAAAAAATATAGTAGAAATGATTAGAATTGATCTTCATTGCGTTTTGAGCGAAAACCTAATTTTTTTTAAAAATTTTTGACAATAATTATACCTATGCTAGTTCTCTCAATTCTTAGTCTAGTGGACTGGCGTTATACATTTTTATTTATTTTTTCGTCTAGATTTCAACAAACATATTTTTTTTAGCCAAAAACACAAAGTTTTTAAAAATTCTGTCAAAAATGCGTGTTTTTTACCCTAGCGCCCACAGTTTTTTATCTGAAGAGATGAAAATTGGTTATTTATTTATTTTCACCTGTAGATTACAGAACAAATACAGCGAAAAATATTGGAGTTGTTCTTTATATTTTTTCAGCAAAAATGTAGAAGTTTTAAACGTGGGTATGGAACCCTCGGTTTTAGTACGAGTTCTACTCGCACTTGTCCGGTTTTTGTATTTTTTTTGTCTAAGTTCATCAATTATTAAAATTTTTTCAGAAAATCGTCGGATTTCTTTGCTCCCTCCTCAAACCTTTTGAAAAATCTTTTCATACTTGATACGAAACTAGAAAAACTTTTGATAATGGAGAAGAATTTTTGCTGTCTTTAAAAATTTGGAATTTTCCTTTTTTTTTTGGCAAACAATCTTCGGATTTCTTTGCTCCTTGCTCAAACCTTTTGTAAAGACTTTTTCTACTTTCTACGAAACTAGAAACATCTTTGTTAATAGCGAAAAAAATTTCCTGTTTGTAAAAATTTTGAATTTTCACATTTTTTTGGCTAAATTAATCAATTTTCAAAATTTTTTCAGAAAATCTTCGGATTTCTTTACTTTTTCCTCAAACCTTTTGTAAAGTCTTTTTCTTCTTGCTACGAAACTTGAAAAAACTGTGTTGAATGAGAAAAATATTTCCAGTCTTTAAAAAGAGAGAAGAGAAGAATTTTTAAAAGGTTTGAGATAGGAGCAAAGAAATCCGAAGAATTTCTGAAAAATTTTTAATAATTGATGAACTTAGATAGAAAAATACAAAATTCCAAATTATTAAAGACTGTAAATTTTTTTATCCCTCAAACTTTATCTAAAGACTTTTCTACTTGCTACGAAACTAGAAAAAACTTTGTTAATAGTGAAAAAAATTTCCTGTTTGTAAAAATTTAGAATTTTTATTTTTTTGGCTAAGTTCATCAATTATTAAAATTTTTTCAGAAAATCTTCACATTTCTTTGCTCCTTTCTCAAACATTTTGAAACCTCTTTTTCTACTTGCTTTTTTTTTTTTTTTTTTCTAGTTTCGTCGCAAGAAAGAGGAAGACTTTACAAAAGGTTTGAGGAAGGAACAAAGAAATGCGAAGATTTTCTTGCAAAAATTTTATATTCGATGAACTTAGTCGAAATAAATATAAAAATTCTAAATTTTTACAAACAGGAAATTTTTTTCACTATTAACAAAGTTTTTTCTAGTTTCGTAGCAAGTAGAAAAGTCTTTAGATAAAGTTTAAGAAAAGAGCAAAGAAATCCAACGATTTTCTGAAAAAATTTTAATAATTGATGAACTTACACAAAAAAATACAAAATTCCAAATTTTTAAAGACTGGAAATTTTTTTCTTCCTCAACAAAGTTTTTTTTAGTTTTGTAGCAAGTAGAAAAAGTCTTTACAAAAGGTTTGAGAAAAGAGCAAAGAAATCCAAAGATTTTCTGAAAAAATTTTGAAAATTGATGAACTTAGCCAAAAAATTAAAAATTCTAAATTTTTACAAACAGGAAATTTTTTTCACTATTAACAAAGTTTTTTCTAGTTTCGTAGCAAGTAGAAAAAGTCTTTAGATAAAGTTTAAGAAAAGAGCAAAGAAATCCGACGATTTTCTGAATAAATTTTAATAATAAATTGATGAACTTATACAAAAAAAATTCAAAATTCCAAATTTTTTTCTTCCTCAACAAAGTTTTTTCTAGTTTTATAGCAAAAAGAAGAAGACTTAACAAAAGGTTTGAGGAAGGAGCAAAGAAATCCAAAGATTTTCTAAAAATATTTTAATAATTGATGAACTTAGCCAAAAAAATAAAAATTCTAAATTTTTACAAACAGGAAATTTTTTTTGCTATCAACAACGTTTTTTCTAATTTCATAGAAATTTCTGTAAAAATTTTGATAATTGATGAACTTAGCCAAAAAAAAACTCAAAAAAAATTCTCAAACCTTTTGTAAAGACTTTTTCTACTTTCTTCGAAACTAGAAAAAACTTTGTTGATAGCGAAAAAAATCTTCTCTAACTTGCTACTGAAACTAGAAAAACCTTTGATAATGGAGAAGAATATTTCCTGTCTTTAAAAATTTGGATTTTTTTTTATTTTTTTGGCTAAGTTCATCAATTTTTGAAATTTTTTCAGAAAATCTTTGGATTTCTTTGCTCCTTTCTCAAACTTTATCTAAAGATTTTTTCTACTTTCTACGAAACTAGAAACATCTTTGTTGATAGCGAAAAAAATTTCCTGTTTGTAAAAATTTAGAATTTTTTTTTTTTTGGCTAAGTTCATTATTTTCAAAATTTTTTTAGAAAATCTTCGGATTTCTTTGCTTCCTCCTCAAACCTTTTGAAAAATCTTTTTATACTTGATACGAAACTAGAAAAACTTTTGATAATGGAGAAGAAATTTTCCTGTCTTTAAAAATTTGGAATTTTCCTATTTTTTTTTGGCTAAGTTGAACGAATTTAAATATTTTTTTAGTAAATCTTCGGATTTCTTTGCTTTTTCCTCAAACCTTTTGTAAAGTCTTCTTCTTGCTACGAAACTTGAAAAAACTGTGTTGAAAGAGAAAAATATTTCCAGTCTTTAAGAAGAGAGAAGAGAAGAATTTTCAAAAGGTTTGAGGAAGAAGCAAAGAAATCCGAAAATTTTCTGAAAAAATTTTGAAAATTGATGAATTTAGAATTTAGAATTTCCTTTATTTTGTTCTAGGAAAACCATGAGAACAATTTTTAAAGTACAATAAAATACATAATATACATTATTCATATAATAATAATTCATAATTTAATCTTAATCAAAAGTTGCATAACAATGATGAAGATAAAAATATTAACTCTTAAAGAGTCTACAAAAAAGATAAAAGAAAAAAAAAATAAAAAAAAAAAAATTCTAAATTTTTACAAACAGGAAATTTTTTTTGCTATCATCAAAGTTTTTTCTAGTTTCGTAGCAGGTAGAAAAAGTCTTTAGACAAAGTTTGATAAAAGAGCAAAGAAATCCGACGATTTTCTGAAAAAATTTTAATAATTGATGAACTTAGACAAAAAAAATACAAAAACCGGACAAGTGCGAGTAGAACTCGTACTAAAACCGAGGGTTCCATACCCACGTTTAAAACTTCTACATTTTTGCTGAAAAAATATAAAGAACAACTCCAATATTTTTCGCTGTATTTGTTCTGTAATCTACAGGTGAAAATAAATAAATAACCAATTTTCATCTCTTCAGATAAAAAACTGTGGGCGCTAGGGTAAAAAACACGCATTTTTGACAGAATTTTTAAAAACTTTGTGTTTTTGGCTAAAAAAAATATGTTTGTTGAAATCTAGACGAAAAAATAAATAAAAATGTATAACGCCAGTCCACTAGACTAAGAATTGAGAGAACTAGCATAGGTATAATTATTGTCAAAAATTTTTAAAAAAAATTAGGTTTTCGCTCAAAACGCAATGAAGATCAATTCTAATCATTTCTACTATATTTTTTCTGTAATCTACACGTGAAAATACAAAAGTGTATCAGTTTTCAGCTCTTTAGGTAAAAAACTGTGAGCGCTAGGGGGGGGGGTGTACATGGTCATTTTCCATAACCGTTTTAATAGGGTTCCTACCGGGTACGGAACCCTAAAAATTCCAAATTTTTAAACACTGGAAATGTTTTTCTTACTCAAAAAAGTTGTTTCTAGTTTCATAGCAAGAAGAAGAAGACCCCAGTAAACAAAAACTAATTGAAATAAATTAAAAAGAATTCACAAAGAGCTTCAGTGAATCCCGCTTTGTGACAAATACGAATTGCAGCTATGTTGCAATTTTCCTGAATTCGTCAAACTGTATTGAAATTCCAAACCTTCTATTCTTACTAATTCAATGGACAAGTTTTGGGGCCTTTAATTTTTTTTAATTCGCCAGCACGAATTCAATGCATGCCTTGGTCATTTCTTTCGAATGCGAATTCGTTTGCACAAATTCAGGCAAATTCAATCGAATTCAATCGAATATACAAAAAGCTTGAATGAATCCCGCTTTCTACCAAAAATCTTAATTCATTTCAATCCGTTTGAATTAGTTTTTTTTTACTGGGACTTTACAAAAGGTTTGAGGAAGAAGCAAAGAAATCCGAAAATTTTCTAAAAATAATTTAATAATTGATGAATTTAGCCAAAAAAATAAAAATTCCAAATTTCTACAAACAGGTAATTTTTCTTACTATTAACAAATTTTTTTGTGAGAAAGGAGCAAAGAAATCCGACGATTTTCTGAAAAAATTTTAATAATTGATGAACTTAGACAAAAAAATACAAAATTCCAAATTTTTAAAGACTGGAAATTTTTTTCTTCCTCAACAAAGTTTTTTTTAGTTTCGTAGCAAGTAGAAAAAGTCTTTATAAAAAGTTTGAGATAGGAGCAAAGAAATCCGAAGATTTTCTGAAAAATTTTTAATAATTGATGAACTTGGACAGAAAAATACAAAATTACAAATTTCCTATTTTTTTTTTGGCTAAGTTCAACGAATTTAAATATTTTTATAGTAAATCTTCGGATTTCTTTGCTTTTTCCTCAAACCTTTTGTAAAGACTTTTCGGTACATGCTACAAAACTAGAAAAAACTTTGTTGATAGTAAAAAAATATCCTGTTTGTAAAGATTTGGAATTTTTATATTTTTTTTTGGCTAAGTTCATCAATTTTCAAAATTTTTTATTGAAAATCTTCGGATATCTTTGCTTCTTTCTCAAACCTTTTATAAAGACTTTTTCTACTTTCTATGAAACTAGAAAAAACTTTGTTGATAGCGAAAAAAATTTCCTGTTTGTTTTTTCTAGTTTCGTAGCAAGTAGAAAAAGTAGAATTCCTCGAAAAAAGTTATTATTCTTAAAAATTTTATTAAAATTTATCAGATATTTAATTATTTTAATAACCTTTACTACAATTTATTTACTAGAATTTAAGTTTTATTTTGAATAAATTTTTAATTAAATTTCTTTAAAGAATAAAATTATTGTCAAAAATTTTAATACAATTCTTTGCTTAAAAAATTCTTCACAGAAATTCAATTATGTTTAAAAATCTTCAAAAATTTTTGTCAAAATTTCGATTAACATTATAAATAATAAAATTTTTCTCAAAAATTCAATTATTTTCAAAGCTTTTTATAAAATGCTTGGCAAAATTTCAATTATTTTTAATACAATATTCATCAAATTTCTCGAAAAATGCAATTATTCTTAAAAAAGTTTTATTAAAATTTGTGAAGAGAATTCAATTATTTAAAAATTTGTTGATAAAATTTTTTTAGAAAATAAAATATTAAGAAACATTCAATTATTTAATAAAATATTTATTTTTATAGTTAAATAATTGAATTGTCTTAGAAATTTCTAATAAATATGGATTTAAAAGTGAATTTCAAAATATAATCTTTGAAAATTTAAACTTTTCATATTTTTAATTAAGAATTCTATAAAACTAATTTTTCTTAATTTGTTTAATAGAATTTTTTTGAATTATTTATCGTTTTTAGTTTCTAATATATTTAATTGAAGAATTTCCGAATAATCGAAATTTCTTAAAATTGAATTTTAAAGCAAATATGTATTTAAAAATTCTCAAAGAACTTTTTCATAAGTTATTAAAAATTGTTGATTTAGACAAAAGTTTTAGTTAAAAATTCTAAAAAATTATAATTGATTTCAAATGCTAGAAATAATTTTTAAGAAGTTACAGTAACAATATTCTTAACATAAAATAATAATACTTTTATGTTTGAATTTGACATTTTTAAAAATCTTAATTCCTGTGGAAAAATAATAATAATTAAATATTTAAAAAAGAAATGATTGTTTTTGAATAATTTTACAATTAAAGAAATTCGTAAAGAAATGTAACAGAACATTTTTTTAAGTAAAATGTTTTCCTTCATTTATAAAAATCAAAAAATTTGCAATTGACAAATAGAATTTGTAAGTATTTTTAAAAAAATTTGAATTTTATTAAAGCAATTGTAATTCAAATTGTTTTCTTATGAAAATTTATATTGGATACATCTCCTATTTCTTAATGATAATTTTTTAACAATTTTCTTATATTTTTTATAGATAAAAATACAAAAAATTTGCATAATTCAGATCATTCAAACAAAATTTGTTATAAAAATCGTACAAAAAACAACATTTATTTGTTAATCATAATTTTTTAAAATTTCCCAATTTAAAATATTATTTTATTATAAATCATGAAAAATACATCCGTTTTTTCTAAACAAGAAAACAAACAAAACAAAAGTCAAACTTTAGATGTGGACAAAAAGAATTTATTTCACGGATAATAATGTAAATATAATAGGTTATGTTTACATGTCAAGTTAAAAAAAAAACTTTTAATAATTCTAATAAATAAGTGAAAAATGCACGAGGCAGATGCAAAAAAATAGACATGTATTTTTCTCTGCATATGAATTGATGATAATTTATATTCAATTTACTAATTTAAAGAAACTTATAATCAGATTGTGCAATTATTTTGTATCAAACAAAATAAATGCATTTGCAGGTTATTGTAGAAACACCTTTTTAACTAGCTGTGAACTGGATTTCAACAGAGAAGTGTGATTGCACCTTTAAACATACAAATATTCACGGCTTCCGGTTCATAGAAAAACTAATGTTACTAGATTTCTCACTAGAAAATACACATTTTATAAGAAATTATTTTTCTTAAATAAATAACAATTAACAATACAAGGTAAAATAAACGTATAATAATTTAAACATTCCTTTATGTATTTCAAACACTTTTTTTATATTATAAGCATTTATTCACCAAGAAAAAAAAGAAATGGCATGCACTGTTTGACTTACTCTCAAACATTACACACTTCAATTATTAATAATTAATTAGTTTCAAAATTATTTATCATAAATGTTTTTTTTATTTACTCTAAACATGTTTATTTATTCACTGAAAATGTTTATTTCAACATTTTCCATCAATTTTATCCAATATTTTCATATTAAAAAAATGTGCACCCAATGTGCACTTTATAAGCGCACATTCAGTCAACACCCTCCGTCAGGGCTTCGATCCAATAACTCGCCCGACGCTCGGAGGAACGTGCAACTGCCAGTCAGTGAGCAGTGAGCGCCTCTGGACCACTCACTGCTACCCGACTGGTATTAGCGCGTGCCTCCGAGCGTCGGGCGAGTTATTGGATCCAAGGCAATTTAATAGCTTCAACAAGAGCATTACAATTGATTTCTTCTGAATCAATTGACTTTTTTCCACTTGACATGCCCAAAAATACTAGAAAAAAAAATCAAAACAACATTTAAATAATATGCCTGCAAAGTCGTATTTTTTATGCTGCCCAGATGGGTGTTGACACCGTCTCACAACTGGCGATATGCTGTGTCTCACACCCAGAAATTGGCGCTATTTTGAAAAAGGAAAATTAAATTATTTTCAACCGTAGATTGGAACAATGCAATATTGCATCACAAAATATAAGAAAAACACTAAAAGAAAATGCATTACATTTACCTTTTCCAATTAATTAACTTGGAAAAAAATTACTTTGTATTTATTGAAAAAACGCTTTTTAGTCGATTATTACACACAGTGTTGGTATTTAACAAAAACAGTTTATATATCCGCTTCGGCGTACTCGATAAAGTTGGCTCATATAAAAAGAAATGTTTTTATATAAACCAATCGGCTTTTTAATATTGCATGTTAAAAACAAATTGACTGTCTCACAACTGGAGACTCGCCCCTATTTTTTTGGAAGGTTAAAGTTAACTGTTAAGAAGGATGAAATTTGAACTGCCTTTTACGGTACAATCTGTGAGCGATAAAAATGTTGTTTAAACGAATTTTCTTGGGAAGAAGATAATTTTCGAATGTTTGTCTAGTCTGTTTAGTGTAACTCTTATAGGGCCCATTTTAAGTTATTTGAAAAATAAAAGTGAAAAATATACAGGATGTAACAATTTATAAAACGTCAATTTATCCAAAATACTTCATATTGGCCTCTTTGGATGCAGATTTTGTAGTGCTTTACAGTAGTAACTTCAGAATTGCGTTAACTTTATTTTGTTGTAAAATATTTCAATTTTTATTCATTTTTATTAATTAAATAATTAATAATTCGAAAACAACAAAAAACGTCATTTTTTTCGTTTTAGTTATTGAAAGTACATATTTTAAGCTTTCTTTTGGTACAAAAAAAAGAAAAAGGGTCCTTCTTGAAAAAAAAATCAAAAAAATTTTTAATTTTCAAAAAAAGGGTTAAATTTTGAATTTTTTAAAAAAATCTTTTCACCATTTGAAAGAGCGTGAAAAAACCTACCAAAAACATACAGGTCAAACTTTTTTTTACTTTATAATATAGAAGCTACGATTTTTTAGAAAACTCACTGTTCATACTTATCCAAAATCTTCAACTCATACATACATACTCATACATACACTTCAACTCATACATAGTACTAAATACTGTGAAAATATTAGCCCGATCCAACAATTCCCAGGTAGAAATTGACGACCGGGATGGTACCGGCCTGGTACAAACGGCGGATTATAAGTGCCGGGGCGGTACCGGCATAAGACCGTAATTTTTACCGTCTCGGTATCGGCAAATTGCCGGATGATAACTGCGGCAGGTATCCGGCATACGTACCGGGCCGGTACCGAATAATCCACCGGGGCGGTACTGGCCCGGTTATTGTTGGAAGGCATTTAGTGCCGGTTTATTACCAGCTGCACAACCGGCTAGGTACTGGTCCAGTACCGGCATAACTGTGTTCATTCCACCGGCGCAGTACCGGTAAATTGCCGGCCCAGTAAAAAAAGAAGTATTGAGTATGGAGCGTTTAGGAATTGAGTGAAGCTCTGAGCCAATACGGATTCGAGTAAAAACCGTATTGGGACGTCTGACTCAATCTTTTTTTCATCCGCCGAATACGGTCTTATTTTAGCATTAAAATTAAAATTACATGAGCAGAGTACACATTATAAATTGAAAGCACAATTGTCCTCGAATGTAAAAATGCCGATTTCGATGAGAAACAGTGAATATTTGTTAAAAATTGGTAAAAGCAAAGTTTGATAAGCGCGACTGAATTTACCATGTGAATAAATGAAGTGGCAAGTTTAAATGGACGAAATGGACTGAAAGAAATCTACTTCTACCGACAGAAAGTTCCTAGAGAATTGTGGTAAATTCAACAAATCTTGAACAAAACAATGAAATTTCATTGTTTTACAATTCTCTAGGAACTTTCTGTCGGCAACAGTAGATTTCTTTTCGTCCATTTAAACTTACCAATTCATTTATTCACATGGTAAATTCAGTCGCGCTTGTCAAACTTTGCTTTTACCAATTTTTAACAAATATTCACTGTTTCTTATCGAAATTGGCATTTTTACATTCCAGGACAATTGTGCTTTCAATTTATAATGTGTACTCTGGTCATGTGATTTTAATTTTAATGCTAAAATAAGACAGTATTCGGCGGATGAAAAAAAGATTGAGTCAAACGTCCCAATACGGTTTTTACTCGAATCCGTATTGGCTCAGAGCTTCACTCAATTCCTAAACGCTCCACTCAATACTTCTTTTTTTACTGGGGGATGATAACTTCGGTAGGTATCCGGCAACCGTACCAGGCCGGCACTAATGAATATCTGACACAGTACCGGGCCGGCACTAAAAAACAACCGGTTAAAAAAATTACATGTCAGTCTGATTAATTGTTTAATTATTATTATTATTATCAATGTTATTATTAATTTTAAATTGGAAACAGTAAATATATTAAATGCTGAAACAGAGATACATAAACAATTATAGAAAAATCTGAAGACTCGAGAAATTGAACTCCGGACCCTGAGGCTGCAAAGTCGACACCACATTCGCTAACCTAAACCTGCATATGGAAAGTAAATGCAAAGTGAGCTTATAAAGTCCAACCGACATTACAGCTGGCAGCAGTACCGGGCCGGCACTAATATTCAACCGGTACGGTACCGGGCCAGTATTTGTATTTTTTAATTTATTTCAATTCAATTTAAATTATTATAAATAAATAAAAATAGTAATTATAAGTAATAATAACCGCCCTGTTCACCGGCTAGATACCGGGCAGGCACCAATAAACAACCTATCCGGTATTAATATAATTTCCGGCATAACTAATTAATTAAATTAATAAATTAATTTTCAAATTTTTTTCTCTTCTTTAATTCTTTTTCTGCTAGTTTAACATTAGCTGGGCCGGTACAAATATTATCACCGGCAAATCTCCTTCGGCGGTATAAGACAGAGCGAAATGACAGTACCGGGCCGGTGCTACGCCGGTGCTATGCCGGTAAAAATATTATCACCGGCAAATCTCCTTCGGCGGTATAAAACAGAGCCAAATAACAATACCGGGCCGGTAAAAAAATTATCACCGGCAAATCTTCTTCGGCGGTATATAAACAGAAGTAAATTATAGTACCGGGCCGGTGCTGGGCCAGATATTTTTAATCAACCGGCCCGGTACACACTACCAGTACCGGTACAAATCCACATTTAAATTTTGCCCCATACATATATTGACAAATTTAACTAATTTTAGAAGAATTTGAATTATTAGAATTCGTCTTAATTTTATAATTTATCAGTCAAACAAAAAAGATACAAAAATTCAGAATTTTCTTATGAATTCTAGAAATTAAATTTTTTTCTGTACTTTTAATAAAAATTCCTAATTTTTCCCTGAATTGCCTATGTCAGAATATATGAATATTATAATTATAATAATATTAAAACTATATATATTCCAATTCATATTTTATTTTTATAAAAAAAATTTGAATTAGAAATTTTTACGTTCTATTATTTTTTAAATTGCTAATTTTATTTAAAAAAGTGATAATGAATTTAATAAAAAACATTCAGAATTTTCTTATGAATTCTAGAAATTAAATTTTTTTCTGTACTTTTAATAAAAATTCCTAATTTTTCCCTGAATTGCCTATGTCAGAATATATGAATATTATAATTATAATAATATTAAAACTATATATATTCCAATTCATATTTTATTTTTATAAAAAAAATTTGAATTAGAAATTTTTACGTTCTATTATTTTTTAAATTGCTAATTTTATTTAAAAAAGTGATAATGAATTTAATAAAAAACATTTTTTAAAAAAATTTGAATGTAATTTCTCGAAAATAATTGAATTTCTTAAAAGAATTTTGGGTCAATTTCAAAAATTGAGCTACTTTTTTATATAATTCTAATACCTATAAGAATTTTGAAATAATTTATTTTTCTAAAATTTAAAAAATAATTCTAAAATATATTCTTCCATTTTAACAACAAATTCAAATTTTTGCAAGTAAAAATATTTTAATGATTCCGAATTATAAAACTGGAAAGTGATGATGATCATAAAAACGCCGTCTATCAGCATCCACGATACTGACTAATTGACTGAACTAAAATCAAAAAATCAAAAGGCATTTTAATCTGTGAGGATGTGGCTATCGCCGGAACTAGAATTATTTGAAAATATTAAAAATTCAATTTTTTACGTGGCTTTGAAATTTTTTTTTTAAAAAAAACGTGATTTTTTTGGTCTATTTTGTTGTATAAAAAGAAATAACTTGACCTTTTTCAATTATTCTAGTTCGGGCGTTAGCCACATATGTGCTGAACACGCACTATAAATTTGTGCGATATTGGTCAAGCCGTTTTTGAGATATCGCCAGTTTGAAAAACACCTATCAAAGCTTAAGTAATACATTGTTCGCTTGGAAACTCCTTGTCTTCTCAGTGCTGTAACTTTCTTAGGATGTCAAATATCAAAAATTCTCTTTACACACATATTGTAGATGTGTTTTATGAAAAAAATGTTTTTGATTTTTTGAACTCATCACACGGGGTGACCCCCTTAAGCTCCAAGACCTCTTGTCCGCATTTACCCCCTGTACGGATTTACCCCAACTGACCCTATGTTTTCAATTAAATATAGAAGCGTTTAAATTAATATTTCGAAAACTTAATTATAAAATTTCTTTTCTGAGAATTTTTATTTACTATATGATATTCATTTAAATGAATTTTTATAATACAAAATTTTTTCATAATTAAAAGTTTATTTGACAGAATTTACATTACGTCGAATTTTAATTTATCGACATTTTCATTTGCTAGAATTTTTATTGAACAGATTTAGATGAATGTTTAATACCTAGACATAAAAAGTATTAGAAAGATTATTTCTCCGAAATATTATTTAACATAAATTCCATTTGAGCAACTTTCTGTATTACATAAATTTCACTTTGCAAGAATTTAATTGAGGACCTGGAACGGATAACTGCCTGCTACGCATGGTTGAAAATTGTCATATGGGCAAATTTTTACTTTATTGACACCTCAAATACTTTCAAAAGTTTTATTTTTTTAAATTTATTTTATGAATATTAAGTTCCTTTATAATTTCCTGACTCCAGACTCTACTCTATCAACAGGGCATAAAATTTAAGTCTTCGTCTATTTTAATTATTATTTTTTGGTAAGATAATTATCCATTAATTTATATTTTATTTATTTACATATTGTTAAATTATTTTTTATTATTTTAATTTTTATATATTTTTTGGATAGACTCCCTGAAGATGAAATCATTTAGATTTCGAAACGTTGGAGTAAATAAATATTTTACTCATTGCCCGAATGTTTTCGTTTTATTTGCCTTAATTTATATTTTTAAGAAATATAGTTTGTGTGACTAACCTCCCCACACTTATAGTGATAGAGAGGTTTCAAAAATAGTTTTCAAAATTAAAATTGAGTACTTTTTATTGTATATACAAGTAAATTTATATTACAAATTGCAGTCTTAAATTAATTTACGTAAAAAATAGATTATGAATTAGAAATATTTTTAAATTTCAATGCCTTTTAACTTCAGATTCTAGAGCATGTATCATTATATCTAATTCGTCCTTATTCAATTCTATACTCAACAATCTTTCATTGTCTTTTTCTTCAACTATTAAATCTAATTGCAAAAGCGGTTCTCGAAGCGAGGCCATTTTACTGGATCCCATAATTAACTGCAAATCAAATTAAAAATATTAATATAATTGTAAAGCAATTTAAGGTAATAGCAAACTTTAATAGTATCAACAATTTCAACACTTTATTAGAATAAAGTGGAGTAAACCAAATATTAAAAAACTGGTTTTGCAATTTTTTCTGCAAAACGGTTTGCTTTTAATTTTTTTCTTCTGACAACTTTTGCTTTTGAGCAATTACACGTGAACTGATCCAATAAAAAAAATTAGAGTTTAAGGGACATTGTTTTATTCAATTCACACAACTTTTAAAAAAATTAAGCGATTTTAATCTTTATGTAGTGAATTTTAAAGCATTATCTTTGTACTTTTCAATTTTTCAAAAACTACCTCTTTTTTATTCTTTTTTATCATTTCTATTGGAATGCTGAGATTTTTCCCAATAAAGTAAACAAAAAGTGTTTAAAAAATTGATTTTTTTCTTTTGAAACCCCATTGTTATCCCACTTTTAAAATTTACATAATTTATTGAAAAAAATCTCAGCTTTCCAATGAAAATGATAAAAAATTAAAAAAGAGGTAGTTTTGTGTAATCCCATAATTTACACAATTAATTTTATCAAAGTTAACATTTTAGGATTTTATTACTTTTATGCAGAACAACAATTTACCAGAATTTTAAGCCATTCCCAGAAAATTAAAATTTTTACTTGATCGTTTCACATGGAATTGCTCTTTCTTAAAAAAAATATTATAATTTTTCGTACTCATGGGGCATTCTAGGCGAAACGGACAACCTGAAATTTCTAATGCAAAATACTTATTTTTTAAAATGATGCTATTTTCATTAAAGTGCATGAAATAAAAAAAAATGACGACTCTTTTTAATAGTAAATTTAATTGTCTTTAATTTGGTTATTTTTAATTTTAAAATTCTATAAATTTTCATTGAAAAAATTAAAAACGAAAGTTTAGTGTTTATTTTTATAGACCTTCGACCATTTAAAAAAATTTTGATAATATCTTTAAAAAAGTTTAAAGTATGTAGATTGTATGTACCAAAGGGCAAAATGGCATCTAGTATGGTTTAAAAGTTATTTAATTTATAAAGTAATTATGTTCAACAATAAAAATTATAAAATTTCGATTAATGGTTAGACGTTTTCAATACACAAACAACAATGTTCATGTTAATGTCGAAACAAGTTACACATGACGTGTGCGATGATGATTTAAATTTATATTTATAGCTAGAATTTTTTATTAAAAATAATAAATTATTATGAATTTATTTTAATTTATAACAATACAATTTTTTATTTATTATAAAAAAATATTATGGTTATAAATTTAAATATATTACAGATATCAAATGTTATGTGTCACTAGATTAAACATTACCATGAACACTGTTACTTATAAACGGAACACGTCTAACCATTAATGGAAGTTTTATCATTTTTATTGTAAAACACAACGACTTTATAAATAAAATAACTTTTTTCCAACACTTGCTCTGAAAGGAGTACTTTTCTTGGTAGAAAAGTGTGGCAAAAGTAGAACTTTTCTCAACTGCTCTGAAGAGCGTGGCGAAAGTAAATTCAGCGTGGCGAAAGTAATTTTTAGCGTGGCGAAAGTAAATTTGGCGTGGCGAAAGTAAATCATGAATTTATTCTTTTTTCTTGTTCTTTGACCGAGATTTATTTTGTATCTAACTTCTTCCCCACTCAAAACATTCGTCTTTTATTATATTAAACATAAGAACATTTTAAATTAAAATTATACGAAACTCACGAAGAAACCTTTCCTCGCAAGGCGTTGGAGAAAACGTAGTGCACAACTCGTGGTGAAAGAATGATTTTTCGAGAGTGATTGCTGCTCTCGCTACGTTCGAGCCGCAAACTTCACTCTCGAAAAATCACACTTTCGCCACTAGTTGTACAATGTACTATTAAACCATACAAGATGCCATTTTGTCCTTTGGCACATATAATCTACATACTATAAACTATTTTTTAAGAAATTTTTGAACATTTTTTAAATGGTCGAAGGTCTTTAAAAATAATTACACTAAACTTTCGTTTTTAATTTTTTCAATGAAAATTTATAGAATTTTAAAATTAAAAATAACCAAATTAAAGACAATTAAATTTACTATTAAAAAGAGTTGTAATTTTTTTTTATTTCATGCACTTTAATGGAAATGGCAGCATTTTAAAAAATAAGTATTTTTCATTAGAAATTTCGGGTTATCCGTTTCGTGTAGAATGCCCCTCATCTTAAAAATAAAATAATTTATACCTTTAATCTCCAATCAAAGTCACGGAATGTAGGTAAAGTGTTTCTAGAAGTTTTCTTTAATAAAGCGTCAGTTAATTGTTCCCTTCGGACTTTTAAACATTTAAGAATTCTTTGTTGCACTTGTTCAGGTAGTGCATGATATTCCAATGGCATCTGAAATTTTTATAATTAAAAATGAAGTATGGGAGGGTGAATAAATCGAAATATGAGGATTATGAAGATTAATAAAAATTGTTAATAATTTTATTAATATATTTTCTTGCCCTCTCTTCATCCAAATATAGACAAGTAGGATTTTGTAAAAGTGAGGTAATTATGTGATACGAATTATTGTATTCCTCTTGATTCCATTCCATACTTTTGTTAAAATGTTCATAATTAGGTCCAGGATAACCGCATATTTCATCAGCGCATGCATGTAATAACTGAAAATTTATATAAAATGATAAACTATAAAGAAATTTGACAAAATTTAAATAAATATAAATTACAAACCTGGTTCAAAATGTTACATTTTGATTCACTAAAGATACTTGTATCTAAATTGTTCTTCTCCATATTTTAGAAATTCTTTACAATTTGACGTAATTTTTTTAAAGTTACTTAGTTCATACAATTTATTATTAATTTTACCTAAAATTTATCGTAATTAGAAAATTAAACTCATTATCGGTACTCGATTTTTAAAAATGTCGCTTTGTTATATATAGAAAGTACTTTTTTTTAAAATCATTGGACAGTTAAGAATATTTTGTAATTGGATAAATATTTGTGTAGTAAATTTTTTTATCAAATTGTGAAACATGATTATTTTGAAAATAGTTAATTTGTAAATAAAATTTTTAAATATTTCTAAGTAGTTCATATAACCTTGAAAAACTTTTCCCGTGAAGAAACTATTACTTTCAAGCAGTTGTATTTTATCAGAATATTGATTGTTTAAATGTTCTTTATAATAATTATTATCTTTTATCCAAAACCGAACACAAAAATTTAAAAAAATACTTAACATAACCTAATAAAATTTTTAATTAATATGGTTTAAATTAGGGCCATTAGGGCAAATAAAAATCAGCAAGAATTTAAATCACAGAAAATAAATATATTCTTGTCACTTATATGTTACAAATAACTATCTGTAACATGAGTGACAAGAATATTTATTTACACAAGTTTACTCACAAACACTCGTCACCATGAAGTAGTGTAACGAGCGACTATTATCTCGCTCGAATCCTGATTCGATATTAATCGAAATGCGATTAGAAATCGCGGGAAAATATAATATTAATTTTATATTTAAAATAATATCCTGTCCATAGATTGAGAAGAACTTTCTGCGTTCAATTTAGTAAATATGTTCCTAAAATATTGTATTCTTCAAATATCTCTCTATCAATAGCCGAAATATAACAAAAGATGAAATACATATGTTTCGCAGACACAGTATGTCTTTGAAAATATCGCTACAAAAAATAGTAAGGTTTAAACACATTTCCAGCAATATGAGTTTGTGTATTGTCACTCTGAAGACAATATACCCTTAAAACTCAAACACAATTGTCAGCCATAAACTAAGAGAGATAACCCCAAAGATGTCATAAAAAACTGTCTTTCAATTCTCAAGTAGACCCTCTTTGGAGGTAAAACCATAAAACACATCGGTTGACCAACGTACATTTTATCCTTTTTCTCAGGATAAAATCACGTACTGGAAAAACCCAGTTTTTAATACTTTTTAGAAATGTTAATTATTCCACTACTTTTATAAATAATTGTAATTTGCATATTACATTATTTCTATCAATCTAACATCTAATCAATTATTATAATATAATTGATAATGAATTAAGACTTGTAAATAAACTACATTCAAGCTTTATAGTTAAACAATTAATTTGTTATAACTATCATGACCATTAACTATGTATAATTCTATATAATATTTACTATATTTGTAACACGTATGTGTCATGTACAGGTGTAAATATAATTATTATAAATATAAATATTATTATTAGAATGTATGCATGTGTATATATATATTGAAAAAATTATCATGTGATAATTATTGGAATCATAATGTTATGATGAATGTGTATGTATCAACATCGACAAGTATGACGTATGAGTCGGTATTAGTATTAGTGAAGTGCATAAATGTATCTACTATATAGTGGGGATACTATACTATACTATACTATACTACTGTATAGTGGGGGATGCGCGTCATTTAGAACATGCGCATTTCCTCCAACATGGACTAACAGCGGAGAACAAGTCCGCTGGACTGTAACTACAGATTAGATTTAAGTTGACTATTGACTAGAAAGGTTGCTTCTAAGCTTCCTTAGTCATAACTTGTATTCTTGAACTTTTAGTAAATAAATATTTGGGTTTACTCTCAAGAAGACTGATTTCCTTCAATAATTAATGTTATTAATTATTGAATGATTTATTCTACTTGTGAGCTTTTTCCCTCCGTTTTAACGGAATATTCACGTTTATTATTTGAAATTTCCCGGTTCCTATCAAGGATTTAACCAAATTCTGAACTCAACGAATCACCGAGCAGTAATCGCGTTTGCGCGAGTAATTTACATTTGTGCTCGTAACAGTGGGTGTTTACGAGATTCTCGCCCTAGGGCGCCCCAAGGCGACCAAAGGTTCTCAAAGTCACTTTTATTATTCTTTATTTATATGAAAACAAACGATAATAAAAGTGACTTTGAGAACCTTTGGTCGCCTCGGGGCGCCCTGGGGCGAGCATCTCGTAAACACCCAGTAGTATAAGGAGCACGCACTCTATAGGCCGAGTCAGAAAATCTTGCCCCCAGTTTTGCGGTATAGTAATTAAAAAATTTGATATAACAGATACTAGCAACTCTGGCGGATAAGCTTTGTACTACAGTTCACGTATAGTGTTTATTACATGTGTGTGTCTGTATATGTGATCAACTGTCAATTGTGTGTGTTGTTGTTGTTATGACTTTCGATGCCGGTTTCAAACATTTCAAAAAATAAGGCCGCAGTCCCATGGCAGCGTTTTGCGTTGCGTTGTAATGAGAGAGAATGCAGCAAACGTATATTTGCATCTTTTTCTCTCCCATTACGACGCAACGCAAAACGCTGTCATGGGACTCCACCCTAAGAATCAACCGAATCAACAAAATGAGTAGCTGCTGCAACACATGCTAAAATCAACGCAACGCAGTCATTCGCATACTCTTTAAGAGACGCATGCATATCCCCTAATCGCCAAGTCGTCGAATGATCAAATAGTCGAATGCCAAGTAATCGAATGGACAAAAAGTCGAATGCTAAAAACATCGAATGGACAAAACGTCGAATGCTAAAAATATCGAATTGTCAATACGTCGAATTATCAATTCGTCGATTTATCAATTAGTCGAATGTTAAAAATATCGAATCGTCAATACGACGAATGTTCAAAACGTCGAATTATCAATTCGTCGAATGTTAAAAACATCGAATTGTCAATACGTCGAATGTTCAAAACGTCGAATGATAAAAACGTCGAATGCTAAAAACATCCAATCGTCATGTAGTCGAATGCTAAAAATATCGAATCTTCAGTTAATCGAATGCTAAAAACATCGAATTCTCAATTCGTCGAATGTTCAAAACGTCGAATGTTTAAAACTTCGAATGGTAAAAACGTCGAATGTTCAAAACGTCGAATGCTCAAAACGTCGAATCGTCATTTAGTCGAATTATAAAACCATCGAATAGTCCATTCGTCAAATGCTCAAATAGTCGAAACGCCATCTGTTCGAATTATCAAGTAGTAGAATGGTAAAGTTGTCGAATGTTCAAAACGTCGAATCGTCATTTAGTCGAATGCTAAAAACATCGAATCTTCATTTAATCGAATGCTAAAAACATCGAATTCTCAATTCGTCGAATGTTCAAAACGTCGAATTATCAATTCATCGAATGTTAAAAACATCGAATCGTCAACATGTCGAATGTTTAAAACGTCGAATTATCAATTTGTCGAATGCTCAAAAAATCGAATTGTCAATACGTCGAATGCTTAAATCATCGAATTTTACATTCGTCGAATGTTCAAAACGTCGAATGATCAAAATGTCGAATGCTAAAAACATCGAATTCTCAAATCGTCGAATGCTCAAATAGTCGAAACGCCATCTGTTCGAAATGTCAAGTAGTAGAATGGTAAAGTAGTCGAAATGCCATCTGTTCGAATTGCCAAGTAGTAGAATGGTAAAGTAGTCGAATAATCAAAACGTCGAATGATAAAAACGTCGAATGCTCAGAACATCGAACTGTTAATTTGTCGAATGCTTAAAACGTCGAATGCTAAAATCATCGAATCGTCAAAAGTTCGAAAAAGTTCTTTGTTTTAAGTTAATGTCTACTGAAGACAAAGAACTTTTTCGAACTTTTGACGATTCGATGATTTTAGCATTCGACGTTTTTATCATTCGACGTTTTGAGCATTCGACGAATTAACACTTCGATGTTCTGAGCATTCGACGTTTTTATCATTCGACGTTTTGATAATTCGACTACTTTATCATTCTACTACTTGGCAATTCGAACAGATGGCGTTTCGACTACTTTACCATTCGACTACTTTACCATTCTACTACTTGACATTTCGAACAGATGGCGTTTCGACTATTTGAGCATTCGACGATTTGAGAATTCGATGTTTTTAGCATTCGACGTTTTGATCATTTGACGTTTTGAATATTCGACGAATGGAAAATTCGATGATTTAAGCATTCGACGTATTGACAATTCGATTTTTTGAGCATTCGACAAATTGATAATTCGACGTTTTAAACATTCGACATGTTGACGATTCGATGTTTTTAACATTCGATGAATTGATAATTCGACGTTTTGAACATTCGACGAATTGAGAATTCGATGTTTTTAGCATTCGATTAAATGAAGATTCGATGTTTTTAGCATTCGACTAAATGACGATTCGACGTTTTGAACATTCGACAACTTTACCATTCTACTACTTGATAATTCGAACAGATGGCGTTTCGACTATTTGAGCATTCGACGAATGGACTATTTGATGGTTTTACCATTCGACTACATGACGATTCGACGTTTTGAGCATTCGACGTTTTGAACATTCGACGTTTTTAGTATTCGACGTTTTAAACATTCGACGTTTTGAACATTCGACGAATTGAGAATTCGATGTTTTTAGCATTCGATTATCTGAAGATTCGATATTTTTAGCATTCGACTACATGACGATTCGATGTTTTTAGCATTCGACGTTTTTATCATTCGACGTTTTGAACATTTGACGTATTGACAATTCGATGTTTTTAACATTCGACGAATTGATAATTCGACGTTTTGAACATTCGTCGTATTGACGATTCGACTGTTTAATCATTCGACGACTTGGCGATTAGGGGATATGCATGCGTCTCCTTTTTAAGACCTATTGGAGAAAGACCTTTATATATATAAGGTAGTTTAAGTTGGGTGGGGGAAATCCAATATGGCTGACATCAGCTGATTTACCGGAGGACAAACAATGCATTGAATTCAATGGGACAAATCAGTTTTTAACCATAACTTTTTAAATATTCATTTTTGAACCATAGTGTAATGGAAAATTATTCTTTATTTATCGAAATCTATTTTTTAAAACAATAAAATTAAATTTTTTGGTTTTATTGTTTTAAAAAATAGATTTGGATAAATAAAAAATAATTTTCCATTACACTATGGTTCAAAAATGATTAAAAAACTGATAAAATGATATGATTAAAAAATGATGATAAATGGTTAAATGATATGATTAAAAAACTGATTTGTCCCATTGAATTCAATGCATTGTTTGTCCTCCGGTAAATCAGCTGATGTCAGCCATATTGGATTTCCCCCACCCAACTTGAACTACCTTATACTACTGGATAAGGCTATTCAAGTTCGGTGGGGGAAAATTCAAGATGGATGCTAACTGGTGCACCAACATTGTATAGAAAGTGTATGGGATAGAGTCTAATTTTTTAAATATCTCGCTTAAACGAAATTTTTAACCATAAGTTTATTAGGATTTTATGTTTCATTTTTAAAGAACTATTTTTTGCAATAATAAAATCAATAAAAAAATAAAAATCGATTTTTATTATTGCAAAAAATAGTTCTTTAAAAATGAAACATAAAATCCTAATAAACTTATGGTTAAAAATTTCGTTTAAGCGAGATATTTAAAAAATTAGACTCTACCCCATACACTTTCTATACAATGTTGGTGCACCAGTTAGCATCCATCTTGAATTTTCCCCCACCGAACTTGAATAGCCTTATATGGAGGTCAGTTTCTCAGACATGCGCGTTTTACAGTTGTTTGATTCTGTTTCAAGTTCTGTTTACATGTGTGACATTTGTAAGTGGCAAGAAGATAGTCTTCTTGGGTTGGCCAACTGCCTAAGCAGTTTGCTGTTACGTGCGGAGTTACGTTATTTACGCGCAGGCGTAAGATCCGCGATTTCATTCGATGTTCAATCTTGGTTTAATCCTTTGAAAAGGAAGGCGGAAATATTCAAATAAAACAAGTTAATTTCCGTTAAAACGGAGGGAAAAACCTCACGAATAAGAAGGATCAATTAATAATTAATAATATTAATTAATCATTAATCCAACTAAATTCGCGAGTAAACCCAATACATTTATTAAAGTCAAAACATTACACAAGTCGATGTTATTCTTATAACTATTTTTGGGACTACTCTGAAGTACATTACGAAAGAACTCCAAAATAGAACTGAATTCGTGAGGGAGCATTTATCCCTTGGTCCATGGCAGAATCTTTGCGCATGCCCTGTTATAGAGTTTGTAAAGGCCAACGCAGAATAGATCTGTAACCGGAACCGCAATCGTAACCGTAAGCGTAAGAATGAGTTAGAGAAGTAGTGTTCTTAAATTCTCGAGAATTTAAGTTGGGGTAATTTCCCTGAGGAAATTACGGTAATTTAATTTTTTAAAGAGAATATAAGAGAATATTGAGAATTTAAGTTTATTTATTTAAATAATGTATATTTATTATTTTTATTAATATAAATACATATAATTCAGCACAATTGCGATGATTACTTTTATCTAAAAAAATTCTTCAAGTTATATATGTAAATAAAAAAAAGTAAAACCACAAATTTTTTAAGTTATAAATTTAATGTCATTTGCATTTATAAGGTTTATAAAATATGCGTAACTTAATACGAATAAAAGTTTAGATACTTTTGAATATAGATAAATAAAGAATAAGGATTATATTTAACATTATATACAATGAATTAAAAAATTTTTTAAATAAATATTTTGAAATTATTTGTGAATAAAGGCTTTCTGTCAGCTCTGCTGCGAGAGTAAGAGAGAAAAACCATTTAATTTGAATTTTCTGACTCTCTTGCTCTTATGTGTTACCATGACAACCTGCAATCAGTAGAGCTGTGCAAGTACCTTTAATATATAGCATTTGTGGCATATTCTTGTTTACAAAATTTACAGAAGAATTTAATTGTTTTTGTATTCATTGCTTTTAAAATATTTCCATTTTACACTCTTTGGTTTTGTCATTTTTTAAATCTTTAAAAATATAGCCACTTTAATTAACAAAATAACAACTACTAAATAAAAACACAACGTCGGACAATCGAATTTACCACAGTGTAACGACAAAAGTGAGGTTATGTCACATTCTCTTAAATTCTCAGAGAATTTAATCGTCGGTTATATTCTCGGTAATATTCTCGTTCTCGGTAATATTCTCTGGGTAATATAACCGACTTAGAACACTAGTAAAGTCTATGAAGTTTTTAGAATCACAACACTAACACTGCACTGCACTAATACACGTATAAACATACTCTATGTATTGAAAACATGTATCACAACAAGTGAACATAAGCCTTTTGCATTCACACTTATTACACAATTATTAATTATTTACATCATATCTAGTAACAATAAATCTCTTATACTGCACTCATCATATTTAAATATAAACAACAATTATAACGATAACTAATTTGATAATATATCATAATATAATATTATAATTATATTAATACGTTACAAACATATATATATATATATATATATATATATGTCGTAGGCAGATAGCAGAATCCGGCAGTATGCAAACTACCTAGGCAGTTTGTAAACCGCGGGCAGTTAGTAAAATACCTAAATTTGAATGTACTAGAACAAACTCTGCGCGCTACGCGCGCCCATTCAAATTTTTTTAACTATAAACTTCTATGCTACAAATTAAATTTTATACCAATACCACAACATAATTTTAAATTTTAAACATTTTTTCAGGTATTTGATTATTTTTATAAAATATAATAAACTCATTCAGAGTAATTCAACTATTTTCAAGAATATCAATATTCGTCACAAGAATTCTTTTTTTTCAAAAGTAATAAAATTTTTTAAAGAAATTCAATTATTCTTAAAAAATGTTATTCTTAAAAAATTATTATTATTTATTATATAATTATTATTATTAAGAGTCTAGTCTCTTTCAGTATAATCAAGTTATATCTTTTGGTGTTGTTAGCAGAGAGAAATATTTGTATTTTTTAAAATTTACACTGATCTTTCCCTTCAATGTAATGTTTCACATTTGAAATCCCAAAGGAATTCAACATAACAAAATAAACTAAATTAAGAAAAGTCCAAAATTTCTCTATAAACATAATTTTTTATATATATATTACTTCTATTTTCTCCTAAAAATATTTTTACGGAATCAAATGATTTTACTCTTGATAATGCAACATACATCTGACCATGATTAAAAACATCTCGTCTTAAATCAATGAATATTTTATTAAATGTTTGACCTTGAGATTTATTAATGGTCATTGCGAAAGCCAATTTTATAGGAAACTGTCGTCTTTTAAAAGTAAATGGATATAAGTTTTCACAATATAAAGTTACTCGATGTAAAAAAACAATATTTCCACTCTTATCTCCGGTTAATATTTTACATTTAATAACATTATGTGATAAATCTAAAACAATTAACCTTGTTCCGTTACATAATCCTTCATTAATACTAAGATTTCTAATAAGCATTACAACAGAATTAATTCTTAAATGTAATTCATGTGGTGGTAAAGAAGGTGGAGAGAGAGTGTTTAAATATTCTGGTAATAAAACTTCAGAAAATTTTCCATTATCACAACTTTCAGTTGAATCAATACTTTTATATATTTTTTCACCTTTACTGTCTAAGAGATTTACCACCCTCTTATTAATATCATCAACGTCAACATTTCTTGGTGCTAAAATTGCACACATTGACAAATCTTTAAATTTTTTCTGTTGTATCAAATGACTATACATTTCTTCAGCAATATCTATATTTCCTTGTTGAATAATATGTTCTGCGGTAATTCGATGTTATCATCTATATCATTTAATTCGCCATTACCAACTTTAAGTAGAAATTCTACAAATTCTGTTTTCTCTGGTAAAGCTCTCATATTTTCTGTTAATGTGTATTTTGTGAAATGTTGCCATAAATGACTATTTTTTATTGATAAATTTATTATTTCTGATCTAGTACCTCGTTCTTTTATCGGTAAAATTTGTCGAAAATCTCCTCCTAGAATTACAATTTTTCCACCAAAAACTTCATTTGATTTCATTATATCTCTTAATAACTTATCCATAATTTCTAAGGCATATTTTGGAGCCATTGGTGCTTCATCCCAAATAAAAACATCAATATTTTTTAAAAATTGTCCTTCTTTTGACTGAACTTTAATATTTGAAGATGAATCATTGTACAATGGAACAGGTAAGCCTAAGACTTTATGTACAGTTTTCCCATTAGGAAGCAGTGTGGCAGCTATGCCTGTAAATGCCATGTTGCAAACATTTATTCCTTTACTTTTTAATAAATGCCATAAGGTAGTATATAAAAAAGTTTTTCCAGATCCTCCACAACCATTAATATATAAGCATTTAGAACTATTAGAAGAAGAATCTTTTATTACTTCAAGTATATAATCAACTATATTTTTTTGTTTAACATTTAATTTAGTATAATTCTGCTCTCCTATTTTTATATGTTCAAAAATATTTATATCATCAACCTGCGCAGGAAAATTTTCATCTATATCTAATAAACCCTGAAAATCGGTTAAACAATATCCTTCATTCAATAACATTGATTTTATATTTCTATAAGCTATTTTTTCAGCTTCAATATTGTCAATTTTTGAATAGTCTTCTGACATTTGACCTTTAAATTTCTCCCAAAGTTTTTCCGGATGTACAGGATGACAATGAATTAGAATTCTTACAAATAATTGTCGAAGTGAATGAGGCATCATCCATAAAGTAGCTTCTTCCATTGTCCTAATCCACTCACTATCATCTTCTATAAGTCCTAATGCCAAACAAGCAGATGTAAAAGATTCATGAATAACTCCATTAACTGTTCTTAAACTTTGGAAAGAAGTTACTCCTTTTACTGTAAGTAACAATAATCTAAGGTGAAATAATTCCAATTGGCGTGGATTAACTGAATACATTCTTCCCAATACTTTTTCTTTACGACTCCTTTTTTGCCATTCAAGAGTTTTTTTATCCACGTATAATGTTCTGGTATTTGTGTATAATAATACTGACGAGCAGTACTATCACGCTCATTAAGTTTAAAAAAATCGAGCAATTTTGTATTTTTCTGTAAATCAAAAGAAACATTGTTATTATCTTTCCTTTCGCGAATAATAACATTCTGTTCATTTGGTAAATGTATGGGTAAACGATTTATACTATGGCTCTTTTTCCCTAAAGGTTTACTTAAAATTCTCCAAACAGCCTCAACAGGACCTACATACCTATTTTCTTCATAATGATTAATTTCATTGTGATTAACAGTTACCTCACCATTCGCATTTGTAATAATAATGGATGCAGCATCATGACCCTTGAAAATATATTTATATAGATATTTAACAGATTTAATACTTGAAACTATTTCCACATTTATATGGCAATTAAATATTTCCGAAAGTGTAGGGCAATATGGAACCACATTAGAATTGTCAACAACAAATCCATTTGGTCGCTCATACGTTTTATTATTATTTCTTCGACGACAACAAACATAACAGTTTTCTTCAATTGTAGTTTCTTCTTGGTAACTTTTTGGAAAATTTTTTGAACATTTACCATCAATTAAACACCAATCTCCACAAGGTCCGTGAATGTTAGTTTGCATTATTATGTTATGCAAGGAAGGATTGATATTTTCATCAGGAATTTCTGCAGAAATATAACGATCAACACTTTCAACTGTTAATATTTTAGAATTTTCTTTTAATATAACTAACAAATGAATATGTGGTAATCCTCGCTTTTGAAATTCAATAACATAAACATAAGACTTAACCTCTCCAAATAATTTGTTGTCAACAATAACATTTAAAAGTTGTTTCACCTTCAATGCAAAATCTCTAGTTACTATATCAGGTCTATCAGAAGCAGTTTGATGAGGTAATAAATTTTCTTGTATCTCTTTCCAATTTGGATTACACGTCATTGTAATAAATAAATCTGGTCTACCATGACGACCAACAATAGCCATGGCATCCTGATATTGTTGCATCATATTACGAGGTGATCCTATAAAAGTGGAAGGCAATATAAGCATTTTTCCAACATGTACAGCATTTTCTAACTCATTATTTTGTAAATAATCGATTAATCCTTGATATGTTTCACTTCTCAATTGAGCTTGATTGTTTGCACAAAATTGCAATCTATCTTTCTCTATTTTTACATAATTGTCAACTACCCATTGTTGAAACAATCTTCCCCCATATAAAAATTGATTAAATTCCTTATCTCTTATAGCAATTTTGTATTTACAATAGGCAGACCTAGAAATATTATGTTTTTTACTTCTAAAATCACTATCACTACGAAGCATATTAATATTATAACCTTTATTTCCAAGTGGATAAAATATGGGATAGATCCATGGTTCAACATTCGGATCTAAATTACTAACTGATTTCAGTTCCTTTGTAGACTTATTATAAACTGTTACATAAGATTCTGGTATTTCTCCTTCTGAGTTTGTATTGAAAATAGCAGCAACTTCATTGTAACTTTGATAATTATATCTTTTTTTATCAAAACCTTTTTTCAACGTGAACAATAGTTGTAACTCTGGAACATCTTCATTATTTTGTCTTGCTAATTCAGTTTCTATTTTAATTACTTCTGACATCATCATGTAAGATTTTGTGTATGCGTTTGAAGTTCTCATAATATTTTCTATATTTTGTAAAAGTTCTTTGTCCAAATTTTCGTTACTTTTTAATCTGTATCTGATTGATTCGTCAGGGTCATAAATAAATAATTGACCAAAACATGGATCCTCACCTTTATCCGGATATAAAGCACTATTAATTTGATAGTAAATTTGACCTTGAATTTTATAACAAAATGGCCCTCTTCTTCTGTTATTAAAATTAATTACATTAGCATTTAAAGATGCAAAAGAAAAAGAATTATTGTACAGCCTTATATTCTTTTTAAAATGACCAGATTTTTCATGAAGCCCTTTTAGCAAAAGCTTTAATTCATCTGGATATTGTATGGAAGTTAAAACAACACCTCCATGACTACAACAATCATTAAAACTAACTTTTCTACCAGCAACTTGTTCATCTTTAAAATGTTTAGCTTGACAATGTGTGCAATAATAATTCATTGGACCTAGATAATTTTCAACATTATTTGACTTAAATGTTTCATTATCATCTAAATCTATATTTAATATTTTCTTTGGAACAGAAATATTCAAATTTGAATTTATACTATTATTTACCAGTTTCAACTCATTTTGAATTTGATGATTTAATACTCTTTCACAATAATTTCTTGGACATAGAGTATTTTTTGTTTTTGACAAAGTACTTCTATCACTGTTTATATTTTTTAATTTAAGGTTTTGAGCATATTCTATTTTAGATTCAACTTGAAGTTTTTTCTTAGTTGAAGTGTGCACTTCACCTGAATAATTTACATTATCACTTTTACATTTCAGTTTTTGCCTTTCGCGATAATTTCTTTGAATTTCAGCCTTACTTTGTTTAGGTGTTGTTGATGATTCAACATTTCCTTCATTTATTTTATTTATTGCTCTCGGAAAAGAAAGGGAAGTGTTTGCTTCCTCTGAATAATTTGGATTATCAACTTTACGCTTCAACTTTTGCCTTTCGCGATAATTTCTTTGAATTTCAGCCTTACTCTGTTTAAGTGTTGTTGATGATTCAACATTTCCTTCATTTATTTTATTTATTGCTCTCGGAAAAGAAAGGGAAGTGTTTGCTTCCTCTGAATAATTTGGATTATCAACTTTACGCTTCAATTTTTGCCTTTCGCGATAATTTCTTTGAATTTCAGCCTTACTCTGTTTAGGTGTTGTTGATGATTCAACATTTCCTTCATTTATTTTATTTATTGCTCTCGGAAAAGAAAGGGAAGTGTTTGCTTCCTCTGAATAATTTGGATTATCAACTTTACGCTTCAATTTTTGCCTTTCGCGATAATTTCTTTGAATTTCAGCCTTACTCTGTTTAGGTGTTGTTGATGATTCAACATTTCCTTCATTTATTTTATTTATTGCTCTCGGAAAAGAAAGGGAAGTGTTTGCTTCCTCTGAATAATTTGGATTATCAACTTTACGCTTCAATTTTTGCCTTTCCCGATAATTTCTTTGAATTTCAGCCCTACTTTGTTTAACTGTTGTTGATGCAATACTCCCTTTATTTATTTTATTTATTATTCTCGGGAAAGAAATTTCTTTCTTCATAGAGTTTTTAGAAAAGTTTGATTCTCCATACTTAAGTTGAATATCTTTTTCATTTAAAAGGCAATTCCAGTCATTCACAACTATGCAAGATCTACTATTAGAAAGTTGTTCAGAGGGAAATTCACTTAAACTATTGTTTTTGAACATTAACATTAAATGATTTCTCATATTACAATAATAGTAATTGACAGAATCAGGCATAATATTAAAAAATAACGATGTTGCGAATGCTATTGCATATATTCCACAAGAAAGACTGTTTAATGGTTGTTGATCAACAGTTGTGAAAACTACTGGTGGTTCAAAAGGATATAATCTAATTAAGTAAGCCCTTTGATCGTCATTTAAATATTTTTTATTAAGACTATCAAAAATGTAAAGGCTTTTTCCATCATAATAAGTACAAATCCAATGACCAGACTTATAATATCCACTAAAAAGTATTTGAATGTGCTGCTTATTTTTCTCGATTGGAACTATCAAATCAAGTGTTTGTAAACACAAAGTATTTTGCATATTATAAAAAAAATTTGATTGTCTTCCCAATAGCTTTTGAAATTCATACATATGATCATTATTTAGCATTGCTCCTTCAGTGACAACAATACTTAAATCATCAGTAGTCAAATTAACAGTTTCTCCTTTGTTAGACATTGTTCTTTTATTTTATAAAATTTACTTATATCAAGGAATTAAAAATTTAAAAATAGCAATATTACAGTAGAATTTTAAGATCAAGTTTTATACATTTAATTATAAATATTATAATTTACTTTTATTCAATGATATTACCAAATTTTGCCTCCTATAGAAAATACAAACAAATTTCCAATTTTGTCTCTTATCCAATATATAACCAATTTACTATTTTTCCTTTAATCCAATTTAACCAATTTCTAGCTTTCTTTTTATCCAATATAATTAATTTCCAATTTTGCTTTTTATCCAATATAACCAATTTTGCCTTTTATCCAATATAACCAATTTACTATTTTTCCTTTAATCCAATTTAACCAATTTCCAGCATTCTTTTTATCCAATATAATTCATTTCCAATTTTGCTTTTTATCCAATATAACCAATTTTGCCTTTTATCCAATATAACCAATTTCCAGCTTTTATCCAATATAACCAATTTCTAATTTTTTATTTTATTCAATATTCCTGTTATACAATTCAACCAATTTCCAGCTTTTTATCCAATATAACCAATTTTGCCTTTTATCCAATAAAACCAATTTAACCAATTTCCAGCTTTTTATCCAATATAACCAATTTTGCCTTTTATCCAATATAACCAATATTTATCCAATATAACCAATTTTGCCTTTTATCCAATATAACCAATTTTGTCTTTTATCCAATAAAACCAATATAACCAATTTTGCCTTTTATCCAATAAAACCAATGTAACCAATTTTGCCTTTTATCCAATATAACCAATTTTGTCTTTTATCCAATAAAACCAATATAACCAATTTTGCCTTTTATCCAATAAAACCAATTTAACCAATTTCCAGCTTTTTATCCAATATAACCAATTTTGCCTTTTATCCAATATAACCAATATTTATCCAATATAACCAATTTTGTCTTTTATCCAATAAAACCAATATAACCAATTTTGCCTTTTATCCAATAAAACCAATGTAACCAATTTTGCCTTTTATCCAATATAACCAATTTAACCAATTTTGCCTTTTATCCAATATAACCAACTTCTAATTTTGCCTTTGGATTCCAATTACATACGATTTCCAAATTATAACAAATTTTTTAATTTATTAATAAACATAAAAAAAAAAATTTTTTAACTTTATTAATTAACTTCGAAAACTAAACACAACTCAAATACATAATTATTTAAATGATTGAAAAAAATTAGAAAAAAGTATTTTAATGTATTTCTATTATTATTTAATATTCACTTATTTAATTATATTCACTAATACTTACTATTCACTAAATCACTATTTACTAATTCACGAAGTATTCACTGATAATTCACTTATTTAACTTTTTTATTCACTCACCTATAGTAAGTGAATTCCCAAAAAAATTTTTATACTTCAATTTCGTTGAAGACACGTAGAACGTGCTCCAAGGAAAATAATCGACGATATGATTTTTAAATTAAATTTTCGTTCTTATATTTAGGTGGTAGGCCCTAAACGTGAGTGTCCTCTTCGCACTCATAGATATATATATATATATATATAGGCCTGTATTCGACCCTCCCTACTAAAAATAAAATCAGGAATCGTCATGAATGGTCAGAATTTCTGAACATTCCTGAACAGTCTCACCACTTCTGACGTTTTCGAACGTTTCTCACCATTCCTAACCAAATACTTTCCAAGCTCCTCCCACTTTACTCCCACCATTTTCGAAGCTGTGACCATTTCTGAAATTCCTGACCATTTCTGAAATTCTTGACTATTTCTGAAATGTGTGAACACATAACCTATAAAAATTTTAGTACATCTTTCTAATTTTGGTAAAGTCTCATGAAAATTTATATATACATATAAAATCTTTCAAATTTATTTTTTACATTTCAGAATACATTATTCTATAATAAAAATTGTTCTTTTAACTTAACAAAAGTTCTCATTTTTCAAATTGGTATAATTATTGAATTAATTATACAGCAAAAGTAGGTGAATAAATCGAAACATTCGGACCATTCTTTTAACATTATTTAATATATTTATTTAATGTATATTTATAATATATTAATTTAATATATGTATATTTACTTGTAATTATTTAATATAGTTAATTAATAATAAATTTTGTTTCATAATATTAGTAATTAGTAAATTACCAGTCAGTACTTATTATAAGAAGTATTTGCATTATAATTGAAATACAATTATATTTAAATTATTATTAATCATTAATAGAATAATTTCTTACTATAATGATTATTAATAATTTAAATTTAAAATTTATAAAAATTTCAATATTGCATTAATAATTTATTATTATTATAAATTATAATGTTAAATTAAATTAATATTAAATACTAAATTCATTTTAAATGCAGATATAATAATAATTATTATTAATCTGTATTCGTAGTATAGTTTATGAAACATTCCAAATTGTAAAGTTAATACTTAATTTATTATTGATTCAATTAATAATGTTAATTTTTATTAATTCACATAACCTATTATGACTAAATTGAAATATAATTAATTAATAAAAATTATTTAACAGTTTATTCTGATTTATTGATACCTAATATTGGTATTTGAATTTTACTATTTTACAGTTGCTCTTTATATAGACAGTTGAATCCAGAAATATGTAAGTCGGTTCGGTAGTCGCAGTCGTTAGGGCAGTTAGTTTAGGCACTAGGTTAGGTCATGCGTCGGGGTTCGATCCCCGTAGGGTCCAAATTTTAATTTAATTCCGGGAATTAGTTTCAAGTTGTTCCGTATGTAAACAAACTGATATTAATTAATAAAATATATTTTTTAAAATTAATTTGTTGCAACTTTTTGCATATTGTTTAAATAAATAAAACAGAAGTGGCTTAAAAATATGGTCAAAAATGAGATACAAATGGTCTCAAATAGTCACCAATTATGGGCGGGGTCAACAAAGAGGAGGGGATAGTAGCAAACTTGTGACCACTTTAAACTTCCTCCTGATCAGTTGTGATAGATTTCTGACGAGATCCATCCAGAATCGTAAGAAAACTGGATTAAAGTGGTCAGGCGGCCTGACCATTTGTCTGACCATTCCTGATTTTATTTTTAGTAGGGCTAAGAAGGATTACGAACCCTTAAACAATAGCCTTTGTAATGGGGATTACCTCGGAGAACCCAGGTAATATTTTCTTTCTTCCTTCATCGCAAGGGAAATATAAAGAAAAGTCTATTATATGTATATATATATAATATATATAGTAATAGAAACTCCAAAGGTAACGGTCTCGATAACGTCTGGATAACGGCGCCGATAACGCTTTCTCTGGTAACGGCTACCTTTCTTTCTTTCTCTAAAGGCAATGTCAATAAGAATGTCTCTCTTTACCTAATTTGCATATCTGCTGATTTCATATAAGGATGAAAACAGGCAATATGCAAAATGCCTAGGCAGTTTACATACTGCCAAAGACGTTTCAGGCAAATAGAAGAATGTATTGAAAGTCGCAATACTCAATATTTAAAATATGAAAATATTATTAACAGTAACCGAAAATTGTAATTGATTAAGATTTATTAATATAGCATGTACAAAATAAACTAACATAATATTGATAGAATTTATTGAAAATAATACTATTGTTTCTTCCATTTATATATTACTGAATTATTTGGGCCCTAATTATACTTTAGTTTGCAATTATCGTTCTTAGACTTCAGATTGTCTATCTATAATTTCTCAATTACGTTTATTCTTATTAACCATTTTTGAAAATGGAAGAAAGTGCAGTGAACGAGATGCAATTTCAAGAGAAATTAATATTAGCTTTTAAACAGCAAAGTGGAGCAAGAGCAATGTGGGATAGGGCACGGTTAGACAGTGTTAAATGCGGATCAAGATGTCACAAATCTATAAATTGTTGCAACAAGTAATAACAGGATAAAAGTTGTATTTCCTTTAGAATAAGTTATTCTAATTAAAAAAATTTGCGACTTTCAATACATTCTTCTATTTGCCTGAAACGTCTTTGGCAGTATGTAAACTGCCTAGGCATTTTGCATATTGCCTGTTTTCATACATTCAAATTTAGGTATTTTACTAACTGCCCGCGGTTTACAAACTGCCTAGGTAGTTTGCATACACACTAAAAAAAAAGTTTTACTTTCAGCCTATTTTTGAGGCTGAATTTAAGGTGTAAACGGAGTCAGCCCCGTTAAACAAGGACAGACTTATGTGAAATACATGGGCTGAATTTAAGGTGTAAACGGAGTCAGACTTTTTTTTTCCTGTGTACTGCCGGATTCTGCTATCTGCCTACGACATATATATATATATATATATACACACATACACATACATATATACACACACACATACACATACATACACATATACATACATATATATATATATACATACACAAGAAAAAAAAGTCTGACTCCGTTTACACCTTAAATTCAGCCTCGAAAACAGGCTAAAAGTAAAACTTTTTTTTTAGTGTGTATATACACACATATATACACACATACATACATATATATATATCCAATACCATAATATTACAACAATCAATCAGATAAAGTTTACTAATAATATCATTTTCAAATAATACATTCATGCTGCACTATTAGCAACAATATAATATTGTTGTTAATTGTTCATAACGTTCATATTATACAATTGATAATTAAGTTTCGTCGCATAATGAAAGTCTATGTGTATGTGACTTTTCGAAGCCATTTCTGTGGTCACAAGTATGGTAAACACATGTTGCATTGTCCTATGGAAAAGGACACTTGAGATATTTTTTATATTCTTTCAAGAATTTCTCGGTTTTATGACTAAAGAAACTAGAGATTACATTTTCTTTCGCTATTCCACTTGATTTATGACAATTCTAAGAAATGTTGATTTTCAAATACATTTTTGGAATTTGGAAACTATTAAACCGTGAAGTATTATATTTTACAATAGTCAAACTTTCTTGTTTAGTCTCGTCAATATTTGTCAAAAGTCGTAAGAAAATCCTAAAATAATTAGATTATTAACGAAATTTTATTGTTTCGCGCTTCGATAACTCGTTAATCGATATATCGAAAAGTTAACGAGCGAGATGGCAGTCGCTCGTCACATTGCCTACTGCCGGATTATGCTATCTGCCTACGACATATATATATATATATATATATATATTTAAATCGATCAATCGATAGAAGGTTTGTAAGTTCAATATACAGTTTGACGCATTCAGGAAACTTGCAACACAGCTCCAATTCGTATTTGTCACAAAGCGGGATTCACTGAAACTCTTTGTGAATTCTTTTTAATTTATTTCAATTAGTTTTTGTTTACTGGGAATCGTTATCTTTATGTTTTATAACGATATTTTTTTAAAGTTGATTAATTTCAAAAAGGTTTGAATTTGAAAATTTTAATTCCTATGGGGCCGTCCATAAATTACGTAAGAAATTGAGAGGGATGGGAGGGTCAGCAAATTCTTAGGGTGCGATCCCATGTATGCAGAATACGTCGACCGAAAGCAGAAAATCATGAGAGTGAAAAGAACAACAATATCTATCTATCTCTTTCGCACTCATGATTTTCTGTTTTCGGTCGACGTATTCTGCTGTAATGGGATTGCACCCTTAAGGCCAACGCAGAATAGATCTGTAACCGGAACCGCAATCGTAAGCGTAACCGTAAGAATGAGTTAAAGAAGGATAGGTATATTGTTTATCCTTCTCTAACTCATTCTTACGCTTACGGTTACGATTGCGGTTCCGGTTACAGATCTATTCTGCGTTGGCCTTTACGAACAATAGAAAAAATGGCGCTAATGTATGTAAAATATCTTACTAGAAGGGGAGGAGGGGTCAAAATTTCCAAAAAAATGTACAGATCAAATTTGTATTTTTTTGAGGTTGTGTGTTGTTGCGATGTTGCCACATTTTCATGTGTTTTTGTGTTTGATACTTATACAATTATTACTGTTCTGAAAACTAAAACTTTAATAATTATTTATTCATTAAATCTGCGGTAAACTTTTTCTAAAATCTTCCAGTTTAAACTTTTTGACATTGTCTATCCATATACAAAACCACAGAATTTTCTCTCATTTCCTTCACACTTTTTTTCTAAGATTTATCTGAGCTCCCATAAGAGCCTATGTTAAATTGCAAATTTATTTTATTTTTTTAAGAAAAAACTACGTGGCAAAAAATTATGAAAAAAATCATATGTTTCTAAAATTATATAAAGATTAAACTGTCAAATTTTTATAATTTTCTCTCATTTCCTTATATTGCCGGTGACAATCCTTAAAGATATTCGTAAATAAATTTAACAGAACATTTTATTCAATAAAATTTTTTCCTTTATTTTCTAAAAATTCATAAATTTTCAGTTTCATTTTAGCCTTTAAGTGAACATTTTTCGTCCATATTAGCCAGAGATATTAAAGTTATAAAAATCTAAATTTTTCGAAAATAATACTTTTTTGAAAATTTTGTTGAAAAATGTAAAAGTATCATTACCAACTTGTAGAGCATGAAAAAACGCTTCGATTGACCTATTTTTGAACCTTATTCGGTCAGAAATTATCAAATTATTGGTATTTGAAAAATCAAGAATTGTGGAAAATATCATTTTTTCAACATTCTTGTTTATTAATTTATGTGTAATTATTAAACTATTATAACCACCTTATACCAAGAATATATAAAAACACGTTTTTTGGACCAAGATTTAATGATTTTTAACCCTTTTATAAAAAGTAATTCTTATATTTCAATTATTATTATTTCTATGAGGAAGCAAAGTGTTCATGAAATGAACACCAAAATTATAAAAATGTACAACTTGGCAGCGGTTTTTTTTAATTGTTAATCATAATTTTTAAAAAAATTTGTAATATTATTTTATTATAAATCATGAAAAACTATCTGCATATTTTCGATTTGTCAAACAATATTTAAAAACAAGGGTCAGAATTCGTGAAATTTTCACAGAAAATAAAAAGTATTTTTTTGCAACACTAACCTGTAAAATTGAATTTTACACACAGAAAACTGTGTGTAAAGTACTTCTTTTTATAGCGGTGTGTAAAGTGTTACTTTACACACCGCTAGCAGTGTGTAAAGTGAATTCCAGTGTGTAAAGTGATTTTCAGTGCGTAAAAAGGTTACTTTACGCATTCTTGTGACTGTTTGATGAGAAACAATGAAATAATGCTTTTAATTAACAATTTACAATCACATTTTTATTTTAGCTTCTAGAAAACTTCATTTAACAGTTCCCCCACTACACCTAAAGTTACAGTAATATTGGCAATATTGCTGCAAGTTTAGTTGTTGTAGTGTTGCAAAAAATTTCGTATGGCACTCGTGCCTAAATCAGATTATACTTGTGTGACTTGCAGCACTCGCCTTCGGCTCGAGCTGCAAACGTCACACTCGTATAATCAACGATTTTACGCACTTGTATCATAAATAACTATTTTTAAATCGAAAAATTTGAAAAAAATATTAACATACACTTAAAACTATAAGAAATCAAAATCCGTTGAGAAAATTTTGGAGCGACAGTTATTTTAAAAGTTATAATGGAAATTATATTGGCGCGGTGTAGTGCATCAACGCTGAAATTAGTTTTTGATCATTTTTATCAATTTTTATGGTTACATAATTAAATAAAAATGTTAATTTGACAGTGTTTTGTTCATTTCGTAGTTAAAAATAATATTTTTATACTGAAAATCATCAAAATCGCATCTCCGTTCAATATAATTTCCATTATAACTTTTAAAATAATTGTTGCTCCAAAATTTTCTTAACGGATTTTGATTTCTTATAGTTTTAAGTGTATGTTAATATTTTTTTCAAATTTTTAAAAGGCGTAGAACATTAAAAAAAATTAATTGTTTATAAAAAATGTATTAAATAATTATTAAAAAATAAACTTTTTAAAAATTTTCTAATTCTGAACGAAAGTATATTTTATCCCCTTTATATTCCTGCTTGGTTCATTTAAATCGGTTTATTTATTTAGGAGAAATCAAATTTTGTTTAAAAAGTTGCAAAAAAATTAATTTTGCAATAACTTTTATAAAAAATAATTTTTTTTGGTGGACACATTCTTAAGGCCAAATAGAAATGTTTTTTCAACATTTCGATTTAAAAAAAATACTTTTTATTTTCTGTGAAAATTTCACGAATTCTAACCCAAAAGCATTCGAAAACTTAATTCAAATGTTTTTTTAAAATTCTTTCAAAAAATTTTTCTAATTTTCAATTACCTATTTGGAAATTTTTCAATATTATATACTTAATTAAAAAACCTATGAAAATTCAAAAATTATTTTAAAATATTTTTAAAATATTCAATAAATTTTTTATAATGTTTTTAAGATTCTTCGAAAACTTGATTCAAATCTTTTACTAAAATTCTTTGAATTTTTTTTTAAATTTCAATTATATGGAAATTTTTTAATCTTAATTAAAAAATCTATTAAAATTCAAAAATTATTTTAAAAAATTTATAAGATACTCTATGAATTTTTATTATATTTTTTTAAAATTATCTATAAAATTTTTGGTTATATTTTCAATAATTCACATTGAACTTTGAAGAAAAAACCACGAAGAGTTACACCTACAATGTAAATTGTAAAAATCCTTCGATTTTTACAAATCTATTTTAATCCTAAAAAAGCAAAGAAATTTAAAAAAGATTAAATTAAAAATTTGGAAATATAATTAATTAATTAAATTTAAAAATAAAAAGTAAATTTCATTTACAAAATTTACGATCAACATGAAAATTGTAATTCTTGCAGACTAGGAAAAATTTTCTCTCGAAAGGAATTGAATATCAATGATATTTTTAATAGAAAAAGAGGAAAATGGTGCCAAAAATGAAAGGGATGTAAAATAAAGAGATAGGAATTCGTACACTTGTTTCACAGTTTATTATAGGTTATAGATAAATGTAGAATAGTTTAATTACTATTACAACTGTTGATGAAAGATGCTGAAGACTATATTTTTTCTTTCTATTTGAATCGTTTTCAATCAATGCACAAAATTGTGTAAAGATTTTTCAAATATTCATATATATGGAAAATACAATAAAGTGCATTGATTTATGAAAACGTTTCAAAAAGGATGACGATCGGTAGCGTTAGGTGCACAAATCGGTCGGGATTCGAGAATCGAAACGATAAAGAGACCACGCGCCTATGTTTTTTCTTTCTTTCTTTTAATTCTCTTTATTCGTCGTTTACAAAATCTGTACCACGAGAAAACGACGAATTGTCTCTTTTCTTCTTTCTTCCTCTTTGTATTTTTTTATTCATTTTTTTGTTCGTTGTAAATATATTCATTTCACAGACAATTACTTGAATGAAATTCCATACGAATAAGGTTTACTATACAACTTTTGTTTAATTTTATTATTTTTTTTCCATTTCTCCTTAATCATTAATATATATCGTATAAAATCAATGTCGGTCATAGGCATTAATGACCTTTGCGCTCGTCTAACACTTAGAAATATTCAGATCCGTGGCATATATGTATATGCGTTTTCACGTTTTTAAAAACTTTGATAATCTACACGCCTACGACCATTAAATATTTAAAACAAAAAAAAGAAATTATATCTTTCCGTCATTACTCGTTAACTTTTTTTTGGAGATCCGTATAAACGTAGAAAACGTTGTATGAAAAGTTGAAAAAGGTTTATTTTTTACCGTTTCAGGTTGTTGTGCGGGTCTATTCATTTTATTAACGTAGTTAGGCGATATTTTAAATTGATTATCATAAAATTACGCGATAGTTCGTCGTAAGCGATTCTCGTATGGAGAAGTAGCATTTCGAACAAACGCCGAATTTACACAAATGCATCTTCTATATCTAGATATATTTATATATATTTATATCACTTACGCTGCTCGACTTACTTATTCTTATTTCAAAAATGTCTTCAGTGGTAAGTGTACGTGGCTGTTTTATTTATTTTTTTTGTGTTTGTGTGCTTAGAATTAGTCCAATAATTCTTGTTTTGTTTTCTTCTTTTTTTACGTGTGGGTAGTGTGTGTGTGTGCGGTAATTTTCTCGTTACGACGTTCAAAAATCTTTTCATTGTACAAATTACAAAAAGAAGACAAAGGATCGCAAAAGAAATCACGAACATTATAATCAAAAGGAAAAAATCGCGATGTGAATCGTACTCGATGCATTTAAATGACTTTATTTCATTCGCTCGCGAGCTTTCTCTCTCTCCTGACAATATTTATCACTCACTCATTTTTCTTTCTCTCTCGAACCGATTCTCACCATTTTTTTTGTTCAACACTTAGATATTTCAAATTTTCTGTCTTCTTTTGCTGTAGCTCTTCAATTTTCGTTTCATTCTTATAACTCTTACTCTCGAACATTCACTCTTTCATTCACACCAAAAGACCACAATGTTGTTTTTTTGTAAGCTTCTTTTTTTCATATTTTTCTTTGTTTAACAGTTTAATTGTAGTAACGGGAGGGTTTTTTTGTCGCCCCATTTTTTTGAGTATTTCCCCGCGGAGTAGACGATGAAATTTCTTTTCCGTTTTGAGTGGGGTGTGGGGGAGGGATACATTCCAATCATCGCGTCTCCGAAAATTAATCATCGCCTTTTGTTCGCTCGCCCGCCACGTAAATGGTCTTCGTTTTTTTTAAATCTTAGCTTAATAACAATTAATGACACTTGTAAAATTTCTACATTTGCAGGACAATTACATTAATAACCACCTGCCGCTGGGCACGGCCCAGTAAAAAACTCTTCAATCGTCGCGATGGCTCACGAAATAACGAATCACCACTCGAGCGACCGCGCGAACGACTATTCTCTCTATTTTGAATCGATCGCCGGTTAGTTTCTTTACTTTTTTTCTTTTATTTAATAACTCAACCGTTGCTATCGCAGCTTTAATTCATCAGTAATCATTCGCTGTCAAATGCCATATAACAATTAATAGGCCTACTAAATAGTCTGTATGCTCTCGCGTGGTGTCGCAGTTTTTTTTATGTATCGTCGTCGTCGTTGCCTCTTCTTCTATTTTTTTACTGCTTTGTAACGAAAGAATGTTATTTTTTCGGTTTAGTTGCAGGAATGGTCCAAATATACATATCTATATAATATACTTTTTTGGTTTTAAGGAGAGAGAGAAAAGAACTTTCTTCTTCCCAAAATACAATTCGGTTAGGGACGCTTTTTATTCATTCAAATGACTTTGGTGGTTCGAGTCGACGACGATTTCCTGTAACAGAATAAAAACAAATTTTTATCTTATGCTTTCTTTTTGTTTAAAATAATAAAATTGTTGTTAATAATAAATAAATTGTTCAAATATTTTTATTTATAAATAATTGAATAATTTTTTTCAAAATCTTTTTATTAGAAAGAAAAAGAGAATTTACTCACATTAGCATTTGAGTTTTCAATGGCTTCCTTAACCGCAGCAGCAACCGCTTTCTCGGTGATATCAATCTCTTCAATTGCCTGAAAATCGAAAAAAATTATTAGAATTCGGTATTTTTTAATTGTGTTGAATTTTCTAGAAATTGTCCAAAAAAAGTCAGATGGCCCCTCGCTCAATAGTCTTCAAATTTTGTTTTTTTTCTATCAAGAAAAAAACATTCAGAACCACTTTCACTCGTCGAGTAGAAAATGATCCTAGGGCGATCATCATTCAAAGTAAAAAAATAGGCAAAAAAAGAAAAATAGAAACTTGCATGAAAGGAGAAATAATGTAAATAGAGTAGTAATTGTTTAATTACCTTGGTGACAGAGGCAACATCCTCGGTGATAACGGGCGCAAGAGCTGGTGCTACAGTCACTTCTACTGGCACTGCAGGTGGTGGCACCTTTGGAGCTTCATCAGCGCTTTCTGTCGTGCTGACCTCATTTGCCGAAACATTGTTTTCCACTGGAGCTTCGGGCTCGGAAGTGCTCTGCAAAAATGTTCGTTTGTTTTTTTTTTTTTTTGTTTGTTTGTTAGTTTTCAGTGGTTCCCTCGAAAGGAGAGGAGAAAAAAAAGCCAATACTCTTCATGCCACAGGACAATTACAAAAAAAAAAAAAAAATAACCCAACAAGAGAGAAAATTCAGAATTCATTTTTCCTGTTTTTGCCTTTTTTTATCATTAGCAGAAAAAGTTCTTTTTCTACTAATACTATTTTTATCCCACTATAAATCAGTTTATTATTTAATTAATATAATTTTGCAATAGACAGAAAAATTTAATCTTCAAAAATGAATGAAAAAAATACTGTTTCTATTTTCGAAAATACAAAACGAAAAAATGGTTTTTCTATTTTCGAAAATGAAAACAAAAAAGTTTTTACTCTATTTTCAAAAAAGAAAACAAAAAAAAAATTTCTACTTTCAATGAAACGAAATTCTTAGTCTTGTTTTATGAAAAAAAAGAAGTTGGAGTTGAAACTGATTTAATCTGGTATCGATTTTAAATTTAATAAAGTTGTTCATCATGCCTTAAGTACTGTAACGAGTTGAAATTCCTTCATGTCATTGTCTGAAGACAATAATGATTTAACATGCATTACGCGATTAAGATACTAACAGCACAACATATGCAATTACAGTAGCAACATGTAGATTAATGGCTCAGGTGAGAGTTTTTTTTTTAAGAATAGTTTGTCAGTAATTGAAAAGCAAAAAAACAGTGACAACTACCATTTTCAACGGTCGAAAAACTTTGTTATTTTTCAAAATAATTGCTTCATTTTATTTCTTCTTTTCTTTTTAATTGGACGCGTAAAATTCTCCCTTTTTTCAAATTATTTGTATATTTAAAATTTCAATTTTCAACTTTTAATTTTTCAATTATCCATTTTGAATTTACAATAATTATCAATTTTCAATTATGAATTTTCAGTTATGAATTATGAGTTTTCAATTATCTATTTCAAATCTCCAATTATCAATTTTTAATTGTGAATTTTTAATTATCAATTTTAAGTTTTCAATTATTAATTTTGAATTATTAATTTTAAGTTCTCAATTGTCAATTTGAAATTGAATTTTAAATTGAAAATGAATTTTCAAGTATAAATTCTAAGTTTCAATTACCTTTTTTGAATTTACAATCATGAATATTCAGTTATCAAATATGAATTTAGAATTATCAATTTTCAATTCTGTGGTTTCAATTACAAATTTTGAATTTCCAATTAAAAATTTTGAATTATAAAGTTTGAAATTTGAATTTTAAATATAAATTTAAATCTCAATTTTAAATAAAAACTTTGAAAGCGAAATTGAAATACTGAAATTTGAAATGAAAAATAAGCAACGAAACAAGAAAACTTTGTCTTCTTAAAACCCAAAAATAAGCTCATCCCATTAATCTCGGAATTCTGAATTTTCTAATAAACGAATTTTTTCGCTTCGATTTTCCATTGAATTTCATAAATAATTTTTCAATAATTTTTTTGTTTGTAAAATCCTACAATAAGTAAATTGTTTAATTATTATTATTAATTTTTAACTATTATTTATAATTATTAATTATCACTAAATAATTGAGAGCGAATAAAATAATTAAGTCAACAATTAGATCGAAGGGAAAATATTCGTTCATTTTTACGTAACATTTAAATACCTTACTTTCTTTCTTTCTTTATATTATTTATCAATTAAATATTATAATAACAATAAATATTATTAATCCCGAATTGTGTTAATATTTCTAAAAGAAAAACCAAGAGGTGAACAACATAAGGATCAGAGGCATTGAGGGATAGGAGAAAACGAGCATTAAAATTTGATTTTGTTGTTAATCGTTGATAGTTAACGGTCTTAAGGGCGAAGGGGTGTTGGTCGGAAAAACATTCTTCAGAACTGTAAGTGGAAAAAAATCCCAAGATTAGATTATGATGAAGGAGAAAAAAGGAATAAGGATCAACAGTGAATAGTGAGAGTTAATGAAACATAGCTTTTGACACGCGAAAACATATCAATCGCGTGCCATTCTCTACCGTCTTAAGCATATTTTCCCAGGACAATTAGAATAATCACGAATTGCCCCTTTTTTCCTCGTCGTCTAGAAAACAAGCACGTGTCAAGTAGAAGAAAAAATTTTTTTAAAAAATGATTTTTTTTCAAGTACAAAATATTTTTTTTTTTGAAAACTCTTATAAATATTCCCAACAAAATGCAGAATGGTCTTTATTTCAATTTTCGCAAAAGAAGACTAAAAGTGCACTACAGGCGGTAATTGTGCGACCGCTGCTTTTGTGATGACTATTAAATAACTTTTGACTTGAAACAAATAATATTGAAATTTTTTACCTTCAGTGAGGAAAGTCGATTGTTTCAATTTCTCGAAATAAAAAAAAGGATTTATCAAGTTTTGAAAACTTAATTCTCAATTTTTCAAATTTTCTTGCTACAACTTTCAGGAATGTACGTTGATAGATTCTTGTAAAAAATTTCAATTCTATAAAAAAAAATAGGATTAAAATGAGCCTATGAACGTTAGAAAACGTTAATTTTTTTGAGACATACAGAAATTAGGCAAATAACTAAAAGTTTGTTTTTTAAATGTCTGATTGAAAAGTTAAATTTTTTTTCAGAATTTTATTAGTTAGAAAACAAAAAGAAAAAAAACTTTAGTAGTTGTTTTTACAAGTTTACAGTTATTTAATAGTCATCAAAAAAGAAGGATTCGTATAATTACCTCCGTTAGTGTAGTTTCATTGAGTAATTTGCGAAAATGTTTATAATTGCGTATATTTGTGTTCCCAATAAGTGATTTTTTTGAAGGTGAAAAATGAAAGGCGACAACTCAGAGAATATACCTACATTCTTTCTTTTTTTTGGGAGGGGAATAGGAAATTGGAAAAATTGGATCAAGAAAAAGTTTCATGAAGGTGAAAGGGCTACACAAGAGGCACTCGATTTGCTCCCAAGAGATTTAAGTCATGAAAAAAATAAAAAAATAAAAAAGACGAGATAACGTAGAACTTGGAGGCATCATTTCTTTTTCTCTTTTTTTTGATTGCCATTTTTTTGATCTCATGCCAGGTAGTTGCATGAATTAATCACCTGATGATCATCGGCTGCGACGTGGCCATTTGACAATTGACTCGCTTGAGTTTGATTGTCGGCCAATCTCTCCATCATCATGGAATCATTCTCTGACATTGGCTCCAGATTGCACGTTCCCGTGGTCGTCGTCATCGTGCAATTGACACTACCAGGATTTGGACTCTGGGGAGGTGTGAGAATGGAGTCCATTGGAATTCTCGGGGATTCTTTCCTCGTGGACACATCGTCCGGAGGAAGTGGATAGGTGAAGGAATCATCATCGCACGTGATTAATTCTTGTTGAATTACGGGTGGAAGTTCGAGCGAGTCGGTTATATCGGCAATCTCAATTTTTTCATCCTTATCTTCGAGAATTTCTTTCTTATCTTTGGGAGTTTCTTTAGTTTCTTCGAGAACTTTGGCGATTTCCGGCAAAGTTTCGAGAGTATTTTCGTGATCTGTGGTTTCTTCGAGAACTTTGTCTTCTGTCAAAGTTTCGAGAGTACTTTCAAGATCTTTGGGAGTTTCTGGCAAACTTTCGGGTGTTTCGAGTACTTTTTGGGTTTCGGCCAAAGTTTCGGACAAACTTTCGGGTGTTTCGAGTACTTTTTGCGTTTCTACCAAAGTTTCGGACAAACTTTCGGGTGTTTCGACTACTTTTTGGGTTTCTGCCAAAGTTTCGGGTGTTTCAAGTACTTTTTGCGTTTCTGCCAAACTTTCAGCAACAACTTCGAGAACTTTGTGAATTTCGGTCAAACTTTCGGGTATTTCTTCGAGTACTTTTTGGGTTTCTGCCAAACTTTCGAGAACTTTGTAGGTTTCGGTGAAACTTTCCGGTACTTGTTCTTCTTTTTGGGTTTCTGCCAAAATTTCGGGAACTTTTTCTGATAAACTTTCAAGAGCACCTTCGGGAATTTGGTGGGTTTCTGCAAGAGTTTCGTGGACTTGGTGAGAAATTTCGATGAGAGATTCGTGAATTGGTTCGGGCAGGTCCAGAGGCGGAATTTCCGCGTTCATGAAGTTGAGGAACTTGGAAGTTTCCTGAAGAGCGGGAGCTGGTGACTCGGGCAGAGGCGGTGGAATGTCGTCGGATTCCTCGCTGGTTCTTACAATTGGTTCACTGGCGCTTGTGAATGACTCTTGGGAGTTGCATTCGGCAGGGAGGATCTTTTCGCCGGCAGCGAACATTTGATCGGAGACTGTCGTACTTGAGATTTCGTCTTTGATACCGCCGACGTCGAGGAGAATTTCGACTTTCTTGTCCTCGGGAATGACCATCGCGGGTCTGGCCTCGAAGGTCTGGTTCTCAGTGACTGGAATGGGACCTTCTTCTGTTTGGATAACTAATTCGTTTTCTGCTTTCACAGCGTCGTTAGGTTCTTTGGTAGTTTTTTCGCATTGGACTTGAGCGATTGTAGAATCGTTGTCAATTGGGACGGGGGTTTCCTTGGTTGTGTATTCTTTTTTAGCTTCCTCCTGGTCGACTTGAGGGACGTTCGCGATAATTGATTCTTTGGGAGTGTCGGTGTGCTCGTCAAACGATTGGGACGACGACAATGAGATGGATTGTTGATGGTTGCTGGCAGCCTCGGCAGGGAGCTTGAGAGCCTCGGCGAGGGCCGTGGCGCTCGCCGCTGCTTGCTGAGCCTGTTGCAAAGGTGAAGGATCAATTGGCGTTGGAGGAGGACTTGATGGGAAACGGGATGGGAGATCCTCACTGGTTTTCCTCTCAATGATAGATGGCGTCGCGATTGGCTCCGTGTGGCTGACGGTGCACATTTCGCCTGTCGTGGGCCGATCTTCTGCACTGACCTCGACTTTATCAGCGACAGGGGCCTCGACTTTCTCGGCGGGCTTTTCCTTTTCCACAGAGGTAGCCTCGTCTTTCTTTTCTTCGGCGGGTTTCTCCACTTCCTTAGCTTCCGTCGCCTTCGCTGGGGCGGCCGCCTCACATTCCACTGGGCTGCTCACTTCGGACTTGTCAGTCGGACTGCTCGCTGCCGCATTTTCAGCTTCCTCGCCACCCTGGAAAAATTCACATTATTCCTCTCTTTCTTTCCTTTGAAAAATGAAAATCTTCAAGACAAAAATTTCAAATAAAACCATGAAGCAAAACACTTTTGCAAGGCAAACTTTGTGGACAATTTTGGTTATGCGTTAATAATAATAATAATTTGAAAGCGAAAAAAGCGGGTGCACTTAAGTGGTGTTCGCACGTATGGAGGAAAACGTTAGTTCAGTCGAGCGTAACATTATGTTTTGTCTGGCACGCGAAAAAGGGGGTCGTTGACGGTTGCATGCGTCGCTAAGGGGTAGACTCTGAATAGAAGGGTACACATGGGGGAGAGCGCCTAAAGTGTCCGACCGATAGAGCAAGGGAAAAGCAAGCGAAAAAAGGGATTGAAACACAGAGGCGCGCCCTCATCGCTGGCCAACCGTGTCACTGTGTCAACCAATAAAACACGTTTCCATCTAATGCTCTCCATCGTTTTCTAATTGCTCCAAAATAATGATTAAATGACTAAATAAATTATTCAATGTTTACAATTCAATTTACAATATTTCGAGGAATTTAGTCACGAGATCTTTACAGAGTAAAGAATTCTTTATTTCAAGAGCACTTATCTGGAGTGTCTTAGAAACTGGATCGACTGATAACACTTCTCACGTGTACGAGATAAATTTGGCAAGATGACAAAATCTCTCCTACTTTAACTATTGGCCCACATCCAAACATCATTTTCAGAATAAAATTTCCCTTTTGTGGTCGGAATCACATTTCCCATCAATATTATTACAAATTAATTTTTTATCACCCCAATCGCAGAAATATTTTTTCCCAAATTAAAAAAAATTGATTTAATACCTGAGTAAAAGGAAAATATCAGCATAATTTTAGATTCCATTTATTCTATATTTAGAGGAGAACTAAAATGGGGTAGGCAACAGTAGAGAAATTCAATTGAAAAACGAGTACAAGGGCAATGTTCGATGAGGCGTGTTTGGGATTTAAAAATAATTTCAATGAGTCTAGATTTTTCGAGAATCATTCATTTTCGCGAAAATCATGAATAGCAAAGTAAGAATAAAAATTAAGAAACATAATAGAAGATGAAATTTATCCATGAATATTTTTCCTCGAGGTATTAAGAATAATTTCCCCATTTGATTAAGGAATTATTTCCCTGTTGAGGATCACTTTAATAAAAAAAAAAAAAAAAATTACCAGCCACTGTCACGGTTTGTTTACGAGTGACAAGCAACTAAACGAATTATTGCTTGTAATCACGAAATGGCCTTTAGCAATTTAGGTGAAAATAATTAATTTATCTTGCGTTGAGTATAAAAAGAGGAATTATGAAGTTTTGTTCAGATTCGCATTTGGGAATTCAGAATAAAAATTTGTAATAAAAAAAAGGACAAAAACAACTGAATTTATTATTTCTGGACCAAGTCAAAAGTCTTTTTATGTCCATTGTCTGCAAATATAAAATGAGATGGTTTTCTGGTTCACTAGAGCAAAACGAAAGGCAGTGTAAATAAGATCATCGGAAAAAGGTACGTTTACAAACAAGGTTCTTGAACCTATCTTTTTATATATTATTTTTTCTTTTAATGTTTTTAAAACCCCTCAAGTCACGACAACAAAAATAATTAGACACAGTATTTTGGTGGATATATTTTTCGTTAATTACTTTCCAAGTGGAAAATTACATCTACTTTTTCTATTTTAATTTAATTTAATTTTAAAATTCAATTGTTAGTTCAATGACGCCACCGCGCGAGGCGCTATTCGCAAATTCAATAATTTTATTTTTTTCTTTAATTCTTTTTTCATTTCATCACACAAATTGAAAACTAAATTTTAAAAACTTTCATTTCAGTTGAATTCACTTTCCCTATAAGAACAAAATTATTAAAAATACCAATTCACTATTTTTCATTTTCAATGAAACTAAACAAACAAAAAAATTTTCACAACACCATTTCCAAGGAAACAAAAACCTTTTTGAACAAAAAAAAAGTTGGAAAAAGTCACAAAACGTAGAATTTCAGTTTCTATCTTTCCGACAAGAGAGAAAAACAAATAAAAAAAAGTGAGAGGAAAAAACGACTCACAGTATAGGAAATATCACGCTATATATTGGAAAGAGTCGAGACTCGTCAACGGAATAGTGCGACGAGGAGGAAATAATCCGGAAAAGCTGAAGTCTGAGTCGTATCGGTTATAAGCCAACAACGATATATATATATATATATGAATATCGACAGGTCTTTCAGCCGTTAATGGATCTATAAAAGTAGTCTAAAAAACAAGCTAAGGTAAAAAAATATTTCTAGCCAAATAACTAAAGTTAATGAAGTTAATTAATCAGTATAATAAATTTATTTTTCTTAACAATTACGAAGTTTTAGTATTTACTAACTTAACAACATAAAAAATTTAATTTAATATAATTAAGAAAAGGATTAAAAATTAAGAAGATGAAAAGATTAGAAATAACAATTCTAGTTCACTGACGCCGCCATGAGAGGCGCAAATTCCACCCTCAGTCCAATGACGCGTGAAGCGCTGTACACAAAAAACAAAGTTCGAGGTAAAAATTCTAGACAAACATTATAAACTAATAAAATATCAACCTCAATAGTAAAATCTAAAAAGAAAACAATACGAAGAATTAAAATTTCGATTATTATTACATTAATATCGAAAATTGACGAATAGTTTTGAATAATATGAGTGAAATTGTCGAGAATAATTTTGTAATCACGAGAGAGAGACGAAAATTGATTTCACGGAGTGTGAAACAATTAAATTGCAACGGCACTAAGAGTAAACTCTCGTTTCAATAATTCAATTTGTTTCAAGACTCGAGAAATGTTGACAAACCTTTAGAAGAGTATTTTCCAACGCATTCCATAAATTGCATTTACAAGTTTATATATATATATATATATATATATATATATATATATATATATATATATATATATATATATATATATATATGTATTGGAGTGTAGGGGAGCTCCCACGAGGAGTCAGCTCTTTATTTTTGTGCGAATAAATTTCGACTTCACGGCGAACAATGTCAATTTATTTATATCACAATAGGAAAGATGCGCTATTAAAGTCAAAATGAATCCGATTTGTGTCTTTGTGTCTTAATAGTGTCGCGGAATGTAATTCAGACGTAGAAAGAGAACGAGCAACGCGAAATATTTAAATAAACTTCATTCAGCTATTTAATTCGTTGCTGACTGTTTCTTCAATTGAAACATATTCATGACCGAAATAATATTTATAAGAATAAATACAAATGCGCTTTAAACAAATTTCTATTTTAATTTTATTTATTTATATATTTTAATATTTTTTCTACTTTAATTTTCTTTTCTATTTTAATTTTAGCGTTAGTTCAATGACGCTATCCACAACTGAATGTGGAATAGAATTAGACACATACAAGAAGCATAAAAAAATCTCAAACATGCAAAATTTTTAAAAATCAATTTTAGAAATAAATAAATACAACAAAATTGTCAAAGAAAAATACGCTATACCAGTATTTTCGAAAATAAAGGTAGTAAAATATTTTTCGATTTGAAATAAAGTACAAAATTTTACAATTTTCTTTGCTAATAATTATTAATTGAAGAAGAAAAAAATTTAGAATTAGATTTTTCGAAGGTCCTTTACAATACAATGTAGCAAACATTATTGCTTCTCTTTACCCGCATCGTCTATTTTTATATTTCTGACGCCAGATTGTCGCGTGACAAATGTCAGTTCACTAGTTCGTTGCAAATAGAGCTTAGGAGTAAGAAAAAAAACTAATAACAATTACTTCACCCCAAGGTGCGATTTTATCACCTCGCGCCGACTATTCGACCCAAAAACCAACAAACTAAAAATTCAGGAAACAAAAAGTAGATATTGACCTTATTCTAAATATTCGCCCATCTTTAGTGACAACAAAAAATTTATCTATTTTTTTTTCTAATTCAGGTTTAAGAATATTTAATTTCACAATAAAGAAATGATCGAATTGACAAAATAATTGTTTTAAATTAACAAAAAAAAAAAGAAAAAAAATAGAGTTGAGGAAAATGTGATAGGTGTATTATGGGTAACACGCAAAACTCTAAACTCCATTAGCAAGCTGGGTTAACGTGTTATCGTTGAGAGATTAGAGCACATCACAAAACGGAGGTAGTCAATCTACCACGGAAACAAGCCCGTTAAGTTCATTTCGCCGGACCGGAAGTCCTCGGGTACCAGAAACAACCAACCAGTACAAACGCTAACTGATCTGACGAATGTTTAATGGCCACCGTTCTATGGTAAACTTGAAACACGATATTATACACGAAAGGCACACGCAGACGTAACTTTTTATCACTCATCGTTAATGAATATTGTCCAGTTAAAAGATAATTTTTTTCAAATTCAAGATAAAAAAATTCAAAACAAAGATGAATTTTTCAAAAAGATGAAAAATGTTTCCATCTGAGGTTTGTAACTTCTTGTAGTTATGATAACAATTTTTTAAAATAATTAGTTTTAGATTTGTTTAAATTTTTGATAGATTTTTAGATTTCATTAAAAGTGCGAAAAGTTTTCGTACACTAACGCCGTCGCTAGAGGCGCTGCTTCCCTCCCTGTTAGTTTAGTGACGCCACCGCATTAGGCGCTACACGCAAAGACTCTTTGTTACTGTTCAATTTTATTCAATCGTTTCTACGAAAAATAGGGAAAATTGAAGGAAAAAAATAAAAAATCATAAAATAATCCAAAAATATTCAAGTGTAAAAAAATAGAAAATATTTAAAAATGAAAAATATTCTAATAAGAAAAAATTCCAATAGACGAAAATAAAGAATATTTAGATATACGAAAGTAAAAAATATTTACAGAAATTCAACAAAACCAAATAAATTGAAAATATTTAAATAGACAAAATTGAAAAATATTCAAACAAAAAATTGAAATGTTCGGAAATTAGAAATGTTTAAATAGACAGAAATAAATAGCTAAAAAAATTCAAATTCACAAAAAAAAGAATAAAAAAAGGAATAAGAATAAAGAAAAAATATATCAATAAAAAATCCAAATACACAAAAATAAAAACTACTCGAAAAATATAAAAATATTAGCATAAATAATTAAAAGTTTTCAAATTTCCAAAAGTAAAAATATAAAAAAAAGTAAAAAATACATAAAAGTAAAAAATATTCAAATAAACGAAAATGGAAAATGATTTTTGAATTTAGAAAATTCTCCAAAAAAGTAGGCAACTACAATCGAAAGTCAATTCTGTCGCTTAATTTTTCTTTTATAGTGCATTCAAAACCGGAAGAAGTGAATTCCATCTGCGTTAGGGGAAAGCAATTTTTTCCCCTTTTTTTAATCGCTTCTCGAATCAAATGTCCCTGTTATCTGTCACAACACACTCACGCTGAATAAATAAAGAAACCCCCTTTGAAAGTTTTAGTAAAATATTTATTTATTTTTTTATATAAGGGTCAGGGTAAATTTCTTTTTGTTTTTAATTTATAGCCAATAAAACAAAAAAAAAACCCCTAAAAAATGTAAATCAGAAAAAAATATTTGATTTTCCCAAGTTAAAATTTACCAAGTCTGCGAGTAGGCGATAAAAGTTTTAAAAATACAAACAGTTTATTATTCTCCTTTAAAAAAATATAAATATTTAACAGCTTTCTTTAATTAATTGCATAATTAGCATAACGTGTAATTAACGTCAGATCAGAAAATAAGTCTATTCAACGAGAAGCAAAACTTATTCGTTCTTACTGGAAAAACAATACTTTTCAATAATTAAAGTTTATAATAATTTTTAATAACACTTCTTATTTTTTAATATGATTTCTGTATCTAATTAAGATTTGAAAAGATGACTTTATTATTATTCTAATTATTTTTTACATTCTCATAAAAAATGAGAAGGTCTTGTTTATAATTAAAAATATACTTTATTTATTAATTATAATTAAACAATTATATTATATTTTTATTAGTATTATTATTTAACTACTAGTAATAATAATTATTAATTATAATAATAATTTCTTTCAAAAATGGAAATTTTTAACGTTTTTAATGAATTTTAGTACACTGACGCTTACTGGAGAGGCGCTTCTGCCTTCCTTGTTAGTTCAATGACGCTTCCGCGTGAGGCGCTGTACGCAAAGAAATCTGCGCGTTCTATTCAATTTTTTTCAATGACTAATTCGAATTATTGTCAGAAATAGTCAAATTTGATGCCCTTCGAAATGGTAAAACTAACTTTGGAATTATTGTAGTAAAACTTACTTTGGAAATGAAGTGAAACTTACTTCGAAAGTACATTAAAATTTACACAAAGAGAATAATATATTTTACTTCAGAAACACATTTATATTTACTCTGGAAAAATAGTAAAATTTACGAAACAAAAATCCCCGAGTCTATACTTTACTGCAAAAGAATAACAAAATTTACTACATATATTAATTTTTTCCGAATTTTAAATAAGGGAAAAAAAGGAAACACGAGATATAAATCGATGGAAAAAAAGAAAGTAGATTGGAATTTGAAATGACATTACAAGTATGTATAAACAGGATCGTGGGCAATCTCGGTAATAAATCGTGACGCCCTGCTGTTGGCTTCAAGAGACTGATCGATAAATGGCTTTCAATCCTTTTTCTCTTATCGTCTTTTTGTATATGTATATATATATATATATGTGTGTGTGTGAGCGCGAGAAAAATTGCGCCCACGGCAAGGACTTCCGGTCGACGTAGGCGAAGTGGGGGAAGGGTGGGGGGATTAAGATGCCGTACCGTGATATTTGATTCAGATTCGTGGGGTTCTCTTGCTACACCGGTTATCCCTAGCAGTGGTATCGTGGCCAAAATTCGGCGTGTACCCCAAGCCAAGGCCCCGGCAGCCCTGCAAACACCGTTGCTCATCGTCCGGCCTACCTTCAGCACGGACTCCATCCTTTCCAGTTACAAAATTCCGACGGAAAATTTTCTTCTCGAAAATTTCTTCCCTCCTCAACTGATATTGAAGTTTATTTCTGTTTTCCTACTTCCACACCAGCAACTCTTTTTTTTCCAAATCCTCTTGGTCGAATAATTTTCTATTCGCAGCACACAAAATTAAACGTCAAAATTTTTTTTAATATTTGCAAAAATCAAAATTTTATTTCTGCATTTTCAGAATTAAAATTTTGATTTTCGTTTTGGGGAAAAATAAAATTGTAATTGTTTTCTTTTATGAACCGAAAATAAGGATCGAGAGTCGGTTTCCATTGCGTATTTTTAATTAATAGACAAAAAATGTATTTCTTTATGTAAAATTAAATTGTTGTGAAAAATATTAGAATATTAAATTTTACATATTATGTATTGTTTTATTAATAGTAAAATTAATATGCTGGAAATTTTTGTTTGATTTAAATAAACGATTATTTATAATAAAAATCATACAAATATTTACTTGAATTAAATAATTTTCATTTCAGTCAAATGAATTGTATTTGAACAAATAATGTCAATATTTGAATAATAATTTATTTCAATCCAATATTTTTTATTTCAGTGAATTGGAATTACTACTTCAAATAAAATTTATTTGACTTCAATGAAAATATTTTGATTCAAGCATTTTTTCATAGTTTTAATTTTTCAATTCTTATTTCAAGTAAATATGTATTTGAAACAAATAAACATTTAATTTATGCTAAACAATCGTTGTTTGAATCAAATAAATTTTTTTTCAGAATATTAGAATTAATATTAATATTAAATATTTTCATTAATTATTAAAATTTTCATAATTAAAATTATTAATTTAGTATAAATGTCAATATTATAAATTTTATTTAAAAATAATTATTAACGTTAATATTAATATTAAAATATTAGAATATTATGAAAGATAACGAAAGATCGAGAACCGAAAATTTGAAATGAAATGAAAATAGAAACACGCAATTTGGAATTGATATTTTGCCAAAAAATTTTCCCATTCAACAAAGTAAAAATTTTTTTCTAATTTTGAAAATTTTCAAAACTAAATAATCCAACTGTCTTGCAGTTGCATTTTTCAAATTTTGGAAATTTTCCATTCTCAAATAATTCATTTTGATATTTATTATTCTATATTAAATTTCGCAACAAGAATTTATTTATTATTTAAAAATTACTATTTACTATTATTTATTAATTCAAAAAATACATGGAGCGTGTTTTTGATTTTGAGAATCTATCCCAAAATTTCAATTTCATACCGGAAGTGGTTGGCACAAAGCCCATAGTATGAATCAGTTACTTCAGGCAAATTTTTGCGAATAAAAATATATTTTCAAAATGCAAGTATAAAAAATGTCTAAATTTGGAATTAGAAAAATTTGGTGAAATGCAAAAAGAAAATAATTCAAGTCTTTAGAAAATGAACAAATGAAATTTAAAAAATCTGCTAAACTGCAAATATAAATTTTTTTAAAATCATTAACAAACAATCTACTGGAATTAAAAAATTTGATAAAATACAAATAGAAAAAAAAATTTTTTTTAATTTTTTCTATTAGCATTTTATCAAAATTTAAAAAAAAATTTTTAAATCAGGTAAAATACAAATAAATTTTTTTTTAAATTTTAAACAAACTGGAATTAAAAAGTTTGATAAAATTCAAAAAGAAATTTTTTATTTAACGAAACTCAAAAAACTTGGTAAAATGCAAATGAATTTTTTTTTCTTCAAATTTTAAACAAAGTAGAATTAAAAAAATGTAAAATAAAAAAGAACGTGAAAAGAACGAAGAAACAATAAAGAGAAAAAGGGGAAATAGTCTAATAAATAAAATTTGTAAACAAAAAAAATCGCCAGACATGAAAACTTACCAAAAATTAAAAAAAAAATGAAAAAATGGGAGATAAAATTACACGCTCCAGATAGTAATTTTTAGGGATAAAAATTTTGTTAGTCAAGAATTTCATGTATGAACACACTCTCGAATCCTTTCGCGCGAAAATTCCCTTTCTTCGAAAAAAAATTTGATTTCGACTGCCCCCTCGCACCTATGGATAACACTCACGTTTCCGGTTGAAAAGCTGTTCGCGAACTCAAAGCTCCTCAAGTGTACTCGGTGGTTTATATACAGTCTAGGAGGATCGTCCCACGTTGAAGGAGAGAGTAAGATCGAGTGCGTAGGAGATTAATGCTTTTTAGAGTGAGCGAAAGAGAGAAAGATTTTTGAATTAGAAGGCTATTAATGCATTGCAAGTATAGTACACAAGAGACAAGGAAAGAACGCGGAGAGATCTAAATAGATGAAAAAGAAGGGGTTGAACCACTACAGTGGCGAAAAATAGAGAGAGAGAGAGAGAGAGAAAAAAAGTCTGCAGGAGGTACAACAATTGACACCAGGGCTGTAATAAGAACGGCTAATTGAAAAAGAGAAACTACTCCACTTTCCTTCTCTCTCTTTACATCTCAATATATAATTCAAATTCCAAGAGTATTTCAATTTTATTTTTAACATAATTTTTTTCCATTAGTTAAATAAATAGAACAATAAAATAATAAAGAGCAATAAAAAATAAAAAAAACAGTTAATATACGTCGAATAATAAAAAGAATTAATTATTATCCTCCTTGTGTAATATTTCAATATCTAAATTCCACTCCACTTAGTTATAAATAAATTATTTAATTAATATTAATTATTTTACTCAAAAATAATTAATTACACTTATTCTTTTTACAATGTATGAAATGTATGATTCACTTTATAATGTATGACTTTGGAATTATAAGAATTCCGCTTTTCAGGTGAGAGGGGAAGGGGGAAAATAATATGCAAGTGGCGAAAAAATGAATGGAAATTTTTTCGTCAACAGATCTCGTCAGATTTTATATGACAAGGATTAGAGATATTGGACTGTATTCGACAAGAGCTGACGTATATAACTGAATATGGTATTAAAAAAAAGTGACGTCGATATGTGGATTATAAAATTAAACTCTGATCGCGAAATATTTATCTTCTATTCACGTCAATTTTGATGAATAAAGTTTTCAACAAGCGTTTTCGAGAAAAAAGATGTAATTAACAGTTTTTGTATTTGAGCGGATGGGAAGAAGAGCTCGCCGAGCGCTTGGTTGTAAGGGATAATATCAGTCAGGTAGCAGTGAGCGCCTCTGGGCCATACACTGATACCTGACTGGAAGTTCTTCCCATTCGCTCATTTAATGTAATGGAAGTAAGTTTTGAATAATAGAAATTTGCTACAGGGTTTTAGATAAACTAATATTTTGTGTTATTCACACTTTATTTGATTTTAGTTCACTGACGCTATTCAATATCATTCAATTATGTATTACCACGAATTTCTGTCATAAATTCGGAATTTTAAGATACATTCTTATAATTTTATTATGTTTATAAATTTATTATTTTTATCATTTTATTACTTATAATTTTAATATCTTGATTATTTTTATTTATAAACTTTCCTTGATGATGGCGCAATGTAAATGGATCAAACTTCAAATCTCCTACCGAAATATTTACTTTTCAGATGAGTCCATTTCGTTGAATACAAAAAAATGTATTCAACGAAACTGACAATCGTTTAGACAAAAAAAGTAATTAACAGTTATTGTATTTAAATCTATTAGGAATAAAAGTTTTAAATAATAAAAATTAACAACGAGGCTTTCAATAATAGTATATTAAGCAACAAGAGGAGAAAGGCAGCCATTTCTTTACGGTGATTTTTGTGACACGAGTGGAGGTCGAGGGCGCCGTAGGCGCCCCGAGACCGGAACGAGTGTCACAAAAATCATTGTAAAGAAATTGGCTGCCTTTATTCTCGTGTTACTTACGATATTTTTTATTCCTAATGCACAAAAGCGGCAATTTCAGATAGCAGACGACAGGGAGTAAAAGTCATTCACTTGTTCGATTTGTATGAAAATGGCGGCCGATTTCTCCCTTGGGCAAGAAAAATGCATGTGAACAGCTAATTTTCTTGCCCTTGGGAGAACACGGCCGCCATTTTCATACGGTCGAAGAAATGAATGACTTTCCTCCCTGTCGGCTGCTATCAGAAAGCGCCGTTTTTGTGCATGTGGGATAAAAAAGCATATTTTGTGTTATTGTCGCCTTTTTTGTTTTAGTACTCTGACGCCGTCGCGAGAAGCGCTGCTTTCTACTAATAGTTCAGTGACGCTACCGCATTAAGCACTACACGCAGATTTCTGCGCCTTGACATTTGCATTCAATGACTCATGAGAAATATTATCAGAAATCAGTTCTTAATTTTTAGTAAGAATTAGGAATTAAAAATGACGCCGCTATGAATTAAAATTAAACAATTAATTATTAAATAAAATAATTATTAATTAAATATTAAGGAAAGATTTAATATCTAGTAACGTAATTCCAGGTAAATTTTACGAAATTGTTTTTTTAAAACAGTTTCAGAATGTACTTTTTTAATAAAACTATTTGTGCCATTGCTGCTATTTTGGTTACGTTCTAGTTCACTGACGCTGTCGTAAGGGGCGCAGCTTCCCTGCCAGTTAGTTCAATGACGCCACCGCATGAGACGCTGTACACAAAGACATTCTCCCTTTCTCAAATTTGAGGACAACTACTAATTGCAAATGCGTGTTAAACAAAAATTATTCTATTTAGAAAATTTATATTCGTTTATTTTATTCAGATGAGATAAAATATTTTTTAGCTTTAAATTCCTCAGATTAGAAAATGGTCATTCAGAATACAATTTAAATCAGCATGAAAAGATCATTATCATTCGTCTGTTAAAGCATTTATTGATTTCAAAATAGATTACGGCCCTGTTTGACAAGTGAAACCCCCGCGCCAAACGTGTGGATGGAATCGAGGAGGAAGAAAAAAATTCAAGCCGCAAACCACGCGTGCGTTTCTATTCTTGGATTCTGTCGCGAGCGAGAATACGACACTACTACGCTTCTACGTGTTTGACCGGTCTCTTGTCACTTGAGTTTGTAATACGCACCAGAATCTCATCGTCATATAAACATATATATATATATATATATTATATATTTATTTTGTCAATGTGCGCATGCAAAAATATTTTCGCATTGATGTACATTACACACATTTAAAGAAGAGGGTTTGTGGTGAACAAAAACAACTGCGCCTCTCGTTACGCTTCTATGATTACAAAAAGATATATAAAATCGATCCCATTGGTATTCTACACACGTGTCAATGATATTACCTATAAGAGGATCAAATACCCAACTATTTCTAAGGCGATCAATATTGTATAACGAAATTCAAGTCCCTCTTTTTCGAAAAAAGAAACAAATAGAAAAAATTACAATGAAACGACGCAATTGTTACTGAATTATCTTCAGACACTATTTTTAGACTGATGCAAATTTTTATCATAACTATTGAGTATTTAAATAATAAATTCTGGAATTATTTACTGTCAAAAAAGTGCCAATTGCAGTTTTATTTTCAGTGCTAGGTCCCTCACTTGTAGTTCACTGACGCCACCGAGAGCGGCGCTGTACGCAAAGACGATTCTTGTCGCCCTTTTAATTCTTTTTTAATTACTGTCACAAAATTGACAAATCTTTAAATAAAAATAATTTTAATTGCACAATTTTTCTTGTCCAATTTATCAGAGACTCAAGTGTAAAGAAAGCGCAGAGATAAATTCAAGATATAACTAAAAAGATACAGTGGGATATAAGAAGAAAGAAAAATTCATTGTTTCCAGTGATGGAAAATTTTTTTATGACACATTTGCATGTGGCGATAGAAAAAGTGACTCATGAGGAAAAAAAAGGGAATGAAAGGCAATCCACTTCGCAAAAGTACCCTAGTTCACAAGAACACAGAAACCCCTTTACGTACTTCACTTCCGCAATATAAATACTAGACAGACTCGACGAGTGAGTCACCAAATCTTTCAAAATGCTTTTATCGTTCCCGTCTCATCATACAAAAAAAAGAAGAGAGAAATGAAGAAAAGTAAGAAAAAAAACTTGAGACTAACAAACAAGAAATTAAATGTCGAGAAGAAAATCACAAAAAAAGTTTCAGGTCTCTGAAAATATTTGTCTAGCAACGAATAAATCAATTTATTCGAATCGAAATCTTGTCTTGGTGAATTGTTATATTTGTGTTTATCATCAAATTTTATGAAAATAGATTGCGAATTATCTAATATCAAATTACGAAAAAAGTATCTTTCAGTAAAAAAAAATATTTCTTCAGAATTTTCTGCTTTTAACGAATACGTTCTATTTAGAAAATATTCGTCCAGAGAATTTTAGTAAATCAAAATTTTGTTCTAAAATGTCGGTTTTATTTTACTTAGCCATCACATGAGACGCTGTACGCAAACATTTCTGAATTCTACTTAAATTAATTTTATTCAATTTTCCATGAAAATTGAGAGTTAAGGAACGGACAGTAAATTTTTAAACTAAAAATTATCGACTTCTAAATAAAAAAGGATTAAATTTCAATTTAATTTCAATTTACTACCAGGTGTTTAATAAAGGAAAATATTCCAATTGTATTTTTATTGTTAGTTCACTGACGCTACCGCTGGGGGCACTGTAGGCAAAGGTAATTCTGCGCGTCCTTTTCAATTATTTAAAAAATTATTATCACAAATCGACAAAGCGAATTACAGATATGTACTTCACGAAAACTACAAATATTTTTTTTCATTTAATAATTTAATTAAAATATTAAAATATAATTATCTGCGTATTCTAATCAACACGAAAAAGTATCACTTCAGAAACAATATTATTGTTCTTTTCTCGTTTTTTTATTAAATCAAATATTAACATGTACATCAATTGCAACTAATCTATATTGAAAGAAGTCTATCAACGATTCGTTGGTAAGTGTAACGTGACAGAATGTCATTTTCAAACTGATATTACTAATTCCATGTCACTTAATTTAAATGAAACTGTCAGCAAAGCGGAACTTGTCAAACGTGATATGAATATTCACATATCTCCATTTCCCCTCAATGCTTTTCCAACAGAAAAGCATTTTTGCTTTTATATAAAATTAATGTGTATACAAGTCACTTTTAGAATTTCACCCCCCTTATCCACCCTTTTCATTAAAATTTCTATATATATATATATATATATATATATATATATATATATATATATATATATATATATATTGCAAGGCGAAAAAGCAAAATGTAAAAGAAAATATTTTTTAACCATAATTCGTGATTTAAAGGGAATTTTTTTAATAATCTGTCCGCAGAGTTGGCAATCTTCTCGATTATGTATCAATTATTCATCAACTCTAAAGAACTATTAAGACAAGATTACAGACCCTGAACGTTAAGTCGCTGATGGAATACGATTAACAAAATAAAAGGCGAGGATGATGAATTTTATTTTTCAATTATTTATTCACAAGAAAGCTTCTTATGAAAGTAAATAAAACTTTTATCAAAGGGTTATAAATTCTCTTGCGAATTTAAAGGATAGTCAACCATAGTTTGCTTTATTCGTTTTCGAAATTAAAATATTTTTTTTTTATAATTAAAAAAAAATATCTAAATTTTCATCTGAGATTTGAAAAATTAAAAATACGGTGAAATAAATTTTACAAAGGATTATGAAGATTTATTTAAAGGATTGGAAAAATTATGAAAGTAAAGTCGAGGGTCGGAAGGAAGAAAGGAATTTGGAATAAAAAAAGCAGTCGAAAATGTCTTTTTATTTACTCAGTAAAAGAGAACGAGACTCTTAAGGAGAATATATAGAGAAGCTTGAGAGGCTAACCGTTGGTGGCAGCATCTCACAAGGTTAGCATTATTTTCGGAAAAAAGAGAATGGAAGTTACCAACAAAGAGAGCGTGGGTACGAACGTCTCAAAGTAGATGGAGAAACAATCGTTTCATTGTTATTAAAAATGTTTACTATTTAAAAATAAAAAAACTGGAAAATAAACTTCTCCCTAAAATAGAAAATCTGTGAAAATTTTCATAAATAAAAATATCAATAAATAAAAATTAGAATTTACCTGCATTTTAAAAATGAAAATTCAAAAATAAGGGAATTTCCACAAAATTAATTGAGAAATTCAGTAATTAATTACCTTTTTAAAATAACACTAAACAAGACTAATTAGTTAAATGTTTAATATTCTATTGGACATCAATATTGGAGAAAGTAACAATTATTGGCATTTCAATTTTATCAATTTGACTGTCATTTAAATCCAATATTGAGATATTATTTTCACTTCTGAATGAAAACGAAATTGAATTCCTTTAACTTTTTTTTCAAAAAGAAAATTTTTTATAAATATATCGTTGCAAAACAGTCAATTTCTTTGATATCACGAGAGCGTAAAATGTAATTCCCACTGAGTAGTCTTTAATGAACTTTTTATTGGAGAGATTTTCTGGCGAAATGAGAAGAGAAGAGATAAAGAGAGGCGAAAAAGATAAGGAAAAAAAAGATGATGACTGGCAAAATTTTTTCTCAAAAAAAACTAATTCGATATTTAAAAAAATGACATCGATAAAAATTAAAATCTGAGCAGAAAATATTTTGTTAATTTTAATAAATTTTCTACTGTTTTAAAGAAGGAAATTTTTTGTTTCGAATAAAATAAATACGAAAACGAAACGAATAAAAGTTGATAAAAAAAGACAAAGTTTACGATAAACTAATATTTTGAGGGGTTTTTTTGGTTCACTGACGCTGTCGTAACAGGCGCTGCTTCCTGTCCTGTTAGTTCAATGACGCTACCACATGAGGCGCTGCGAAATTTTCGCTTTCTTTATACAAGTAATTTTATGAATTGTCAACAATTACAAAAACAACTGCCAATTCCAGACTTATTTACCAATCAAAAATAATAGAATATATCCAATTTTTCTATTTTAATTTTTAAATTCTCTCCTTCATTTTTAAATATTTTAAATTTTTAACCATTTCAATTTTATTAGTTTTAATTTTATTAATTTTTAATTCATGAATATTTTTCTGGAATAAGTTATGTTTGAACATCTTTTAATCAACTTCGAATTGAGCGGAATAGAAATTCTGATGAATAAAATATTCGGACTGACATAAGACTCGATTAGGAGGAGAAACATAACAAGTGAAATATCAGGAAAAAATGATAATACGATATATCAAGGCAGGTGTGAAATTACTGGCGGAATGTGTGAGTAAATAAAAGGCGTGAATGAGTGAGCGTGCTTTTTAAACAAACTTGGAGATACGATGGCCTTTAAAGTATATCTAAGTCATTAAGCTATATGCGCAATAAGGTTCGTTCATTCGTTAACAGCCGATTCATTTACCGTCGAGTGAGTAACATTCATTCGATATAATTCATGTAATAGTAAACTCGTTTATGGAAGAGGTATGCAGTCATGATTTGCATGACCATTAAATTTGAATTTAGTATTGAGCTATTGAGTAATCGAGGTGACACTCATGTTTATTTCATCAACTTGAATTTAGTTAGTTTTTCTCAATTTCTCCCTTTTGTTTTTCTAGAAAAAAACCTTTCCAATTACTGTAAAATTTCAATTGTCCACTATAACAAAATGGAATATAACACATTCAAATTTTTTTTTCCTAAGGATTTAAAAATCCAGTTTTCGTTAATTGGCAAAACGGTTAAATTTTGTTGTGAGTTGTGACAAACTGAATTTTTAAATCCTTATGAAAAAATTGAATTTTCATTAAATTGAACATTGTTAAATGGAATAAAAATTCAGTTCATTGGGAGTAAATTGAAAATAACAAAAAATCGGAAAATCGAGGTAATTTTCTTTCTGCTCGTATTTATATTGTGCGTGCTGGAAGAGAGAGAGAGTGAGAAAGAGAGAACGTGGCAGAGGTTCTCAATTAGTGAGATGGCGCCATAACGGGCCCTTGAAAAGTCATCCAAAATTCAAGGAACGTGAAACAAGGTTGGATCGTTAAGAAAAAAACGTAGTTGGTATAGAGTGTAGCCTAACACTGAGGCGATAAATTTACGCCTTGTACAGTATCGCTGTGCGAAATCCCAACAAAATATTTTTCTTCGCAAGATAAATAACGTCGATATGGATTGAAATCTGATCGCAAAATATTTCTCTCCTATTTACATCAATTTCTATAAATAATTTTTTTTATTTTTCTTTATGTATTTTCATTTCCATCTATTAAATAATAAAATAAAAGTCGAATGGAAATTAAAGTTTTTATTCACACACGGAGAGAAAAAACAAGGCTTTTTCCCATAAAAAATATGCATTTAACGCGTGATAATTATCACAGTACAAATACAGGGCGCTCACGGTTTTTCCCTCTGAGATTCTTGCGACGAGCTTAGACCTGAAAAAGTCATGAATTGAAGTCACGGGAAAAGCCTTGTTTTTTCTCTCAGTGCATAAATAGGAATAATTTGCTGGTAATAGAAATGTCAGAAAGAATATTTTTGTGCTTGTGCTAAAGCTTTAGTTCACTGACGCCATGGCGAGAGGCGCTGATTCGTTCCCGTTAGTTCAATGACGCTACCGCTCGAGGCGCTGCATCCAGACGAGAAAGGGGTTTTCAATTAGTAACATGACGCCACACTGAGCCCTTGAGAAGACATTCGAAACTCAAGGGATCGCAAAACAAGGTTTGATCGTAAAGTAGAAATTGTAGTTTGTACCAAATACAATCTAAAGCGGAGGCGATAAATTTATGGCTTGCACGTAGTCTCGCTGTACAAACTTGCAATAATATTCTTGCAAGATAAGAGAAAGTTTTATTGGCCCATCAGTGCTGGAATGCGATGACTAGGGAATTATTAGTGACATTCTATTTCCGGCAAAACTTTTCCTTTAGGCGAAAGAATTTTCTTTTAATCTTTCTCTAAATTTTCTTTCACAGCCACTACACTGGGTAATTTATTCCATAAACTAATTAAATATTGATAATTAAACAGTAATTAAATATTAACAATTAAACTTGATGAGCAATATCGATGACTAAACATTGATGATTAAACGTAAATAATGAAACATTGGTAATTAATAATATTTCATTAGTTAATTAAGATAAATATTTACAAGCAAATTGACATTCTATTGACAAAATGGCACACACATGTATTGAAAATGAATAGTCGATGTTTGTACAGTGTCGTTGAATTCGCATTGGTGAAATGATAAAATCGATATTCTCGACTCTCCCTTGTTGAGTTTCACGACCCTCTTTAGGACAGTGAAGAGGGTAGACGAGGGTGGTTTTTTGAGGATATGCGAACATGCGTGATTCTCCAAAGTACCCCATTCCTGTTGCACCTAAGAACACGATCTCCCCCCCCCCCTCCTTGGCGATTTCCTTGAAATCAAGTGCTTTCTGTCCCTCAAGTCTCTATCAAGCAGAGAGGAAATTACCTTGCGTTGCCACGCATCAACATGACCGGCAATTTCATTGACAATGAAATTTACAATGAAATTTTTTCGTTTTGAGAAAAAAAAATTAATTTTCCAAATATTTTTCTATTCAACTCCAAATTTCTATTTGAACAGAGTTAATTAATAGGCGATTCACTAAACGAAACTTGATGTATTCTATAATTAACAATGATGATGATGATCGAAGAGAGAGAATTAATTAAAATTGATAGATTGACTAAAATGAGCATCAATGTAGATAATACGTAAACAAAAAAGTCATCAAGTAATAACAGTTAACCATTATATTCTGAGGAGAGAAAAATTTTCTTGATGGACTTTACGGTTAGAATTGAAAAAGAAATCACAGACACTTTAATGAGCTCTTATTACGGATTCTCGTTGTCTAAAAGGAAAAGCGAACGGCACAATGGAGGGACCATGACTCACCAGTTGAATGATCATCAGTTGGTGGTAACGTGTGATCAGGTTGAATATCCTTGAATGGAATAGATTATGTACAATCAATTCTGTGCTTGATGGACGTGAAAAACGATTACAGGTTTAAAGCACCATCACGATTCCCTTGGCTATCATAATTATTATTAGCGAACGTTAGGACTTTCAACAAGAAGAGGAGGACTCATTATTTAAAAACATACTATTAATAAAAGATACCTAAAAAAATCCGGATACATATGTCTCATTTTTTTTTTACTATTTCCAAATGTAAATGCAAATATTCTGCAACAAAAAATAATGTCGATGATACCAAAAAGTATCCAAGAAGTATCCCAAAAATAATCAAGAATTTCTAGTATAATTTTTAATTGGCATTTTGTCTCGATGTACGATGTATTGAGAGGAATCTCAAAGCGACACACAGTTTCCTCCTGGGGAAATCGAGCGATGTCTCGAATTCAAACTTCTCAGTGTGTAATGAGGAAACCAACTTTTTTAATGAAAAGACGACTTCCAAGTGCAATTTTCTCAATTCTGTCTCTTAAAAGTTCTTTTTTCTTAATTATTTACTTCGTGGTAAGCAAGAAACCAGAAATGACTCGCAAATACAAACGAAGAGAAAAAAGAATCCGATAAAGATTTCGCTTCGAGACATTTTCGCTGACTTTAGTTTAAAATAGGAAATGTAACTTTTTGTTTGCATTTAAATTTCCCGTCTACAGTTCGACGACCTGGAAATTTCGTTCATTTTACTTGCGAGGAAAAATCAGGTCTCGTCTTTGCAAGGAGGATTTTAGTGAACGATAATTTTGTGTCAATGACGGTTTTAGTTAACTGACGCTGTCGAGAGAGGCGCTGTTTTCCTTCGTGTTAGTTCAATGACGCCACCACGTGAGGCGCTGTACGCAAAGACGATTCTACTTGTTCGTTTTAATTTTTTAAAAACATTGTCACAAAACGACAAAGCGGGCAAAGAAAAGAATTCCAAATATGTATTTTACGAAAACAACAAATTTTAAAAAACAAATTTTACGAAAGTAGATACTTTTTTCGTTATTAAAATATAATTAATTGCATATTTTAACTAAGGAAATGAATTATGTTAAGAAAACAATTAAAAAATCTTGAACAAATGAATCCAGGACAAACAATTGGAATTCACCTTCAATTCAATTGAAATGCAATTCAATTGGAATGCAGTTCAATTGAAATGCACTTCAATTGGAATGCAGTTCAGTTCAAGTGGAATTCGATTGGACTGCAATGCAATTGAAATATAAAAAACATTTTCCAGAATTAATAACAAACTTGATGAATTGTTGACCTTTTGAACTTGATATTACACTGGATGGGTAAGATTAATCCCCCTGTGTGGGATTTTCAGGGTCAAAATCTTGTTAGATTACGTCATGGCTTTTTCAATTCTTTGCTAAGTGAGAGAGAGAGAGAGAGAGAGAGTTGCGCGTTCGGAAGAGCTTTCCCCGCAAACTCTCGAATACGAAAACCCAGCGAGTCCGTCGGTTGGCATGGCAACAGCTCCGCGCGTCCCGGCGTCTCGACGCTCGATACTAGACGACGCCCAAATCCAGCAACAGAGCTGCCCTCGAATAGAAATTCAGCGGAAATTCCCGCGATTCTCCAAGAAATTGCTCATTCTTGCGTTAGTGTCACACAACTCCCAAGTGGATGAAATAAAAACAGAAAGAAAAGAAAAAATAACTTCCCTCTCAATGACGAAGTAAAATATTTATTACCTGACAATGATCCTACAAAAACTTTCCATTTTTCTCTTAAGAGAGAATTGTTGAATACATTCCGCAAACAAATAGAATAGAAAACCTATTAAGTCTTTTCAATTCTCCTTCACAATAATGTGACAAAGTCAATAAAGAAAAGGAAAATTCAAATTCGTTTCGCAATACTTGAACCGATATTTTTTTTAATACTAAAATTTTGAAATTGAAAACATTTTAGATTCTTCAATTTTCTAAATTTCCATCGTTTATCTTTGTGGATGTTGCAAACAATATTTTTATTCATTAACTGATGGGAATTGTTTGGTGACAGCGGTGGGAATCTTGAAACTTGTGACTCATGTAATTTAAAATTATCAAAAGTTGGAGAAAACTTTGGCATGTGTTTGAAAATTAGCAAAAGTTTTGAATTTGAATTCAAAGAAAGAAATGAAGAAATTGTAAGCCTATAGCTCTGGGAACACTGAACGATTTTTCAATTGTAATCGAAACGATTGCAACACTATCGACATCAATTAAAAATCCCTCTCACTACGTACGAATTCCTCACTGTTTAGAATCAATTAACAATTAATTACACGCTCGAGAGCTTTTATGGGAATCTTGTTAAAGTAGCGAAAAAAAATTGTGTAATAAATGATCTGTAACGTGTATTATCTAATTACCCAAGTTTAGTATATAATATAAGCGATGCAACGCTTTGTTGCATCGAGGAAATTGTCTCTTCGCATATATTATAATATTGAGGGTATATAGATACTTATTGGCTCGTTTCTCTTCTGTCCCTATTTTGCGAGGGCTCTCGCTAGATTCAAGTGGAACGGCATATATACCCTGCTTTCATGGATAATATCATAACAATATGAGATTTCATATATGTGATCGAGTACAGAAGGCGAAGGAAGAAAGGAAACGTTAACCTACTGTGAAAGAATATTGCCAACAGCTGAAATTGTTTCCTCCTTCCCTCCACAAACGTTTTATCCCCAAATAAAGAAATTTTAATCATAAGAATTTTGATTCAAAAACCAAAAATTCAAGTTATTTTCAAAATCTCTCATTGGTTTATTAATTATTGGACTGGGAGAGGAGGAAAATTTAGTTTTAATGTTTTGATAAAGTTGGATGAAGAAACTATGGAGGCGATGGAGAAATTAACGAGGAGACAATTGATCGGCAGTTTAGGCAGCAACAAGAGTTCTTGTCTAGACTTCCCGTTGGGGTTTCATATTACACTAACCGCTTATAAGCGCCTTCGTTCCTTCTCGCATGTCATCGCAGCAAGTCAAAGATACCTCTGCCATGTCTCCTTCAGGTAGTATTCGAGCCATAAAACTTAAATATTCCCCTTTACATTGCGGTTTCACCTCCTGTTTTTATTGCCAATGATGTTGTATTAGCTTCCCTGAGGAAAATTTTTAACATATTGCAGACATAGCTATCGAACAATTAAACTTGACGACAAAAAAAACTCTTTTTAGACACTTCACAAAACTGATAAAAATTTCATTCTATATTTTATTTTCCCGACTTTTTCCTAATTTTCACCAAACATATTTACTTCTTTCTTATCCTGCTAATAAATTCAATTTCTGCAACGAATAATAAATTATTCATCAAAGAATTTAAATATTTATAAAAATAATTTCAATTTTTGCGAAGAATTTTATAAAAATTTTTAAATAATTCGTTCCTTTCGACTAATTTTATGCAAATTCTAATTTAAATAATTGAACTCATGAGAATTTCTTATTATTCATGAAAATAATTGAATTTTGCAAAGAATTTTATTAAAATACCTCAAAATAATGGAATTTTCGTGAGTAATTTTGTTATTTATCGACATAATTGAATTCTTTCGAAGAATTATTTATGAAAATAATTGAATTTTTGACAAAAATTTTATTAAAATATTTAAAAAGAATTGAATTTTTGTGAAAAATTTTGTTATTTTTGAAAGTAATTGAATTCTTTATAAGAATTTTATAAACATTGTTTTAAAATAATTACTTTTTTCGAAATATAATATAACTATTATGAAAATTTTATTTTAAATAATTGAATTCTTGTGGAAAACTTTATTTGTGAAAGTAATTGAATTTTTCGATGAGTTTTATTATTTATGAAAATAATAGAATTCTTGTTTAGAATTTTTTCAAAAATTTAAAAAAAAAATGAAATTTCTATCAAAAATGTTATTATTACTGAATGTAATTGAATTATTATGAAGAAAAATTTTGTTAAATAATTTATTTACCAATTTTTATTTTAAATAATTGAATTCTTTTGTAAAATTTTATGAAAATAGGGGAGAGTGGGGCAAGACGGGGTAGCGGGTGAGACGGGGTACCGGCCTTATTTAACAAACGAATTAACCAATCGCGATTATATTTTACATAATACTGCACCGAGACGATAGTTTCTTATTTACAAAACCTGAAAGCCATGAGAACAAATCTTTTATCTGTTTTACTAAAAAAACTGTTTTTGACGATTTTCTTGTCATTTTTTCACTTTTTTTAGGAGGTGTTTATTACTTAATAATAACAGTTAATAAACTGTATAAATTTTTTTCTAACTGTCAAGGGTTACAGAAGAAGGGAAGCATATGTTTTTTTTCTTTGTTGAATCGTAAATTGTAGTAATTAATCGTTTTATTCAATTTCGTAGGTGCGGGCAAGATGGGGTAGGGGAGAGTGGGGCAAGACGGGGTTCACAAATTAAGCAAAAAAAAGAGAAATAAGAGAAGTTAAGAAAACTACTAAAATCAAGACTGAATAAAATAAGAGTGACCAAAAAGAAAAAAGCTTGTCAGGTTAAATCATCAATTAGCGATGGTAAAGTGGAAAATACACCTTGTCTCTATTGTAATGGTTATTATTTAGACTAAAATGAAGGCTGGGCTGCTTTTTTTGTCTGCGGCCAATGGGCTCACTGCAGTTATGCATGAAGATGAAGATGCAACCTTTACTTGTGAAATTTGTCGACAGAAATAGGTTGTTTTTTGTTAGTACCCCATCTTACCCGCTGGTGGGGCAAGATGGGGAGATTTGCAATTTTTTCAATATTATTAATTATAAGCTTTTTTTTTTTTTTTAGCAAAGGCAGGAAGTGAAAAATAGTGAAAACCAGGAAGGAAGTGGAAAGTGGACTGAATTTAAAGACAATAAAGAAATGTTGAAGTTTTATAAGTTTAAAGTGTTCATAATGTTTTATATTTTGGTACTATTTAAAATTGAGTTTTTTGATTTATATATATATATTTTTATTTTAATTGAAATTATTAAATAATTAATCTAAAGTGTAAGGTAAAGGAGAAGGCCGGAAGTTCGTTCAAAGCCGAAAGGCAGGAACTATGTATAATAAATAATAAATAAATAATAATTCTAAGCTTTTTTAAGAAACAGATGGCCTTTGTACGCCTTTTTTACGAAAGACTGATTCCCAAAGATGATAATTAAAAATAATAATAAAGTATATATTCGATAATTTTCGTTTTTTTGCGCTTTAAACCTTAAGTACCCCGTCTTGACCCACTCTCCCCTACTATATATTGAAAATAATTGAATTTCGAATATCTTTCGAAAATAAATTGAATCGTTTTAGGGAATTCTATTATAATTTTTGAAAATAGTTTTTTGATTTCTAGTATTAGCGAATTTAAAATAGTGGGGATTCTCAAAAGAGAAACAGAAATCGTAGGGTTTAGTGGTTGAAATCTAAAAAAGTACCCAAATAGCATAACGTAAAAAATTAGTAAATAGTAGGTTTTAGTAGATGAGCGCGAAGCCTGCTACTGTAATTTTTATTTGTTTTAATTTACTACTTTTCTTGGCTCTTTCGAATCCTCTAATTTGGTACAAAAAACAAAAACCAAAAAAAAATATTACCTTTTGATTTTTGTATCAACTTAAAAGTACTAATTCGATACCACTTTTCCCACCACTGTCACCTCTTCATCCTAAACGATCCTAAAATACAATTATAAATTTTTTTTTTTGAATTTCTACCAACATCCGAATACTGACACAAGAATAAAAAAAAGTTCAATCGCGGAACGATTAAAAAAAATTGAATCGAATTTCGTTTATGTACTAGAATAGCCACGAAGGAGTCTTTTAATCAAGAGGAACTTATCTTTTCGACACATCGCGAAGAGTAGAAGTTGATTCGTCGACCATCTGCAGGAGAAAGGCTGAAGGCGAAAATGGAAGTGTAAGCTCAACAGTTTTGGCAGTAGTCCAGAAGCCTCATCGCAAGACTGATTAGTTTGTAATTGCGTATTTGTTTCCCTCGAGTGCAATATAAGAGAATTCAGAGAGGAAAAAGCCTATGAGATTACAAACCAGAATCAGGAAACAAGGCAAGAGTAAATTGACTACTTCTTTTGGAAAAATTCATTGAAATTCCTGCGCACAGGACTATAATCTTCTTTTTCTTCAAAGTAAGACGAGATCGGGTGTTTTTCGATGCGAGACGAGGGTTTTATTGAAAAGGGCGACCCAACTCTCTTTTCTCCCCCATGGCACCCGAAACGAGATATCCTTTTTGTTGATCAGCTTGCCCGCGGGGACCTCGTGTGTCCCTCTTTTTCAACAACTTATTCGACAGTGAATTTGTATTAATCAAAATAAAATATTCGTCAATTCGAGAGAATTCGAGAGATTTGAAAAACATCAATTAGAAAGCGTTAATTGCAGAATAGAAGATAATATACGAAAAATAATTCTCTACACGAAGAATGCTCTTATCCGGAGTTTCATTGTGACTCATGGGAGACGTGGTAGACCAGAAAAGGTCGGGATGGTGACAGATGGCTCAAGTACGGTGACACGTTATTCGCTACGTCTAGGAACGTGCTTCGCTGCAACTCAGAAAGCCAATAAATAAACTTGCCGTACGACTTTCTTGTTAATCTTCTTTAAACCAATTGAACAAGAAACTATCCGTTTTCTTCTATTTTTCAAAGACGTTCACCATCCACCAAGAACTAGCATTTCAAAAAATTTATCTGTCTTACGCTATACTAAACTTTTTTCGTGTACACAAACTATCCAGGATTAAGGGGTACCTAAAACGCTTCTTATTTATTCTAATTTCAAAATGATGTTAGTTTTTGAAAAGTAATGATGGACCACAATTGGAACCCCCTTTTTCTCCTCCTTTTTAAATAAAAATGTACAAAAATTGTCATTTTTTGTAATTTAACAAAATTTTTATTCATTTTGAAGAATAAATTTCCACTACTTGCAAATTTTAAAACTTTTTTTTGTTACTGGAAATGTAAAAAGCTTTTAATATTATTTTCTCAGAATTATTAAACTTACAAACTTTTTTCGAGTTGACAAAAATAAACAATTTATAATTGAATTTTAATAAAATTTCCCAAAAAAAATTTAATTATTTCTAAAAATTTTAATGCAATTCTTCAGGAGAATTTCAATACAATTTTACTAAAATTGCTTGAAAGAATTCAATTACTATTTTAAAAAACCTATAAAATTTTGATAAAATTTTTTTATAAAAATTCAATTATTATTTTTAAAACAATTTAAAATTCTTCAAAACAATTTAGTTATTGGAATAATTTTGAAAAAATTGTCATAAAAATCTTAATTAGAATTTAATAATGTTGAATACAATTTTAATTAAATTCCTCGAAAAAGAATCAATTATTTTTCCTAATTTTCAAGAAAATTTTTATCAAGATTTATTAGATCTAGCAAAATGTCAATTATTTTCAAAATTAATAAAATTCTTCAGAGGAATTCAATTATTTTCAATACAATTTTAATAAAATTTCATGAAACATTTCAATTATTGTAAAAGCTTTTAATAACATTCTTTGTAGAAATTTAATTATTTTTAAAAGTTTTAATAAAAATATTCGAAGCAATTCAATTACTTTTATGATTAATAAAATTTACAGTGGAAATTAAATTATTTTAAAAACTTTAGATAAAATTGAAGGAAGTGAATTTATCATTCGGTGATTAAATATTAAATTTGAAGAAGTTAACAATTTTCCCGAATCAATCTATACAAATAAATTAAATATCTTAAATTATTCTCGATAAGCTCATGGGCTTCAATGTATCGACAGCACAGTTGCCCTAATACAGAAACCTGCTTAATTTGAAAAATATTTTCGAAATTAATTAATAATTTCAAAATTATCAAAGAATCCAGAAAAAAACGGTAGCATGGTGGGATACGAGCCCACGATTTTTTTAGATAAAATTCTTTATAAAAATTCAATTATGTTATATTACTTGAAATTTTAAATATACGGGTGATTAAATTTAAAATGTCATTTTCATGTCCTGCCCAAAAATCTGGAATACTAGTTCATATATAAAAGTTTTTGAAGTCAATTAATTTTCTTAATCACTCCTTCTACTTAAATTAATAATTCTTAGTCGCTAGAAATTCTCTGAAAAAATTTGGCAGAAGAATTAGAAGCAAAATGTCAGTGGTGTCCCTTGTCCGCACTTAAGAAATCAGAACTTTACCTAATAATAAAAATTTTGATTCTCACATTTTTAGTACCAGAAAAATTATTTTGTACAGCTAAGAGTCTATATTTTTATATAGTAATTGTGCTGGCAGAATAATTTTGATCCAGTGCTAGAAAAAAAATCAAAATCGCCTGTCCGTAAGTTTCATATTTTTAAGTAATTATCGCAAATTTTCAATATCATGTCTGATATTTAAATAACCTAGTGCAGATAATTGCCTTATTAAGCGTTAATAGTATTGGTGATATGTATAGCTTCTTAAAGAAAAAACATTACAACATTCTATCACATCTATAACTTGTACGGTTGGTGGCAGAAAGCAAGTATCAGTTTGTCGAGCACACCATGTCAGTGGTGTCCCCATCGAAAAATTGTTTATAATATTAATATTTTTTAAATATTATTGAATCTCGTTTTCAGGTATTACACGTAGTTTAAAACCCGCACCGACTTTAACTTAAAAATAAAGTCTTTCTGTTTCGAAATTGAGAAATGAAGCAAAATGTCAGTGGTGTCCCCTCAAAATTCTGTTTCTTGCAGCTTATTATTTTATTTTTAATAAATTTGTGTTAAATTTACTCCTTATATGCAGTTAATGAAGATTTGATACTGGATTGTAATTTATAAGCTGATTTTATTCTCACTATTCAAAAAAAAATTATCAGTGAAATCTTTCAAAAATGTCAGTGGTGTCCCTCAATGTTCATATGTCTTTTTGGTCTTCAAAAGTATATTAATTTATGGCAGAACTCATTGCAAATATTTTTTAAGTCATGTTGAAACATTCATTATTGTAATTTGAAATATTTTAACTTTTTAAAGTTGTAAGAATTTATTTGAGAAAAGAGTAAACGAAAACAGAAAATTTCTTATCATTTCTGCCTATCGTTTTTCACCTGGTGAAAATTAAAATTTGCTTCCACCTGCTCGACCACTATTATTTTTGTCCATCATATATTCTAGTCAACCAAAATAGAGTATCGTTAAGTTCAAAATCCAACATCGATAAATCAAAGTTAGTAGGATCAAAAATGACATTTTAAATTTAATCACCCATACATACTTCTAATTGAAAAATTTTTAAAATATCGAAATTTCGTGGAATTGTAAACAAGTGGCTTTAAGAATTAATTTTGGTGAACTTTCCATTTTCATTGAATAATTAAATTATTAAAAATATTTGCTTTTTCAAACAGTTTTAGATAAAAATTCTAAAAAATAATTGAATTGAAATAATGAAAATAATTTTGAAAAAGAATGATTAAAAAAATTGATTTAGAAAAAAATCTAGAAGATAATTGATTTGAAATCTTGAAAATAATTTTAGAAAAAATGATTGAAAATAATTGATTTTTCAAAAGATTTTAGTTAAAAATTCTGGGAAAAAATTGAATTTAAATGCAATTATTTTTATAAATAATAAAATTCATAATAGAAATTCAATTATTTTAAAAAATTTTGATAAAATTCTCTATGAGAATTCAATTATGTTTAATACAATTTTTTCAAATCCTCTAATGAATTAAATTATTTTCCTAAATTTAAAAAAAAATTCTTAGCCAGATTTCAATTATTTTCATAATTAATAAAATTCATTTGCAAAAATGACAGTATTTTGAAAAATTTTGATAAAACTCTTTATAAGAATTTAATTATGTTCGAATATAATATTAATTAAATTCCTCAAAAGAATTTAATTATTTTCTTCAATAAATTCCTAAAGTATAACTTTATTAAACTGAAAATTCAAAACATTTAAAATGAAGAATTTATAAAAAAAAACAATTAATTTCAAACTGCGAACAGATATCCGGAATACGATTTTTAAATTTTTAAAACAGGATTTACTCTGGAAGTAATGATTTTTAAAAGCGAATTTTACTATTCTTAGAGTCAATTTTTGCATAAAAATTAAAAAAAAAATTTCAAAGTTGTACAATTTGTTTTTAAAAATTACTATTTTTAGAATAAATTTTATTGCCTTTGAAGTAAATCTTTCTAATTTTTATACTTAAAGAAATTTTCTTCGGAAATAGTAAATGTTATTCTGGAAATAATTGTTTTTATTAGTAAATTTTACTAATTTTTGGAGGAAATTTGATCAAGTCCGAAGTATAGTTAACTAATTTTTACTGAAATTTACAATTTTTAATTTTTATTCTAAAACAAAATTAGCTTTACAATAATTTGTTACTTAATTTGATCCCCTTCTTAAAAATCAAAATCTCTGCTATTAAATTGGTGAAAAACTCGAGCAGAACTTAATAATTCTTTCAATCCATAATAATACTACATAACTTGTAATTTTTGTTTCAAAATCATGTAACTAAATCCAAATGCTATAAAAAATAGGAGATAAACTGCAAGAATGATTTTTCGAGAGGAAGTCAAGGGATCACCCTCTTTCAGTCCCAGAACGAGTTTGCATACGTTCACCTGTCGCTTATAATGCAGAACCTGAATAGCAATCTCGTTTCTATATCTACAGCCTTTTATGACCTGAACCTTCCGGTAGGACATGTTGCACGTGAAAGGGCCAGGGCGATAAGCGCAAAAGCTTTTTATCCTTGGTCCTGCAAAACACGTCGGGGAGCAAATGAAAGCAATTTTATGGTTCGAGGGCGGAAACATTCACCTGACAAAATTCTCATCATCTTCTTTTTCTTCTTTTTTTCCATCCTCCACAAATATTCTTCATTCTTGTAATTGTGTCTCTGAACTTATCAGAAGAATCTCCCAAAGGGTGGTGTTAATTTTCCCAAATGAAGCATGATAGAAAATAATCTAATTCTCGACCCCTTAGTAGTAAAAGATTGGATCATGTCAAGCGTGGAATGAATTTCATCGGATCATTAGAATTGAAATTGAACCGAGTGAAAATCAACGAGGCGCTTCGCGTAACGAATGTAAAACCGGTTCGACATTAAGAGAATAAAAATTTAGAATTCAATTTTAGAATCAATGCAAGAATTGCGAATGTTATTTAGAAGGAAAAGTTCCTTGGAATAAAGAAATAATCGAGTTAACTCGAAGTTGGTCTTTGTAGAGAAACCATTAATTAATGCAACCTGCAAAGTCGTGTGTCGCGTCGTTTCAACCCCTTTATTATAAGGTTTAGCCACGTACCCCTCGACATAGTGTCACCAGTTTTCCCTAACGCAGGCGTACAAAGAGTATCACACAATCACCCTCATCTCTTGTCTCTGATTTCGTGCGACCAGACAGACAACGAATCAAAAAGCAATGTTCACAGAGGCGTAAATTAGAAAAAAAAACTTGTTTTCAGAATGGCAGCTCTCATCAAACAGAATTTAAAAACAATGAGAATCTTTTCTTGAATACCTCTCTAAAAGTGGAGCCTTTAAAGAATTATCAAATTGTGGAAATCAGAAGAACCAAGAAGAACCCTGACTTTTTCCTGATTTCCAAAAAAAAATTTCAATTTTTCCCTGAACCTAAAGAATATTCTGATTCGCTTTCTTTATGTTTTATAATAATTAAAGGTGACCGAGTGATACAATCATTATTTTATACACGGAGAGAAATTTCCAATAAAAATTACTGTGCTTGTCACCTGAAAGTATGTGCAAAATGTTTTTACTGAACTATTTGTATCGGAAGAATAGAAATATTGACTTGCGCACAATTTTATTTCATATGGAAAACAGTTTTATTTCCAAAATGGCCTCGGAATATTTCTTTGAAAGCACCTTAAAAATTGCTGAACCAGGACTTTCTAATTTGGTCCAAAGAAAAATATATTAACCGTACCATGAAATAGTCATGCGCAGGTTAATAAAATAGACTGTGCTCCCCACAAATTTTTACTGTGCTGCCTGCATGAAGTCAAGTTGAAGAAGGCCGATGATACCCGAAGTATCACGAACATCCATTTAATATTGCTACGATTGCTATACTATCGTACTTTCCTCACCTGTCGGCAAGATAAATTTTTGCAACGTTTTCGTTTCTATGTTTTAATTTATTGCGATATAAAAATATATTGAAAATGAAATCATTTTTCCTGTCCATGATTTCACTTAACCTAGAAATTTTGAAATCAAACTTGTGTGCCTTGTATGGAATGCGTTTACTATGGAATTTCAACTTAACCTCAAATATTGATTTGATAGTATCATGATATACATGGAATATAATAATCGCGTCACATGTAAAACAAATAAACATTAACAGTAATTAATTAACAAACATTATTTAATTTATGTTAATTCATTACATATGAATTGTAAAAAAAGAATGTCACATTCACAAATAGCTTTTATGTCAAATTATTTTTCTGTGTATTTTCTTTGTTGAGGTAGCACAGTAATTTTTGTAGTTAAAGAGACAGCAAATATTTTCGTTTTTTTAGGTATAAACTGTGTTGGTTAATGGTACATTCTACTTTGCCAACAAAACGAACCTATTTTATACGGAAGCACAGTAATTTTTTCCATAATTTCCTTACAAAAATTAACAGAAATTTCTCTCCGTGTATTATTAGAATGTTGTTACTGTAACTTCATCAAAGTTATTTTTATAGCATTTCAATTCAATAATTATTTTCAACAATTTTTCAATAAAATTCTTCTTTAAATCAATTATTTTTAATAATATTTCAAAAAGTTTTTCTTTGAGAATTTTTAAATCCTTTTGTTTGCAATTCAATTTTATGATTAAGCTTTTTGAAAAAAATTAGTTCCACAGAATTTTTAATTAAAAGTATGAAAAATTTAGATTTTCAGATTCCGATTCAGATTTTTTTAAATTAAAATCAAAATTCAATTATTTCTAAAAATTTCGATTATTAGTAACTTCTCCAAAATTCAATTATTATCTAAAACTTTAAGTGAAATTAATTTTTAAATCAATTTTTATTAGAAAATTCTACGAGAATTTAAAAAATTGAATTCTGATATATAATTTTATCAAAAAATTTTTAAATAATTAAATCCTCACGACGAATTTTAATAACATTTTCAAAAATAATTACATTTTTCGAGGAATTCGATTAAAATTGTATTAAAAATAATTGAAATTCTGCCATGAGTTTTATTATGTATGAAAATAATTGAAGAATTGCGAAGAAAAACTTATAATAATTTAAATTTCCATAAAATTAAAAACAAATTGAATTATTTACAAAAAATTTTAATAAAATTCTTAGCAAAATCCTTATTAAACAAATTTTTATTAAAATTCTTCGAAAGAATTCAATTCTCAATTATCAATTATTTTTAATAATTTTTGCAAAAATTCCTTGAAAATTTTTAATTTATTTGCTTACAATTCAATTTTACGAAATTTTGATTATCCAGAAAAAAATTTAATTAAACTTTTTAAAAAAAAATAATTTTACATAATTATCAGTTAAAAGTTTGAAAAATTCAAATTTTTAAACATTTTAATTAGAAATTTTTTAAAAATTCTATTATTGTCTAAAATTTTAACTGAAATTCATTTTTAAATCAATTTTTATTAGAAAATTCTAGGAGATTGCATTTATTTAAATTCAAAAATAAATAATTTATTAAATAATTAAATGTTTCTTATAAAATTAAACTCACATAAAAAATTTTATCAATAAAAATGAGTTTTATAATTCATGAAAATAATTGAATCTCTGTAAAAATATTATTATTTATGAAAATAATTTAATTATTGCTAAGAAAGTTTTAAAAAATTTTGTAAATAATTGAATTCCTGTAAAATTTTTATTATTTATAAAAATAATTTAATTTAATTGAATTCTTTTGAAAAATTTCATTAAAATAGTACATATTGAAAAACATTGAATTGAGGAAATTTTTTTAAAATAATTGAAATTTTGACAAGAATTCTATGGCTTCGTCCCTAAATTACGTCACACGTTTTTAGCCCATTTTTGATCCCCTCCCCCCCCCCCTTTGTCACACTACGTAACATCTGAAGGAACCTCTCCTCCCTCTAAATTACGTCACAATTCTTAATACATTTTTCCAAAATGAATCACTGTCAATATCTAATTTTACATAAATAAAGTGGATAACTTCCGAATAAGGGGGACCTCCGATTTCAATAAAAATTGGTATACCAACGTATTCTGATGCGTTGATTACGAAAATGATAATGAAAATTGGCGCAAATTTGATGTTCATGGTGAAAACTATAAAAAAAACCATAAAATTGTGGTTTTTTGTGTATAATTCGTTGGATTGGATTAATCATATTTTTTTGTGTTTAAAAATATTTGTAAATTTTTCTCTGCTCTTATATGGAGGAGGAAGGAGTCATTCACCTTCGGTTGGAAATTTTTTTTTTATCAAAATTTAATTGATTGGAGAGATAATTTTGATATTTTTTGTTTTCTATTTAATTCTGAAAAACCCAAGGTGGATGACTCCCTCCACCATAATTTTTTGTGTTTAAAAATATTTGTAAATTTTTTTTCTGCTTTTATTTCGAGGAGGAAGGAGGCATCCACCTTGGATTTTTCAGAATATAAAAGCAGAGAAAAATTTACAAATATTTTTAAACACAAAAAATTATGATTAATCCAATCCAACGAGTTAAACGCAAAAAACCACAATTTTATGGTGTTTTTTATGATTTTTACCATGAAGATGATCTAGTCTCCAATTTTCACTATGATTTTCGTAGTCAGGGCACAAAATTACGTAAGTATGACAACTTTCATTAATATCGGAGGTATGCGCTTTTCGGAAGTATATATCCTTCATTTTTTTTCGAATTATACGCAAGAAAATCACAATTTTATGGTTTTTTATGGTTTTCACCATGAACATCAAATTTGCGCCAATTTTCATTATCATTTTCGTAATCAGCGCATCAAAATACGTTGGTATACCAAGTTTTATTAAAATCGGAGGTCCCCCTTATTCGGAAGTACACCCAATAAAGTTACATATTATATAATTAGTACATTTTTTAATATTTTAAAAACAAGAAATAGATTTGATATTTTTATTTATTACAATTTTCTCATTATAATAAATAGAGTATAAAGTGTGATATAACAAAATAAAAGGTCCCCCCACCCTTTGTGACAATTAGTCACATTTTCATAGACCCCCTCCCCCCCTAAAAAGTGTGACGTAATTTATGGACGAAGCCTATTAAAATTTTTGAAAATAATTGATTTTTAGAGATGAATTTTATTGTATTTAAAAATAATTGAAACTTTGATAAGAATTTAAAAAAATTTATGAACATAATTGAATTTTGGCGAAGAATTTTATTACTTTTGAAAATAATTGAATTTTCGAAATCATTTGTAACTTATCCAAATTAAATTTTTTCCAGTATATTAATAAAAATCTCTGACTTTTCCCTGATTTCCTTGACCTGTGGCAACCCTGTGAGAACAATTAAACAAACATTTTTTGTTCAAGTGTAGAAATTTTGACGCCATTTGTGAAATGGCGCCCCATTTGATGTTGTGTCACTTGATGATGCGTGGTTTGATGAGGCGTTATCTGACGAGGCATCATTTGATGATGCATTATTTGATAAAGCATCATTTGATGGTACATCATTTGATAGAGCATCATGATGAGGCGTTACTTCCAGAACTGAAGAACATAATTCCCAGCATCAATGAAAAAAATGACCTCACTCTTCCTGACTTTTGAAACAACCTGATGAATCACATTGTTGGTAATATTTGACAAACTGTCAAAAGAAGTACGACGACAGTTATAGTGGTAATGAAAAAAAGCAACATGTTTATTTTATGGTTGAGTTGTGTAAGGAGCAACTGTCTTTTGAGGGTCGGCAAATCTCAAAAGGTTCAAATCTAAGTCCACGTCTGGAACTAACCTCTTTTCGCCACACCTTTCAGCTCATTCTCTCATTTCTCTCTCTCTCCCTCTCTCTAGCAAAATGTTACAATCTTATTTACGGTCGCATAAAATGTCCTCACGGCGGTAGTAACATAATAACGAGGGTGGAGTGAGTGAAGAAAAGAAAGAAATAAAGAAAGAGTTCCGGACAAGAAAGAGGTGCGCTACACTGTCCAGTGTAAAACGAGAAAATTAATTTACAACACGAGAGAAAAATGTCCCACTGGATCGATAAATAATTCCAGAATTTATTTACGAAGCAAAGATGGACTTTTTTTTATGTTTCGTGACTATTTTCGAGTACTCGGACAAAAAAGTAGGTGATATTTAATTTGTGATAACTATTTTCCTAGTTGATCGACATTAACGACATTTAAATATCCGTCCGGTGTTGGGCTTTTTTTCGCATCAGAATAAGTGTATCCGGGAAGTTTGGGCCGTTGAACCGTGTCGCAAAAAGTCACACAATGATCATCAGACTAACCTGTTTCTCCCCGCTGAAGTATTAAAATATTTTGCACCGTCAATTCTAAACTTTTAGGTCCCTAAAGTTAGTCTTAACGCTGGGCGTCGAAAACAATTTTTTTTCAAATGTTTCACCTCTAGTTTTCGATGAGCGTTTACGTTCAATTGACATTATTCAGGGACGTAAGTTCTCTCGCAATAACTTGAAAAATGGAATTAAAAAATATTTCTGGATTTTGTGGAAATAATTTTCGATTCAATTGCTGGGTGAATCTCTCATTATTCAAAATGAAAACAAAACATTCGTAAATCAAGAGATTGGAGGCGCCCTGTTGAGAGCTGATGGGAAATTGAAAGGCTCAGACTCTGAAAGGAGCTTCATGACATTTTCGAAGGAGCGCCTCTCTTAACAACTATTATAGAATGTCGAAATGCTAATTCACCAATACAATCAAATAAGATCTGTCTGGATTTCAATTCAACATTTGAAAACCTGATTCTCAAGTGGTTGTTTACTCCTCTTTGGGAATTGATAGTTTTCAAATCAACTGTCAAGAAAAGAAGAATTAATGTCTCTCGATCTTAATATTCAATAATGTCTAGAGACATGTCTTTTTTCAAGTCTAATTCGCATCACGATATTTTCGGTAAAAATTTGTGGTAATTTCATAGTTTATGAGGCAAACAAAAAAGACACTAAAATTTAGAATTTTCTTATGAATTCTAAACATTTTATTTTTTCCACTAGTTTCAATCAAAATGACAGACTTTTCCCTAAACTCCCTCAACGTAAAGACATAAAAAGCCTATTGTAGACACAACCTAAAGATTATAATACAACCATTTTTATATTGATGCCACAATAACAAATTTATCACACGCTTAAGCAAATTTGCAATCTCAGGGCTCGAACCAGTGAAAGTATGTAAAAATACGGATTTTACTTTAAATATCCGCAATTAATCTTTTTCAAAAAAATTAATTCCAAAGAATTGTTAGTTAAAAATATGAAAACTTTAAATTTTCAAAGATTTTAATTGAAAACTTTCACAAAATTCAATTATTTCTAAAAATTCAAGCTATATAATGCTTTCAATAATCAATTATTATCTAAAATTTTCACTGAAATTCATTTTTAAATAATTTTTTATGAGAAAATTCTACTAGAATTCAATTATTCAAATACAAAACAAAAATTTATTGAATAATGAAATATTTCTTAAAATTGAATTCTCATAAAGAATTTTATGAATAAATTTTTAAATAATTAAATTTTTTGAACGACTTTTAATAAAATTTTTAAGAATAATTATATTTTTCGAGGAATTCGATTAAAATTATTATTAAAATAATTGAAATCTACGATGAGTTTTATTATTTATAAAAATAATTTAATTCCTAAAAAGAATTTTATTATTTACGACAATAATTGAATCTTTGTGAAAATTTTATTATTTATGAAAATAATTGAATGATTGCAAAGAAATTTATAAAAAAAATTTGTAAATAATGGAATTCCTGTGAAATTTTTATTATTTTATGAAAAAAATTAAAGGTTTGTGTAGAATTTTATTTTTTGAAAATAATTGAATTCTTTTGGAAAGTTTTATTAAAATAGTAGATATTAAAAATCATTAAATTGACGAGAATTTTTGAAAATAATTTAAATTTCGCTAAGGATTTTATTAAAATTTTTGAAAATAATTGAATTTCGGAAAAAAATTTAATTATTTCTAAAGATAATTGAAATTTTGACGAGAACTTAAAAAAATTTATGAACAGAATTGAATTTTTGCGAAGAATTTTATTACTTTTGAAAATAATTGAATTTCTGTAATGACTGGTAATTTCTCTGAAATTCTCCAAATTATATCGTACAATTTACGAACTTTTCATCCTTTTTTAATGAAATTACGGCCTTTACGGACCTTTTTTCGAAAAAACGGACTTTTACGGGATTTGCGGATCTAGTTCGAGCCCTGCAATCTGAAGTAACTAGAAAATACACTAGATCCTCGGCAATTGTATGGTAATTGTCTTGAAAACTGAAAAATGAGCGATAATTGTTATTCTCTCTGGTGCCGACACTGCAGACTAGACCCAGACACGGCAGCAAATCATTGGGGAAATATTCTAGAAACTAAATAGCATTTAATTCAGCTCGCTAGCAGGAGTCGTAAGGAACATGGACAAAGGAGCCACGGTGTATTTTAAGGATGAGAGAGTGATGATCAATGATGCATCGTGTAGGATTCATGTGGAACGCGAAGAAGGGTGTGCAAAGGAGGGATTCACGAAGCAGCCACTCCCATGTCCATGCGATGCAGTGGCGTGCCATACGGTGCCACGCCACGCGTAGTCGTTCTACGTCTGCAAAAAACTCCGCACACGCAAATTTGCAACAACTTTGCATCGTGCGGATCGTGCGGATCGTGCGTCTGCAGAAAGTCGAGGTTATAAAGCTGACTCCGGCTTCGTTCGACAGTCGACAAGAGATGTGTGTATATGCAAGGGGAATTCATAATTAGTATAAGCCATCGTTTCTACAACACACTAAAGTCCTCCACCCGCCACTTAGCGTTTCCTTTTTTTTTCTTTTTTGCTCATAGCGCACCCCAACATTCAAATTAACCCCCAGACAGACGATTTTAGAAAATTATTATTACTCCCCCTCCACTAGAGTGTCACCATAAAATTCAATTAATTATCCACCTTTGTCGAATTTACCTCCACGCTATTGTCTCCTTTCACAAACAAACATTTTCAACTCTTACTCTATTTCGAAATAAATTCTTTTGCGACAAAAAATTGTATTTTCCGTTAGTTTTCTTAACAATTGGCAAATTTTAAAAAGGAGAAAATTCTTTAATTCATCATGAAAAATGACAAGGTCTTGAAAAAAAATCGCAAGGGCAAATTCTTCACTTTGATAATAATTTTCATTCGATTTATCAATTTGTGGAAATACATTTTCGAGAAACACTATTGTTTCTTATTCACGTATTTATCATCAGTGAATCATAAAATTTATTCGGAATTGCAAACAACTGATTGTGAGTAACAATGTCAAGTGAATTCCCCGATGTGTATAGAAGAATGTTCACATTCTTTGTAATCACTCCAAAGGAAAATTTAAAAAAAAATCCTGTCTACTTTTTTATAGAGAAAGACCCCTGGGTTAAAAAATAATTACGATTTCATGTATTCAAAATTCCTGAGGAGGGAGGAAATACTCTTTAGTAATTATTCAAAAGGAGTGATCCTTAAAAATTATCTATTAATTACTTCCAGAGTAAATCTGTACTAAAAATTTAAAAATCGTATTCCGGATGTCTATTCACAATTTGAAATTAAATGTTTTTGCTCTCTTTTTTTGTTTCCAAATTTTTTTGATAAATTTTTGATAACTTAACATGAAATTTTATTAAAATTGCATTAAAAATAATTGAATTCATCTGAAGAATTTTATTAATTATGAAAATAATCGAAATTTTGCTAAGATTTTTTTCTAATTTAGGAAAATAACTAAATTCTTTAGAGGAATTGAATTAAAATTATATTAAACATACCTAACTGAATTATTATCAAAAATTTTATCAAAATTTTTCAAAATAATTGAATCTTTAAGATGATATATTTATTTACAAAAATAATTGAATTTTTTGAAAATAATTTAATTTTCTTTTAAAATTGTTCTCAAGAATTCAATTCAATTAATTTCTAGGATTTTTAACTAATATTTTTTTAAAAATTAATTATTTTGAAGCGTTTTTCTCAAAAATTATTTTTAAGAGTTCAATTTAATTAATTTTTATGATTTTTAACTATAATTTTTTTAAAAGTTAATTATTTTTAAGCGTTTTTCTTGAAAATTATTTTTGGTATTTTAATTCAATTATTTTGTACAATCTTTTATTAAAATATTTTGAAAAATCAATTATTTTTAATACCAAATTTCTTGAGAAAGTTCTTTAAGAATTCAATTATTTAAAGAAAAGAGAAAGTTGTTAAAAAACAATTCTGAAAACCACTCGTTTTTTACAATTCAATTTTACAAAATTTAGATTATTTGAAAATTTTATTAAAATTCAACTATAAATTTTTTTTGTTTATATTTGTCACCTTTTATAAAAAAAAATACAAGTTTAATAACTCTGAGAAAATACTATTAAAAGCATTTAGGGCCAATTTCACCAACACCGATTAAAAGTTAATCAATGATTAAATCCTCAATTAACCAATCAGAAGCCTTTAAACTGTCTTTAATCATTGATTAACTTTTAATCGGAAGTTGGTGAAACTGGCTCTTAATGTTTCAAAAAACTAATATTGTCTCAAAATTTTCAAAATAACTAAAGATTTTGTTAACTAAACTTTGATCTGGACTTTAATTTCGACAAAATCGAATAGAACTCGTGGATTTTAGCCCACAGCGCCTCACGTGGTAGCGGCAATGAACTAATACGAAGAGAAGCAGCGCCTCTCTCGACAGCGTCCATGAACTAATACTGTCAGTGGAAAAAAAGGGAAAGGGAGAGAACATACATGATTTTAGGTGCTTTAAAGGATTTTATTAATTTAACGGATTAGAAAAGGGGAAAAGAGGAAAAAAGGATACTATGATCCTTGTGGTTAATAGGTAAGTATTTAATACCCATTAGACTAAAGATTTCTGAATTTATTTCCAATTTCTAAATTCTTTAATCTTTAGATTGAGATGTAAAACTTGGTCTACTGAAAATTTATTGAAAATTGCAAGTGCTTCGAGATATTACCCAGAAATAAATCAAAAGTCAACTTTCCTCCTTGACAGTAATAGATCATCTTTTTAAAATCCACGAAGGAGGTTGAGATTGGAACCACGCGCGTATAATTCAGCGGAACCCAAAGCCGGTTTTCCCTCTGGCGAATCTTGAAGGAAGCGAAGGAGGTGCGACGAACCATAAAGGATGAGTCAGAGATACTTCTCCTTCGTTCCGCTATTCCTCTCTTGGATCCCTCTTTTAATTTAACGAAGGGCAAAAAAGAGAGAAGGAGAAGGAGAGACATATACTAGTTGAACAATCCAAGGAGAAAAGATTAGCTATACACGATCTCAAAACGTCGTCCGCTCCGTTGCAAACTACAAAATCGCCTACGCAATTTACACGACGAGGGCGCGACTAACAGTTGTTTCTTCGTATGACACATCCGCCCATATCTTCAATAACGAAGACAAAATGATGGAAATAATTCATATTCTATTTTTTGCCTCTATTTCACCACCGTAAAACTAATTTGCTTCAACTGTCGCGCTAACGAAACACTAATTTGTTAATAATTTGATAATAGTTTGTAATTCATTTGAAATGGATGTAAAACCAGTTTCCTGAAAAGTGGGCGTTGATATTTTAGCGTCTGCAACTATCTTCAGGATTCTTTGTGCAAAAAAAATCATTTTTTCTGCTTTCGTTCAAACAGAATTCTGAAACATTTTATTACGCTCTTTAAGTCTAAAGACTTTAAAAAAATTATCTAATCGCTAAGTTGTATTAGAAAAACTACAGAAGTTTTTCACTTAGTGACGTTTTGATAACTAAAAGTCGTCAAAAAATAGTTTTTGACGCTAAAGGTCGACGCTTACTTCAGACCCACAGTCGGTAAAGCAGAAAAGACTAACTAACCTCCAAATTTCAGAAAATTAGAAATTATTAAATTAAAAAATATTACTACGAACAATCAAAACAAAAACAATTTAATTAGTCAATAAATAGTTAATATTATTAAATTAACATTAAAAAACCATTAAAAAAATTGTTTATAGCAAAATTTGAAGTGAACTACTAACTAAAAAAAATTTCTACATTGCTCGAAAAGAAGAATTCGCTTAAATTTTGTCACTACAGTATACTTGATAATTAAATACTCGATCAAAAATAAATCAAGTGAGAGAGAAGTTAAAATGCATAAAAAAAGTCTAAAAAAAATTTAGTCAAGAATCTCGTGATAAAATTTTAAATCTCGAAAATGAGTAAAGTTTTCATCTTGCGGGGATTAAAGAAAAAAAGGGATAAAAACCCAGTGTTGATAAAATATCAGTTTAAATGGACTTTATCGACTCACCTCCACCAGGGGTTCTTCCTTAGCGACATCTCCATTCTTGGGTGTGTCCTCTCGTGCCGGTTTGGTCTTATCTTTTTTGCCGAAGCTGAATGTCCTGAAGGAGAATTTGTGCTTCTTTGACTGTAATTAAAATTCACTTTGTAAATAAAAATCCCGATAAAATTGAATGATTAATATTTATAATAATAGGAATTTTAATTCTCTTTACAATCAATTATTTTATTTCAAAAATCATAATTTTCTTTTAAAACTTAACAGATCAACTTCACTAGAAAAATAAATACAAATACAAAATTGTTTCAATGAATTTTTAGCTAGTTTATCTTGGAAGTTAAAAATATGAACGTAGACGCTAACTTCAGGATTCTATAAAAATTAAATTTTAAAGTTGAAAGAAGTTAACAATTTTTCCGAATCACGCAAATAAATGAGCGGATGGGAAGAAGAACTCGCCGAGCGTGCGGTTGTAAGGGATAATATCAGTCAGGTAGCAGTGTGTGGCCCAGAGGCGCTCACTACTACCTGACTGATATTATCCCTTTCGGTCGAGCGCTCGGCGAGTTCTTCTTCCCATCCGCTCAAATAAAATCTCTCGATAAGCTCATGGGTTTCATATGTATCGACAGCACAGCTGCCCTAATACAGAAACCTGCTTAATCTGAAAAATATTTTCGAAATTAATTAATAATTTCAAAATTATTAAAGAACTCAGAAAAACGGTAGCATGGTTAACTTTAATATTTAATTACCGAATGATAAATTCATTTCCTTCAAAATTAAATTTTGTTTTTTTCTCACTTTTTCCTGATTATTCGAAAACATCAATAACTTCATTTTTAAATAAATATTTAATCATTATTATTATAAAACATGAAGATAATTGAATTCGATTAAAATAGTATTAAAAATAATTAAAATTCTGCGATGAGTTTTATTATTTATGAAAATAATTGAATTCGTATAAAGAATTTTACCAAAATTTTTCAAAATAATTGAATTTTTACGATGAATTTTATTATTTATAAAAATAATTAAATTTTCCTTCAAAATTATTTTCAAAAATTCAATTCAATTATCTTCTGAAATTATTTTTTGCTGAAATTTTTTTAAAAATTAAATATTTTTAAGCGTTTTTCTTCAAAATTATTTTAAAAATTCCAATTCAATTATTTTCAAGAACTTTTAATTAAAACTTTTTTGAAGAATCAATTATTGTAATCGTTTTTCTCCAAAATTGTTTTCAAAATTTAAAATCAATTATTTTTTAGAATTTATAAATAAAATTCTTTTCAAGATTTCAATTCAATTAAGTTTTGTAGAATTTTTAACTAAAATTTTTTGAAAAATCAATTATTTTTAATAATTTTTTTAAAAAGTTTTTAAGAATTCAATTATTCTAAGAAAAGAGAATTTTAATCAAATTTATTAAAAATAATTTAATTCTTTTGGAAAACTTTGTTAAAATAATAGATATTGAAAATCATTGAATTGAAGAAAATTTTTTAAATAATTGAAATTTTGCCAAGAATTTAATAAAAGTTTTGAAAATAATTATATTTCAGAAAAGAATTTTATTATTTATAAAGATAATTTAAATTTTGACGAGAATTTTATTACTTTTGAAAATAATTGAATCGTGAATTTATGCAATTATTTGTAACTTCTCAAAAATTCAATTTTTTTTAGTGTTCTTAACTAAAATTCTTCTATAAAAATTTTTCTAATAAAATTCATTCAAAATTAAAATTTTTCTTAAATTTTAAATTAAAACCTTACTTTTAAAGTTGATCTATTTATGAAAATTGTAAAAGCAACTTTTTTTAAAATTCAATTAATTTTGAAATATTTAAGTAAAATTATTGATTAAATAATTTATAAGTAATAATTTGATGATAGTTCTTGAAGGGTAGGTGGTCACTTTTTCTAAAAAATATTTTCTAATCCTTTTTGTCTAAAAAAAAAGCGATTTCTAATGAAATCTGTTTTATAAAAAAAACTTTTTCTAACAAGTTTTGATTTCTAAAAAAAGTTTTTTTAAGAAGTTATGATTTCTATAATATTTATTTTTCTAAAATTTATAAAATTCCATAATTTTTATAAAAGTTAGAAAATTATTAAAAACTAAGATTAAGAAATAAAAATTATTTTGCATATTTTCTGTTTCTCAATCACAATTTTGTTTACAAAATTATAAGTTTCTTTTTGAAAAAGAAGAAAAAATTTTATAAAATTACCGTCAAATAGGGTAACTTCGGACGGTTTTCGATGATTTTTATTAATATTTTTTTTTAGAATATAATATCTGGAAGTTTGACGTTCAGATAATATATCATCCTTAGGGTCTTGTGTGTTGATATTTCTAGTTAAAATTTTTTTATTTATCTCTGTTATTTTCTGTGAAGTAAAAAACAAGTGTCCGGAGTTAGCCTTCAAAGGGGAGTAACTTCGGACACCGTATAATTTTTTGTGTAATTTAAAATTATTTTGGATAATTATATTATTTACGTATTTTTGTTTTAACAAGAAACTATTCTAAGGTTCTCAGACTATTCATTATAATTTTTTTAGAAAAACAAAAACTAATTAAATTCAATTAATGGTGCATTTGAAAAATGAACATTTTCAAAATTAAGCGACTTTTAATATAATTTTTCGGTCATAAGAATATAATACAATTTGAAAATATAAACAATATATACATTTAAAGCTTTTAAACATTTAATAAAAGTAAAGTTTGACTCAATTTACTGTAATGAACGCCAGAAGACGTGTATCTGTCCATTACATTTTCTTAAATAAAAATCATTTACGAAATAATTTTCGAATTTAGGTTATTGAAATTAGTGTTAATTTTATGTCTAGACATAGTAGATTAAATTTTAAAAAAGAAATAGCTTTTACCTTACATATGTTCGTTTATATAAATAAGTTTTTTCACAAAGTTCAATAACTTTCAGAAATCTCTTCCAACTAAATTAATTTTTTTCTTAAATTTTTTTGATTATTTTTATTTCTCAACTGTCATATAATGTTCACACTAAAAAAAAGTCTTACTTTCAGCCTATTTTTGAGTCTGAATTTAAGGTGTAAATGGAGTCAGACCCGTTAAACAAGGACAGACTTATGTGAAATACATGGGCTGAATTTAAGGTGTAAACGGAGTCAGACTTTTTTTTTCCTGTGTTCCTTGAATGTTTGGTAAAGCAATAGAAATGCGAAATCCTTATAACATTTTTTAGGTAGAATGGAAATACAAAATATTTAAAGGAATAAATATACGAATGTGCGAAGTTAGCCTCCTGTCCGGAGTTACCCTATTTGACGGCACTATTTTTTATCAAATTTGTTTTTCTTGTAAAAAAAAATAATAATTTGCATCATTTTTATATTAAAATTTCCAAAATTAATTTATTTATAAAACACTTTTTTAGAAAATTTTAAATAACTTGAGGAAAAAAATCCCTATATAATTTCTATTTGTTAATTACGATTTTTAACTACATTATTTTAAAGTTTCGTTAAAAAATTTGCATAATTTCTATTTTTTTAGTAAAAAATAGAAATTATTAATTAATTTTTAACACAACCTCAAGTATTTCTTTTAAAGAATTAAAAAATTTTCGAAAATTTTATTTTTTAATCATATACCTATTGATCGTCATTACAAAATTGAATATTGTTAGAAAAAAAGATTTTGAAAATTACCTTTATTAGTAAAAGAAATTTTTAGAAAATGACCTTTATTAGAAGAAAGAAAGAAAATTAGAAAATCACCTTCATTAGAAAAAAGTTTTTTAGAAATTTTCTTTTCTTAGAAAAAAAAATATTACACGGAGAGAAATCTGTTAGGATTAATGCTCGAAACATTAGTAATCACATTAGTAATTTGTATTGAGAGATGATCTATCTTATGTATTTTAATTCTAAAAATTACAAACATAACCTATTTATTGCTTGTAAGGTACCTTTCTTTGAAGCGGACAGAGAAAAACAGTACCTATTGAAATAATTGAGTGTACTAAACATTACAGTACCGGCCAAAATTGTCAGTCCACCCATTTTTGAAGGAATGAAAAAAATTTTTTAACATAAAATTTATGAAAACTCAAATTTTTTTTGGTTTACATTTTGAAAGACGATAAAATTTTGAAAAGAATAAGACCTCACAGAAGTCATTTGGCAAATATTTTTTCAAGATATTCTTAAAAAATCGTCATTTTCAATGTTTTACAAAAATTTGAATAACTTCTAAAATAATGAACGCTTTTTAATAATCTTAGGCTTATTTTAAAGGTCATTTTCTACAGAATAAGAATTACTTATAGGCATTAACCTGTAATTTTTATCTTGGAATAAGCATGACGTCAAAGTTGGACAAAAAAATTGGAAAAATTTGAAATAAATTTTTTGTACTAAAAACTATTCTAGAACATATATAAAACATGATATGGTGTAGATTCTTCAAGAAAATTTAATAAAAAAATATGTTTGAATTTCAAAAATTATTTTTCTTTTAATAATATTGTTTCAAATTTTTTGAATTTTTTTGTCCAACTTTGACGGCATGCTTATTCCAAGTAAAAAATTACAGGTTAATGCCTATAAGTAATTCTTATTCCGTAGAAAATGACCTTTAAAATAAGCCTAAGATTATTAAAAAGCGTTCATTATTTTAGAAGTTATTCAAATTTTTGTGAAACATTGAAAATGACGATTTTTAAGAATATCTTCTACAAATTTTGGCCAAATGACTTCTGTAAGGTCTTATTCTCTTCAAAATTTGATCGTCTTTTAAAATATAAACCAAAAAAAAATTTAGTTTTCATGAATTTTATGTTAACAAAGTTTTTTCATTCCTTTAAAAATGGGTGGACAGACAATTTCGGACGGTACTGTATGTCTTTAAAATAAGGGTAAAAAATAGGACATTAAATGGTTAATTAAACTCACTTTTTCCTTCTTTTTGGTTTCCTTGCTCTCAGGCGATGTGGCTGTATTTTGACTGGCAGGAGTGGCTTCAGTTGGTGTTGTGACCTCAGCAGCCTCTGCAGGAGCATCAGCTGGTGTTTCAGCTTTCGTCTCCTCAGACTTTACCTCCTCCTATTTATAACAGAAAAAACACCAAGAAATTAGAAACTATTGATCAAATTCAAAATTATTTAATAAATAAATAAATAAACTACATAATAAGAAATCAACTTAAGAATTAAAATCTTTTAAACATTTTTTTATAGATTTCAAAATCGTTTAAAACCACTTTCAAATATTTTTTAACAACTATCAAAAATAGCTTTCAAGTGCTTTCCAATAACTATTACTGAAAGGCTATTAAGAAAAGTTGTCCGTAAAATAAAGAATATAATTAAATAAATAAATTGCTTTTAAATAATGCAAAAAATAAAGAAAGAAAAAATCCTATTGTCAACAGACGAAAAAATGAAAAAATCTGTCCTTTCAATAGTAAAGACTATGGGAGAAAAAATTTCAGTTTATTGGCGATGGTAGAAGTTCTCGAAACTTTATTGTCGCCGCAGCTGTTCAACCAAAGAGATCTGTCACGCGATCAGCTGAGACAACAATAAAGTTTCTAGCTTCAAGTAGACACATACATATTGCTAATAAACTTCCTGCTCATCTCACCACAAACTGTTTCCTTTCCTTTTTTTTAATACCAAAGGAAACAAAATCGAAACGAGAAGTTGTTTTTTCTTCTCTACTAGACTAGAACATTTGACATCAGAATGAAAAATTATTTTAATGAAACTAATTTCATCTCTGAGTATCCAATCTATGTTCTGTCGGTAAAACAGTTATGGCGGTAAGTTTAATTTCTAATTAAATTCTACCAGGAATTTCTGTTTTAAATTCCACTAAAAAATAATTACTTATTAATAACTTATTATTAATTAATAATTACATATTAATAAAAATTAATTAGGGTAGAGTGGGGTAAAAAAGCCATGGTGTAAAAAAGCCATTTGAGTTTTATTTAAAAACTATTAAGCCGATTTATCAGCTGTTTAGAATATAAATACTATTAGGTAATACGCAACTTTTGAAATCTAGTTTGAATGTTGTACCTAGATTAATATTGTTTTTATTGTAATTTTAATTTTTTGTTGCTTTTTTGAAAACATTTTGGTGAACTTTTCAAACATATTACAATCTGATTAAGTGAACGAATAATAAAAGTAAATGTTTGTACATAAGGAGAAAAGTATACCGAAAACGTATACAATGTTAATTTTTAGAAATTGAACTGAATTAACAATTTATTTTTGCTTTTTTTAATAACTGGTCTTGGGTGCAAAAAAGCCAGGGCAAAAAATCCATTGAATATTTTGTGAAATTCACTTGTTTTCTATTTAAACTAACCTTCTTATTTTACAAAATTTCTCGTGTTTATTTAATAAAATAAATTAAACACGACGAAAAAGTAGTTCAAAGTGCATTTAAAAAATAAACAATGAATAAACGGTTGCAACGAAATATTTTATCTGTGGTAAAACTTAAAGAGAACTTCTAAAAAAGGTACGAAAAATTGGCAGTGCAAATCGAAAACAGGTAAACTTAATATAATTTTCAATTTTGCTTGCTAAAAACTCTTTCATAATTATTAAAATATTTTTCAAATAAGACTATTTGTCATATAAATAAAGGAAAAATATAAAAATACCTAAATTGATAACGTGTTTTGCTAAAATCGTAGGGTGGCTTTTTCACCCCACCAGGTGGTGCAAAAAAGCCACTTGCAGTGCTTTCGTAAAACTCTTATAACTTAGTCCTTTCATGAGATAAAAAATATTTCCGTCAAGAATTTTCAAGCTTAATAACTAAACTTTCAATAACAATTGGAAATTTGAGAAAAAAATTTTAAATACAAATTTTACAGCATCAAAAGTAAAAATGTGGCTTTTTTACCCCACTCTACCCTATGATTTATAATTATTTAATTTTTACTTATGATAATTATTAAATTATGTATGATTTATTATAATTGCATTACTATTATTTACAATAATTGATTATCTAATTAGATTAAATTAAATTCAAAATAAGAAACGAAAAATCTATTAAAGAGGAATTATCTATTCGAAAGAAAATATTAACCTCAAATATATAAATAGCGAAAAATTTCAATTTTTCCGATGAAAAGATTATTCTAAAAATGAAAGAGAATAAATATTCATGTAATTTCTGGGAAAAATATCTAGTTCTCAAAAATGAAAAAAATATATATAAATAAAAAAAAAAGAAAAAAAAGACAATATTGTCTCCGGAGAACAATACACGATGGCGTATTGACAACTTAACTTTTCAGTCTGGAGCGTTTCTTTCTCGCCGATATAAATAAAACTCTCAAGAACAAAAGAATCACGTTCATAACTCGTTAAACGTTCGTTGCTTATTTTCGTAAAAAAAATATTCGCCTTTGAAAAGATCTTTTGCAAATTAGAAAAAAAATTTGCAATTCTTTTCTTTCCCACAAATTTTTTTTTATTTATAACTCATGTGTCTTTTTGTTTAAATTATTTTTCTATATTTCTATTTTTAAATTATATTTTCTAACAAATAAACTATTTGTTATATTATTTGTTATTATTGAAATAAAAAAAAACGAAAATGAAGAAAAAAAGTCTACAAGTAATTTAAAATCCAAGTTTACAAAATGCAGTAGGTAAATAGAACGTGAATTGCATCTTAAAAAATTTTTATTTTCCTTGAGAATTTAATTTGACCCGAAGGGAGTTTTTGAAGACCTGAGTTCATTAACGCTATAAACGGTTTAAATTTTCTTTTCTTCATGTTCATCTTAATTTTTTCTTTTTCTGTACTTCGCCCGCTGTCTAAAAACCACTAACGCGCAAAGTTTTTAGCGTTGAGTATAACAAGTCGCACTTGAAAACCAAGAATTTTAGTCTCACAGTGTGGATAACGTTGTCGCCAGCTCTTTAAACACACATTTTATTTTTTTTCTCACTGACCCCTGACTTGTTTTATATTTCCCTCCGTCTCATTCGCGACGTTCATAATAAATTTAATTGGACTGGAATCTCGTGACTTAATCAATGCCATTTATTAAAAACTCCAGAATCTTGAATTTATCATCGCTCAACTATTATTATACACTTCTTCTTGGAACTCCCTCTCAATATAATTCTAAATTATTTTCATTCATTTCTTTTTATTTTATTTTAATATTATGATTATTATTAGTTACCTACGTAACAAAATAGGATTACATTTTTTATTTCATTGTATTCTATTTCATTTTATCAATGGGTTGTTTTAATTATTTAAACGTAAAACAACTTTTTGTTGTTAAATTATAATAAAAAATAAATAAAATAGTTTAAAAAAAGACTTCTTTTCCAGCCATTATTGTGAATTTCTTCTTATAAATAGAACTTATTTTGAAATTTACAAATCGATGCAAATTTTCTTGATGCCTTCGCAAATTATTTTTAGAAGAGGTGAATCCTCTCATGTAATAACTTCAAGGAACGATAAACTGCATCGATAAAAAAATCATTATTTTCACTATCATAAGGGAAAAAAATGCATTTTTAGTACACCACAAACGAGCCATTAAAACTCCATTATTTTTTTTTCGAAAACAATTTCTTTTAAATCAATTCACAACTTTAGTGATAACGCAGTTTAACGACGCATGTCAAAGTCCCTTTAATAAACTACGGGCCAAAAATTAACTGTTGAATATTTCCTCCATTGAATATTGTGTGAAAGGATAAATCAAACACTAAAAGAATAACGAAAGTGAAGAAAAGAAGGTTTTTTATTCACGTTCAACTTTCCCATCAGGCACTGCTGCTGCTTTCTTACCTCACTTTGGCTTCCATTGAAAAAATAACCGCGGAAATTGTTGTTTACCGAGAGTGTAAGCTTTAGCTTAGAGAAGAGTAATTCTAGCCATTTTCGTTCAAACACAAATTTCCAAGATTCGACTTTCCAATTACCAAGTTTATTAATTAGTCTTAAGGAAACCTTAAACCGTTTTGCTTTTCGAGTTTCAAAAGAAAAAGGCCGCTATAGACATTCAAGAGGTCTTTAATAATCTAGATATGAAAAATTCTTTTTAGAAAGTGCTATTTAAGTTTTTTGTACATTTATTTTCTCTCTCTCTCTCTCTCTCTCAGTTTCATTCTCAACTTATTAATTTATATATTCTCATGTGTAACGAAAGGTAAATGCCTCATTAGCTACGAAGCGAGTTTATAATATACATTATGCATTAGCAAACAAAGCTCATTTCCTAAGTCCTATTTTCGCATCGTATAATTATACATGACTCAGATCTTAATAGAATCTACGAAACTATGAATGGAACATAAAACATATTAGCCAATTGTTGTATTTATTATTTTCGATTTTTAATTTATTTCCTTTGTTTTTTTCCGGTCGGCAAAAAAAGCGTATTATTATTATCTTTTTCAAACGATTTTTTAATTTCTTTACTTCTATTATTTTATTTAATTATATAACCGGGCATCGATTTCTAACACTCCCTTAATATTGATGAAACAAACTCATTAAAAAATTTGTAGTTTTCAATCTATATTCTGTCGGTAAAGTAGATCAAGATTAGCGGGAAATTTAAATCTCAGTAAATCGGTACGAATAGAAAATTTCGTTTAAAAGATAAAATTTGAAAAAACTTTGTAAGTTTTAATAACTAATAACAAAAAGGTAATAAAAATTATTCTTTTAAAAAGAAAAATTGCATTTTCGAAAGAAGAATTTACGGAAAGTTTCAAAAATCTTTACGATCTTAACGCTTAAATTGAATTTCTCTGTACGGTAAGTATTATTTACACTGAGGGGAACAAAAAAATTAACGAATCGAACGAGAGAGTCATACAAACAGAAAATTCTCTCGAGCGTTTGTGTTGCACTTGAAAAAGAGAGACTTTAAATCTCTTTTATACTCGTTTTCTTCTAATCCATTTATAAGCTCTCTTTCAATTCCTGAAATTGCAAAATGTATATATTGTATATACGAGAGTCTTAAACTGTTACGTTGGGTAATAGTTGAACCTTTCCATTTACTCACGTTTCTTTTTTTAACTATAGAAAATATATCCGCACACACTAAAAACACTTTGCGTGGAAAATAATAATAAAAAAAGAGTTTACCTAATGAATTCGCAATTGAACATCGCTAAAAGGTGTGGGAGAGCCTCAAGCGCAAATAGTTACTATACAAATGTGATAAAAGGTCAATAGGCGTGGAATTACACTCAGGGCGTTGTTTTATCATTTTTTTTACACCTCTAAATGTAAGAATTCTGTTTTTTAAAGTAAAAATAGATAAAGTGTTGGGGGAAAAATAATTTAGTAAGATTTCCACTAAAATGCAGCCATTGCAGTGAATAACAGTAACAACTGTTTTACCGATTGATCATAAAACAGAATTGAAAATTTAATTCAATATTAATTGCACTGATTCTCAGAGAAAAATAAGATTTGTAACTATTTTATGTCCCTGAAGCTAGCGTCGAAAAATATTGCTTAGAGTTTTTAGAGATGAAAATATCACAAATTGATATTTATTTTTTACTTTTTCTTTTTAAATTTTTTAACTTCTTTTATTTACCTGGAGAGTAAAAAAAGATCCAGGACAATTTTTTAACTGAAAGTTAAAGTTTAAAGTTTTTAAAAAAGTTAAAAGTTTTAAAGTTTAAAGTTTTTTAAAGTTTTTAGTTCTTTGTCAATTACAAAAAAAAAAATGCTTTCGATACTCAGTGTCAGTGCTATAACTTCAGGGATCTACTATTTTTCTAGTAAAATTCATTTTCGATGCTATAGCATCGAAAAAAATTATTTAGAGTCTTTAGAGATTTCCGGACAATTTTTTTTTAAATTCAATAATTTATAGGAATTGTGACTACTTATCCAAAATAATTTTCAAGATTTGAATTCAATTATTTTCTAGAAATTTTAACTAAAATTCTTCTCTAATTCATAATAAGAAAGAAAAACGAAGACATTCAGACAAAATTTTTAATATTTTTTAAGAAGGTACCTTAAAAATTCATTTTTAGAAAAAAATTTACCTAAAAGTTAAATATTTCTAAAATCCCCTTGTTTACAAGACAATTTCAGGAAATTTCGAATATTCTGAAAATTTTTCAATTAAATGTACCTATATTTAAAAATATAACTAATTTCAAAAAAAGTGAAAATAAAAATGTTTCCAAAAACTAACTTATTCAGAATTTTTAATTAATATTTTTTAAAATTCAACTTTTTTAAAACTTTAATTTGAAACTTTTTGAAATTTATCTAATCTATATTAATAATATTCATTTAACATTCTAAAATATAAAAATAGTTATTTTTCACTATTTTATATGTGGAATTATTTTCTATTTTAAAATCTAATATTTTTAATAAAATTTTATAAAAATATTATAAACTTTCAATTAAAGTAAAAATATAACATTTTTTTTTAATTTCGATAAAATGAAAACGTAGAAATTGTATGTAAGTTTACATTGAGAGTAGATCTCCTTTGTGTATTTCTATTCAAAAAATTACAAACATAACCTAAACTGTTGTGCTTCTTATGTACCTTTCTTTGGAGCTATAGTCACATAGGTATTAATATTTATTTATAATTATTATATTAATTTATTTTTATTAAAAAAAACGTTTATTAGTATTTACATATTTCGAGTGACAGCAATGGAAAAGTTCCGAAACATGATTAAAATTAGGTTAAATGGAGGAAAGAAAATTTCATTTAAAGGGTTGCCAGATGTGTTGAACCTTGAAAATAAGTAATTTGCGGTTTATTTATCTATGTAATTAGAATCTTAATTAATTTCAGAATTAATATCCGTGTGGCACGAAAATCTACATCTGCAAGATAGTTTGTATATATATATGTAACTCGATACCTAATTACAGTGAGTGCGTTTACAACACAGACGATTAATTTGCAAGCGTTAGAGACTGCTGGGAATTAAGTGCATCTATAGTGTGAAAATGCATTCTAAACACAAAACGAAATGTTCCGAATGGTCCTCTCACAGAATTACCACATTGTGCGATAAATGTCACACAATCCCAACAATTTTCTAAGTCAACTCTCAAACTGTAAGTTAACTTCAACCAACTTCAACTGTTAAACTCGAATGAATTTATTTCCGCCTAGTAATTTATTATCCTTTTTAACCTTTTTACAACCTTTTTCTACTAGTATTTTTTATTAAAAGTTATTATTATTCTTTAAAAAATTACATTTAGAAAAATAACAAACATTGTTATTTTATAAAAATTATCTTTATTTGAAAATTATTATTAAAAAAAATACTGAGTAATTACAAAAGAAATTGAAAAGAGCCATAAATTTAAAATATAAGTGCAGGACTTGAACATTTGTTATTCCTATCTATTTAAATTTCCCCCTTTTTAAAAATTTCCTGAGCACTTCCGCCTCATTTATAGAAGGGTCAGTCTCCCTACTTATGTAATTATATACAAAGTTTAAAAAAAATCAATAAGAAAAAACTTTTTTCTACAAATTATCGAAATGATAGTATTCTAAAAATAAAATAGTTTATAATTTGAAAAAAGCAATAAATGATAAAAATTCATATCTCGTGTTGTTGAATGAAAAGGAAAAAAGAATATTTTTCACATTTAGAAAAAAAGGGAAAATCAAGACGTCAATAATTGTCAAGTTTTTAAAAATCGCGATATCTATTTTTTCTATATAATTCTTCTTGGAATACCTATTATTCAAAGAATGTTTAAGATTCGATAATAAATAACTGATATCGACATGTAGTGTTATTTCAAAATTATTTAAAATTGTTTTTTATAATTAATTATGTATTTAAAAATTATATTTAAAAATACCTATTAAATTTAAAATTTAAAAACTATATTTTTGTAATAATGAGTAATTATTATTATTACTATTATTTATATAATTTAGTAGAATTTAAAAACATTGCTAAAATTTAATGATGAATTAAATTTACAGCCAAAACTGTTTTACCGACAGAACATAGATTGAATACTCAGAAATGAAATTAGATTTATCAAAAAATTTTAATTGGGACAATTGAATATGAAAAACGAAATTAGCGCCATTGTCGTCTCTAAATACCCCAAAAAATTTCAACGCAGAGAGTCGATGCTAACTGTAGGGACAGGACTCACTAAATATTTCGCATTCTTGAACAAAATTTCTTTTTAAATAAATGTACGGTTACATGGAAATAAAAAATAATTGTTCAATATTTTTCTCGAATTAAACACTTTTTAATTGTAATAAATATTTTTTCTGAAAGAATTATTTTCTAAATAGAAAAAAAGAGTTGAGGAATGAAAATGAACGTTAATTCCCTAACGCTGTTTGTTATTTTTCTAAGACAAGAATTTCCACTTGGCCATTTGCGTATGTGCATAACTGCATAAAGAATTATGTAAATACGCGCTATTAATAAATTTTGCCTCGTATAATGGCTTTTAAGATTTGAAGAATGTTCAAAAACATTATCGTCTTATACATATACAGAGAAAATTCCAACTGTGATGAAGAATTTTTATCATACTACAATTCTTTGGTAATAATAAAACACGAGAGGATATTGAAGTTAATTTTAGAGTTCAGATAAAACTGAAAAAAGAGAGAGAGAGGGAAATCAAATAAAAAAAAATTATAATATATCGATTTGTTTGCTGACGAAGAAATGTTATTACACACCAAGGTACTTTGAGTACAATGGCTTCTAGCGTCACATACAAAACATTATACTGACTCTGTGTCTTAGTCGAGGACGAGACATTCTGCGCATCGTAATTTACAATCTCTCTTATGTTATACGTGCGTGTAACAAACGTCGAGAGCGAAAATACCGTCAGGAATTTATTTTATACCTTCCGCTTTTCACTCATGTGCAAATGCTTTTACTTTAATTCTTGTGTACCGAAACATTTGACTTCGAAAATAGTTTTCTCTCAACCCAGTGACACGAAAATATTCAAAATTCAATTTAGCTTTCAATTATCGTGGAATTTGATCGAATTACACTAAGTGAATCATAATTTTGACAAATCTGGCATTTTTTGATATTTAAATTTAGCGCCGAATCTGCATTACCGGCAGAATATAGAGGGGAAACTTAAAAAAAATATTAGTTTTTATAAACATGCGGAAAGTAAGTTTAGAACAGAATTTTACAAATAGACTTCATTTTAAAAGCAAATTAACATTTTTTGAAATTCAATGTTAGCGCTGAATCTACCTAATCAATAGAATCTAGAGAGGAAACTCGTAAGAAACAATTGTCTTTATTTCGTTATTAAGAAACTCAAGAATCTAAAGTCGAGGTCAAGAGAACCTAGAGAAAAAACTCAAAATAAAAAATAAAACGGTTAATAGTCGATAATTGAGTACAAGGAAAATTCAGTGAATTACAAATTTGGATAAAAATTAACTTCTTAAATGAAATTTTACTTTAAACAATATTTTCTACGTTTAATTGAATGCAATTTAACATGTCGGATTCATTTTTAAACAAAATTTACTTTAAAACTTATTTGCTGATATAATTAATTTGGTAAATAATTTCTAACTTCTATTTACCGAAATTTCAAATTCACCGCCAAATCTACTTTACCGGCAGAACCTAGAGAGGAAACTCAAAAAAAATTGTCTTCATTCGAAATTAATGAAAACATGGAAAAACTAATTAGATTAAGAAAAATTTTATTAATTACTCTGGTAAATTATAAATTCTCCTGAAAGAAAAAGTTTTCTACAATTTTTATTCTGAAAATTTGTATTTGCGCTAAAGAGGTCAACGATCTATTATACATTAAAGCATTTTGAACGATAAGCCAAGAATAGATGTGAATTTCCAGTAGAATAAATTTCATTAAGCTTTAATATAGCTCATAAAGTAGTCATCGAAACTTTTCACGATAATACAGCATTGATTAAATTTTAATAAATCTCCGCGATCCAACTCGTTAAAAATGACAAGTTTCGTCAACATTGCTCTCTATCTATCACTTGCCACAATATACATAGATGTATATTGTAAACACATTCTTTCTCATTAAAAGGCCACGCAACTAACATTCCAATCTGGCATTATCGACTTGCATTGTATATTATTGTAATTATTCTCATTGCTCATTCAGTGATAAAACAATTTTTCTAAAATTCTATTTCGAATTCTCTTCTAATTATAATAATATCAATTAATGAAATTAATTTTTTTATTATTAATCAATAACATAATAATAAAATAAAAGTCGATTCGCTTTGAATATTTTTGTAAAGAAACGCATCTATGTTCCGTCGGTAAAGTAGAAAATTGCGCGCGAAATTTAAACACTTAATTTCAGAATTTTATTTAAAGAAAACAAAAGTATTAAAATATAATAAAAAGAAATAAACCAATTAAAAAAACAGTGAAAAGCGAATTAAAAGACAATAAAAAAAATAATAAAAAAAACAATAAAAATAACGATAAAAAATGAAAGAAGAAATTAGTCTCGAATTATTTTTACGAACCATTTCGTTTTTAGCACCGAATAAGTAAATGTTTTCTGTTGGTGATTCTTTTAGAAAATTAGAGTTTACATATTCTTTTAAGTGGCAGTGTGCGAGAATTGGATATGTATGTATTTTTTGAAAGAAAGTTTTACAATCGAATTAACTCTCTCAAGTTTTAAAAGTCGTGAGAAGCCAAAAAGGATCCAACCGCATCCGGCATTTAACTAAGGAATTTGAGTCGACCTTGTCACGCACAGTTCTCTCCGAGAGTGAGTGTCTATATGGACAAGAGAGATGACTGAAAAATGCTCGTTTTATTCAAAGCACTATATACTCTTCGTGCGGATAATCAGGATGTGTCTCACCCCGCGGATTCAATTTTTCGAATAGCTCGCATTGTACATTTTTCACCCCATTTTTTTTTCCTTCTTTTGATGCCAAACTCGCGCGTCAATAGAGTCGAAAAAAGGGAGAATGCGAGATAATTCCCAGTGAGTGCGTTTTTAGAAAATTCAGCCTCAACTTTTTACTCTCCTCATCTCTCGTATAGTTAAAAATTTAAGGGCGAGCGTTGTTTTTTTCAGAAAAATCTGTAAATTCGATCGAAAATTATTGTAACAAATGGGGTAATAGTGAAAATTCAATAGTAGAAAATTAGAGAATGTCGTTTACTGATTGAAATTAAGAATTTACACTTTTTAAGATTGTAGAAAGAATTGAAAATAAGACTAAATTGTGTGCATTTTTAGAAAAGGGAAGAAGAGAGAATTTTTTGTTTACATCATTCGCACCTTATATCTTTCACAAGTGAATGAACTTACGTAAATGTAAACCATAACGCGTATAGTAAAGTGCAGCGTGCACAGACTTTCGAAACTTTGACCCTGTACGAAAGACGACCTACCTACCTACCTATATGCCTTACGGTCAAGGTCACGGATACGACCTTGAGACATACCGCAACTGTGACGTCACATTACAATCATTACTCCTCTAAAATTTCTCCAAGGAACACTCCATTCATCCACAACAAACAAAAAAAACTATTTTTTCCTTACAATTTTCAATTTTTTTGCAAATTTATAATAAATTTATTTTCAAATTTTCTGTCGTCTTTTTCCTTTCGATACATTTCTTTACTAAAAATAACGTTAGAGAAAAATTTTTCTATAAAATTTATTAACATAATAAGTAAATTTTGTCCCTTTTTATTTGAATTTCCCGCCTCTACCGCCTAAATGATCTGTATTACCGACAGAACATAGATTGGAAACTCAGTTACGCAAACTGGACACTAAGTCAATTGGAAGTTTCGATTTTCCTAAAGTTCTGAACGTTCAAACGGAATTTTCCTTACTTTTAAATATTTTTATAAAACTTTACTAAAAGAAATGGCAAAAAATATAAATTAAACATTTCTATTTAGTGAAGAATTGTTAGATATAGGAAATAATTTTTTAAATAAAATAGTAACGATAAGTAGTTACGAAGTAACGAAAATATAGTTAATTTCAGACTTCGTGCTCGATAATTAATTTTAAAAAAGTAGCAAAAAGTATAAAAGCATAAAAATATTTACTTCTTTCTTATCCTGCTAATAAATAGCTAAAAATATAATTAATTCGAACCCCAACATATAAAAACAATGTACAAAAAATAGAAATTGCAGTTGAAGAAAAGTATTTAAACATTTTTTGATTTGAAAATTGTTATACTTTACGAGTATCTTGTGTATGGAACCTAATCATACACGGAAAAAATAAATTTAGCAGATTTCACAAAACTGTTACGGAGTAGAGGATACAGCTTTTTACGAAACTGAGTTTTATAAAATGTAAGGAATATTTCAGGATAAAGTACAGAACTTTCGTAGTTTATACTGAATATTTTTGAAGTTTATCCTGAAATATTCCTTACATTTTACAAAACTCAGTTTCGTAAAAAGCTGTATCCGCTACTCCGTAACAGTTTCGTACAATCTGCTAAATTTATTTTTTCCGTGTATCAGCAACAACTGCGGTTCGCTTGTGGCCGGTCTTAAAGAATTCAAGACTATAAATGAAATATTCAACCTCAAGTTTTAGTACCTTCAAGTACTAAAGGATTCAATGAATTAAAATTTTCTCTTCTTCCAGGCAATAATTTTCCTCCACTTTCCAGACGAAGGACAATAAAAATTTTTTAACCACATAAAATTTATTTCTCAATAAACATTTTTTTCTGTTTCTTGAAAAAAATATTCCATCTAATATTTGATTGAATAAAAAATAATTTATTTTTGATCAAAATATTTTTATCTTCAATCAAATTAGGAAGAATTAAGAATAAACAAAAAGGTGACTTACTTTTTAGTAGAAGTGGAATAAATTTTGTATAGAACGGATTTTTAACAGAAAAATAAAAAAACTCGACGCCGTTATATTTGTCATTTATGTCAAGAAAGGAAAGAACGTAAATCACAATTGCAAGGTTGAAAATAACGGAAAAATTTTTCTTTTCTCAAAAGAAATGTTGAGCTTGAGATCAATGTACTTGAGAGACAGGTGCTGTAAAGAGAGAGCAAAATTGTTGATTTTTAAAGAGAGAGAGGCTGAAAAGTGAGGAATCGAGACACCTATAGATGGTACTTTTATGGCGCATCCCACCAAGTCCAAGGGAGTTGTAAAAAGAAATAACATATCAGCAAGTGATGAAAAATATAATGTAAAAAGGAACAAAAATATCACTACGAGGGCAAAAATTTACGACATTTTAAAAGAAAAATGACACTTTTTGTTGAAAGAAACGTAAGAAAAATATATCCTCACTATAGTAATTTAGTCATTATTCCGAGAAAAAAATGTACAATCATAAAATTTCTACAATCACTAAATTTGAACAACAACAGTAAATTTTTTAAAAAATTAAATTTTACACACTTAAAATTTCTATGTCACAATATACTAATATACCTAATGTGATCGCAATTTTAACAATTTAGAATTTGTATTTTGAAAATTCCATTTTTATTTCTATTTCATTTGCGTCATCTTTTATATTTTATTTTTAGTATTTTCTTATGCTTTTATTTTCTATTTTTATTTCTTTTATTATTTCTATTTTCAAAACTTTATTTTTATGAACATGGTTGTAACAAAAATTTGATTATACGTTTGTATCTCCTTTTTTCCAATTTTTTACTATTTTCCTTTCAAAAACAAGACTATTTTTAAAAATTGTCATAAATATTTTTAAAATATAGATTTCAATTAAATTTTGACGAAATTTGCAAATAATATTGAAAATTTTTCAATTAATTATTTTAGGGAATTCAAATATTTTGAAGAAATTTTAATTACAAAATTTTTCAGAATTTTTAAATTCAAATTATTCAAAGCTTCAAGTAATTCATAATCTTAAAAAAATTCATGAAGCTTTTCGTAAAAATTCGTTCATTTATCAATTTTTCAAATTTTAAAGTCTTCAAAAATTTGATTAATTCAAAAACTTTGATAAAATTCTATAAAAAATTCAATTATTTTTAGAAATAAAATAAACTTTTATGAAATTTCAATTACTTTAAAAATTTTCAATTAAACATATTTAAGAATTTAACTATTTAAAAAGAAAACTTTGAATTCATCATTATTCAAAAACCAAAGTTTTGCAGAATTTTTAAATAAAATTATTCGAAACTTAAAATTTTTTTCAAATAAATATTTAAATAATTATATATTTATTTTACCAAGGCAATTTAAATTTTCAAAAAAATTTCTAATAATTAAAATTAATTAAAAACTTTAAATTATTCTTTGAATAAATTATTTTCAAAATTTTCGATTCATATTCCAAGAAATAGTAATAAAATTGAGGGTTCACGTGCAACCCTCAATTCTTAAAGATATTCAATTATTTTTGAATAAAATTTCAAGAAGATTCAATTATTCGAGAATTGTTTATTATAATATTTTCCAAAATGGTACAACTATTTAATTACTTATTGCTAAAAATCGCAATTCTTCTCTAAAATACAATAGTATTTTAAAAAAGTTAGAAATTCAATTTTAGAATTTTCAATAAAAATTGTTCTTTAATTCTGAGAAAGCTCCTTGAGAATTCAACTAAACAAAACGAAAAAAATAAAAATACGCTTTAAATCCAATTATTTTCAAAAATTAATAAATTCGACGCTCTGTTTAATGGCAAATTTTTTCCCATTGTTTCCAATGTATACCCTGTCGATAATGTAAATTCAGCGCGAAATTTAAATTCCAATTTGAAAAGAAAATTTATCATTCAACTTTGAGTAAAACTATAATATTTAAATAAGAAGCAATTGAAGTAAAATTATGAGCTTGTCAAAACGGAAATGAAAGGAAAAGTGGAAGAATCTCTCTCTCGCGTGTTGAATTATCTGGTGCGTGACAGTTGCTTGGATTGCTCAATCGAGGAAATATCTAGTTTCATCACAGAGTATGACACGATCTTGTTTACCATTTACAAGCAAGTTCATCTCATTTCCATTTACTGCCTGCATAATTTTCCCCTAACTAGAAATTTTTTTTTCTAAATTTGTATCTAATTAAAAAAAAGAAAAAAAAATATTCCCCGAAAATATTAAATAAGGAAAAAAGTGTACAATCTATATTCTGATTTAGAAGTTCATAAATAAAAAAATTTTCATGTCTCTTTTTATACTAGAATCTTCAAAATTTGAATTTCCCGCAATGATCAGCATTACCGACAGAACATAGATTGAAAACTCAGTTACGTAAACTGGAGACTAAGTAAATTGGAAAATTTGATTTTCCTAAACAGGGTTGCCACAAAAATTAAATTTTGTTTTTCCCTGATATTCCCCTGATTTCCAGACAAAATTTTGGCTTTTTCCCTGACCCTAAAAAATATTTTGATTCACTCTAAAAATTATTAGATAATCAAAAAAGTGATCTATTACACTGGTTTACGAATTTCCTTAATTGTAAAATTATTCGAAAACATCAATGACTTCAATTTTTAAATAAATATTTAATTATTATTATTTTTCCATAGGACTTAAGATTATAAAAAACTGAAGCTCAAACCTTTTTGAAATTTAACAACTTATAAGAATATTTGAAAACATGAAGAAATCGATCACTCTGAGTCGAAGACTCGAATTCAATTATTTAAATACTAATTTCAAATTTAAACAATTTATTGAATAATTGAATGTTTCTAAAATCCTATATTAAAAATAATTGAAATTCTGCGATGAGTTTTATTGTTAATGAAAAAAATTGAATCCCTAAAAAGAATTTTATTATTTATGAAAATAATTAAATGTTTGCGAAGAATTTTATTATTTTTTAAAATAATTGAATTCATTCGGTGAAATTTAATAAAAATTTTAAGAATAATTATATTTTTCGAGGAATTCGATTAAAATTGTATTTAAAATCATTGAACTTCTGCAATGAGTTTTATTATTTATGAAAATAATTGAATGATTGCGAATTTTAACTAAAATTTATTTTTAATCAATTTTTACTAGAAAATTCTACGAGAATTGAATAATTTAAATATAAGAATAAATAATTTATAGAATAATTGAATGTTTCTTTAAATTGAATTCGCATAAAGAATTTTATCAACAAATTTTTAAATAATTGAATTCTTTCGACGAATTTTAATAAAATTTTTAAGAATAATTACACTTTTCGAGGAATTTGATTAAAATTGTATTAAAAATAATTGAAATTCTACAATGATTTTTATTATTTATGATAATAATTCAAGCTCAGTAAAAAAATTTATTATTTATAAAAAGAATTGAATTATTGCGAAGAAATTTAAAAAAATTTGGAAATAATTAAATTCCTGTGAAATTTTTAATATTTATAAAAATAATTAAATGTTTGCATAGATTTAAAAAAAAAAATTTTTTAAATAATTGAATTCTTTTGGAAAATTTTTATTAAAATAGTAGATATTAAAAATCATTTGACATGGTGAAAATTTTTGAAAATAATTGAAATTTTACAAAGAAGTTAATTCAAATTTTTGAAGACAATTGAATTTTGGAGAAGAGTTTTATTATTTTTGAAAATAATAAAAATTTGTTAACATAATTGAATTTTTGCGAAGAATGTTATTACTTTTGAAAATTCTTGAATTTCTGCAATCATTTGTAACTTCTCCAAAATTGTAATTCAAGAAAAGTAATTAAATATTTTTTATAAAAAACTATAACTATAAATGTCAAGAACCATAAACGAAAAACAACCATTTCGATTGGAAATTTGAATTTAAAATCTTCTCGTCACTACTGATGGAATTCGTTATACAAGAAACTCGAATACTCGAATACTTTCGAACTGGGTAAAAATAGGAATTTCTAGACTCGAACTGAAGAGAAGCGGAAGTGAAAAGCGAAAAAGGGATTTTTTTTACTAAAACTCGGTTCTTTGGCTAATGTATATACAACGATTTCCCGAGCTCTTTAGCATCGATCCATGTCGAACGTTTGTTGCGTTCAAAGTGAACGAACGATAGAACGAACGTCACCTAGGTCAGGCTCTCGGAATAGTAGCATTCCTGTTTGTCACGCTTCTGCGATCTGCGCATACACTATATATATATATATACAACTCTCGATCGTTTGTTAAACCCACAAGAAGTGTATTTTATTTTATTTACGAATGCCAAGTCGAAACGAATACAACGTTCTCGATAGTTGGATAACTTACAGCGACCGAGATCACTTAATGTCCCCAAACGTTATTTTTGGTGTCCACTCACGTTTATTTGCGTGGCAAACTAGAAACTCAAAAGTCACACACAAGACACAAAGAGAGGTCAGGAATTAATTTAACTACCGGAGGCGAATCAGGCGAATAGAGATCGTTTCTGAATCATATTGAGAGAGACTTTCCAATCTATGAACTGTCGGTAACGTAGAATTATTATAGCGAGAAATTTGAATTATTTTGAGAATATTGAAATACATATAAACATTACGTACCTTGTCTTTCTCAGTGGCCTCGTCCTGATTCTTCTCCTCGACGGTTTCTGTGTGTGGACCAATGCCGTTGGTGGTGGGCTTTGTGTCGGCTTCCTCAATCCTCTCGAGTTTACCGTCGCCCGGTGCTGCGGCATCGCCAACGCCACCCTCGGCAGGTAAACCCTCCTTTTTCGGCGTCGTCGTTATGTCCACGGACCTTTTGCTTTGTCGCGCTCCCATCTTTCCTTTTTTTCCTATCAAACTACCGTGATCTACTTTTATTTATCTGATTCGATCGTTTCACCTAACGATCCTTCTTTTAACTGCAAAAAAAAGAAAGAAATAAACGTTTAAAGAGAGATAGCAGAGAAAATATTTCAACAAAAAGTTTTTATAAAAATGTCCTTAAAGTTAGCGTCGGAAATTATTATTTGGGAAAACTAAACTATCATTTAGAGAAGAAATAAAATTGGCATTAAACGAATTTCTTTATTCGCCTGGGGAGTAAAAAACATCCCGGATATTATTTCTTTATCTAAATTCTTTAAAAAAATTGTTCGACTTTGAGAAAAAAATTCATTTTTACACTTACAGGGATCACAAAGAATTTTTCACGTATTATTATAGGTAAAAAGGGGGACTTTGACTTTTAAAAAGGAGATTCAGTTTAGAAAAAGAATTTGTCAAATTAAGTAACTAATTATTGTAAAGTTTTCTCTGTGTAAAATTCAATTTTACAGGTTAGTATTACAAAAAAGTTTTTAAATAATTGAAATGTTTCATGAAATTTTATTAAAATTGTATTGAAAATAATTGAGTTTCTCTAAAGTATTTCATTAAATATGAAAATTGAAATTTTGTTGAATCTAATAAGTCATGCTAAAAACTTTCTTAAAATCAAAATAATTGAGTTTTTTTAAAAGAATTTAATTAAAATTATATTGAATATACCTGATTTACTTTTTAATAACAATTAAATTGTTTCGAAGAGTTATATTAAATTTTTTAAAAACAATTAAATTCTTTTGAAGAATTTAATTAAAATTGCCTTAAAAATAATAAATGAATTCATATAAAAGAATGTTATCAACATTTTTGAAAATAATTAAATTTCATCGAAAAATATTATTAAAGTTTTTTAAAATAATTAAATTCTTCGGGCAATTTTATTAAAATTATATTTAATAACTTTGAGAATACACTATTTAAAGCCTAATACATTTAAAAAAAAAATATTGTTCCAAAATTTGCAAAAAGCACCTAGAAATTGTTTCTTCAAAAAAATTACAAATTTGGTTAACTTACAAAAAATGACAGTTTTTGTACATTTTTATTTAAAAAAAAAGAGAGAAAATCAAAAAGATGAGCCTGAAGTTCGCAATATTTTTAAAAATAAAAAATCATAGCCAAAATATTCTCGTGTTATTTTTTTGCATTTTCGTTTTTCAAAAAACTTTCTAAATTTTAATCGAACAAAAAAAAATTGAAAAAATTGAAAATACTTTAGAGAAAATTGCAAAGGTTTCTTTAAAAAATATCGTCATTTTTATAGCTAAAATATTCTTATCATCATTTTATGGAAGTTGCGTTTATCTCAATTTTTATACACATTCTTTGTCCGTGAAATTTTATTATAAAAGCGCATTTCTACAAAGGACTCTTGATTAGCTTTAGCAAGCGACTCAAATGCGTCATATAGATCTACGTTCTTTGATAACGTGTTCAGATAATGTCGTTTCCTTTTGTGTCACACTTGGTACTCATCTTCAAAAAGAGTACATTATAAAAAAAAGAACGAAAACTTTTCCCAACAATTTCAATCAACGTTTTTAAAATGAAAATTTGCATAGAATATCTCGAAGAAATGAATTACATCTTGAATTATTACTTTATATAAAATTTTTTATTTCTTGCATTTCCGTATACTAACATACTATCGGCTCAAAAAGAACAGGCCCCTGACTTTGAAAGCTCACAACGCAGGTAAAAAAAATCATAGAGAGTTAAGACAAAGTGTAATACGTAGCTTAATTATCTAGTCGTTCTTATACAAAATTTCATAACCCAAAAAAATTTTTTGTTTAAGTTATAGATTTTTAATTGAAAAAAATACGTGGCTTTTTTCATGATTTTGGGAATAGCCTACTTTGAAAGCATGTAGCTGATTTCAAGAATATCCAATCAACATACTGATTTTTTTCTATAATATTTGTATCTTTCTTAAATATATAGTGGAGAATTTTTTTAATTTCTTTAATAACTTTCGGAGATTATTTAAATAAAAAAAAAAGTTATATCTCTTGCGATCAGAAGCACAGATTTGAAATAAAATGCAAATTATGCATAAGTTTTTTCTTAGATAAAAACAATTTGAAAAAACTTGTAAAAAAATTTTGTTTAATAATTATTTATGAAAATGATTTTTTTTTTTTGCTTTATTACCCCATTAAAGCAAGGTGCAGTCGGACATGAAACCCTTTTGTCAACAGTAGAGAATTCTATAACAGTAGTAAACTACCGCACTTTTTTTTATATGATGCTTCTATTCTTATTAGTTATTTACAACTTTGAAGACTTTTTTTGGGGTTCTAGCAGTAGTATAGGAAGGAGGGCCTTTAAACACAAAATATTTTTCTTTTACTTGTAACACTTTTAAATCAGGTAATTTAAAAGTAAAGTAATAATTATATAATTGATAAGTGACTTATTTAAATATTACCTGCTTTATATTTAATTTTTAATTTAATAGTTAATTTTTAATACAATTAATTATTCAATTTTTAATTAAACTAAATATTCCATTTTTAATTCGATTATTTCAATCTTATTCAACTTAATTATTTGAATCTGATTAACATAAATCTTTATTTTAATTTATTTGAAACAAATAATATTATGTAATTTCTTCTTAGAATTATTTCTTTTTTCTTTGTATAAATTGAGGGTTCACATGCAATAAGAGGATACTTGCTATCTACTTTACACTGAGCGTATTCCCTTATTGCATGTAAATTCTCAATTCTTCTCAGTTACAAACATACAGACTCATTTATACCTGAGCGCTGATAGAAAAAATGGGTTTCCCAAGATTTTAGACCTCGGCGCCTTTGCAAAATAGATTAACGATAGCCTGCACCTTGCTTTAATGGTGTAATAAAGCAAAAAATGAAAAACATTTTTATAAATAAATGTTAAATAAAATTTTTTTACAAGTTTTTTCAAATTGTTTCGGTCTAAGGAGAAACTTTTACATAATTTGCTTTTTATTTCAAAGCTGTGCTTCTGCTCGCAAGAGAGATAACTTTTTATTTTTGATTTAAATAATCTCCGAGTGTTAATTAAAAAGTTTTTAAAATTCTTCACTATATATTTAAGAAAGATACAAATATTACTGAAAAAAATCAGTATGTCGATTGGATATTTTTTAAATGAGCTACACTGAAAAAAAAAGTTCATTGAATCAAGTAAATGCATTTTCTTGACCTGATTTATTTGAAACAAACCCATATTTTCTTATTGCAAGAAATTTATTTTCTTGTGTCAAGTAATTTTGAGCATTGATCAAAGTTATTGAAATAAGAAAATATGGGTTTGACATAAGTAAATATCTTACTGTTTCAAACGAACTGTTTTACATGCGCCAAGTCTCGAAAAATATTGAATCAAGAATATCATGTTCTCACGTCAAGTAATTTACCTTGAGTCATTTGGTATCTTGAGTCAAATAATTTTTTTATTTCCTTTAAAGCAACTATTTATTTCATCCAACACCCATAGTCTTGAGCCAAGAAAATGGGAAGATTAATATAAGTTAATAATTGTTTCAACTCAATTAAAAATTATTTTGTTTCAAAGAAATATTAATTAATCTAAGCATTTCTTTTACTTGAAGCATTTCTATATTCTCATGTTTCAAAATCATTAATTTCTTGCGAGAATGTTATATTTTCTGGAATGAAATATTTTATTTATTCAATTCAATTAAGTGTAAGATCTTGAATTAAATCATTCTTTTGTTTCCTTTAAAAAAGTTTTTACTTAATTCAACGCTCATATAATCCTAATTCAAGAAAATACGAAGGTTAATATAAGTAAATATTTGTTTCAAGTTGATTAAAAATTATATTCAATTAATCCCATATTTATTTGAAGAAAGAAATTCATTTTCTTGTGTCAAGTAATTATTAGCATTGAACAGAATTTTTGAATTAACAATTTAGTATTTGGCAGAACTCAATATGTAATTATTTCAACCAAATATTTTACTTTTCCGAAGTACCAAAAAGTATTGAATCTAGAGTATCATGTTCTTAAGCGAAATAATAAAGTATTGTCTGGAGAATTCGTGTTTCTTGAATCGAATCATTTTATTTATTTGCTTTGAAACTTTTTTTTACTTAACACAATGCCGGTATTCTTGATCCAAGAAAATATTTTTCTTCAAATGTATATGCAACTTAAATATCAGTTTTTGAAAACTGTCCATTGAGGCTAGGATGGCATAGTGGTAGCGTGACGGCTTCTGGTGCGTGCAACCCGAGTTCAATTCCTCCGACCGTGGAAAATTTTCTTTCAAGGTATATTTGTTGTATTTGTGTTAAGTAATAATTAAATGTAAATATGAGGCATTCCATGTCAAGTGATCCGGGTGGAGAAAAATTTTTCTCCAATCGTAGCAAAACTTGGGGCTTTTGTAGTACTAATAGATAGTAATTTTTCGTGAAAATATTTTTTTACCTAGTCCAATATTTTCCGAGGGGGAGGGGGTTAAATTTTTGGGTTTTTCAGTACAATGCTTATTTCGATAATTTTTTACTCTTAAACTATTAAACATAAAAATTTGGCAAGGTACATTTTGGAAAGGTTTTTTCATGCTCTTTCGATTGAAAATAAGCATTTAAAAAAAAAAAAATTTTTTGACCCAAAAAAATCAAAATTAAAAATAAATTTTAATTTTTTGGAAAAAAGGTCCCATTTTTTTTTTTTTCTTTTTAAACGAAAGCTGAGGTTTTTTCCTAAAAGGACATATAAATGAAAAAGTGGGACAAGAATGTTTAAACATTGAAAAAATGAATTTTCTCGTAAACAGAGCTAAAAACCGGGTTTAGAGAGTAGAAACCTCTGTTTTTCAATGTTTAAACATTCTTGTTCCACTTTTTCATTTATATGTCCTTTTAGGAAAAAACCTCAGCTTTCGTTTAAAAAAAAAAAAAAAAAAAAAAATGGGACCTTTTTTCCAAAAAATTAAAATTTATTTTTAATTTTGATTTTTTTGGGTCAAAAAATTTTTTTTTTTAAATGCTTATTTTCAATCGAAAGAGCATGAACAAACCTTTCCAAAATGTACCTTGCCAAATTTTTATGTTTAATAGTTTAAGAGTAAAAAATTATCGAAATAAGCATTACACCGTAAGACACCTGGATCACTTGACATGGAATGCCTCATATATATGTAAAATAACAATTATTTAAATAAAAATGTTTGACCTAAGTATTAGAAAAGATGGGATGGGGGTAAGGGGGGGGGGTAATTTAAGTAAATAATTTACTTGTATTGAGAAAGTATTTTTTTTGATTGAAATCTATAAATTTTCTCAAATCAAGAAAATATTTTCTTGGACAGAGAACATACTTTCTTGATTTGATACATAAATGATTTTGAATTAATATGTTCTGCATTTCTTACATGCTACTTAACTTCTTGATCGAATTCCATATTTTCTTAGATCAAGAATATCTGCGTTCTCTCACAAAATAAATGTTTTCTTCATTTAAATCTTGAATTACTTGAACGAATGTTACAAAAAATTGAATGAATCAAATAAAATAATTCAATTATCTATATATATATTCTTAGAACAAGAAAATATTTTATTCATTTAATACATTTCATACTTCGTATAAGAAGACTAACTTCTTGGTCGAATTCCATATTTTCTTGGATCAGGAATATATGTTCTTCTCCCAAATATCCTATGTCAAGAAAATCGTTTTCTTGAATCAATACTTTAATAGTCTTGGCCGTATTCAATCCCACGATTTGCTTCAACCAAGAAAAATTTTCTTGGTTCAATACTTTTTTTTTTCAGTGTACATGCTTTCAAAGTAGCCTATTCTCAAAAACATGCAAAAAACCATGTATTTTTTTCAATTAAAAATCCATAACTTAAACAAAAAATTTTTTTGAGTTATGGAATTTTGTATACAAACAACTAGATAAGTAAGCTACGTATTTGACTTTGTCTTAACTCTCTACGATTTTTTTTACCTGCGTTGTGAGCTTTCAAAGTCAGGGGCCAGTTCTTTTTGGGCCGATAGTAGAAATAGTGACTCTTCTAAATCCAAGTTGTCCAATTAACGTGTGAATTTTTTTACCTGAGTTATGAGCTTTCAAACACAGGGGCCTATACTTTTTGAGGAACATTAAATGCTATAATACATAACATACATTAAATGCATAAAATCCTTATGCATAAAATATATAAAGTACATCTGATGAAACGCATAAAACACAACAACATAATAACTAATTGATAACACCTGATTAGTAGAAATTATAATATCGGGACAAGAGAAAAATTGAAATTTGTTTTAAGAGTATATATTATGAGTTTCCTTTGTGTGTGTGTGTTTGCGGTGACGACAGAAAATCCCCGAGAATTCTATCTGACATTGTGTGCCTGGAACTTGAAGAGTGCAGGAGCACTAATGACAATGGCTGTAACGTGTTAACTCGCATTTAAATACCACATACAACGAACTACACGCATTGTTGCCTTTATCATTCTTCCAACAGCTGACAAACGCCTCTGTTAGTTGTTGTCACCACCAACATCTCAAGGCAAACAGACACATCTGGACTTATTCCCTTACTTGTAGTGACACTAGAGTCACAACTCACAACTAACATATTAATTTAATGTACAAATCCACAAGTCCCTGAAGTTTGCGTTGCGTCGCGTCGCGTCGAGACACTTATTCTTGCTTATTCTCACTTATTCTCACTATTTTTCGAGGAGTTTGGCGATGAAATTCTCACTAATGACAATTGCCTTCATCAAGGGTTGCTACAAAAAATTCATTTTCTTTTTCCCTGACCTCATTCAAACGTTTTTGGAATTCAACAACTTATATGAATATTATTATTATTATAATATTGGAGATCGAAATTTCGATTATTCGGAAATTCTTCAATTAAATACATAATATATGAAAATAAAAACTACAAATAATATAAAAAAAATTCAGTAAAAGTTTTTCAAAAAAAATTAATTAATTAATTCTGCCAAAAATTCTATTACAATTTAAAATAATTGAATTCTTTCTACGAATTTTCATAAAAATTTTAAGAATAATTGCATTGTTTTAGGAATTCGATTAAAATTATATTAAAAATAATTGAACTTCTGTCATGAGTTTTATTATTTACAAAAATATATGAATTATTGCGAAGAAATTTATAAAAAATTTGTAAATAATTAAATTTCACAGAAATTTTTTTTATTTATCGAAGTAATTACATGTTTTCGTAGAATTTTATTAATTTTGAAAATTTTGAAAATTTTTGAAAGTTTTTGAAAATAAATGAAATTCGGAGAAGAATTTTATTATTTATAAAAAGATATTTGAAATTTTGACGATAATTTAAAAAAATTTTTGAACATAATTAAATTTTTGCGAAGAATTTTATTACTTTTGGGAGCGTTCACAAATGATTTCACGCTTTAGGGGGTAGGGGGGGGGTCTTACTAAACGTGACACAATGTATTTTTCTCATATGAAATTGCAAAAATTACGTGACAGGCATTTGTAACTTCTCCAAAATTCCATTTTTTTATAGTGTTTTTAACTACAATTTTTCTATAAATCAATTATTTTTAATAATTAATTAGATTATATTAAAAAATATAACTAATTTCCGAAGAATTTGAATTATTAAAATTTTTTAAAAACAGGATGTCCGCAAGATTGACTTTATCAATTTCCCTGACATTTTACTGACATAACAACGAATTTCCCTGACAAAAATTTTTTTGTTTAGAGCAAAAAATGTATTGCATGACCGTCTTAATTTCTTATTTAATTGTCCTGACAAAAAAAATTTTTCCTGACATTTCCCTGACTTTACTGCCAAAAAATTTTTTTCCTGACATTTACCTTCTTCTTTAATTGCCCTGACAAAAGAATTTTTCCTGACATTTCCCTGACTTTACTGACAAAAAATTTTTTTCTGACATTTCCCTGACTTTACTGACAAAATATTTTTTTCCCTGACATTTCCCTGACTTTACTGACTTTACTGACATGTGGCCACCCTGAAAAATCTAAGTTTATTAAAATTTCTAATTAAATTGGTTAAAAATTGAAATTTTATAAAATTTCAAATTAAAACCTTTTGAAGTTGATCTATTTATGAAAATTTTAAACACAACTCTTTTAAAATTCAAGTAATTTTGAAATATTTAAGTAAAACTATTCAATTAATAATTTATAAGAAGTAATAATTCTATGATAGGTAGTTGTTTAAGAATTAAGTCATTCAAAAAGAAATTATTGGCAGAAATAGAAAAAATTGAAGGTATTGTATTCTAATTCGTGGTAATTTCATAGTTTATGAGGATAACAAAAAGGACACGAAAATTCAGAATATTATTCCTGACTTTTCCCTGATATTCCTGACGAATTCTACATTCCTTGACTTTTCCCTAACCTGTGCCTACCCTGTTCATTCACCCAGGGTGTAGAAATTTCTTAGGTTCCTCTAAAAACTGTAAATAATATTTTTTGACGCTAAACGTCGACGCTAACTTCAGGAACATTTCCTTATGTCTCTGAAGTTAGCAATGGCCAAAAACTATTATTTTGAGTATTTAGAGTTGAAAATGTCACTAATTTCACCTCCTGTTTTGAAGGAAGTGAAATTAATGACCCAAAGAACCAGAAACCTAAATCTAAACCTAAAATCTAAAACCCTTTAAAAAACTTTAACTAAATTACTATTTTAAGTTAAAATTTATTTTTTCTCCACTTCGTCAAAAAAAAAAAAATTGTTTACGAAGCTCAGAAACGAAACTAAATCACTGAATAGATGTCTCGATGAGTATAAAGAAAAGAACAATGACACCAATCTCATTAGACTATTGTATAACGAGCAATTATAGTGACTCAATGCTGTATATAACAATTCTAGGAAGTTCTTTTTATATACAGAAACAAATGCAAATGAGAATTAAATAAAAAGGAAAAAAAATGTACAGTTTTATCGTGACTAATATGAAGAACTTAAAACGCTGATTCGCGTGGGTTTGTTCTCTGTAATACAAGTCATGAAACGCATGTATAGTTTTTCTCCTTCTCTTCCGCTCTTTGCATACTTGTAGAACAAGCGTTTCAAAAAGCGACCCTTGAGCTTATCGAATCAAGACGGTAAAATGAATTATGATGTCAACTTTCCACATCAAGTTCAAGTGCAAACGTCTAATGATTTCAAAATATAATGCCAAATTAGTCAACCGTTCACTGTAAAAACAAAGTCTTCCTTTAAGCCCGAAATTTGTCTTTTTTCAAGGTGTAAACGGAAGTAGACCATGTTGGCTGAATGTCAGTAATGATTAGAAGTTTAAAAAGAATACTCCCCAATTGATACAAGTGAGGTGTTAAATGAACTGAAATTCAACTGTAAGCTAGTAAGAAGGCTAAAATTCAGCCAAACCATCTAGCCAAATTTCAGCCTTCTTACAAGCTTACAGTTGAATTTCAGTTTATTTAACACCTTACTTGTATCAATGTCAAAGTACACGGAAAAAAAAGTACGTGAAATTTTCATTGACTCGGTACTTGACTTTCGGATACGACACAAAATACTAAAAACAGTCTAGTACTTTTGCATGAGAGTTTCAAAAGCAGTCAATGAAAATTTCTAGTACCTTGCTTGAGAATTTCATTGACTTTAAAAAAAACTGTAAAATAAAAAAAATAATTTCCACTTGTTCACAGAGTTTTTCTGAAATTCACTTATTCATTCACATATTTGGATAATTAATCACACAAACAAAGAACAATTATTGTATCACTTTTCGACGTTCGTCAACACTTATGAACTAACCTATAACACACACATATATTCGCGTATAACTTAAATATAGGGGAGAGTGGGGCAAAATGGGGTACCTTTTTGAAATTGGCTGTTTACAGAGAACCAAACGAATAAATCGATTCAGCTAAACTTCAGAATTCTTCTTTGTACACTTAGCTTTGAGGAAATTATGATAATAGCGGAGAAAAAAATTTTTGAAAGAACTTATATCGTATTTTCTGAGAAAGTGCTAAAATCTAAAAATAACTATACAAAACATTGAGTATTTTTTCAAAATTCATTAAATTCTTGTTGTATGAGATTATAAATACAAACAAAAAGTAGGATTCTTTATTACTATGAAAAAACAAGTAATATTTATTAGAATTTAACAAAAAAACATGGATATTGCAAAATATCGATATATCGATAATGAAACATCGATAGTATAAATGCCTCGAAGCAATAATATCGATTCTTCTGCTGGAAACCTTTAAATATGCATAATATAATGTTTTTAAATAGTTTTAATGAAACGGCGTAGCTTCCGGCATGCCCCACACTTAGGTACCCCATTCTGCCCCACACTGCATATTAAAACAAAATGCAATGTTTACAAGTTATTGTCAACAATTAAACAATCTATTCTATTGGAAATTACTCTAGAATAAGTACTGAAAAAGATACCACACTTGCCAAATTAAATGCATTATCCCAAAAAGTTTGGTGAGCACTTTAATTTTGAAAAAAATTCATATTTTTTTTGCTTAAAACTTAAAAGTTGTATAACTTTCAAAAAAAAATTTTCTTTGGAGTGTCTTCATAATTAATAACAGTTTCTTATCAACATGAATGATATATGTCGAGGAAAAAAAAATTAAAAGTACCTATCATGGAAAAACAGAGGTACCCCATTTGACCCGCCTACCCCATTTTGCCCATTTTTATATATTAACACTATTTGTTTTTCATAAAATAATAGTATATTCACATCTGAAATTAACACAAATGGAAACAGACGATCAGCTGGCATTTACCTTGGGTAGAAACGCGCAACGCACACTGCGCATGCTCTACAGAATTTTCAAGCGCAGTCAACTAATCTTTCACGTACTTTATAAAACTGAACAAATGACTTTTCGTTAAAATTTAAAAAACACTGTTGCCCATACTAGTACTAGGACTTTTCTATATTTTCTAATAAAAAGTATATGATACAGCCTTGTATTTTGTGTCCTATCCAAAAGTCAAGCACTTTCAAAGAAGGATTCACGTACTTTTTTTTCCGTGTATGGGCAACAGTGTTTTTTAAATTTTAACGAAAAGTCATTTGTTCAGTTTTATAAAGTACGTGAAAGATTAGTTGACTGCGCTTGAAAATTCTTTAGAGCATGCGCAGTGTGCGTTGCGCGTTTCTACCCAAGGTAAATGCCAGCTGATCGTCTGTTTCCATTTGTGTTAATTTCAGATGTGAATATACTATTATTTTATGAAAAACAAATAGTGTTAATATATATTTGTCTTCAAGAATTGACTTTCAAAAAAATATTTTTAATTTTGTGTTTCTCACAAAACAGAATGTTATGTAAGTATCAGTTTTCAGTGAAATAGCATGTCTCAGAAGTCGTGAAAAATTTCACCATGTGGTATATAAGAACAATTCGATACGTACTTTTAAGTGTTAAGTGTGTGTTTATATTTAAGTTATACGCGAATATATGTGTGTGTTATAGGTTAGTTTAAAGTGTTGACGAACGTCGAAAAGTGATACAATAATTGTTCTTTGTTTGTGTGATTAATTATCCAAATATGTGGATGAATAAGTGAATTTCAGAAGAACTCTGTGAACAAGTGGAAATTATTTTTTTTATTTTACAGTTTTTTTTAAAGTCAATGAAATTCTCAAGCAAGGTACTAGAAATTTTCATTGACTGCTTTTGAAACTCTCATGCAAAAGTACTAGACTGTTTTTAGTATTTTGTGTCGTATCCGAAAGTCAAGTACCGAGTCAATGAAAATTTCACGTACTTTTTTTCCGTGTATTTGATTAAAATTGTACGAAAATAATGGAATTATTGCGAAGAAATTTATAAAAAATTTTAAATAATTAATAGAATTCCTGTGAAATTATTTTATTATTGAAGAAAATAATTAAACGTTTGCGTAGAATTTTAATAAAACTTTTTTAAATAATTGAATTCTTTTGGAAAATGTTATTAAAATAGTAGATATTGAATATCATTGAATTTAGGAAAATTTTTGCAAATAATTGAAATTTTGTCAACACGGAGAAAACTGGATATTCAAAAGTAGAAATTGAAAATATATATTAACTCTTATCATAAAAAATATTAAACTTTAATATCTAGATATTTAAATCACATGCTAGATATTAACGCTTAACATCCAGATATTTACTTTTACTATCTAGATAGCTGTCCTTATGTTAAAGAATAAAAATATTAAACTTTAACATGTAGATATTTACCTTAAATATCCATTTTTCTCCGTGAAGAATTTTATTTAAATTTTTTGAAAATAATTGAATTTCGAAGAAGAATTTTATTATCTATAAAGAGAATTGAAATTTTGACGAAAATTTCTATAAATTTTTGAATATAATTGAATTTTTGCGAAGAATTTTATTACTTTTGAAAATAATTGAATTTCGAAGAAGAATTTTTGATCGTTCTTCAAGAATTAAGTTATTTAAAAAGAAATTATTGTCAGAAATGGAAAAAATTGAAGGTTTTGTATTAGAATTTTTGTTTTTTCTAGAAAAAACTATTAATAATAATATTTTAATTATTTGAATGTTGATTAATTATTTTTCTAAAGGTCATATAATTTATAAAATTCTTTACGATTATGTATATTATTTAAATCATTAACATAAAAAAACATATTTATATTATATTGTGGTGTTAATAATCTAAATCAGAAATAAAACGCACTGAATTATATAACATTGAGTCTAAATTTTATGATTACACTTTGAAAAAGATTTTAAAAAAAGAAAACGTGTTTATTTTTTATTAGAAAAAGGTGAAAAAGGTGCCAAATCGTCAAAAAAGGTGGAAAAGGTGATAAAATTGAAATAAGGGACAAAAGGGGAGAAAGGGACCAACTGTGATGCCTGCGCTGAGCATCGACGCTAATATTAGGGATATGAATATTAAAGCGTAAAAGTTAAGTAATTAAATGCAAAAAGTGAATATCAAAATGAAAAAAATAAAATATTAAAACGAAAAAATGAAACATTAATTTAAAAAATGAAAAAGTAAAATGCCTTTAATTATACACACTGGATGATTAATTTTCCTCTTAAACGCCATCAATTACAGTGGGGATCATTAGAAGGGAATATATCTGCATTGGAGAAAGGAGAGTGCCATTATAGATCGGTTATCTCTCGGTTTCGACATGAACGCGGAAAGATTCACGAGAATGATTGGATCGATTCGATTACTTGGTTAAAGGAGAATCCAATAATCTCTCTTGTTTTTTTCTTTGTTTTTTCCAAGTTGGCAAAAGAGGGAAGACAATTGGAAAGAATGGAAAGTTTACGAGCATCCAGTTTGCCTTAGTTTTTAGTTTCCACCTTCGATTCTAAGCTGTGTCTCTTTCTCTCTCTTTTTCTACAAGTAGCTATGTATAGTGACAGGTAGTAGTAATGAATAGTCGCATTTGTCTCTAGCTAGCCTATTCAGCGAACATTGCACTTTCCTTTCTTCGATGTTTGTGCAACGTGCAACCACGTCCTACGATCTTATCCCAGGATATTCAACTCGAGTCATTGAGAAAGAATCTTTTTTTCGTTCATTTTTTTTTCTTCTTTAACATGTTTAATTCCAAAAGGTACATTTTCCTTAGCCAATTGCCTTTGAAGAATTTTAGAAACATGATCATTTTTTTCATTTTTCTTTACTAATTTCTTTTACAATTAGCAATTTTTGAAAAAATTCTACCTTTTTTCTCAGAAGGGACAGTTTGTACAATTTTACTTTTTGGAAAAACTATTTCATTGCCGTCTAAACAAAGTGCCAGTACCATTTTTTTCCAAATTCACCAAAAATTTTTAGGTAGATTCAGTTACCGAATGTCGGTAAATCGAGTATTTTTTCGTTATTTATCATTTTTAAGGGAGGAAAAAACGAAAATCGATTCTCAACCGATAGACCTTTTCATTTAAGGAATCTGTACTGCGCAAGCGCGGAATATATATAGAACTTCCGACAAAGTTTCGAGCACTTTTTGTACAAAATGCACAGTGCCAATAGTGAAAAGTAATTAAAAAATATTACTAATAAATGTAGAAAAAAAAATTAGCGTGTATTAAAAATGAGCAGTATCCCTGAGAAAAATAATCCACAAAGGAAAAAAATTGATGCACAAAAGAAATGTTGTTTTGGGAATTGCAAAAGTGATACTCGTTGCAAGTCTTATTTGACTGAAAATTATTACTTTATTTCTTTCCCAAAACCGTTTAACAGTTAAAAAATGAAATATTAGGAATGAAAATATTCGAAGTAATTGCAAAACTTGTCAAGTATGTCGAAAATGAGACCTGTTGGTAAGGTTATGTTCATAACATAACACAACCTTATTTACATGTAAACAATATAGACTTTTTACCCTTTAAACACTGACTTCGTCTTCATAACCATATTTTTAATTGACAGACAGTATTTTTCTCTACCTGTTCAAACATTAATTTTGCTTTTAGAATGTCATTTTCATCGAGTTTTTTTATTTGAATTGTTATTAGCACAATATACATTCTGACACAAAGTTGCTCGGAAATTTTGAAATCGCGCCGCCTGTCATGGCGTAGCTCCAACTTCCGGTCTTAAATGAAAAGGTCTATTCTACAATGTTAAAAAATTGAATTTGAAAAAATAATTCGGGAAAAAAGTTACAAAAAAGGAAGAAATGCCAAGTTATGAGAGTCTCGAGTTAGAGACAAATTCATTTAATAAATTGTTTCCCACATTGTGCGTGGTGGCAGCAAACAAACTTTATGGGGCAATAATTTTAGCGGAGAAATTGAACAAGTATTTTGAAGGGCCAGAGGCTTTTAGTTTGGGGAATTATAATAGAATGTCCCCAATGCCAATACCACACCCCTGTTTGCCTGTGTGTAACCTCGAAATGGAACACAAAGTAATAAATTTTGACGAGCCCAAACTCACACACTTTTGTTGTTGAAACGAAGAAAATTAGATCTAAAAACCTTGTGGGCCATTTTTTATTCTTTTTTACCGACACCGTCCATAAATTTTTAAAAACGACACGCGTGACCATACCTTGTCAAAACAGTATATTTATTTTCTTCCTTCTGATATTACAAAAAAAAGAAGAAAAAACGGTTATTATCGGGCAAATGAATCAATAATCGGTAGAAAAGTGACACTCGAGATTAACGTTATCACTTGGTTAATTGTGTCAGATTCTATGCTTTAAATCATGTACTAATGTGTAATTTATAAATTGATTATAGACACAGAAGCACTCTCGATAAATGGAAAATGATTGCATATCTTGTGAGCAAGATATACACTCGATAATACACTTTTAATGATCGGAAAAGCAAACAAAATTATTGTTTTGATTTCATTCAAGTCAAGTTTAAAATAAATAATTATTTTCTAAAAACATTGAAATTTCTTTATAGACGCAAAACATTAACGAAAAAAAAATATTTTGTAAAATAACAATATTTTTACCAACTCTATAGAGAGGAAATTTTCATTTTCAAGCAAGAATTTAAAAAAAATTCTTTGACTTTTCCCTGATTTTTTGGCAAAATTTTGACTTTTTCCTAGATTACTTTAAAAAATCCAAGTGAAGTCCAATTATCAAAAAATATAATTTTTAATCAAGGTCTATTTAAAGAAATAAAAATATTTACTATGGCAAATTTTTTTCGTCTTACTTTTAAAAAATTCCAATAAAATTCTTTGAAACATTCAATTTTTTTTAATAGAATTTCGAGAAATTTCAATTATTTTAGGAAGTTTCCATTATTTTAAACAATTTTAATCACTTGTTTATAAAAATGTAATTATTTTTATACAAAATATATATTTTATAAATATATTACAATATTTTACAAAACCAAATTTATTATATCTATAGGTACATTTTAAATTGTAACTCTTTCAAAATTTAATTATTTTAGATACAACTCGAACTGTTTGTAAAATTAAATTATTTACCAATCATTAAATTAAAATTCTTTGAAAATACAATTTTTTTGAAACTTTAATTAAATTCTTTGGAAAATTTTATTATTTTCAATAAATTTTTACAAAATTTCAATTAATTTGATAATTATTTAATAAAATGTTTTTTTTAAATTCAAGTACCTTTAAATAATTCAATTAAAATTTTTTAGAAATCTAATTTAATACATGTTTTCAAAAACTTCAAAAAACTCGCAAAATTTATTAATCAAGATGAAATATAAATATGTATTTTAAATATTTTTTGCAAAATAAAATGTTTTTATATGGGAGAAAATTCAGTTTTTTTAATGAAATATAATTAATTATATAATTATATAATTAATCCTGGTCAAAAACCCTAAATAATAGTTTTTTACGCTAAACATCGACGCTAACTTCAGGGACATAAAAATTTTTATACGAAAAAGACAAATAACTAAATTAAACATTTTGGAAATAAATACCTCTCGAAATAAGAAAAGGAGGTTCCCAGGTGCGATTTTTTGGTCGGCCCATAGTTGGGCCAACTTTTACAAAGTCGGTCCAACTTCTCGTGCCAGAGGTTGGGCCAACCATACAGATGATAACGGTCGCCGTCTAATGGCGACGATGGTTGGCCCGACAACTCATAAGGAAGTTGGCCCAACTTACAATGCATATATGTTGTGCCAACTATACATTTCAATGGTTGGTCCAAAGACTGACGCCAAAGTTGGCACAACTTTAGATGCGTAAGTTGGGCCAACCACAATTTTCAAAGTTTGGCCAACTTCAACAGCCAAAGGTAAAAAATTATTAAAAAACTAAATTATTTAAACAATTAACAGGTTATTATTAGCGGGAACATCAGATATAACCTTTACCTATTATTATTAAACACAATCTCATACATACATTTTCGAAAATATCTAATGCTCGCTGGGATCGACCCCTAACCTAACGCACCGAAGACTTATACACTGACCACTACGCTACGCTCACATGGGAGTGCATAACGCAAAATGTATATTAAAGCTGCAATAGTCGGGCCAACCGTGGCCCAGAGTTCGGCCGACCAAGAAAGTTTAAGTCATTTAAACTGCATTTGACAAAGTTTTGCCAACCGTTGGGCCAACCGTGGCCCAGAGTTCGGTCGACCAAAATAATGTAAGTCAATTAAACTGCGTTTCACATAGTTTTGCCAACCGTCGGGCCAACCGTGGCCCAGAGTTCGGCCAACCAAGAAAGTTTAAGTCATTTAAACTGCATTTGACAAAGTTTTGCCAACCGTTGCCCAGAGTTCGGCCAACCAAGAAAAATCAAGTCAATTAAACTGCGTTTCACAGAGTTTTGCCAACCGTTGGGCCAACCGTGGCCCAGAGTTCGGCCAACCAAGAAAGTTTAAGTCATTTAAACTGCGTTTCTAGAGTTTTGCCAACCGTTGGGCCAACCGTTGCCCAGAGTTCGGCCAACCAAGAAAGTTTAAGTCATTTAAACTGCGTTTCTAGAGTTTTGCCAACCGTTGGGCCAACCGTTGCCCAGAGTTCGGCCAACCAAGAAAGTTTAAGTCATTTAAACTGCGTTTCTAGAGTTTTGCCAACCGTTGGGCCAACCGTTGCCCAGAGTTCGGCCAACCAAAATAATGTAAGTCAATTAAACTGCGTTTTACAGAGTTTTGCCAACCGTTGGGCCAACCGAAACTGAAAGTCTTTTAAACTACGTTTGGATGAGTTGTGCCAACCTTTGTCGCCAAAGTTGGCCCGACGGTTGGTTAAACTCTGCATTTAATGGTTGGCTTGCAAAGTCGGGCCAACTGTGGGCACAAGTACTTGCCAAAGTTGGGCAAACTCTGGCAACCAAAACTTTGCTTGCCAAAGTTAGGCCAACCTTGGGCCAACCTTCAAACTCTGGCGGCCAACCTAAATTCGCACCTGGGTTGTAAAGAAGAATTTTATTATTAACTGATCAATTTTTTTTACTGTATTTTTAATTATTTTTTTTACTAATTTCTTTTATATTTTAACAATTTTTGAAAAATTTGTACCTTTTTCTCAAAAGGGAAAATTTATACTGTTTTACTTTTTCGTAAAATTGATTCATTGCTGTCCAAAAAAGAGTGCCGGTACCTTTTTTTCCCAAATTCACCAAAATTTTTTAGGTAGATTCAGTTACCGAGTGTCGGTAAATCGAGTATTTTTCGTTATTTATCATTTTTAAGGGAGGAAAGAACAAAAATCGATTCTCAACCAATTCTACAATGTTGAAAAATAGAATTTGAAAAAATAATTCGGGGAAAAAGTTACAAAAAAGGAAGAAATTACAATTTCGAAACAAATTAAAAAATTTTTAAAATATTTAAAATTAAAGATTTTGGAAAAAAATACCTCTCGAAAAAAGAAGGGGAGGTGGTAGAGAAGAAATAAAAAAAAACATTTACATTTTTATTCAGACTCTTTTGTAATGTCAATTCTCAAGCTTAAACACCTGTGATTCCTTGACTGGTGACTGGCACATGTACTTCCGGGAAGGTCACGCAATATATTCTAGTCAGGATTTCTATATATAGTCTCGGGACATATCTCACCACAAATATAGGTACACATACAAACTGCATCTTCAGATACTGAATTGTAGTTATAGTTAAATATAAAAAAATGATTAAAAATCTGAAGTCAAATTTTCATTATTCAAAATAGCGGAATTAAAATAGCGACTAAAAATTTTAAGATACTCTCTAAAACTGAATCAGTGAAATTTCACTGAGAATCAGTGGCTCTATTCTCGCGATTTGAATCAGTGAAATTTCACTGAAGATCAGTTAAAAATGATTGAAATTTCAGGCATTTTTCACTGATTGGCCAATTAAAAAATAACTGGAATTTTCAATTTATGTATGAAAGAAATTTTCAGTAGTTTTTTAATTGGTGTATCAGTAGAAAATGACTGAAATTTCAGTTATTTTTAACTGATTTTCAGTGAAATTCCACTTATTCAAATCGCGAGAATACAGTCACTGATTCTCAGTCAAATTTCACTGATTTTCAGTGGAATTTCACTGATTCAGTTTTAGAGAGTAAATTCTCAAATTTAAAAATTTCGGATTCAAAAGTGGTGTTGACTTTTTTGAAAAAACAGTTAATTTACCCAAAAATTGCTATCTGCGTAACTTTTCGAAACTACTCTCAAAGGAGTCACAAAATTCAAAATTTTGAATCCGATTCAGCAAAAATCACTTGTAAAAAGACAACACTTTTAAAAAAAAAACTGTTTTTCTCTGTCTCGAAACTTAATTGCAACTGATAACAAATGCGTTAAATCATTTTACTCAACGACCAACGCGCACAAGATAAGAAAAATCCTGATTGAGGGTAATTGTATATGAGAGAAAAGAAGAGCCAACAATATTAACATATCACGAAACAAAGTTAAGACAATCGTAAAAAAATATGTATAAACAAACTTAATTAAATACCACTTAAAACATTTCACAAAAAAGGAATAAAGAAAAAGAATGCAAAGTGTGAGAAAATGTCATTAAAAAAAATTAACAAAGCGAAATAAAATGAAAGTCATACAAAAAAAAGGGAAAAAAAATAATGAAATTCGTGATTCACATAAAGCGCACGATTGACTTTTACACTCTCTTGATTATGTGTCTGTGTATGTGTGTGTTATATATTGCCTATGATCGTCAGACACGAACAACAACTCGCGAAATGATTATCGTTGACTCAATGTATAAATAGATCGTATGTCGAGAATTTCCTTCTTTAAATCCGTTTAACGGATTAATAAGAACATTGTGAGGTCACGAGACCGTTTCAGAGACAAGAACTTATACACACTTCAAAAGAGAGAGAGAGAGAGAGAGAGAGAGAGAGAGAGAGAGAGAGAGAGAGAGAGAGAGAGAGAGAGAGAGAGAGAGAGAGAGAGAGAGAGAGAGAGAGAGAGAGAGATGGCGACAAAGATGATCGTTTAAATTCTCAACAAACATTGTTTTTCAAAGTTCATTTCTTTCACGCAATAAGCGAATAAAGTCATTTTTACTATTTCACAGTAAAACATAAATTCTCTGCAGTTAGGGGAGAGTGGGGCAAAATGGGATACCTAAGTGTGGGGCATGCCGGAAGCTACGCCGTTTCATTAAAACTATTTAAAAACATTATATTATGCATATTTAAAGGTTTCCAGCAGAAGAATCGATATTATTGCTTCGAGGCATTTATACTATCGATGTTTCATTATCGATATATCGATATTTTGCAATATCCATGTTTTTTTGTTAAATTCTAATAAATATTACTTGTTTTTTCATAGTAATAAAGAATCCTACTTTTTGTTTGTATTTATAATCTCATACAACAAGAATTTAATGAATTTTGAAAAAATACTCAATGTTTTGTATAGTTATTTTTAGATTTTAGCACTTTCTCAGAAAATACGATATAAGTTCTTTCAAAAATTTTTTTCTCCGCTATTATCATAATTTCCTCAAAGCTAAGTGTACAAAGAAGAATTCTGAAGTTTAGCTGAATCGATTTATTCGTTTGGTTCTCTGTAAACAGCCAATTTCAAAAAGGTACCCCATTTTGCCCCACTCTCCCCTACTGTTCTTTTTCAATTTTTTACTATTTCCATTTAGTGAATTTTACTACAAAAATGAAATAAGTAAATTGCATTTTTTTATTTAAACGGGTAAGTAAGGAAATTAGAGTTAATAAGAATAATTACTTTTTACTGAATTACATTAAGAAATTTTACTATACAATATTTTTTTTATCATTTTATTTTTTTAAATAAATTTTACTTCTATACTTAATTAAATTACTTGCCTAAAATTAATTAATTTATATTTTTAAAATAATTACTTCCTCTTAGAGAAAGTATTGTAATACCAAAATTTTTCGAGTTCTATTTTTTGACATATCTTTATGTTATTTGGCCTCAGGAGTTCAAAAATGACATTTTTAAAAAATGTCATTCCGTGTGTGTGTGTGTGTGTGTGTGTGTGTAAACATCACATTTTCATAAATATCTCGAAATCATGAAGAGCTTTTGGGTTGAATTTTTTTTTAAATTGTAGATCTCACCTGCGGACATAAAGTGAGAGTACTTTCTGTTATATTAATAAAGTTTAACTAAATTTTTTTTTGATTTTTAATTTTGCAAAAAAACGTTTTTTGCCCATAACTTAAAAAAAATGTTAGGACACCTATAAATGTTTTTCTATAATTTTGTAGAGTTTTTTTAGACGCATCTTTTGAGCCCTAATTGAACATTTTTCGTCCATATTAACCGACGTTATTAAACTTTTAAAAATCAAAAATTTTGGAAAATAAGACTTTTTTGAAATTTTGTTGAAAAACGTAGAAGTAACTTTAAAATTATCGTTCAACTTGTAGAGCATTAAAATACGCTTCGATTGACCTATTTTTGAACCTGATTCGATAATAAATTTCGAAATTATTGGTATTTTAAAAACCGCAAAAATTGTGAAAAATTACATTTTCTCAACTTTTTTGTTTAACTATTAAATTATTGTAACTATCTTGTAGGGTATTTGAAAATACATTGATTGACTCAAAATTCAATCACTTTTACCATATTTATAAAAAGTTATTCATATATTTCTATTATTTTTATCTCCATGAGGAAGTAAAGTGTTCATGAAATGAGCACCAAAATTATAAAAAAATATACAACTTGGCAGCGGTTTTTTATTAATTAATTTATACTTAATTGATTTACTTTTTTTCATTCATTCAATGTACGGAAAACCAAAAAACAATAAAGAAGCTTTTTTCAAATGTTTTATGCTTAAAAAAGTATCTGAGAAACATTTACTTTCTAAATATATGAAAACAGTGATAATAGTTACATTTTTATTAACAAAAAACTCTAAAAATTGTTTTCGATCCTAAGCGTCGATAGCTAACTTTCAAAAGCAAGTCTTTGAAGTTAGCATCGTTTAAGGTTAAAAAAAAGTTAAAAAGAAATTTTTTTATCTCTTTGAGTGAAAGGAGTGAAATTAGTAGCAAAATATCAATTAGTAGTTTTTAACCCTTAGCGTCATCGCTAAATTGACAGATTTGAAAACGAAATTAACCAAACGAGTTTTTAAAAAGTTTTAAATTAATAAAATGCCCTGAAAAATGTTCTTAGTCCCTAAGAGAAGACAAGAATTAAAATTAGTGATATTTTCATCTCTAAGTAATACATAAAATAGTTTTCGACTATTAGCGTCGACGCTAACTTCAGGAACATTTAATTTGTAAAGTTGAATTTAGCGTTGACGCTCTGTAACGAAAACTATTATTCGGAGATTTTAGAGATAAAAATATCACTGCTTTCACTTTCTTTATTTATCTAGGGAGGTAAATAATATTACAGGCCACTTGTTTAACTTAAAACAATTAAAAAATAGTTGATTTTTTGCTAATGTCAAATTCAAGAATGTCCTAATAACTTCAAAAAGTAGTTTTCTACGTTTAGCGTCGACGCTAACCTATATAAAGAACATTTAATTTTCTCTCCAGTAAAAGTTACATTTTTTTCCGTTCTGCTATTCACTATTTAGGTTTCTCTGTAAAGTACAAACAACTGTAAAATGCCCTTAAAGTAAGCGTCGATGCTCAGCGTCCAAAACTATTATTCGGGTTTTTTAGAGTTGAAAATATCACTAATTTCATCTTTCATTCAATTTGGGAATTAAAAGTCATCAGGGCACTTTTTTTAATCTAAAACCTTTAAAACAATTTTTTAAAAAATTGTTTTCGATTTTGTTAAAAAAATTTGTCAACGGGAACTTCAGGGTCCTACTTTAAGATAAAATAGGAGGGGAGGGGGGTGTTAAAATTTACGAAATAAAAAAATTACATGAGTTAACGAAATAACTAAAAATCTTGAGAACTTAGATACATTATCATTTTTAATCTTTCTCCTTAATTACAAGAAGAAGAAAAAGATCTATTAACAAAGTAATACAAACAAGAGAAAAATAAGAGAATTAATTGAAGTTAATGTTACAATTTCTACATTTCATTTAAATTGCTATTCCAGGTAGAAGTAAATTTATATTATAGTTGACTGAATTTATAGAGATTAAAATATCAAGAGATCGTGTATCAATAGATTTCCATTACTAGTCCAATTAAAACAAGCGTCAATTTCTCAAACACGGTCACATCGATTACTCTAATATCAAATTCCGGATCGAGTAAATTTTCCGAGTATGGGCTCTGAAGTTGATCGCGACCCTTATCGATCACAGATGTAGTCTGTATGAATTGATATCCGGTTAATATAAACACGCTCACACATGTATCAACCCATATATATATATATATATATATATATATATATGAGTTTCAATATCAAGAAGTCCAGAAAGATTTCAAAAATAATTTCCTGACATTTCTTGACTTTTCATAAGGTTTCATGACTTATTCCTTGACTTTTTCCAGTGATAACAGTGATTTTTTCTGTTATAGTTACAAAAGAGAATTTTTATTTTTAAAAAGCGGATTTTTCAAAAATAATTGTAGGTATTATAACGTATGAATTACGAAAAAAATTAATTACCTTATAAATTAGACTGCATCGCTTATAAATATTTGAAAAGAATTTTCCAAAGCGAAATATATTTTTCGATATTTTCTTACAATTTTTTTTTAAATAAATAATGATCAATTCTGTAAAAATATTGCAGAGTTTATATTTTTCGTTAAATAATCGAATCTGAATTTAAAATTGATTTTTTTAATAATTATATTTTACTTATGTAATATATAAATATAATTATAAATGTGTAACACGCTTTGAAGAAAGGTACATAAGAAGCAGAATTAAAACTGTAGGTTATGTTTGTAATTTTTGGAATTAAAATACATAAAAAGGATCAACTGTCAATGAAAACCACTGGTTTAAGATTACATTAAGTATTCATTAGAACAAAAATTTGTCCGATGAAAACTGAATTTAGTTTTAAATTAAACACAAAAATTGCTAATTAAGGTAAAAATAACACAAACATAACCTTAAAATAATAGGTACCTTTCTTCAGAGCGAGTCACATATATTTCAATATATATATATATATATATATATATATATATATATATTTACTTACGAAATAAATTTGACAGAAAAGTTATGTTGCTTAACTCACCTGAAACAGAAGAAAAGAAAATATTTTAGATTAGAATTTTCATAAAAAAAAAATAAAAAAACAAATGACAATTTTCATTAAAATAATTCCATTAAATTACTTCTATTAATCAATATTAAATAATAATTCATAAAACTTTAAATATATTTATAAGATATAATATATAAATTATAATTTATTAATTTGATAATTATGAAACTATTTACAACTAATAATTTGTACATTTATTATTTATTACTATTGTTTATTATTTATAAATTTATTATTTCAGGGATCTCAGTGATTTCACCATGTAATATTAGGCAAAAAGGGGAATTTTAATTTTTCAAAAGGGGATTTAAATTTAAAAAAGGAATTTTTTCAAATTAACCCTTAAACCGCACCCTGGGTGTGCGACACCCATATTCTAGCTTTTTACTCTAATATTTCGATTAAATTCGTAAAAATTGAACATGTGTCGTTATTGGACGATACATTTTGTACTTAACTTTATGTTCCGTGAGGTACATTAGTCTCCCAAGTGTCTTTGTTTATTTGATAACTTTATGAAGCTGTCGGCGAAAAATTTCTGCTTGTTTGACACCCAGTTTTTGGTTTAAGGTAATTTCAGTAGTTTTAAAAAACAATTTTTTAATTATTAAAATTAAATAAATCATTATGAAACTTATTTTCCTTCAAAATAGATGTACTGAGCTATATAAGATAATTTTTCCAAAAGATAATAACCTATTCCAGCTTGAAGAACACACTTAAAAGTCCCTGGGTGTCGCACACCCAGTGTGCGGTTTAAGGATGGATTCGGCAGTGTGCGGTTTAAGGGTTAAGTAAATTTTTCTAATTTTTTTAAATTGTGAAAAAATTGACTAATTGAAAAAGGGAAAAGTCGTCCATGAAAACCACTAACATTTAGTAAAATTTTACTATTTGTTAATAGAGTTATATTAATTCAGATTTAGAGAGTTTAGTTTTAAAAATGGGTAAATTGGCGATAACTATGACGATAGCTGAAACAATTAATTTAATTCTATATAAATTTTCCCTGACTTTGAATTAAATTTCCTGACATTTTCCTGATTAGAAAAAACCCCTGACTTCCGCTAGACACTACACACCAAAAAAATTGCAGCTCTCGTTTTTATATTCATAAATACGAGCGCGGGAAATTTGTTGGTCTTCCTATGAATAGCATATGCTTACATTCGTTGTAAGCCTTAAAGTAGCTACTATTATACTTGAAAATAAGAATTATGAGAATGTCGAGCAGCTACCCGTATCAAGTGTGTATCCCGCATGCTTGGGTAAATACGCACGTGCGTATTTCTTTTTTTTCTAATGAAAAAAACATTCGCTAATTCTACGCATGCATCAAGGAATTTTTTACCTTTCCAGGAAAAGACAACTTTACATTTAAAGATCCACTATTAAAATTTATCTCTTTATCCTCAGATCTAGAGGATGTGCAATATATTTTTGCGATAAAACACTATATTCTTTTAATTACATAATTATATAGATGAATATGTAACAAAAAGAGGGTTATAAATACACAAAAAGTACACAAATACAAAACAAACGAAAAAAAATATCCACTTTTTCACAATTTTTGGCAATTGACAGCACTATTTTTCAATTTTGATGACATGAATGGATACTTCCGTGAAGTTTAAGCAAAAGGAACAGATACAGCTTTTATTATAAGGAATGTGGAGTTATTTTCCTTTCTCTAAAAAATTCATCTTGACTAAGAAACACATGACACAAGAAAATATTTCAAGTTCCATGAAAACATTATAGCGATTCATTCATCTGTTAATGATTTCAAATAAGATGTATATTGTTTCAAGTAAAGGAAATAATTTCGAGAGTTTGTAAAGTACAAACGGAAATGATATGTTTATTCATTGAGGCACTTGAGAAGAGTGTAAGACAGAAACCTCACGTGTCAAGTGATTAATGTCTGGAATAATAATTCGGAGGACCAATTTTTTTATATCTCTTATCATTTTTAAAAAAGGAAGCTGATACTATACAACACGTGTAAAGCAGCATAAGAAAATATAAAATTAAACATGCTATAAATATAATAATAATAAAAAATTTTAAAAAATAATAATAATAATAAACATAATACTAATAATACGCGTAATACTGTGATAATAAAACAATAATAAAAATCTCTTTAAAATTAATAGGTTTCGGATCGACTTTAAGGCGCAAAAAAAGTCGCTTTAGTCGATTAAAAATACAAAAGAAAGTCGAAAAAGTCGTTTACTTAATTCAGTGTTGCCACAAAAATTTTATTTTGTATTTCCCTGATTTTCCCCTTTCACTGATTTCTAAAATCAATTATTTCGAAATTTGAATTATTTTGTCAAATAAATATTTAAATACTTCTTATTTGTTTTTCCACAGGAAATAAAATTTAAAAAATTTCATTTTAGGACCTTTTGAAATTTAATAATTTATAAAAATTATAACTATATATCCTTTCCAAATTCAATTATTTTCTACAATTTTTAACTAAATTTCATCTCTGACTATAATTTATTTTAAATAATTTTCCAAAAGTTCTTCGAGAATTAAATTATTTACATACAAAAGTTCAATTTTTTATAATAATTGTAACTGTCTATGTTTTTTTAAAGTTACTAATGTAAAGTAAAAAAAGTATGATTTCATTGTATGCCCTTTCGGGCCTTTACAATCTCCTCAACATCATCTCCTCACATACTAAACTTTTCTAACTCACAAACTCTTTGGGGTCCCTACTTTTGCGGCTGCAGCCGACTTAGGTTAGGAGGTACTCGCATTCGCCTGGACATTCGGCCAGGGGAGAGGAAAACTGCAGAAAACCCACTTCCCGAGTACAACCGGTTTATTGACGTCGAGTCATAAATGTACATTTTGGATAGCCATCACAAATGCACAAACATAGCCTCGGGCGTCAAACCTCCCGTTTGATATATCTCTCGATCAGCGAAAAACACCGAGACTGTAGCGATTCACAAAGGGTCACCACCCATCCAAGCACTAACCGCGCTCAAATGATGCTTAACCTCCGTGATCGCAAGTAAAGGGATTCCGCCAACCGAGCTATACCATCGGTTTAAAGTTACTAATGTATAATATTTTCAAACAATTATAATAAGGAAATTCTTAAAATTAATTTTTTAAAAATATACTTTAATATTAGGGGCATTTTACGCCAAACGGACAACCTGGAATTTCTAATGGGAAATACTCACTTTTTAAAATTCTGCTATTTCCATTAAAATGCATGAAATAAAAAATGTGATAACTCTTTTTATAGTAAATTTAATTGTCTTCACTTTGGTTATTATTAATTTCAAAACTGTATAAATTTTTAATGAAAAAAATAAAAATGACCATTTAAAAAATTTTCGAAAATATCTTAAAAAATAGTTTAAAGTATGTAGATTATATGTGCCAAAAGACAAAATGGCATCTTATATGGTTTAAAAGTTATTTTATCTATAAAGTCGTTATTTTACAATAAAAATTATTAAATTTCGATTAATGGTTAGACGTTCTCGATTTATGAGCAACAGTGTTCATGGCAATGTATAAACAAGTGACAAATAACATTTGACATTTTGAATTTATATAAATTTTTAACGACAATATTATTTATAAATAATAAAAAATTCTAGTTATAAATATAAATAAATTCTAATCATCATACGTCATGTGTAACTTGTTTCAACATTACCGTGAACATTGTTGTTTGTGTATCAAAAACATCTAACCATTAATCGAAATTTAATACTTTTTATTGTAAAACACAACGACTTTATAAATAAAATAACTTTTAAACCATATAAGATGCCATTTTGTCTTTTGGCACATATAATCTACATACTTTAAACTATTTTCTAAGATATTTTCGAAATTTTTTTAAATGGTCGAAGATCTATAAAATTAAACACAAAACTTTCATTTTTATTTTTTTCATTGAAAATTTATACAGTTTTAAAATTAAAAATAACCAAATTAAAGACAGTTAAATTTACTATAAAATAGAACTGTCACTTTTTTTGTTTCATGCATTTTAAAGGAAATAGCAGCATTTTAAAAAGTGAGTATTTCCCATTAGAAATTTCATGTTGTCCGTTTGGCGTAGAATGCCCCATTATTTAAATAAATTATTTAAGTAAATAATAGTTTTTCAGTTATATACCATTAAAATTTTTTGCAAATAATAGAAAATAGATAAAATATTTTTTAAATAATTGAATTTTTGAAAAATATATAAAAAAATACGAACATGATTTCTCCTAAATTTTAATAAGTCTAAGGAAGTAAATTTAAAAAAATTTTAATTTACTTTCTTCAAAGATAATTGAATCTTAAAAAATTATAATAAAATAATTTTAAGAATTAGTTTTTTAAAAATATTGTAATGTAATTTTTCGAAATTAATTGAATTTCTTAAAAGAATTTTCCTACAATTTAAAAAGAAACTAATTAACTTTTTGAAGAATTTCAATTAAAAATTTTGAACACATGATTATTTTCTTCACAATATTAAAAATAATTCTGAAAAATTTTAATGTTCTTATGTTTTGCATTTAAAAAAAAATAATAAAAAATAATAAAATAATAAAAAATAATTAAAATAAAAAAAAATAAAAAAAATTTTGAAAAATTAGTATGAAAAAATTCTGAGAATTACTTTTTTCAAAAATATTTTAATACGATTTTTAGAAGCTAATTTTCATTAATTTTAATTTTTTAAATTTACACTTAAAGATTTTTCATTAAAATGGTTGAGAATTTGATTATTTTAAAAACTTGCAAATTAAAATTTTTTAAAAGTTGATTTTCAAAACTTTTAATAAAATACTTGAAAAACATCAATTATTATTTTCAATTAAGCTTTTAAAATTTCAATTAGTCAATAAGTTTTTAATTATTGGTGTATTTAAAATATTTAATTATCTTAAAAATATTTTGCAAAACTAATTTTTGAAAGATTTGTCTAGTTATTTTTCACACTGTAAAAACCGAAATAAGTTGCATTTTTTACTAAAAATGTGGTATTTTGTTGCAATATTTGGAAAAAAAAGTCGAAAACGTAGCAATTTTTTAAAATAAGTCGTAAAAAGTTGCATTTTTTGAAAAAAATCGAAAAAGTAATAATATTTGAAGCCTCCTAGTACACGGAAAGACTTTGTGTTTCAAAATTTAACATGATCATGTCAAACAGGGGAAAACGATGTTTTTATGTTATTTAATCGTATTAACGTATCAACTATTAATATGGTTTATACACGGAAAAAAAAAGTACGTGAATTTTTCATTGACTCGGTACTTGACTTTTGGATACGACACAAAATACTAAAAACAGTCTAGTACTTTTGCATGAGAGTTTCAAAAGCAGTCAATGAAAATTTCTAGTACCTTGCTTGAGAATTTCATTGACTTTAAAAAAAACTGTAAAATAAAAAAAATAATTTCCACTTGTTCACAGAGTTCTTCTGAAATTCACTTATTCATCCACATATTTGGATAATTAATCACACAAACAAAGAACAATTATTGTATCACTTTTCGACGTTCGTCAACACTTTAAACTAACCTATAACACACACATATATTCGCGTATAACTTAAATATAAACACACACTTAACACTTAAAAGTACGTATCGAATTGTTCTTATATACCACATGGTGAAATTTTTCACGACTTCTGAGACATGCTATTTCACTGAAAACTGATACTTACATAACATTCTGTTTTGTGAGAAACACAAAATTAAAAATATTTTTTTGAAAGTCAATTCTTGAAGACAAATATATATTAACACTATTTGTTTTTCATAAAATAATAGTATATTCACATCTGAAATTAACACAAATGGAAACAGACGATCAGCTGGCATTTACCTTGGGTAGAAACGCGCAACGCACACTGCGCATGCTCTAAAGAATTTTCAAGCGCAGTCAACTAATCTTTCACGTACTTTATAAAACTGAACAAATGACTTTTCGTTAAAATTTAAAAAACACTGTTGCCCATAGTAGTACTAGGACTTTTCTATATTTTCTAATAAAAAGTATATGGAACAGCCTTGTATTTTGTGTCCTATCCAAAATTCAAGCACTTTCAAGGAAGGATTCACGTACTTTTTTTTTCCGTGTACTAAAGATTGACACGGACCATACTAATTTTTTGTATTACTTTGTTAAAAGCTGATACGTTCGTACGATTAAATAACATAAAAACATCGTTTTCCCCTGTTTCAAATGCATCATATTAAAGATTGAAATGAATTCTATTAATTTTTGAAACAAAAAGTTTTTCAGTGTAGCAAATAAATTGTAAAAGAAGAAAAAGACTGTTTAAAATAAATAAATTAAATATTTCTTCAATCATCTAAAGAGAAGAAAAAAACAAGGGGAAAAACGAAAAAAGAACAAAATTAACAAAAAGATATGTTGGATGTTTGCTGTTTAAAATTACAACAGTCGGCATAAAAAGAAAACACTCGGCGAGATTGATGACGACAAAAGATGCACTAGAGTTAATGACCTCTTATCTCAGATTTGTATTAGCAAGAATTGCCATAGATTTTAAAAAAAAAACTCTATGCTAAAAAATTACATTTTTTTAAATTAACATTTCTTTCTTTGAAAATAAATCCAGAGAGAGAAACCGCACGAGAGAAATGATAAAACATTTTCTAAAAATAAATTCCCGATGCAATGAGATAGGACAAAGAGAGATAAATTAAGAACACTTTCGTTATCATTAGTCACTATTATCGCAAATTTGTACTATACATATAGACCCAACAAATTGCTAAATATTACCGATAAAATTCATTGATACTGATACAATGTTTTTTTCTTCGGAAAAAAGGATGTTACTTAAAAACGAAAAACTATCCGTCATTGCATTTTACGACAGAAAGAAAATTTTTCTGTGTAAAAATTTTTTTTGAATAATTTACAAGTTATGGAAATGCAAGACAATTGCAATTTTAAAAAACCGCATTCCAAACATTGGTAATATTAAATGTCGGATTGCCGATAGAAACACCACATTTTACGAGCGGGACAACAAAATTCACAACTAGGAATTATTTAGAGAAGAAAAAAAATAAATAAACCTGTTAAATTCACGATTACCGGGAAATTGAAATGCCAAACGGTACACCTAGACATTGAACGTAATTTCATGTCGAGAGTCGTAAGTTCTTATAGCGAGTAAGCTGGTTAGGATGAAGGCTTATTACTGCATCCTGGGACATGATACTATTGCGAAACATTTTTCGAATCGTATACGATCGACAATTGCAATGCAATTCCAGAAGAAGTGAGGAAAACCCACGTAAAATTAATTCTCACACTTGCCAATAAAGCCGTTTGCCACTTAAAAGCGGTTTCTTGACCTTTCGATTGAAAGATTTTAAGTCTGCGAGTTAATACTGTTCATTTTTTTATCTGCTATTAGAGGATTGTATTCTGTAAGGATTCCTTGGAATAATGGACTTGAAAATGCAATTAAATGCTATGTTAAATCATTACCGAAAATTATCAATAAAAATTACAACTAAAGAAAAAATGGACAATGCTTAAAAATTGGTGACTTTAGAAGAGATTTATGATTTTTATTAGTAGTTTTAAAAATTAGCCAACAGATTTTCTGTCTAATGAAAACGTTGGCCCGTATAAAAGTGAAGATCCTAATGACGATGCAGGTTCTAATTAGAACTGAAGTTCCTAATGCAGGGTGGCCAAAAGTTTCAGTTTATCAATTTCCCTGACATTTCCCTGACAATTTACTGACATTAAAATTAATTTCCCTGACAAAATTCTTTTTACAGGAAAATATGAATGTTTACGGAAAATGGTCAAAATTTATGAATTTGAATAATTTCTAAAAATTACAATTATAACCCTTTATGAATTCAATTATTTTTTACATTTTTCAACTAAACTTCATCTCTGAATCAATTAATTTCAATAATTTCCCAAAAGTTCTTCTAGAATCCAATTATTTAATACAAAAATTTAATTTTTTATAATAATTGTAATTATATAAATATAATAGTTTTTCAATTTTAAATAATTTACAAACAATTAAAATTTGGTAAAATCTTTTAAAAATAATTGAATTTTTGAAAAATATAAATAAAAATGATAAAATTTTTAAAGAATTTTAATTTTAAACAGGACTATGATTTCTCAAAAATTTTAATAACTCCAAAAAGTAAATTTTCATAAAATTTTATTCACATTGTTCGAAGATAATTAAATCTTAAAAAATTATTATAAAACAATTCTAATAATTAGTTTTTAAAAATATTTTAATGTAATTTTTTGAAAATAATTTAATTTCTTAAAAAAAATGTGGTATAATTTAAAAAACTAATTAATTTTTCTTTAAATTTTAAATAAAAATTTTGAGCTTGATTGTATTCTCCAAAATGTTAAAAATAATTCTAAAATGTTATTGAGTCATTCCATTATATTTCGACTAAAGTCGTTGCTGACTAATTTTAAAAAATTGTAATATTTGGCAGGAATGATGTTAAAGATATTAGGATCACCGAACAAAAAGAATTTTTTAAATATTTTTGATATTTATTGTAAAATAAGCATCTAAAGTATATGAAGTCGTAAAAACTGTCACTTTTTCATCTATTAGAAAATATTAAAGAAAACACATAATTTACTATAAAAACGAAAAAAAATTATAATAATTTATTAAGAATGAATTGTTTTATTATTATAAATTGATAGAAACAATTATTAATAAGAAATATTAAATAAAAAAGGATTTTAAAGTTCACCTGCCAAATAACCTAATTTTGCAAATTTCATTCACTAAATGTGAGAAAGAGAAATCATTAAATTGAATAAAACCTTATGAAATATAAAGTACCTGTGATTAACTTTTAGTTTTCCTTATCACTTTCTTCCTTTTTTCTTCACAAATGTGAAAAAATAAGCAATTAAAATTGGCACTTTGCTTATTTTCACGATTTTAAAATGTAAATAACTTCTGCCCAGAAAAATGAAAAATTACGAAAATTGGGCAATAATTAATTGATCACTAGATACACTCACTAGAAAAAGATTTTCTTTGGTCCCGAAGCTATTTTCCGAATTAATTAACTTTAAACTTTTTACTATTTTTATCTGGCTAATACATGTGATTTTTTTAAAACTGAAGTTGGTTCAAAACAATTAAACAAGAAGAGCTAACTTCGTCCTTTAAAAAATACATGTATTAACCTGATAAAAATAGTAAAAAGTTTAAAGTTAATTAATTCGAGAACTAGCTTCGGGACCAAAGAAAATCTTTTTCTAGTGAGTGTATCTAGTGATCAATTAATTATTGTCCAATTTTCGTAATTTTTCATTTTTCTGGGCAGAAGTTATTTACATTTTAAAATCGTGAAAATAAGCAAAGTGCCAATTTTAATTGCTTATTTTTTCACATTTGTGAAGAAAAAAGGAAGAAAGTGATAAGGAAAACTAAAAGTTAATCACAAGTACTTTATATTTCATAAGGTTTTATTCAATTTAATGATTTGGCAGGTGAACTTTAAAATCCTTTTTTATTTAATATTTCTTATTAATAATTGTTTCTATCAATTTATAATAATAAAACAATTCATTCTTAATAAATTATTATAATTTTTTTTCGTTTTTATAGTAAATTATGTGTTTTCTTTAATATTTTCTAATAGATGAAAAAGTGACAGTTTTTACGACTTCATATACTTTAGATGCTTATTTTACAATAAATATCAAAAATATTTAAAAAATTCTTTTTGTTCGGTGATCCTAATATCTTTAACATCATTCCTGCCAAATATTACAATTTTTTAAAATTAGTCAGCAACGACTTTAGTCGAAATATAATGGAATGACTCTATTATTTTTATATGTATTTGAATTTTTGGAAATATGTAATTGAAAATACTGAAAACATTGAATTTTTAACAATTAGAAGCTAATATTTCAATTATTTTCAAAATTTGCAATTAAAATTCTTCAAAAATTGATTTTTAAAAATTGTAAATAAATACTTGAAATGTTTGGAAGAAAAGTCGAAAAAATTCTCAATTTTCTTAATTTCCCTGACAAAAATTTTTTTCCTGACATTTCCCTGACTTTACTGACAAAAAATTTGTTCCCTGATATTTCCCTGACTTTACTGCCAAAAATTTTGTTTCACTGACATTTCCCTGACTTTACTGACATGTGGCCACCCTGCTAATGATGATGAAGGTTCTACTAAAAATAAAGATCGTAAGAAGAATGTATACCCTAAAAAATATTTAAGTTCTAAGAAAAATACAGATCCTAATGAAAATAAACATCCTTAGAACAATGTATATCCTAAGGGTACATTTTTGAAAAGACCTACATTTGTAGGTAATTACAAAAATATAGATCCTACTAAAAATTACAAAAAGATGTAGGTCAAAATGAAAACAAAACCCTAAGGAAAATATAGATTCTAAGGGAGATGTAGTTCCTAATGAAAATTAAAAGCCCTAACAAGATGTCTCTAATAAAAATTAAGATCCTGAGGAAGATAAAGGACCTAATAAAAATAAGGATTCTAAAGAAGATGTACGTTTTAATTAAAATAAGGATCATAAGAAAGATTTAAGTCGTAATAGAAATTAAGATTCTAAGCAAGATGTTGATCTTAATGAAAATAAAGATCCAAAAGAAGATAAAGTTTCAAATCAAAATAAAGATTCTAAAGAAGATGCAAATTTTGACAAAAATAAAAATCTTAAGGAAGATGCAGGTCGTAATGAAAATGAAGATCGTACAGAAGTTGAAGATTCTAGAAAAAATGTAGGTCCCAATAAAAATAAAGATCCTACACTCTAAATCTGAATTAGCAGAGTACTACTAACAAATAGTAAAATTTTACTAAATGTTAGTGGTTTTCATGGACGACTTTTCCCTTTTTCAATTAGTAGAATTTCACTCATTGTTAATCATCTACTTCACTAAATGAATTAGGAAAGCAGAACTATTTTATCGACTATTAATAAAACAGTTCTACTAATTGTTAGTAAAATTATTACTAAATCATTTAGTGGACGACTTTTCGTCATTTCATCAAATGTGAATACTAATTCAGATTTAAAGATTAAATAATAACAAAAGTCTTAAAGAAGAAGTAAGCCCTAATAAAAATAAAGATTCTAAGAAAAGTATAGATTCTAATGAAAATAAAGATCCTTAGGAAGATGTATATTCTTAAGCAGATGTAGGCTCTAATTAAAGTCCTTACGAATAAGAAGAGCCTAAGATAGTTGTAGCTCTTAATGAAAATAAAGATCCTTAGGAAGATGTATATCTTTAAACAAATGTAGGTTTAAAAAATAGAAGTTAATAAGAAGAACTTCATCTAAGACAGATAAAGATCCTAAAAAAATTAAATTTCTAATAAAGATAAAGGTCTTAATAAAAATAAAGATCCTAAGCAAGCTGTAGGTCCTAATAAAAATTAAGAACCTAAGGAAAATGTAGATCCTAATAAAATTAAAGATTCTAAAAATGAAGGGGTTACAAAAAATATTAATAAGAATTAAGATACTAAAAAACATGAAGGTCCTATTGAAAACGTTTAATTAAACAAAGATGTAAATTCTAACAAAGATGTAAATCCTCTCAAAGACGTTAATTCTCTCAAAGATAGTGGTAAATATAACATTAAGTATCCTGGTGCGTCCACAAAGATAATCTTTAACATAAGCACTAAAAAATTATCAATAATAAGTCCACACGTAGAAAATGTTGATGTTTCTTGAAAAAAAAACCACTAAAAATCCCACCTACACTCTAAATATCCAACAAAAAATCAGTCTTTGATTACAACACCTTAAATCAACAAGTAATTAAATAAATATCAACTCAAATGAAAATTCATCAAAAATATTTGTACAAGAACGAAATATTTTTCATTTCTTGTTGTGGAGTGAATGTACACTTTGCACGAGACAATCGTTTACACTCGTGGAGCCTTGACTGCGTTTTAAATGCACAGCAGGTAGAGAAGGTCTGCAGCGCAAAAATCGGTACAAAGAGTATGCCTTCGCCGCACACTGAGAAACACACTAACAGAAGAGAGCGAGCGAGAGAGAGAAAGAGAAACCAAGAACACTTGATGTAACTGTAAAACTGTACCTATTAGACTCTTTATTTTTCCATTTTGGACTCCATTTAAGCAAAACCTTTTTGAGAAAATCAGTTTCTTTTTGTTCTCTCTAAAGAAGACTAATAAACCTAACATTCCCGAGTTTTCCCCCTGCTTCTTGCAATATTTCACAACCATATTTTATAATCCCTCAAAAGAAGTTGTTTTGTTTTTAGATAAGTAGTGGAAAATGTGACTTGTTTTCAGGTCAATAGAACTACTACCTGAACTTGATCTGTATCATCGGTCCTTATGAAGATACAACAGATGTAACTAATGTTACTTGTCAAAATGGAATTTCCTGTTTAGAAACAAACCAAAATTATCCAAAATACTTAAAAGTCTCTCTAAAGCGAATAACGATTCTATAAATACAACACAAGTTTGTGAAATTTTACAGAACGACAAAAAGCACTATATATTTTTACAATTGGACAAAAAAACGAAACGTGTAAAAGAATAGCACCCGAAGTAATAAAAAAAAGAACGACAAACATTCTCTTAAAAGCAAATGAAAACACAATGAAACACAATTGTCTTGATTTATTTAAAAACTAAATTTTTGTTGCTTCTCCTTTTTTTACGCGACTGAATTGAAAGTAAATTAGCATTTTCCTGTGTATTGTCGAATAGCAAGAGAGAAAAAAAATAATAAGTTTTGCAAAAAGAGAAAAATATTAGAAGTAGAATTATTATTATTATTACTATTATTATTAGTTAATTTGTTAATGAGTTTTCTAATGACAATTATTTTTCTCCAGTTATATAAAAATTTATACTATTTCACACTGTTTCTAAAATATTTAGTCCAACAGTCAACAAATCAAAATTTTTATCCCACGCAGAGAGAATAAATATTTTTGACACAATGTGAAACAATTTGAAAAATTCCTCTTTTCTCATATTGGAGGAATTTTTGTTTTGCCTAGACGGGGGATTATCGTAATGCCCACCAATGGATTTCCATAATTCTTTAGAAAAATGAATTATCGCGGCAGGTAGAATCCCAAAAATCTATCTCTCTTTTTCTCTCTTCAGAAATTTACAAACTTTCGGTTTCTTTAAAACATCCAATAAACATAAATCATTCCTCTAAATGAAGATAGAATTGAATAAATCATTCAAAAATTCTCTTCATAGTAATTTCAAATTATCGCGTATATTAGACTTAAATTTTTTTTCTTTTTTCAGTTTACAACAAAAAAGAAATTTAATATTCTGAATTTATATTACCATTTTACTTGCCATCAATTGAAACAGAACTATTATCAATAATGCATACTAACGATGTTAATTGTTGGTAGTTTTGAAATAACTGTCATCCGTTTAGTTGAACTGTATATTAAATTATTATACTATTCGTGTATGTGAATTAATAAACTTGGTTTATCATTCCAATAAAGTACAATTGCTTGACTTGAAACAATAGTTAAAGTCGGAATTACTGGAAGTTATACTTGAATTTATGAAGTGTATTAGAATTTATGCAATGTAGAGTAAATTACAATTTGTACAGTAAAATTTAGTGCAGAAAACCTACAAATGCCTTGTACTTGAAGTTCACGGAAAAGTCTGAAAACCTTTTTCAAAAATAGGGTCTGAAATCTTAAAAGAAAATGTTTTAAAAGTAGCGTATTTTTAGAGTTAAAACTAGATTTTTAATTAATAAAATTAATAGAATAAAACTAAAAAATAAAAATACCATGCTCTGATGGTTAAAATTCAGTCAAAAATGGTTCTAATGTAAATAGTTTTAGTCAAAAGTAGGATTAATTTTTCCCAAGTTTTAAGGTTTAAAAAGTATTATTCAAAAGTTTTTTACTTTCTAGGTGAATGAAATAAGTGAAATTAGTTAAACTTTTATCACTAAAAAGAAGAAAAAAATAGTTTTTATGCTTAAACTAAAGAAAAAATAATTCTCTATCATTATCCTGACTAAAATAATTTCCTAAATTTCGTTAAGACACCCTAAAGAGGCATTTGTAATTTTCCTAAAATTTCGAACATTCATATAAATACATCTATTTCTCTGCTTGAATATTTAAAAAAATTATTATACAAAACAAATTAAAATTGATGAGATTAAAGACCGCAAAGTTTTCAAAAAAGAAACGTTAAAATGTAATTTTGAATTCGAAAAGCCAAATTAAAATAAAACATCATCGCATTATTTTTTGGTTGTCTTTAAAAACATTGTGTACTTTATTAAAATAGAATATTCAGTTTAGATTTAATTTTTTCAATATCCACAAAATTTTCTTTCGAAAAACAATAGAAATTAAAAGAAAAATATCGTCGTTTCATTTGAACGTTCGAAACTTTAGGAACACAATTTGTAAGTTTTACTACACAGTTCACTGTGTGGCTATGAAGAAAACTTTTGCCAAAAGGATTAACGTTAATTCCAAATTCCCCGGAGGAATTTCGAAAACAAAAAGTACTTTCAACACTAATTAGAATTTGTTTTCCTAATTCAATTCTTACACTTTTTTGTGTGAAAAAATTTATTGAGTACAGGGTGTCTAACAAGGATTGAGAAAAAAATTCCAACTTCTCCCTGACATTTCTTTACTTTTTACTAATTTTATTTTTGCTTTCTTGGGACAAAAATATGGTAACTGACATATTTAACAATAAATTAATATCTAATGATAGAAACAAGCAGTATAAGTCTTTTAAGTTTTGTTAGATTAAACAAATTTTTAATTAACAAAAAATTTTAATTTTTATAGAAATTTAAAGAAATTTCCCTGACTTTGAATGAAATTCTCTGACATTCCTTGACTTTTCCATGACTTCCCTGATTGTTAGACTCCCTGTGAGTAGCATATTCCTCTCATAGTAGAGCATTTACGTTACGTATACGTTTGTAAATTTCTCAAGTAGCACAATAAGATAATTTCCAACAACAGATTTTTTGTCTTTAATTTTCCAAAATGAATGAAAATTTTGTACTTTAGGAAAATTTGTAAACTCTTGACAAAAGTAAATGTTTCTCTTGCAAAATTCTTAAATTATTAGCAATTACGACTTAATCTATTTTTGTATTTCCACAAAAGAGCTCCTGTTTTGTTAATGCTTTCCAGTATCTTTTATTCCATAATTGTAGAGGATAAAAAGTCCGCAACTTTTTTCAAAAACGAAAAAATAATTCCGGCTTCAAATTCATGTTATTTTTTAGCTATTTTAAAAATTTTCCTTTCTGAAAACGTTTGCGGACTTCAGTCTCATGTTTAATGCTCCTAAAGTTCCGAAAGTTCAACTGAACGAAATTTATTTATTTATAAAAATTAAATTTTTATTATACAATAATTTTGCGTTACTATCAAAAAAACTAAAATAAATCCACAATTGTTAATCAACAAAAAAGATTGTATGTATTCGAATATTTAAAGAAATAAGACAGAAGTCCGCAACGTTTTTAAAAACGAAAAATAAGACGATATTTACTATTTTCGCTTAAAATTTTTATTATTTGGATAAGTAAAAGTTCGCGCACATAAAAAGTTATTAAAAAATTTCTTAAAAATTTAGGCACATTAAAATAGGAGATAACTGAACTTGAAAAAAATTCTTTTGTAATTTTTCCGTTCTTAAAAACGTTGCAAACTTTAGCTTCATTTAAAGAAGTATACATAATTATAACTATTATTAAGGTTCCTGAACTTGACATCGATGCTCAGCATCAAAAACTATTTTTTCTTATTTTTAGTGATAACATTTTAACTAATTTCACTTCTTTCATGCACCTAGGAAGTAAAAAACTTTTTAAGAGTACTTTTTAACCGTAAACCTTGGGAAAAATTGAGTGATTTTTTTCGGTTTCGTACAAAAAATATTTTTCGATGTAGAGCATCGATGACAAGTTTAGGAACCTTATTATTAAAACTATGGAAAAAATTAGAACTAAAATAAAAATCTGGCTTTTTTATATATTTTTCTACTTGTTGCGTTATCTGTGAATAATTCATATAAGAAAAAGTTTTGTCAGTTGATCAACGTTCTGGACTTCCGGTAAAAATTAATTCTCAAGTTTCTAAGTGTAAAATTAAAATTTTTATCTATTGCAATCAATAGTTTACGAAATTTTTTAAAAAAATATTTCATTCACTTGAACGTTCAAAACTTGCGAATCATTAATTTTACGGTATAGTTACGATAATAAATCAATTCCACTTTTCATGAATGCCTTCTAATTTTCCACAAATTACGCATATTTCTCCCTCACTGCACCAACGGTTGGTTAATTTATCTCTACTCACATAATAACTCCAGTGATTACAAAAACAATAAAATACACTTTGCAAACAATTCACTTCACCTTCTCTAAAAGCGGCAAAAATCACTTCACTTTCGACACTTTTTACAGAATCCAAAAAGGAAAATTTCTAGATTAAATAAACTGCACTAAAAATTAGAAAAAAGTTTATTAAAATTCAACTGATTTTTTTACAATAGAAGATGCGAGGGAGGGTGAAACGGAAACTAGATGGCGTAACGACTAACCGGGTCCATCCATCCTAATTCGACAAATTCTCCATTTTTTCCAGAGGGGATGGAACAATTTAGAATAAATATTGGTGAAAATTTATTTTAGGGGATTTGAGAAGAAAAAGAAGCGTTGAGAGGGTATATTCACAGGAGAAGTTGAGGTGCGCTCTCCCGTTTGCCAAAAAGAGCCGGTCGAAAATTTCGGGTCGATCCGCGTGCGCTGTGCGACTATCGATTGCATGCCCATTTTCAAAATGGCGAGGGCAAGAACCCTGTACTATCCCAGGATCGCACGCGTGGAATCGACAGCCGGCTCCCCAACAGTGGCGTCGACGAAACAAAAATTTTCGCACAATTCACAAAAGTGAAAATACTCCTAAACAAATGCCAAAATAGAATTCAATTTACGAAAAGTATTTTTCTCAAAAGGCGGGAAAGTTTCGAAGAAGAAGCGTCACACACAAAATGGGAGGGAAAAAAGAACACCTAAGAAATTAATCTTGGTAGTGGTGAATAATTTCTTTTTACAACGAAAAAGAATTCACTTCGACGATGAGAAAAAAGGAGAGAAAGAAAGAAATTTGTCGCGGTGGTTTTTTGTACTCACCTTCACTTGAAAAGCGTCGATCTTGAGTCACTGATGCACCGAAGCACACAGATAATTTTTTTTTTTTTGTAAAAATTATGAACGTATTCCAGAAAGTTGGTTGAACACACAAAATGGGGGTATAAAAAACGTGGTGCAGCTACGAAACAGGGGTTGTATGCTTATTAGCGGAGGGAGTTCGCGAACTCATCCACTTGGCTTGGTAACGCGCGACCGACTGGCGAAGCGAGCGCAACGCGCGGAGGGGAAACGAGGCGGCGGTTGCCAGTGGCGGCGGCGTCTGTCCTTTCCAACTCTTGTGTGTTTTTCGAGTCCGTCAGTCCGTATTTCTTTCCGTCACCGCTTTTTATTAATGCACACCCTTAATAAAAAATTTCTTTCTTTCTCTCTCTTTTTTTCTCTCCTCAATTCTCACTTTTCACACGCACACACAAACAAACTCAACAAAAAAATTAATTTTCACTGTCTCACCTTTATTTTGACGCACTGGTTTTATAAAACACTCTTGAGTCACGACCGACTTGTTTTCCAGTTACTGTGTAATCGTCTCCGCAACAAAAAAAATTAACTTCCCTTTCACCGTGAGCGCGATTCAAAGCACGAGGTGCACGCGAGAACGGCTGAGGAAGAAATGAGCCTCTGGGAAGAGCAAGCCAACAGGAGCGCAGTGGTTGAGCCCGGCACCCCGGGGTGTTCGGGTGGCAACCCTGCCCGAGCGACCTCGTCAGGCAACGGAAGGTGGTATGGGGGTCGAAATTCAGGGCGGGGCCCTTCTTCTAAAGTGTACCTACCTTTGGGTTCTTTGATTCTAAGGATTTTTCTTTCTTTCTTTTTTACCCTTATTTTTCTTCTTGCATTGTGGTGAAAGTAACCTTTTTCCCCTTGATTAAGGCACATCATGCTGCGCTAGAGATTTCGTCATTCATTTGGAGGGTGCACATTTTTAGGAGATTCAGACATCCTAACATGTGTATCCTACAAGTGATGGTAATTAATTTCAAGTGTTGGTTATTAATTAACTAGAATGGTTAATGTTGAAGAACACACTTGCCATTCGTTTAAATAACGGATGACATTAGCCAAAAAGAATTGATAAAGTGTGCCAAAATATCTACCCATTATAATTGTAGATATTCAGTACAATTTGTAATTAACACATGTAACTCATTAGTCTTCAATTTTTTACTAAAATTATCAATACAGAAAAATATACCTACTAATGCAATTTTGAAATTATTTTAAAGATATATGGCTGTTAGTAACTTTAGCAGTTTCTGTCCATTAGGGATCATTCACATATTACGTCACAGGCTTAAGGGGGAGGGGGGTTCTACAGTTTTGTGACGTCCTGTGTAAACATTACCAATTCCTATGCAACAAAATGTGACGTAGGGGGGGAGGGGTTAAAAATTTTCCAAATTTGCGTGACGTAATATATGTAAATGATCCCTTAGTTGTAGTTTTTGAAATCAGAAAACATACAGTGTCTATAAAAAATATTGGTTCTAATAAAAGTTAGGTTTCTAATATCAATGTAGGTCCTAATAATGAAAATAAAGATCCAAAGGAAGATATGAGCCATTCGCTAGAAAAACGACTTAAGTCGACTTAAGCGGTTTTTAAAAATTTTGTTATCAGTGTATTCTAAAAGACATATAGATTACATATATCAAGTTTCTAAAGTTGTGGGTCACTATTTATGAATTAATTGAGGTGTTTAAACTTCCTGGGTCCCGAAATTGAAGCACTTACGCAAACGCGCGTTCACGTCCTCTGCTACCGCGCACAGTGGGAAGAAATGCAGTGTTTTGGACAAAATTCTGCCGACAATACAAATCTTGACCGATTTCAATTTTTTTTTTTTAAATACTAAAGAAGGTTTTTCCTACAAGCCTTCACTGCTATAAATTTGAAATTTTCAAAATTTTTGGATTATTACAAAAGCGAGTAATTTTTTCATTTTGTTAACTAAACTTGTGCATTATAATGTTGATGTTTAATTGAATATTACTATAAAATATATCGTAAGACTTTTTAGAATAATAAATATGTTTTAAAACATTAAAATAAAAGTGTTCTTTCATAAAATACTTAATTTTGTTTCATTTCTATAGTGGTTCGCCGGAAAAACCACTTAAGTCATTTGTTATAAAATAATGTTATTAAAGTAGCAAAACATTGTTTACTCGACCTTCTTTTCTTTTAAAGTATTCTTTGATAATACCTTTGTATTGAGAAAAATGAGCGATATAATTAATACGTAAATTATATTAGTAATTCGTTTCTGAATCTTTAATTTAATTTTTTCGTCAAAAACTTTAGTCGACTTAGGTCGTTTTTCTAGCGAACGGCTCATATATTCCCTACACTCTAAAAAATTAATCTTGATTTGATGCGGATTCCTCTAAATTGAATACTCATATTTTTCTCTTATATATGGTCTGAAAAGTAATAATCTTCACATTAGAGGATTTTTCTTTCACATATTATTTGACAATTATTTTTATGAAATAATAAAAAAAGCAATTCCAGTGTACCAAATTAATTGTTTTAAAAAATCAATATAATTAATGATTAATAATTAATTACTTACATTAATTAATAAATAAATTATTTATTAATTCGTCAAATACATTGAATTCAATGTATTTGACAACAGAACCTTAAAAAATTGTTTTTCTTATTATTAACCAACAAACAATAAAAATATTCTACTTTCAAGTGGATTACTTTTAATCTTAAAAATAAAGGTCCTAAGCAAAATGTATGACCAGATGACAATTGATATCCTAAGGAAAATAAAGATCATAAGGAAGATATAGGTACTAATAAAAGTAATGATCCTAAAAAAGATAAAGATCGTAATTAATATAATGATCCAAAAAAGATAAAGATCCTAATTAAAATAGAGATTCTTAAAAAAATTTCGATCCTAATGAAAATAAAGATCCTAAGGAAGATGTAAGTCCTAATAAAAATTAAGATTATGAAGAATATGTAGATCCTAATGACAATAAAGATCCTAAGGAAGATGTAGGTCCTAATAAAGATAAAGGTTCTAGTTAAAAAAAAGATTCTTTAGTAGATGTATGTCCTCTGAAGCAAATGTAGCTAATAATAAATATTTTTAACCTAAAGAAAGATATAGATTCTAATAAAAATAGAAATTCTGAAGAAAATTTTGATCTTAGTAAAAATAAGGATCCTAAGAAAGATGTAAATTCTAATAAAAATAAAGACATTTAGAAAGATATGCGGCTCCTAATACAAAATGAAGCTCACAAGGAAGATAAAAAGGATCCTAAAGATCCGTAATGAAAATAAAGATTCTAAAGAAGATGTGGGTCCTATAGTAAATATTAAAATCATATAAGTAAACTGCAGATCCTAATGAAATTAAAGATTATAAAGAAGATGTGGGTTCTAATAAATATTAAAATCATATAAGTAAACTGCAGATCCTAATAAAATTAAAGATTCTAAGGAAAATGTAGGTCCCGATAAAAATTAAGATCTTAATCATAATAAAGATCCTAAAGATGATGTGGGTCTTAATAAAAATTAAAATCATAACCTAAGGAAAATGTAAATCCTGATGAAAATAAATACCCTTATAATTATGTATTCCACATTCCACGCCAAACCAACATATCGTCAAAGTTCACATTTTTTATTTGAATCAAACATTTTTTATCTTTTAGTACTACAGTCAGGTCTCGCTAAGTGTCGTCACTGGGAATTTTTTGAGACCGTCTGTCTCAGTAAGTGTCAGTGGCCTAAGCCACGCCCCTTTAATAAAAGTGGCCATTTCATTGGTTTATGTTGCAAACCGGTTTGGGGAAGTCCATTTTTAGCATTGGAGAGGGTAAAAAAAAGTGGGAAAAGTGACACTTGTTGGGTCTTGAACGATGACACTTTGTGAGTCATGACACTTACTGAAAACGACACTTGGCGAGACCTGACTGTAGTTGAAAAAGAGCTTCATGATTTTTTTCAAATTTTTTTACCCAGCCGTTTACAAGATACGAATTTTTCAAACGTTTTGAAAAAAAAATTTTTTTGATTGCTCATAACTTCTACAAATGTGGATCGATTTTAAACTTTCTTATATGAAATTTTTTTGTTTTTTCATGAACTTTTCAAAAATTTTATGAAAAATATTTTTCAAAAATTTTTTACTGCATTTTAAAAAATTTCAAGATTAAAATTTAATTTTTAAATCTGTTTGTATCCTTCGATTTTCTTTAAAAAAATTCCAAAAGAACTACTTCCCTTTACGCAAATTTTAAGCCTTGTCCCGTCGTGTGTATATGATGTTTACTATTTTTTCAGAATTTTTTTAAATTATGGAAATTCAGTATTTACACGGAGAGAAGGGCGTAGTCAGATCAGTTAAATGTACTAAACAGAATAGTCGATTTTGGACTGACTAAACTGGTAGTAGGATTTACTAAACAGGCGTTTAGTCATTGTGACTACTCAGGAAAAAGTTAATTCAACTGCACAGAAAGTCAAATGGACTAAACTGTTTAGTTAAATGTAAAAAAATATATGTATATTGAAATATTGTTTTCTACATTTAATTTTGCAATAATTTCAATAGTAGTAGAAAGTTAACGTGAAATTTTTATATTTTAACAGAAAACAAAAACATAATTATCACAAAAATTTCGAGCAGTTAAGTTGCATATTTTTAAGAGGTTATGTTGATTTTTTCTGTAATCACTACAGAAATTATTTTTCAAATTAAATATAGAAAACTGCATTACTATTGGTAAACAAATGTTTGTCAATAATAGAAGCGTTTTGTTCAATTTCTAACCTCAAAATAAGCACTTCGTGAATATCGAAACTTACCTGCAAACGCATTAGCGCCATTTTGAAAAAACAGTGTACTGCGCAGTGTTCTGTGAGTTTAACTATAAGCATTCAGTGTCTTCGACAACACTGTTTAATAAAATCGACTAAATGAAACTAAATGATGTTTTTTAAATGTAACTGAATATTCAGTTATTATTACTACATACTGACTTACTAAACGTGTTAAGTAGAATTAACTACAACTTTTCTCTCCGTGTACTCATTCATCCGCTGCATTATGCAACAAACTGATTTTACACGATTCAGTTTTGCCTAAACTGAGAGAAATTTCTACATAAAATAGTATTGAAATACTCAACGCGCTTCGCATGCCCTCTGTCGTGAGTTTTTGTTATAAAAACTTAGTGACAGACAGAGGGCATGCAAAGCGCGTTGAGTATTTCAATACTATTTTATGTAGAAATTTCTCTCAGTTTAGGTAAAACTGAATCGTGTAAAATCATTTTGTTGCACAATGCAGCGGCTGAATGAGTAAATACTGAAAATAGTAAAAATCATATACCCACGACGGGACATGGCTTAAAATTTGCGTAAAGGGAAGTAGTTTTTTGGAATTTTTTTAAAGAAAATCGAAGGATACAAACAGATTTAAAAATTAAATTTTAATCTTGAAATTTTTAAAAATGCAGTAAAAAATTTTTGAAAAATATTTTTCATAAAATTTTTGAAAAGTTCATGAAAAAACAAAAAATATTCATATAAGAAAGTTTTAAATCGATCCACATTTGTAGAAGTTATGAGTAATCAAAAAAATTTTTTTTTCAGAACGTAAATTTTTGAAAAATTCGTATCTTGTAAACGGCTGGGTAAAAAAATTTGAAAAAAATCATGAAGCTCTTTTTTAACTGGTACTAAAAGATAAAAAATGTTTGATTCAAATAAAAAATGTGAATTTTGACGATATGTTGGTTTGGCGTGGAATGTCTCATGTCTGTAAGCAAATATTGGTCCGAATAAAGATTAGGTTCTGAATGAACTTAATAGTTAAAGATCCTAATGATAAATGAAGGTCCTAAAGAATATAAGGTTCCACTGAAAAAAAAGATTCTTAGGTAGTTGTCATACTAAAAATTAATCTTCTAAGAAAGATGTCCTGCGAAAACTATGTTCCTAAGGAGGATGAAGTTCATAATAAAAATGAAAATCATAAATAAAATGTATGTTTGATTTTAAAAGTAGGCTCCTAAGGAATATAAAGGTCCTAATGAAAATAATAATCCTAAAGAAGTTGTAGATCCTAATAAAAGAAGACACTTGCCGTTCCTTACAATAACGGATGACAAATTAACAGATAAGTCAAAAAGAATTGATAAACTGTGCCAAAGTAGATCTTCATTATGATTGCAGACATTCAGAACCTCCATTCCCGAATATTATGCTCTTTATAGCACCCGAAGATTAGTTAATGGTTTGTGTTCAACACCTTTAATTCAAAATTATCATCGTTCAAAGGGGTTGACACCACATTCGATATATAGTTTTCCTCTGTGTTGTCATAGTTCGAAAATTGATTATCGAACTTCTCCAAACAAGAATTCCACGCCGATGGTGTGTTACATCTGAACCATTAGATGACTTGGCACAGATGACTAATTGAAAAAAAATCAGCTAATGGAAAAATTACAATACAGAAGTTCGTTAATGCCACGATTTATTTCCCAGTTTTGATTGTATTCATTAAACATTATATTGCTCTTCAATCCCGTGTAGAAATTTACCGTGGAAGTGTATGAGAAACTGTCCAGTTGCGCTAGATTCAATCTAGCAACTAGATGGGAAAAATGGACAGGCTTGAACGAGAGATGTAACGCTAGCAACGTCAAGATTTTGTACAGTTATTTTGTCTAGTCCTTGTCTAGTAAAATAAATCATTCCTAGCCAGTTCCTGGATATTAAAATAAGCAGTTTCTACATACTGGGAATAATTGTTAGGTTTATAAATAATAGAACAATATTTTTCAACTTTACTCTTTTGTTTGTTTAACTTTTAAACAAACAAAAGAGTAATACAAAAGTATTTGTTATTATCACAATTCCTCTTACAATTATTTTTGAAATTAATTGTAACATATTTGGTACATTGGATTTTTTTTTAAAACTTCGCGTGACTTGAATATTTTTGAAAATTAAATGAATGAGGATAAGGGTTCGGCTCATGACAGTCGACACAAGGGTTAATGAACGAAATCTTCACACATCAAAAGTAGACTTTACCAATAGTATGAATTAAATGAGCAATTGCAACATTATTGAAAGACGAGACCCATAGACGAGATAGAGAAGATTGAGCGAACTTACCAAATGATGCAGCGCAAAGGTTGTCCCATAAATGATATTCCTAATGATGGGAACAAACACAATAAAACCAAAATAATTAAAAAGAAGATATTTAATTATCTATAAAGCGCGTTACAACTATGCGTCGAAGCGCAATATGCACACACACACATACACGCGTTATTCCACGTTTACAAAAAGAGATCTCGTAGATCTCTTCGGTGTACGAAGGCACGCTTCTCTCTGATGAGAATTTTCACGTAATCGTCATCGTAACCATAAGGCCATTCGCCTTTGGTCCGATGACACCCGAATTTATAATTCTTTTAACGATCGGTGGTCGCAGTAGCTATCAGGCTAACACCTAGCGCGATAAGTTGTGAATTGGGGAAACAATCAGAAAATGGCATATTTAAAGAAAAGTAAGAAAACGATTTGGATCGTTACAGCTGTAATATATTTAAACTTGTACACTGTCCCTGTTCAAAAATGGAAAACTGAAAACTTTTCACTAGATTTATAAATTTGATTTTATTTTCACAACAAGATAAGTTAGAATTGTTGACTCTTGGTTTCTTTTCATCAAGTACTACGTCAAGAACTGATTTCGTCTGCTAGCTTAGTAGACTCTCAGAGCCACCTTCTCCACGAACTTGTTCTAAATTCTTAAGTCATCGTCTTAGACAGTGCCTAGCTAATTCTTGGACAACCTGCTATACGAACTTGTACTGAATTTTCAATTCAGTATCCTAGACAAATTTTAGCCAGATTCTAGACTGTCTTCATAGCGAAGAAAATAAAGGGGAAAACTGTACATTAACATTTCGGGGCCAGGACAGTTTTTTCAGAATAATTTTCCACGACAAATGCTATCTAGCTGTAGTCTATTTCTAGGAAGGCCACGACAAATTTCTACACGGGATGTACTGCAGTATTGTTTGTTTTGTCTTTTCGTTTTGATTGTTTAGACCCAGGTGGTCATAGAGAAAAACCTTGCAGATGGTGTTCGATAAATGCCTGACAAAGTGTGTTACACAAAGATCGTAGTAAAGAAGATCTTCTACTTCCTTTCACCATTACAGAAGATGCTTAGAACCAAAGAGATTATTTAGCACATTTTGATTAATGTATCCATTAATGATAACGAATAGCAACTGCAGATTCATTTTCTTTCACATTAGCCTGAAGAATTATTTTCTTTCACATTAGCTAAAGAATTATTTTCTTCCATATTAGCTACATTATCAATGTCATGATACTATGAAAAAGCGCATTTTTTTGCTAAATTGTCAACGTCATGATGTTCTTTGTGAAAAATCATGTGCGCTCAATTATCAACGTCATGATGTTCTTTATGAAAAATCGTATGAGCTATATTACCAACATCGGGATCACGGAAAATACAAAATCTGAAACCGTTTACATATTAAAACGAAAATTATTAAAACATATTCTTAAATTTAAAACTAGGTTAAGTCAATTTTAGGACTTCAAATCATAATCTTTTAATAAAAATCCCTGACTTTTTCCTGAATATCCCTGTGTCAGAATATATGTTTATTATAGTTATAATAGTATTAAAATTACATTCCGATTCATATTTTATTTTTATGAAAGAAAATTTTGAATTAAACATTTTTAAATTGTATTATTTTTAAAATTGCTAATTTTATTAAAAAAATTAAGTAATTAGTTAGCGCGCGAATTGTTGTTAGTTTTAGTCAAAAGTGTTTGTTCAACATAATCATTGATAAAGCTCGACAATGTCAAGACTCTTTTTGATAATGAAATTTCGGTTTGCAGGGAAAAGTTTGCGAAAATATTACGACAGGCACCTATGAACAAAAGTTTCCACGCGTCTTAAAGTTCGTTGAGTCAAAATCTTTATTACCGAATCAAAATAAAATACCCAGTCTATTAGTCACTTGGGAAAGGTCATCATTCTGCAAAAGCTATAATTATAATGCACAAGAATATATAGATAATTAGCAATCTAATATCACACTCGTGCGTGAATAACTCCAAACCGAACGTAATTATCTATAATTTACTACCAACATTTCAGATTCATATAAATTATGAATAAACTTTTTTTACTTTTCGTTCTTATTCTCATCGCAGATAAAAGTGAATTTTCACAAAAGAATAACCGTTATTCTATAAAAAAGTTATTCAATAATTCTCATTCAGAAAAGGTCACTGTCATCGATTTACAACGAAAATGTCATTTCGGAATTAAATTTTCAATAGCAGAGAGATGTGGAAATAAAATAAGAGTAATCTCTAATGAGATTATTCTCGTATAGAACATAATGTAGAATCTAATATAGAATCTAGTATAGAATATAGTATGGAACATAGTATAGAATATAGTGTAAAATATAGTAAAGAAAATAGTATTCTACGTACAGAAACACATGACGGATGAAGTTCAATTATTCAACGGCTCTTCTTAAATATAGTCATGAACGTCATGAAGGAACAACTGACATTCATCAAATATAAATAAAGATTGTCCACATATATTAAATATCTTTCATTTAGAAAAATTGACATCAATTAAAATTCTCCCTTGAGATACACACATAATGACAAGCAGTCAAACAATGATTGAAAGAAAAATTTGTCTATTGAATTATTCCAATGGACTTTATATATATAAAGAAAGAGATATGAGGGTGTAAAAATTACTGGAGTTTTTGTCAAACCAGTATCTGTATATATCGATCGATATTGTGACTTAAATTGACTGTTAAGTGCCGTGGGAGCTGTTGCCTAAAATTGATGGGGTGTCATGTATGGGAAATAACCCTCATGTATTATATACCCTTCCATCTAGAATTTTAATAATTCCACGTTTTTACAAAATCAACGAAAATCGGATTTTGCAGTCGTTAACTGCTAAAAAATATTCAAAGCATAGCATAGAGGGTATAGATTATAGAATCACCGAAAAAAAATATTTTTGTTTTAAGCGGATTCCTCTTATTTTAATGCATATTTTCCTCTTGCATATGGCTCAAAAATAATCCTCTTAAAATAAGAGGAAAATACTCTTCGATTAAGAGTCATATTCTTGATTCAAGAGGATTTTTGCAAGAGGAATTTTCCTCTCAAAACAAGAATTATTTTTTTTCAGTGTAGGCTTCGTATACTCATTTACTAAACCTACTATTTACTATTTTTTTACGTTATGCTACAATTGAAGGGCTGGCTGCAATAAGGGGACGAACGCGAGACTTGGAAGGGATACTACCAGTTGGGTAGAAGTGACAAGCCTAGAGCCGCTCACTGCTACCTGACTGGTATTATCCCTTTCAACCACGAGTTCGTCCCCTTATTGCAGCCAGCCCTTCAATTTTGGTACTTTTTTTAGATTTCAGCCACTACACTGTAAAAAAGACGTCTCAAAATGAGTCGTTAGAGAGACACAAAACAAGAAATGCATCTTATTTTGAGACGTTTAAGGTGACTAAGTTACGTATCCATCTCATTTTGAGACATTTTGTCCGAAATTATTTTTACAGTGTAAAAGATACTATTTCTGTTTTTTTTAGAATTTCCACTACTTTAAATTCGCTAATACTGCAGAAATCAAAAACAATTCTCAAAAATTATAATCCAATTCTTTAAAACGATTCAATTATTTTTAAAAAATATTCGAAATTCAATTATTTTCAATATCTAGTATTATCATAAAATTTCACAAAAGAATTCAATTATTTAAAATGATAAAATTCATCCAAAATTCAATTATTTTCATAAATAATAAAATTTTCACGCAGGAATAACAATCAATTTAGAATAGCATTTTCAAAATTTCAAAAAAATCAATTATTTAACAAAATTTATATACAATTCTTCACAATAATTCAATTTCTTTTACTAATAATAACATTTTTCATGGAAATTCAATTTTTTTAAAAAATTCTTGATAAAATTCTAAGCAAGAATTCAATTATCTTCCTAAATAATAAAACTCATCGAAGAATTTCAATTATTTTGAATACTATTCTAAATTAATTAATCGAAAAATTCAATTATTTTCACAAATAAAGGTTTCCGCAAGAATTCAATTCTTTAAAATAAAATTTCCATAATCTTTAATATATTTCGAAAAAAATAATTATTTAAAACAATGATTATAAAATTCTTATGAAGAAGTCAATTATTTTAAAAAATAACAAAATTTTTCAAAGAAATTCAATTCTTTTAAAACATTTTAATAAAATTTTTCACAATAACTCAATTATTTATTTATTTATTTATTTATTTAAGTAGTAAACGGGTCTAAGCCCTTTCGTACAAAGTATAATTTTATTGCACTAAGCAAAAATACTAAATATTATCAAATATAAAACATAAGTGGATGGAATTTAAAACTTATTTTCATAAATAATAAAATACTTTTTAGGAATTCAATTATTTTCAAAAAAATTTAATAAAACACTACTCAGACTTTCAGTTATTGTCAAAAATTTTAATAGAATTCTTTGTACAATTTAATTATTGTTGAAAACTTTTTGCAATTGCAATTCAATATGATTATCAATATCTAAGGGAGATTGGGGAATTGTAGGCCATACATTTTTTAGCTCAATATCTTACACACCAATTTTTTTTTTTATTTTAAAATTGTTCGTGTCAGTAGGAGGTATAAACTAACATATATCATATGTGGACGTCCACATGAAAAGGGCCCATATTGTCGGTTCTAGTTTTCGAGATAATCCCAATTTAGTAATTTTGGAGCAAAATCTTAATTTTTTTTTTATTTTTTATTATCAATCTACATGTTTTGATAAGTCGAATCATGCGGTTTTCATTAATTTATCGATAATTTAACTGTTTGATTTCATTGGTTCTTTAGAAAAATGAGAAGGGCCCTTTTTGTCGGTCATTTGCAAAATTAATCCGTATTTTAAAAATGGAGGTGTGGAAAAATTTAAAACCTCTTGATTTTTTATCTTTAAGGTGTCCTGGACTGTAAACAATTCTTATCTGAATAACTTCCCAGAAGAACCAGAGATATTGATGTTAGAGTCTTTTTTTCGTAATTGTCGAAATGAAAATTTGGATATTGCGTCAATTTTTTCACAATAGAGACTGTCAAAAAATTTTAAATAAGTTTAATATCTATTCTTTTTCTTCAAATGACACAATAAAATTGTATCTAATCATTAATCTTGTAAAAAAATTGTTTTTTAATAGAAAAACTGTCCTTTTTAGAAAAGGGCCCATATTGTCGGTTTTTAAATTAATTAATTAATTAAGGGGAGGGGGTGGTTTAAAAAATTTAAAACCTGTTGGTTTGTTATCTTCAAGGTGCCCTGAACTGGAAACAATTCTTATCTGAATAACTTCCAAGAAGAACCAGAGATACAACAATTAGTTGGTATCGCAATCTTTAATTCCGTTTTTCTCGAAATGAGGTTTTTGGCGTTCTAAACTTTGAAATTCCGTATCTCAGCGAATTTTTAACTAAAAAAGTTCTAAGACCACTCAAAATTTTCCAAATTTTGCCAGGAATACGCCCATATAGATAACTCCAATAGTGCCAAAATGGGCCCTTTTCATGTGGACGTCCACAATAGTCAGTTTCCCAAAATTATCACTTACCTTAAAGAAATTTAAGTTTTACCAAAAAGTGCAATTTTATGATTTTTAAAAATGTTGGGGAATTGTGGGCCACTGCCTAAATTGAGTTTAAAATAAAAAATAACGATGAAATATATTTATTAAATGGTTAGAAATAGTAAAAATGTTATAAATGTTTAATTATTAGTTTAAAATTAGAAAAGAAAAAGTAAGAAAATGAAATTAATCGGAATCACAATTTGGACAAGTAAAATATGCTTCATTAATTATTACAAATTTTTAAGTAAACATCTTTATCGCATGAATCACAATGAATCGAATTGTTTTTGTTGAATTACTATATAGCTATGAGTGATTTTAATATGTACTTGCATTGTGCAATTAAATCGCCAAAAACAAGCAATAAATACTTCCATAAAAAAAGTGTCCCACAATTCCCCAAAGCTTCATTTTACAAAAAGCTTTGTATTATTTATTCATTTCAATTTGATGCAAAATTTCTTTTTGGAGTCAAAGTATACCAATGCCACACAATAATTAAAAAAATATTATCCATAGTTTATTCTTGAAAATCCTTGTAAAAACAATAAAAACATGAAGGCCCAAAATAAATATTTGAATGCAACTTTTCAGGTGATTTTTGTTTTCGTTTTATAGGTAATTGTAAAGCGTTGTAAAGTCATAAAATGATAATGAAAAATTTACTTTACACGAACAAAAGAAAATAAAAAAATATTGGATGATCAAACTTATAAATATTATTAAATAATTGAGGTGACCCACGATTCCCCAATCTCCCCTACTATTTTCATAAAATTTCCAAATAGAATTCAATTATTTAAAAATATATTGCAAAAATCTTCGTAAGAATTCAATTCTTTTCGTGAACAATAAAAATTTCTCAGGAATTCAATTATTTAAATTAGAATTTCCATAAAATTAGTCGTAAGAAATCAATTATTTAAAAATTGTTATAAAATTATTCGCAAGAATTAAATTATTTTTCTAAATATTTAAATTCTTTCATGAATAATAAAATTCGTTGCAGCAATTCAAGTTATTAGCGGGATGAGAAAGAAGTAAATATTTTTGATGAAAATTAGGAAAAAGTCAGGAAAATAAAATATAGAATGGGATTTTTGTCAGTTTTGTGAAGTGTCTAAAACGAGTTTTTTTGGTCGTCAAGTTTAATTTTTCGATAGCTACTTTTTTAGTACTTTTTTTAGTTTGAAAGCTACTTTTTGCTACCTTTTTAAAATTAATTATCAAGTACGAAGTCTGTTTATGCGATTATTCTGAAGAAAGGAAGTATCAGTTTTGATTTTAATGATTATGGAGTTTAAAGTAGTGCAAGTTGTGTAAAAAAATATTGCTTATTTTAGTGAAACAGATCTAAAACAGTAAAAAGATTTTCCTATGTGGCTAGATTTAATGAATCAAGAACCAAGTAACTAAAACTAATTAACAAAAAAGTGTAACCAATCACCAATTTTTCCTAACAACCATTTCTATAGAGAAACTTTTCGGCCCTTTGAATTTTTAAACTTCTCTTCTCTTTCATCTAAAACATCGATCAACTTGATTCCTTCAGTTCCGAGTTTTTCATGCATAATCAAAAATTTATATTTTTAACAAAAGATAAATTGTTCTAACGGTACATTTTCTATATGTGACGCTCCACGAGAAAAGGGACCTTATTTACTCTTGTCATAAGGTCCCTTTGGGGCCGTACACATAATACGTCACGCGGCTAGGGGGAGGGAGGGGGTCTAAGAATTGTGACTAAGTGTGACATGGGGGAGGGAGGGGGGAATCTTTTAAATTCAAAGATTATAAGAAATTATATGTGACAATGTCACTTTTTCTATATAAAACAAGTTAAAAATGCTGTAAACTATTTAATATCTATCACGTACCTGTTTAACATCTATTGGTATATTATTTATAATATGATAAATAATATATTCTCTTAATTTGAATCAGTTAAAAATCATGGTTTTTACTGACAATCAGCAGTGACTGACTTTTTGCTTCTGAATCAGTTAAAAATAACTGAAAAATTATCCACAAAACACCGAAATTTTTCTAAATATTGTATATTAAAGATTTGCTTGCATAATTTGAAAAATTTACTTGCAAAGTTTATTTTAAAATTGTGTAGGGTCAATTGGGGGTAAATGTAAACAAGGGGTAAATGTAAACAGTAGATGTTTCAGCTAAATTTACAAATTTAAAAATAAGTACGACGTCAATATTTTTACCTCAGCTCACCTACAAGATGTTTTGAGTATTGCCAATATTTTATTTTGACAATTGGCAATGCCATAGTGTAAGTTATTTTTTAATGCAAAAATGATTGAAAATCAAAATTTTACTGTTTCAGTATTTTGTCTCGCATTTTCATAAAAATAAATTTAAAAATCAAACAAAAATATGTCATTCTTCCTTATTAATGCCCCTAATTAATTCAGGTGCATCAATATTTTTTTGTACCTCATAAAATTTTTCTAGGTAACACTAGCAACAAGTTCATGCAAAAGAAATTCGTCCGTTTTACCTAACAAAAAAAACTAAGTTTTTTGGTGAAAGATACATATTCCGTTTACATTTACCCTAATTGACCCTAAAGATTTAAATTTCTCACTCCAATAAATGTCTATCGTCAAATTTTCTTAAAAATATAGCTTGAAAGTTTACTGAACATTTGAATTACATTTTCGACTATTATACTTTCGTGAAAATCTTCCTGAAAATTTAACTTAAATTTTTGGGAAAGTTTCCCGCTAAACATTTATTGAAGTGGGATATTTAAATCTTTACACAATCTTCACTAAACTTTGCATTTAAATATTTCGAAGCTTGCGAGTAAATCTTTAATAAATTGTTAGAACAGTTTCGGTGCTATGTAGGTAGTTAAACGTGACTAATTTGAATTAATAAAAAAAAATTGTATTAAAACATCAATTATTTTTAACTAATTGTCAGAAAAAATATTACTATTTGAATTAGTGTCTGATTTTTTGCTTTTAAATCAGTTATTTTTAACTGATTCAATAATTTAGAGTGTATAGGATATAATATATAATGTCCAATGTATAAAATTTACAGTGAAATTTACGTGTGTGACGTGACGTAGGGGAAGGGGGGGTTCAAGATTTGTGACGAAGTGTGACATAGGGGGAGGGAGGGGTTAAAAATGGTCAAAAATCGCGTGACGTATTATGTGTACGGCCCCTTTTCTCGTGGAGCGTCACATATATACTTTTGTACTTTATCTGACTTTTGATTTTTTTGTTCTCTAAAAAAAGTAAAAAATGTAGGTTCGTACACTGAAAAACTGGTATCTCACTCGTGTCTCAAAATGAGTTGTTTTAAGTGTTTAAATCATTGAGATACAAAATCTGTTTTATATTGAGACATTTAATTTCATCTCGTGTCTCATTTTAAAACATTAAAGGTGACTCAATGCGTATAAGACACATAAAATGTCTTCTTACTGTGAGATGGATACTCGAAACACATTTCGTGTCTCAAAATGCAGTGTTAAATGTGTGAGACACTTTGTAACGTCTTAAAATGAGACACATACATGTTTCAAATATGTGGACACAAGACATCTCAAGTGTTTCAAATATGGGACAAAACGTCTCAAAATGAGACACTTGTTTTTGCAGTGTAGTATTTTTACCATCAGGGCATCGATTAATAGAGGTAGGTTATCGGTATGCAACTTAATGTCTAATGGGGTATTCTTCAACGTCCAAATACCGCGATGATAATGACAGAGTATTTTACTGAGATTACTTTGTATTAAAAATAATTTCCAACTCTATTTTCGGTCCAAGTTCTTTTTTCTTTAGAAAAAAAACTATTTTCAGCGTAACCGCAAATAATTTAATGTGCGATTATTTTTTTTTACTAAAAAGAAAAACTACAAGTCTGTAGTGCTGACGACAATAATTTCCAGCATATTGTCGGATTCCCTTCTTACTATGGAAGACTCTCTGACTCTAGGGACTTGAAAGACGATCGCATTTTTTTGTCGAAGATGCACAAGACCTGGAAATGTAGGGCGGTGCTGAAAGGGTCGTTAAGAAAAGCATTTCAATCTCTGCGTGATGAACGAGAAGATAGAGTGCAATATAAAAAAAGAGGGAGCATTTTATCAAAAAATAAATAAATAAAAAGTCTGATAATATTTGAATTGATTTGAAAAGAGAATTATTCAACAACTAGAAATACAAACAAAAATAATCAATAAAATAAAATTGAACAAACATACAAATACAATATATGTATACAATCAAGGTTGCCACAGAAATTTAATTTTGTTTTTCCTTGACTTTTCCCTGATTTCCAGACGAAATTTTCAATTTTTCCCTGATCATAAGAATATTCTGATTCACTCTCAAAACCAGGGTGTCTAATAAAATTGGAAAGGTCAATTCCCTGACTTTCCATGACTTTTCCATGACATCCTTAAAAGGATTCCCTGACATATTACTAAATATAGATAACTCAATATATATTATTAACTAGCAAGTAAATTAAAGAAGAATACGAATATTTATTAATTAGATTAAAAATAAGCGACAATTGAGGCTCCGGATCTTAAAAGGGCACTTGCACCATTGATTTTAAATGGCAAAAGTGCTCTTTTAAGATCTGGAGACTCAATTAAGACTTATATAACTCGCTTTATTAATTTAATACAAATAAAATAAAGATATTTGCACACTGAAAAAAATTAAAGGCAGAATGTGCTTTTTACTAAGGTAATTTTTGCCTAAGTACAAAAGCAATACACGAAAAGCAATTGTTTCTTTTAAAAAAGGCAATTTTTGCCTTCCCAGGCGCGAAAGACCAATGCTGACGATGGATTGAAGCTTGATTCAGTCTTGAACGCCCAGCGTGGGTAACCCAGTGTTGAAGCAGTCTTTATATCACTGTCACTCAATATTGATTCAGCATTGGACACCAATGTTCGTCCCATGCTCTATTCAAGACTCGGTCAATCTTCGTGAGTGAAGCTTGAATATCTAATCTTAATTCAATTCTGAATCAATCTTGACAGTTTATTTATTGACGTGTGCATTTAAAAATATCAAATATAAATATTTATAAATTATTTAATATTAAAATATTTTTTATGATAATTTTATATACTATTTAAAAATTATTATTATTAAGATATCAATTGGTAAATAAATATTAATATTTATTTAGTATATAATATTTATATTAATTAATAATAATAATAATTATATATTATTATTATAATAAGAATAATAATAATTATTATTATTATTATATTATTTATTATTATTATTAATTATATAAGATTCATATAAATAAAGTTAAATTATATATTATTATTTTTTTCTTGCTCAGTGTCAAATTATTGTTTTCAAAGTCCAAGAGTTTCGTTTGTCTGAAAAATGTTCAGTAAAAAAAATGTTTATCAGGGTGTAATAAATATTTATGCCTAGTAGTTTCACACTAGGATTAACTGTTTAGTAAATATGTATTATCAAAAAACTATTTTTTGTCAAACGCGTGCGATTAAACACAAATAACCTTGAGACTTTAGCATTGCCAACTTAAGAGTTTAACGTATGTGTTGAGTTGGTAATGCTGGAGTCTCAAGGTTATTTGTGTTTAGCTGCGCGTGTTTGCCAAAAAATAGTTTTTTGATAATATTTACTAAACAGTTAATCCTAGTGTTATAATAATATAATTATAATAATAGTAACTTAATGCCATTAAATTAACAAACGCATATAATATGAATAAAAATAATAACAATAATATTCATTACTATTATAATTATAATTATTACTATTATTATTATTATTATATACAATTCATATATCCATATTATATTGAATGAGCGCGAGAGACGCGTAAATTTGGGAACAGTGGAAGCAGCCTTATTTCAGTCCTGCATTATAGGGTTCCGCAGCATTGATTGAACATTGAACGCCAATCTTCAACAAGGACTGGAGCGTCAGTCTTAAATAAGTGTTACATTATGGCTAGAAGCAACCTTGCTTCCGCCGTCCCACCGAGGCTTGATCAATGTTGACCAAGCCTCAACGAAGCTTTCGTAAAGCCTGAACCCAGCGTCAGTTCTCACTTGGGTTAGTTAATAAAGTAACAAATTCTTGTCATTTATCAAATAAATTGTTTACATATGTCAAATCGAATTTTATAATTAATTAAAATAATGGGTACTAAAGGAAGAAATTTATTACTGAAATGGAATCGAGAAAATTTTTTTGAAATATTTAAAGGTACTAATTTCATTTGTTTAATAAAATTGCTTGCGCATAAAACTAGACTAGTTTGGTTATAAAGTTCACACATGCATATCTGTTATTGAAATTGATAAAGTAGTTCTATTATTTTCTTTATTTAATTGAAGTAAAATATTATTTATATAATAATAAAAATAAGAGTTCCTTTTCACTCATACTGTAAATATAATTAATAAAAAGGTTAAACATAATTATTTCATATCGTATTTTCTAAATATTCAAATAAAAATTGCCTTAGTAAAAAGCACATTCTTCGTATTATTTGTTTTAGTGCACTTTAAATGCCTTTTAATGTAACGGAGGCTTTAATAAACAAAATAAATTGTTCAACAATAAACGCTTTAACAAATATATATCTAGTTCATTGATATTGAACTATTTACATAAACCGAAAATAATTTTTATATATCAAACTTTTATAGAATACTTTTTTTTATTTTATAATTAAACTCTTTTTAGAGCCTCTATCTCTTCATCTATGAAAACTGTTTCTTGCATCGCATCACTAAATACTTTTTTTTTCTTCATTTCCAGTTCTTTTAATTTTTTAGAAACTTTCTTTTTTGATTCTTTATCAGCTTCATCTCTTTCTTTTTTTTTATTTTCCTTAGAAAGTTCTTCTCTATATCATAGATTATTCTTTGGGCAATTAAACATTTTGGTTTTTGATTCTCAACAAGACATTCTTTATTAACAGAGAATCCCCGTTCTACTGCCGCGTTTACATGGTATAAGACCATTACAATTTTTACCAAAAAAAGAAGATTTTTATCATTGTTTTCATTGCAAGCATTAACGATATTAAACCAAAAGTGATCTAATCGATTTTTAGATTGATCGAAACTTTTAAGCCTTTGAATAACGATAGGTTGTTGACAAAGATTTTTATATTCTAAATCAGTCTTGTCAGCAATTATTCCAGACATTAACTGAAGTATGAATATATCCCATATGAAACATCTCATTTTGAGGTTTATATTTTTGTCAGGGAAAGTCGTGCACGTTCATCCTTATTAAGAAGTAACAGAAAATATGTAAAAATAAGTGAAACTAGTTTTCTATTTTTCAAAAAAAAAAAAAAAATTCCAGAAAATAAAGGAGATTCAATGACTTTTCCATACAAAAATCAATTCCATGACTTTTCCCTGACCTGGAGAGTTTCCCTGACACATTAGACACCCTGCAAAACGGATAGATACTAAAAAAAATGTTCTATTTATTTATTACGAATTTCTTTAATTGTAAAATTATTCAAAAACATTCATAGTTTTAGTTAAATTAAATATTAAATCATTATTATTTTTCTATGGAAATTAAGATTTTCAAAAATTGTACATTCAAACCTCTTAAAATTCAATAATTTATAATAATTAAAGATGATTCATCATTTCACGGAAAAATAAGTTCAGCAGATTTTACGAAACTAATTTCGCACTAGCGGATATTTAAGATTCCTTGACGAAGTTTTTCAAAAACCCAGAAACTTTCACTACTTTAAGCAGAATAATTTTCGAGAAACTGCAACCAGTTTTGTAATTTCTAAAACAAGCTTGAATGTAGAAATGTTTCGTATTTTCTGATGAACATTTTATTAGAAAATAGTAAAAATGTTTCGTGCAATCTAAAAACCCGTGGTTTGAGTTTTCACTTCGCTGTCTATCGTGAATTCTCGAACACAGAGTTTCGTAAAATTCTATACGGGGTGTACCAAAAGTCGCGTTATAAATAGATATGTTGAAGCTTGTCTCGTCGCGTCGGTATTAACTTGTCTGCTGTATATAGAGATAATATGTGGAAGGAAAAAGAGAACTGCTTTACCTGCTGGTAACATTTGGATAATTGTTTTTAAAAATGAATAATGATAATTGTTTTGTTGTCAAAAATTAGATTAAACTTTGACATATATTTTGACCCATTTTAACCTATAGGTTAAAAAGGCGTCAAATTTTAAATAGATTTTGACGTATCATAGATACGTTTATTGTCCTTTATTGTCCCTTTTTAAGTTGTAGTTAAATAAAAGTCAAATTACACATAGATTATGACGTAACTAAATGAGGAAGTAAAAATAAAACGTCAAAATTAGGTCAAAATGATAGGTGTAAGAGCAAACACAATTTTAAAATTACCTTACATTGTTAGGTCAGATGCCAAACTTCACCTCATCATTAAGTTTGCGCGCGGAAATTGTTTGACAAATTTTGACGTCTATGTCAAAGCTGCCCTCAAACTTGACCTAAATTTTGAGGGTAGCGGGAATTCTTTGTCAAATTTTGATGTGTAGGTCAAAACTGCCCTCAAAATTGACCTAAATTTTGAGGGTAGCGGAAATTGTTTGTCAAACTTTAACGTCTAGGTCAAAACTGCCCTCAAAATTGACCTTAATTTTAAGGGTAGCGGGAATTCTTTGTCAAATTTTGACGTCTGGGTCAAAACTGCCCTCAAAATTGACCTAAATTTTGAGGGTAGTGGAAATTGTTTGTCAATTTTTGATGGGTAGGTCAAAATTGCCCTTAAAATTGACCTACATTTTGAGGGTAGCGGGAATTCTTTGTCAAATTTTGACGTCTGGGTCAAAACTGCCCTTAAAATTGACCTAAATTTTGAGGGTAGCGGAAATTGTTTGTCAAATTTTGACGTCTAGGTCAAAACTGCCCTCAAAATTGACCTAAATTTTGAGGGTAGCGGAAATTCTTTGTCAAATTTTGACGCCTAGGTCAAAACTGCCCTCAAAATTGACCTATATTAACGTAATGTGAGGCCTTTATTTATCCTCTTTTTGACCTACAGGTAAAAAAATATGTCAAATTAGACATAGATTTTGACGTAATGTGAGGCCGTTATTTATCCTCTTTTTGACCTATAGGTAAAAAAATAGGTCAATTTTGACATAAGTTTTGACGGCCCCTTTGGGATAGGGCGCCCTTACAGAATCTTGAAACAGCGGCGGCGGCGATATCTTTTTGTAATATAGGTAGATTAATTTCTCAAAATTTTAATTAATTCTAATTTTTATTAGTTTTAACTGTTATTACTTCAAATTTTAGAAAATTTAATATTAAAATTTTTTGGCAATTTATTTATAATTTAAAATTAAGAATAAAATTATTTTTTAAAAATTGAAAAATTTTATAGAGATTTTATAACTAATTATAATTAAAAAATGTTATTTTAAAAACTATAAAATATTTTGTATAACTTTTAAAAAAATGATTTTTTAAAAATTAGTATTCGGTATATTGACATTTCTCACAAGCGCAGTTTTAATCTGCTCAGTTAGTATATAAAGAAACTCAATTCTTTTATCTACAAGTGCGAGTTATATTGTATATGCGTTGCTTCAGAATTCGTTTATATGTATGCGTATTTCCGTTAAGTTAGTGTTAGAATAAAATAAGCCAATCAAAGCGAACCATTGCGTTGTAGAGTGCAGTCACATGTGTCAAACCAATCATCTATCTCCTATAGAAGACGAGAAAAAATGGTCTTGATAGCTCATTGGTACTTTAAAAAATTCTTTTTTCTGCTTCATTCGTTTTTTTCTCCGTGAATAAGGCTATTGAAGTTGGGTGGGGGAAAATTCAAGGTGGATGCTAACTGGTGCACAAACATTGTATAGAGAGTGTATGGGATAGAGTCTAATTTTTTAAATATCTCGCTTAAACGAAATTTTTAACCATAAGTTTATTAGGATTTTATGTTTCATTTTTAAAGAACTATTTTTTGCAATAATAAAAATCGATTTTATTTTTTTATTGATTTTATTATTGCAAAAAATAGTTCTTTAAAAATGAAACATAAAATCCTAATAAACTTATGGTTAAAAATTTCGTTTAAGCGAGATATTTAAACACGGAGAGAAATTTCCAATAAAAATTACTGTACTTGTCACCTGAAAGTACATATGTGCAAAATGTTTTTACTGAACTATTTGTATCGGAAGAATAGAAATATTGACTTGCGCACAATTTTATTTTATATGGAAAACAGTTTTATTTCCAAAATGGCCTCGGAATATTTCTTTGAAAGCACTGTAAAAATTGCTGAACCAGGACTTTCTAATTTAGTCCTAAGCAAAATATATTAACCGTACCATGAAATAGTCATGCGCAGGTTAATAAAATAGACTGTGCTCCCCACAAATTTTTACTGTGCTGCCTGCATGAAGTCAAGTTGAAGAAGGCCGATGATACCCGAAGTATCACGAACATCCAATTAATATTGCTACGATTGCTACTGTCGTACTTTCCTCACCTGTTGGCAAGGTAAATTTTTGCGACGTTTTCGATTTTATGTTTCAATTAGTGATATAAAGAAATATTGGAAATGAAATAATTTTTACTGTCCATGATTTCACTTAACCTAGAAATATTGAAATCAAACTTGTGTGCCTTGTATGGAATGCGTTTACTATGGAATTTCAACTTAACCTCAAATATTGATTTGATAGTATCATGATATACATGGAATATAATAATCGCGTCACATGTAAAACAAATAAATATTAACAGTAATTAATTATCAAACATTATTTAATTTATGTTAATTCATTACATATGAATTGTAAAAAAAGAATGTCACATTCACAAATAGCTTATGTCAAATTATTTCTCTGTGTATTTTCTTTGCTGAGGTAGCACAGTAATTTTTGTAGTTAAAGAGACAGCAAATATTTTCGTTTTTTTAGGTATAAACTGTGTTGGTTAATGGTACATTCTACTTTGCCAACAGTAATTTTTTCCATAATTTCCTTACAAAAATTAACAGAAATTTCTCTCCGTGAAAAATTAGACTCTATCCCATACACTTTCTATACAATGTTGGTGCACCAGTTAGCATCCATCTTGAATTTTCCCCCACCGAACTTGAATAGCCTTATATTTTTTTCCGTGGCGCATGCGCTTCAGGCTAAACATTTTACAAGACTCTTGAATTAGAACGTCCAACCGATCATTTGTGAATTCCACAGAAGTTTTTTTGAGTTTTCGAGAAACGCAGTCATCATAATTATATTACTATTGATTCTGTTTTAACTTATACTAAACTCCTCTCCGTATCCGCTATTGCAAAATTAGTTTCGTAAAATGTACTAAATTAATTTTTTCCGTGTTGAGTTATTCAATTATTATTTTCTAGAATTTCAAACTATCTCTCTAAATTTGAATTAGTTAAAAATAACTAATTCGATAGCAAAAAGTCAGTCACTGATTCAAATAGTAATATTTTACTAATGAAATAGTTAATATTGACTAATTATTAGTTAAATTTAATTTTAGGTTATGTAAAAATAACTGAAATTTGTAGTAACTAATTCAATTAGTGAAATTTGACTCTTTTTTTAGTTATTTATTTACTATTAATTATAGTGATTCTCTACTAATAATTAGTTATTTTTTACTAATTGCTGAAGCAAAAAGTCATCCACGATTTTACTAATAATTAGTTATTTTTAACTAATTCAGATTTAGAGAGTAAAACTCTTCTTTAAATCAATAATTTTTAACAAAATTATTGAAAAAGTTCTTTAAGAATTTTTAAATCCATTTATTCACAATTCAATTTCACGTGAAATTTCGATTATTTGAAAATTCTTGAATTAAATTTATATTAGAAAATAAAAAGTTCAAATAGTTTTAAAAACAATTCAATTAACATTTTACAACAAAATTAATTCTACAGAATTGTTAGTTTAAAGTATGAATAATTCGGATTTCAAAGATTTCAATTTGAAACCTTTTCAAAATTAAATTATTTCTAAAAATGCATGCTAAAATGCTTTTAATATTCAATTATTAGGTATATAAAATTTTAACTGAAATTTATTTTTAAATCTATTTTTATGAAAAAATTCTACAAGAAATAGTTTCTAAGTAATAATTTTATGGTTGTTGCTTAACCCTCCTACGGTTTTATAATTTTTCAATTTTGCATGAAATAAATTTATAATTTTGTTCAAATTAATTTTGACTATTTCATATTTATTTTCATATTAAATGCAACTATTTAGCTTCAAGTTACACTGCAAGTTTTATTTATATGACTCTCGAATTTAATTTTTCTAAATAAATAAATGAAAGATACACCCCGAGTATACACTCTAATTTCATAGTTTACGAGTCAAACAAATAAGTTACAAAAATTCAGAATATTCTTATGAATTCTAAAAATTAAATTTTCTTCAGTAGGTATTTTTTATTAGAAATCTCTGACTTTCCCAGAATTTCGTGACCTGTGGCAACCCTGAATACAAATATGAACAAAAATTGCAAAAACGATAAAAATATGGACAATAAACAAAGAAATTGAAAACAATTGAAAAAGTAATTCTTGAAGAAAAAGTAAAAAAAGAAGCAAGTTACTTATTGGGTCAATTGACGCATTTAAAAACAATCCGACCACACGACTGACTGATTATAAAACGAAATTCCATTTTAAAAGACTTGATAAAATAGCAAGGCTCTTGATGAAATTGTTTTGGATTCCAATGATTATAACAACGTGTCGTCAAACATGCTATATGATCATCCGTACGTGCAAGTGTTTTATTCACCATGTAACACGATATTATCGTGTCTCCATTACACAAGCAGTTTATAATTTCGGACCTTAACGATCAAGTATTTAATCGTACCGATGATGCGCGTTATCATTTCCATGCAAAAAAATAAAGCTCCCGCATATTATCAAGAGGAAATAATATCTTTAATTTAGCCCGCGAGAAAGCCTTTGGAAAGTATGTCAAATAAAAATAGATTCTGGTACTACTAAAATTAAACCCTTTCAGTGAGAAATTATCTAGAGCGAATTGCGACCTACTTGATGGCCTGATTCATTAAAATGTTATATCAACATTTATAACCCAGTAATTTCAACTTTCAGCAGACTTTTTTTTTCTTCTTTATTTGCCATCTTGATAACGATGTAAATTTTAATTTACTAAAAAGCACATTGCATCATGCATCAATTAAGAAAAAAGCGCGAGAGACAAATTAATGAGAATTTTTTATGCTTTCTGTTTTTCACGGTTTTGTAATTTCAATTTTTAAATTATATTCGTATTTTACTTTGTACATTGAGTGCGAAAACAAGATATTTTTTGATAAGGTGAAGCAAGTGACTTCGCAATGCGGGAAAGCAATGCAACTTTGTCATGCAAAAAAGGATTATTTTCTTCACTGTTAGACAACTTGTGCAGAAAAGTATACTCAGACTTGCCGCACAAAAATTAATTTTGTTTATTCCTGACTTTTCCCTGATTTCCAGGCAAAATTTTCACTTTTTCCCTGACCCTAAAGAATATTCTCATTCATTCCAAAAATGATTAGATACTCAAAAAAATGGTCTATTACATTTACTTACGAATTTTTTAATTATAAAATTATTCAAAAACATCAATATATTCAAAATCTACTATTTTAATATAATTTCTCAAAAGAATTCAATTACTTAAAAAAAATGTAATAAAATTCGTTGCAGGAATTCACTTATTTTCATAAATAATAAAATTCTCCACAGGATTTTAATTGTTTAAAAAAAATGTAATAAAAATTCGTTGCAAGAATCCAATTATTTTCAAAAATAATAAAATTTTTTACATGATTTCAATTATTTTTAATACAATTTTAAATAAATACTTCGAAAAGTGTAATCATTTTCAAAAATTTTATTAAGATTTTTTGAAATAATTCAATTACCATTTATTTTTAATAATTTTTGAAAAAGTTCTTTGAGAATTTTCAAATTCATTTGTTTACAAATTTAATTTTACGAAATTTCGATTAATAAAAAATTATTCAATTAAGGGCATTTGAACCATTATGAAATTCAAAAAAAAAATTCAATTAAACTTTTTCAAAAAAATTAATTTTACAGAATTGTCAATCAAAAGTATGAAAAATTAAATTTTCAAATATTTTAATTTGAAACCTTTTCAAAATTCAATTATTTTTAACAATTCACACCAAAAAAGCTTTTTAGTATTCAATTATTATTATCGAAAATTTTAACTAAAATTCATTTTCAAATCAATTTGTATTAATAAATTCTACGAGAACTCAATTACTTAAATAAATAAAATATTAATTAATAATTAAATAAATAAAAATAAATAATTTATTGAATAAATGAATGTTTCTCAAAATTTAATTCTCAGTAAGAATTATTTTATTAACAAATTTTTAAATAATTGAATTTCTTTGCGGAATTTTAATAAAATTTTCAAAGAGAATTACATTTTTCGAGAAGTTTAATCAAAATTGTAATAAAAATAATTAAAATTCAATGATGAATTTTATTATTCATGAAAATAATTGATTCTCTGTAAAAATTTTATTATTTATGAAAATAATTGAATTATTGCGAAGAAATTTATAGAAAATTTGTAGATAAATAGTTGAATTATTCTTGTGAAATTTTTATTATTTATGAAAATAATTTAATGTTTGCTTAGAATTTTATCAACATTTATTTAAATAATTTGAATTCTTTTGGAAAACTTTGTTAAAGTAACAGATATTGAAAATCATTGAATTTAGGAAAATTTTTGAAATAAATTGAAATGCTGACAAAAATTTTATTAAAATTTTTGAAAATAATTGAATTTTGGAGAAGAATTTTATTATTTATAAAAATAAATTAAAATGTTGATGAGAATTTTTAAAAATTTTTGAACATAATTGAATTTCTGGGAAGAATTTTATTACTTTTGAAAATAATACAATTTCTTCAATCATTTGTAACTTTTCCTAAATTTAATTTTTTCCAGTAGGGGAGAGTGGGGCAAAGGCGCTATGCGGGGCAAAGACGTTTTTTAAAATATCTCCTTTATTTTCTGTCTATTCCAATTGGTATTAAAAAAAATCTGCCCGCCCTTCGGGCGGACACATTCTCATCCGCGCTCCGGGCGTTGTTGCGCGCTTCGCTCGCTGTCGTCTACAATTGTTGTACATTATTTGCATTCTGGTTCCTGTTTCTTATTATATATAAAAAAAATTCCATTAATAATATCTTTTAAAGCAATTAAGCTAAAATCAAGAAGACTAGAAACAGGAGGTGAAACTATAGTACTATTAGTGTCCACAGAATCACGCCACCAGTAGGCGCGCCGTTTCACTTGGGGCTTTGCTCAGTAGACCATTTCGAGTGAGTTGCGCATACCATAAAATGTAAACAAAGATTTGAATTCGAACAGATTTTTTTGGTTAAGAACCTTATTGTTTTGTGTTTATCCATATATAATTGAAATATATATGTTGTAAATATATAAATAAATTTGTTTTTTTAATCTATTAAAAATGGTAAAAATATGCTGTGTAAAAAATTGTAAGGTGAATGAAAAAGTTGTGAAGGAAAATAATAGATCGCATATATTTTATTTATTATTAGAATTGACGTTTTAACATTTATCACATTAAAAGTCTTATTTACAATAAGTAAATTATCACTTAACATTTCTTAAATATTTTCTTGATTCACCTCTGACACTTGTAAAAAACGAATGAACAAATAAGTTCTAAACAGCTCTAACCAGCTGTTTCTCTCCATATTTGTTTTATGTGCGCAGAACACTCAAATTCGTTTACTGAGCTAAACCCCAAGCGATAGACATTCCCACTGATGGCTTACCAGCAACGCCACTACTCTCTATGGCAAAACGGCCAAGTTTCACCTCCTGTTTCTAGTCTTCTTGGCTAAAATATACTGATTCCTCGCCAAAAAATATTTCGCTGTGGTACAAACTCAGTCAACTGAGACTACGTATTAGACACGAAATATATTTTTTGAGCCGCTAAAATATTTATTTGTCTTAAAGTTACTACGACTTTAAGGTTTACATTCTCATCAAATATGTCTTGATTTGCAGCTAAAATGATATATTAAATTCAATTTTGTGGATAGAAAAAATTTCATATAAGAAATTACCAATTACTGCAGGCGGAGAGAAATAAATCAATTACAATGCTGCCATGGGACTGCAGCTTGAATCAGCCAAAAATGCATCTTTATTCTATTGCAGAAAAACCTTTATAGCTTGGTGTGAAGGCGATTTTAACATTTTTGGTGTATATTTTTTTCTGTCGACAGTCGTATAAACGCGTGCCTTAACTGAGCAGTTTCTGTGCCTACAAGTTCTGAAGGCCTAATGATAAATCGTCCAAGCGTCCATCCTGCCGGAAGGACGTTCCGAAAAAAAGGCTTTTAAATAAAGGGAATTCAACTTTTGTTTTCTGGCACTCCTTGGGATTAAAGTAGACGAAAAGACGAAAAAATCCATATTTTTGACTTTTTAAAATAATAATATTAAACCATTTTTCAAAGCCTTCAATTTGCTATGTTTCTAAACAGTGAAAAAAACATTTTTTCGTAAATTTAATGTAAAATCCACAAAAATCAATATTTCTTGACCGGACAAGTCTCTTTCTCTTCAGAAACGTACAAAGAATGAAACCTAATTTTTTAATTAAAAAAAATTCATTTTTAATATTTTTCAGTATATTTGAGTATAGAGTCAGGCGCGAGTCCCTTCGAAATTGCTCCATAAAATTAATATGGAAGCAGATAAATATAAAACTAAATATATCGTTGGAAAGGTAATGAAACAAGCTTTCAAATGATGTAAATATCGAGTCTTTAAATTTATAAACCTGGGCTAGGCAGTCTCTTAAATAAAGCGAAAAGCGTTCTGCCGGCAGGACCGGGCTTCGTCATTCTGTGACTAAAAATTATGTGAATTTTTGGAACATGTAACTTCTTCAAACTACCCAGCCCTTAGTTTTGAACTTACAAGCTCGATATTTATATGCACTGAAAGCTTGTTTCGTTACCTTTCCAATGATATATATCATTTTTATTTATCTGAATCCATGTTAGTTTTCTTTAGTGATTTCGGAGGGACTCACCTGAGTCTTTTTCGTCCTGCCGGAAGGATGTTGGACGATCTATCACTAAGCAGAATAGAATCTTTAATCGGAACCGTAATCATAACTGTAAGCGTAAGTATGAGTTAGCCCGTGTAGAAATTTATCGTGGAAGTATATGAGAAACTGCCTAGTTGCGCTAGATTCTGTCTATGAACTTGAAGGGAAATCTGGGCAGAAGCGAACTAGGAATGTGACGCTAGAAACATCTAGAATATATACAGGCTGGCTGTCTAGTCTCTTTCTATTAAAATTGAACGTTTCTGGACAAATCCACGATATTAAAATATACCGTTCCTATAAAGGTTGAATATTTATATACGTTAATAATAATTAACATAGGTACGTATTATGTATATTTAAAAAATCTTTATTAATACAAATAAATTACAAAACTATTTCTTACATATCACAATTTTCCATTCCGGTTAGATTAATATATTTCACGTACATGTTATTCTTGTCTAGTTGATCATCTAAATTTTCAGAGTTGATATCTGGATAACTAATGTATCAAAAATAACTTTTTCCTCATCTAAAGGAAGGGAAACAACCCTTCCAATCTTTGGAATTTGTTAATATACTATTCCTAGAGTTCAATAAGAAGATTCATCAGTAAATTTCTTTACAAATGACACTGATTAACAAACTTTTCTTAAACAATTTCTGCACCACACACGCTGACACGCACAGCTATCGCGATCAGCTGATCCATTGCTGCCAACTGTCGCATGCACAGTAACACTGTCGTCTGCTACTACCACAGCTACCAACTTATAATATTGTTCAAAAATAGTCATGTTTGTAAGAAAATGTCAAAAATATTAAAATTAATAAAAGCTTAGATTCTTTTTTGAATCTAAAAACAGGTAATCCATATAAACAATTAAAATTTCTTTACTATTATCTCAAAGTCTTGATCTTAATGAGAAGAAATATAGTTTTTATAAAATTTTTATAACCTATAATCTGTCTTTAAATTAAAGAATAAATTATCCAAATATAGTTCTAAAACCTTTACATTAAATGCAACTTTAGTTTCTACACGGATTTATATTTCTTAAAAGTTCGTTTCAAAACAGAAAGAATCTGTATTACATACGCAATAAAGGTAGAAGATTTGGTATGCTAGCTAGTTACTATAACGAATTTAGTGACACCTACTAGACGGACTTGTTCTAATTCCTTATGTCGGTAACCTAGACAGCATCACGATAAATACTAGGCAGTCTCCATATCAAAAGAAATGAAGGGAAAACTGTATAAAACTGTACATTAACTTTACGGGACCAGGACAGCTATTTGAGAATAAAATTCCACGACAAAAACTGTCTAGCTGTAGGCTAACACTAGGAAGGCCACGACAAATTTCTACACGGGAATTATCCTTCCCTAACACATTCTTACGCTCACGATTACGGTTCAGGTTAAAGATTCTATTGTGCTTAAGCCTTCATTTGATACTGTGAAGATTTTCTAGCTAGAGAATTTTTTAGAAGTTCGTTTAGCTGCGTAAGACCCAAAAACTTAAAAAAAAAATACATAACTTTTTTGTTTTTTGTTGTACTGAAAAGTGTCTAAAGGAAAAGTTGTTTGTTTTTGCACCAAATTTAAGGAAAAAATAAACAAAAAATATTTTTTTAAAAATTGTAAAAAATACAAAATTTTGAAAGATTCAAAATTTTGTATTTTTGTTGTTTTTTGACGAAATAGGCTGCCCAACGAACTCAGGCTTCATTTTTATGGACTAAAAAAGTGTGCCAAATTGCAAGACGATTCATAAAAATTTATTCGAGTTATCGTGGCGACAAATTTTTCTACAGATAGACAGACAGACAGACACTTTTCTAAAAACCATTTTTTTGGAATCAGGGGGTCATGAAACGTAAAGATTTACCAAAATTAGACATTGCTCAAAATCGCACAAATCCAAGACTTTCTCATTTTTGATGAGAATGTAAAAGTTGCAATGCAATCAGACCAATTGATTAAAAAAAGAAAAACCTAAAAATATCAAATATTTTAAGAAATATAACAAAAAATTGTTTTGCAAAAATAAAATGATAATTTTACTGAACAAACTTTTATTTTTTAAAACATAAGTTTAAGTATTTAATTTTTAAAAACGTAACATGAAAATAAATTAAATATTTTTCTACACAACTGGCGTGGTGTTTTAGTTTAATTTTGTACCTAAATATTTTTAATTTAAAGTAAAAAAAAAGTTTGTTATGTGGGGCAAAGGCAATATTAAACATAATTTGGTTAAAAACAATTGAATATTCGAATTTTCTACACGGAAAATCTTTGTTCAAGAAAGATTACAAAATTTCTTCAGGAAATGAAGATATGGAAAAAATTCTATGACTGTTTATAAATGTTTTGTATAATAAATGAAACTTTTCTCTATTTTTACGAAACTGGAAATAAATCCTTTTTAATATTTTAGGAAAAGGTATAAATGAAATTTCAGAAATAATTTCGGAGAATGTTTGAAATAATTCTATATTTCTTTCAAAAGATTTAATAGTTCTTTATAATTCTTTTGAAAGTACATATTCAAATTTTTTGTCATGTTAAGGCGCTAGCACAGCTCTTACTGCCTGCCTGCCTGCAGGTTGACATGGTAACACATAAGAGTAAAGGTACACTCTCACCTCTACTGCCTGCCTGCCTGCGCAGGCAGGCGCAATGAGAGTGAGAGAGAAAAAACATTTCATTTGAATTTTCTGACTCTCTTACTCTTATGTGTTACCATAACCTGCAGGCAGGCAGTAGAAGCTGTGCTCTAGCGCCTTAAGAGAGTCAGAAAATTCAAATTAAATGTTTTTTCTCTCTCACTCTTATGGCGCCTGCCTGCGCAGACAGGCAGGCAGTGAGGTGAGAGTGTACCTTAAGATTTCTATTTCTGCGTTTCTGAAAATTACAAAACTGGAATATAATCGTTTGATGCGCAGTAAGCACTACGCAAGTACATCTGTGTGAGTGGTGATTAAGACCCTAGCCTAAATTGACATAACCGGCAAACGATAATGCTTGGTTAACGGATTATTTGAAAGTGCTAATAATGAATTGATTAAATTCATAGTATAATTCGTAAAAGTCATAATAATAGTTTTTTGAAAAATTAAATTTGAACATAAATATGTTTAGAATATTATTTTTTTATTGTTTCACTAGAGATCATGGAGCCGTTCCGAAATGAGGTAAAAAGTGTTAATTGGTTTATACTGTCAAGTTATTAGACCTATAAAATTTATGTATTAAAGTTAATGGTTCTTTTTTTTAAATTATTAAGTGTATATATACTATTTAAGAAAATAAAATTGTTTGTCACAAATTGTTCCACTTCTCTCTAAATTTGAATTAGTAGAATTTTTACTATTTAAATTAGTAGTATAATATTTTACTAATGAAATAGTAGTTTTATGAACTATGACTAATGAATTAGTAGAATGTCGACGCAAAAATATAACTAATTCAAATTAGTAAGAATTTTTACTTTTTTGATTAGTAGTTTTTACTATTTGAATTAGTAAAAGTCAGGTGACGCGAAGGAGCGCTCTTAGCGTTCACTTTCGGTAACACTAAACGGCCATTTGCTTCCTGTTGTGTAGTGTCAAAGGTTTTTCCTGAGCAAGCTGCAATCTTTTTTCAAGATTTTAAAATTCAAAAAATATTTATACAAACAACAAGTGCGTGAAGTGATATTGAAATCATCGTTCATCACTTTTTTAGAACTGGGAAAGTGTGTATACACATTCTCTTTATTTTCTTTTTTTGTTTGTATATATATATATATATATATATTTTTAGACGCCGGTATTTTCATCATTGCATGCTGGAATGATGAAAACGTGCATACAAAAAATGTGTATTAACTACATTTTTATGATGTAAATTATTTATTGTATTATATATGCTGTCGATAAAATAGTTAACATATAATATTCAATTTTCTTTTTTAATAATTAAAAAATAGTATATAAACTCCTAACCTCAAACATTCTTTCCCTTTTTCAATTATAATTATAATCTGAATAAAAGTTTAAATCAATCAATATAATTAAATAGGGTAAGTGCGTCAATTGCTGCGGGTGCTTCAGTTTCTGCGGCATTTTAATAATTTAAGTGAATACATTTGTTCAGGGCACAAATAATTTTGAAATGTTTTTTAAAAATTACTTAACGATGTAAGTTTTAAAATAGATATAGGAAGTATATACCAAAACTTAATATTTATGTATTTTATTTTAATTAAAAGTTGACGTGTGCAAGGTATTATTTATTTTCATTGCTAACTTTGCTGGCGGTGCAAAAATACCTACATAAAAAAGGCTTTATTATTGTTTTTAGACTTAAAGTGGTTATTATTATGATGATTTTAGATAAAGAAAACCTTGTTTTAAAAGAAAAATTAAACTTTACTTTATTTTTGTCTGTTATTATATTTTATTTTTAAGAGTAGTAATTAACACAGAATTTGGGCTTGATTTAATTTCTGCGCCCTCAGAAAATTAACTAAGACTGGTTACAATAGACTATCTATTTTGAAAAAGAGCAAGAAAAAATTATGAAAATGAAAGAAAAAATGAAGATTATGGAGGAAAAACTAAAGAAAATTTAATAAATACATAAATTAATTAAGGAAGAATTCTGTTATTAAGTTTTAACTAAATGTTTCAAAAATGTGATAATTCAGAAATTATTTGTTACTTTTGTTCATATATGATATATATTTATTTTAAATAAATTTATATTCTATTCAATTAAACATTGATTAAAATCATTGTCCCATTTTGATTTCATAGTAGTTTGCGGTATTATACACATAAGCACAAAATTATGCGCAGAAACTGACCGACAGGAATTGAATTCGCGCAGCAACTGATGCGCAGCAACTGACTCAAACGCGCAGAATTAAACGCATTGAATATTATTTTTAATTCATTAAATTTATTAAAATAAATTATATTTTAGAGATGTTATTTATATTGTAAACATATCTTAATAACACAAACTACAAATTTAATAAGACATAAGTTCAATTTGATCAATATAAAAATTATATTTTATAGTTAAAAGACGTCTTGACCAAAATACCGCAGGAATTAGTACACTTACCCTAGTTTTACAATTCTTTAGATGGCACACGGAAAAAAAAAGTTCACGAATCTCTCGTGAACTAGTACCCAGGTGCGAATTTTGGTCGGCCGCCAGAGTTGGAAGGTCGGGCGCAGGTCGGCCCATCTATGGCTGCCAATAGGTCGGCAGCCAAAGTCGGGCCGACTTTGGTTACTGTTTCCACCCAAGTTTGGGCCGACTATGGGTGCCAAAGTTTAGAGAACCTAATTTTAGTTGGTCGGGCCGACTCTGGCCTCAGTCGGGCCGATGGTCGGTAAAACTATGGCAGCCAGAGTTTAGAGAACCTAATTTTAGTTGGTCGGGCCGACTCTGGCCTGAGTCGGGCCGATGGTCGGCTAAAGTATGGCAGCCAGAGTTTAGAGAACCTAATTTTAGTTGGTCGGGCCGACTCTGGCCTGAGTCGGGCCGATGGTCGGCTAAAGTATGGCAGCCAGAGTTTAGAGAACCTAATTTTAGTTGGTCGGGCCGACTCTGGCCTGAGTCGGGCCGATAGTCGGTAAAACTATGGCAGCCAGAGTTTAGAGAACATAATTTTAGTTGGTCGGGCCGACTTTGGCCTGAGTCGGGCCGATGGTGGGTTAAACTATGGCAGCCAGAGTTTAAAAAACCTAATTTCAATTGGTCGGGCCGACTCTGGCCTGAGTCGGGCCGACGGTCGGTGAAACTATGGCAGCCAGAGTTTAGAGAACCTAATTTTAGTTGGTCGGGCCGACTCTGGCCTGAGTCGGGCCGATGGTCGGCTAAAGTATGGCAGCCAGAGTTTAAAAAGGTTAATTTCTGTTGGTCGGGCCGACTTTGGCCTGAGTCGGGCCGATGGTGGGTTAAACTATGGCAGCCAGAGTGCAAAAAACCTAATTTCACTTGGTCGGGCCGACTCTGGCCTGAGTCGGGCCGACGGTCGGTAAAACTATGGCAGCCAGAGTGCAAAAAACCTAATTTCACTTGGTCGGGCCGACTCTGGCCTGAGTCGGGCCGACGGTCGGTAAAACTATGGCAGCCAGAGTGCAAAAAACCTAATTTCACTTGGTCGGGCCGACTTTGGCCAGAGTCGGGCCGATGGTCAGTTTGAAGTTGCAGCTTATAAAATCATTTTTGTTCTTAGGCTTTCATGTAAGCGTAGCGTAATGGTTAGCGTGTTAGACTTCGGTGCGTTAGGTTGCGAGTTCGATTCCTGCGAGCGTTAGAAATTTTAATTTGTATTTATGTGTAAGATTGCGTTTAGTGTTAAGATGTATACAATAAACAAATAAATAATGAATAATAATAATTAATAATAATAATAAATAATTAATAATTTTTTGCAATCGGTCGGCCGACTTTTGGCTGCCAAGGTCGGCACGACCAAGGTTGCCAAAGTGAATCCGACCTTCTTTCTCATGGTCGGCAAAGCTTTGGCACCCCTGGTCGGCCCGACTTTGGCAACCATAGTCGGCACGACCATGTCAGCCACTGGACGGCGGGTGTTACAATTCGCTAGTTCGGCCGACCTTTGGCTGCCAAGGTCGGCACGACCATGGTTGCCAAAGTCAAGCCGACATTCTTTCACATGGTTGGCAAAACTTTGGCACCCCTGGTCGGTCCGACTTTGGCAGCCATAGTCGGCCCGACCATGTCAGCCACTGGACGGCGGGTGTTACAATTCGCTAGTTCGGCCGACCTTTGGTTGCCAAGGTCGGCACGACTATCCACTTGGTCGGCGCGACCATGGCCCGACCAACTTTTCGCACCTGGGTATATCACTTTTGGATGGGACACAAAATTCTTAAAAATCAACAAACACTGTTCGTCAAAATTTCATCACCTCCTTCACTAGAAACATAGTACGGTTTCCGAACTTTTCGTCAAAGTTAACAAAAAATTCGTGAACTTTTAAAAAATGCTAAAAACAAGAAAAAATAATTTCCAGACACTACTTTTTTATAGTATTTCACTTTATTTGATAACTTGACGCCTATTACGCATCCAACTACACAGAATACACAATTTTATCGCCATTAAAATTCGTAATTCGCTTCACGGGATTCGAACCTAGTACCTATACCCTATAACATAATATTTCTAACAACTAACCGCCACGGCTAAATCTAGATACACTGTCCTTCGACAAACGAAACGATTAGCTTTGTCTGCTGTAAAACTCAGGACCGTGCAAAGTAGAAAAAGTCCCTTATCGTAACTTTTAATTCATTTTATGAATTATTTGTTTCACAAAGGAAATTAGCAAACAAAAATATTCACTAAGTAATAAAAAACACTAATTCTAAATAATAACTTTCATCAAAGAATTTTCCCGAATGTAAACACCGATGACACCGACTGAATGATGAATGCTTGATCAGCCATATTTGATGCGCATTACGAACTGCGCATACTACTGACACTCGCGAGTTCACGATTTTTTCGTGAACTTGTACCTCTACTTTTGACGAACTACTCTTCATTAACAGTTCATCAAAAATTCATTAACTTTGTTTCAGTTTTTCGTTGACGTTCGCCATTTCTAATCAAAAGTGAATGAAAATTTTGAAATTTTGTGTCCCATCCAAAAGTGATATACTAGTTCACGAGAGATTCGTGAACTTTTTTTTTCCGTGTAAGAAGGCTAAAATTTAGCCAAACCATCTAGCTAAATTTCAGCCTTCTTACAAGCTTACAGTTGAATTTCAGTTTATTTAACACCTTACTTGTATCAATTGGGGAGTCTTCCGTTTACACCTTGAAAAAAGACAAATTTCGAGCTTAAAGGCGGTGTCAAAGTCGATGCGATTTTTCCATTGAAGCTCAGTGCAAAAATCCAATCGACTTTGACACCGCCTTAAAGAAAGACTTTGTTTTTACAGAGTATGTTCATATTCTTGAATTTTATTAAAATAAACATATGTCACATTTAATTTCTTATAACAAACAACAATTATTAAAACTATCAGTGGAAATTTCTCTCTTTAAGATAAAGAATTAAATGCTAATGCACATATATATTAGGTGAAATTAAGATTATAAACTGTTTATAAACTTGTTTATAATCGAATTAAAATATTAACATACTAATAAAACTAAACTTTCTGTCTAAGATTCACCAATTATAAATATAATTTATGGACTTATATATTATTAATAAAACACGAGTCAAAAGTATAAACCGGCGACGCGACGCACTATTCAGACTTTTCACGTTTGCAAATTGCGTCCCTTGTGACGTCACAATCAACTTTTTCAGCCTCGCCAGACTTACAGTCAGCTGTTAGCGTACCTTATTAGAAGTTAATTTCATCCAACTTTTTATTAATACCATTGGATCTGAAATTAAGTCCGGTGTATTACAAATAAATTACAAACTGAGTTTTATTTAAGTAAGAGTACAACTAACTTTAATTTTCAGTTAGTTTTTATGATTAAATAAAGTTGATAGCTTAAGATAAGTCAAAAATTAAAACTAGCCACCATTAAATTTAAGACTTTGTTTTTACTGTGTAAGACATAGTAGAATTCTACTAATTCAAATTTAGAGAGTTGAATTCGTAATTTATAATAGTAGGGGAGAGTCTCCAGTTGTGAGACACCTCCAGTTGTGAGACAGTCAATTTTTTTTAACATGCAATATTAAAAAGACGATTGGTTTATATAAAAACATTTCTTTTTATATGAGCCAACTTTTTCGTGTACGCCGAAGCGGATATATAAACTGTTTTTGTTAAATACCAACACTGTGTGTGATAATCGACTAAAAAGCGTTTTTTCATTAAATGCAAAGTACTTTTTTTCCAAGTTAATTAATTGGAAAAGGTAAATGTAATGCATTTTCTTTTAGTGTTTTCCTTATATTTTGTGATGCATTATTGCATTGTTCCAATCTACGGTTGAAAATAATTTAATTTTCCTTTTTCAAAATAGCGCCAATTTCTGGGTGTGAGACACAGCATATCACCAGTTGTGAGACGGTGTCACCCATCTGGGCAGCATAAAAAATACGACTTTGCAGGCATACTATTTAAATGTTGTTTTGATTTTTTTTCTAGTATTTTTGGGCATGTCAAGTGGAAAAAAGTCAATTGATTCAGAAGAAATCAATTTTAATGCTCTTGTTGAAGCTATTAAATTGTGTTTATTTGATAGTCATATTTTGTCGAATAAATATTATTATTTAGTATATAATAATATATATTATTAATATATTTAATTATTTCTACTAAACATAACGTTTTATGTCAAACTTATTAAATTTTAGCAATTTTTAATAAGTGTCTCACAACTGGAGACATTTTTTTTTGTTGACAAAAGCGATGTGCTCGGAAAATGTATTGTAAAATTTTTTGAGTTCATCAAAACACTATACTTTCTTTTAATAAAAGTTGCGTATTTCTGTTACCTTTCGAACAGTGTATTTTATTTACAATTTCGTTTACCCGTTTACAATTTACGGGTCAAAAATAAAACCCGTCTCACAACTGGAGACTCTCCCCTAAATTATTATATTGGTTAGCATTGATTTAAGGAGTGGTTTTGCATATATATTCTTTAAATATTGTAATAAATAAATTTAAATAAATAAAACATTAAAATTTATATAAAAATATTAAAATGTATAAGTAAAATAATTACTAGCTTTTTAATTTCGTCAAAATATAGAATCTTTTCAGTCGAAAAAATTAACCTTTAATTAATTATTCCATATTACATTTATTTTAATTTAAATTAATTAAAAAAAGTTAATTTTAATAAAACCTTATTTCTTCTCACAAGTGGCTAAGAAAACGCAGGTTTAGTATATAAGATCTTTCAGATCTTAATATTAAAATTACTGAACAATTTATCAAGACCTTCAAAATTTTTCTTTATTTTATCAGAAAAAACCATTAGTAATAAATCAATAGACACTTTAACTATTTTTCTAAATTTTTTTCCATATCCTCATTTCCTGAAGAAATTTTGTAATCTTTCTTGAACAAAGATTTTCCGTGTACGTATTAATTCACAATATAAGGTTAAAATCACTAAAAGTTTTTATTTTTTATTTAAATAGTTTAATTCTTTTAATAATATGTTGTTAACCTTATGTTTCGTAAATGTTATATACTAATAAATATCACTTGTCAATTTTTTTAAGGCTTATAAATGCTTTCTTTTAGAAATATAAGCGAAAACGTCGCTGCCCCAGCGTGTGGGGCAAAGGCATTTTTTGCATTGTTTTTATATTTCATTAAATAATGTATTTATAATTATAATATACTAAATAACAATTATTAAAATTTCTTGTTGATTAGTTTTAGAATAATGAAAAACAAAGACCGCATAAATTAATTGCTTAATTTAAAAAATATACATCGATAAATGTAAACCTAGCGCCTTTGCCCCACTCTCCCCTACTTTAATAAAATTCCCTGACTATTTCCTGATTTCCCTGATCTGTGGGAACCCTAATACTTTTTTTCAAAACAAGTTGGAAAACAGTGAAAAAATCAATATTTGGTTGGAGGACAAAAGTTCCAAAACAAAAAATTTTTCTGCCCGAGTTATACACTTTAAATTTGAATCATAGTTTTACTGAAAATCAGTGTAGTATGCGATAAAGTTATAAAATCAATGCAGAAAATTGAATTTCTCTAACTACTAGACAGAAAAGTTATTAGGAAATAGAGAAAAAGGAATACTTTTTAGTGCAGAAATGAACCCTTTTCTGCACAGGAAACATCAGAGTCATAAAACAGTGACGAAATAGTATATTGTGCAACAAGTACAGAAAGAAGCTGTTTTCCGACGAGTGCAAAGTTTGCTGTCCCGAGCGAAGCGAGGGCAGCAATTTGCACGAAGTTGGAAAATCTTCTTTCGTACGTGTTGCACACAGTACTTTGTGCAACACCTTTTGGTTTTGATAAAAAAAGCTGTTTGGAAACGCTAGTTGACGCCAACATACGTACTATTTAGCAGGGTTTGGAACGTATGTTACCGCACTTAATATTCGTGGTTTTTTACGCGTATATTACTGTAAAAAACAGGTATTCTACAAATAGAAAACAAATACCTATGTATATCACCAAAAAAAACCCAAAAGTTTAAGAACTTTGCCGCACTAGTGCAGCAAAGTAAGCTCTTTGCCGCACTAGTGCAGCAAAGTACTGTTTTGCGCATACTTTACAGGCATGCAAAGTATTACTTTCCTTACAGGTGTTGCACAAAGTATATTTTTCTGCACTTTTTTCCACTTATGATGCAGCAAACTTTTGTTGTTTTCAAAAATAAACAACTTTGCGCTGCATTTATATATACGTTACAGTAAATTGGCATTTTTCATGCAGGTAACAAGACGAAAAAAAATTCCCTTTCCAATATCGTACAAAAATTACCTATTAACAGTGCATATACAGATAGTTTGGGTAACAGTCGTGCAGTCTGGCGAAACGTAGTCCAAGTTTTATTAGCAATCTATACAATCTATTAAAGAGAAGTGTGTCGATTCGTTCCCTTTCGCTGAGAGTAAAAGACGCAGAGGTGACTAATCCGCCTAAAGGCTTAAGGTACTACTACACTTTAGAATTTAAAAAAATTTTATTTTTTTTATTGTATTTTTTAACTCCTTATAACTTCAGAAAACACCTCCTAAAGTATTTATAACCAATTGTAAAAAATAAAAGTAAATTTTTCAAAAAATATTCAATTAATGTAAAAAGTCATTGACAAATTAAGTATAAGTCTTTAAGGGGATGGTGGGGTCTAGATTTTTGTTACGACCAGTAGAAACATTGGTGCTAATGTATGTAACAGTGTCTGAAATAAAAAAAATTGTGGGGTTTCAATTTGCAAAAGAATTTTAGGTAATTTATGGATGGCCTCTAACGATATACATATAAGTTTAGACGCGTTTTTCTCAAAATAACGTTTTCTCAAATTGCGGACAGTTTATCTCTGAATCTACTAAACCGATTTTAATAAATGATAACTCGTTTTGTTTGTTAGCATGTCCTGTGTGACAATTTACCAGAAAATGGTCAAAAAATTAAAAAAAACATTTTTGCATGACTAGAAAAATACTGAAAAACATAGTGTATTTTTAAACAAATTATTGAAATATCTGCTATTTTTTTATTTTAGTCGATTTTTCATTATTGGTGGTAGATTGCTATGCAAGACACCTTCCTTTTTAAAAAGCAATTTGGATTTTTCGTTTCCGATTTGTCAATCTTGAGATAAACTGTCCGCAATTGGACAACTAACTTTTTGGAGTTTCGATCTGAATGATGTTTGCAGATTATGATATTAAATAAAAATTAAAAACAAACCATTATTTTTATTCTCCAAATATGTACTAATATAGGCAAAAAAGTTTTTTAAATATTTATAATAAAAGACCTAAGAAAAAAATTTTTTAAATTTGGTCTTTTAAGAGCCTTCTAAAGTGTAGTAGTACCTTAAGGAAAAGTTAACGGTCCCTGAATATTACGCGGAAAAAAATATTGTTCTAATATTAAGAATATGTTTGCTCGTATTTACGTTAGAATTTACATTTCAATGCAATTTTTCATCGAATTCTTTTTAATTGCATTTCGAAAAAAAAGGGAAAAATATTTTTAGAACTTACAATCATTATTTAAACAATTCTTTATCTGCATCTTCAGATGTTCAAATAATCCGAAATGCTGTTGGTACTATGAAAGAAACGATATCGTTCTTCAATGCCTCAGCTAAGCGTTCTAACATTAAAAAAAATAATGGGAAGTAAATTGTCTGGCTTATGTGAAACAAGATGGATCGAAAGACATGACGGATTTCTGCAATTTCGTGTTTTGATTCAGAAAATAATTAAAACCCTAAACCACATATCTCAATGGCAAGATTCAAAAACTTCGTCAAAAGCAAATTCTTTGAAAATTGCTCTTTCTGAAAGTAATTTTTTAATTGCAGTCGTCTGTCTCTCTGATGTGCTGAATAGCACGCAATCCCTTAGTTATTTCCTTCAGAAGAAGCAAATTGATCTTAAATCAGCTCAGGATATGACTCAAGATACTCTAAAGTTATTACAGAGAAAACGCGAAAACTGTGAAGAGCAATTTAAAACTGTTTTTGACGAAGTTGAAAATATAGCATTATTGCATATTCACTATGATATTGAAGTGATTGTGGACCAAATCATCGACAGATATGCCAAAGTAGGCAAACATAGATTACATTTTATTTTGTGATAAAAAACAAATTTTTTGTGAATTAAATTGTTATTTAACGTGATATTCTTTTTTAATTATTTTAATATATTCAGTGTAATATTTGATATTAATATATATACCTTCATTACTAAAAGATTTTAATTTACGAATCGCCCTCCCCCCAAATTTGCTTCTGAATCCGCCTCTGTATAGCACTAGCGCCATCTATCTTTGTACGTAAATTCTTGCTACTAAGTGTCAGCCATCTTTTCATATGAGTCGCAGTTAAGTATACGAACCTATACTTGACCAGCGTACCAATTTGTGATATAGACTCAGCAAAAACTTTTTTGTGGTGTCAAAACAAGAGAACTAAATGTAGAAGAAATGTGCCAAAGACAAAATAAGTTTACAGAAATTGTTCAATAAGATGATATGTGAAAATGTGTAAAGTATTTTGGTGTTTGTGTCACGCGTTTGTGTTCTGTGCCCCTATGACGCAAAACGACGCAGGAGTCAGAGTTGGGCCATGAGGGAAACTTTGCAATTACAAAGCGTACTTGCAACAGAAACTAATTTTTTCACTTAAAGAGGTGTTAAAAACTTCATTTTCTTATAGAGAATTTCATCAAATTTTTTCGAAATAATTGAATTTTTTGAAAATAACGCGTGGTGAAAGGGATAATACCAGGCAGGTAGGTAGGTACCCTGCTGGAAGTAAAGGGATAGAAATCCTATATGTTTGAATATTTTTTTATCTTTGAGATAGAAAGAGATAAAGTTTCGCTATCTTAGTCTATCCCCACTTTATTAGTTCAATCACTTTTTATCTCTCCTTCTGTATAAATCTTTTTCAATAACCTTTATTTTATCTCTTTTAATACTTTCAATATCCACACCTATCTCTTTCTATCTCTAATTTCATCTAAGAATATACTTATCTCTTTTAATAATCTTGTTTCTATCCCAGACTATCCCTTTTTATTCCCCTCAATCTCTTTCTATCTTCCCTTTTTATTCAATCTCTTTTAATAACCCTTACTTTATCGCCTTTTATCCTCCTACTATTCACTTATTTCCCTTTCTATCCCTATTTAGTATTTAAATCTCAGTCCATACTTGTCTTCTTTTATTCCTTCGGTTCTATCAGAGTCTATCTCTTTTCTATTAAATTAAAAAAAAATTGAATTTTTTCTTTTTTCTTAATCATTTTCAATAACCTTCATTATATCCCATTGAATCCTTTTTCAATCCCCAAAGGTAACTTTTTAAACGCTTTTCAATGTGACGATTTCATGATAAATAAAGAGAAATTAAAACTTTAAAAAGGAGATCAACTGAGAGATAAAGAGTGATAGAGTAAGAGATAAAAAGAGATCAATACAGTCCCAAAATTTAAAAGGTAGCTCCTGCGTGCGAGATTTTTCAAATTTGGTTTTAAGTGTTATGTGTATAATGTTGGTTAATAATGTGAAATGAAATATAGATTTAAACAATAAATAATAATTTCATAACAAATAAATAAATAACTTGATTTGTTAAAAATAGGTAATAATTAGAAGTACGAAAACTCTAAAAATATTTTTTTTAAATAATAAATTCAATTGAAATTGTAATACCTACTTCATAAAGTCTTTAAGGGGGAGTTACACCTTTGAGGTCTCTTTTGAATCTGTTTTTCAAGAATTTTTTTAAGACACAGGAATAAAGTAAACAAAATTTTGTTTCAGGGACTTTATTTGTTATGATTTGAAGTTTACAAAAATATATTTACACTTAAAAAAAGTTTAAATTTGTAGCCTATAGAGGGCGCCAAAGTTGGTCCTGTTTCTCTGCAGAGCAAATCGGTGGACAATATTTCGGTTAGACCGTTTAATCTAAAACAAAAATTCAAAGTTTTTCTGAATCTGTGATAGATTTAGCTTTAGAGTACGTAGGATATTTTAAAAATATTAATTTTTGTGAATTTGGCAGCTGTTTGAAGGAAAAATTCGGTTATTAGGGCTAAATTTTCTCAAAAAATCTATTGCCAAAAAAAAGAAAACAAACCAAAAATAAATCCGCTACGTACTCTAAAGCATTAGTAAATGACGAACAAAAAAAACTTTGGCCGAAGTCAATCCGATCAAAACTGTTCGAGCTAGACTGTCCACCGTTTTGAAAAACGTCATTTCGAGAAAAACGCGTTTAAAGTATTGAAAGCACTTGAAGCGCTCTTGGACACCTTTTGCAGATTTTGATTTTTTTCACATAAAATAACTTCAAAATCATCTCTAATGATATAATTTATATTCTACACTTTATAAGGTATCGTTTAAGCAAAAAAAAAAAAAATCGATTTTTTTTCGAGTCAAAGGTGAAACTCCCCCTTAATATTGTTAATAATATTGGTTAATTAATTCTTTAATATATTAAAAAGGATAAAATTTTGCAGCAAAGACAAATAAAAAGAGATAAAAGTACATAGGTATAAAAAGAGATAGAAATTCGGAGATAAAAAGGTATAATATTTCGGGTATCCAAAGTGGCTATTTCAAAGGGATAGAAAAAACTTTATCTCTTTCTATCCCCAAAATTCTATCTCTTTCTATATTTTTACTTCCAGTAGGGTAGTTATTGTTTAGAATTGTTTTCTTAAAACTTTTGAAAATCATTAAATTCTTTTGAAGAATCTGATTAAAATTGTCCTAAAAATAATAATTGAATTATTATAAAAAGTATTATCAAAGTTTTTGATAATAATTAAATTTCTGCGAAGAAATGTTATTAAAGTTTCTTGAAATAATTGAATTCTTTCCAAGAATGTTAATAAAATTTTTTAAAATAATTGAATTCTTTCGGGTAATCTTATTAAAATTTACAGTTTAATTGAAATTCTTTAGCGTTGATTTAAAAGAAAATCTTTAAGGTTAACATAATAAAATATTTTAGCGCGTTTTTAAAAAAAATCAATCAGAAATTACAAAAAAAATTGTGATTGGTCTGTTTTTAAAATCGTGGCAAAAATTTTCAATGTTAATTATTTATTCGGCCATAGATGATAATATTCATGGTTTTTAAAATTTTTGTGAAAAAAAATTGCCACAAATAAAAATTCGTACAAATTAAGTATCACTTAAAAATAAAAAATATATTTTCTAAGAACTTGTTTGAATAAATAATTCTGTCAAATACCAATTCAAAAAATGAAAATTGAATCAAAAAATTTGTTTATTTCTTAAAATGAAAAATATTGTAAAATAAATTATTAATCTAATAAAATTCTGTAACTTATATAAATTGATTATTCGGACGCTCGAAAACTAAAATTTCTAAGTTTTTGGCTTTACGTAACAATTTTCTTTGGCACGATAGAAATTCTTAGATCCCCTTGAACACTAACTAGTATTTACGGTGATTTGCGAGATCGTCTCAAGAGTGTATACGAGGTGATCACTTCTGCGATCTCAGTATATACATAGTGTGATCGTGCCAACTGCCAACACGACACCTGCATCTTGAGCTTCCGCTACATGAACACCAACCGAGTACACACTTCGGGAAGTAGAGGTAGATCACGGAATTTCAAATAGCCCATGCGTAAGGTAGAATTTCCGTGTCCACCGAGGCGGTTATTATAAATAACCCACCGAAAAATAACAAGAAATATGAAAATGGCATACCAATTTTTCAGAGTAGAAGAAAACCTAGATTTTTCCCTCTTCTCTTCAATATGCTGTTTACATTTCTTTATTTCTTTATTTTACTTCTACTTTTTTGCTGAAAAAATATAAAGATCAACTCCAATATTTTTCGCTGTATTTTTTCTGTAATCTACAGGTGAAAATAAATAAATAACCAATTTTCATCTCTTCAGATAAAAAACTGTGGGCGCTAGGGTAAGAAACACGCATTTTTGACGAAATTTTTAAAAACTTTGAGTTTTTCGAAAAAAATTTTTAGTTTTTCGCAAAAAAAAAATATGAAGATGAATTTCAATAATTTTTTCTGTATGTTTGTTGAAATCTACACGAAAAAATAAATAAAAATGTATAACGCCAGTCCACTAGATTAAGAATTGAGAGAACCAGCAAGGGTTAAAGAATTTTCGAGCTTGCAAAAAGAGATTTTAGTTTTTCGATGAAAACACCATGAAAATAAATTCTAATCACTTCCGCTATATTTTTCCTGTAATCTATGCGTAAAAACGAATAAGTATGCTAATTTTCAGCTCTTTAGATAAAAAACTGTGGGCGCCAGGGGGGGGTACATGCATTTTTTCGAAATTTTCAAAATTTTCGAGTTTTTCGATGAAAACACTATGAAGATGAATACCAAATATGTTGGCTATATTTTTCCTGTAATCCATTTTTGAAAATACATATGCATACCAATTTTCATCTTTCTAGGTAAAAAATTGTGAGCGCTAGGGGGGGGGGGGGGAAGGTACATGCCTTTTTTGCGAAAAACGGCTAAAATTTGATGTTTTTCGCGGAAAACTCTATGAAGATTAACTCCAATTACGTTCGCTATATTTTTCGTGCAATCTACGCGTGAAAATACATAAGTGTACCAATTTTTAGCTCTCTAGATGAAAAACTGCGTGAGCCGTAGGGGGGGGGGGGGTACATGGTCATTTTCCGTAACCGTTTTAATAGGGTTCCTACCGGGTACGGAAAAAAAATAAAAAAAGTAAAAAGTACTAAAAAGCAGGTTTCAAACTAAAAAAAGTACTAGAAAAGTAGCTATCGAAAAATTAAACTTGACGACCAAAAAAACTCGTTTTAGACACTTCAGAAAACTGACAAAAATTCCATTCTATATTTTATTATCCTGACTTTTTCCTACTTTTCATCAACAATATTTACTTTTTTCTTATTCTGCTAATAAAATGAATTTCTGCAACGAATTTTATTATTCATGAAAAGAATTGAATTCTTACGAAGAGTTTTACAAAAAATTGTTTAAATAATTGAATTCTGTTTGGAAATTTTTTGAAAATAGTAGATATTAAAAATCATTAAAGGGAGCATTCACAAATGATGTCACGCAATTTTTGGAGATTTTCGACCCCCCCCCCCCCCCTCCCCCTGTCACGCAATTTTCGCAATTTCACATGAGAAAAATACATTGTGTCACGTTTAGGGGACGCATGACGATTCCCGACAAAAATCCTGTATAATATTCGATAGACCTTATTTCATTTGTCAAAATTTCTTTTTCATGTAATTTTCTTTTATAAGAATAAGAATGTGTTCCAAATTGTTTATAAACACAATGTTTTTTTAATTAATGCTAATGAATGAAAATAATAATTAATATGAAGATGGAAATAAGAGAATGTTTAAAAACTTGATTTCATAATATATAAATTTTTATTGAACCGAAATAATTTTGAAAAGAAACTTTTGTTTTGATAAATTTTTGTTAAATAGAATTATAGTTTAGCAAATATTTTAGGTAATAAATAGTTTATAATGGAAAGTTTACATTTATTAAAACTTGCATATTTCAAAACTTAAATTGCAACAAAATGTCATTTTTCAGAATTTATGTTTAAGCAGCTTTCATTGAATGCAAATTATTAAACAGAAAAATTTATAATTGACTAAATGTTTAGTAAAATGAATTATTAAATATGTTAATATTTTATTACAACAAAATTTTCTTTCATGTTATAGTTATTAAATAGATATTAAATTCAGTTGATTGTTTATTTAGACAAATTCTATAATTTTTCAATTAATATATAAACGAATTTTCATATTACAAATTTTTTAAATAATTTAAATGTTATGTGACGGAGTTTACATTAGATCGAATTTTAATTTATCGACATTTTTATTTGCTGGAATATCTATTAAACGAAATGTTCATTTCAACGAATTTTCAATAAACAAAAAATTCTATAATTAATTCCTTCTTAACGTACTTATTATTTCATTCAAATATTATTTCACGGAAAGTTAATTTAATCGATTTTTTATGTTTCAGATTCGTTGTCTAATAGAAATTCAATGAACGGAATCTTTGTTTAGTGGAATTTTCATTTTTCTGAATGTTCAAATGCTATGAATTTCATTTGTAGAATTTTATGTGACCGAATTGTCATAAATATTAATTTCTACATTACCGACATTTAAACACACGACATCTTTAAATTACAACATAATTTTTTAATCAAATAGATTTCTTTTCAATAAAAGAAAATAATTTTTATCAAGGGAATATTTTATTGATCAAAAAATATTTTAATCGAGTTGGGTGGTTTAAAATTAATTAATCGGTTTCTTTATTATAACAGAGCTAATTGACTACAATATTCAAGTTTATATTATTACTGTAGCCTTTTTAGGTGGCTACAGTAACCGAGTAAGTTAACTAACGTTTACCGAGCATTAATCATAAACTGTTAGTTACAGTAACAGAGAAAGAAGCTACCGCAACCGAGTAGTCTTAACTAGTTTCTACCGAAATTTTTAATCGTATTCGATCGGTTACTGCAAACAATTCACATTGCAAGTGCTATATTAGCAGCATCGCTCGGTTGTTTTTAACTAAAACTTGGTTATATTTAACCTTTTATTTTTCTCAGTGTAAAATTCAATTATTTCCATTTCCATATAAATATTTTTAATGATCATTAAAACAAGTTGTTCATTTCATGATCATTAAGCTTCCTCAATATAATATATACCAATTGTTTAATTTTTTATTTTAGAATAATTATTTTAAAGTGTTAAGATAAATTGTCAAAAAATACAAAATTTCAATTTTTTGTGAAAAATTAAAATATTTATTAATTCAATAAATTTTGATAAAATATATACTTTATATACATGAATCGATTCGTTTTTATGTCAGGAATGCAATTTTGACAAGAATTAATAAAAATTTTAATATAGAAAAAAGTTACTTTAAAAAATTCAAAAATTATTTTTTCAAAAATTAAAAAATTGTTGAAAATTTTTTTTTTTTAATATTTTTGAAAATCCTTTTGTCTGATTTTTGGTATTCGTGACCGTAATACACCTACAAAATTTTATCAAAATCCGTCAAGACGTGTAAGAGAAAATTTGTCCACAAGAATCGGTGACATACACACACACACATACATCCGGACATTTGTTCCTCTCGACGAATTATATATACTACACTTGAAAATTTGTAAAAATAATTGGTTCTAAAAAATTCGGAAATCGACATCACTATAAGGCTTCCTTTATGAGGAAGCAAAAATTTATCAATAAATGCAATAAATATTACAATTCATAAGAAGAAAATTTCGATAACGAAGCAAAGTATTCATAAAGTAAAAAAAATATTTTTTTCACTTTAATTTTGCAAGTTTTAACTCTGAATTTCGTTAATCGAGAATTAACAGTTTAGACGCACAAATGCTAATTTCTTTTTCACTATTCTAAATGAGATAACTAATGACCATCATATTTTGTGGAATTCCAACTTTAATAGTTGTCACATTTCTACGAGGCGCCGAAATTTTGTTTGCATTCCATTGCACTTGAGAACATAATTTCTCATTCAATTTAAATGGTCAACTTTTACGTTTAGTTTAATTATTGTGTGAATCAGCGATGTTTCTTTAGAACAAAGAATTTCTACAATTGAAAGAGATTCTCTTTTCAGAAGCTCGATTAACTTAAAAAAAAATATATATAACAATAGGTTTGAGTCATTCCTGAATAATTCTTTCAAATTACCGGCTCTGAAAAAAATATTTAAATAATAAAATAATTTGTGTATTGTTTCCATAAATTATATTATAGTTTTTAATATTCTTATTAATTTTATTTTATGTTATTAACAAATTGCATTATTAAAATTAATATTTTATTAATTTCATTAATTTTGTTTTATTTTATTTTATTAATTATTAATATTTTACCTTATATTAATTATTCAGTATTTTAATAATTTTCCTATAGTTTTCAATAATTTTGCTATAATTTTTAAAAATTTATTAGTTTTGTTACAGTTTAAAATATTTTATTAATTGCTTGATACTTTTGAATAACTTATTTTCTAATTTCCCTGAATAAATTTTTATCTGATATATTAAACTATTCAAAGAATGTAGTTTTTAATAAATTTGAAAACATTGCCAACGGTACTAAAACAAGTATTTAAATTTTTTTCAGATTTTCAATAAAAGAACTTAATGTTTTTTTTAAATTGATGACAATGAGATGATCATATAGTTACGTAAGCGATATATATATATATATATATATATATATAAAGATAACACGAAAATTTACTGCTTCTTTTGTAATTTATTTTTAGATAAGAATATTAAATGAAAACAGGTGAAGTTATATAGAGTGAAGCTGAATATATTTCTTCTTCGTTTCATGTTAAATTATGAATTGGAAAAAAATAATAATCATAATTTATGCGCACTAAACTATGTTTCTTTATTGAAGTAGAGAGTAAAATTTAAAAAAGAAATAGAAATTCACAGGGAAAAAAAATTTATTTTCTCAGAATAGATTAATTTCTGTATGAAACTATTAATTAAAGTTGCATTTGGGTTAGAATGAATTTCGAATTAACTGTTTGGTAATTATTAATTTACTATATGCCTATATACATAATATAATGTCGAATCTATTAAATTTAATTAGTGAAGTTGAGAGGGAAATTTACGATAGAAAAAACGAATTCTTACAAACGTTTTGCAATATACGTATTCAAAGTGAATAAAAATTGTTCATGATAATCTTCTCGGCAATGTCGCGTGTTTGAACCTCGTTTCGATCTTAAAGTTTCCAAACAGGAAGTTAATGGACCAAACTGGCACGATCTTGGCAGAAAATTACAAAGTGGTAATCAGACACAATGATCTTCGGTCTACACTATGCCTATAGAAAGTATATATTAATACCAAGTTCTTCTAACATTAATTGCATAGATAAAACAGACTCCATTTTTTATTTACACGGCAATTTAAATTTAAATTATTTATTATTTGCTTTTTGTTAAAAACTCTTTTTTATTATAAAATAATTTTAATTCTTCTACCCTCAAAGAATGAAAATTTAATATAAAAAATGTCCAAATTTTAAGATGTACCTATCTAATAATAAAAAAGTTTTTTCACACAAAATTTTGACTTTTTCCCCGATTTTCAAAAAATTTTAAATTCAAACCTTTATGAAATTCAACAACATATAAGAATATTATTATAAAACATGAAGATATCGATAATTCCGACTCGAAGACTAGGAGTAATTGATGTCTTCATGTTTTATAGTAATTTAAATTTCCATAAAATTTTTCAAAAAAAATTTAATTATTCACAAAAATTTTAATAAAATCCTTATCAAGAATTTAATTATTTTTACAAGTAATAAAATTTGTCACATGAATTCAATTATTTAAAAAAATGTAAGAAAAATTCGTTGCATGAATTCAATTATTTTCATAAATAATAAAATTTTTCATAGGATTTTAAGTATTTTTAATAAAATTTTAAATAAGTTCCTCTAAAAATGTAATTATTTTCAAAAATTTTTTGCAAGAATTCAATTAGGTACATTTCACAAATAATGAAATTCTTCCCTGAAATTAAAATATTTTCAAAATCTACTATTGGGTCAAATTTTTTCAAAAAAATCAAAGTTGGTCATGGGTCTTTCAATTTTTGTGAAACTTGGTATAAAGGTAGTGTTTTATGACAGAAGATTTTAGGAAAAAAAGATTTTTCAAAATTTTCAAAATTGTGAATTTTACCGGGCATGAAAAATTAAAGCACATTTTTTTTGAAAAACGAATAACTTTTATCCATTTACTTAGATTTTGTTTATATTTTAGGTAATAATAGTTGATTATCTAACAATTTAAAGTGCAATATTAAAGAAAAAAAAATCCAAAACTTACCCGGAAAAAAAGTCAACAAAATTTTTGATTTCATTTTTTCGGGCATAAGCACCCCTTCGATTTTTTTGTAACTATAATATTTGGATTCGTTATCTTCTCCAGAATTTTTTGCAAAAAAAAATCCCTGGAGACTTTAAAACTAACCGAAATATCGAATTTTTTGTCTCGAGGTGCACAGATTTCGATCTCGCGTAAACACGCCTGAGATGTGCACCAAACGTTCTTAAGCGTGAATTTTTGCATTCTTATATTTTTTGTTAATTTTTAGTAAAAAAGGAAGGTTTAAAAATCAAGTTTTGCAATTACAAATTTGTTTTTAAACAAATTTGAATCTCAAAATGTGTATGTAATATATAAGGGGCAAATTTTCTCAAGTGTACCATAATGTCAAAATTGCAAGTTGTTAGATCGGGCTAATATTTTCACAGTATTTAGAACTATGAATCAGTACTTAAAACCACCAAGTAATTATGAAATTTTATAAAAAAATGTAGGGGGAGTGGGTTGAAGATTTTGGATAAGTATAAACAGTGAGTTTTATAAAAAATCGTAGCTTTTATATAATAAAGAAAAAAAATTGTGACCTATATGTTTTTTCTGCTCTATCAAATAGTGAGAATTTTTTTAAAAAATTCAAAATTTAACCCTTTTTTGAAAATTAAAAATTTTTTTGATTTTTTTTCCAAAAAAGCCCTTTTTTTCTTGTACCAAAAGAAAGCTTATGAAAAAAAGCTAAATGAAAAAAAAGAAGTTTTTTTTTTAATTATTAATTAATTAATTAATAAAAATTGAAATATTTTACAATGAAGTGTTCTGATTAAATTAACGTTTTACAAATAAATATTTAGAAAAATAAAGATAAAGTGTTAGTTTTTTTTAAATCAAATGTTTATATAATTCTTCTTTAAAAAAATATATTTCAGTTATTTGCAACGATTGTTTAAAATAAAATATTCAACACCTTATGCGTGTATCACGCTTGATATTGATATTAAAATAATAAAAAATTATTTAGATAAAAAATAATCATCTCTTCTTACATCAAAAATGTAAAAATTAAAAAAATTTACTTTAGAAAATGTCAAAAAATATTAAGCCGGGAAGTATAGTTAAAAAAAAATTTTTAATTTTTAAAAGAAGGGTTAAATTTTGAATTTTTTAAAAAAATTCTCACTATTTGATAGAGCAGAAAAAAACATACCAAAACATATAGGTCACAATTTTTTTTCTTTATTATATAAAAGCTACGATTTTTTATAAAACTCACTGTTTATACTTATCCAAAATCTTAAACCACCTCCCCCCTACATTTTTTTTATAAAATTTCATAATTACTTGGTGGTTTTAAGTACTGATTCATAGTTCTAAATACTGTGAACATATTAGCCCGATCTAACAACTTGCAATTTTGACATTATGGTACACTTGAGAAAATTTGCCCCTTATATATTACATACACATTTTGAGATTCAAATTTGTAATTGCAAAACTTGATTTTTAAACCTTCCTTTTTTACTAAAAATTAACAAAAAATATAAGAATGCAAAAATTCACGCTTAAGAACGTTTGGTGCACATCTCAGGCGTGTTTACGCGAGATCGAAATCTGTGCACCTCGAGACAAAAAATTCGATATTTCGGTTAGTTTTAAAGTCTCCAGGGATTTTTTTTTTGCAAAAAATTCTGGAGAAGATAACGAATCCAAATATTATAGTTACAAAAAAATCGAAGGGGTGCTTATGCCCGAAAAAATGAAATCAAAATTTTTTTTGACTTTTTTTCCGGGTAAGTTTTGGATTTTTTTTCTTTAATATTGCACTTTAAATTGTTAGATAATCAACTATTATTACCTAAAATATAAACAAAATCTAAGTAAATGGATAAAAGTTATTCGTTTTTCAAAAAAAATGTGCTTTAATTTTTCATGCCCGGTAAAATCCACAATTTTGAAAATTTTGAAAAATCTTTTTTTCCTAAAATCTTCTGTCATAAAACACTACCTTTATACCAAGTTTCACAAAAATTGAAAGATCTATGACCAACTTTGATTCTTTTGAGAAAATTTGACCCTATTTTAATAAGATTTCTAAAAAGAATTCAATTATTTTAAAAAATGTAATAAAATTCGTTGCAGGAATTCACTTATTTTCATAAATAATAAAATTCTCCACGCAGGATTTCAATTGTTTAAAAAAAATGTAATAAAAATTCGTTGCAAGAATTCAATTATTTTCAAAAATAATAAAATTTTTTACATAATTTCAATTATTTTTAATACAATTTTAAATAAATACTTCGAAAAGTGTAATTATTTTCAAAAATTTTATTAAAATTCTTCGAAATAATTCAATTATCATTTATTTTTAATAATTTTTGAAATAGTTTCTTGAGAATTTTCAAATTAGAGAGTTAAGTTAGTTAAATAATCATTTAGAAATCATTTAGATTTCGAAACGTTGGAGTAAATAAATATTTTATTCATTGTCCGAATGTTTTAGTTTAATTTGCCTTAATTTTAGAGAGTTAAATTTGAAACCTTTTCAAAATTCAATTATTTCTAAAAATTAATGCCATAATGCTTTTTAATATTCAATTATTAACTAAAATTTTGGCTAAAATTAATCTTTAAATCAATTAATATTAGAAATTATACTAGAATTCTAAATAATTATTTAAATACAAAAATAAATAATTTATTGAATTGAATTAAATGTTTCTTAAAATTGAATTCTCGTAAAGAATTTTATCAAAAGAAATTTTAAATAATTGAATTCTTTGGACGATTTTTAGTAAAATTTTTATTAAATTTTTCGAGGAATTTGACTAAAATTGTATTAAAAAGAATTGAAATTCTGCGCTGAGTTTTATTACCTATTTATGAAAATAATGGAATTTATAAAAAGAATTTTATTATTTATAAAATAATTTAAATCCCTGTAAAAAATGTTATTATTTATGGAAATAATTGAATTATTGTGAAGAAATTTATAAAAAATTTTGCAAATATTATTAAATTCCTGTGAAATTTTTATTATTTATGAAAATAATTGAATATTTGAGTAGAATTTTAATAAAAATTTTTTTAAATAATTGAATTCTTTTGGAAAACTTTATTAAAATAGTAAATATTAAAAATTATTGAATTGAGGAAAATTTTTGAAAATAATTGAATTACAGAGAAGAATTTTATTATTTATAACGATAATTGAAATTCTGACGAGAATTTTTTTAAGTTTCTGAACATAATTGAATTTTTTCTATACATAATATATTTATATTTCCTATAAAAAGGGAAATGTAAAGTAAATTTTTGTTTTATGAACTCAAGGTTCTGATGGTTCTGATATAGCAAGATACGCTACTGGAGTGTATGAACGGCTAAATTTAATTCTGAGCTACCTCCCATATCCGGTATGGTCTAGTGGCTAGGATATCTGGCTTTCACCCAGGAGGCTCGGGTTCGATTCCCGGTACCGGAATTTTTTTTTCATTTTTACACATAAAAATCTTAATAATAATAATAATAAGAATTTTTTGCTTTCGGGTCGCTAATCGTCTTTAAATAATATTTAGCTTTTCCATTTATTGACTTCAGTTGGATTAATGTCCAAAAATATATCTTTTATATAATTCTTAAATATCATTCTAGAATATTATTGAATTAATCACTTTATAATATAACTACAGTGGAAAAATATTTGATTTAAATAAACGATTACTTATCTATTGTCAAATAAATATTTACTTGAATGAAATAAATTTTAATAATGTCTATTAAATAGTATTTATTTCAAATATTAGAATTATTGATTGGAATACAATTTATTTAGGTATTTAAATAAACATTATTTGATTCAAATAAATATTTCTTTGCTAATAGACAAGTAATTGGCTACTTAAATAAAATAATTTTTTTTAGTTTTAAAGTACATATTCCATGAAAAATATTTTTCTCACTGTCTGTTTTAAAATTTCTTCTGTCAAAGTTGAAGAGTAATAATTTTTTTTTAAAATTCTGTCAAGATGCTTTCAAGTAACAATTCATTATTGTTACTTAAAGCATCTTAAAAAATTTTTCAAAAAAAAAAAAAATCTCAGAAAATGTTTAAAATTTCTGTATATTTTCTCCTTGTTTCCAAAACAAAAAAAAAATCCACACACTTTCTAACTAAATAAATTCACGAGAAAAAAAGGGTTTCGAAAAACTCATAAAATATGACGTTTTACAACAAGAGACCCTGGTCATCCTAAGACAAACCAGATGTGGCAAACCTTTCAAAACGATAGAATTCTACAAAACATTTTGTATTTGTGCAGTGTAGTATATTATATAGCATAGTATGTATTATACAGTTTAGTAATAAGTAATAAATCTTTTACAAAAATTTAACTACAAGGTTGCTACAAAAATTCAATTTTATTTTTCTTTTATTTTTTTTTCTAAACTTCCAGACAGAATTTCGACTTTGTCCCTGGTCCCTATAAAAAATTCAAGGATTTTTCAATTATAAAGAAAGCAAATTTTTAGCAGCAAAAAAATTAATTTTTAAACATTAAAGTAGAACTGAAATATTTTTAAAAATTAGTGTTCATTTTTTTCAATATTAATTTGTATTTCATTGTCTTTTTTTCTCAAAAAATATCAAACTTTTTATTAAATGAAAAATAATATTTCAATGCTAATTTTTCTATTAATTGGACTAGAGATCTATGCGTTTACATTTGAAACAACATTTCCTTTAATTTTATCAATATTTATTTTATATTTTTTGAGAAAATCAGCGAGAATATTAATACATTTATCAATTGAAGTTGGCTGGTCCCACATGCCAACTTGGGTTTTTTCTATGGTTTTTTCTAAAGTCCAAGAACTAATTAAATTTTACAAATTTTGATCAGGTTTTTGTACCAAAATAAAACTGAAGTACTCCTTTAGTTAATACACACGCAAAAAATCTTATTTTCCACTCAAAAAAATAGAAAATTGTTGTTAAATAGTTTGTATTGGGACGTAGCTTGGCTCAATAACGGCACAATATTGTTAAAGTTGATCAATCTTTAATGGCAAAATTCAATTGCCAGTGATGTGACGAAGATCGGTTCGTCACATCACTAATGAGAATGGCTCATTAGTGGCACTTTAATGGCAAAAATTTTGTATCTTTGATGGCAAAATATAATTGCCGGAATTGGGGTGTAGCTTGGCCCAGGAATGGCACATTAATGTCTATCATTTTGTATCTATGATGGCAAATTATAATTGCCAATATTGGGACGTAGCTCGGCCCAATAATGGCACAGTATCGGCCAGTGTAGTGTAGCTTATAAGAACCCTTTTGCTTCCTCGACTTCAAGTCAGAGTAGCAGAGTGGTCAGAGTGTTAGGCTGTGGTGCGACAGGTTCAGGTATCGATCCCCGCGAGAGGTAAGAATTTTTCAAATATTTGTAAGTTTGCGTTTAATTTAGGGAAATAAGCCGTATAAATGTTATAAATTAATTAGTTAATTAAATAAAAAAAAATTTATTTTTACTTTTTTTTAAATTTTGTCAACACTGGGGGAGTAATGGCAGTCAATATTGGGCCATTAATGTCTGCTGAGATCTGGCTGCCAATAATGGGCCATTAATGTCTGCCGAGATCTTGTGCCAATATTGGGCCATTAATGTCTGCCGAGATCTGGCTGCCGACGTCCAACCGCTGTTAACACCACAAGAGTCGGCGCAAAGTCGGGCCAATATTGTCTGCCAAGTCTCGATGCCAGCTTTGCCAATACTGGGCCAGTGTTGGGCCGCGTTGGTTTTCGCACTTGGGTCCGGATAATATAGACGAAAAATGTTCAATGAAGGCTCAAAAGATGCGTCTGAAAAAACTCTACAAAACTAAAGAAAAACATTTATAGGTGTCCTAACATTTTTTTTAAGTTATGGCCAAAAAACATTTTTCTACAAAATGAAAAATGCAAAAAAAATATAGTTATACTTTATGAATAGGGCTGAAAATACTCTCATTTTATGTCCCCCGGGGAGACCTACAATTTAAAAAAAATTGAGGCCTTTAGCTCTTTCTCGTTCTGAGATATTGATTTGTAAAGAGACACTTGTATAGCCAAGTTTTGTAGGCTGAAGACAGGTGTATAAACAAATAAATAAAAATACACACACACACACACACATCGGGACAATTTTTAAAAATCCGTTTTTTGGACTTTTGAGATAAAATTAAATCAAAATTTTTTTTTATTTATTTATAACATTTATACGGGCAATGCCCATTCGTGCATAAAGTACTAAAAGATTAGGTATAATGAAAAAAATTTATAAATATGTCAAAAAATCACAATCGAAAATTTTGCTAATACAATCCTTCCTCTATAAGGAAGCAATTTAATGATTTTTAAATAATTTATTTCTAATTTTCAATACTTTTTCCTTCTAAAACAAGTCTACTCTTATAAGTAGTAATAATTTCTTTAAATATAAAATTTATTTCAATAAAATTTAGCTAAATATTCAATAGTATGAACATTATTTTAATTAATTGTTTTCGGGAATTCAAATGTCTTGAAGAAATTTTAATTACAATTTTTCAGAAACCTCATTCTTTCAGAAATTTTGGATTAAATTATTCAGTGCTACAGTAATTTTGTTATTTATTTTTCCATAAGAACTAAAATTTAAAAAAATTACAATATTAAATCTTCTGTTTAATTATTTCTTAAAATTACAAAAGTAATGTGTTACAAAATTTAATTATTTTTCTGTAAAGCAATTATTTTTTATAATTTTGAGAAAGCTTTTTGAGAATTCGATTTTTAAGAAAGAAAATTTCATTAAAATTTCATTCATTTAGGTATAGTTAAAAACTACCTAAATTGTTTTCAATTAAGTTTTTTGATATTTTGCGTTGATTAGAAAATTTTTTAATATTTAATATTTTTTATATTCAAAAATTGAATTAATTTCTAAATAATTTGAATTACATTTTTTCTAAAAACTAAGTTCTTCAGAATTTTTAATTTAAATTATTCAAAATTAAAATTTTCAAAAATTTCAATTTAAAACCTTTGCAATTAAAGTAGCATTTTTTACCAAAAAATGAGTATTTTCATGCAATATGGGAGCGTTCACAAATGATGTCACGTTTTTGGGGGGAGGGGGCTCTACTAAACGTGACACAATGTATTTTTACATGTGAAATTGCGTGACAGGGGGGTCTAAAATCCTAAAAAATTGCGTGACATCATTTCTGAACGCTCCCTATGTGGATGAAATGTTAAAAATTGTACTGGAAATATATTAAATTTGTGGAATTCAAAAGAAAATTCTGGATTTTCGTGTCTAGTATCGTTTAAAAATATTAACAAGATTTAATTTTTCTTAAATCTTTTTTGTTTCCCTTATGAACTTTGAAATTGCCACCAATTTTAATATAAAACTTCAAAAACCTTTTTCTACACTACTGGTCAAAATTGAGAGACCACCCATTTTCAGGCGAATGAAAATCGTTTTAAAACATAAAATGTATTGAAACTAAAATTTTTTTCTGTTCAATTTTTTGAAAGATGATAAAATTTTGAAAAGAACAAGATATTTCAGAAGTCGTTTGGCAAATAATTCATTTAGATATTTTTAAAAAATCGTCATTTTCAATGTTTTACAAAAATTTGAATAACTTCTAAAATAATGAACGCTTTTTAATGATCTTAGGCTTATTTTAAAGGTCATTTGCTATACTATAAGAATTACTTATAGGCATTAACGTGTAATTTTTTTCTTAGAAAATGCAGGCCGTCAAACTTGGACCAAAAAAATTTGGAACAATTTTTCTGTACTAAAAACTTTTTTAGAAAATATATAAAACATTATATGGTGTAGATTTTTCAAAAAAATTTGATAAAAAAAATACGTTTGAATTTTAAAAATTGTTTTTCTGTTAATAAGAATGTTTCAAATTTTTCAATTTTTTTTCGTTCAAGTTTGACGGCCTGAATTTTTTAAGAAAAAAATTACACGTTAATGCCTATAAGTAATTCTTATAGTGTAGCAAATGACCTTTAAAATACACTGGAATCTAGATCGGTGAGACTAATCTGGGATGGCTTCTCACCGATCTAGCGGATTAGTTGAGACTGAGAAGCAATACAAACAGGGCTGTACGAAATATTTTTTGTGTGCACCTTTCTTTTAAAAAATAATTCATGTTAGAAAATTAATATAAATAACAAAATATTATACAAAAATAAAATGTATTTATATTAAAAAGAAAAAAAAACTGAATAATGATGAAGTTATCAAATGAAATAAATAGCATCGGGCATTGAGAACCTTTTTATTCTACAATTAGGCACGGCATTGATCGACATTTGAAAGTCCCCGCTAGCCCTCCACCTTTCCTCGCCTACAAACTAAGTAAACAGAGTCTCAACGATCCCGAGCTCACCGATCTAGATTCCAGTGTAAGCCTAAGATCATTAAAAAGCGTTCATTATTTTAGAAGTTATTCAAATTTTTGTAAAACATTGAAAATGACGATTTTTTAAAAATATCTAAATGAATTATTTGCCAAACGACTTCTGAAATATCTTGTTCTTTTCAAAATTTTGTCATCTTTCAAGAAATGAACAGAAAAAAATTTTAGTTTCAATAAATTTTATGTTTTAAAACGATTTTCATTCGCCTGAAAATGGGTGGTCTCTCAATTTTGACCGATAGTGTATTTCTGACAATAATTAAACTTTACAGAAAATTTAAAAGACGTTATATTAGTTTTTTGAAAATTTTTATTCAAATTGTTTGTAAATTTTTTCAATTTTCGAAAATATATTTAATTGAAAAATTGTCGAATAATTAAAATTTAGTAAAATTCAATTGTAAACAAATCAAGTGCCTGAGTAAAAGGCACATTCTGTTAAATTTTTTTTTTTAAGTATAGTGTTAAGAAAGAAGAAACAACTCCTGCGTTTTTTTTTGTCTGCTTTTTTATAATTGTTGATTTTATAATAAAATACTTGATTCAGATTTAGAGAGAAATAAAAAATGTGTATTCAAAATTATATATAATTATAAAATTATAAGCAAATTTGAAATTTTCAACCAAAAACATTGAATTAAAAAAATACCTGTATTTTTGAAATCTACAAAATGTACAATTTAAAAAAATTTAATTTAGTTGTAAGTATAGAGATATTAAGAGAATTATAAATAAAACTTGAAATGTTTGCGGTGGCGTTTCAAGGTACAAGTGCAAGATGAAATTACATGAGAAATGTTAACGAAATAATTGGATATCAATCAGCAAGATTCCGACAAAGGTAAAACTTGATCGTGGAAAATGAAAGCCTTCCTGTTGCAACGATATATATACCGTTAGGTCGTGAGCAATCATCATTCTAATAGTCACATAAACGATTACTGCTTCCCGAGAAACTGAATCAGTTCAAAAAGACAAGATAAACTATTGTCCCGAATGATTCCTTTTAAAATTTACAAGCAAGAAATAGAAGAAGAAAAATTGCAGAAAAGAGGTTTCTTTTTTAATTCTTTTTTTTCATGTTTAGGTCAATGATTGATTGAATTATACACGGAAAGAAAATTATATTAAATTTGATAATATCAAATATCAAGAATTTTAATCTAACTTAACTAAATTCCAAATTATTTCTTTCACTGTTTAGTATTTTTGATACCAAAATTTCGGTTTGGTGCACTTTTTCCCTAAACTGTAAAAACTTTTACAAAATATATATGATATGTGTTAATATACCTATGTAATAAATTTTCTCTCCGTGTAGTCTGCTGGCAGTGATTATTCCAGCAAACGGTATAATATATATTATATTGCGCTTATGTATAAACTAAAAACTATTATCCATCTTGCAAGAGGGTAATTCAAGGTCAATGTAAAATCTACTCGCCTATTAGCAATTACATCTTTCATTCTCTATTTTAAAAAGACTAATAAAGTGTACAGCTTAAGATGATTAGTTTCAGTACGCGTACTGAATCGTATCATTACATCTTTGGTGCACGCGATTTTCCGTGTGCGAAATGAATACTCCATAGGTAAGAATCGGTGACTATTTCCTTTTTTGATTAGAAAAACTTATTTCAACACTCGATAAATTATTTTCTTTCTTAAAATATTTAGTGAGAAAAATGCTGAATTAGTAAAATTTTCATCGAAGAGATAATTTATAATGAACTTAGAAAATTCTAATAATTTCAAGCCTTGGATCGACTTTAACAGCATGTGACTGTTAGATCTCTAATATGCTAATTTTTTGACCATTTTTCTCTTAATATTTTGAATATATTGAGCTGATACTTTTAGAGGAAATTTAAAATATAATCAGGAAGGTAAGTGACAGACTTCGCACTCGATATTTAGTTTTAAAAAAGTAGCAAAAAGTGACTTTCAAACTAAAAAAAGTAGTAAAGAGTAGCTATCGAAAAATTAAACTTGACGACCAAAAAAACTCGAATTAGACACTTCACAAAACTGACAAAAATTCCATAGACTATTTCTCACAAAATATCAGCTCAATTTATTTTATATTTTGAAAGAAAAATGAACGAAAAATTAACATTGGAGATCTAATAGTCACATGCTGTTAAACCACAAAAAAAGTTGGTTTAGTCAAATCAAAGTATAAAAAAATCAAAAAAGTCAATTATGATGAGAATTAAACAATCTATCCCCACTTTTCAAGAATATGAAAAGAACAAATAATGCATCGAACCTCACTATTAATAAACTGCCAATATCAATATTGAATAAAATCATGATGCAAAATTCTTTTATTATTGATACTCGAGAGACGAATCATCGTCGTAATCGGACAAGGAATGCGTAAGCTGTCCAACATGATTCCAGATAATTGACCCGATGGGTCGCAGTAAAGAGATTACTGCCGTTACCGGAAGTATGTTATCAACGATCTTATCGTTGAGAAGCCTCTCTTATTCACTATCCTACATGTATACATATATTCTACCGTAGGCAAAAGGATCTGTCTGTGCGGTGTTTAACGATGCGTCGAACGTTCAGGATTGGCTCTCAACGGGACGTCGTCGTTCAATTTACTCTTCATTTTTCGTTTCCCTTTTCACTTATTCTTCTTTTTTTTCCTTTTTCCCACTTTTATTGCCGTCATTTATTCGCTAATGCACAAGCAGGTGAAGAACACAGTGAATAATTATCGAAAATTACATTCTAAATTGCAATTATTCACGCACGAGTGCGACACAATTATGATATTACTAATTAAACATAATTCGTTTATCCCATCATGCAAAAACAAAGCAAACTCTTTTTCATCTTCTAGTCAGATTATAATAAATTATTATCACTGATATTAAAATTTAAATTTTGAGTAAAAAAGAATTTTCTGGACGACAATTTAAAAAAGTAGATTTTTTTAAAAATCTTTACTAATTATTCCATAAAATTATTGTCACAAAACATTTCTTAAAAAGTATTAAAAAAAAGTAATAGTAATTTTTATTACAGTTGATGTAACACATATTGATCAAAATCTACAAATCTGGATGATTTTTAAGTTTTTCGTCTGCCATATTGGATCTGACATTTTGAATTTTTTAAATCTGAATAATATGAATTAAGGAGATTTCTCAAAATAGATGCAATTTTTATGTAGATAGATCTTCAGTAAAAAAATTGCATCTACACTCGACTCTCTGATCTTTTCCATTCAGTTCTTTTACACGCTCGATTCTTTTGCAATTTTTCTCCCGCACCTTTTACCCTTTACATTAAATAAATAAATGACTATCAGAGTGTCAAAACATTTATTTCACGATAACTTAGGTTACATAAAGTGAATTATAACAGCTATTCCATTATATGTGATTAAAATTACATAAAAATTTTAATTATTATAAATGTAAATATTAAAAATAAAACATAAATACTGTCATTAATTTACCTATTTGGTTATACATATTGTATTGTTTTGCGTTACCATGGCATTTGTTTTGGTGAAACGTACGAGAGGATTTGGTCCCATAAGTGCAAAAGATCCGAGAGTCGAGTGTCGTACTTTAACACCTCCTTGAAGACAATTAAATATAATTTAAAATAAAGACAATATTTTAACTGCACAACATAAGTTGTAAACTTGACAAAATAAACAGATAAAATTGTCATCTGTTTGTGAAAGTTAACCATTTCTTTTCTAAAAAAAGGCAAAATAACAAAATAAAAAAAAATAGGCAAAACAATACCTTCGCATGGATAAAGAATTCTCACGGCGACGGTAATTTCGAAACAATTCAAAATAAGGCTCATCGACCACATAGAATAAATAATAGCTGTATTTCTCTTTAACCTTTCGGTCATCGGTGCAGATACATCGGCATGATTGGAAGAAAGGTCATTGAAAAATCCACACACACAAAACTAGGAAGACCATTTAAGGAGACTTGCTATCCCTTTTTGTTTATGTACACGAAACAAAAATAAGTAATGAGTTTATAGAGAAATAAATAGTAATTTCCACCTTCTTTGTCTATAGGTATTATAATACCAAATAAACCCAGGAAAGTAAACGAACAACTTTCTAGTTGCGTGAGTGAGTAATTGTCCCCTATATACATAAATTTGGGTCAACGAAAGGTCACAATCGGCCCTTTCTCTAAAAATTCTAATCCGGATCTGAAAAGTTCGTTGGTCCGTGACGAATTATTATTTTATTTGATCCAGTTTTAGTATTCGTTAAATCGAATTATTGCAATTGAAATACTGCAATAAAACATGTAAAAGTGCTTAATGTTTTATACTAAAAGATAAATTAATTTTTTCGATTTTTGGAAGACGTATAAAAGGTAAAAGAAAAAACACTCTTTTACTTTTTTATAAAATAGACCAAATATCACCAATATCACCATTTTGTGCGGATATTGTAATGGATGACCTGAAATAGATAATAAAAGAAATTTCTTAGATATGACATTAATAAAAAATAATAATCAACTCATCACTAATTAGTATCAAAAATCCATTTCCTCTAACAGATTAATAAATTATTTTTCACGTCATCCAATTCAACAAATGGGGACGCATGATTATTCTCCAAATGTCATTATTCCGAAATGTCATTTTACCGAACTGCACTTTTGCGAATAGTCATTTTTGCGAAAAGCCATTTTTGTGAAATGTCATTTTTACGAATAGTAATTTTTGCGAAAAGTCATTTTTACGAATTTTGATTTTTGCGAATTGTCATTTTTGCGAATCGCTATTTTTACGAATTGTCACTTTTGCGAATCGACATTTTTACGAAATGTCATTTTTGCGAATAGCCATTTTTGCGAAAAGTAATTTTTACGAATTGTCGTTTTTGCAAATTGTCATTTTTGCGAAAAGCTATTTTTGCGAATTGTCAGTTTTGCGAAATTTCATTTTTGAGAAATGTCATTTTTACGAATTTTGATTTTTGCGAATTGTCATTTTTGCGAATCGCCATTTTTACGAATTGTCACTTTTGCGAATCGACATTTTTACGAAATGTCATTTTTGCGAATAGCCATTTTTGCGAAAAGTAATTTTTACGAATTGTCGTTTTTGCAAATTGTCATTTTTGCGAAAAGCTATTTTTGCGAATTGTCAGTTTTGCGAAATTTCATTTTTGAGAAATGTCATTTATGCGAATTGTCACTTTTGCAAATCACCATTTTTACGAATTGTCACTTTTCCGAAAAGTCATTTTTGCGAATTGTCATTTTTGCGAAAAATACAATAGTGAATCTATATATACCTACAAGTTTACTATTGTATTCTTCGCAAAAATGACAATTCGCAAAAATGACTTTTCGGAAAAGTGACAATTCATAAAAATGGCGATTCGCAAAAGTGACAATTCGCAAAAATGACAATTCGCAAAAATAGCTTTTCGCAAAAATGGCAATTCGCAAAAACGACAATTCGTAAAAATGACTTTTCGCAAAAATGGCTATTCGCAAAAATGACAATTCGTAAAAATGTCGATTCGCAAAAGTGACAATTCGTGAAAATGGCGATTCGTAAAAATAGCGATTTGCAAAAATGTCGATTCGCAAAAAAGACAATTCGTAAAAATTTCGATTCGCAAAAATGAAAATTCGTAAAAATGACTTTTCGCAAAAATGGCTTTTCGCAAAAATGACTATTCGCAAAAGTGCAGTTCGGTAAAATGACATTTAAGGAATAATCATGCGTTCCAACAAAAGAAAAACACTGTTTACAATTTATATGATAGAGCTATTTTATTGTCTCACAATTCAGTTCATAATGAAAACACTAAACGAATCTTTGAAATTTTGGAAAACAACGATTATCCTTTAGAATTTATACAAAAAATATTAAAAAACGAAAACATTCATTAATTCATAAAACAATAGATAAAAAGCAAACTAACAATGTCGTTAGTATTTATCAACAACTACCTAAAGTCTGTATTCCTTTGAATGATATTTATTATCAATTATCTAATATTTAAAAAAAAAAATAATTTACTTTCTATTCCTCTTGTGGAAAAGAGATTAAGCTCTGTAATAAAATTGGGAAAGGACTTGACGAGAAAATGTGATAGAAATAATATTGTTTATAAATTTAATTGTAATAGTTGCCCAGCAACGTATGTTGGTGAATCAAAACGTACTTTGAGAAAAAGAATAATTAGTGAATATAAAAAAACAAAAATCTTGAATCTGTTGTGAACAAACATCAAATTGAATATAATCATTCTTTTAATTTTGACGACGCAGAAATTTTTTAGATTATGAATCTTATAAAAAACGATTAATTTCTGAGATGTTTTACATAAAATGCAATAATTTTACTATTAACATGAAGGAAGATGTACAGTTTCTTAGTAATACCTATTTTCCTTTGCTTAATAAATTGAAATAATGGTTATAATTCATAATATAATATTTCGATTGCGGGTCATTGACCCCAAAAAAGTAAAAGAGTGTTTTTTCTTCTACCTTTTATACGTCTTCCAAAAATCGAAAAAATTAATGTATTTAATAATTGTGGAAGAATTTACAAAATATTAAACTAAACTAAAAGAATTATTTTTTTTAATTTAAGGCTCTCATTACCAAATACCCCGAAAAATAGTTTTCGGCACAAAGTATCGAAGTCAACTTCAAGGACCTCTAAAGTTAGCATTGAATTATTAACATAATTTTAAATTTTTTGGTATTTTTAGTGATAAAAATATTACTAAACATCACTGTTTCCATTCACAGTTTTCTCAAGTTAGCTCCGACGCTTTGAGTCAAAAACTGTTTTTCGAGTACGGAATCCGCACTTATCCGATTTTTTAATTTGAAGTTCCTCGCAAGTTCTTAAAAGAAAGAATACTTTTGATTGTTAGCGTCGACGCTAAATTCAGAAACATTCGTTTTCTTAGGATAATAGAACTCTACATTGTACTACTTAACTCTAAAATTAAAAAAAAAATTGTTAGTTTTTCTGGTTAACTGGAAAAAAAATTTGTCAGCTTTACGTCGATCCTAAATTCAGGGACATCTTAAAGTAAGAAAAAAATTTTATGTTCGTAAACTAATAATATTATTAGATGTGGTATTTATTTCAGAGTGATGTGTAAAGGGAGAAATAAGAAGAAATATACGACATTATTCTTCGAAGTTGCGCTGTGCACGAGTTATTCATTGCTCTTGAGGACATAAGTTCAATTACTCATTTGAGATATTACTTACTGCATTCAGTATATACATTGTAAAATTTATTTTTAAAATTTAACTCAACATTGCGGATAGAGAAAAAATGTATAGTAACTTTTACTATTTGTAAATGTCACTGAAGTTAGCGTCGACACTTATTATAAATAATAATAATAATAAGAAGAATTTTTTGCTTTCGGGTCGCTAATCATCTTTAAATAATATTTAGCTTTTCCATTTATTGACTTCAGGTGGACTTCCAAATCAATTAATTTAATAATTTTTTGAAAAGTTTTTTGAGAATTTCCAAATCTACTTGTTTACAATTAAATTTTACGAAATTTCGATTATTCGGAAATTCTTCAATTAAATGTATATACACGGAGAGAAATCTGCTGCTAATATTACTCGAAAGAGCACATTACTTAAATTGCTTAACGTTTCTCTTATATTTTTAGCATGGATTCATATACTTATTGTAAAAATACTTTCAATGCAATAAGCATAAGAGACAGTAGCTAATTTTGCACGAAATCTTTATTATAAATACAAAGAGAACGTGCTATAAAAGTATTAGATTCTTCTTATAAGAATCGCTCGAACTCCGACTGATTTTCAGGCGGACTTTATACAACACAATCTTACCTGTGTATATACGCACATATAACTCACACACACATATATTTCTCTCTCTCTATATTTGATATTTCTCTGTCCTGTAAAACATTATATATTATATGTAGTATTTAATACTTGTTGCTGTTATAAAAAGATAATATTTATTTAATAGTAAGTATATTAGTTAAAATATATTGCATTTTTATTCGTGTTTGAATGTATAAGCAACATGTGAAAATTGTTAGGTTATGTTATTGCAAACGTCACCGCTTTGTACGCGTTCCGTTCCTCGAAACCATCCAGAGAAATATATGTGTGTGTGAGTTATATGTGCGTATACGCAGGTAAGATTGTGTTGTATAAAGTCCGCCTGAAAATCAGTCGGAGTTCGAGCGATTCTTATAAGAAGAATCTAATACTTTTATAGCACGTTCTCTTTATATTTATAATAAAGATTTCGTGCAAAATTAGCAGCTGCTTTTTGTTTTTATTGCATCGAACTCTCCATTACATTAAATACATGATTTCGTATATAAATTATTATAACCTCAAGCTAAAATTCTATTCAGCAGTGACTAATAAAATTTGTAAAGATTCTGCAAGCAATAATAGCAACAGATTTCTCTTTGTGTACGTATTAAAAAATAAAAGCTTCATATAATTTAAAAAAAAATTCAATTAAACTTTTTCAAAAAAATTAATTCTATAGAACTATCAGTTAAAGGCATTTGAACTATTATTACGTCAGAGTTTGTGCAAAGCATCTGTTCTAAAGCTGTGACGTCATAATGGTTCAAATGCCCTTAGAAAATTGTAATTTGAAACATTTTCAAAATTTAATTTTTTAAAAAATTTACGCTGTAATGCTTTTAATATTCAATTATAATTAAAAATTTTAACTGAAATTCGTTTTTAAATCAATTTTATTAGAAAATTCTACAAGAATTTAATTATTTAAATGCAAAAATAAATAATTTATTGAATAAAATTGAATGTTCACGTCGAAAAATTATGATAATTATGATTGGAGTCTGATAATAATCTCTGTTGTAATTTAATTGCAAAACTTGTTTGAAATACCCTTTTTCAAAAAAATTCCAACAGAGTTTATTATTATTATTAGACTATCTAATCATAGTAGAAAAGTTAAAATATTATTAAAATAAAAAACTTGCAGAATTCCCAGGGAATTTCCAGGGGGTACTTTCATGGAATTTTTATACCTGGATTTCTTAATATTTAATTCTCATAGAGAATTTTATTAACAAACTTTTAAATAATTGAATTCTTTTAACGAATTTTAATAAAATTTTTAAGAATAATTACATTTTTTGAGAAATTTGATAAAAATTGTACTAAAAATTATTGAAATTCTGCGATGAGTTTTATTATTTATGAACACAGTAAATTTTGAGGTATTAAAAAGCGTTGCAGATTAAAGTAACACCAAAAAAGATTAAAATAATCCATTTTGGTGTTATTTTTTATTATTTAAATGAAATTTTTTCTTCAAATCAAAACCAAGTCAACGATTTGTCAAAGAAAGTGAAAGTAAGTTTAAATCTAGGTCTAAGACTAGACTAAGACTTGACTATGACTGTGACTGAAACTATGATTTAGACTAAGACTAGGACTAAGACTATAACCAGTGGCGGATCCAGGGGCGGATCCAGGGGGGTGGTTTGCAGGTCATGACCACCCCCTTCGAAGTTTATTTAAATTTTTTTTAACACTTTCAGGCAATTGGACTTTTATGTCAGACAAAATTTACAACAGATTTGTGAGAATCGGTTGCAGGAAATATGTAAAAAAGGACAGCAAAAATTTATTTTCATTCATTTCTATTTTCTACCTTCTGCTTTAAAGCTGTCATTCTTTCCGTTCTCACATTTATTCCGAGTTGGACTGAATTCGTGCTGACTGATTGGTCTGTAATATTACCGTAAAAGATTACTGGCCAATTAGAAAGCTCTGTTTTTCTGGTGTGCGCAGAACAGCGTGAAAAGGTTTCGTGTGCTCACAGTCGTACCTGGCATAGTTTGATCGTGCTCTTAACACTTTGACAACCAAATAAAAACATAACCTCGGTAAATTCTGTTGCATACTTCTACCTGATTTATTAAAAGAACATTAAAGAAGAAGAAATGTATTTTGTCTGAAGGTTTAAAGAATAAAAAAATGGTACGTTAACTTAAACAATATTAAGTTTGGTTATGATTTGTATTTATTGTAAATTGATTTCTTTAAAGATTGTTTGTTTTGTTGCATGAAATATTGTTACTTTTTTATGAAGTGTATTGTTTTTTTTTGAATGACCCCTTTTTTTGGTTTGATTTAGGCTAATAATGTGATAAATAATGGTGTTGGTTCAAAACGTAGTGCGAGTTCAATACGAGATATTAGCACGTATTTTATTAAAAAACAAAAAGTTGATGAGAATTCTACTGCAACATTGATGGAGGATTTTTCAGTGAAAACCGAGATCGCCAATGATGAAGCTTGTCTTGAGCATGGTGATTTAAAGTTGGTTTCCAATATGCCTGAGCAAGAGGTGCAGTCAACATTATGTGAATTATCAAATGACTCGTTGCAGTCTGATTTTTCTTCAGATATTGGAAATTATATTGGCCAAACATGAATGAATTATCTGATTATACAAAACATTTATTGCTTGAACGACACTGGATGCCACCATCTAATTATGTTTTTCCACATAACATTGTAAAAAAACTAGGAAAGCCATGCAAAAAGTTTGCTCAAAGATCTCATCTTGAGAAATTTCATTGGCTTGTGTTATCTCATAAGGATCAAGGGCTTTATTGTGTATACTGCACATTGTTTGCTATTACTGGAAAAGATTTTGCTAGATCAGACCTCGGACGACTTGTTAAGGAACCACTAAAAGTTTTTGATCGTTTAATGGGGAAAAAAGGTATATTAATACAACACGAAAGCAAGCAGTACCATCGGATGTCAATTAAAATAGGGATAGCTTTTTTAATGAGTTATAAAAATCCTGAATTTGATGTTGCTAATAAAATTGTCACTTCACGAATGGCTCAAATAGCTGAAAACAGAGAACGTTTACGACCAATTATAAAAACAATAATATTTTGTGGACATCAAAATATAGCTCTGCGCGGGCACAGAGACAATGGTCCGTTGCTCACTATCAATAATGATGAAAGTGTAGTCGCAGCTTCAGAAGGAAATTTTAGAGCTCTTTTAAAATTTCGAATTGATGCTGGTGACACAGCACTTTAGACGCATTTGGAAACTGCCAGCTCAAATGCGACTTATATAAGCGAAACCGTACAAAATGAGTTAATAGACATTTGTAAAGCGGAAATTCAAGAAACTATTTTTCAAAACATAAAAAACGCGAAATTCTTTTCTTTAATGTTTGATGAGACGACAGACATTTCTCATATAGAACAGCTGAGTTTATCTTTCCGATATTATAAGGATGGCAATATTAGGGAAGATTTTGTATGTTTCTGTGACGCTTACAATATGGTTGGATGTGAAGAAAAGGACAGCGGGAAAGAGCTTCGATTGACAGGAGTCGCATTAGCAAAAATTGTAGAAAGTCTTTGCCATCAATTTGATGTGGATTTGTCTTTCTGCGTAGGGATTTGTACTGATAATTGTTCAGTAATGGCCTCTGAAGCAAAGGGTGCTGTTCAGGAATTGATAAAAAAAGCCAAACATGCAAGACGTTGTCCTTGCAACAATCATATTTTAAATAACTCCTTGCCTGCTTCTTTAAAAGTTGCATTCTGCAGAAATGCAACTGCGACAATGAAAATAATCGTGGCATTTGCAAATGCATCTGCAAAACGCCATCAAGTTTTCTTAGAAGAATTTAACGGTGTAAAACTTCAAAGCATATGTGAGACACGTTGGGTCGAAAGGCATGATGGCCACTTGCAATTTCAAGGTGATAATCTCGTCAATACTTGTAACGCATTAGAAAGAATATCGACATGGAATGATAGCAAAACTGCAAGCGACGCTCATTCTCTTTTACAAACACTACGCAGTTCCGACTTTATAATATCATCGATATGCTTAAATGATATTTTAGGTACAAAAAAATCGTGCTTACTGCCAGGCAGGCAGGCAATCAGGCAAAATATTTTGATTAATTAACTCATTGTTTTTCATTTTATTCTTTTTAGTTCGACTTATTTTGCCTGATCCGAAGTCAATATCGATTCGGATGTCTTGATCATTAATATAATTATGTTTATTTTACGTTCTAGGTACAACCGTTTCACTAAGCCGTTATTTGCAAACTCCATCGTTAGATATGAAAAGAGCCGCAGACGCACTGGAAGACACAATGGACTTGTTGAAGTCAAAACGACAAAACGTAGAAAATGTGTTTCAGCAATTATTTGCAGAAGCTCAAGAAGTAGCAAGACAATTAGATGTTCAATTAAAATCACCTCGAACTAATGCACGACAAATGCATAGAGCGAATCATCCGGCAGAAACTGTAGAGGCGTATTTTCATAGATCAATCTACATACCTCTTCTAAATTTCATCGTAAATGATCTGAATTACAGACTTTCTCCTGATGTCTTAGACTTATTTCAGTTAGGAGTATTTTTACCGAAATCGACATACTCTGACCAAGACATTGATACTGTCAAAAAAGTTGTACAAATTTATAAATTTTTTTTTAATGACACTGAAACTTCAATTATTAACGAATATCGACTTTGGATGATTAAATGGAAAAGAGAAATAGAAAATAAATCACCTATCCCCGATTCGGTAGTTGATCTAATAGATCACTGTGACAAGAATTTGTATCCGAACATTAATATTTTCTTAATAATACTGGCTACTCTTCCAGTCAGTGCTGCAACTCCAGAAAGGTCATTTTCAACTATTCGCAGATTAAAAACTTGGCTTCGCGCCTCCATGGAACAAGAGAGATTAACAGGATTAGCTCTTCTCAACATTCATAAAGATTTAACGCTGGACATTGATGAAATAATCAACAAATTTTCTAAAAAGAACAGAAAAATTAACTTTGTCATTTAAATAATAGGTACTCTTTGTTTTGAAAATTGTGACCTATTTTTCGTTCTATCTATATTTTATGTATTTTTCTTATTTATTTCTAAAAATAGAAATATATGATTTAATTATTTAAATTTAGTTTAATAAATTAATTGTAGTTGTTTTTATATATTCTTGACCAAAGGCCACAACAAAAATAACAACTAATTTAATAAATTAAGTCAGTCTTCCGGTAAATTTAATTATTATTTAATTATATATTATATTATATTATATTATATTATATTATATTATATTATATTATATTATATTATATTATATTTAATTATATATATATATATTCTGAAAGCTGGATTCGCCCCTGACTATAACTAAGTCTAAACCTTAGCCTTAGACTTACTTTGACTTTCTATGACAAATCATTTACTTGGCTTTAATTTAAAATAAAATGTCATTCATAGTCAAAAATGGATTATTTTAATCCTTTCTGGTGTTAACTTAATCCTTGAGGGATTAAACTGTTGAAGATTATTTTAATCCATTCTGGTGTTATTTTAACATGTCACGATTTACGGTGAAAATAATAATATTCTTAAAACAAATTGTATTATTTATGAAAATAATTGAATTCTTTTGGAAAATTTTATTAAAATAGTAGATATTGAAAATGATTGAATTGAGGAAAATTTTTGAAAATTATTGAAATTAACCAAAAATTTTATTAAATTTTTTAAAAATAATTGAATTTCAGAGACGAATTTTATTATTTATAAAGATAATTGATAAATTTTGATGAAAAATTTTTTTTTCAACTTTTGAATAGTAAGTTATTCGAAAAGATATTATTTCCAGAAGTAGAAAAATTTGTAGATTTTGTATTAGAATTTGTGGTAATTTCATAGTTTATGAGGCAAACAGAAAAGACACAAATATTGAGAATGTTCTTATAGATTCTAAAAATTTAATTTTTTTCCTAAATTAAATTTGAATTAAAAATGTTTACATTTTATTATTTTTAAAATTGCTAATTTTATTTTTAAAAAAGTAACTAAGAAGTTAGGCTTGCGCGAATTGTTGCTATAGTTACAGATTAATCAGAAGAGATTAAGCAAATTATGATAATTTTGACGGAGTCTTACCCATTTAACTTTAAAATTCAATTTCTAAAATTAAGTTGGTTCTGAGAACTATGTTTCAGCTTCATCAAAAGAATTTACAGTTTTCGACGTTAATCAGAAACCTAAAAATTGCAGAAACTGGTGCGCTCTTTAGGTTTTACAACACGAAAGTATAGTAAAAGTTAGTTTATCCGTTTTCTTCGTGAATATCTAAAATTTTGTGAGAGACGTTTCCTGGTACGATATAACCATTCGGATTACAACCGATAAGACGTTATGGTATACACTTTCCACAATATTTCATATTCCACGATTTACAATTCAAATAAAACATGGCCGTCTTTTAACTTGAGGATCAAAGCGCCATGCCAGTACTCTTGAGAACGATTCAATACAGGAAGATATGCATTACAGACGCACATCGTCAATCTTATAATATGTAAAAAAGGAAACAGCGTGTGCATATCAGAAGTTTATTTTAATTTTCCTCTCGTCTCATCTCCATCTTGGGAAATTACAAAACTAAAGAAAAAGAAATGCTTTTTTTCAAGTCTTCGAGAGTATTCTTTCTTTTTTTGATGAATACAGAAAATTCAGTATAACAAATTATTATTCAATTCACGTGCAATGCTATTGCTCCTGTAGCATATATAATGTAAGATAGCGATGACTATCGTTCTGATGTATGTATACGAATTGCCTACAGGACTAGCAGAGATTGAACACACACTCACAATTCTACTCGAGACGGAAAAATGCGATCTGTTATATGTCGGGAGGAAATGAAAACGGGCAATCGTGGCAAGAGGTCGACAACGGTACCAACAACAATGAACATATGGCGAACAGAGAAACGATTTTTATAATCACATTAAATGTGTCTCAATATACAAAATTTATATTCTTTATTTTACATTATTGTGATAAAATTTATTTTTATTTTCCACTGTATAATATAATTCCAAATGATTTTAACATTTTTTCAAATGTTTTTAATTTACAATTTTAAGGAGCGTAAATTTGATCGTAAAGAATAATAGATAACCGCGTGTATAGCACAAAACTTTAGACTTTCCAAGAGAGTTGTTTCATACTTCTTTTATTTCGAGCGAAAAATTCTTTTTTATGGTTACTGTAATCGTTTTCTAAAATGTTTTATGAATCACATTCGGAATATTATTTTCTTTATTAAGAAGTTCCGTTATTGTGGGAAAATTCTTATAATCTTAATCTTATAAAATCTAGTCACTAATTTACAATAATCTGGTCTATAAAGTTTAGTAGAAAAAAATTCTCATAGGGAAAAAGAGGAAAAATGCGATGTAAAAAAAAAATTTTTAAAGTCGAAAAAGTCGTTTATTATATTTAGAGCTATAAAAAATTGGCCTTTTACTTCCTTCACTTTTTTCTATATTCCACACGGAGAGAAAAATCTAGCTTTAATAGTATGACACTACCTATACTAATTTCGCATGGACTATAGTCACGCTTCAAACGCATGAAAACATACCGAAAAACCATGGTGAAGCGTGGACCCATAGTTTTTGGGTCCGTGCAGAAATTTTTTAAACTGTTTTCCTTATACCAATAACTTCAATTCTAAGTTTTTGAAAAATTCAATTATTTTCAAATCATTTTCTGATATTCGTTAAAAATTTTCTTAAAAAAAATATTACTTCTAAAAATTGAAAAAGCGTTTTTTTAAACATAAAATTTATTTTAAAAATAAAACTTATAGTTTTTCTAAAACTTGCAACAGTAATTCTTCTAAAATCTATAATTTTTAACAAAAATTAATTAAAAGTTTAATAATTTTTTAAAAATATGTCTAGGTAATTAAATATTATTTAAATAACATTAACTGAAGTTTTCAAAAAATTTTAATTAGAAACCTTCTAAAATTTAATTATTTTGAAAAATTGCAACTCGAACTTCTCCAATTAATTATTTTGTAGAATTTTTAAACAAAATTCGTCTCAACAGCATGTGATTGTTACAGAATTCAATGTTAATTTTTTCGACCACTTTTCTCTTAAAATATTAAATAAATTAAGCTAATAATTTAATGCTCTACAAGTTGGTAATGATACTTTTAAAGTTACTTTTACATTTTCAACAAAATTTTCAAAAAAGTGTTATTTTCGAAAAATTTAGATTTTGAAAACTTTAATATCTCCGGCCAATATGGACGAAAAATGTTCAATTAGGGCTCAAAAGATGCGTCTGAAAAAACTCTACAAAACTTAAGAAAAACATTTATAGGTGTCCTAACATTTTTTTTTAAGTTATGGCCAAAAAACGTTTTTCTACAAAATGAAAAATGCAAAAAAAATATAGTTAAACTTTATGAATCGGGCTGAAAATACTCTCATTTTATGTCCTCCGGGGCAGAGATGTTAAAAATGGGTCTGAAAACCTATTTAAAATGCTAAATACTAAATGGTATCACAAAAAGTATTTCAAATATAAAATATAAAATAGTTTTCAAAAAGTTATTTTAAATGCAAAATAGAAAATACGCATTTTCAAAATGGTTTTACAAAATAAAATGCTTTTTTTTAAATGAACTTTATTTTTACGTAACTTTTTGACTTTTCCATAAAATAATATTGTATCCCTTATGAAACTGTTTTATATATTATTCTATTAATTTGACTTTATACAATAAACTACTTTTTTAAAAAAATTGTAAGAAAACTTTGTCAGCAATTAAATAAAATATCTCATTTTCGAATGCTTGATGTGAAATCCTATATGTAAATATTGAAACTTTGAACCTAAAAATGTCCGTTTTTAGTATGTAAAAATGAATATTTTCCCATAAAGTTTGGTAAAATTTAAAAGAAAATGAATTAGCCGAAGAATCTCCTTAAAAGAAAAAATTGCTACAATATAAAAAAAATTTTCTTGTATTTTGTATTTTCAAATACAAAATAATGAAAAAAACCATTTCAAATCAAAATTCAAAATGGTTTTCGGCAAATGCACTTAAAATGTAAAATGAAAATAGGCATTTTGCATTTTATATTTTGCATTTGAAATAGATTTATTTGAAATAGTTAACATCTCTGCCCCGGGGAGACCTAAAATTTAAAAAAAAATTGAGGCCTTTAGCTCTTTCTCGTTCTGAGATATTGAGGCAAATGTAATGTTAGTACACACATTCACACACATCGGGACATTTTTTTAAAATCCATTTTTTGGACGTCTGAGATAAAATTACATCAAAAATTTTTTTTATTTATTTCTAACATTTATACGGGCAATGCTCATTTGTGCATAAAGTACTAAAAGATTAGGTATAATGAAAAAAGTTTATAAATATGTCAAAAAATCACAATCGAAAATTTTGCTAATACAATCCTTCCTCTATGAGGAAGCAAAAAGTGTGTTTTTTTACCAATTCTGCATCAGAAAGTCCCCTTTTAAAACAAAAATCTGTTTTATGCTCTAAAAAAACTTGAAAAAAGGTATCCAAGGTATCCAAGGACTATAACTAATTTAAAATTATGAAAATGATTGTTCAACCTTAATAATTAAGAACGTACCTCCCAGCAGCAAATATCAAATGAAACGTGAGCGTTCATATATATTTTAATGAATCTGTGTAATAAAAACTACAAGTTAAAAAAGGGTATTTATCATGTGGTACTATTACATTTCAAAAGAGAATAAGAAGTATCACTTATATATGCTCTCATTCGAGTGGAAAGGAACATTAACCTCCGTGAATGCGTCTTGGCTCGGACCATTATTCCTCGTAAATTAATAAAGTGGTTAACGACGAGAAATAAAGGTTCGGTTCATATGAACAAGTCCCACGATCAACAAATCGAAGGGTTGATTCTGGCAAAGTAATGGACAATATTCATGAATGAGGTATAGAGCATGAGAAAGAGAGAGAAAAGAGAGAGCATTTGTTAAATGGTCGTAAGCACCGGACAGACTCGATCTTCGTACACGGCACGTCCATTACAGGAAACGGAAGCTCCACCCTAGCGGGCGACTGTCTCTATATTTGCATTTGTTCCGAACACACTCGATGAGCGCTTGTTCCAAAGTGCGAAAGAATCGAGCGTGATTGTCATTAACGGAAAGACTCTCACTGCAAATGGAAGACACCAACGCCACACTTGAATTATCCCATTATTCACCTGTTCATTCAATATTTTCCTTATTTGCAACAAAAAGAAGATACCTTCTCATTAGTGATCAGAATAGTGGAGCAAAATTCCGATTTCGTCCGAAATAGTCCATTTCTTCCTTTTTCAGAATCTACAAGAAATTTAACTTTTGACTTGAAGATAAAAATTTATCTTTGTTTAATCAAAAATAAAGTCAACATTTTTGTGAATTTCTTTCATTAAAACTATATTTCCGATTAGAAATTTTTATTTTTTCGAAATTTAAAATGTCGGCTCAAAAATGTCATTAAAATTTGACAAATATTTAGCAATATTTCCTGAAAGTTGAAATTAACTTGACTGCCACTGCAAAAAATGGCGTCTAAAAATAAGACGTTTAGACGTTTATAAACGTCTTATGTAAATAAGCGTCTTATTTGAGCGTCTTAAATGAAAAACATAACCTCCAAATACATGAATTTTAGAAGGCAAATAAGACGCTTATAAACGTCTAAAATGTGACCACGTAAACGTCTTAAACCAAGACGCTCTTTTTTTACAGTGTGCAACCTTCTGAATCTTTAGTCCCGATGCTCATGAAACTTGAAATAAATCTTTAAATATCCTCAGTTTTTCAATGTTGAGCGAAAAAATTGACTGAACGTTACATAAAAGTTTAATTTTTTTAAAAATTTAAATGAATTTTTTAACAAAAAGAGAAAGTTTTCAAGCTAATTAATAGCTAAAATTAAATTAATAGCCAAATTTAAAAAAGTTTATAAATCATACAATTTTTTAAAAATTTAAAAGAATTTTAAACTTCTATGCAACGTTCAGTCAAACTTTGCGCACAACATTGAAAAACTGGGGTCATTTAAAAATTCATTACAAGTTTCATGAGCTTCGGGACAAAAGGTTCAGAAGGCTGTTCAAGCCAATTTTAACTTTCAGGAAATTTTCGGTACTGTGTGGGTAAACAATTTTTATAAATAAATTATGTTTTGAAAGACACAAATATTGTCGAAAAACATTTTTCCTTCATATTACTTTAATTTTTATTGTTGCAATGAATGCTGAAAATAAACATGGTTTAACATTATTATTTAACAATGTTATAAACAATTTTGTAAACAAATTAAGAATTGACAACAATGAAGCTAAAAAATAGTTCCTTCTTCCACCAACTTTTTTACTGTTTTCTTAATGAATTTTTGAGATAAAAATTATTGATAAATTAAAAAATTTTTATAAACAATTATTTATAAACAAATTCCTGATTAGCAACAAATGAAGGTGATAAGATATGGTCTTTTCTTCCACTTTTTTCTATAGGATTAATTAATAAATATTGAAAGTAATTTCACAAGCAACAAAAATTATACTCTCTAAATTTGAATCATTTAAAAATAACTGATTTAGAAACAAAAAGTCAGTCACTAATTAAAATAGTAATATTTCTACTGATGTTTTAGTAGATTTTTTTAACTGATTCAATTAATCAAGTTTAACTATTTTTCCAGTTATTTTTTACTGAAAATGAGTCATTTTTCTACTGATAATCAGTTATTTTTAACTGATTCTTGCTGCGAATTCGAAATTTGTTTATAGAAATTGTTTATAAAGTTGCTAAATAAATGTGATCAACAATTTTCATCTCAAGGAATCATTACAAACAGTAAAAAAAAGTCGGTGGAAGAAAGTAATATTGTTTACAGCTTCAGTTGTTGTCAATTTTTAATTTGTTTATAAAATTGTTTATAACATTGTTAAATAATAATATTAAATAATTTTTATCTTCAACATTCATTGCAACAATAAAAATAAGAGCGACATGAAACAAAATGTTTTTGACAATACTTGTCTGCAATTTGTTGTTCCGACTATTTAAAATTTTAAATATTTTGTCCGACATTTTTGAACCGACATTTTGAATTTCGAAAAACTAAAAATTTCTAATAGTGTCTAAATGAAAGGTCATATATTTTTGACGCGATATTTTGTATTCTCAAATTATGGAAATAAAACGGAGTTCTCGGACGAAATGGGTTAAAATGGAACGAAATGACGATTTTATATCAAAATTCGATTGAAAATTTAAACAGAAATAATTCATTTCTCTTTAAATTGCTAGCAATGCTAAAAACACTAAATTAAAAATAGGGGAAGCGCCGTAAAGTCTAATATCCTAATGGATGATTTATTATACATCTGTAACAAGTGTCAATAACTAATTGTCTATAATAGTCTCAATTTATTTTCAATTCTACAAACTCAAACAAAGTTCAGGGTTCCATAGATAAAAGAATGTCAACAACAATAAAAAAAACACAGCAAAAAAATTACAAACAGCAATTAATTAATCGTAATTTGTACCGAAGCACGAAATGGTCCCAATTAAATTAATTCAGTCAATGAACTCATTTAACGAACATCTTGATGAATACCTCGATTTAGGATATATTTACGAGTTGAAATTAAATTAATCATAAATGAAAGGACATCCTAATTGATAACGAGTATTCATTCCAGAGATGCAAACAGTTCTATTCAGAGCATAAACATGAATTTTGTGTCACCTTTTTAAAATTTTCCAAACGAAATGGAACACCTAACAAAAATTTATTTATTAAATTTTCAAAAATAAAACCTCGAATAAAACGAGAAATTTTAGTTATATTTTTAATTTTTAAAATGAATTTCGATTATTAAAGATGAAGTTGAACCTGTCACCCAGTTATCAGCAGCAGCTACTTAAATTGGGAAATTAAATTTTAAATTTAAACATTATTTTTGTTTAAAACCAACATAAAATTTTCAGAAATTAAGCTGTAATTTTAATTAAGTATGTATACCCGTGTGGAAATTGCCAAGGTTTGCCAATATTGATTATTGGGTCTATAATGGTCCTAGCTTGGAATCTACAGTAGGATTCAAGAATGCCTTCCTAGTATAAACTTGTCGCACTCATATGTTCCCATGGAAACATATGAGTGCGACACGTTCAAACTAGGAAGGCATTCTTGAATCCTACTGTACCTTAACCTGGCCCTAGCTTGGTAATAGCTAGAGCTTCTTGTTAGATTATAAGTTATAAATATATTTAAAAATATGTATCAGTAATTGTTTATGTGTAATTTGAAGTAATATTTAAACATCTCATAGCAAGATTGAGACAATATTGAACTAAAATGTTTACTTTTAACTTTTCATTTGTAAAATTTGACAGATTATCAGTAGAATTCTACTAATTGCTATTATCAGAATTGAGTTACTGATAATTAGTAGAAAGTTACTGATTCGATTAGTAAAATATAAGTTACTGATTAAATCTGTTGTATAAAAATATGACATAGTCAAATTTACTAATTTACCAGTTGAATTTAAAGGTTATGTTGGTTTTTCCTTGGCTACCAGCATATTTACAGCATATCCTTAGTTCCGAAGCTTATGAAAGTTAAAATCCTTTTATATAAGAAATCTCTAAACGAAAATCTCTCGAAATATCTCGAAGTATAGTAACGCCTATCCCATTGGTTGCTTTCACTCGTGAGCTATACTCAATTGGCTGAATTTATATTTTCTATCTTTGTCTTTTAAACACTTGAAATAGAGAGGTTCATTCACTATACGAACATATACTTACACATTAAAATAAAAGTAGTGTGGGTAAGAGGGCTATATTCCCTTTATCCAAATCTTTTTCATCATCTTCGTCTTTCAAGTACTTAAAAAAATAGTCTCAATCTTTTTTGGAAATACGTTCGTGAAAATCGTTATCTTAATTAACGCGATTCCTTCAGATATATTATTGACGTAATAAAGTGATTTAATCCAATTAAATAAATTATAAATTAATAAATTATTATTGATAAGAAATTATTTAGATAAATATAATTGTTAAATAAATTTAATTGAATTAATTTTTAAATGATTAAGTTTTATGTATTTAATTTATGTAAATAATATTAATATTTAATTTATTCTAATATAAAATTGTTAAAATTAAATGTTAGAAAATGTTATGAAAGATTAAATTCAATATAGAAATTTTATACATATTTTAATAACTAATAAAATAATTAATTTTAGTAATGTCTTTCATTGCAGATAATAAAACGTATATTTATCTGCTTCATCTAAGAAGTGTGTATTATCTATAAATTTTAAAAGATTAATTCTAAAAGAAATTATTAAAGAAATACATAAACCAACAGAGAAAAGAAGGTCAGAAGAAACTGACAACATTAATAATAAATAAAAGTGTTTGGTTATTAAAAGAATTTTATTATTATATAACGTTTTAAAACTAATAATAATTATATTATTGATTTAAAATAAATATACACTACAGTCAGAAATTGTCGGTACGAACGACGGGCGAGCTAAGAAAAATTGCTGCATTTTCCAATAATAAACTACGTTAATTTAATTTCAGCAGCAATTTTTCTTAGCTCGCCCGTCGTTCGTACTGACAATTTCTGACGGTATATTGTATTTTAAAATTTATTTATTATTAATTTTTTATTATCCTACAATTTTTTGTTTTAAATAAAATTATATTTATATTATAAAAAAGTTTAATAATAAATAATATATAAATAATTAATATATTAATAAGGGTGTCCAGCGGTCAGGGAATTTTAATCAAAATCAGGAATTTTTTTTTAAATTTCATAAGAAATAGATTTTTTTTATTTTTTAAATTTTCAGCCGACCAGATACTTGAATGAGTGAATCACTTTTGTTTATTGGTTCTCTTTCATTTTTGAAATCATCATCAAAAAGCTTTTCTAATTTGGAAAACTTTGTCAAAATGATTTTAATTTTATCTCATGGGAACGCTGCTTTAGATCGTGGTTTTTCAACAAACAAATAATTAGATTATTTTATCTTTGTTTTTTTCAGATTTTATGTGTGTAATATTTTGTTTACAACAAAAGAAGGTTTATAATGATGATAAATAAAGTGTTTAAGTTCACTACCATAAAATTACGTTAATATTTACCAGCTCAAATAATTTTTTTTTGTTAAAGATTTGTTATAAAAAAGGGAAGGGAAGAGTCAAGGGAAAGACAGGGAATTTTTTTCTTAGTACTTGCAGGACACCCTGAATTAAATATAAAATAAATGTATATGAGTATTTTATAAGTAAATAAAATTTATTTTTGAATAAATACCAAGAACCGTTTCGAAATTTTAGTTTCGTTTTAGTTCCTGATTTTCAGTTTCCGTCATTTTTAACTGATTTTCAGTTTAATTCCACTGATTCAAATCGCGAGAATAAAGTCACTGACTCTTACTCAAATTTCACTAATCTTAAGTAGGAATTTCACTGATTCTGATTTAGAGAGTAAATTTCAATAATATTAGGCCTAATTTTTGATGATTTTGTTCGTATTACTTCATGTAATAAATGTTTTTTATAATAAACAAAATATGATCATTTATTTTATATAAATATGTCTATTTTTTATAAATTATGTTTAATTATTTGATTTTTTAATTATGTTTTGAAAATTAATTTTTCATCGTCAAACTCGAAACACTGTTGGCGCGCGCAATTTGTCGTCTAGTAAATCTTTAAATGTCTTCAGTTTTTCAATGTTGGGCGCATAAGTTGACTAAACATTGCATGAATGTTTACAATTTTCTTTAATTTTTTAAGTTTTTCAAAACTTTTTAAAATTTCCTTTAAACTTCCTCCTTTAAAGAAAAAATTTATTTAAATTAAAAAAAAAAATTACTTCATGTAATGTTCAGTTAACTTTTGCGCCCAACATTGAATAACTGCTGACATTAAAGATTTATTTAAAGTTTCATGAGCTTTGATTTAAGCTTTAGTTAATTAACTCAATTAAAATTTTCGTTACAATATATTTTTCAAGTTAAATTTTTAAAACCGTTTACGGATTTGTTAACTTCTGTTAAAATCTTATTTTGTTGAATGAAACTGAAGTTTCCAACGTTTACGTCATCGAAATGAGATAAAATATAAAAACTTAAATTTTTAAATAACAATTGACTTCCCCCCCCAATTGGATTAAAAATCTATGTAGGGTGTAATGAAAAGAACAATTAAGTTCTTTTTATCAGAAATTATTTGCATCTTGATCTTTAAAAAAAATTCTTTTCTTATTTTGCGTCAACGAAAATGTTACTGACTTCAGTTTTATTATTTTGAGGCATTTATAATGGAATAGTTCAGATGACTTATGATGACAAGAATAACCTGAAGTATCATGCAACGCATCGTACCGAGCGAGCGTGGTTAAGTGGTTAGGTTATCGGTTTACGAATATTAGGGTCGTGCGTTCAACTCCCAACGTGTGGGGATTTTTTCTCTGTTATATCGGAATTAAGTATTACAAATTACATGATAACAAAAGTAGGTAAAAAAAAGATGAAATAATGAATCTCAATAATAATAAATAAGAGTAAATTATTACTTTTTAAATAGTTAATTAAACTGTTCCTTTTATTGGGCCTAACTAGATTTTCTAGGTAGAACCAGGCCATTTTTAGTAGTTTTTTACTAATTACCTATTAGTAGAAAATTTACTAATTTGAAATAGTAAAAAATACATTTTACTAATTGAATTAGTAATTTTCTACTATCAATTAGTAAAAAACTACTAAAAATTAGTAAAAAATGTTACTAATTTAAATTAGTAAACGAATCCGCACTAATTCAGATTTAGAGAGTACCAGTCAAACATCAGTGAGAGGCCTAGAGGCGCTCACTATTGTCTGACTGGTATAGTCCTTTTTGACCATGCGTTGCAGGCAGTTATCCGTTCCACGCCCTCAATTGAAATTATGAACATAATTTTTGAAGAAGTTACTGCAACAATATTCTTATAATTATAAAATAATGATTTTATCACTCTGTCAATAAAATTGTTTATAAAACAATTTTATAATAATATTTTTATAAGTTGTTAAATTTCAAAAAGATTTGCATTTGAAGTTTCTGAAAATTTTAATTCTAATGTAAAAATAATAATAATTACCTAAATATTTATTTAAAAATAAAGTTAATAATTAAATTTGAAGAAGTTAACAATTTTCCCGAATCAATCTACACAAATAAAATAAATATCTTAAATAAATCTCGATAAGCTCATAAGCTTCAATGTATCGACAGCACAGCTGCCCTAATACAGAAACCTGCTTAATTTGAAAAATGTTTTCGAAATTAATTAATAATTTCAAAATTATCAAAGAACTCAGAAAAAAACGGTAGCATGGTGGGATACGAGCCCACGACCTTTCTATTGCCGGTAGACTGCTCTGACAGCAGGTTTCTGTATTAGGGCAGCTGTGCTGTCGATACATTGAAGCCCACCCAGGCAGAAAAGTTGGAGGTGTGCCAGCACTAACGACCGGCATGGTACCGAACCGGTTGTAAAGTCGGACTTATGCCGGTACCGGCAAAAAGGTACCGGGCCGGATATGAAATAAATACCGGCCCGGTGGTAAATGTGGATTTGTACCGGTACTGGTAGTGTGTACCGGCCCGGTACTATAATTTACTTCTGTTTATATACCGCCGAAGAAGATTTGCCGGTGATAATTTTTTTACCGGCCCGGTATTGTTATTTGGCTCTGTTTTATACCGCCGAAGGAGATTTGCCGGTGATAATATTTGTACCGGCCCAGCTAATGTTAAACTAGCAGAAAAAGAATTAAAGAAGAGAAAAAAATTTGAAAATTAATTTATTAATTTAATTAGTTAGTTATGCCGGAAAGTATATTAATACCGGGTAGGTTGTTTATTGGTGCCTGCCCGGTATCTAGCCGGTGAATAGGGCGGTTATTATTATTTATAATTACTATTTTTATTTATTTATAATAATTTAAATTGAATTAAAATAAATTAGAAAATACAAATACTGGCCCGGTACCGCACCGGTTGAATATTAGTGCCGGCCCGGTACTGCTGCCAGGTGGAATGTCGGTTGGACTTTATAAGCTCACTTTGCATTTACTTTCCATATGCAGGTTTAGGTTAGCGAATGTGGTGTCGACTTTGCAGCCTCAGGGTCCGGAGTTCAACTCCTCGAGTCTTCAGATTTTTCTATAATTGTTTATGTTTTTCTGTTTCAGCATTTAATATATCTACTGTTTCCAATTTAAAATTAATAATAACATTGATAATAATAATAATAATAATTAAACAATTAATCAGACTGACATGTAATTTTTTTAACTGGTTGTTTTTTAGTGCCGGCCCGGTACTGTGTCAGATATTCATTAGTGCCGGCCCGGTACGGTTGCCGGATACCTACCGAAGTTATCATCCGGCAATTTGCCGGTACCGAGACGGTAAAAATTACGGTCTTATGCCGGTACCGCCCCGGCACTTATAATCCGCCGTTTGTACCGGGCCGGTACCATCCCGGTCGTCAATTTCTACCTGGGATGAGCTTATCGAGATTTATTTAAGATATTTAATTTATTTGTGTAGATTGATTCGAGAAAATTGTTAACTTCTTCAAATTTAATATTTAATCACCGAATGATAAATTCACTTCCTTCAATTAAAGTTAATAATGTTTTCGAATAATTTTACAATGAAATAAATTCGTAAATAAATGTAATAGATAATTTTTTTTGAGTAGAGTAGAAGGGGGTAATGTAGTGCACTTTTCTTTCGAAGACTCCTGTGGTCGCAATTTTCAACCAATTTTGATCAATAAGGACTCGTTGGAAAGACAATGCTTCTAGCTACATTTATGGTGTACATTACTTTTTTGTAGATGTACACTGAGAGACCTTTGGGTCAGCAGCAGACTTTCGATAGGCTGCTACTGACCATTTTGGTGGTACGCTACAGGACTATACTTTTGGGTTGCTGCGGTACAATTTTGGGCGCGTGACAGTCCAAAAGCTGATTAGCTGCAAACCAATGACGGCATCCCCACTACTTCGGTGAGCCTCTCACCAACATTTTGGACTGTTACGCGCCCAAAATTGTATCGCTGCGCACTAAAACCATAGTGGAGCTGCTATCTCATACTTTGTTCCGCTGCAGTCCAAAAGGTCTCTCAGTGTAGATGGAGGTTTTCTATATCCAAAAAACTGAAGGCACTTTTTTTCGACATTCTAAAATTTGTGGGGCAATGTAGTGCACCACTTTATTAGTGAAATAAAAAGCAGAGAATATATTATAAACGATTTTATTTTATTAGATATAATATTAGGAACATAAGAAACTTAAAAAACTATAAACTAGTAGTGATGCCCACGAGACGAGACTTTGCATGGTATCATCTCATCTTGTGGACAGCACTATAAACTAGAGACTTCTTTGGTCCTGTATTGGATAAAACTGAAAGAAAACTGCAAAAATTTACAAAAAGCAAACGGCAAGTAATTCAATTCATTCGTTTAGTCAGTAAAGCCAATGCACTACATTACCCCCCTCTACTCTATCTAATTATTTTTAGAGTGAATCAGAATATTCTTTAGGGTCAGGGAAAAAGTCAAGAAACAGAAAAATTAATTTTGGCAACCCTGTTAAAATTAGAATTTCAAAATTCAAAATGGCGAATCCAATATGGAGGACGAATTTTTAAAAACCTGACGGATTTACTTGAAACTTATAGTTAACCGGGGAGTTTTGAGAACGCTTATTACGTCTCTGATATATCAGATTTTTAAAATTTTAAATAGCGGACAATATGTCGACTAAAAGTTTAAAATTTGACATAATTTCATAAGTCTGATAATTTTGTGAAATGATTTTTATGAGATAATCATGTATCCTCTAAGAGACGCTATATTGCATCACTTCAAGGGGAGGGGGGAGGTGTCAAACTACTATATTGACTATGATAGGATTTAAATACAAGAATACAATAGGGGTACATAGTCAAGGTTGGCCCACATTGGCACACACACACCCACACACGTTTTGCCAAATATATTAGAGAAATAATATTAAATCCTATAAATTTTGTTCATTATTTCATTAAGATAGTTAGAACTGTTGCACGGTATACTTTTTTGTAACAATAACGTATTACTTTTTGGTTATTTGTATTTGTGAAGTTGTAAATAATGAAGGATAAATTTTTCGTAATGCTAGAAATGTTATTTTATTTTTTAACAGTAATTCCCTTTGAATTTCAAACATGGGCCGACCATGACAACATATTTTGTTTTCTTGAAATCTTCATCATTTTTTCATTTTAAAACTAATCAATTTACCCTGTTCAGCAAAAGTGTTCCTATTACACAGGACTTTTCAACAATATACTTCAATTGACCACATTCATTTTTAAAAATAAAGTTATAAACATGAGTCAAAAATTGGGCCGACCTGGACTGTATTGCTCCGAGTCGAAATTTAAACCCTACTGAGCCTCTGAAAATGTAGGACTTATTTAGGTTTAGCAGTCGTAAAGTAGGATGTGATTTCAATACAATTTGTTAAAATTAGACCCTCCTTTGACTCCCAAAACAGGCGGAAATTTCCCAATCTTCCATTGGCGGGTCTAATTTTAACAAATTGTATTGAAATCAGACCCTACTTTACGACTGCTAAAAGCAGTCGTAAATAAGCCCTACATTTTCAGAGGCTAAATAGGGTTTAAATTTCGACTCGGGCCCTTATATAAAAAAGGGGTTATTTAAAAAAGAAATGAAAAAATAGGGAAAACGCAGTGAAACCTGGAATTTAGTTTACAGAAACGAAACGACGAGTTGAACTCATAGACAATACAATGCACCAAGAAAAAATGGAAATTGCTGACAGAAGGTCAATGTGTCAAGTGAGGATAGAGTAAAGAAAGAAAAAAGTCAATAATATTCTTGTAAGGCAATATGCATATACAGGTAAGTGGTTGTAGGATGATCAAATTGGCTTACACTTGATTGCGTCGCGTCAAGAGTCTTGAGGAGATAGATTTACAAAAGTAAACAGCGTGTCTTGAGATATATCCGCAAGAGAAACACACGCATTCGGACATGTATATGTATGTATAATAGTAAAATATTTTCCCTACTATGTGCCTACACGTTTTTCATCTCCTCTCCTCTCCTCTCATTGAAAATAATAATGAATGAACACACCCACGCGACAGGATGGCGACATGTCGATAGGTCGTTAGCACACTGGGTATCTATGTTCGATTAGTAAACGGGCGGAAAATGCAATGAAATTGGGCGCAAGGCCATTCGCATTCCGTTTCCGTGCCAGACCCAATGGCAAGTTACGTTCGTTGACCGTTCCTGGCACGATTGCCGAGCTTTCACCACCAATTTCTATATTATGTCTCTATATATATACTGCATATGTGTGTATGTGCTGTCTTTGCACTTTTGCTAATTCATTTATCCATTCAATACAAGAAACAAGAAATGATAAAAATAGAAAAAAGAAAAAGTGTCTTCTTTGAAGCGCCAGTGGCTTATAAATAAGTTTAAATACTGTATATCAAAATAACTCACCGTAAGGGCTGTTTCAGGTCAAGTAGATTGAGCGCTTATGTAAAGGCAGTTCACAATCCGTTGTGTCTGAAAAATATAAATATATTCACTTAATTTTCAATTCTAGGAGATTTTTTAAAAAGTACATCAGTTTCTTCAGGGTGATGTTCAGAAAATTATGAAGCTCAGACTGTTAAATATTTTTGAAGAAGCTGTAACTACACTGAGAAAAAAATTCTATCGAATCAATGACATAATTATTTGTTTGTCGGAATAAACGGCATTTTCAATATCGTTCGAATACAAATACTATTGGTTTAATAACATGTGCTGTTGGATATTTTAAAATTACAACGATACTCTCACAAACACTTACACAGATACTCACACAAAAATTGTACCTACACTACAAATGTAAGCTTATAACTACGGTAGTTACCTGAAGGACCAAAAAAGGTTCAGTGCAAAATTAACTATGGTCGAGTAAAGTTGATTGTCGTTTTTCCCCTAAACTTAACTTGTCAGTTTTAAAATCAAAAGAATTAATAAAAGACTTTCTAATTATCTTTTCATTACCTCACGTGTAAATTGTGTTTAGTGCAAATTATACTTTCACGAAGGAATATAAAGTGTGTTTTATTTGTGTTAACATTAAAACCTATTTCCTTTATCCTGAGAAATATTATTTTGTTTAATATTTCTAACATGTGCTATTCATTATTGCACTACAGATTTAATTAATAAATCTTGTATTATATTAATATAGAAGTTATAGTGTTAATGGAAAATGATATAATATCAAGAAATGTTTTTCGTAGGTATAATTAAATTAATTCAATAGCATGTACTAGTGATTTCATTTCTATTTTATTTTCAATCAGTGCTATCAATTTTAAAGTACATGAGCATTGAATTTATAACATCAGTTTCAATTATCAAAACTGTTGCTTTTCTAAAAAAAAGGTTTTAAGAAATAAACATATATCTTTGCTCTTTTATACCCAATGGGAAATTTACAACTGGCGGAGTACTGCGGCAGTACTGGCAGCTACGCTGAGAGACAGCACTGGCATAACTCTGGCATGATAACGCTGTCTAACGCTGGCGAAGTACTGCCTGCCAGTGCTGCCAGACAGCGCTGGCACAGCACTGGACCAGTGCTGGCTGAGAATATTGCCGCAATAAATGCCGTATTGTTGTTAATTAGTCATAAATTAATAATTATAAATAATTTAAAAACAAAATGGTAAATAATATTAATGAATAGTTATTATTCATAAAATATTTCTCTTCTTAAAGAAATTGTATTAAAGATGGAGACTAACAATCGATATAGTAAATGAAGTAGAAAAAAAATTGTTTTTAACATTTAAAAATTAAATAATAAACAATTACAGTAAGTGTGCATTAGATTTTCATATTTTAGTACCTAACGATTGGAATCTAGAAATATCGCAAACCTATGAAAATAAACAAAATTGCTGACGAGGGGAATCGAACCTACGACCTACGGACTAACGCTCTAACCACTATGCTAACGACACATGTGTACAGTAAAGTATTAATATCTCAGTATCATTCAGACATACAATTATTGAGTCAAAGATGAGGAAAAAATTGGGACACGTTAGAAATAATGAATTGAAATAAAATAAATTAAACTAAATTTTTAAAAATTAAATTACTTTACTTATTGCATTTAACATTTTACGTCATTCTTAAATTACGTGGTAATTTTTTAAAAATTTTTTATTCATAGTAAGAATAATTTATTATTTACAAAATTAGACAATTATGTTAAATTGTTATTATTAAATTTAATAAAAATAAAAAATGAACAACTAAAAAGTAAAATATTAATTTTTTTCAATAAATTTATATTTATAAACATTCATAAACTTTTTTTATAATTTTTTTCAAGTTTATGTCAAAAAAGCAATGTTGGCAAAGAGCGTTGTGAACAATTTTTCTATACTCAGCCAGCACTTGCCGCCATGGCTTGTCCAAGCTTCGGCGAAACAAAAATTCTGTACTGCGCCAGCACTAATTGTCGAGGCTCGGTTAGACTACGCCGAACAATCGTCTGAGTACTAAGCCAGTGGTAAACATCGGCACTACACTGGCATTTCCCATTGGGTACCTATATTTCAAGCTACACTTTTTCGTGGTTTAACACACAACATACATATTTTGAGATAGAAGCTCACAAGTAGACCTAAACTCACAATTTATAGCAATATCATTGTTAAATAAAGTAGGTATTTTTTTTAAGTTTACACGGAGAAACTTTTTCTTATAATATTAAATATATTTGGTTATGTTTATTCTAAAAGTACGTTAGAATGTGAGGATTTTTCGTGCGTTGTGCTAATAATTTCAACATTAATACGAAAATATGATAAATTCGTTATATATTAAGCAACCTTCGGTGTACAAAAATTACTATCTGCATTAGAAATAGTCTTATTTTTCTTTAGAAAAGAATAAAATGCTAGTTTTTGTTTGTGAAATAATACGGTAATTCTAACCTTTTTTCCACATATAGATAGAATATATAACAGACATTCTAACGTAACATACCAATTTTGGAAAAACTGCGGGCGGACTTAACCGATTTCGCCCGAGCATCACCGAGTCCATCACCTGACGTCGCGAACTAACCCTAATGTTTTCGAAGTTGAAATTCTAAAGAAGAAGAAGTTGAAATTCACACGTGTATGAAAGAAAAAACCTTTTATTAATAAACGTGAATGTCTCCTCATGCCAAATTAAATTCAAGAACTGTTCCTCAATATAACATAATTTTTTCCACGACTTTTACTTATTTACATAATTTGATTAGAAAGTTATTTAAAAAAATGCTCTCTCACGAAGGTACATATTTTTCCACTCGTTTAATATATAAGGACGATTCAGCTGTGTACTTCTAACGAATCGTGCGATCTTTCGGTTTCCGTGACCAATCGTCGTGTCTTTACTTGCGTGTGCGTGTGTGCGTTATTAATATAGGTTAGGTTCTTACGTCGTGTTTAAATATATTTACCTACAGTTACAGTGACATTCACTAATGCCATCTACCATCAGATCCAAGTATCACTATCGTCTCTATGAGTATCTATAGACAATTAATTTGTTGTGTTTCTTTTTAATTCATGGCTTTCCCAACTTTGCAAAAATTATTATTTTCTTTCTAAAACAACATACTAATTTTCGTTAGTTTCCTTATGAAGAACTGTAAAATATATACTGAATGAGTGTTTTTGATAGTCTCAATAGCAATTTCTATAACCTATGTCGTTTTTCCCTTGAATCTAACCTAACATACTAAAATGTCTCACCAGTTTTAAGAATTAGTGGTATTAAAAGTTTCTCCGTGTATAGCATGATATTTTTATATGAAATGCAAATACTATTAAATAGTAGAAATATACTTTCTTATTGAAAAATAAATTTCAACAAGACAATACATAACATCATTAATGTAAATAAGTATGACTACAATTGGTACTGTCAATTTTATAGCATCTGCTTTTGAACGTGTTTGAATGCATCGTTTATAATAACAAAAGCACGTGCATTGATTCAAAAGCATATTCCGTCATCTAAAACTGTAAATATACTATTTATTAATTTAACAAAATTTTATTTAAAATAATGGCAACACTTATTTCAAACTAATTAATATTTTTTTAATAATATTGAACCCTGAATCTCAACCATTTAACATAAATTATGCTTCTAGTTCTAAATTATTATATTTTAATATATTTTTTCTTAATTCAATACAGAAATTATTGCTTAAAAAAATTGAATTCAATAGCGTTGGTGCTATTGGGCGAATAGTTCTTTTTCTCAGTATATCACCCAGTTATCAGCACATAATTTTTCAAAATTTGATGTTGGTAATAAACAACAAAATATTTAACTTTATTTTCTAAAATTAAGTTGGTGCTGATGCCAGTTTTAGCTTCATCATAAAATTACTGTCACGTTAACCCATTTAGTTCCAAATGTCCGTTTTTCTTTGTACGAGCTTTCCGTTCTACGAGTCATGCTTTTTAAAAAATCTACAGCGCCAACATTTTGGTCTTCTGGATTTTTTCTAAATCGGTTCGATTAAAAAATCCATTTTTAATGCAAAAAAACATTCAAAAACCCTTCTTTTTTTGTTAAACAATTATAACTTTTTATTATTAAATGGAAATTGAAATTTTCTTTCAGATTCCGAAATAGGACACTCAAAATCATAAGAAAATCAAGGTTCCGATTTTTTTTAAAATGTGTAACTCGTAGAACGGAAAGCTCGAACTTGTACAAAGAAAAACGGACATTGGGACTGAATTGGTCAATAAAAGAATTAAGTGTAATAACTGTAAGAAAAACGCCACTTGTGAAAATTTTTATGTGATTTCTTCAACATTTTAGTATTTTATTTGAGATTTTGTGTTTATATTTGTCAGTTTGTATAAAAAATTTTCTAATTTTAATAACTTTGAGAAAATAATACCTACCTATGAAAAACATTTTACGTTTCAAAAAACTAAAATTCTTTCAAAATTTGCAAAAAGTAGAAATTTTTTCTTAAAAATAACTAGAAATTGTGTTAACTTTACAAAAAATGACATTTTTTCGTGAATTTTTCTTTAAAAAAGAGGAAAAGGGGAAAATAGGACTGATTTTAGATATTTTAGGGTACCTATTTTATTAATTTAAAGGGATGAAAAAGGGGAATTAGGTTAGAAAGGGGATCAACTGCACTGTAAAAAATTTAGGGAGTTAACGGACTCGGGAGTTGGGAGTGCAATTTTTCGAGTTAAAAATCAACTCCAAGAGTGAGTTAATTTACTAACTCCTTTCATCAACACCCGCGCGAGTTATTTATTCCGTGGGGAGTTAGCATAGGGGTGTAAAGTTTTAACTCTCTTTAACCAACTTCCTTGGCATTAACTCCCCAATGGGTACGACTTTTATAGAATCCCCTGGGGAGTTAAAATTTAACTCCCTTTTTTTACAGTGTGTGATTCCTATGAAAGAAATCGTTTTTCGAAGAGAATATGAAAAACTATAAAGAAAAATACACTTCTCTGCGTATCGTGTGCTGCAAAATAATGAAAAGTGTACAGAAAAGTTTTTTCGTTGCATTTATTATTTAAAAAAATGATGCTTTTACAACAAGCAACAATTTTCCACCACGAAATTTAGTCATAGAAAAAATTTCCATCTCCAAATATTTGAAATAAAATTTTTTTTAACAGAGTATAAAAAATATAATATCAAAACGTGTATATATTATGCGAAAATGGAGGGGAAAAAATGCAGAGCAATTTTATAATATCGATCGATGCAGTAAATTTTAAAGTTCAATGAATTATCAGGTCATAATTTATTACACACTTGGCGAAGTTTCATCAGCATTATTATGTCTCGAGGAGTAGAGAAAAAAAAGTTTTTGCCATTTTTCCTTGAAACGAAACGAAGAATTATGTATAGATATCAATAGGGTTCTTTGAACTCAAACTTAAATTATGGTTCAAAACATGTGACGAGGGACATCAATTGAAAATTATCGTGATTTGTTGGGCCTTTTAATTTCATAATCGCCTACATGTTACGTGACACATTTGACAAGAACTTGTAACCGCTCTCCATATACACTCGCTCTAAATTCCAGTACAGTCGACAGAAGTTCAGGGTTCGCGCTGAGGTCGACAAAATTACGCGATTACATATATATACATATACACGCAACGAAAACCGCAATTTTAATCCAACTACACTTGGGAATAAAATTGGTCCACCATTTTTACACCAAAGTCAAACTTTCCTGAAAGTTTTTTTTATTCCTAAATCTGCCATATCTTTTTTTTGACATTCCGGCTAAAACAGTTTTTCATATTGAATAATTTTAATTAGATTCAATAAAATTTTAAATTCAATTTCAATTTAATTTTAATTCAATTAAATAATAACACTATCGAGAATATTTAGGTATTATTACAGTAATAACAAATTCACTTGACCCCAGTAAAGATTTACAGAGTTGCCATAGGTCAGGGAAAGTAGAATTGGTCAGAAAAATCAGGGAAAAGTTAGGGACTTTTAGTAAAAGTGCTGGAAAAATAGAATTTTTAAGATTCATAAGAAAACTCTGAATTTTGGTGTTTTTTTGTTTACCTCAAAAAAACTATTTAAATACCACGAATTCAATTTTTTCTATTACTGGCAACAATTTCTTTTTAAATAACTTAATTCTTGAAGAACTAGGTATCATAAAATTATTACTTATTAACTTTTTAATGGAAAATTTTACTTCAATATTTATAAATTAATTGAATTTTAAAAAAATTGCGTTTAAAATTTTTATAAACAAATCAACTTCAAAAAGTTTTAATTTAAAATTTTATAAAATTTCAATTTTGAATAAATATCATTAAAAATTTTTTAAAATTTTGATTTTTGAAAAATTTTAATAATTTAAATTCTTTTGAAATTAGTTGCTTCTTTTAATATATATATTTAATAAATTATTTTAAATAATGGACTTATAGAAGAATTTTAGTTAACCTTCGCGCTCCGGAGCGGTCACCCGGGGTGACCAAACAATGAAAAAAGTTGTAAATCTGCTAGACTTTTGCATCAATCGAATCGCGATTTTAAGTCACTGAACAAAATTTTATCTACTTTCAAAAAATTAAAATTTTTTTTCATTCTTTTTTGTTTATTTATAAGAATTAAAAAAGTTTGGACAAGACTACTGAAAATTGATTTATGTCAATAAATACAATATATTTTGATGTTACAATGAATTTTTTATTTGTTTAAACAAATTATTGTTGTCATTTACTAACTTTTTACAGAATGCACCTAGAAAGTCGCAGTTTTTACCTAATTTTGCAATTTACTAAACCTTATATGATTACAGATTACAATTTATAAACAAATTATTAATTTGTTTAAAAATTGTTTAAATAATAATTCAATTTTTATTCTTTATCTGTAATCAAATAGAATTTAGTAAATTGCAAAATTAGGAAAAAACTGCAACTTTTTAGGTGCATTCCGTAAAAAGTTGGTAAATAACAAGAATAATTTGTTTAAAAATTGTTTAAATAATAATTCAATTTTTATCTGCAACATGCAGAAAAATATTATTGAAATACAGTATTTGTATTAACGCATAATTATATAGAAAAACTTTGATAAATTTAAATCGTTTTTGGAAAATAAAAATAAAAAAGCGTTTGGTAAAAAAATTGAATTTTAGAGAAGTTACAACACGGAGAGAAATTTATAGTAGTGGGTAACATAATTGTGGTTAGGGTGACCATCTTTAATGCTACGTATACAGACAGCTATCTAGATAGTCACTGTTACCATCAATATCATCAGGAGTAACATCTTGGTAGTACGGGGTACAACTATATTTTTTTTAGCATCTGTGATGGTTGGCAGTAGCATAATGATAGTATCGTGTAACATCATCTTTTTAACATCAAAATCTGACTATCCATTTCTCTCAGTGAAATTATTGACGAAATTCAATTAATTTTAAAAGTAATAAAATATTCTTGGCAAAAATTGAATTATATTCAAAAATTTTTAAAAAAATTCTTATCAAAATTTTAATTATCTTCATAAATAATAAAATTCTTCTTAGATATTCAATTATTTTCAAAAATATTAATAAAATTCTTGGTAAAATTCCAATTATTTTCAGATATTTTCCTTAATTCAATTATTTTTAATATCTACTACATATTTTAATAAAATTTTCCAAAAGAATTCAATTATTTAAATATTTTAATAAAATTCTTCGCAAACATTTAATTATTTTCATAAATAATAAAACTCATTGCAGAATTTCAATATTATTTTAAATACAATTTAAATCGAATTTTTCGAAAAATAATGTAATTATTCTTATAAATTTTATTAAAATTCGTCAATATAATTCAATCATTTAAAAATTTGTTGATAAAATTATTTATGGGAATTAAATTTTAAGAAACATTCAATTATTTAATAAATTATTTAATTTGCGTATTTGAATAATTGAATTATTTTAAAATTTTCTAATAAAAATTGATTTAAAAATGAATTCCAGTTAAAATTTTAGGTAATAATTCAATATCAAAAGCATTACAGTGTGAATTTTTAGGAATAATTGAATCTTGAAAAGATTGCAAATTAAAATCTCTAAAAATTTGAATTTTTTCTACCTTTAACTGATAATTCTGTAAAATTAATTTTTTTTTTAAAAATTTAAATTAAATTTTTTTGAAATTATTTCAAGTTTTTATTTTCTAATATTTATTTAATTGAAGAATTTGCGAATAATCGATTTATTATTTATGAGAATAATTGAATTCCTGCAACGAATTTTATTACATTTTTTTTAAATAATTGAAATCTTTTGAGAAATTTTAATAAAATAGAAGATTTTGAAAATATTTGAATTTCAGCGAAGAATTTCATTAATTGTGAAAAGTAATTGAATTCTTGAAAAAATTTTCTGATACCTACTTCTTGAAAATAATAACCTTCTTCGAGAAATTCATTTGAAATTTTAGAGTGAATCAGAATATTCTTTAGGGTCAGGGAAAAACAAAATTAAATTTTTCTGGCAACCCTGATTTAATTTTTAATATTTATGTATTCAAGATATTTGATTTAATTGAATCAACTTTTTTTCAGTGTAATATTAAGTTATAATTTTTTTTGCAATTGCTCATTCAAGTATGTAAAATGGATGATATAGAGAATAAAAAGGAGAAAAAAATTATATAAAAATGATGATGAGAAACTTTCATCGAACACGCGCTTTGTATAAAGGATTTACTCCATTATTTGCTGCAGACATTTCCTCGTCTCTATGCTTTTGTCCCGGAAATCCATCGATATTTCTCACTTCATCCTCACGAATGGTTAAGATCGTCATCTCATCGATTTAACACCAGAAAACGAGGGCAGAACCGCAAAGCGGAAGATTACAAGGCTTTTGCTTCGAGCGACGATACACTCGGCAGAGGGTGATGTTAAAAAAAGAAGAAGACGAAGAAGAAGAAGGGAAATGAAGTTGTTTATTAAAACTAGAATTCGATATTCGATTTCATTCCATTGTTATTCTTCACTATAGAGCAAGAAATTTTAGTTCAAAAGGAAGAGAATCTAAATTCTTTTATCCAACAAGAATAATTAATTAAATAAAAAATAGCTACTTTTTTCAGTTTAAAAGCTGCTTTTTGCTACTTTTTAATAGTATATTGTGCAACAAGTACAGAAAGAAGCTGTTTTCCGACGAGTGCAAAGTTTGCTGTCCCGAGCGAAGCGAGGGCAGCAATTTGCACGAAGTTGGAAAATCTTCTTTCGTACGTGTTGCACACAGTACTTTGTGCAACACCTTTTGGTTTTGATAAAAAAAGCTGTTTGGAAACGCTAGTTGACGCCAACATACGTACTGTTTAGCAGGGTTTGGAACGTATGTTACCGCACTTAATATTCGTGGTTTTTTACGCGTATATTACTGTAAAAAACAGGTATTCTACAAATAGAAAACAAATACCTATGTATATCACCAAAAAACCCAAAAGTTTAAGAACTTTGCCGCACTAGTGCAGCAAAGTAAGCACTTTGCCGCACTAGTGCAGCAAAATAACCACTTTGCCGCACTAGTGCAGCAAAGTAAACTCTTTGCCGCACTAGTGCAGCAAAGTACTGTTTTGCGCCTACTTTACAGGCATGCAAAGTATTACTTTCCTTACAGGTGTTGCACAAAATTAATTATCGAGTGCGAAGTCTGCATTCTAAATATTTAATTAGAAAAAATTATGCTTTTAGCTGTAAATTATCAATTATTATATATTTTAATTTTAATATGTATTAACTTAACTCAATACAGAAATTATATGAACTTGTAGTCCAAAACGTTGATCAACGAAAATAATTTATTTACTACATTAAAATATTATTTGTAATTTAATATTTAATTGTAAAACAATTATCATCAAAACATAAACATCAATTTATTTTTCTAAATACCTTAGTGGCAATATTGCTGCGTTATCTATAATTAATTTACTTAATGAACAATTTTTTTTGTTGATCAACGTTATGGGTTTGAACTTGGTGAAATTATAGTTTAAAAAAAAATTGAATTTAATAGCATTGGCGCTATTGAATTAATAGTTTTTCCTCCAGAGTAGGGGAGACACTTTTTTTGTTGCTTAACTTCGTAATTCTTGCGGTAATAAAAATTTCATCATATGGAAAACTTAGCCTAACATCTCAGCTTTCAATTAAAAAAAAGTACGCCCTAATATCACTCATACTTTTTTTCAAGAACAATGTTTTTAGAGAAATGCAAGGTGATCCATTACGCCTCGGGCCGGGGCGTAATGGATCACTACCCGGGGCGTATATTGAATCAGGAATGAAATTATATTTTATATCACGAAATATTATTACAGTATTGACACTTTTGGTTGCTATTGTAAATTTACAATAAAGAATATTAAAAATGGAACATATTTAATTTAAACTTTAAACATTTTCATGAAATTTTCAAAATTTAAAAAGTTGTAGCGAAATGCAAAATCCATTTACTTAAAAAAATCTATTCTCCAGTTATTTTTTTAATAAAAGGTTATCACTAGTACTTATTAATGTATAAATTACAAGAAATTAAACTTGACAGGATTATTTTATTAATATTTTAAATATAATAGGTTTTTCTTAATAGAATAAGCGAGCCAATACGCCCCGGAGGTGTTTGTTGAAAATTTTGTTATTTTTTATCAATACCGTAAGTATTAAACAAAAATTGTCAATTGTTCTTTAAGAACAAATGTTTAAAGCTTAAAACCTGATATACAAAAATTTTTTACAACTATTTTTGAAAAAGATATAACAAAAAAACAAAGACTTCAAAAATTTACTTTCAAGTGTCAAAATCACTTATGGGTCAAATTTTCTCAAAAGAATCAAAGTTGGTCATAGATCTTTCAATTTTTGTGAAACTTGGTATAAAGGTAGTGTTTTATGACAGAAGATTTTAGGAAAAAAAGATTTTTCAAAATTTTCAAAATTGTGGATTTTACCGGGCATGAAAAATTAAAGCACATTTTTTTTGAAAAACGAATAACTTTTATCCATTTACTTAGATTTTGTTTATATTTTAGGTAATAATAGTTGATTATCTAACAATTAATTATCTAACAATTTAAAGTGCAATATTAAAGAAAAAAAATCCAAAACTTACCCGGAAAAAAAGTCAAAAAAAATTTTGATTTCATTTTTTCGGGCATAAGCACCCCTTCGATTTTTTTGTAACTATAATATTTGGATTCGTTATCTTCTCCAGAATTTTTTGCAAAAAAAAAATCCCTGGAGACTTTAAAACTAACCGAAATATCGAATTTTTTGTCTCGAGGTGCACAGATTTCGATCTCGCGTAAACACGCCTGAGATGTGCACCAAACGTTCTTAAGCGTGAATTTTTGCATTCTTATATTTTTTGTTAATTTTTAGTAAAAAAGGAAGGTTTAAAAATCAAGTTTTGCAATTACAAATTTGAATCTCAAAATGTGTATGTAATATATAAGGGGCAAATTTTCTCAAGTGTACCATAATGTCAAAATTGCAAGTTGTTAGATCGGGCTAATATGTTCACAGTATTTAGAACTATGAATCAGTACTTAAAACCACCAAGTAATTATGAAATTTTATAAAAAAAATGTAGGGGGGAGGTGGTTTAAGATTTTGGATAAGTATAAACAGTGAGTTTTATAAAAAATCGTAGCTTTTATATAATAAAGAAAAAAAATTGTGACCTATATGTTTTGGTATGTTTTTTTCTGCTCTATCAAATAGTGAGAATTTTTTTAAAAAATTCAAAATTTAACCCTTCTTTTAAAAATTAAAAATTTTTTTTTAACTATACTTCCCGGCTTAATATTTTTTGACATTTTCTAAAGTAAATTTTTTTAATTTTTACATTTTTGATGTAAGAAGAGATGATTATTTTTTATCTAAATAATTTTTTATTATTTTAATATCAATATCAAGCGTGATACACGCATAAGGTGTTGAATATTTTATTTTAAACAATCGTTGCAAATAACTGAAATATATTTTTTTAAAGAAGAATTATATAAACATTTGATTTAAAAAAACTAACACTTTATCTTTATTTTTCTAAATATTTATTTGTAAAACGTTAATTTAATCAGAACACTTCATTGTAAAATATTTCAATTTTTATTAATTAATTAATTAATAATTAAAAAAAAAACTTCTTTTTTTTCATTTAGCTTTTTTTCATAAGCTTTCTTTTGGTACAAGAAAAAAAGGGCTTTTTTGGAAAAAAAATCAAAAAAATTTTTAATTTTCAAAAAAGGGTTAAATTTTGAATTTTTTAAAAAAATTCTCACTATTTGATAGAGCAGAAAAAACATATAGGTCACAATTTTTTTTCTTTATTATATAAAAGCTACGATTTTTTATAAAACTCACTGTTTATACTTATCCAAAATCTTCAACCCACTCCCCCTACATTTTTTTATAAAATTTCATAATTACTTGGTGGTTTTAAGTACTGATTCATAGTTCTAAATACTGTGAAAATATTAGCCCGATCTAACAACTTGCAATTTTGACATTATGGTACACTTGAGAAAATTTGCCCCTTATATATTACATACACATTTTGAGATTCAAATTTGTTTAAAAACAAATTTGTAATTGCAAAACTTGATTTTTAAACCTTCCTTTTTTACTAAAAATTAACAAAAAATATAAGAATGCAAAAATTCACGCTTAACCCTTTTACACCCAAACAAAATTGTCCGGTTAAAAAAACACGAGTGTAACGTTTTTTATAGTTTTAGGGGACGCTGATTACGAATCTAAAGTCAGATTTTCAAAATTTTCAAAATTCAAAATGGCGGAACCACGATGGCTAAAGACAAATGTAAAAGAAATTAATTTGGGGTCGCTGATCACGAATATGACATCATTTTTTAAAAACTCAAAATGGAGGATCCAATATGGCGGACGATTTTTTAAAAATTGTTTAGTTTTACCTTAAACTTGTCACTCGGGGGTTTTAGGGATCGTGGATGACGAATCTGATATTAGTTTTTAGAAATTCAAAATGGCCAGTTCACTGATTACAAATTCGGTAATAGTTTTTTAAAATTCAGAATGGCGTTTGCAAATATGGTTGATGAGATTTTTCAAAATTTATTTAGATTTGCTTGATACTTACTTTCAAAAGTTAATGCTGTTTAGAAATCTAAGATCAATTAGATAAAAACTGAGTTGCTGACATTCTAAATTTAAAAATAGACTAATTTCGAATTTTTAAAAACTAACATCAGATTTGTCACCGGCGATCCCGAAAACCCCCGAGTGACAAGTTTCAGGTAAAACTAAATAATTTTTAATAAATCGTCCACCATATTGGATCAGACATTTTGAATTTATAAAAACTCACATCAGATTCGTCATCAGCGATCCCAAAAACCCCCGAGTGACAAGTTTCAGGTAAAACTAGACAATTTAAAAAAAACTACCGCCATATTAGATCCGACATTTTGAATTTTTAAAAACTGATGTCATATTTGTAATCAGCGACCCCAAAAACCCCCGAGTGATAAGTTTCATGTAAAACTAAACCATTTTTAAAAAATCGTCTGCCATATTGGATCCGCCATTTTGAATTTTTAAAAAATGATGTCATATTCGTAATCAGCGACCCCAAAACCCCCCTGAGTAACAATTTTCAGTCGATTTTAAAATGTTTAAAAAATTCGTGATTTTTAACAATAATTTATGAATTTTTTTAAACAATAGGAATTTTTTAACATGATCTAGGTAACATCTTTTTAAAGCCCTATTCTTCCAGAAGAGAACGCACTAAATTTGACTCAAAAATATTAATTTTTGTCAAAGATATTGAGGTTTTTGTAGGTGGGACGTATATGTCCCATGGGCGTGAAAGGGTTAAGAACGTTTGGTGCACATCTCAGGCGTGTTTACGCGAGATCGAAATCTGTGCACCTCGAGACAAAAAATTCGATATTTCGGTTAGTTTTAAAGTCTCCAGGGATTTTTTTTTTGCAAAAAATTCTGGAGAAGATAACGAATCCAAATATTATAGTTACAAAAAAATCGAAGGGGTGCTTATGCCCGAAAAAATGAAATCAAAAATTTTTTTGACTTTTTTTCCGGGTAAGTTTTGGATTTTTTTTCTTTAATATTGCACTTTAAATTGTTAGATAATCAACTATTATTACCTAAAATATAAACAAAATCTAAGTAAATGGATAAAAGTTATTCGTTTTTCAAAAAAAATGTGCTTTAATTTTTCATGCCCGGTAAAATTCACAATTTTGAAAATTTTGAAAAATCTTTTTTTCCTAAAATCTTCTGTCATAAAACACTACCTTTATACCAAGTTTCACAAAAATTGAAAGACCCATGACCAACTTTGATTTTTTTGAAAAAATTTGACCCTTATTCTACCATATTTTCTACAATAATGAATGAATAACAATATAACTTGGTACAAACTTATCACTTTTGAATAAAGTGAAGTGATTCATTACGCCCCGGTCTCCCCTATAGGTACAAAAGAGACATCCATTTCGAAGAGTACGAAAAAGTGTTTAACAGTCCAAAGAACTTGAGTTGAAAACGAATTAAAACAATTCCAAAAGATTTTAACAGGACTTCTTTTCAGTCTATTTTTGTTTTAAATTCACTGACATGACAAATAGTGTAATTTATAGAAGACATCAACTAACACAGTTCTCATTTATCCAGGTTCCCAATACAAAGCCTCCTACACGAAAATTATTGCCATTTTCAGTTTGTCATCCACGCCCATTTGCTTCCTGTACACGCGTTAGGAATACTGTATGGAGAGTTACTGCAAAGAGCAAAAGATATACATCATTCTTATCTATAACTGCTATGTTGATTCATTGAAAAGATTACATTTTCCCTGGCGAATTGATACAATATACCCACACGCACATCAACAACATATCGATATTTCCGTGTTTCAAATTCAAAACGAAGAAGACTTCTTTAGATAACTTTTGGAAAAATTCCCTCTTCCTCCTTTTTTTTGAAAAATAATTCCTTAACAATAATGATACATCATTTTTTATTGCGTTCATTAATTCACACACTGTAACTGCTAAGATTTACTCTAGAAGTGAAATCCCGAATATTTTCCGTCATCGCACCCTCTCATATACGTGTCGGGAATGGAGAAAATTTGTTACTTTTTTGATTTGAAAGAAGTATTCGGAAAAAGAGACGGAAAATAAGATTGGAAATCTAAAGAACAATTAGAGACTGTATATAAAAAGTTTGTTTATGAGGGAATTTTTGGAACACTAATACAGAAACTGATTTATTGGATTATACATATAATATAAATAAATTAATATTTTATTATGAATGACTACAATAATCTTGAGATTCATTCTTTCATAGTTTTACATTCACCTAAGTAATTATTATTAATTATTAACTATGTTAATCTTCTTATTCTTTCATCATGTACACATTTTTCTAGAACTTTTAAACTTTATTTTTTTTTTTAAGGAAAGAAATTTATCATTCGCTAATAATTTTAAACTTTATGTTGTCGCTCATTAATATGATGTACCTTAAAAACTGTAAAGACAATACTTTAACACGACATGTGTTAAAAGATTGTTGTCCGTTTGTTCATGTGTTAAATAAACAATTACAATGTTTTAAGAAAAATTCTTTATTAAATAAATAATTTTTTACTATTTTTGAAAAAGTTTTTTGAGAATTTTCAAATTCATTTGTTGACAATTCAATTTTACGAAATTCCGATTATTCGGTAATTCTTCAATTAAATATATATATATATTTGCGAGAGTCCTGTACTGTGTTTACATGTGTGTGTTGTGATTGTATGAGTATAATGATAACGATGACTAAGTGTACGAAAACGTAGGACAGTTCGACTTGAGCCTTAGCGCCAATAAATACTTCTTATATTCATTTTCGCAGTTATAAAGATTATAATTATTATAATTCTCGAGATTCCCAGTTGTTTTATTGTGTTTCCTTCTAATTGCATCCTGATATCCCTTACATATTATTAGAAAATCTAAACTTCAAATAACTTAAAAAAATTGAATTAAACTTTTTCAAAAACATTAATTCTACAGAATTGTTAGTTCAAAGTATGACATATTCAGACTTTCGAATATTTTAATTTGAAACCTTTTCAAAATTCACTTATGTCTAAAAATTCACGGTATAATTTTAACTGAAATTAATTTTTAAAACCATTTTTATTAGGAAATTTTACGAGAATTCGATTATTTAAATGCAAAAATAAATAATGTATTGAATAATTAAATTCTCATAAAGAATTTTATCAACAAATTTTTCAATAATTGAATTCTTTTGAAGAATATTAATAAAATTTTTAAGAATAATTAAATTTTTCGAAGATTTGAATTAAATTTGAAAATTTAAATTTGCTTATTAAAAATAATTGCAATTCTGCTATGAGTTTTATTATTTATGAAAATAATTGAATCCTTGTTAAAAATTTATTTTTTATGAAAATAATTGAATTATTGCGAAGAAATTTAGGAAAAATGCGTAAATAATGAAATTTCTGTGAAATTTTTATTATTTAAGAAAATAATTAAATGTTTGCGTAGAAGTTTACTATAATTTTGTTTAAAATAATTAAATTCTTTTGGAAAATTTTATTAAAATAGTAGATATTAAAAATCATTAAATTGAGGAAAATTTTTGAAAATTATTGAAATTTTGGAAAAGAATTTTATTATTTATAAAGATAATTGAAATTTTGACGAGGATTTTTGCAATCATTTGTAACTTCTCAAAAATTCAATTTTTAAAAACTAAAATTAGGTTGAATTCGTGGTAATTTCATAGTTTATGAAGCAAACAAAATAGGCACCAAAATTCAGAATTTTCTTATGAATTCTAAAAATTTACTTTTTTCCAGTTCTTTTAATAAAAATCCCTGACTTTTTCCTGACATGTGGCAACCATGTATAAATATGTTTAGTTTTCAAAAAGGATTTAAAATTTTAATTTCTTGAAAACATTTTGTATTGGTATAAAGATTACCAAAATGTTTCTCAAATAATTGGGATTAAAAACAGTTTAATTTTTTATTTACAGGGCAATGATTTCGAGCTTAAAAAACTTATAACCTGTTCTTTGATAGGGACCCTCAAATGTAGTCTTTTAATTTGACACAATAGGTTCCAAAAATTAATTCATAATTTTGCTTTTTCTATAAACATCCTATCGAAAAATTTCACGAGGATATACCATATATTTCTTAGCAATCGTATTAATCTTTTGTTCTTTTTTAATTTTTTTAGTGCACTTGGAAATAAATTTTTGTCGCGATTAATTAATTTTTTACGTAAAAACAAGGATTTACTGTTCACTTAAACAAATTGTAATATATGTTTAAAAATAAATTCGTCGAAATGTTTTGTCCAGAGCAACTTAAAATCCGAACCAGAATTTATTTCAAGTACGTGCCTTTACAGTGACATTACAATTAAGACAAAAATGGCTAATATTTAATAATTTTCTTCTTCAATATCCTATAAAATGTTCATAAATCGAAACTGTACTTATAAAATAAGTATTTTGATGAAATTTGACATGGAAAACTTAAAGCGCGCGTTATTTTCGCTTGTTTTCGATATAAAATGCAAAGTTCGCACGTGCGTGTAATGAAAACGCGCTCAATGTATGGATATGCATCTGAGATTCTTTTGCATATACAAGACCAATTAGCCGTTCTAACACCAAGGAGGAACTGTACACTGTCAGTCCAGTTACTCCACGTATGTGTACAGTAAAAGAACCATTGTTCCCCTAGAGGGATTAACGAAACTTCAAAAGACCCAGTCATTCACGATCGACTAATTACATTCACACCTCCTTTCCTTTTTCTTCCTCCTCTCTCTCCCTTTTCTCTCGACCTCTTTTCTTTTTCTTTTTTTTTCTTTTTTTTGTTAAACTTTAAATCAAGCTGAATGCCTCATCTGCGAAACTCCGATGTGCACTTTTCCTTTTCTTTTTCCTTTTTAATACAAACGAGGGCAGAAAAGGCTTTTAAAGCTAAGCTTGAGGCGTGCCCTTTTAAATTAGCAATGAATGATTTACTGAAAGCTTCTTTTCGTTAAACTTTTCATCAACTTGCAAACATTTTTACTAGATTATTTCGAAAAAGCCAGAAAAAGTTTCTAGTGAAAATGTCGTTCGTATCTGCAGAAGACATGCAAGTATATATAATTTATCTCGGGTTGTTAATAATTCAATATGGTGGATTCAATATGGAGGACTTTCGGCAAATTAAATTCAATCTTCCGGCTGAATATCTTTCAGCGTTATGAATATTTACTGTCTGTTTTGTAACAAAAATAAAATCGAGTGACAATTTTAAAAAACGAATTTCAAGAAGTTTTCAGAATTCTAAATTTAGCGTCAGAAACTTTATCGGGATTTTTAAGAATAAAAAAGTCACTAAATGTCACTTTTTCCATTTTTTTTAGTATTAAAATTTAAAACTTTTTAAGGCAATGTTTAAACATAAAAAGGGTCCAGCTTTGAAAAACTGGTTCGATTTTATTGGTTCAACAGAAAAAAAGACGCTCAGACAACTTTAAACACCAAAAAAAGTGTCAAGAAAATTTTTCGAACTCCCTACGTGTATAGAAGAAGAAAAATTAGTCACATTTACATTAGGGTTGCCACAAAAATTTAATTTTGTTTTTCCCTGACTTTGCCCTGATTTTCAGAAAAAATTTTGCCTTTTTCCCTGACCCTAAAAAATATTCTGACTCACTCTAAAAATTATTAGATACTGTTTAAAGATGAGTTCAAAAATTTAAGTTAAAATGTAAGTAGATAGGCAGGGCCGGTTCTAGACACATATCCCTGCACCGACATGTTACCGACACTTTTAGCCCAGAAAATCCAGTTCAAAGCTCCAGTTATTGTAAAAATTTTGTGAAAATTATGAACGATGCTTTTAAAACATTAGGTAAAAAAACTACAACGGAGGAATTAAATTTTTGGATAAATAATAGTGTAAAGAACATTAGATTGCTGAATAAATTGTTAAGAAATGGACCCGTGTCATGTGGACAGAAAAGAAAGATTTTGTCAACTATTGGACTACTGAAAGCAAACAGCAGAAAGTTTAAGAAATTAAGAAGAACAGGAACGGGCTTATTTAAAAAGGATGAGAGATGGATCAGGTGGGAAGAATTAGAGAATGCTTTTGAGAATCGAATTAGAACAGGTGTAGTTATAAATTTAAAACATAAAAATATAGACAGTTTTCTAAGTGATGCAAAAAAAATGATTATTTCTCGATTAAAAAATGCGTTTAAAAAGACGGGAAACATGAAAGTTAATGTTATTCTTGCGGCAAATTTTAGTGCTCTAGAAGAGGGTAGGGAAATTGAAGATATTAAATATTTCAATACTAAAAATTCAAAAATTTTAGAATCAACAAACTTTGATGAATGGTTTGATCATAAAATACGTGAAAAGCTTTTTGTTAAGATTGATGATTTTCAACAAAAAAAGTCAGGTTGGTCTTTAAATGAAATTATAAATTTAAGTGTTAATATAAATAAATATGTCCCTCTTGCGGCTGGACACTCAACTTTTATAAGAATGCCAAAGTTTATAATTGATAAAAGAGCTGTGATTAATGTTAAAAATTTTGATGAATACTGTTTTTTATGGTCTATCATTGCACAACGTTATCCAGCGAATAGTCACGTACACTGAAAAAAATACATGAGACATTTTCAACTACATCCCCTTAGTAGAGTAAAAAGTAATAAAACGAACTACTTTTGGGTCAGAATTCGTGAAATTTTCACAGAAAATAAAAAGTATTTTTTTTAAATCGAAATGTTGAAAAAACATTTCTATTTGGCCATAAGAATGTGTCCACCAAAAAACAGAAAAAAAAATTATTTTTTATAAAAGTTATTGCAAAATTAATTTTTTTGCAACTTTTTAAACAAAATTTTATTTCTCCTAAATGAATGAACCGATTTAAATGAACCAAGCGGGAATATCAAGGGGATAAAATATATTTTCGTTCAGAATTAGAAAATTTTTAAAAAGATTATTTTTTAATAATTATTTAATAAATTTTTTATAAACAATTAATTTTTTTTAATGTTCTGCGCCTTTTAAAAATTTGAAAAAAATATTAACATACACTTAAAACTATAAGAAATCAAAATCCGTTGAGAAAATTTTGGAGCGACAATTATTTTAAAAGTTATAAACAAATTATATTGGCGCGGTGATGTGCATCAACGCTGAACTTAGTTTTTGATCATTTTTATCAATTTTTATGGTTATATAATTCAATAAAAATGTTAATTTGACAGCGTTTTGTTCATTTCGTAGTTAAAAATAATGTTTTAATTCTGAAAATCATCAAAATCGCATCTCCGTTCAATATAATTTGTTTATAACTTTTAAAATAATTGTCGCTCCAAAATTTTCTCAACGGATTTTGATTTCTTATAGTTTTAAGTGTATGTTAATATTTTTTTCAAATTTTTAAAAGGCGCAGAACATTAAAAAAAATTAATTGTTTATAAAAAATTTATTAAATAATTATTAAAAAATAAACTTTTTAAAAATTTTCTAATTCTAAACGAAAGTATATTTTATCCCCTTGATATTCCCTCTTCGTTCATTTAAATCGGTTCATTCATTTAGAAGAAATAAAATTTTGTTTAAAAAGTTGCAAAAAAATTAATTTTGCAATAACTTTTATAAAAAATAATTTTTTTTTCTGTTTTTTGGTGGACACATTCTTAAGGCCAAATAGAAATGTTTTTTCAACATTTCGATTTAAAAAAAATACTTTTTATTTTCTGTGAAAATTTCACGAATTCTGACCCTTTTTTAGTTAGTCTGGCTACTTTTAATACTTATTTTAACTGTTTTATGTAGTTAAAAATTATTAATTAAATTAATGTAATTTTACAGTTAACTTTGTAACTGCAGGTATGTTATAGAAATGACTACAGAAAGTAGTAGATTCTACTACTTAAAGTAGTTCGATAGACTAATTTTGTAGTAGTTTTTACTTCTTCTAGGAGTTGAATTATTTTCCATGTAATTTATGTTATAGATTTTTATAGAAGATTATCAACTGTGAGAAGTTGTAAATGCAACTACTTTAAGTAGTAAAATTAACTACAGTTATCAGTTGAACTGTGTCTGGAATGCCTATAAGTATTAAGCAACTCATCGTAGCGGGCGAGCGTGATTAGGTGGTTAGGTTATCGGTTTACGAATGTTAGGGTCGAGCGTTCAACTCCCGACGTTTAGAGATTTTTCTCCGTTAGGTATATAGACATTAAATAAATAAGGTATAGGTAAACAAAAGTGGGTAGGGGGAAATATAAAAAAATACAACTCGATAATATTTATAATAAATTATAAATAATTTTATTTTACCATTTTCAGTAGTTACTTTATTACTGAGTTATCTTAGTAACTTTAACTACATATCAGCAGTTAATTCTACTGCAAAACTGTCATTGGTTCCTATTTAACTAAGAAAAGTAGTTAATGCAACTGTATTATCACTTCATTCAACTAAATATCTGATAATTAATGTAAGTTCAAAATTATCTTTGGGGACTTATTGAACTAAGGAAAGTAGTTAAAAAGTAGTCAAATCTACTAAGAATTTTTTTCAGTGTAGATTGTACAAGTTCATATCCTCACTTTAAAAATACTGATTTAAAGTTTGATGATTTTAAATTCCCCATTTCTCTCAGCGATATTCCAAAATTTGAAAAATTAAACAATTTAAGTATTAATGTTTTCGGAATTGATAAGAGTAGTAGAAAGAATGAAATTGTTCCACTTTATTTAAGTAAAAACAAATCAGATGATGATGATGATAATAATTTTCAAAATAACAAAGTTTATCATTTTGCATTAATTAATAATTTATCTCGTTTAGTAAATTCACAGATCTCAAAAAACAGTCATAGAAGGTTACTTTGTGATAGGTGTTTATGTCATTTTAAATATGAAAAATCGTTCAATAATCATAAATTGGATTGTGATAAAATAAACAAGTGTCGAGTAATTTTGCCTAAAGAAGAGGATAAAATTTAAAAATTTAAAACTATAGAAATAAAGAAAGTGTTCCCTTTGTCGTGTATGCTGACACTGAAAGTTTCTTAGAACCTATAGCAAGTACACACACAAACACATCAACATACTAAAAACATATCCCGACAAGTTTTGCTTTCTATGTACATTGCAATTTCGACGAATCTCTTTCAGAATTGAAATCATATCGAGGTCCAGATTGTGTTGATTGGTTCATGACAGAATTAAAACAATTAGCTGAAAAAGCAAACTCTTATTTTACAAATATTATTCCAATGGAAAATTTAACTATTTTACAACAAATTCAATTTGACACAGCAACAGTTTGTCATATTTGTGAAAAACCTTTTGAAATAGACGACATTAAACACCGCGATCATTGTCATTTCACGGGAAAATATCGTGGTCCGGCACATCAGGGTTGCAATGTAAATTATAAAGATTCACATGTTGTTCCTATAATTTTTCACAACTTGTCAGGATATGATGCACATTTCATTATTAAAGCTTTAGCAACGTCTTTTGAGGGTGAAATGAAACTGTTACCAATAAACAAGGAAAAGTACATTTCATTTTCAAAGTATGTCAAAGGCACAAAAGTAGTATTAAGATTTCTGGATTCATTTAGGTTTATGCCAAGCAGTTTAGACAAATTATCCTCCTATCTTGAAAATGATGAGAAAAAAATTACGAAAAAGTATTGTAAAAATGTCGACGAGTTTAATTTATTGACAAGAAAAGGAATATTTCCTTACGAATATGTTAGTAGCTGGGAAAAATTAGAAGAAGGTCAATTGACAGTAAAAAAGTCTTTATTTCTATTCTAAATTAAATGACTCTCATATTTCAGACGAAGACTATAAGCATGCTTGTAACGTATGGAAAACGTTTAATTTAAAAACAATAGGAGAATACTCTGACTTGTACTTACAGACTGACGTTCTACTACTTGCCGACATTTTTGAAAATTTTAGAAAAGTCATGTTTTACAACTTATAATTTGGACGCGTTACATTACTATACTGCCCCAGGCCTGGCATTTGACGCTATGCTCTAGTACACAGACATAAAACTTGATTTGTTGACAGATGTGGGAATGTTGCTTTTTATTAAAAAAGGAATAAGAGGTGGAGTTTCACAATGCTCAAACAGATACGCGAAAGCTAATAATAGATTTATGGAAAAAGATTTTAATGCCTTAATACCAGAATCTTATATCATGTATTTCGATATAAATAATCAGTATGGTGCTTCTATGAGCGAGAGCTTGCCATATACAGATTTTGAATGGTTAGAAATGTACAATTCCTAAATTAATTCCAAATCTAATGAATTTGAGAAGAATTTTTACAAGCTAATGAACAATTCCGTATTTGGCAAGACAATGGAAAATGTTAGAAAACACAAAGATGTTAGATTAATAACAAAATGGGAGGGAAGGTATTGCGCGAAAAATTTGATTGCTCAACCAAACTTTCATAGTTGCACCATATTCGATAAAGATATGGTCATTATTGAGATGAATAAAACAAAGGTATACTTTAACAAACCAATTTACATAGGATTCACTATTTTAGACATATCAAAGATAATAACATATGACTTTCATTACAATTACATTAAAGAGATTTTCAGTGATTCTGCAAAATTAATCTACACAGATACTGACAGTCTTGTTTATCATATCACAGTACCAAATGTTTATGATTATATTAAAAAGAGATTTACATAAATTCGACACATCCGATTATCCTGAAAACAACATTTATAATATACCACTTGCAAACAAGAAAATCCTGGGTCTTATGAAAGACGAAAATAACGGTAAAATTGTAGACGAATTTATAGGTTTAAGATCAAAACTATATGCATTCAAGTTATGGGGTGATGAGGAAGCTAAAAAGAAAGCAAAAGGGGTAAAATATTCAACTTTAAAAAAAATAGGTTTCGATGATTTTAAGCATACTCTCAATGAAAATGAAAACCTGATCCGATCTCAGCACTTTATACGCAGCAAAAATCATGAAGTATTTACTGTCAAACAAAATAAAATTGCTCTCAGTTGGCAGGATGATAAAAGAATTTTGATTCCAGGGAAAACTGACACCTTTCCTTGGGGTTACTAACACCAAGAGCCAATGGAAATAGATGAAATTGATGTATAAAATGTTAGTTTGTATTAGTTCTCTATTGTTTACTTTGTACAATTTTTACAATAAATTATACCTAAAAAATATTGTAATTTATTATAATAAATAAATGTTGTTGTTTCTTATACCTGAAAGAAAAGTTTTCTTGTTGATTAAATGTTTTGAACAAGTTCTAATACATGTTTCAATGTTTAACTTTTTTAATGAAGGACAATCTAAATCATTCGGAAAACTTGTTGTTATTCTCTCCCTTGCGGGCCCTTATAAGTTGTGTTATCCCTGCAAGGGACCCATTCTCGACTTTCCAGAGTGTTATCATTCTCATAAACGGTTATCATATTCTCAAAGTTATCATTCTCAAAAAAGGTTATTCTCTAACAAAGTTATCATTCTCATATAAGTTTACCTTCCTTGGTTATCACTCTATTAAAATTGTTATAAATCTACTAAAAGTTATCAGTCAATTAAGAAGTTTTATCATTCTGAACAGCATGTTATCCTTTTCGTAAAAGTTATCACTCTATTAACAGTGTTATAAAATTGATAAAAGTACTTTCAACCGTACCAAAAGTGTTATCATACACAATTAATGTGTTATCCTCTGGTTATGATGTGTTATCATCTACAATCAGTGATATTATCTTTTTATTGAACAATAATAAACTAATAATTTTAGTGTATTTTTGTGTGTTATTACTTGTATTTTCCTCAAATGAAAATACGTGACATTCTCTAAACAGATACTCAAAAAAATGTTCTATTACATTTATTTATGAATTTCTTTAATTGTAAGATTATTCCAAAACATCAATAACTTCATTTTTGAATAAATATTTAATCATTATTAATTTTCCATATATATTAAGATTTTCAAAAATTTTAAATTCTTTTTCGCGAGATTCTTGTTCTCGCCGAGACGATTCTCGCTCGTAATGCATCTCAAAATATAGGGGAGACTGGGGCGAAAAGTTAAATTTTGCATAAATAATTTTTTTAAACAATATAATCCACTTAGATGCAAATATTTATGTATCAATATTGTAGGGCAACTTGTCCCTTACAACTTTCAATAAAAAAGTTTCTGACATTTTCGCATAAAATACATGTTCGTCCTTTTTTGAAAATTTTATTTTTTTTTAACTTTTCGCCTCATGCTGGGGTCACGCTTTGGAAAAAATTGAAAGGCACAAAAATACGCGTACGGCCCTGCGTGTTTATAGAATCTAACCTCTCCCGGCCGTTCAAGGACTAACTCCCAAGAGCGGGATAAGACTCTAGCCGTTCGCTCTTCGGAGTTTCCAGTGTACTTGCCTAATGTTAAATGAATAATTTTTAAACAAATAAACCCAAAAAAACAACAAAAAATTTTTTTAATAACATGTAAAAATACATTTAACTTTTTGCCCCAGGGTGCGTTTTTGGCTTTAAAAACAAATAAAAAAAATGTGACTAAAGATATTTAGCAAATACCTTTAGGTATCTCTTCAGGGGACCCAAATAATGAAGTAAAAAAATCGCAGTGAGAATAAATGCAAAAAATATAGGGGAGACTGGGGCGAAAAGTTAAATTTTGCATAAATGATTTTTTTTGGCAATATAAGCCGCTTAGATGCAAATATTTGTATATCAATATTGTAGGGCAACTTGTCCCCTACAACTTTCAATAAAAAAGTTCCTGATATTTTCGAAAAAAATACATGTTTTGCCCTTTTTTGAAAATTTTGTTTTTTTTTAACTTTTCGCCCCACCCTGGGGCGAAAAGTTAAATTCTATTTTTAGCCTACTAAAACTATTTTCTGATAGCTGATAAGTAGTAGATAAGTTAAAGTATACGTAAACAAGTAATTTAGTAAATAATAGATCTTTCTTTATTTGACAAAAGCTTTAGAATAGTTGTAAAGTTAAAAAATTGAAATTTCAAAAAAAAAAAAAAAAATTTTGTTGGTTTATTTCACGTTAACCGGCTTATTTTTTGACAGAGTACTTGCCCAATGTCAAATAAATAATGTTTAAACAAATAAACCCAAAAAAACGAAAAATAAAAAAAAAAAATTTTAATAACATGTAGAAATACATTTAACTTTTCGCCCCAGGGTGCGTTTTTGGCTTTAACAACAAATATAAAAAATTTGACTAAAGATATTTAGCAAATATCTTTAGGTATCTCTTCAGGGGACCCAAATAATGAAGTAAAAAAATCGCGGTGATAATAAATGCAAAAAATATACTTAAAAGTTGATATTTTCTTTTTCGAAAAAATTTTCAAAAGTAGGTTGAAAAAAAACTTTCAATATCGACACCACAAAAATAAACAGAATTGCACACAACTCCGGACATTTATTTAGGGTGATAACACCCTTCTATAATTAACCCTTAAACCGCACACTGCCAAATCCATCCTTAAACCGCACACTGGGTGTGCGACACCCGGGGACTTTTAAGTGTGTTCTCCAAGCTGGAATAGGATATTATCTTTTGGAAAAATTATCTTATATAGCTCAGTACATCTATTTTGAAGGAAAATAAGTTTCATAATGATTTATTTAATTTTAATAATTAAAAAAGAGTTTTTTAAAACTACTGAAATTACCTTAAACCAAAAACTGGGTATCAGACAAGCAGAAATTTTTCGCCGAAAACTTCATAAAGTTATCAAATACACAAAGACACTTGGCAGACTAATGTCACTCACGAAACATAAATTTAAGTACAAAATGTACCGTCCAATATCAACAGATGTTCAATTTTTACGAATTTAACCGAAATATTAGAGTAAAAAGCTAGAATATGGGTGTCGCACACCCAGGGTGCGGTTTAAGGGTTAAAATTGCAATGCTCTAACTATTTTCGTTCGAAAGATAATGAATTTGAACTGTTTTCACTAGTTTAACTTTTCGCCCCACACTGAAAAAAAAACTGTCAAAGTGGCCCCGTTTATTCATGCAAATTTGGCAGTGTTATTTGCAGTGAGAAACGCCATGGCATGCTAAAACGACTGTGTGGTACACTGCAGTTTTAGCATGACTTTCCAGCTACTTCCACAGTTTTACAATGCTAAAACTGCAGTGTACTCATGCTGAAATAGCGGTTTTCTAATGGCAGTACAATTCCTGCTATAATAGCATCACTTTATCGCTAAAACGGCGGCATTTTTTTCTCAGTGCAGTCTCCCCTACTTAAAAGTTGATCTGTTTTCACAATTTAACTTTTCGCCCCAGTCTCCCCTACATTAGAAAATAACAACTTAAAATCAACTAAAAAAATTTCGGTTAAGCTTTTAGAAAAAAAATTAGATCCATAGAATTTTTAATTTAAAAAATGAAAAATTCAGATTTTCAAAGATTTTAATTTGAAACCTTTACAAAATTCAATTATTTCTAAAAATTGAAATTATTAGTAACTTCTCCATAATTCAATTATTATCTACAACCTTAATTGAAATTAATTTTTAAACCAATTTTTATTAGAAAATTCTACGAGAATTCAATTATTTAAATACAAACATAGATAACTTATTGAATATTTGAATGTTTTTTAAAATTGAATTCTCATATAGAATTTTATCAACAAATTTTTAAATAATTCAATTTGATACAGGTCACTAAATGGTAGGAAAAAAAACAAAACATTATTTTTCGTTCCCGTATAGTCTTAGCCGAGTCAATGTTACTATCTTAAAAGAAAATTGTAATGCCATTTTTAATTTATACTTTTTAGACTTTCTTTTAGACATTCTTTCGCGGCAAATTGTTTGAACAAAGGGTTTTTCGAAGCAATACTAGTAAATAACATTCATTAACAATTTTAAATGTATTTTAGTGTATAATGATGAAGGGTTATTAGGTTATATTTTAATATGTATATTTTAATATACAATATTTTATAATCTAATAATACCGTGCATTATGATTTAGTTATAATTTTAGTTTTAATAAGAAGTTAAGTAAATTAAGTTAAGTAGTAATTAGGAAAGGCTAAGTAATTTTATTTTATTTTAAGAGAATTCTTTGAGATATAGGAAAAACTCGCGAGAAGACGCGCGACTCTACCTCTGGTCCAAGCAAAACGCGTGAACCGTATGCGCATCGTTTTGAGCCAGAGATAGGGAGCGCAGACGCGATCTTGCCCTCTCTCTTAGAGAAATTCTTCCACTGTACATTTTGGGAAGTTGCGATCGAGGGAGCTCGATGCACTGGACCAAAACGTTAGTTCTCCCCAGAGCTCACTAAGAGGTTGGTCGCCTCCTCTCCTTAGCCTTGCCTACTGCTAACACTACTGTGGGACTTAAACTATTTTCCACTTTTGGGACTTAGAATATTTTCACCCAATTTTGAACTTAGAATATTTTCGTCCAACTTCGGACTTAAAATATTTCGTTCAACTTTGGACTCAGAATATTTTTCGTTCTTAGGAACTTATAATATTTTCCCGAGCTCCGATACTTAAACTTTTTCATCGACTTGTACTTTTAAAATAAACTGTCTTTGAAACTTTACATGCTTTTGACTCGATTAAATTCATTTATTTGCATGCACCCCCCCCCCCCCCCGCCGTCTTTGAACATAGCCTAGTTTTGAGTTAGTTATCCTCTCAATACCAGTATCGAGCTGGTTATCCTCTCGATATCTTTACACATCTATTACATTGAGCTGGACATCCTCTCAATATTAGAGTAACACCGAGCTGGTTTCCTCTCGGCACTCTAATTATCAGAAAGTATCGAATACCGAACCGCGCCGTTATGGTTATTCGATTTAAGCCTTTTATTCTTTATTTATTTTTCTGATTTCGAATTTTATTTAAAGAATCAAACTGGCCTTTGATCCAGTTACTCTTTTCTACAGTGACCGGTATCAAATTCTTTCGACGAATTTTAATAAGATTTTTAAGAATAATTACATTTTTCGAGGAATTCGATTAAAATTGTATTAAAAATAATTAAAATTCTGCAATGAATTTAAAAACTTTTTGAAAATAATTGAATTTTATTACTTTTGAAAATAATTTAATTCTTGTGATGAATATTGTTATTTATGAAAATAATTGACTTCCTACGAACGACTTTATTATCTATGAAAATAATTAAATTACTGCAAAGAATTTAATGCCTGAAACATTGTTTATTATTTCGAAAAAATGTGTGCAAATTCTATTTTAAGAAATAGAATCTGTGAAATTTTTATTTTTTTGGAAAATAATTGAATGTTTGTGTAGAATATTATCTAAATTTTTGTTTAATAATTGAATTCTTTTAAGAAATTTTATTAAAATAGTAGAATATTGAAAATCATTGATACAAGAAAATTTTTTGAAATAAATGAAATTTTGCCATGAATTTTATTAAAATTTTTAAAAATAATTGAATTTTATTACTTTTGAAAATAATTGAATTCTTAGGATGAATGAATTCTTATTATTTATGAAAATAATTGAATTTTGCAATGAATTTTATTAAACTCCCTGAAAATAATTAAATTTTGTCGAAGAATTTTGCTATTCATTTTATTAATTTTGAAAATACTTGAATTCTTCTGGTGAATATTGTTATTTATGAAAATAATTGAATGAATTTGAATATTTATTAAGATAGTTGAATTCTTTCAAAGAATTGCACTAAAATTTTTAAAATTGAAACTAATTTCAACAGAATTGAAATTTAAAATTTTTAAAAAAATACTTTATCAAATGATTTATAAGTAATAACTTTATGGCTTAAGGTTTATTTAGAATTCGTGGTAATTTTATAGTTTAGAGGCAAACAAAAAGACATTCAGAATTTTATTATTATTTCTAAACATTTAATTTTTTCCAATACTTTTAAAAAAAATCTTTGACTTTTCTCTAAAATCCCTGACCTGTGGCAACCCCGTTCATATTTAAAAACCCTAAATAAGAGACCTCTTAAAAATACAAAACACAATAGCTGCAACGAATTTAACCCAGATTTGTACTGCCTTACTGTACATATATAATATATTAAAGACCTAGTCTTAATTTAAGGACATTTTTGGTGTTAGAGAACTCGAATTAACTGTACGACTTAATTATGCCAGGGAACGTAATGAAGAAAATCACGCGGTTAACCATTGTCTTAACGTTCGTTCACATCCTACTGCCCTTAAGGCTCACTCTTGCAAAGACGTCCCAAGAGTGTTAAGAGAACCGCTCTCAACTTATTACATCTATATCTCCACCTAAAGCCCAAGATCTTTATTATTCTCCAAAATACACGACGATCTTGGATAATATCTTTAGGAAATTTGAAAACTTTTCTGACAATTCTAACGTTATACCAACATTTACCAAATTTTCAACAAACTTTCCAACTTATTTCTCAATTTCGTATCTTCCATATATATATAAATAAACTCAGACTTTTGTATCTGTAGGTACTTCTTAGAATTTAGAAATTCATGTTTAACTTTTCGTTTTAAGTATAGTAAGAAATAAAAAATTTACTCTCCAACTTTGAATCAGTTAAAAACAACGGATTTAGAAGCAAAAAGTCAGTCACTAATTCAAATAGTAATACTTCTACTGATCATTTGGTTAAAAATAACTGATGTTTAAGTAGATTATTTAACTGATTCAATTTGCCAAATTTAACAATTCAGAAGCAACAAATCAGTCACTGATTATCAGTTAAAAAAACCATGATGTTTAACTGATTCAAATTTAGAGAGTAAAATTATATTAATTATAACTGGACTTATAAAATATTATATTATAATATAAAATATTATTAGTAAACAATAAATCCAAAGGGGTCACAGTGATTTTTCCATGTAATATTTAGATAAGAAAGGGGATTTTGATTTTTAAAAAGATTCAGTTTTAACAAAAGAGGATTTGTAAATTTAAGTAACAAATTATTGTAATTCTACTTTTTGTTCTGTCAGAAGGACGTTGGACACTATATGGCTAAAATACTATTTGGGTATAACGCAAAATCGGATGAACAAATTCAGGAGAAGTTTTAACTAATGTTCAGGCTAAATTTCTAATTTATCTATTTAGAAAATATAGTTAGTTTGTTAGTAAGCCAGTTTTAAATATAGTTTAACATCTTGTTTCAAATGAATAAAATGAAAATAATTTTAACAGGGTTGCCACAAAAATTTAATTTTGTTTTTCCCTGATATCCAGACAAAATTTTGACTTTTTCCCTGACCATAAACAATATTCTGATTAACTCCAAAAATTATTAGATACTCAAAAAAATGTTCTATTACATTTATTTACGAATTTCTTTAACTGTAAAATTATTCGAAACAGCAATAACTTGTTTTTTAAATAAATATTTTATCATTATTATTTTTCTATAGGAATTAAATTAAGATTTTCAAATTCAAACTATAAATTCAAATTTTCAAAGCTTTTAATTTGAACCCTTTTCGACATTCAATTATTTCTAAAAACATTAAAAATAATGTTTTTAATATTCAATTATTATTTAACATTTTAAGTGAAATTCATTTTTAGATAAATTTTTATTAGAAAATTTTTAAAGAATTCAATTATTTAAGGTAGTGTTGCCGCGATAATGGCGAGAGGCGAGACGAGACGAGAGAACTTTGACTCGAGACGAGACGAGACAGTATTTTTTTAATTATCGCTAAAACGATACAAGACGAGAGAGGTGTCACGAGAGACGAGAATTCTCGACGAGAATTACGAGAATTCTCGATGAGAATTTTTTTTAAATTGCAAAGTTTTATTCTGAAAATATATAGTTACGGTTAACATATATATATAAAATATGATAGATATATGTATACTAAAATCTTTTATTGTTTACGTTGCATTTAATAGTCTTTTTAAACAAAATATAAGAAATTATAAATATTTTATATAAATTATATTTTTTTTATTCATAATATTTAGTAAATAAATTCTTTCTTAACTAAAAGTTGAAATTTAATTCATTTTTCAGTGTTTTTTTTAATGAGCAATATTTAACGGAAAAATAAATTTTAAAAAATTGTGAAAAAAAATTTGGGTTTGGATCATAAATTCAGTTTCTTTGCTTATTTTTAAATATTATTGTGAAAATGGGTTCTATATTTAGCTAAAAAAGTTAGCAACTTTTATATTTATCTTTTTAAAAATTATTTGATTTGAATCAAATAAGAAAGTATTCACTTGAACTTGAATGAACTAATTTTTATTTTACTGAAATAAATTATTTTTGAACCAATGAATTCAGCATTTGAAGCAAATAAAATTTATTTGATAATAAACAAAACAAGTAATCAGTTATTGGAGACAAAAACATTTTTTTAATGCAAAAAATAAAAAAATTTGCATTTTTGATTATTTGAAAATAAATTGTAACTATTATTCAGCTTAACATTTTTTATTCCAATATAGCTAAAATTTTAAACCAGACTAATACCTGAGAGACTACCAAGTCTCACCTTAATCGTCAAGTCATTTTTTCGTAATGTGCGAACAAAATTTTACAGACATATATGTATATCTAAGATAAATATTAACATTAAAAAAAATTAACACGTCAAATTTTTTACAATACTATACTTTTATAAAGAAAGCTGAAAAAGACGAGAGAAAACTAGAATGTGTAGCATTCTCGACGCTCGAGACGAGACGAGACGATAATGTGTAACATTCTCGACACTCGAGACGAGACGAGACGATAATATGTAATATTTTCGAAACACGAGACGAGACGATAAATTGCCCTATAATAACGAGACAAGACGAGACAGTTAAAATTATCGCCTCGTCTCGTATCGCGGCAACACTAATTTAAGGGGACATTTTAGTTCAAAATGTAAATAAATCGACTTTTTTTTTGTTTTTATTTTCGGATTTCTTATAGTGTCAAGAATACTCTCCTAAAATATTATTGCAAAATTCGAAGTAAAACAAAAGTTATACATCCTTATTCTTCGCCATGTCAAAGATGTTTTTGTATGCGGATAAGCAATCCCATGATTTAAATGTTTTCTGATTTGCATTTTTTAAAAAAGACAAACAAAAATGTATTTGGTGTTGCTGATCACAAATTAGATATCAAATTTTCAAAATTCAAAATGGCGGATCCAATATGGCGGAAAAGGGGCCGTTCAAAAAATACGTAACGCTTTAGGGGGGAGGGGGGTCAAGCTATTTGTTACGGTCATAAGAAAAATTGGCGCTAATGTATACAACATTGCGTTACATGGGGGAGGGGGGGGTCCAAATTTCCGAAAAATAGCGTTACGTATTTTTTGAACGGCCCCAAAGAAAATTTTTTTATTTAAATTTTTTTTTTCGTCTACCATATTGCATCCGCCATTTTTAATTTTGAAAAAATGATGTCATATTCGTAATCAGCGACCTCAAAAACCCCCCCGTAACGATTTTCAAGCAAATCCAATGATTTTGAAAAAAAATGTCCGCCATATTGGATCCGCCATTTTGAATTTTAAAAATCTGATTCCATATTCGTAATTAGCGACCTCAAAAAACCCCGAGTAACGATTTTCAAGCAAATCCGATGATTTTTAAAAAAAAAATTCGAAACTTATGAACAAAAACTTTAAATGCGTTTTTCTCAAAATGTCTTTTTTTGATCTGGTAAGAGTGATATCTCGAGTTCTTCTGAAGCGATTTTAAAAAATCAAACAGCTTTTGATTCAGCGTCATCATGTCTATAAAAGGAACCTCAAAAACTGGAAAATTTCCAACTCCCTTCTTTTTTATAAGAGAAATTCCACTTTTTTAAGGTTCCACACCTAAAGAAATATCTAACGAAGAGAATGACACTTCGTTTTTGGTTTTATCAGTATGGGACACCAATGTTCGTCCCATGCTCGATTCAAGACTCGGTAAATCTTGTTACAATATTCAGTTCAATATTCAGTTTATTGCCGTGTGCACTGTACAATATTAAATATAAATATTTATAAATTATTTAATATTAAAATATTTTTTCTGATAATTTTATAAGTTAAATTATATATTATTTTTTTTCTCGCACAGTGTCAAATTATTATTTTCAAAGTTCAAGAGTTTCGTTTATCTGTAAAATTTTCAGTGAAAAAAATGTTCATTAGGTAGTAGTAAATATTTATGCCTAGTAGTTTTACACTAGGATTAACTGTTTAGTGAATATTATCAATAAACTATTTTTTGGCAAACGCGCGCGACTAAACACAAATAACCTTGAGACTTTACAGCGTGACGTTGCGATTGTCGTGCTCCCACCATCCCATCTACTCAATACACTCCCCGCCTGTGACGTCATGAAGGGAAAGCATTGAGTAGATGGGATGGTGGGAGCACGACAATCGCAACGTCTCAAGGTTATTTGTGTTTAGTCGCGCGCAGTTAAACCTAGTGTAAAACTACTATAGGCATAAATATTTATTACTACCTAATGAACATTTTTTCACTGAAAATTTTTCAGATAAACTAAACTCTTGAACTTTGAAATAATAATTTGACTCTGTGCAAGAAAAAAAATAATATATAATAATTTAACTTTATTGATATTAATCTTATGTAATTAATATAAATATTATACACTAAATAAATATTAATATTTATTTACCAATTGATATCTTAATAACAATAATAATAATACTTATTATATTATTTAATAATAATTAATAATAATAATTTTTAAATAGTATAAAAAATTACTAAAAATTATCAGAAATAATATTTTAATATTAAATAATTTATAAGTATTTATATCTAATATTGTTAAGTGCACACGGTAATAAATAAACTATCAAGATTGATTCAAGCTTGAATAAAGACTGGATGTTGAAGCTCCACTCACGAAGATTGACCGAGTGTTAAATCGAGCATGGGACGAACATTGGTGTCCCATGCTGAACCAATATTGAGTGACAATGATATAAAGACTGCTTCAACTCTGGGTTACCCACGCTGGGCGTTCAAGACTCAGTCAAGTTTCAACCCATCGTCAGCACTGGTCTTTCGCGCGTGGGATGCTTTTTTCACCGTTTAGACCTTACCCTCCTCCCTTAATTTTCGAAATAATTGAATAATAATAATAATAATTGAATTAGTGCGAAGAAATTTCTAAAAAAAAATTGTAAACTTGAATGCTTGTGAAATTTTTATTAAAATTTTGTTTAAATAATTGAATTCTTTTGGAAAATTTTATTAAAATAGTAGATATTAAAAATAATCAAAATGAGGAAAATTTTTTAAAATAATTAAAATTTTGCCAAGAATTTTATTAAATTTTTTGAAAATAATTGAATTTTGGAGAAGAATTTTATTATTTATAAAGATAATTGAAATTTTGACGAGAATTTAAAAAATTTTTGAACATAATTGAATTTATGCGATGAAGTTTATTACTTTTCAAAATAATTAGATTTCTGTAATCAGTTGTTGTTAAAATTTCTATTTAAATTAATTAAAAATTGAAGTTCATCTATTTATAAAAATCTTAAACTCGCAACTCTTTTGAAATCCAATTAATTTTGAAATTTACAAGTAAAATTATTCATTAAATAATTTCTAAGTAATGATTTCATGATAGTTCTCTTGAATAATTAAGTTATTTAAAAAGAAATTATTTTTAGAAATAGAAAAAATTTAAGGTTTTTTTATTAGAATTCGTAGTAATTTCATAGTTTATGAGTCAAATAAAAAATACACCAAAATTCAAAATTTTCTTGTGAATTCTAAAACTTTAATTTTTTCCAGTACTTTTAAATAAAATCCCTGACTTTTCCCTGATTTCCTCGACCAATTTGAATTCCCTAACCTGTGGCAACCCTGTTTAATCATTAAAATCGGGGAAGTAACGACAAAAATATGAAAATGCCAAAGGACATAATATACGTCCAACTAACCCTCATCTCTTTGTCTTCGTTCCATTTTTCCGCGTGTACAGAAAAAAAAGTATTTTCATTTTTTTTCCTCATCCACTCGGTTTATTTTCACTACTGCCCTAAATCTCCAGACTTTAAACACATTCCTCCTCTTTTTCTCCCCTTTGAAAATATATACTTTCCGCTTTTCTCTTTCTATTGTGCAACGTTTCATTTATTATCTATAGATCAATATTATTAATAGACTCTCTATCGAATTTACAGATTTATGATATATACTTTCTCATTCCTCAAAGATATATATTTCCCAATGCAACAATTCTATAACCTTTTCGAGATTAATTTTCAATCTTATTCTTTTCTTTAACATCAAATCACACGGGGGGATAATTATACTAAAGCGATGACATAACTTTTTTCGTAAAATTCACACACGCAGTGAATGTATAAAAAATTTTCATGTAATTAATTTTGCCTTTTTTGTTTTGGTTCGTAAAAAAGAGGAAATGCTAATGAAGATTAAATTATACGAATAAAAAGCAGTTAAGATGCATTATTTGGGATTTAAAATAGCAATTTGTTGGCTGCTTGAGATAGAAAATACGGAATGAAATAACCGTTAATGCAAATGACGTGATTGTCTTGGTTTTGGTGTCGTTATTTCAGGTCAACACGAAATTACTCGTGACTCGAGGGAACCAATTAAGTTCCAATTAACGAAATACAGACGCTTGATTCGTTTGGTGTAAGTCGATTGCTATTGGTATTTATATAAACTAGCACGTGACGGGTTCACATCAAAATGGTCTTTACACCGAATTGTTCGGCGAACAACGATTGGAAATCGAAATCAGATCACGTATTTAACCTTCGATATGGTGAATATCCTTTAGGGAGGTGAGCAACTAATCCCTCGGGTGTCGTATGTACAACGTCCGAAATGGTATTTCCGCTATTATGTCTCTAAACCGGGTTCTCATTACATGAAAACCAGAATTTATACAGATTCTCAAATAAATTCTCCTCATGTTATTTTATTTATTTTAGAAACCATTAAATAGTCTTTGTTTAATTAGATAAAATTAAATCAAGTCGTTTTAAATCTCTTTAGAAGTATAAAATAAGAATTTCCTTTTAACATCTCTAACTTTCTTAATGAATTCTACGTTCTAATTCAATCTCGCAGCTAGTACCTAATCTTGCAGCAATTTTTATAGCAGTAATATTACAGCAAGCTAGCTGCGTTTTAAATTTACGTAACAAACTACAGTTGGCCAACACTATCAAAACAGTTTTTTATAACAACAAAAGTACATATCACACTCAGACTTTGTACTCGATAATTAATTTTAAAAAGTAGCAAAAAGTAGCTTTCAAACTAAAAAAAGTAATAAAAAAGTAGCTATAGACCAAAAAAACTTGTTTTGGACACTTCACAAAACTGACAAAAATTTGATTCTATATTTTATTTCCCTGCGACTTTTTCCTAATTTTCATCAAAAATATTTACTTCTTTCTCATCCTGCTAATAAATTGAATTGAACTGCAACGTATTTTATTATTCATGAAAGAATTTAAATATTTATAAAAATAATTTAATTCTTGCGAAGAATTATATCCTAAAATTTTTTAAAAATAATTAAATTTTACAAAGAATTCTATTAAAATTTTTACAATAATTGAATGTCTGTGTGACATTTTATTAAATTTTTTAAAAAATACTTAAATTCCTAAAAAGCATTTTATTATTTATGAAAGTAATTTAATTCTTGAGAATGATTTTTTAGAATTTTTTTAAATAATTGAATTTTCAAGAAGAAATTTATTAGGGGAATATAGTCGAGGTCGGCCCACCTTTTGACTTTTGTTTATAACTTTTTTTTAAAAATGAATTTGGACAATTGAAGTATATTGTTGGAAAGTCCTGTTTAATAGGAACATCTTTTCTGTACAAAGTTAATTGATTGGTTTTAAAATGAAAAAGTTATAAAGATTTAAAAAAAAATTTGTAGTCCAGCTTGGCCTTTACAGTCAAGGTCGGTCCATGTTTAAAATTCAAAGGGCATTAATCGTTAAAAAATAAAATAACATGTTTAGAGTTACGGAAAATTGATTCTTTATTGTTTACAGCTTGTAACTTAATGAAATAATAAAATAATAAAAATAAACAATATAAAAAAATAAATTGATTGAAAGATCATTTAATTGAGCAACTTTTTCCCAGAGACACCTATACTTTATCTTTTATTGTTTAGTTGCTGTGTAAACTTTAAAAAATTTTGCAAACGGTCGGTTTGCCCCACCCCCTGGGGTAAATCGGACCGTTTGGTTTTTTGTTTATAATATTGCACTTACATAATCTACAATAATAAAAAACATAAAGAATCATGTAAACAATGGTTGTAGTGATGAAAATAATAATACGGGATTGAATTTTAATGAAGCAAATATTTTTTTTTTAATAAAAAAATAAAAATGTTTGTCATTATCAGACAAACAATATTAAAGGGTCCAATTCTCATTGGAAGACAATTATTTTTTATTGTAAATAAATATTTTAATGAAAGAAACATTTTATTTAAAAATAATTTTTATGAAACTTGAATTCAATGGAAATATTCTATGGCCCGTTTGCCCCACTGAAAACGGTCCGTTTTGCCCCACAGGCCCATTTTTGAGAATAAATGTTTGTCAAAAAGAAACGCTTTGCAAATTCATCAAAGTTTTTGGTGGTAAATATTCCTGAGGTGTGTACCTTCAAAACCTAAGACCTAACATTTGGAAACATTACACGATTTCCTCAGAATTTCCTTAAGAAAAAATTCGTAAAATGTAGAAAAAAACTAAAAAAAAAACTTTTGCTCCCTTTGTCGCACAAACGCAAGCTAAAACTGTCAGATTGAAAAAATAAGGTATACTAAACATGGTTGTTTTAAATTTGTAAACAACACTTTTTCCAATTTCGCTATTTCGGAAATATTGAGAGCCCAGTGTGCACGTACTATAACTGTTCTAGACCAAAAAAAGAACAGTGTTCTAGAATAAGTGTTACAATTTTATTATAGAACAGTTCTAGAGCTTTGTTCTAAATTTGTTCTGGAACAGTTGTTCTGTATCTGTTCTATAACAGACATGTAACATTTGTTCTAAATTAGTTATAGAATTTTGAAGTAACATTGTTCCTACAGTGTTCTAGAACACTGTTACAAAAATTTAATATAACTGTTCTTTCACTATAAACTCGTGTTTATTTTCACTACACGGAAAAATGTTATTATTAAATTTTATAAAAGTATTTTCTCCAACACTTGCTCTGAAAGGAGTACTTTTCTTGGTAGAAAAGTGTGGCGAAAGTAGAACTTTTCTCAACTGCTCTGAAGAGCGTGGCGAAAGTAAAATTTGGCGTGGCGAAAGTAAATTCAGCGTGGCGAAAGTAATTTTTAGCGTGGAGAAAGTAAATTTGGCGTGGCGAAAGTAAATCATGAATTTATTCTTTTTTCTTCTTCTTTGACCAAGATTTATTTTGTATCTAACTTCTTCCCCACTCAAAACATTCGTCTTTTATTATATTAAACATAAGCACACGTTTAATTAAAATTATACGAAACTCACGAAGAAACCTTTCCTCGCAAGGCGTTGGAGAAAACGTAGTGCACAACTCGTGGTGAAAGAATGATTTTTCTCGAGTGATTGCTGCTCTCGCTACGCTCGAGCCGCAAACTTCACTCTCGAAAAATCACACTTTCGCCACTAGTTGTACAATGTACTATTTTGTCCTACCTGCACGGAAAGTATGTCATTTCGGGCACTTAAGGCGGGCGCAAAGTAACACATTACGCCCGGGAGTGGGGGAAGCGGGCGGAAAAGTATTTTGCGCCCGCTTGTATGACGTCAGCGGGCGGTAAAGTATTTTCCGCCCGCTTCCCCTACCTCCGAGCGGGCGGAAAAGTATTTTGCGCCCGCTTGTTAATTATTCGATTTTCTTCATTAAAATGCGACATTTTCGACTTTCTTTTTAAGTTGACTATAGAACTGCAAATATTTTCAACTTGTTTTATTTTACCTTTAAAAATTTGCAATTTTTTTTTATTTTCTCTAAAAAAAATTATGAGACATTTGGTTTTGTTCCTATTTCGTTTATCAAAATTGTCAATTTTAAAAGTTCTTGTTTCAGTTTTGTTTAATTATTAATTACTACGTTCTAAATAAATACTATGTTTCCAGAATACATTATTTTTTTATTTCTATTTTAAAACTTCTATCATTATAGACTTCATTCGATATAATGTTTATATAGAGCTTAATTTTTAACTAATATGAGCGTTTAATCGTGCGTGCCCTCAATGTCATACTTTCCATGCAGTTAGGACAAAAAATTATGTTCGCATCATGGGCGCAAAGGTGATTACGACTTTGGCGAAATCACCTATTTTGCGCCCTTGTTACGAAAATAACTATTACAAGTGTAGGACAAAATGCGACAAAGGAAAATTTTGCTATTAACAAAACTAACACAGTAAATCTTAATTTAAGATCGGTCTTAAATTCAGCACTGTCGCTTTACAAAGTTTGGTGAGGAGGTAGTGAGGCGGAAGGAAAAGAAATGTAGAGAGCGCTACAGTGCCGTGAGCATTCGTAAGAAAATAGTGTTCCGTAAGGGCCCTGATAAAAAATTTATTATAATGTCGGAAATAAAACCCAGAAAAAGAAGCAAAACATTTTTTTTTTCATTTTTCGGAATGTTTAAATGAAAATGTTTACTTTTTAAAATAAAAATTCAAGCACATAAAGGAACTTGTGAAAATTAGTGTTAGCAGACCATGTCTCAAAACTTTCATACGGCCATGTTCGACCTTTCAAGGACGTTCCCGCTCGTGTAAACACACTTCCGATCCGTTTACACGAGCGGGGTTTCAGTGTATATGCTCAAATATTGTAGTTGTGTGTATAGTGTAGTGGATAGCGTTAGTGTTTAGTATGCGTTAGGTCTAGGGTTCGTGTCTCCCCCATCGGTTAATAATTTATTTCGTTAATATGCGGTTATTCAATAAGTGGTGTGTATTAATTAACAAAAATGTGAATAAAATATCTCAAGTGACATAGAATTTAATTAATTGAGTGATTCTAATTTTTTTGTTTCCCATTTCCATTACTATGGATCACCCAACCATAGATCTTTTGCTACTCCAACAATATACAGCCAGCCATAGAATATGGATGCAGCAACCTTAACTATGGATATCCCGTATTTTTCAATATAATATGGCTGTGATATCCATGTATCTGGATGTGTCAACTATTCCTTTTTCTCCGCGTACTCATAAACATTTATTTGTTCTATGCAACTATTACATTTCTGCTTGGGTATTATTTATGATAAATCGTTTTTGTTATAGAATTGTTATATATTTGTTTTAAAACAATGTTCTAGTTTTGTTCTAGAATTGTTACAGACTTTGGTTCCTATTTTGTGCCTCCAGGGGGACGACATTTTGACCTGCCTGTTCCTCACCAGTTACAGAACTTGTTCTTTTTGTTCTGGAATAGTTATAGAATTATTCTGTAACTTTGCACACTGGGAGGGGTCCGGTTTGCCCCACTCTCCCCTAATATAAATAAAAAAAAAATTTTCACTGAAATATTAATAAAATTAAATAAAAATATTAATAAGATTATCAATTATATTATGAGTTATTCAGAATTGCAGTATTTGCAAATAAAGTAGCTCGTCCTCATCTTTGCGCATTTTAAGCACATAGTGGCCAACCTTGACAGAAAGTAACATTACCGAATTGTTGTAACCATAAAGAAATACGTTTCGGGATTCGATTTTTCACTTTGTTTTTCTTTCAACCATAAGTTCCACAAAATTTCTGCATGCTTGTTTTGACGATTCAATTTTTTTTTTATCTTTTATTAATGGTTTTTCATATGATGCACAACACTTTTTTGAGCTTTTTTTGTACCGACGTCACAGAAAACACAATTTTCGATTCTCCGAAAATGTAATTGAACAAAAAGTTAGGTTTTACTAAGACAAGCTTCGACAAGCATGCGCGTAGGTGGCGCTAGTGAACTTGACAAAAAAACGCGAATGGCCTACCTAGACAGTGCACTGAGAGAAATGGATAGTCAGATTTTGATGTTAAAAAGATGATGTTACACGATACTATCATTATGCTACTGCCAACCATCACAGATGCTAAAAAAATATAGTTATGCTACCCCGTACTACCAAGATGTTACTCCTGATGATATTGATGGTAACGGTGACTATCTAGATAGCTGTCTGTATACGTAGCATTAAAGATGGTCACCCTAACCACAATTATGTTACCCACTACTATAAATTTCTCTCCGTGTGGTCCAACCTCGACTATACTCCCCTACTTTTAAAAATAATTGAATTCTTGTGATAAATATTATTATTTATGAAAAAAATTGAATTTTCCAAAGAATTTTATTAAAATGCCTCAAAATAATTGAATTTTCTGAAATAATTTTGTTATTTATCGACATAATTGAATTCTTTCGTAGAATTTCTTTATCTAAATAATTGAATTCTTGAAAAGAATTTTATTAAAATTATATTTAAAATAATTGATTTCTTTCAAACAATTTTTTAAAAATATTTAAAAATAATTGAATTCCTGAGAAGAATTTTATTATTAATAAAAATAATTGAATTATTGCGAAAAATGTTATTAAAATATTTAAAAAGAATTGAATTTCTGTGAAAAATTTTGTTATTTTTGAAAATAATTGAATTATTGCGAAAAATGTTATTAAAATATTTAAAAAGAATTGAATTTCTGTGAAAAATTTTGTTATTTTTGAAAATAATTGAATTTTTTGATTAATTAATTTAAAATAGTATTCAAAATAATTGAAATTCTTCGATGAGTTTTATTATTAATGAAAATAATTAAATTCTTGCTTAGAATTCTATCATCAATTTTTTTTAAAAATTGAATTTCCAAGAAAAATGTTACTATTAGTGAAAGTAATTGAATTATTGTGAAGAATTGTATACAAATTTTGTTAAATAATTGATTTTCTTGAAATTTTTTGAAAATGATATTCTAAATTAATTGAATTCCTGTAAAAATTTTATTACTTATGAAAATAGTTGACTTTTGGATGAATTTTATCCATTTTGCTTCCTCATGAGGAAGCTTTGCATTCGCGACGATTTTCAATTTTTCAAAAGAAGGTTATATGGACTCATTTTCATCTAGAACATATGTATATTCAATTCTGAGCAAATGTCCAGATGTATACGTGTGTGTATGTCACAAAAAATTGTGTACAAATTATCTCAGACAAATTTTGATGGATTGTCCTGAAATTTTGCAGGTTTATTGCAGTCATTAATACCTAAAATCTGACATAAGGATTTTCAAAAATATCCACAAAATTTTTTTTTATAGAATTTTTTTAAAATTCAGAAAATTTTTTTTTTTTATTTTTTGAAATAATTTTTTTATTTAATATTTTCATTAATTATTCTCAAAATTACATTCCTGACAAGAAAACGAATCGATTGATGTATACAAAGTATATATTTTATCAAAATTTATCAAATTAATAAATATTTTTCTTTTTCACAAAAAATTCAAATTTTTTTTTTTCATAATTTATTTAATATTGATATTAATATTTTGAAATGATTATTCTATCATAAAAAAGAAGCAATTGGCATATAAAAGTGTAAATTTCACCAGAAATTTATATGATAGATAAATGATTTATATAATTTTATTTTTAACAATTCTGGACGAACCCTATTGTACATAATTTTTATGTTTTTTACAAGAAAAAATTACCCAAACTTATAAATCACTTATTTATGATAATGTTCAATTAAAATCAGAATAAAGTTTTAAATATAAAAAAACATTGTTATAAAAATAAATTAATATAAATTTTTTATTTTTAAACAAAATTGATAAATGTTTGTATGGATGTGTGTGTGTATTTTACCGATTCTATGGGATAAATTTAATTTTATACAAATGTTTAGATGGAGTTTGCTAAAATTTTGTACGTGAATTAAGTCACGAATTTCTATTTATATATTGAGGAAGCTAAATGATCATGAAATGAACAACTTGTTTTTTAAATAATTGAATTCTTTTGCGAAATTTCATGAATTCACTAGATATTGAAAATAATTGAATTCCGAATTTTTTTGTAAATAATTGAATCGTTTTTTAAAGTATTTGATTATAATTTTTTAGAATAGTTTTTTTATTTCTAGTATTAGCGAATTGAAAGTAGTGGAAATTCTAAAAAAAAATTGTAACTTTTAGTGGCTGAAATCTAAAAAATTACCCAAATAGTAGCATAACGTAAAAAAGTAGTAAATAGTAGGTTTTAGCTCGCGTAAAAAAATGTTGGCTCGCTCAAAGCTCGCTTACGGCTCGCTCAAGGCTCGAGACTTGGTTGAAGCTAAAAATTCCCCTAAAGCTCAAGGCTCGCTCAAGGCTCAAGACTTAATTGAAACTAAAAATTCACCTAAAACTTAAGACTCGCTGAAGGCTCTCGTATAGCTCGAGACTTGGTTAAATTAAAAAATAATCATTGAAAGTAAAATTTGCATATTTATTAAGAGAATAGTCTTAATTTTTAAATCAAAAATAATTTCTGCCTTAAACAGTGAAGAAATTTTCAGCTTAAAAAACAACTACATATTTTAGATAATAAAATTAGACATAAAAATTCATATAAGGACAACAAAGATTACATTATTCCAAATTTTTATTCCGTTAAAAGTAATTTGCCTTCAGCGAGTATTAAGTTTTAGATGAATTTTTAGCTTTAACCAAGTCTCGCGCCTTGAGCGAGCCTTGAGCTTTAGGGGATTTTTTAGCTTTAACCAAGTCTCGAGCTTTAAGAGAGCCTTCATCAGCGAGTCTTAAGTTTTAGGTGAATTTTTAGCTTTAATTAAGTCTTGAGCCTTGAGCTATAGGGGAATTTTTAACTTCAACCAAGTCTCGAGCCTTGAGCGAGCCTTAAGCTTTAGGATTATTTTTAGCGTTAACCAAGTCTCGAGCCTTGATTAAAGTAACGAAAAATAAAATATTTTCATAGGAACAATCTCAAAATTTAAATTTTGTAAAAAGTGCATTTGGCCATCTCTCCCGGAATGTCCGGGAGAGATGGCCAATACTTATAATTTTTTCCTTCAGCTTAAACTTAATTTTTAATCGTTCAAATTACTTTTCTCTTATTCTGGTCACATTTTGAACATTTATCATGGGATCCAGTACAGTTTTCATGTAGCCAAAAATTTTAAATAATGTACTGAATCTAATCTTCAATCAATGTCGTTTGATTGTAACTTTCGACTCAACCTACAAATATATATCCATCTCTAGTGTCAATTAGATGAATTATTTTGTTCTCAGACATTTTTAATTTGGTTTTCTTTAATATTTCTTAAGTATCTACACAGAAAAAAACTCGACTTACTTTTGTTGCAACGCATTTGGAAGTCGGTCTTGAAATGAGTAATCGACAACTTCAAGTGACTCAAAATGAGTAAAATGACATATGGTTGCCCAACCCTGTCAGTAAAAGCGTGGATTATGCACTACTCAATAAAACTTCAAATTAAAAAAGCCGTTAAAAAATAACAAAGTAGTAATAAGAAATCTGAAATTCTCAAATTATTTTGGACCCATGCAAAAAATGTAGAAGGATTACGCTTACATTTTCATTATTTTTCAACAATTTGTTGTTTACATTTATTAGTAGTCACAAAAGGTTGAAGAATAACCCAGAATAAGTGATGTTTATTAACAAATTCTGTAAAATATTTCAACTGGCCATCTCTCCCGTATGGCCACCACAATAAATAATTTCTACAAATTAATTTCCTTTCCCGCGTTAAATTTCTGTTAAATAGAAATTCGTAACAAAATTAACATTCAATTATTTTTTAGTTCAGTCGACTCTGTCGGAATGTAACTTTAGTTAAAAAATTTTGTTGTATTCAAAAATGTCCAATAAGAATTATTTTCACATAGATCCAGAATATTGAAAAAATATTACAAAATTAACAATGACAATATTAGTCATTACTGGAGACAAAATACTAAATACAGCGTTAAGGTCATGTTATTCAGTGGTCACGTGTTCCCATAGTAAAGTATATGGAGCACGTGACCACTAAATAACATGACCTTAAGTGATACCAAAATTTTAGAGCAATGTCCGTTAAATCTTTAATTCCGATGAAATCCATTACGAACCGAAATGTATAAATTCAACTTGAATCTGTTTGTTGAACGGATTTCTGTTTGTTGTACGGATTTCCGTTTGTTGTCAAGAGTTGATTAAATTACGGAACACAATAAACACAACCATAATCATGATATTCAAGGTGTACTATTAACACTACTAAATTACATGCATACAGAATATATTGTAAACAACATTATGAACAATTTACTTATTGGAAAATGAAAAGCAAACAAAATTTTATATCCAATATATTATACGAAATGCGGAAAAAAGTGGGAAGGCTTTTGAATAATTGGTGTTTGCGTAAGCTTTTCAAGTATAGAATATCGATTGGTTTACATTGTACGTGTGTATTATAATCGACATGAAATTTGATAAAATGACGGCGCAAATTAGAGTAAAAATTCGAAACAGAAACAGTAAAAGGAGAAAAAATCCATATTTTTAATTAAATTTTTTTAAAGTTATTAAAAATATACATTTTTTCTACCTTTATTGTATACTCTCTTTTAATAAATTTAACATGTTCTTATCAAAAAGTAGAAAAAAGAAAAAAAATGTTCTTACAAGCAGAAAAAGGATCAGTTTTCCCTATTTTCGAAAAATATTTCTCAACCATATACAGTGTACTTTGAAATTAGAGAACTCTATATGCGAAGCATGACAACTATATAAACAAGTGGAAAACAAAAAGTTTCTATAGAAAATTGGAAAACTTTTTACGAAAAGTTGTCTCATCAAAAGTCCAAGAATCGATTGAGAAGAACAAATGAGAATCGAGTGCAATTTCTTGGAAATTTTTAGGGAATGAGATCAAAAACTTTTGTGAAAGAAACGCAAAGAAAATATCAAGTCAACTAACACAATAAACAGTGTAAGAAATAAATGTTACATTCAACCCAATTTTGACTCTCATACTATTTGCATTTAAAGTATTTTTGACAAGTTTTTAGGCTAATTTCAAATTTTAAATGTTTTGAATTTTAAAATTAATCAAATTAAAATTTAGTGTTTGAATTGTTTTGAAATAAAAATCATAATTTAATTTGTAAATATAATTTAACACTCAAAAATAAAAAAAACTCATAAATTTATTGTAGTTCCAATTAGTTCAAATTTGTACTATTTCAGATTTATAGAAAATAAGTTTTGTGACACAAGTTTCGAAAAATTTTTTTATTTTCTATTAATTTATGAGTGATTTAAAAAAAATTATTTTAAATAACTTTTTTGTTTAAAAAATTGTTATAATTTTAATTATCTGAATTTTATAATTTAGAATATGAAATAAATTAATTCTGGCTTAAAATGTTATTAAAATTTTTTAAAAATTGAATTTTTTCGAAGAAGAAGAAGAACTTTATTAAATTTTTTTGATAAATAAGTGAATTGTTTTGAAGAACTTTACTAAAATCCTTGAAAACATTTTACTTTTTTTGACAAGAATTTTATTCAAATTTTTAAAAATAATTGAATATTTTTTCCAGAAATTCTATTAAAATTGTACCGAAAATAATTAAATTTCTGCGAAGAATTTTAATAACAATTTTCAAAATAATTAAATTTTTTCGAGTAATTTAATTCAAATTGTCTTGAAATTCTTTTTCAATTAAAATCTGGAATTCCTGTATGTGACTGTCCACGAGAAAACACGGCTTAGGTCCAAAAAATCAATTAATTAAATTCCTGCGAAAAATTGTATTATTTATGAAAAGAATTAAATTCTTTGGGAAGAATTTTATTCAAATTTTTCAACTTTATTTAATTATTTCAAAGAGTTTTGTTTAACTTCAAAGAATAATTGAATTGATTAAAAAAAATGTAATAAATTTTTAAATTGTATTAAAAATATTTGAATTCCTATAAAAAATATTGTCAACATTTTTGAAAACAATAATTGAATTCTTTCAAAGAATTTTAATAATAATTTTTAAAATAATTAAATTGTTTCGACGAATTTTGTTGAAATTCTCCTAAAAATAATTGAATTCCCATAAAAAGTATTTTCAAAATTTTTCAAAATAATTGAATTGTTTTGAAAAATACAGGCAATCCTCTCTACGGCGGAAATCAATTAGACGATTCCCCCGTAGAGAGGTTCGTTAAAATGCTATTAGTGAGTGAACGTTCAGGGATGTATCAACCATTTTAAATCATATGATCTTTAAATATGAAATAGAAGTTATGATAATTTATTAATAACCTTATTTAAAAATATGTATTCAAAAATATTGAATTCTTGCAAAGAATTTTGTAAAAAAATTTGAGAATAATATTGAATTCCTTCGCAGAATTTTATTATTTATGAAAATAATCGAATTCTCGCGAAAAATTTAATTAAAATTTATAAAAATCATAATTAAATTCTTTTGAAAAATATCTTCAAACTTTTTTAAAATAATGAAGTTTCTTTAATAGTTATAATTGAAAATTTTGAAAGTAATTAAATTATACAAAGAATTTTTTCAACTTTTTAAAATAATCGTGTCTGTTAATAATTTTAAATATTTGATTTTTAAAGTTTATTAAAATTGTATTGAAAATAATTTACTTTCTCAGGAGAATTTTATTATTTATAAAAAATAATTTAATTTTTGCGATGAACTTTAAATATAATTATTTTTTTTTAAATTACTCTGATTTGTTTTTCTATTTATTTTATCATTTTTTATGATTATTTTTTATAATATATAAAATATATCACAAAATAAACAAAAATTATAAATCAAATATAAATTAAATAATTTAAATAAAAAAACATCCGTATAAAAATTACAATTCGAAATTTTTCGGCCCTGAATTTCATTGCACTCACACAGTCACAACTCTCACTGATATAATCCTTCTACTCCTACATTTTAAATACATAACAATCCACTCTATTATATTAAGTTAGAGAACGACCGACCGACCGACCGACCGACACCTCTTTCTATTCTGTCTAACTATATCTTTGAAAATACTTCACTCACACATGTCTAAAAAACACATACCCATGAATGTTACACATACACACAAAACACATACATATCTTGTCACGCATGCGCAGTAGTATTCCATGAATTTCACGCATGCGCAGAAGTGTTCTATCAATGTCACGCATGCGCAGTAGTATTCCATGAATGTCACGCATGCGCAGTAGTGTTCTATCAATGTTACGCATGCGGAGTAGTGTTTTATAAATGTCACACATGCACAGTGGTATTCTATCAGTGTCACACATGCACAGTAGTATTCTATCAGTGTCACGCATGCGCAGTAGTGTTCTATCAATGTCAGGCATGCGCAGTAGTTTTCTATCAATGTCACGCATGCGCAGTAGTGTTCTATGAATATCAGGCATGCGCAGTAGTGTTCTATCAATGTCAGGAATGCGCAGTAGTGTTCTATGAATATCAGGCATGCGCAGTAGTGTTCTATGAATATAAAGCATGCGCGAAAAACACCCACACATATATACTCAAACATATACACTAATCACATGTACATGTATACTCACACATGTACATAAATTACATTCACATGTATACTGACTCATATGCACATATAAACTCCTACATATACACAAATCACATATATAGATTTAATAAACGATTGATAATATAAATTGTTGAATTTTTTAAGGTTCGTTGATGCACGTAGTGTCTGTTAAAATTTTTTTAAATATACGTAAATACCTCACTCGCTAATGCTGCGCTGTCTGTGTTGTAAGGGAACTTATTTATTTACTTGTGTATTTACTTATTTATTTGTTTGACAGAAATTAACAATAATTTTTTAAATAGATAATCAGTGAAAAATGACTTATATTTCTGTAAGTGTAATTTTCAACTGACTTTTAGTAAAATTATTTGTTTGACAGAAATTTACAATAATAAATAAATCACAATAAAATAACAATCAGTGAAGAATGAATGATATTTTAGTACTTTTCAACTGATTTTCAGTAAAATTCCACTGATTATAAATCCAAAGTCACTTTTTAAAAATACAAAATGGCGAATCCAGGATAGCGGCCGAAATGAAAGATTTAGTAAGAGAATACGTAAAAATAACATTTCGTATAATGTACAATGACAATTTTTTAAAATGTCACTTCATAATTTTTGTCTTATTACACAATGATTTTAAATAAAATAATTTATATTTTTATAAATATTAATAATTTTTTACAATTTCTAACCACTACAAGGTTTTAATTTTGTAAATGTTCAAACTCTGGTTTAAAAAGAAAAATGTATATTATTATACAACTATATTGTCTAGACTTGCAAAAACTTAAAGTCTAGACAAATTTGTCGTAACAATATTGTTACAATATACACTACCGTCCACGAGTATCAGGACGATTACATTTGACTCTATAAAAAAACATGCCATCACTTTTTCAATCATATCTCGGAAATAAAAGGAGATACAAAAAAAACTTTAATACGGTTAGAAAGCTGATTAAATTTTGCGTAAAATAAGCCGTCTTTGAAGTCATTTCGTTAACTATTTGTAGAGTTGTAGAGTGAGAAAGAAATAAAAAAAATGATGAAATTTTCTCATTTTTGTCTCTTGACTTCAACTTTTTCAAAAATCTAGAAAAATTTAGAAAAAATTTTTCTAAAAACACAGAAATCTTCGTTAGAATTTTAGCTTTAAAATATGCCTTCGAAAATTAAAAAACGTTAATCCGTCTTCGATATATCATTAAAAATGTGAAGCCGTATTTCGAACTATTAGTGCATTGAAATTCAACTGTGACGACTCGATTCTGGTTTCGCGCGGCAGCAAATGAGAGAGAAAACAAGAACGAATTTATGCTGGAGAATAATAAATAATGATGTTTCACGAGTAATATAAAGAAACTCGAAAGTTCATCGTTCCCCCGCATGAATTCGTCCCTGTTTTCTCTCTCATTTGCTGCCGCGCGAAGCCAGAATCGAGTCGTCTCAGTTGAATTTCAATGCAACAATCGGTCGAAATACGGCTTCACATTTGTAAGGATATATCGAAGACGGATTAACCTTTTTTAATTTTCAAAGGCATATTTTAAAGCTGAAATTCTAACGAAGATTTCTGTGTTTTTAGAAAAATTTTATCTAAATTTTTCTAGATTTTTGAAAAAGTTGAAATCAAGAGACAAAAATGAGAAAATTTCATCATTTTTTTTATTTCTCTCTCACTCTACAACTCCACAAATAGTTAACGAAATGACTTCAAAGATGGATTGTTTTACGCAAAATTTAATCAGCTTTCTAACCGTATTAAAGTTTTTTTTGTATCTCCTTTTATTTCCGAGATATGATTGAAAAAGTGATGGCATGTTTTTTCATAGAGTCGAATGTAATCGTCGATACTCGTGGACGGTAGTGTATATTGTAACAACATTGGTGACGGTGACGTGCGTAAGAATAGTGTAGTAAAAATTTCAAAACAACATTTCTCAAAAAATTAATAAAACAGCATTTTTATATAGTTTACGAGATAAAAATTCCTGAAAAAAAAGTGTTGAAATTATTTGATTGACGAGCGTTCACAAATGATGTCACGCAATTTTTCGGGATTTTATACCCCCCCCCCTCCCCCTGTCAAACAAATTTCATGCAATTTCACATGTAAAAATACATTGTGTCACGTTTAGTAGAGACCCTTCACCCTCCCCTCAAAAAACGTGACATCATTCCCAGTAAAAAAAATTCGATACACGGACCGCGGAGTTCGTATACGAGCTCGGTAGCTCGTATGAAAAATATGAGAAATCTCTCATACGAGCCTTTTCCGTAATGAGAAGTGTATAGATGCTTGTATACGAGGTGACTTTTAAAGCATTTTTATTAATGTAACACTATTTTTAAGTAAATGTAGATAATAGAAATGAATTTTCTCATCTAAAACAAAGCTAAATTCATAAGGGAAATAAAGTTTTAAGAAAAAAAGAATAATTTTGTTCAAAAAATTTATTCACACTGAAAAAAGGTTAGAATTTGATAATTCCTTGTTTCTCTTACTTACCGACATTAGATATTTCTCGGATGCGGTAAGCACGATTTTGTATTAGCGGTAGAATAAATAAGTTTTTCTTCATTACTAATTAATAATATATTATTATTAAATGTTCTTATATAAAATAATTAAATTTAATACAAAATCGTGCTTACCGCATCCGAGAAATATCTAATGTCGGTAAGTAAGAGTAACAAGGAATTATCAAATTCTAACCTTTTTTCAGTGTGAATAAATTTTTTGAACAAAATTATTCTTTTTTTCTTAAAACTTCATTTCCCTCATGAATTTAGCTTTGTTTTAGATCAGATAATTCATTTCTATTATCTACATTTACTTTAAAATAGTGTTACATTAATAAAAATGCTTTAAAAGTCACCTCGTATACAAGCATCTATACACTTCTCATTACGGAAAAGGCTCGTATGAGAGATTTCTCATATTTTTCATACGAGCTACCGGGCTCGTATACGAACTCCGCAGTCCGTGTATCGAATTTTTTTACTGGGTTTATGAACGCTCCCTTGCAAATATCTTGCAAAATATTAAAAATTTTGTAAAACTTTTTGGCACACTTATTTAGGACCCTAAACACTATCAAATTACAACCCGAGTAAAAAAATAGTACGGCCTATGTATTTACTACGTAGTGTTTGTGTAGGATTAAAATAGGCCTTCTATGTAGGCCAATTTATGTACATTCTATGTAGAGTGTACGTAGATTTCCCTATGAAGGCCTATAAGATGTAGTATCTATGTAGGATATACGTAGGCCTTTCTATAGTCAATTGATGTAGGCCTCACAATGTAGTGTCGACATAGGTTTTGTGTAGACATATCTATGTAGGCCTGCAGTTTCTGAATCTAGGTAAGATCTACATCGACATTCCTATGTCTAACAGATATAGGTCGCCCAACGTAGCATTGAGGTGATATTTGGGCAGGTCTTTCTATGTAGGCCTATAATTGTTGTATTTATGTAGGATCTACATCGGTATTCTTATGTCTGACAGATATAGGCCACCCAACATAGTATTGACGTAAGTTTTTGGTAGGACTTTCTATGTAGGCCCATATACATGAAATTTATGTAGGATCTACATTAGTATTTGTACATAGGAAAGATATAGGCTACCCAACGTAGTATTGAGGTAAGTTATTGGTAGGTCTTTCTATGTAGGTCCATATACACTGGGGTCAAAAAGTTTCAGTACATTTGTACTGATTACTTTTAAATGCTCGCTTCACTTAAAATTTAAATATTTCTGTAAAAATGGATGTAAGAAAAAATGTTCAATAAATTTAGAGTCAAATAGGCTAAGATATAACCAATTTAATAGTGTAAATATTAAAAATATAATTCTTTAAAGTTAGAGATTTTTTGTGAAAATTGCGATTTTGAAATCTGGAATTCAAGCGCACGCCAATTGAAGAAAAAATTTTTTAAGATTTGATAGTTGCACAATATCAAGTATAAATTCCATTCTTTAATTCTAGACCAAAATAATTCACATATATTAAGTATTTTTTTCAAATTCTATGAAAATAACTTCCCTTGCTCTCGAAATTTTTCAAAGAATGTTAATTGCAAATTCGTCGTTTCCGTTCACTTGTTTTATAAATTAACCACACTTTTGAAAAATATGCACCTTTTTGTTATTGTAAAATAAAAAATAGTCACCTGGAAAGAAAATAAGGAATAATGGTAGAGTTAAAATTTATAAAACTATAAGAAGAAGGATAAATTTCATGTAAATATCTTAAATTTTCTAAGATGAAGAGGTTCAATATTTTTCAAAAGTGTGGTTATTTGATAGAAGAAGTGAATGAAAACGACGAATTTGCAATTTATATTCTTCGAAAAATTTAGAGCAAGAGATATTATTTTTATAGAATTTGAAGAAAATACTTAATATATGTGAATGATTTTGGTCTAGAATTAAAGAATTAAATTTGTACTTTTTATTGTGCAACTATCAAAACTTAAAAAAAATTTTTCTTCAATTGGCGTACGCTTGAATTTCAGATTTCAAAATCGCAATTTTCACAAAAAATCTCTAACTTTAAAGAATTATATTTTTAATATTTACACTACTAAATTGGTTATATCTTATCCTATTTGACTCTAAATTTATTGAACTTTAAAATGATCCTACTTTGATAGCTCTTACATCTATTTTTACAGAAATATTTGAATTTTAAGTGAAGCGAGCACTTAACAGTAATCAGTACAAATGTACTGAAACTTTTTGACCCCAGTGTACATGAAAATTATGTAGGATCTACATTAGAATTTGTAAATAGGAAAGATGTAGGCCACCCAACGTAGTATTAAGGTAAGTTTTTAGTAGGTCTTTCTATGTAGGCCCATATACATGAAATTTATGTAGGATCTACATTAGTATTTGTACATAGGAAATATATAGGCCATCTAACGTAATGGCGAGGTAAGTTTTGAATAGGCTTTTCTATGTAGGCATTTAATTTTTAAATCTAGGTAGGATCTTCATCTGCATTTATATGTAGGAAATATACAGGACAGTCGACGTAATATCGAGATAAGTTATGAGCAGGCCTTTCTATGTAGGTCTACAGATGTAATATTTATATAGGATATACAAAGACTTTTAAATGAAAATAATGATTGAAAATAAAATAAAACAAGCTATTTGTCTGTTAATGAAAGATATTTTTATCCTAAATTTTATTACAAAATTTTGACTGTCAAAAAGTTAGAAATATTTTTATAACTAGATCAGCAGTTTTATTCTAAAAATTTCAATTTATTTAAAAATAACTGTTAGTTTTTATAAAATAATTATTTATAAAAAATCATTCTTTCTTAGAAATGTAATATAAGATCGTATAAGTTTTTCTTTTAAACTGTTTATATATTGAGATGACAGGACGGCGGACGGCTATCAAATTTTGTAAACCATTTTTGAACAAAGACTATTGCAGAAGTATTAGGCTTATGTGAGTCAGTTTTCTCTGGTTCTGTGATTTCCATTTTAGTCTTAATTGATCAGGCAAAGAGTAAAGATTACATGCATCTTCCAAGTGCGTATTTAATAAAAGCAGAAGTTAAAATATAATATTGTTTCTTATTCTATTTTATACCCATAATCCTAAATAATAACAATTATATTGTAAACAAATAAAAAATTACATTTGTAAATTTTATTGTAAATGGTAAATACTTCTTCTCTAAAGGCAAAATATATAAAATATTTAAAGTATTTTCTTATTTTCAAGTGTTTGTCACATCTGGTTTGTTTTGGTTGACCATCTCTAAAGGTTCCTCATTGTAAGAGGGTCTTTTTATAGCTTTTCCAGTTCTCTTTTTTTCTTATAGATTTACTTAGACAAAAACATAGAAATTTTTCAGATAGAAATATACAGGGCAAATGTTCAGGAACTTCAAATCTTTTTCCGAAGGTCTTTCGAGCGTCAGTTGCTCTTTAGCATTCGTCACAAAGAGTCTAAAACCGTGTGTGACAATATTATTTTGAAGTTAATATTTTTTCGTAAGCAGAATTTTTTTTCGCATTAAAATGGATATGTGAAAAGTGAATTATAAAGTGAATAAATAGTAAAGTGAATTGTTTAAGTGTTCTTGTGTGATAAAAAGCTTTAAAGGACTGATATATATATATATTAATTATATTTTGTGGAAATTATTAATTTCATTTATTCAATAAATTAAGAAAATTTATGTGTATGAAATAATTATAATTAAATTGAATATAATAACTACTTATTTAATTTATAATTACAATTGTAAAGGAATAGTAGACTGAATAACTAAAACGGAATGAATCTAAATATACTTATATATAATTGAATATCATGTCTTAATTTTATTCCGTAGTTTGTTTGTTTATTAGAACTACATTAATTAAATTCCCGCATGTAATGTGAAAACCAAAACTAGATTAAATATAAATCCCTACTTAATTTCCTTCTAATTTAAATTGTGTAATTTTTACCAAGTGATAAATTCATAAAAATACAATTTCCTAATTTTTGCAAAGAAAACATTGCAGTTTAGAATTTTTTGTCAACAATTACTATCTAATAAAATTATAGAATTTCGAATTTATTTATATATATCTTGTGTGATTATAAATCTATGTAGAAAGTACTTATTAGCACTACATAGATCTTATAACAGTTGGCCTATACATAGACTACATTCAAAATTTCTATTTACATTCTACATAGTCAGGCCTATGTAAATATTACAGAAAAATACTACGTAGATTCTATATAGCGTGGCCTACGTAAAACATATGCACTTCTGCTACGTGGGCTCTACATATTCTGCCATACATGTAGGGTGGGTCGATTTCGGACTTTTTTCGATTCGGGATTTCTAATAGTGCGGAAAAGTTGCCTTAGTACTTCCTGATTCCAATGCAATTTTTCATTTTGAGATCGGACTGCATCTTCAACCCCAACTCCGACCTTGAATTTTCGGAAATTCGCCTAAAATCGTGAAATTGACTACCTAGCGCCTGAAATACGCCTCTCATGGCAAAATGTTCAAAACAAAAGTTGTTTGTCGCATCATTAGCTACCGAAATGGTATATGTGATCATGGCCTTAGGACGAACCATTCCCGAGATGCGAGCAAAAAGGCGGCGCGCCGCAGCGCAAGGTGAAAATTGTTGCAGCTCTCAGCTAACCTGTGTTGGTTAGTGGTTACCCAGAACCCACCACGTGGAGGTGGCTGCTCTTCGGGTTCCTCCCAAGCCCAACCCAACCAACCAACCATATGTCAGGCTTGTTTTAGTCTGAATCTGTATCAAATTTATTGATAAAATCAGATTTTGTACTAAACTTTGTCAGTTGTTGCCTAGATTTCAGTGTAGAGCGTATAAAACGATCACGAGACTGGGGGCCAATAACTTTAGAAGATGCCCCCGTCACCAGTTTGACGGTTCTCTCGACTGCCACGGTGTGAGAGGGGAATTCACTAAATTTCCATATTTCTGCAGTGTCTCCCGACAACCCTTTTATGAGTTCTTCGTTAGAAACTGAACGAAGAACTGGTCGTACAGTCAAGGTAATAGTCTTCCAGTTAATCATATCGTAATAATTATTAGCTTTGAAATTCAGCTTTGGCACTTTATTACATCTAACCAGGGTGTCTAGCGAATTATGATTTTCAAATTCCCGGCAAAATCCCGGATTTCCCGGACCTAAAACTAAATTATTCCCGGATTTATTTTTAAGACATTAATGACTATATACGATTAAAATTTCATAATTTTTTAAATACAGTGAAAACTGAATTATCCGAACTAATTCAGGCAGGATTTGGTTCAGATAATCAAAAGTTCGAATAATAGAAATTGCAATTATTTTCGTTTATATAAATGATCGTTTCGGAATTATTTTGCAACATCCAATGGCATTTATGTATTCTTTTAGATATTTACATTAAAAGTCACTGAGGTTCAACTGCAATAAGTTAAAAACATTAGGATTTATATTTAAACTTTCAATTTAAGTTTTCTAAATTCAATAGTTTTAGAGTTGTAGATAATTGAAAACAAGTCTACTTTTAAAAATCCAAACATTTCGTTACCTATAAAAAATGAAAAAATAGATTTACAATAATATATTTTCATCCTAATTGAAAATGTGAACTGAAATTTAACGTGAAATTGACTATTACCTATAATATATCTTTTTAAAATTTTTGAAAAATATAAGACTGAAGGTAGTTCTCCGGCTTCTATACACTTGTAAAAATTTATTTTCTTCAAATTTTGAGGAAAAATGTTTCTTCGGGTGCCCTTTAAATGTGGTAAAAATTTCAAAACCCTTTGCGATGCTAAATTTTGACTTATTCAAGTTCAAACTTTTACTTTTCCATGCGATTATGTTAAAAATAAAAAATGTCAACCACAATATCTCGTTTTTTGACATGGCAAAAGGTTTTGAAATTTTTACCACATTTAAAGGGTACCCGAAAAAATATTTTCTCAAAATATGAAGAAAATCTATCGAAAATTAATTTTTAAAAGAGTAGCTGCCAGAGAACTATATCTTAAATTGAATTTTTTTTATAGATTTTAATGAATTAGCGAAACTTTCCAAAAATTCCCGGATATTTTTTTCAATTCCCGGGTTTTTCCCGGTCGAACTAAATTCCCGGCAAATTCCCGGTTTTCCCGTTTTTCCCGGACGCTAGACCCCTGTCTAACCCATCCATTTACAGTGTCAGTCTCTGCTTCTCTGGCTGACAGAAGACGGTCAAGGGCCAACTTTCTGACTTCTATCCGTTCGTCAGTCATCATACTAAGTAGAATGTTTTCTGGAAGAGCAAAGAAAGCATTCTGTTGAATGGATGAATCGACAACCTTGCGCAGTTTAGCAGGTAAGTATCTCGACCTTTGAATTGCAGCATAGAGATGCCGCGAGCCATCTTTGATTGAACTGTGAAATCTTATTGAGAACCACAAAGGTGAGTAAACTGTAAGTATGTACTTGACCAAAATTTGTATTTCCTTTGTTGGTTTGTCAGTAGAAATGTATAATCTCAGAACTCTATTTGCACAGGTGAGCCAGCGAGATTTACACATGTTACCTGGCTGCATCGACGCTAATTCTGAAGAGCATTGACCGAAAATAACAGCTTCTGATATTTTGTAGAGATAAGCTTGATCTGTGCTAAGTTGGGTCGGATTAATAACCTCAGAAGGTAATTGGCATGATGGAAAACTTTCAAATTTGACAACAGGCAACTTCTCACAATCAGGGAGCAGTTTACCTATGTCGCCAGAGAATGTATTTGGACTCTTTGAGACACCATCTATGTGTTCGAAAAGAGCACGATATGGAAGTTCGTTGAAATGTAGAAGACAAACAACCCACTGTAATGGCCTACCTATTTTCTCTTCTAGTTTCCGAATGATTCCACCTTTCCAACCTGTGTTCGTGTTGGTGCCATCAGCACCGACAACTTCTAGATGTTCCACATCTACTGAATTGTCTTGTAAATGTTGCCATATAGCTTGCATCTCATCCTCAGCTGACCCGGAAGGAGAGGTGACGTGGCCAAAGTAATGAGAACCAGGTTCCGCTATAAGAGAAATATGTTCCTCTTTAACAGTGTCGCGGTAGTACTTTTCTCCTTCGCGGACTTGTGTGAGTGTATTGTCTTTGCGGCCGTCAAAATACAGCCCGTATACAGAGTCAATACTTTTGGTGTTTTGGAGCTTAACTCCAACACTTTTTTTTGCCCGACTAATCTTGCATTTGTCAGTGACAAAGCTAGCCTGATCCTCTAATATCAAACCTGCTTTTTTGGCATCCAGAAAGGCAGATGAAACCAGACCTATATTACTCATAGAAAATCAGTCTGCTCTTAGTGATGCCACTGAAACTAAAAGTTTGTGGTGGCGCCACTTTCGTTACTCCTTATGTTTTGCTGTGTTCTATTCACATGTGTATAGTCGAAACGGTCGATTCAAAACAATGATTTTGATCATTTTGATTTTAAAAGTAAAATAATGTGACTTCGAAGTGGAAATAATTTTTGTGTTTATGATATTATACTTTCGTTGAGTGGACTTATTTCTTCGTGCTGAAATATGACAAACAGTAAATGTATAGTGCCTAATTGTAACTCTGGTTACTCGAGTTGCAAGGAAAAGGTGACTTTATTATCTGTACCGAAAAGTACAGAATTAATTAAACAGTGGCAATCGGCAATACCGAGGAAAGATTTCGTAGTGAAACCTGGACAAGTAGTCTGTCACAAACATTTTCTTCCAGAAGATGTTGTTTGGAAGAAGGAAGTGAAGGATCCATCAGGGAAGGTCATTGCGTCTGTAAGTCTGTTTATATTATTTGTATGTATTTATTTAGGTAAAGATTAAATTTAAATTTTCAAGAAATTAATATCGTAGATATTGTTTATTTCTTAATTATATTTGGTTACTTAGATTATTTCAGACTTTGTATTGAAAATTTGATTTAAAAAAAGTAGTTTGTACGGAAATGTTAACGCAAGAAATAATCAAAATATATAAAATCTTATGTTAATTTGTAACTGTGTTGATATAATTATAAATATCTGTTTTTAATAAAAATAGTATCGAATTGTGCGTTTCTATTTTAAAAGATGTGAATTTATTTGACTCATTTTAATAAAATGTGATTTGAAATACTTTAAATACAATTTTTTGAAAATTTGATATTATTTGCAGGAGGATTTAAGAAGACCATATTTGAAGCCGGGCAGAATTCCTGGCATTTTTCCAAACTGTCCTTCTTACTTATCCAAAAATACAAAAAAAAGAAAATCTCCAAAAAAACGAAATTTAATCGTTGAAAGTAACAACTCGAAGAGGAGAAAAATTTTCGACAGCATTGAACATCAGATTCCGCAGATTGCTAATGATTTTGAGAATAATAATATCCCACAAAATGTTAATAATTCAAACAATTTAGAAAATAAAATTTTAGAAACCGACTCACCAGTAGATTTTGATCAACACGAAAATAAAAAAGAGCGTGAAGCTCTTTTTAACTTTATTTTTCAAAACAAGGACAGTTTGATTATTCCAGTATCGTGGAATCGAAGACAGTCAAATGAAGGACACTTCGAGGCAATCGAGTTAACAAGAGTAATAACACGTAGAGTCGATAATAAATTATTATTTGTTTCTTCAAGACAATTAATTATCTATCAAGACTTAGGTGTAGAGGTAAAGACAATGGGAACAAATTTAGATTTAAAATCAATCGATTTTGAAAACGAATATGTATCTTCTACTGAAGAAATCGAAAATCTCGTAAATCGTCTAGACGAAGCTCAAATTTGTATAGGTTGTGCTTCCCCGAGTTCGAAAAAAAATTTTGAAAGTTCATTTGCATTTCATGATTCTGAAGGTCGTTTGCGACATGGGAAATGTTCCCTTATTGTTCCGAAATCTGAAAAACCTGGGAAATTTCTTCGCTGTCAAAGCTGCAAAACTGGCAGAAAAGCGTTGACAAATAAAGCCCTTCGTCTTAAGAAAAGGGGAGAATATAAACGCATTTTGCTTAATTTAAGTCCTAATAACAAAATGAAGCTCGAGAAACTAAAGAAAAAGTGTAAAAATGTCAGACAACAGAAGATTCATTTTGAAAGTCTGTACAATCATTATAAACATGAGCTTGGTAAACTTCAAGACCAAATGGCTAATTTTGACGACAAAAATTTGTCTAATAAATTGTCAAATTTAAAAATACACAAAAATGAACGCACAGTAATATCTGAAATTTTAAATGCTTCCAAGTGCAAGAGCACTAAAGGACGGAGGTATTCTGAAGATTGGATACTTCTTTGCTTGCTGTTCCATATGCGTTCACCAGCAGCTTATCGTCTTCTACGAGAAAATTCAATTTTACCATTACCATGCACAAGCACAATAAGAAGGTAATTTATTTAATAATAATTATCTCATTATTTATTTGTATATTTTATTTATTGCAGAGATTACAAGCTTTTACCTATTTTTCTTTTTTTAGTTGGATTTATAAAAAATAAATAATATAATAAATTTTAATAAATTAATAAAGTAATAAAATAAAAGAATAAAAATAATAAATAAAAGAAACAGTAAAAGATCAATAAATAAAATTAAAATAATAAAAATAACAATGTAAAAAAAATAGTAAATAAAGATAATAAAATAAAATTTCTGTATTTCTTGATTTAGGTATCTGTCATTAATGGACACACCGTGTCGATTTGATGACAACTTTTTAAAATTATTTTCTAAATCGTTCGCCAATAAACCGGATATTTATCGTCATGGACTGTTATCGTTTGATGAAATTGCTACAAGAAAGGAAGTCCGATTGGATCATAAAACAATGAAAATTTTAGGATTAACGGATTACGGGGACAATAAGGACATAAATGTCAGCGAAAAAGCCGACCACGGCCTCGTATTTATGTTCCAACCACTCCAGGGGTCATTTGTACAGCCAGTTGCTGTTTGCGTGTCTAAAGGACCAGCTTGCGGCATTACAATAGCTAAGTTAGTCATCCAAGCAATTTCTGTTTTAGAAAAAGCAGGAGCAATAATACATGGAGTTGTTTCTGACGGGTCTGCACCAAACAGAAAATTTTGGAAGGAGATGGGTATCTCAGGAAAAATAAACGATGTTCAGAATTGGTTCCCTCATCCAACTATGCTAAATCGAAAAATCTACGTTTTTTCAGACACTCCACATCTGATAAAATGTGTCAGGAATCGTTTGCACGATAAAAAGGAATTAAAAGTAAATAAATTATATATATATATAATAATAATGTAATATATATTTTTTTAAATTCTTTATGAATAAAATTTTTTTTTGTAGTTGGATGCAAACAACAGTCTTGTGAAGTGGGAGTATTTTACAAAATTATACGATCAAGATCGGTATAATATCACGGGAAAGTGGTGCCCTAAAATTACTCCAAGTCATTTACAATTAAATTCCATGTTAAAAATGCGTGTAAGCTTAGCAGTGCAGGTAAAGTTATTATTATTTAATGTAAACTTTAAAATAAATATACTTTAGCACTATTCTAAGAAAACTAATGATTAATTTTATTGTCTAGGTGTTAAGTAAATCCATGGCCACGGGTCTTTTGAAAGCAAAATCTTTTTATCCGTCAGACTTTGGCAACTGCGAAACAACCGCAGAATTTTGCCTTAAATTTAATGATCTTTTCGATGCCCTGAATCGAACTAAAAATGGACTGACGGTTGGATGCAGGGATTTTACTGTACTGGAGGAGTTTTTGGTATGGCTTGACGCTTGGGAGCAAAAACTCATTAGCGGAATTTTAGTACCATCAGATATTCTTACAAACGGTACGAATGAAGGACTGAGAGTAACTATAAATTCCGCTATACAATTGTCCAACGAATTACTAAAAAGTTTTAAATTTGATGAGGTTTTCACAGGCAATATTAATCAGGACCCATTAGAGGTAAATTTCTAATTTTTTTTTATTTTTTTTACTTATTAAATTAAATTTTTTGATATTTACACTTTATCATAGAGTACCTAAATTAAATATTTTTTATTTTTATTATAAACATTTTTAGTTTTGATGAAATTTTTATAAATTTTTTTATTTTACATCCTAATAATTGAATTTTATTTTTTTTTAAATGTATACTATTCTTGGAATGATTTAAAGACTTTTCATGTCTTGCTGTAGTTATTAAATTATGTTTTCGTCTAATATTTATATTTTTTAATCAACTTTTTAAATAAGAGACTTGTTATTTATGTTTTAAATGAATATAAATAATAAATAAACAATTTTTTTAAAACCGAAATTTTTAAAATTCCTAACCATACTTCCTTAATAAATTTTAAGTTTGCTGTATTAACAAGGTATTACTTCTATGAACAAGTTTTTAATTATTCTTGTAAAATAATATACAAAATCTATTTTATATTTTGTTATTATTTTATTTTTTACAGTGATTTTTCAAACTTTTAATTAATTTATAATGTAAATTAATTTTATTTATTTATTTTTTTTTGCACAGCGCTTTTTTGGTACAATACGTTTGGCTGGAGGTACAAATGACCACCCTACTACTCCAACTTTCCTTCAATTATACAAAATCCTCTCCGCATACAGTCTTTTAAAACCTCCTAAATTAGGAAACTGTACTCCTACAAATGATGATCCTCCTGAACCACTAATAACTATTTCAGAATTAAAAGAGTTATATAAGTCTAAAAACAAAAGCTGCTTCGAGGAAATTAAATCAAAGCTGAAGGTGGTGGTTGAAGATGTTCACTCGGATTTCAGTGATTTTATTAAGGTTACATCGGAACATGATTACGCTATGCCTGAACTTTTGGATTGTCTTTTTTTTTACAACGGAAAGCGTGTGTCAATATGTTAGAAAGAAAGTAAAATGCGAGGTTTGTCTCAGTTTATTTATGTCATCTTCTGACATTGCAAAAGACACCTTAATTTCTACCATTGGCCAAATGCCCCAAAGTTTTGAAAGGTTCATTAATCCTCATCAAGAATTAATACACCCAAATTTTTATTTATATAATATTATTTTAAAAATTGAAATTATTTTTAGAAAATATTGTCAATTTAAAAATGCCTGTGATCTCATTTTGGATGAATTGACTGCGTCCGAAATAAGTATACCTGCTTTTACTTGTTCACAACACTGTAATGATGCACTTGACATTACGTGTTATATAGTTAAATTTTTTTTAAACATAAGAATGAGAGAATTTTTAAAAAGCGAAATGCTCAAAATAAAGGAAAAAAATAGTTTATGGAAAAAGAAGCAAGCTAAGTTCTATTCCACTTAAAGTAGGAATTTTCATTTTTATATCAAAATTTTATATTATAGTGTTATATATAACATATTTAAAAAAACATTATAAATCTTTTATGTACAAATTTTATTATTGTATGTTGCAATATAAGTTATCAGTGTCACATTAAAAATTTCATTTATTAACTTATTAATGTATTTAATATTATTAAAACCTGTTTCTCAAATCTAGTTTCACCTTTTTATTTATTTTGATGAATTTTATATTCTTTAGTATTCAAAATTCTTCTAAATTGAAAAAATGTTTAATAAAATTCAAAAATATTGATTTTTTTTATTAGAAATGTAATCCGAATCTAAAATTTAATAAAATTGAATTACTTTTTTACATTATATTTATTCAAATTACTCCTTTTCTGGGGAGTGACGCATGTGGCGCCACCTGGAATGACCAGTTTCGATGGCATCACTAAGGGCAGACGGGTTTCAATGGAAAGTAGCATAAAGTCAGACCGGGGTGGATGAAACAATCAAGGCCGCTGCTCTATTACTTACTCCAAATCTTTGGGCAGCTAAAGCAGTGTGTTCTAATAATAGTGTGTTTTGTTTGGTTTCAGCGGATGGAAGAGAAAATTCAGCATCAGCATCGTTTTTGGAAGAAGCTATGTGCGACGCACCGACATTGTTGTCGTCTGTATGAGTGTCTAGCTGATCTGAATAGTCACGTGTTGTAGCTAATACTTTTTTGGTAAGTGTTGATGTTGAATTACGTTTTGAAAGCTTTTCTTTGCGTTCATTTCTCTTTGTAATCTTTTTTGTTTCAGGTAGATCAACACTTCCAATGCGACCAATTCTTTTAGTTCTCTGGTCCAAGAGAAATGGTTGTTCAATGATAGGAACTTTCCTTTCCTTTGGACAAGTGCATGAAGAAAAATAAATGCATTTACAAGCAGCGATGTCAAATAATTTTGCGGCAGAAGAGACAAAGTCGTCTCTTTTAGAGCGCAAACCTATTTGGTTCCTTAAAAACATTTGTTTAAGAGTCAGAAATTTCCTATGGTAGGTGGTGACCATTTGTAGAACTCTGGTGTGTGAAACTATCGGAATAGATGACTTTTTGAAAATATTTTCAACCTTTTTTGCAACTATTTCTGTAACCTCTTTACTCCTAGGATCATAATTGTCGCCTCGGAGTCGCCCTATACGAAATCTTTCAAACTGATAACACAAAAGAACATCCTGGTAAGTGGGTAACTGGGACTCAGTGAGATTGTACGGATATATGCCAAACACAGGACATTTCTGTCTAAATTTAAATTTAGATACAGACATGTTGAGTTCTGTGTTCTGTTGAGAGAATATATAAGTGATAGCACTCGGCGAAATCAACAACAAGAGTAAAGGAACTCGATGAAAAAATATTAGTGTGGAGACGTGTCCGAACGTGTCCTATTGCGCAGATGAATTAATGTGAGTGATAGCATTCAGCGAAATCAACGTCAAGAGTGAAGGAACTCGATGAAAGAATATTTGTGTGGAAACCTGTCCGAACGTGTCGTATGGCGCAGGGGAATACACGATGAAGCGCAAGCTTGTGGTGGCCGGCGCGCGGCGGGAATCTAGTCTAGTGTCTTTCGGGGAGGGGAGAGCAAGCCGCAAGCCAATTTTCACTTTGTGCTGCGGCCCGCCGCATTTTCGCTCGTATCTCGGCAACGGTTCGTCCTACGGCCATGATCATATATACCATTTCGGTAGCAAATGACGTGACAAATAACTTTTGTTTTATACATTTTGCCATGAGATGCGTATTTCGGGCGCTAGGTAGGCAATTTCACGATTTTAGGCGAATTTCCGAAATTTCAAGGCCGGAGTTGGGGTTGAAGATGCAATCCAATCTTAAAATGAAAAATTGCATTGGAATCAGGAAGTACTAAGGCAACTTTTCCGCACTATTAGAAATCCCGAATCGAAAAAAGTCCGAAATCGACCCACCCTATACATAGAGTAGATGTAACCAAGCATTTGTAGATCCTACATCATGTGGCCTATGTTAGACCTACAGTAAAACTGATACGTAGGTTCTAGCTTGTTGGCCTACGTAGAATTTGAAGGGACGAGCGTTACATTCTTACGTAGAACATACATCATGTGGCCTATGTACAACCTATAATAATACTGATACGTAGGTTCTAGCTTGTTGGCCTACGTAGAATTTGAAGGGACGAGCGTTACATTCTTACGTAGAACATACATCATGTGGCCTATGTACGACCTACATTAATACTGTTACGTAGGTTCTAGCTTGTTGGCCTACGTAGAATTTAAAGCGACGAGCGTTACATTCTTACGTAGGCATTACGTCCGATTTGACTCGCAGGCCTATGTCGCCAGGTAGGCCAGCCAACATAGATCCTACATACTGACGACTTTAATTTTTATTCGGGAAAGTACCCAAGTATCACGGAATATAACCTTAAATTGAAGGGAATATTGCATTTCATATTCGGCATATTCCAGTGGAATGTTCCAGAGATCTTAATGTAATATTAAAATGTCCGCTGCACAGGAATATTCCAAGATAACATTTAAGGAATGTTCCACGGTTATATCGAAGTAATATTCCAGGATGATGTTGAAGGAATGTTCCACCGTAATAAAAATGGAATATTCCAGGGTGATGTTGAGGGAATGTTCCCAGATAATATTAAATATGTTGAAAATACCATTGAAAATTGTTTTTACTAAAGAAAGAAGATAAAGAGAAAAAAAGTCAAATTTTTTCAAAGTATGAAATTTTGGAATATTTCCAGGGAATATTCCCTTAATATTCATTCAACATTACCTTGGAATATTCCATTAATATTACGGTGGAACATTGCCTCAACATCATCCTGGAATATTACTTCGAAATTACCGTGAAACATTCCCTCAATGTTATTTTTGGAATATTTCTGTGGGGCGGACATTTTAATATTACTTTAAGATCCCTAGAATATTCCGAATATGAAATGTAATATTCCCTTCATTTTAAGGTTATATTCCGTGCTGCTTGGGTATAAGCAAAACCAAAATTTCGTCGGTTCATAGAGCCATGGAACGCCCCATATAGCATTTTAAGATGATTCACATTTTGGACAAGTTAAAACCTACGATATTGGCTGGTTTTAATAAAAAATTTAGGGGGGAAATGGGTCAAAAGTACTAAAAGATGGGCAAATATTATTTTTGAAATATCTTTTTTATTTTTTGTGTAGTGGAGCGTGGGGTAATGGGAGCTTTTAAATTTCACGTACTTAAAATTCGCTGCAATGTCTAGAAAATCTTCTACAACCTTTGTTTATATCATTCCAAAACAAACGATTACATTCTTGACAAATTTTTAGTAAGGACAAGGGAAAATGTATTTTTTGAGTTTTCGTTGTAAAATGCAAAATATTTCTAAACATCACCATAAGTAGTTAAAATCGTATTATTTAGTTCTGTTTTTTCATTATATTATAGGTGAATATGTGTAAATATGTATACTTGTATAAAAATCGAGATAATAATAAAATTTGTTTATATTTTTATTTTTTTATTCAAATTTTGGCCTGTAAGAATTCTGTGGGGTAATGGGAGAATTAGTGTCAGCCCAAAGAATCTTCGTTACTATGTTACGGCTTTCGTTATTTCTTTCAAAATTGTGAAAGATATCACGTTATGAAAAAACTTTTAATTAAAAAATAATTTTTCGTGGAAAAATAAAAAATTAAATTTTTTATTCAATTAAAATTTAGGAAAAAGTTTATTCTAAGTCTAAAGTTTTGGCTTCATTGTAAGTATTAACACTTTTTCTATTATAAAACAAAAAATATTCCTAAAGAATAGAAATTTTTTAAATTTCAAGTGAAAGCTCCCAATACCCCACAAATTGGGTGATGGCAAAAAATGTATTTTTTTTGAAAATTTTTTTTTTCCAATTTACTTTCTCTTTTTAAGTTTCTAATTAAACATAATTAAAGATAAATAACGAAATGAGTGGAAAATGATGAAAACAATGTATTATTATAAAGATTAGTTGGTTTTTTTAAATAATTTTCCTTAAGGGGCTCCAATTCCCCCACGCTCCCCTATAACAATTTGTGTTTAAAGATTTTCAATGCGATAAGAGCAATTGTTTAAAAGATAAAAAAACACAAACTGTTAGAGGCAAAAAAGGAGATATTTAAAAAAATCCTTTTTTCCCCACTTAATTCACATCAATATCAAACATCGGAAAAAAACCTCGATACATCGAAAATGTCGAAATTAAAACATCGAGGTTATAAACATCGATGTTTCCGATGTCGATGTCCCATCATTACAGAAAATCCTATTAGTAAGAAAGGAATAGACGTTTCTTCGCCCTTTTCTTACTAATTATCCAGAAAATCAGGCTAACATTCAAAACCTAACCTTCTAAGTTTAGTTATTTCAAAAAAATTATTTTATTGATGCAAATAAATATTTATTTTAATTAAAAACTACGCATTATTAAATCTAGTAATTTTCATAATTGATTTAAAGCAATATTTATTAGATCAAATTATTCTACTTAATTGACTTAAGTAATTTGTATTTGGTTCAAATAACTATTTTTTTTGATACCATAAATTAAAATATTTATGTCCAGTAAATATTTACTTAGTTCAAATAAATAAAAATAAATCAGTAAAAACAAATAAGTTTAACCCTCGGAGAACACATGGAGTCATTTTGACCCCACGATTTTTTTCGAAAAGCTTTTTATCTATTGTTTAATATTTTTTATAAGGATTATAAAGTACACAGACTTATTTTACAGAGTTTAAACTATATTTTTTAAAAATTCTTAGGTTAATCAGACGAACAGTACAAAATTGGTTGAGCATTGAAATATTATCTAAAAAAGAGGTGTGTTCTCCGAAGGATAAATACAACCGAACGAGCGTTAGCGAGTGAGGTATATGTCGCTAGTTTTAAAATAATAATTAAATTCTTTATAGGAATTTAATTCAAATTATGTTGAAAATAATTGAATTCATAATAATATGTAGAATCATGTTAACATTTTTTTAAAATAATGATATTATTTCAAAACTTTTTATTTAAATTGTATTGAAAATAATTAATAATTATTAATAATTAATAATAATGATTAATAATTGATTAGTTAATTACTTATTAAGTGAAGTTTTTAAATGTTGAATCTAAAATTATTCAAAAATTGAAGTTCATATTTATCAATGAAAAATCTTGTGATTTGCAATAATAATAATAATAATAACTCCGCTATGGACCGGTCCCAAGCCCGGGACTCCATCCTCATCACCCATCTGCGTCCATTCGTATATTTTTTTTATGAAAATGTGTGGGTATGTGTGAAGTTGTTTGGAGGAGGAGGAGGGTAGCTTTGGCGGTCTCGTGCGACTTTGTATGCCTCTCGTCTGTGTGAACGGTCTAGAGTGAACGTAGGGTGCGCTATAAACGCGTTTATCCCTGTGTTTGGGCAAAGGAGAATCCGAACCAAAGGGTTCGGAGTGTACGGTGCGTGAGTGGGAAGGAGAGCCTATAAACGGCCCCTTCTATGAATGGGAAGCAGAGTAGCCTATCGACGGCCGCTTCCGTAAATGTGTATGAAGGAGTACATGAAAGTAGGAGAGTAGCCTATAAACGGCCCCTACTCTAAATGCGGAACCAGAGTCGCCTATAAACGGCCGCTTCCACAAATGGTCAGTTCTTTTCTATTGAAGATACCATAGATCCTGGAAGTCTGTCCAATAGGTCAGCCTTGACGGTATCCGTTTTATCTCGATGGAATAGGAGCTGATGCATGAATGAGGAAGGAGTCTATAAACGACCCTCTCCTTGAATGTTGAATGCAAGAGGAACTCTTTGAGGAGGTTTCTTTCTTCTTTATGGAAGTGGGGGGTGCCATAAACGCACTATCCCTTTGAATGTGAGGTATGCATGGAAGGCGTGGGACATCCATGGTCGTTCTAATCCGTCACGCCCCTTCGCAAGCGCAGTACACAACAAATTTAAACTATTTTAACACATATATGGGTTACACACACAATTAAAACACCTATACATCTATCACAACATATTACTCATAATACACTAATCACACCCATATCACTTAACTCTTTTTTATTTCATGGAAATGTGTGATGATATCAACATTGTCTCCCAAGCAGGTACCTTGAAAGAGGGTAATCCTGCCGCTGATTCAGATCGGGTGAGAGCCACGGTGGTCAGCGAAAGGCCCACGGATGTTGGGAGGGGGGCCAACACCACACTGGTTCTTCAGACCGTAAAGCTGAAGACAAAATGGAGACAGAGACTGCATAAACATCTGCAGAGATGCATCAGTTTCCTTCCACAAGCGAGGAAGAGAAATGCACTGCTGCAAATGGAGCGAAACAGGGTGGTCTCTCGGTTCCGCCATGGGCTGAAGTATGGAAAATCATGCTTGGTATCATGGCGGAACAGAGACTTCAAAATGAAGCTCTGGAAAAAACTCTTCTCGCTATGGAGAATTCATTTATTAAGAATACTCCAACTGAAGTGAGAGAGTTTATGGCCGAAGCGAAGGAAATCTTTGGCGGAGTTAGAAGTGCGGGTTTTGCTTTCCGGTCATCAGCAGATCGGCTCCAAAAATCAATGGAGCCATCTACTAAGTACCGAGGCGTTGGTCAAGTGGCACGTCCTAAAACGCCATTGACCACTCCGAAACAAAAAAAGGGGATGAAGCCCCCTCTTTTACCAAAAGCACGAAGAGAGGCGCCTCAACATACCCAGAGAACCGGCAGGTAAAAAAACCGGCCTCTATGCTAATACAGAAGGAGGAAAACACTAAATCCACCACGCCGTCGGAGAAAGAAAAAAAAATTCCTGACGGCTGGAGCGAAGTTGTTTCCAGGAAAGAGAAGAAAAAGACGGAAAAGAAGAAGAAAGATACAAAAGAATCGTCTAGTGGCCAAGGTCAGAAAAAGAAACGAAAAACCGGCGCCATCAGTGTATCAATGGAGGACGGAAAAGTTCCTCCAAAGACACTTATCGAAGAGCTTTTCGCCAAGGTCAACCCTGCTGAAACAAAAACAGAGGTTCTGTCCATTAGAAGAACGAAAAAGCAAGATTTGCTTTTCGTTCTTAAAAAGGGGCAGGAGTTCTCAACGTTCAGCAGCAAGTTGACCGAGGCCCTCAAAGGCAAAGCAATGGTCTCACCTCTGGTGACAAAGAGATCACTAGAGATTAGAGATTTGGATGAGACAACCGGTATTGAAGATGTCACTGAGGCCTTAAAAGAAGCTTTGGGCAGGACCGATTTAGAGGTGTCCTGCAGACTCTTCACCCTGCATGGAGCAGTAAAGATGGCAGTTATCCAACTAACAGAAGCAGACGCGGATGCTCTGCTTACGGCCGGTAAAGTTAAGGTAGGTTGGATAAACTGCAGGATCCGCAGCAGGGTGGAAGTGGACAGATGCCACAAATGCCTTAGTTATAGGCATATCGCAAGGGTCTGCAAAGGACCCGATAGGAGCAAAGCTTGCTGGAAGTGTGGCTCCCTAGACCATTCCCACAAGAACTGTGCAGGGGAATCCCATTGCACAACTTGTGAGGACAAAGGAATAAAAGAGACAAAGCACGCTCCAGGAAGCGGGTCCTGCCCCGTCTATAGGGAGGAACTGAAGAAGCTGAAGCAGAAGAGGTAAGATTCCTTCAGGTCAACCTCAGAAAGGGTAGTGTTGCCCAAAATCTCCTGATGCAGTCTGCCAGAGAGAGAGGAGTGGATAGTATAAGAAGCAAGGATTCTCAAACTAGTTTCAAGACTCATCAGGTAGATCGGCAATACATATATGCAATCCGGATATCACCACCGGTTCATTCCTAGCTACGGACAAGGGGTTTGTTTGGGTGGAGATGGCGGGTATTCGCATATACAGCTGCTACTTCTCGCCCAACGACCCACTTGAAAAATTCGACACCGAGATTCGCTCTCTTGAAGAACGTCTGAGAGCTTTTGATGGGGATGTCCTCATTGCGGGAGATTTCAATAGTAAGTCACCGGAATAGGGGGAGACTCGTCAGGACAGGAGGGCAATCTTGGTTTCCGACATGCTGGCGACGAATGAGCTGGTGGTGTTAAACCGCGGCCACGAGTTCACGTTCAGGAGGGGAGAATCGGGATCTATCCTTGATTTAACAATTGCATTTCCCCGCCTAGCCTGCAGAATAAGAGAATGGAGGGTACTGGATGAGGAAACATTGAGTGACCACCAGTACATAGTTTTTAGTCTCTGAGGAAAAACTTCGAGAACGTACCGCACCAAAAAATGGTAGCAAGGAAGCCTCTTGGAACCTCAGGAGACTAAACAGGGAGAAGCTGGCGGAATCCCTAGAATAGTCGCGACTTATTCGCAATTCAAACTGGGTGAGGAAACCAGCTTCTTTAAAGGGTATAGTGCGAGAGGCGAGGCGGGTAATTGTTCAAGCTTGCAATCACTCTATGCCTCGCCGGCAGAAAAGAAAAACGGGAAAGGGATCTATGTACTGGTGGAATGAAGAACTGGCCTGTCTTAAGAGAGAGTGCCACGCAGCAAGGAGGCATTTTACCCACTCGAAGGGAAACCTCCAGCTGCGGGAAACATGGCATAAAGCCAGGCGTACTTTTAAGCGGGCCGTGAAAAGTAGCCAATGCCGTTGCTGGAGGGACCTAATCGGAGACTCCGAGAAGGATCCATGGGGTTTGGCCTTTAAGATTGTCGCTAAGAAATTAGTGACAAGGCATCCGAGCGAAATCTTAAAAGAGATTATCGCAGTGGATCCTGAGTTGCTTCTTGACGTCTTTAATACGTGCTTGACAGCCGGAGAGTTCTTCGGTGACTGGAAAACGCAGAAGTTGGTCCTTCTCAGGAAAGGCGATAAACCTCTGGATAAGGTCACATCGTTCAGACCAATTTGTTTATTGGATACGATGGGCAAATTTCTAGAGGGAGTGGTTCTGCAGAGACTTCAGGAAATCCTGATAGGCGAAAATAGCCTATCGGAGAATCAATTTGGCTTTCGTAAAGGCAGGTCAACAGTTGACGCAATACTCACTGTTGTAAACCATGCGAAGAAAGTCAAAGAGAACAAGAAGAAGGGATTCTGCGCGCTTATTTCCATCGACATACGTAATGCATTTAACTCCGCAAAGTGGGACAATTGCATCAAGGCGATGCGTCGTAAAGGGGTACCAATCTATCTGTTGCGAATGATAGACAACTATCTCAGCGACAGATGGGTTGAATATAAGAGCGATGCATGTCATCTCAAACATGAAATGACATGCGGAGCTCCCCAAGGATCAAAGGTAGGTCCAATCATATGGAACGTCATGTACGATGACTTCCTTAGAATTGAGTTACCTGAAGATACGATAATGGTTAGCTTTGCGGATGATGTCATTATAGTGTGTGGCGCGCGGACTTCTCGGATTCTAGAAATAAGGGTCAACAAAAGCTTGAGACGAGCAAAGCTCTGGTTAGATCTCAACGGCCTACAAATGGCTACAGAGAAGACAGAAGCTTTGCTTGTCACAAGTAAAAGATCCTTTGAGGTCCCGAAGATTCGGATAGGACAGACTGAAGTCTCCTGGGGAAATAGTTTAAAGTACCTGGTAGTGACGTTGGATCGAAAATTAAAGTTCGACCAACATTCTAAGATCACGTCACTGAATGCCGCCGACTGTATGGGGAATCTATCGAGGATGATGCCCAATGTCGGTGGCTCCAGGGAAAAGAAACGCCGATTAGTGGCGACCGTGGTTTAAGCAAAGCAGCTCTACGCTGCCCCTGCATGGGCTGAGTCCCTGAAGAACCGCGGCATCTCTGACGAGCTACTCTCCGCACAGGTTGGTTGTGCGCGGAGAGTGGTTTCAGCCTACAGAACGGTTTCAACGAGCGCTGCTCTAGTTCTTGCGAGTCTCCCGCCAGGGGACTTACTGGCCAGGGAAAGACAGGAAGTCTTTCAGCGTAACAAAGATCTAGTGTCCTCGCAAGAGCAGAGTAGAAATCTCGCCAAAGCGGCTATCCGCAAACAGGCGTGATGTAGACTCCTTGAACAATGGCAAGAGAGATGGGATGGGGATCTTAAAGGAAGGTGGACGTATCGCCTGATCCCCAACCTCGCCACTTGGCTAGGAAGAAAGCACGGTGAAGTTGGCTACTACATGACACAAGTATTGTCAGGTCACGGATGTTTCCGACAGTACCTTCATAGATTTAAGATTAAAAGAGTAGCAAAATGCGCCTACTGTGACGCTGCAGTAGATGACGCGGAGCATACTCTCTTTTATTGCGGGCACTGGAGCCATGATAGAATGGCCATGTTTACGGCAGTTGGCTTTGAAATCAACGTCGACAACATGGTGTCTACCATGGTTCAGAACGTGGACTCGTGGAGGCACATAGAATCCTTCATTATAAAAATAATGGAGCAAAAAGATAGAGACGGAAGACGAGGTTGACCGGAGGAATCTAGTGCTCGGCTGTGTGTGAGCGTGGGGGGGAGGAAGTCTTTTGGTTTCCTCCCACCCACGTTCACACACAGCTTGAGCGGATTAAGGCCCAGTTAAGGAGTAGGACTAGGGGACCACCACTTTCGAAGTTGAAGGCCTGACGGTAGTTCCGCAGGTGGATAAAGTGTCCCAAATTAAGACGGGAGTGGTTTTTAGTGGGTAGACCAGAACAGGAGCGGTCACCCCCACATAACCTGGCATTCATTAACCAGGTATCTGAATTCGCAGATTTTCCACTTCCGACTACAAAATATTTGCTATTTATTATAATATGAATAATAATAGTAGTAATATTATTAATAATAATAATCACATTAATAATTACAATAATAATAACAATAGAAAAATAAAATATTTTATTGTAAGAAAGAGATTTTTAAATTCTGCTTGGAATAAAAATTCTTTTTTACGAGAAAATATAAATATTTTTTCTAGTGATACAATGAGTACACAAGAAAAATTCTATATAAGAATCAAATATTTGCCCTCGCAATTGAACGAATCATCAATGTAATTAAAGAAAATACCGCCACTAACAATGAGAATTAATAGCTGATAGGAAATAATGACTCTACGTTACTTAACGAAACTATCAAGGATACTTTGAAACAGAAAACGAAGAGTAATAAAATATCACTAAAGCGACACTTTTAGCCAGAACACTTTTTACATCCCGAGACCAAGTGCCATAAAAAAGTCAAACTCGCGGTCGCTTTTAAAGAGCCATCCTCTAGAATGGAGATATATAATTTCGAAGAAAAAAAATATATTTCCTCTTTAACAAAATTTCCTTTTCTATTTCCTCTTTCACATGTATGAAATTGTACATAATATTATGTCAACAGGAACATTACAATTACTTCAGCAATTTTTTTTCAAACATGTAACAACTTTAAAATGCAAAAATTGGCAAATATGCATTTTTTAAATAAAGCATTTTTTTAAATCATTCAAACACTCAGGTAAAAATTATATTTGTATCAAATACTCTATTTTTGTTGTAGAGAATAAAATTTTGGTTTATTTTCAATAAAATCTATGCGGCATAAATATTTATTCGATTTAAATAAACGTTTGGTTTGGTTTCACAAGCTTTTCCAATCAGAGAAAGAATTTTTCAATTTCAAACTTTTGCACCGCAATATTTTTGATTTGTATTTTTCAATTAAATGAAACAAATTTTTTTAACACATCAAATTAATTTTCCATTAATTAAATTAATTTGGTTGAATTAAAAAAAAATTTGGTTGTTTCACAGAATTTTTCTCTGAGTAAACTCTATTATTTTCTTAGAAGCGAAAGTTTTTCTCCCAACTGTCACTATATACTTTCTATCTAAAGAGTGTGTCTAGACAAATGTAATTATTATTTCCCTTTCAATGATAACAATATGATTCATCTTTCAATCCTAGGAATCGATTTTCCCTGTAATTAATGTTAATTAGTTAAAAAAAAAGTATTATTACAGAAGAAAAAAAATATAAAGTAATTTTAACTGTTAACGCAAATAAAAACTAAATTTTCTGTGATTTTTGGTAATTTTTTAATATTTTCGTAAAATATTATTGGTTCAAATTTATATTTATATATATTATTATTTCTAATTTCTATACTAAAACTTTACTTTGAGTTTAGTGAAATTTACTTCGAGTATACTATAATTTCTATTGAGTATAGTAACATTTACTACATGTATATATGTATTATTCCATGAATATTATATAAATTTCACTCAACCAGAATTTAAGTGGACAGTATTTTGTATTGAATGCAATTTTTATTTGTCAGAGTGTTCATAAACTAAGAATTTTATTTAATAAATGACAATTTGGTAAAATAAAAATTGTATAAAATAAAATTTCTAGTATATGAACATTCAGAAAATTAAAATTGCATTAAATTGAAATTCTGTCCACTTAAATAATTAATTTAATTAATTAAATTAATTTAATTAATTAAATTAATTTAATTAATTAAATTAATTAAATTAATTAATAATTAATTTAATTAAATAATTTAATTTTTCACGAATCATCGATACGAGTCTTTCTAAGTATCTAAATTCAAAAGATTTTTTGTAATTCATGCAAAAACGCGGCTGCACTCTACACGGAAAGAAAGTTATTATATTACTTATTATATTAGAAGTATTAAACTTTAATAAAAATTATACTATATTTAGTAAAGTTATATCAAATATCGAAAACTTTTAACAAATTTTAATATAACTTTACTAAATTTTATATAGGTACGTTTTGTTAAAGTTTCATAGTAAAAAGAAAGTCTTATTTTAAAGCAGGAAAGCAGCCTTAAATTAAGATACAACATTTTTGAATCCTTTAACATTATAGCAGACAGTGCTGAATTTAAGACCGATCTTAAATTAAGATTTACTGTGTTAGTTTTGTTGATAGCAAAATTTTCCTTTGTCGCATTTTGTCCTACACTTGTAAAATACTTTTATAAAATTTAATAATAACATTTTTCCGTGTAGTGAAAATAAACACGAGTTTATAGTGAAAGAACAGTTATATTAAATTTTTGTAACAGTGTTCTAGAACACTGTAGGAACAATGTTACTTCAAAATTCTATAACTAATTTAGAACAAATGTTACATGTCTGTTATAGAACAGATACAGAACAACTGTTCCAGAACAAATTTAGAACAAAGCTCTAGAACTGTTCTATAATAAAATTGTAACATTTATTCTAGAACACTGTTCTTTTTTTGGTCTAGAACAGTTATAGTACGTGCACACTGGGATGGTTGTTTCAAATTTCTAAATAGTACTTTTGACAATTTCGCCATTTCAGAGATATTGACACCTGGCCGGTTTGCCCCACTCTCCCCTAAGCTTACTTTTAATAAATTTAATAAAAATAAGCTTGTATGTAGCAATTTTCTTGCATGCAGTTCAAATTAATTTTATTTTTTAATTAAAATTTGTAATTTTTAATTGTATGTAGTTTCTTTTTCTTGTATGCAGTTTAGCGGTGTGCAGTTTAAATTAGTAGAATTTTGAAATTAATGATTTTATTTATAAAATTTGTTTGTGTGCAGTTTTCTTGTATACAGTTAAATTGTGGCAAATCGAAATTTTGCAAAACAAGTATATATTTTTCGATATTTTCTTGCAATTAAAATAATTATGAATTTTTTCATAAAAATATTTTGCAGAGCTGATATTTCTCGTTAAATAAACGAATCAGAATTTTGCAATTACTCCTATGATAATTACATTTTACTTATAATATATAATTTTTATGCATTTCAATATTTTATATATATTTACTTACGAAATAAACTCGACAAGAAAAATGCGTTGTTTAACTCACCTGAAACAAAAGGAAAAGAAATATTCTATATTAGAATTATAATAAAAACAAATAATAATTTCTACTAAATAATTCTATTAAATTACTTTTATTAATAAATATTAAATAATAATTTATAAAACTATATTTATAACTATAGTATTTTATAAATCTTTGAATTATAATTCCAAGGATCACAGTGTCTTTTTCTCATATAATATATAAGGTAAAAAAACGAGGTCGAAATTGCAATATTCAAAATGGCGATCCAATATGGTGGTCGAAAAGAATAAAAAGTCAAGAAGATTTGCTTAAGGCCAACGCAGAATAGATCTGTAACCGGAACCGCAATCGTAAGCGTAACCGTAAGAATGAGTTAAAGAAGGATAGGTATATTGTTTATCCTTCTCTAACTCATTCTTACGCTTACGGTTACGATTGCGGTTCCGGTTACAGATCTATTCTGCGTTGGCCTTTAAGGATTGTCACGGCGATGGTGAGGGGCAAGGGGATTGTTCCCATTACTCCCATGTAAAATCTTGCATGTTTGCAACTTCAAAAAAAAAATTCAGTTTCATAATTTTAATCAAAAAACCTATATATTTATTTTATTCAAAGAAAAAAAACATTCAAAAAAGATGTAAAAATTAATGATAAAATTTTTTCAAGACTAAAATATTAAAAAATGTATTTAATTAATTTTTTGAAAAAGTGCTAAAAACCATTACACAACATAGTCGACATATGGTTGGTACGACTGGAATATAGTATATTGTCAGAGGTTAACCTCAAATTTTTTAGTGTTGAGAACACGAAAATTACAATAAACAAATGTAAAATATAATTATGATGCAAAAGAAACATAAAAGTTATTAACTTATGTTTAAGGAATATTATTAATTTCAAATGTACAGATCAAATTTGTATTTTTTTGAGGTTGTGTGTTGTTGCGATGTTGCCACATTTTCATGTGTTTTTGTGTTTGATAGTTATACAATTATTACTGTTCTGAAAACTAAAACTTTAATAATTATTTATTCATTAAATCTGCGGTAAACTTTTTCTAAAATCTTCCAGTTTAAACTTTTTGACATTGTCTATTCATATACAAAACCACAGAATTTTCTCTCATTTCCTTATATTGCCTATGACAATCCTTAAAACTTGTCACTCGGGGGTTTTTGGGGTTGCTGATTATGCATTTGAAAACGAAATTTCAAAACTTAAAACATGGTTACTTTTGTTTTAAAATTCCTACTACATTCTAATTAAATGTCAGTAAAAATGAATAAACTTTAGACTTGGTAAAATTCTAACTAAAAATACTAAAATTTACTTTTAAAAATAGTTATTTGCAGAATAGTTTTTACTACTTCCGAAGAAAATTTCTTTATAGGTACTTAGAAAAATTTTAATTAGAAGTATTGAAATTGTAAGGAAAATAATAATAAAAATAATTAACTATAGTAATTTGTATGTTCTTTCATTCTTTCATTCATTCACTTTTTCTGCCCCTCACACTCTGAATTTGTCTTTTGTTTATACTTTTGTTTTTTGTTATCTTTAGATAGATTGTATTTTATATTATTATATGTTATAATTATTTTTATTTTATAATTAATTCAAAATTGTAATGACAAAGAGAAATCATCAGAGTTTTTTTCACTTCTTTTCATTAAAAAATTAAAATTTTGTTAAATATTATGTTTAATCAAATTGAAATTATGCAATTTTTTGTTTTTTTATTTCTAAGCAAAATTAGAGAATTGTTAAACAACTGTGAGTAAGAAATAAAAAATATATTTATTTTGCATTATTTTTGTTTATGAATCACAATTTTTTTAACAAAATTATTATTTTGTTTTAGAAAAAGAAGAAAAATATTTGCATAATTGCTATTTTTAAGCTTATTTTTGGAACAGGATTTTCCACAGGAATTAAGACATTCAAAAATTTCAAATTCAATCCTTTTTTAAATTAAACAACTTATAAAAGTATTGTTATAAAACATGAAGACATCGATTGCTCCGAGTCGAAGACTCGGAGTGATCGATTTCTTTATGTTTTCTAATAATTAAAGATGACCGAGAGATAAAATCATTATTTTATATTATAAGAATATTGTTACTATAATTTCATCAAAATTATTATATTTTTATCATTTTAATTCAATTATTATTTTCTAGAATTTTAAATTATTTTTTATGAAAATAATAATTGAATTCCTTAAAAAAATTTTATTATTTATGAAAATAATTAAATTTTTGCATACAATTTTATTAAAATTTTCTTTAAATAATTGAATTTTTTTTGGGAAATTATATTAAAATAGTAGATATTGAAATTCATTGACATTAGAAAAATTTTGAAAATAAATGAAATTAGGACAAGAATTTTTTTGACATTTATGAAAATAATTGAACTTTGGAGAAGAATTTTGTTAGGGAGTGTTCACAAATGATGTCACGCAATTTTTCGGGATTTTAGACCCCCCCCCCCTCCTCCCTGTCGCGCAATTTCACATGTAAAAATACATTGTGTCACGTTCAGTAGAGACCCCCCCCCAAAAACGTGACATCATTTTTGAACGCTCCCTTATTTATAAAGATAATTGGGATTTTTACGAGAATTTTTTTAAAATTTTGAACATAGTTGAATTTTAGAAGAAGAATTTTATTTTTTTTTAAATGATTAAATTTTTGCAATTATTTTTAATTTCTCCAAAATTGAATTTTTTAGTGTTTTCAACAAAAATTTAAATTAGAAAATTTTTAAATTCTATTATTTTTAAAATTGCTAATTTTATTTAAAAAAAGGTACACGGAGAGAAATCTGTTGCTATTATTGCTTGCAGAATCTTTACAAATTTTATTAGTCACTGCTGAATAGAATTTTAGCTTGAGGTTATAATAATTTATATACGAAATCATCTATTTAATGTAATGGAGAGTTCGATGCAATAAAAACAAAAAGCAGCTGCTAATTTTGCACGAAATCTTTATTATAAATATAAAGAGAACGTGCTATAAAAGTATTAGATTCTTCTTATAAGAATCGCTCGAACTCCGACTGATTTTCAGGCGGACTTTATACAACACAATCTTACTTGCATGTACGCACATATAACTCACACACACACATATATTTCTCTGGATGATTTCGAGGAACGGAACGCGTACAACGCGGTGACGTTTGCAATAACATAACCTAACAATTTTCACATGTTGCTTATACATTCAAACACGAATAAAAATGCAATATATTTTAACTAATATACTTACTATTAAATAAATATTATCTTTTTATAACAGCAACAAGTATTAAATACTACATATAATATATAATGTTTTACAGGACAGAGAAATATCAAATATAGAGAGAGAGAAATATATGTGTGTGTGAGTTATATGTGCGTATATACACAGGTAAGATTGTGTTGTATAAAGTCCGCCTGAAAATCAGTCGGAGTTCGAGCGATTCTTATAAGAAGAATCTAATACTTTTATAGCACGTTCTCTTTGTATTTATAATAAAGATTTCGTGCAAAATTAGCTACTGTCTCTTATGCTTATTGCATTGAAAGTATTTTTACAATAAGTATATGAATCCATGCTAAAAATATAAGAGAAACGTTAAGCAATTTAAGTAATGTGCTCTTTCGAGTAATATTAGCAGCAGATTTCTCTCCGTGTAGTAAGAAGTTAGCCGCGAGCTTTAGCGCGCGAATTGTTGTTCGTAATACTTAATAATAACAATAATAATAATAATAATAATAATAATAAATTTTTAAGTTTGAAAAATCTAAAATTTATTTACAGAACGCAAAAAGTAAAATTTTTTTTCTTCAACCTACGTAAAAAATTTCTAACTTACAAAAAAATGATAATTTCTGCAAGTTTTTTTTTAAACGGGAGAATATGCATGATTTTAGATGTTTTAGGAGATTTCACAAATTTAAGGGAATAAAAATAAGGAAAAGGCAGATTCTAATAAAATTTACTTCGAGTCTAGTAAAATTTACGTTAGGTATATTAAAATTTACTTTAGGTCAAAAGATACCAAATAACGCAGATATTCTAAACATTTTAATTTTTCCCATGAAAGTATAGTAAAAGTTACTTTATTCCTTTAACAGTCAATGCAATAAATAAATTTCATTATGTATTAATAATATTCTCTAACTTCTTCATTTTGCTTTTTTCAAATTAGAAAAAAACACAAAATTTGATATCTCATCCATTTTCTTTCTGTATATTTTCTAATTAACTCTTAACGAAAAATTCGCAAAATATAAATTTGATTACACATTGAATTGCAAGGAAGTCGAAATTGAGAAGGATGAAAGATATGTATACTATCGCCCCCGAATCAAATTGTGAACAGCAAAACCGGATTGCCATAGTAGTTTCATGGTGTGGTCGAGTCGAGGTAAAACCGAGGGGTTGGTTTCGTATTGATTGTACGTAGGATGATTCATGGGCTCTTTCCACCCCCTCCACCTCAAGCAATATTCTAAGCGACCCCATCGAGCTGCAAGCTTACATTGTCAAGGGTGGGAGGGGGGAAGAGGTACCGATACCCCCCTCTAAAAAAGGGGGACATATCAGTCAATGACAGACGGTAAGCCAGATTTCGCATTTTCTCTATTCAAAAAAATCCAAAGTGAAGATATAAAGAAAAAAAGGAAGAAAAGGGTTTTAGACAAAAGTGAATCAAAAACAAAATGTTCAGTGCAGAAAAATGAAAATTTATTTTTTTAATCTACTAATGGCATAGCAAATTTGTCGAAACCGAATATATAAAGTAAAAGTAAAAGTATTATTATTATTATTGTTAGTATTTTTCTTCTTTTTATTATTATTATTATTACAAATTACTAATATTAATATCGTTTTTATTATTATTATTGTGCTTCGTGTTTCGAGGAACAATTATCGATGATTAATAATAGTACATTGTATATTAATTACATTAATTGTAAATTACAGTAATGTATTCATTATTACCCAAGGGCAATAATGGGCACTTTATTGACCGGAAAGCAAGGGCAATAAAGTGTTATTATGTTACATTACTCTTCGGTAAGAATAAGTACTTTATTTACCTGTAAGCAAGGTCAATAAAAAAATTAATAATTCAAAAAATGAATTAATTAATTTTTAAGTGAAATTGCGTAAATCACAATTCAAGTGTATACGGATTGAAATAAAAAGCAAGGACACATTTAGTGAAATACACCGAGTTGTTTTATATTACACGTGCGTGTACTTTAATATCGAAAGGAATCAATAAATTCACCACAAGACATGCGTGTGTGCGGGGCATGAATAGGCGTACTCGAACATGAACACGATTATTTTTATAGAAAATTTTTTACGACGCTCAAAAAAATTTAAAAGGTCGTAAAGATATTGCAAGTAAAATCGCATCCAGAGGAGGAACAGGACTGTCATTTTAAACCTACACATTAAATGTCATAAATCATCCAATTCATTTGGGGAATAATGCCACTTTGCTGAATGTTACTAAACTGTAAAATTGCTCATTTTACACTTGATTCTACATTTCACTAACTTTTACACTAATTTTAGACCTTAATGTGGGATTTTAAGTATTTAAAGTTCAGAATAGAACACTGACAAATAGGTTTCTGCGAATTTCATCGTTTCATGTCAAAAAATATTTCTCAAGGCTTTTTTAGTGGTTTGTTTCGATTCACTTAAAATTTTTCAATTTTATTGCTCTGTTTAAATCTAAAAACGTGAGAAATTTTTTTCGAAGCAAATAGAGATAAGTTTGGTTTCCGCCTTTTACAATAAGTGATCTTTTTTACATCCGAAAGTCTCTATTAATGAAAAATGAATCATCAAGTACAAGATTTATTATGAAAAGAAAATGAATGTCAGGATCGAAATAAGTTCGAAAAGAAAAGTTAAGTGATATGGAAAAATTAGCTATGCTGAAGTAATACAATTTTATAGGAGCAAATATGAGGGAATTACACATCAAGAAATTACTGAAAGGAAAAAGAAACTTAATTTTCATTGGAGCTAAAACGATGATGAATGAAATATAAGTGCCAAGTTTAATCCTATTAATATAGACCTTTCAGTATAGTTCTGATTCTTACTGTCGATCCGAGAGCACGCTCAATTGACGAATCCAATTTACCGTAACTAATATTACAAATGCATTAATCGAATCGATGTAATTATACGTATGTGCTCTTCAATGGAAAACTAAGAATAGAAAAATATACAGAAATATTTCTACAACTTTTTTCCAACTCTAATAATATTCACATTACAAGTTTGGAATCACATTTTTTATTTTCATGAGAGAAAATTTATAAAAATTGATAAAATATAATAAAAATTTACTATTATAAATAGAATTTATTTAATAGAATTATACTTTCTAAATTTGTCATTTCGATTTAATATTTAAGAGCGGTATGTTCACGTATCTTTCACTTTCATTCAAACAATTTTCACTTTCACTTAGAAAATTTTTACCTCCACTCACTTTCAGTCAATAAATTTTCAATTTCACCCAAAATATTTTCACTTTCATCAAAAAAATGTCTACAAATTTATTTTTTCCCTATACATTTCTATTTAATATAAATTCGTAATATTCAAATTCAGTTATTTTCAAGATCTTCGGCTTCTAACTTGTCATAAATTATATAATTTAGTCAAATAATATTTCAGATAAATTACAATTCATAGATATAATTATTCATGCGAATTCTAATTCGAGGTGATGAAACTTTGAGTAAATAAGAATTCGAAATAAATCTTTAGTGTTAAATATTAATTCGAAACAACAAATTTCGCATAATTCCCATTTGACATAAAAATCACTTGACGTGAGTTTCAATTGATACAAAATTCATTTGACGTAAAATTCGTTTTACATAAATGTTATATGACATAAAATATATTTATTTACAATTGATATAAATTCCATTTTGACATAAAATTCATTTCACATTAAGTTCATTTGACATGAAAATTATTTAACATAATTCTCATTTGACATATAATTCATTTAACCTGAATTTCTTTTGACATTAAAATCACTTGACACATTCATTTGACAAAATATTCATTTGAAATAAGGTTTATTTGACATTAAAATATCAGCGCGAAATTTAAAAGTAATCAATCAGACAATTTTAAAATTCGCGATAATATTTTTGTCAAATAAATTTTAGGTCAAATGAAATTAATGTTAAATTAATTGTATGCCAAATGACATTAATTTTAAATTATTTTACCTCGAATGATATTTATGTCAAACTAATTTTATGTCAAACGAATTTTATGTTAAATTAATTTTATGACAAATAGGAATTATTTTAAATGAGTCTTATGCAGGGCTCGAACCAGTGAAAGTATTTAAAAATACGGACTTTACGGACCATTTACGGACCAATTACTGACAAAAATATATAAGAGAACATTTTACTTAAAACTATAAATTAGATTTTTTCATAACTAAAAAACATGAAGATATCGATAACTCCGAGTCTTCGACTCAGAGCGATCAATTACTTCGTGTTTTATAATAATTAAAGATAGAGTGATAAAATCATTATCAATTCAATTATTATTTTCAAGAATTTTTAACTAAAATTCTTCTTAAAATCGATTATTTTTAATAATTTTCGAAAAAGTTCTTTGACAATTTTCAAATCCATTTCTTTACAATATTCAATTTTACGAAATTTAAATTATTTTTAAATTCTTCAATTAAATATGTATTAAAAAATAAAAACTTCAAATAATATAAAAAAAATCCGCAATTAAAATTTCTCAAAAAAATTAATTCCACAAAATTGTTAGTTAAAAATATGAAAAATTCAAATTTTCAAAGATTTGAATCTGAAACCTTTTCAAAATTTAATTATTTTTAAATCAATTTTTATCAGAAAATTTTACAAGAATTTCATTATTTAAATACAAAAAAAACAATTTATTGAATAATTACATATGTTTCTTAAAATTGAATTCTTTTAAAGAATTGTATCAATCAATTTTCAAATAATTTGAATTCTTTTGCAAAATTTTATTAAAATAGTAGATATTAAAAATAATTAAATTAGGGAAAATTTTTGAAAATAATTAAAATTTTGCCAAGAAATTTATCAAATGTTTTGAAAATAATTCAATTTTAGAGAAGAATTTTATTATTTATAAAGATAATTAATAATTTACGCAAAGAATTGCATTAAAAATTCTGAATGCAATAATATTATTCTTTAAAGAAATTTAATTAAAAATTTATTAAAAATAATATTTAAATTGTAATAAATAAATTGTAGCAAAGGTTATTAAAATAATTAAATTTCTTTGATAAATTTTAATAAAATTTTTAAGAATAATTACATTTTTCGAGGAATTCGATTAAAATTGTATTAAAAATAATTGAAATTCTGCAATTAGCTTTATTATTTATTAAAATAATTGAATTCCTAATAAGAATTTTATTATTTGCCAAAAAAATTAAATACCTGTAAAAATTTTATTATTTATGAAAATAATTGAATATTGCGAAGAAATTTATAAAAAAAATTTGTAAATAATGAAATTCCTGTAAAATTTTTATTATTTTTTGAAAATAATTAAAGGTTTGTGTAGAATTTTAGTAGATTTTTTTTAAATAATTGAATTCATTTGGAAAATTTTATTAGAATAGTATAGATACCTATTAAAAATCATTGAATTGAGGAAAAATTTTGAAAATAATTGAAATTTTTCTAAGAATTTTATTAAAATTTTTGAAAATAATTGATATTTCGGAGAAGAATTTAATTATTTCTAAAGATAATTGAAATTTTGACGAGAATTTTTAAAAAATTTTGAACATAATTGAATTTTTGCGAAGAATTTTATTACTTTTGAAAATAATTGAATTCCTTCAATCATTTGTAATTTCTCTAAAATTATCCAAATTATATCGTATAATTTACGTACTTTACGGACCTTTTTCAATCGAATTACGGACTTTACGGACCTTTTTTCAAAAAAACGGACTTTTACGGACTTCAAGCAAAGTTACGGACTTTTACGGGATTTACGGACCTAGTTCGAGCCCTGCTTATGTGAATATCCAAATGAAATTTAGTTTTAATTAATTTTATGCCAAATGATAATTATGTCAAATGAAATTTATGTTATACAGTGAAACCTCTCTTAGCGGACACCTCTCAATAGCGGACACCTGCTTTAACGGACGAAATTTAAAAGTCCCGGCAAAATTACATTGTTTTATATGGGATGAAAACCTCTTAATACCGGACCCTCTTAATAGCGGACACCTCTCTTAACGGACACATAAATGCACAGAATAATGGACACTTGACCAATTGTTGGTAATTTCAGTTTTGAAATTTAGAAATGAAAACAAAAGTTAAGTATTGTAATGACTCATAAGCACAGACATTCTCAGTTTATATCCATTCGCTGCTCAATTAACACGTTTAGTAATTACATATCTCGAAATAAAATGTCGCAAAAGAGAAAACGATTGATTTTATAAGAAAAATATGATATTATATTTATTTGTGAAAAAGAAAAATTAAGTGTTCGTGCAGCGGCAGAAAAGTTTAGTGTCGGGAAAACACAAGTCAGTGTAATTTTGAAGGACAAAAAAAATATTTTTGAAGAATTTAAAAAGAATGGCAACGAAGACATGAAAAGAAAATTTCCTAAGCTCGAGACAGCTGTCATTGACAAGACAATTTACGAATGGATTGGACAGGCACGAGCAAAGAATATTCCCATTTCTGGAACATTAATTCAACAAAAAGTACTAGAGGTGGCCAAGGCACTTAAGTTGGATAATTTTACGGCGTCCAACGGATGGCTTGAAAAGTTTCGAGCAAGACATCAAATCTCTTATAAAGCGATTTGTGGAGAAAATGCTTCCGTAGATGATAACATTGTGATAAAGTGGTTCGAAAAAATTCCAGAAATTTGTCGCGGTTACGAGGGAAAAAATATTTTTAATTGCGTTCTTGAACAGTAATGATGTCACAGGACTGAATTTAATATTAGATTCACAAATGTATTTGGAACGTAAGACTGCTTTTATTCCAAAAAAGCAGACTTCTATTTTAAATTATTATAAAAAATGTAATTAAATAATATTTATTTATGTTTATATATCTGTATATAGTGAAACCTCCCAATAGCGGACACCTCTGTTAACGGACGATTTCATCTTGCACCGTCGGTGTCCGCTATAGGGAGGTTTCACTGTATATGGTTTTATGTTAAATAGAATTTCCGTAATATTCATGACTCCCAAAAATTATATTTTTGTCAAGAAGTCTAATTAATCAATATTTTTTCTTAATTTAAGGATTCTAAATATTTTTGTTAAAGCTTAGATCAAATGAAATTTATGTTAAATTAATTTTATCTTTCATGTCAAATGATATTTATGTCAAATGGTTTAATATTAAATTATTAAATAACTATTATGTTTAACAGAATTTCGGTAATATTCATGACTCCCAAAAATTCAATTTTTGTCAAAAAGCCGAGGTAATCAATATTTCTTCTTAATTTAAGGATTTTAAATATCGCTACAAGTTTAAAAGTTTAATGTAAAATAAGAATATACGTGAACAATAAATTTTTTAATCTAAGAAATTGTGCTTTAGGAATTTTTCCATGCTTTAAACCTCAGTCAAGATGACAAACAGCACTAGTCTTTAGTTAACTTTTAAAAACTTTCAAGATTTTTTAAAATTTAAGGAATAAAATGAAAAATAATGTAGAGAAAACAGAGTGTCTGAAACTAAAAATATCGCAAACAGAAATTTGATGCTCGTTTATATAAATATTTTATAAATTCTGTAAATTATGTTAGTTTTATTTTGTTTATTTTTGTAGTATTATTTTTCTTCTATTACTTATAATTTTATTAATGAAACACCAGAAAATGAATAAATACAATTATAATGAATTCTTGTTGAATCATTCTAATGTAATTGTACTATGTCTGAAGTGAGTCACAAATACGGGGAATAATTTTGGTATTTAAGCAATGTGCACACGGATCGTGACACCCGCCTTCCTAGAAAGTGATTCCCTTATAATATGTTTGTAATCAAACACCTCATAGATAATTAATTCGTAAATATTCTGCGAAAGAATCGATCGTCTCAAAACAGAGAGAGAGAGAGAGAGAGAGAGAAGGTATAAAAACAGCACAACCTCTTTTTTTCTTTAGAACTTGCATACACACCTGCCTTCATTCTTATACATCTATTTTTAAAATGCAACTCCAATACTACAGCTGCTTGCTTCGATAAACCGAAAAGACACCAGAATCATTAAAGAAAAAATTGTTGTAGCAACAATTTCCATTCGTTTCAGTAATAAAAATTTTAATTTTAATTTCTTTGAGGTTTTAAATCTTTATGGAAATTCTGAAAATTCTTTAGGAACAATTCTCAGCATCTAAAATTATAACTATTAAATATATTATATAAATGTGTGCCAAATAGTAGACTTTCAAAAATTACAAATAAAGAGAAACTTCTCCAAGTACTTTTCATTTCGCAACAAAAATTTTTTTGGAAAAAGATTCATTACTTTCTTTTAATTATAAGTTTCTGTAATTAGAAGTGAAATATATGTTTTATCGACAGCAAATTACCGTTCACGGCAAAAAACTAAGATCTTTGAATTTAACGTCGACGCTAAACGTCAGAAAATTTTTCCTTTCCCCAGAAACAAGAAAAATAATTTTTTCAACTATTTTTAGATCTTTTTTTACGCTCGTTAATTATTAAAAAACAATGTAAAAGTAGCTTCAATACTAAGAAAAGAAGTAGTAAAAATGTAGTTATCGAAAAATTAAATTTGACGACTAAAAAAACTCGTTTTAGTCGATTCAATGTGCATAAAAAGTAACTTAATTTATTCAGGGTTATCACAAAAATTTATATATGTATATTTCCCTGATGTCCAGGAAGAATATTAACTTCTTTCCTTATCCTGGTAATAATTTCAATTCTACATTTTTGTAAAATTTAATTATTTTTCAAATTTTCAGTTAGAATTATTATTTATTAAAATTTCAAATACTTATTAAAATTTTTATTAAATAATTGTTAAAAAATAATTTTTAAAAGTAAAAAAAAATTAAATTCTTTGAAATATAGAATTAATTTCAATAAAGTTCGAAAAAGTTGCAATTCTTTCAATTTTTTAAAATTAGTTTTGGGAATTCAACTATGTATCTTCAAAAAAATTTTATTTGCAATTTTTCAAAAACCTAACTTTTTAAGAATTTCTAAATCAAATTCTGTTCAAAACTTCAATATTTTCTATCAATTATTATTTTATTTATTATTTATATTCATTTATTTTTTATTACCTATATTTATTAATATTTATTTTCTCACAGAAATTAAAATTTTAAACAATTTCAATGTAAAACCTTTAAAAATTTTATTTTAATTAATTTTAATTAAAAATTTCTAAAAATTACAATTGCATTCATTCAAAAATTTAATTTTTCTTTAGAACTTTTAAATAAAATTATTCAAGACTTTAATTATTTTTTAGAAAATCTATAAATTTATAATATTTAAAAATAAATATTGAAATATTATTCTTTAATACCAATTAAAATTTTGAAAGATTTCAACTTAGAAACCTTCTTAATTATTTTTAAAAATTTCTACTATTACGCTTCTTATATTAAATTATTTTCTCAAATTTTCATTCAAATTCTTCTTTAAATCAATTATTCTTATCAGAATTCAAATACGAGAATTGAATTATTTAAATCCAAAAATAAATTATAGATAAAATAATTGGTTATTTATAACAATTGCAACTCTACCTCTTTATGAAGTTTTAAAAATTTTTAAAGTGAGAAAAAACACAATGATAATTTGAGGTTTTCAAAAATTGACATCGGAATCGTCATCAGCTACCCCGAAAACCCCCGAGTGACAAGTTTCAAGCGAATCCAAATTTAAAAAAAAACAAATGTCCGCCATATTGGATCCGCCATTTTGAATTTTGAAAAACTGACATCGGATTCGTCATTAGCGACCCCGAAAACTCCCGAGTATACATTTTGAATCGAATTTGCAAACTTTTTGAATGTTGGTGTAAATTTTGATTTTTTACTATAATGCATTTACTTTTTCAAAATTTTGATTCCGCCATATTGAAATCAGAATTTCTCTATTCCATATTTTGAAAGTACAACTATTTTGCCCACCAATAGCATACTTAAAAAAGGTTTAAAACAATTTTTAAGATCTGAAGAAAAATATTTTTAAAAAAATGTACCTATTTTTTTTGTTTTCTTTCAAAATAGCCGCCATATTGGATTTTGTGTTGCTCGAATCGCTATTTTGACCCCAGAATCTGAAAGAGCGACCACCAAAACTCCGTACATCTCATTGCTGCTAAAATTTATTGTCTATAAATACTTCAAATCGTGTATTGAAGTTCAAGTAAAAATTTTGGTCATTTGGGCGTTAATGGGTTAAAAAAAATTCAACCCAAAAGCTCTTCATGATTTCGAGATATTGATGAAAATGTTATGTTTACACACACATACACACACACATACGGAATGACATTTTTTAAAAATGGCATTTTTGAACTCCTGAGGTCAAATAACATAAAGATATGTCAAAAAATCGAACTCGAAAAATTTTGGTATTACAATTAGTACTTCCTCTATGAGGAAGTAATATATGAATAACTTCTTATAAATATGGTAAAAGTGATTGAATCTTAGGTCAATCAATGTATTTTGAAATACCCTACAAGATATTTATAATAGTTTAATAGTTAAACAAAAATTTTCAAACAAAAAAGTTGAGAAAATGTCATTTTCCACAATTTTTGGTTTTTAAAATACCAATAATTTCGAAAATTATTATTGAATTAGGTTCAAAAATAGGTCAATAGAAGCGTTTTTTCATGCTCTACAAGTTGGTAACGATAATTTTAAAGTTACTTCTACATTTTTCAACAAAATTTTCAAAAAAGTCTTATTTTCCAAAATTTTTTATTTTTAAAAGTTTAATAACTTCGGTTAATATGGACGAAAAATGTTCAATTAGTGCTCAAAAGATGCGTCTAAAAAAACTCTACAAAATTATGGAAAAACATTTATAGGTGTCCTAACATTTTTTTAAAGTTATAGGCAAAAAACGTTTTTTTGAAAAATTAAAAATCCAAAAAAAATTTAGTTAAACATTATTAATCTATCACAAAGTACTCTTATCTTATGTCCGCAGGTGAGATCTACAATTTAAAAAAAAATTCAACCCAAAAGCTCTTTATGATTTCGAGATATTTATGAAAATGGGATGTTTACACACACACACACACACACATACGGAATGACATTTTTTTAAAATGTCATTTTTGAACTCCTGAGGTCAAATAACATAAAGATATGTCAAAAAATCCGACTCGAAAAATTTTGGTATTACAATACTTCCTCTATGAGGAAGTAAAATGAATTATTTTTAAAAAAAGATGCTAAAATTTTTTAGATATAAAACAAATTAATTTGTAAATTACTTAATGTATGGTAATTTTAATCAATCTTAGATTAAAATTAGGATCGAGGGAAATTGGAAGCGACTAAAGTATGATTAGATTATTATACATTAACTTGGATTAGGAAAGTTTTTAGTAACAAAATTTTTATATACAGTGGACTCCGCTTATAACGAGTCCGGATATAACGAGAAGTCGGTTATAACGAGCAAAAATTGTAAACACCGTGGCTAAATAAAGTCGGTTATAACGAACATATAAAATTTATTTACTTTATTGACCAGTCTGTTTCTATTCTACCTCGTGCTAACATTCCTTGCTATTTCCAAATGGAGAATCCAAGAAAAAGAAAAATTTTATCGATTTGTGATAAAATTGAAATTTTACAAGAATTAGAAAAAGGGAAGTCGAATACATCAGTGTGTAAAAAATGTAATTTAAAATCTTCGACTGTATCCACTATATGGAAGAACACACTGAGAAAACTGGAGTGTCAAATTCGGAGGTTCAAAAAGTGTATGTTTCCTTTGCTTATGAAGAGAATTAAATAGTCCTTCTAAAATAAATTTTGAATTGGTAATGGAAATCTACTTGTATATTCTCTCCCATTATATCTGAGGGTTAAAAGTTGCGCAGAAAATGTGTACGATCTGATGCGCGCGAAATTATTTTTCTGACATTTTATGTATTTAATTTAGGGGTTAGGTTGCCATATTTATTCATTTCGCGCCGGATAAGGAAGGGATTTCTCAAGATGGTTAATTTGTCCCTCTGTTATAAACTCATTTTCCCTCCAAGAGAAATGGCACGAATATCTGTCAATGGTGTATTTGAACATTTAGATTGTTATCCAATAGCTAACTCTCAAATATCAACGATTTGTCCCTCCAGATGTTTAGTCCAATACTCCAGTTTTCTCAGTGCAAAGAAAAAATTTTTAAAGCTTCAGAAGAACATAATTTAAAAACTAAAAAAGTGCGAATGTGTGAACACCCGGATTTAGATCAAGCTCTTTTAAAGTAGTTCAAAATTCAAAGAAATCAAGGAATACCTATAAGTGAGCCTATCTTACAGTTACAAGCAGAAAAATTTTCAAAAGAAAATGGTGAAAATGATTTTAAGTGTAGTGACGGGTGGATTTCTAGATTTAAAAAAAGACACAATATAATTTTGGGTAAAGTAAGTGGTGAAGCTCTCGATGTTGATGATTCAGAAGTCAATGACTGAATTGAAAATGTGTGGGAAAAAATAAAACGTGAATATGAAGAGAAAAACGTTTTTAATTTAGATGAAACTGGTTTTTTATAATTTATTGCCTGATAGAACACTTCGTTTTAAAGGTGAAAAATGTGTTGATGGGAAACTGTCAAAACAAAGAGTGACTGTTCTTGTTGGTGCAAATTTATCAGGAACAGAAAAAAGAAAATTATTGGTCATTGGAAAATCAAAAAATCCAAGATGTTTTAAAAATGTTAAAAAATTACCAGTAAAATATGAATCAAATAAAAAGTCTTGGATGACATCAAAAATTTTTTTACGTGAATTTAAAGAATGGGATAAGGAATTAAGGAAAAAAGACAGGCGAATTGTAGTGTTCGTAGACAACTGTCCTGCTCATTGTACAATAGAAAGTTTGACAAATATTAAATTGATTTTCTTTCCTCCAAATGTGACTTCAGTTCTTCAACCCATGGATCAAGGGGTCATAAAGAGTTTCAAATCTCACTATAGAAGAAAATTGGTATTACAATTTATTGAGAACTGTGAACATGGAAATCTTGATAAAAAACTCATTATTAGAAGCAATCCGTTTCATGGCAGAAGGATGGGCTTCTGTCTCAACAGAAACTATAAAACACTGTTTTCAAAAGTCACGCATTTGTATTACAGGTAAATTAATTTTTTGTATTTTATTAATTGAATTAGTCTTAAAATTATTAATTAACACAATTCATTTAATATGTAATTTTATAATTTATAGAAAACTTGACAACTAACGAAGGAAACTCTAATGACGATTGTTCATTGTTCGATTGGATTCATAACAATAACATAAATATCAACACTGACAATATAGATGACTACGAATCAATTGATAATGAATTAATTGTGAGTGAGCTTCCTTCCGATCAGGAAATATTATTATCTATTAATAAGAACACAACGGAGGATGTCTCTGATGCAGAAGACGAAAACGAAGATGAATCGTGTGTTCAACATATTTCAAGTGTTCAAGCCCTGTCTGCTTTGCAAACATTGTCCACATTTTTCGAAACAAATAACTTGGAAGATGATTTTTTTGAACATTACGTAAAATTAAAAAATATTGTTAGTGATTATCATTTGAGGAACAATAATATTAAAAAACAATCTTCGATTCTTCAATATTTTCATAGGCATACCAATAACTAAATAAATTGAACAATATACACATATGTAAGAAAATATTACCACGTATTATTCTTCTTAACTTTAACTTCGCTTATAGCGAACTTCGGCTATAACGAACAAATTTCAACGGTCCCTTGAAGTTCGTTATAAGCGGAGTCCACTGTATTACAGGCCTTGGACTGAATTTAGAAAAAAAGTATTAAAGTTGTCGCAAAATGTTGAAATAGTTGCAAACCATCGCTCGTTATTTATTTAAAAATAATGATTGTCTTGTGTTTAAATAAAATCGTTTTAAATGTGAACTAAAAAGAGAATTTAAATTATTCTTATAATAAAAGTTTTTATAAAAAAGTTTTCCCAGAAATTAAATGATGCTTTAATTTCTCCACTTGAGAACGTCAAGATCATCACCAGGTGGCGTGGAATCTGGTTTTGTCAACTGAACTGACATCTAACGGTGATCTTGGCGTTCGCAGGTGGAGAAAAGCATCTCCATATTGAATCTCAAGATGTTCGTAATAATCGTAATTCTTTAATTTTTTACAATTATACATTAAATCTAGAGAGTTTAACAATTAATATAAATGAATTTAAATTTTTAATTCACAATATTCTTATGGCCCGCAATTTTTTTAGAGTCATAGAATCAATTTTTTTACTAAAAATAGTAGCTAACTATCAACAAAAATTAATTATAAAGTTTAATTTTCTAATTTTTAATACGGTGAGTAATTAATGACATATTTTTAATAAAAAAAAACATTTCATTCATTTGAACGATAAAAACTTGTGAATCATTTAACTATTAGCGGATCTAAAGTACTACAAATTCTGAAAAAGAAGAAAAAAGTTGGTTTTAGTGGCACAAATCTAAAAAAAGTATCCAAATAGCAGCAGATCGTAAAAAGTAGTAAACAGTAGGTTTCAGTAGATGAGTGCAAAGCTTGCAAATAAGATAAGCAACACGGTAATTTGACACAAATTGGAAAATTTAAAGTACAAAATCAACATTTACAATCCAGCATATCGAATAAAAGTAAACGATCGTTATTAAAATAATTTTCCTCGCAACACTTGCGTTTGTTACCACTCTAGTCGAGAAAAGTTTTTTTGAAATTTCGAGGACTGCCAGAAAGACCGTATTGTAATTTAAATCGATAAGTCTGGAACAAGCGACGACCAACTACCACTTTTCTCAAATTGTAGCATGAAGTCTAGAAAGTAACCCTTATACTTATTGAGTTGGCGTCTGTTAGACGCCACGCAACTTATTTATTGATCACAATTTTTTTTATTCCTGCTCTACATGCTTAGCTTGTGTGGCGATTTTCAATGATTCTCACGCGCGACCTTTTCCTACTTTTTCCCTCAAGACTATAAATAAAACTAATAATGGAATTTTACATAAAATTACCTACTTTGTAAATAAATTGAATTCTTGAAAATCATTTTAATTTTATTATACATGTGCAAAAAAAATTATTTTATCATACATTGAGGAAAAAAATACATACTTGATCTCTGTCGAGGGGAGGGCAATAAATAACAGAGGGTCTACTAATAAAAGTCACTAGACCTATCGAGGTAAACGAGCGATGGAAGCGTTGAAAGAACTTACAGTTAAAGCATGTGTAAAAGAATAAGGAATGAAAAAGAAAGTATGTATATAAGCTAAAATAAATCTGCAGAAAGGGTTATTTTTACAATTCCCAGCAACACTCACGTTTTTATACCCTTCATTTTCACTCCTACCGTCACGAAAATAGCATCAACGAACAAAGAGTTCAGAATATAGTGAAGATGTTTTTGGCACATCAGTATATACATACAAGTAAAGAAAAAAAGGTTATTATAGTCACAAAACTCAAAATTATCACTCAAATAACTGTAACAAATACGGCAGTACACAAAATTTTAAAATTTCATCACTCGCAATTATTTTTATTCATAAAAAAGTTATGTATACATTTTGTCCTTTGTTGTACACAAAAGAGAAATTTTCACATCTAGCAAACAATGTCAGTTTTCTCAAATATAAGACAATTAACATAAATAAGATAATTAGCCGAAAAGAAGATAATTAGCCAAAATGAGGTAAATAACAATAAAAAGTAATCATTTTTCTAATTACTCGTGATGTAATTTCTTATGCAACAATTTGCTTAAAAGTCAATTGTTAAGAAAGTAATAGACACATGCTGGAGGAGAAAATTGAAAACCATTTTTTCCAGTAGCATATCAGAAAGTTTTTCAGCACACGCAGAAAAGTTATTCTTTATATTTTACCAAAAATTTTTCATGAAGTTGGAATATAGTGGGATAGTGGCAATTTTTCATAATTTTTCAATTACTTTCTTTAGTGATAATTACAAAAATTTAATCTAATATTTTTATTTCTTACAAACTAGTACTGTAAACTTTTGGAAAATGTTATAAATTAAACATTAGCTTATATCATTACAGCATATCATTTTTTAATAAATATTTAATCATTATTATTTTTTTATGGGAAAAAATAATAAGAATAAAATGAAATTTTTCAAAAATTTCAAATTCAAACCTTTTTTAAATTCAGAAACTTATAAGAATATTATTTTAAAACCTGAAGAAATCGATAACTCTGATTAGAAGACTCGGAGTGATCGATATCTTCATGTTTTATAATAATTAAAGATGACCGAATGATAAAATTATTATTTTATATTAAGAGAATATTGTTACTGTAACATCTTCAAAATTATTCTCATCATTTTAATTCAATTATTATTTTCAAGAATTTTTAAAGAAAGTTCTTTTTTAAATCAATTATTTTTATTAATTTTTAAAAAAAGTTCCTTCAGAATTTTAAATTCAGTTGTTGGCAATTCAATTTAACGAAATTTCGATTATTCGGAAATTCTTTAATTAAATATAGATTAGAAAGTAACAAATTCAAATAATTTAAAAATTTTTTTATGAAAAATTCAAATTTTCAGTCATTTCTAAAATTTTACGCTATAATGATTATCTAAAATTTAAATTGAAATACATTTTTTAATAAATTTTTATTAAAAAATTCTACAAGAATTCAATTATTTAAATACAAAAATAAATAATTTACTGAATAATTGAATGCTTCTTAGATTTGAGTTCTCATAAAAAATGTTATCAACAAAAAATAATTAAATTTTTCAGGAAATTAATTTACATTTTTGGGATGTGTTTTATTATTCATTCAAATATTTTAAATCCTTAAAACAATTTTATTATTTGTAAAAATAATTAAATGCTTCCTAGAATTTTATTAAAAAATTTTTTTAATAATTGAATTCGTTTGGAAAACTATTAAAATAGAAGATATTGAAAATCATTGAATTGAGATAAATTTTGGAAAATAATTGAAGTTTGGAGAAGAATTTTTTTACTTTTTAAACTCGTTTTAAAATAATTGAACAGAATTGAATTTTTGTGAAGATTTTTATTACATTAATAATTGAATGTCTGCAATCATTTGTATTAAAAAATTTAACTAATTTCAGAAGAATTTGAATTTTTTTAATCTTTCAAAAATCTTAGTTCTTTAAAATTTCTAATTAAATTCATTGAAAATTGAAATCTTATAAAATCTAAAAAACTGGTCAACAAATCTCTAAAAAATTTTACATTTTCACCTCCTGTTATTTTCTGCGGGGGTAATTGACCCAAAAAGAGTATTTTTTTGAGAAAAGTATGTATAAAATGTTGTAAAACATTTTAAAAAAATTGTTTTTCTGGTATGTTGTCTGGAAAAAACCCTTATGAAGAGAATCCTACAGTTGCAAAAATAAACTAAAAATACTCAAAAATATTTTTTTAATTCTCTTTTTGTAATACGTAAAAATATCCAAAAGGAATTGTTGCATAAACTATAATAATAATAATAATGAAATAATACATTTTTTACAATAATTCTATTATCATTTAATAAAATTACTTTTACAGTACTTGTTCAGTAACAAACAAAGTTAAATTCAGTAGCCCTAAAACTATTATTAATTCAGCGTCGGAGTCTTAATATCACCTTTCGCAACATGTACCGACATATCATCTAAATGATTATGATAAAATGGAATTTTTGAAAATTTTCAATCCCCCCCCCCCCCCAAATGTAAATAAAGGAAAAAATGGTCAAGTTTGTTTAGTTTTGCTTCAACACTTAATGTTCCGAGCGTAGGCCAGTCAATGAAGACAAAAAGTGCACAAAAATGCAAACAGCAAAGTCTCAACGGTTTCTGGTAGTTTGGGGGCTCCTTATAAGAGTCCCACAGTTTGCTCTCGATTTCCGGGTGCGAAAAACAGTGTAAACAATCGCCAAAGTTTGGAAAACATGGTCTTTCGATGCTCGTTGCTTCCGGTTAAGTTTTAGGGGAAAAAGTTGTTATTGAAAGTTATAGAGCTTGGAAATACCTTTCAAATGATGGGTCATAACTTCGTTAATTATTTACCGATTTTAATCATTCTTTTTTTAATTTGATGTATTTTTTTACGCTGAATCCAAAAATTATTTTATATTTTTTCAAAATACAATATTTTTAAAAATAAAAGAGAAAATTTTTTTAACAAAAAATTTTTAATTATTATTTATAACATTTGACAAAAAATTCTTTTCGTACATATAATTCCATTGCATTCAGAATAATATTATGACATAAAAAAATTCAAATTAATTATTTATAAGCTTGTAGCATTAGGTTCACATATGCACGCCTGTTCAACTATCAATACAACGATGCTACACACTTATATAAAAATAATTTGAATTTTTTTATGTCATAATATTATTTTCAATTCAACGGAATTATATGTATGAAAAGAATTTTTTGTCAAATGTTATAAATAATAATTAAAAATTTTTTGTTAAAAAAATTTTCTCTTTTATTTTTAAAAATATTGTATTTTGAAAAAATATAAAATCATTTTTGGATTCAGCGTAAAAAAATACATCAAATTAAAAAAAGAATGATTAAAATCGGTAAATAATTAACGAAGTTATGACAATTTTTGCAAATTTGAACGGCTGAATTGAGTTGTGGCGGCGAGAATCACGCTCCTCCGAGTACCCCCACTCCGACGTGTAGAGGTTGAAAAAAGGATATATTTACTTTTACTTGATGTAAATGAAAAATAAATGCACAAAACCTTATGTTCAATTTTTTTTCGTAAAATACATGTATTGAACTATAAGTGGCACAATTTTCAATTAAAAATATTAATTATTATCTAGTCAGGAATTTTTTGAAAAATAAAAACTAACTCTCCCCCCTTTGAAACTAGGTTGGATTTTTTTTTTTGAAAAAGTTTTGTGAAAACAAATAAAATTAAATGCCGTTTACACTAAATTGATAAAGTGAAAATTGACTGAGTTATTCCATTTGTTTATGTAAAAAAAACATACCCTTTTTTGAAGTCCATTATTATGCACTTAGATAAAAAAAATCAATTGGCCATTTAAATAGGATGAAAGTTTGACTTCTTAAGTGTACTTTCCAAAAAAAAAATCGAAATTCGATGGACCAAAAGTGGGGAAATTCCGTTGAAAAATTACATGTTTTTAGTTAACAAATGGAATTATGTATAAACTATTTCTCCGATCTAGTTAATTTTTTGGGGATTTATTCAGCTACGCAAGGAGAACATTCCTGGTAAGTTATGAACAAATTCGATAATTATTAACAATGTTATTAAACAATTAAAGAAGTGCTATTTTTAATGGTTTAAATTCATTTGCAACTAAACTAATTAACATTTTTTAACGTATGACCCATCATTTGAAAGGTATTTCCAAGCTCTATAACTTTCAATAACAACTTTTTCCCCTAAAACTTAACCGGAAGCAACGAGCATCGAAAGACCATGTTTTCCAAACTTTGGCGATTGTTTACACTGTTTTTCGCACCCGGAAATCGAGAGCAAACTGTGGGACTCTTATAAGGAGCCCCCAAACTACCAGAAACCGTTTAGACTTTGCTGTTTGTATTTTTGTGCACTTTTTGTCTTCATTGACTGGCCTAAGCGGTACATTCTTACCGCTCGGTAAGTATACTCTCTTGAATACGCACACCTAACTTGCCGTTCATTTGCCAGCACATCTGGTCACATCCAAGGTCGGCCAATCAACTTTATAAGGGGCTACGTACGCGTTTCCACGCAATGGCAACATTCAAGGACAGAGTTTTATTCCGATGGGTTATTTATACATATTTCTATTATAGGGCCAAAAGATTTTCATCTTCAACACAAAGCAGGAAAAAAAGCAGGGAGAAACTTCTGGATGTTGTTCAAACAAAACTTCCAGATCTTAGGTTTTCGAATAGCAAACACCGCGGGGAAAAGTTTGTAACGAAATATTTTCAAATAGGATACAATTTTCTCTAAATGTAGAAATGTTGAATGTAAAAACCTTTAATGTGAAAATATTAAATGTAAAAATGTTAAATCTATAAAAATGTTAAATGAAAACGACTAGAATGTGAAAATGTTTAATGTTTAAAAAATTAAATGTAAAAATGTTGAATGTGAAAATGTTAAATGTAAAGATGTTAAATGAAAAAGAATTAAATGTAAATATATTAAATGTAGAAATGTTAAATGAAAAAGAGTTGAAAGTGAAAATGTTAATCACAAAAATTTTAAATGAAAAAGAGTTGAATGTCAAAATAATGAATGTAAAAATGTTTAATGAAAAAATGTTAAATGTAAAAATGTTGAATGTTAAAATATGTTAAATCTAAAACTTTTGAATGTGAAAGTGTTAAATAAAAAATGTTAAATCTATAAAAATGTTAACATGAATATGTTAAACCTAAAAATTTTAAATTTAAAAATGTTAAATGTAAAAAGATTAAATAAAAAATTAATAACCTTCAATTCAATTATTTAAAAATAGTTGAAATTTTTAGAAATAATAGAACTTCTTAAGGTGTTTGTTAATGTATAAGTAGCAGAATAAAAAAGTCCAAATTACATTCAAAATAATTTTTTATCAAAAGAATTACAAGTTCAATTTTTATTATTAGGTACATAGTTAATTTTAAAAAGATTTAAATATATTGAAAGAATGTAATGTAAAATCAAAACAAAAGTTAGTTTAATGTCATAATATCGTATTTTAAAAGAACATGAAAATTGAATTTTAAATTTATTAAGTGAAAGGGTAAAGAATTTTATTTTTATTAAATTTAAACAATTACAAGTTGCATTTGAAAAAAAATTACTATTTGTCGTCAATAAAAAATATTTGCCAAATTTTAAGCTATGTTTATACCTAAATTGTTTCTTATTGACAGAAAATTGAAAATTTTATTCAAATGCAACTTTTAATTGATTAACAATGTTGTAAATTAAATTCTTTACGCTTTCACATAAATCAAATTTACAATTTACACTGTAAAAAAGTTGAGAAAGTTGACGGTCACTGAAGTTAGGAGTTAAATTTTTCGAGTTAAAAATCAAAATCAGTCAAAAATCAATCAATCAGTTGATTCTTATTTTTACTGTGTAAATTTTAACTCCCTTCGCTTTAACTCCCCAAATGGGTGCGACTTTTATAGAATCCCCTGGGGAGTTAAAATTTAACTTCCTTTTTTTTACAGTGTACCTTTTTCTCATAAAATTCAAAATTATAACATTGGACTAACTTTTGTTTCGATTATTTGTCAGATTGTTTCTTAAATGTTTTGTTATAAAACTGAAGTTTCAAAAAGTTTTATTGAAAATTCTGAAAAATTATGATTTTAAAATATTCCTATTCTATTGTTCCATGATAATAATTGATTTTTTATAAACAAGTAAAGATAATTTTTGAAATAATTGAAATTATTTCAAATTATATTAAATTTTATTTTTAAAATAGGTAAACGAACCATTTAGTTTTAGTTTAGTTGTAATTGAACTTCTTTAGAATTTTTTTTAAGCAGATCACAGAAAATTGCAAAATTTTGTTTGAAAATCAGGGAGAAAGAAAATAAAAATTTTTTTAGCAATCTCCAATTTTTTGTTTCTTTCGACATTTTGCGATTTATGAAATATTTTATATTTTGTAGACACGAATCTGATGAATTTTTAAAAAATTTTCCACCATATTAAATCCACCATTTTGAATTCTTAAAAACTAACTATAGAATCGTAATCAGCGAGCCCAGAAACAACCAAGTGTTAACAAAATTTAAGGAAATCTGATAAATTTAAAAAAAATTCAGTCATACTGTTTCTGACATTTTGAATTTTTAAAAACTAACATCTAATTCGTAATAAGCATTCCCAGAAATTCTAGAGTTACTTACAAATTTCATGTAATTTTAAATTATTTAATTTGAATTTTGGTCATGATTTTTGGAAAATACCGCATTGTGAATTGTTTCAAAGATTTTAGGTTAAAAAAGTACCCTGATGGTATTTTAATTCCCAAATGAAATGAATAAAAAATCAACAACTATGTTTCATTTCTACAAACCCGAAATAATAGTTTTCGACACTGATCGTCAACGCTGACTTTAGGGACATCTGTAAATGATAAAAATTTTAAAGTGTCAACAACTGATTATTTTTTTTAGTTTTTGTTGGTTTTTGGCCTGTTTTTGAAGGGAAAAAATTAGAAAACAAGTTTAGAAAATTCAAAGATGGAACCAACTATAGTGCGCTGGGTGGTGAGTCAAAAAAAAGATTAAGAGAATCCCACAGTATACTTAATAAGGAAAATTCGATTAAAAAAATCTCAACATTTTCTATACTGTCTTTTTTATCCTAGACCGTAAACTGCCGGCAAAAATCAAGCAAGGTCAATTCACAAGTGCGTCACTGGTGAACATCTCTTGTGGCTCTTGTGGCTCTTGTGGACACATATTGAAGAAAAGATGCCGTGGATGAGTACTCGTTCATCCAAGTGGAACCGGTCGTGAAAAATACGCTGGAGAGAACCATTGGATCAAGGATCGAACCGGATCGAGCGATTCCAATGGGCTTATCCAAGCAACTTGATTTTACTCGACATTGTGTCGAAATACGATCAACTCATCCTAAAGCAAATTCCTTTGTTTTCCTGATGACTGGACTAAAATCAGATCCGAGAAGAAAAAAAACAACGCCTTCTATGTGAAAATAAGAATAACAAATTAACAATTTTCTTTCTCTAAAATCCAACAAAAATAGAATTGAAAGAAAATATAGAATAAAATAGAAGAGAAAAAAATAATTGACAATCATCAATTAAATGGCTATATTTTAAGTAAAAATACCATAATTGTAATAATCACGAATAATCATCGACTCCCGAAAAAGTAGATACGCAGTAAATAATCCTGTCTTTCAATTATTTATAATCACATGGTATCAAATCGTAAATTACTACACTGTCAAACTAGAGGCTTATTAATCACTTTCGGTGATTTTTCATCATAGCAGGAAGTTCAATACATACAAGGTTTCACAACAAATCTATTCTCGATTAAATCAAAATCAATTATACAATTTTTTTGCCATTTATAGCAAATTTTTTCCCTAATTTTTTAATTCCTTTTTTGCTCTATTGAAAATAAGGGGAATAAAAAAATTGGAGAAAATTTTCAAGGTTCATAATATATGAAACAAGTCGAATAAAATGGTAGTCATCGTGTGGCCAAAGGAATTAAATAAAAATATTCTCGAGTACATTAAAAATTTTTTTGTTTCCTGGTAGCCTAAAGGCATTCGACTATATATTGAGAGAAAAAAAACAGACTGAAAATTAATAGGAAGTGTCTAAAGTTGAGCCGTGTCGGTTTCTTCTGAACATATTTCATCAAAGTATAGCCACATATGTGTCATTTACATGCTCGTTTGTATATCTATTTTAACGTTACCGACGCCACAGAGACCATATAAACCATTAATGTCTAAAGAAACATTGTAAGGTCGTACAAAAACTAAAATGGTATTTAAAATACTGTCGTCTCAAAGATGTGAGTCTACAGTATAAGGAACGTCAAAAATTGCATATCATGATAGGGGTCAAAGGTATAACCAATAATAACCATCATCATAGTCATGATTTCAAACATTTTCTTTCTAAACATTCTGACAATTGTCTCTATATCATTTTCATAATCGTCTTTATCATAATTCTAATGATTATATATTTATCATCACCCTAAATGTTGTCGTTACGATTCTAAATGTTGTTCATCAAATCTTCTTAAACATTATCTTCATTATCATCCTACATGTTGTCATTATCCTTCTAAATACTGACCATCAAATCTTCTTAAACACTATCTTCATTATCATCCTAAATGTTGTCTTTAATGGCATCCAAAACATTGTTTTGAACATCATTTTAAATATTCCCTTTACCATCATCCTAAATAATTTTGTCCTTATAATTCTAAATACTGTCCATCATATCTTCTTAAACAATATTATCTTCATTATTATTCTAAATTTTGGCCTTAATGTCATCCTAAACATTATCTTTAACATCATCTTAAATATTCTCTTTATCATTATCGTAAATGCTGTCCATCAAATCTTCTTAAACATTATCGTTATTATCATCCTAAATGTTGTTTTTAATGTCATCCTAAACATTGTTCTCAACATCATCTTAAATATTTCCTTTATCATCATCCTAAATGTTGTCTTAACCATTCTAAATACTGTTATCACATCTTAAATATTGTCTTCATTATCATCCTAAAAGTTATCTTTAATGCCATCCCAAACATTGTCTTGAACATCATAGTGTATTCTCTTTATTTTCATCCTAAATGCTGTCTTTATCATCATAAATAATGTTGTCAATATAAACTTCAATATTATTATCAATAATAGTCTTTACTGTCATACTAAAAAATTATCTTCATTGTCATTCTAAATATTATCTAAATATTGTGTTCGTAAACTTTTCCTCAACATGAATCTAAACGTTATCATTAGCAACCTTCTAATTATTGTCTTTACTATCTAGAAAATTATCTGTATCATATCTTAAATGTTAATGCCTCTACTATCTTAAATATTGTCCTAAATATCAACTTCAATATTGTCATTGGTAACATTCTAATTGTCTTTAGTATCATTAAAAATTGTTGTCTTTATCATCAACATAATTATTGTTATTAGCATATCTTCTTAATTCTTATCAAAGAAAAATCAGGGAAAATATAATTGATCAGTAAAATTAGGCAAATGTCAGGGAATTTTATCAAGCAAATATACCTGAAAAATATTAATTGTTTAATATATTTTGAATCATAAGAAATTCTTAAATAATACAATTACTTTTCTTATTTCTGGAAATAATTATATTTATTTTAAATACAGTGGATCATCGACTATTCAAACTCTTTGTTATCTAAACTGTAAATAACTTTATCCGAACTCCCTCTTTATTCGAACTTTTTCGTCATCTTAAACACAAAATTTCATTTTTTTACAACTATTCGCATAGAAATCTCATAAAAATAAAGAAATTCTATTAAAAATCAGTATACGATTTAAATAAACTTTCTACATTAACTTTCTTAAAGTTATGAATATTACAAGCAACTTAAAATAGCTTTTAGTTAAAAAATGAGGCAATTTAAAAAAATAGAGTTTCAGAAGAGGTTTTAAACTACCTACTATTTTTGAAAATTTCAATTGCTATGAAAAGACTAATAACAATTATTAAATACTAGCTGCTATACCCGTCTTCGACGGGTTATTAGTTATTGTTATTCCTACTTATATATTAATAGCTACGATACCCGTCTTCGACGTGTTTCTTAGTATTTTTAAAGTTTTCCATATTGAGTATTGATTAGTATTTAACCAACTACATTATTAAACTAATTTTCTTGATGATTATTAATATTAATTAATGAAGAAGAAAACGAAATTTTAAGGAAAATAAAAAGTAAAAAGTTCAGTTGACAAAACCAGATTCCACGCCACCTAGTTGCGACCTTGATGTTCTCAAGAGGAGAAATTAAACCAACATATTATTCCTTAAAAACTTTTTATAACTAATAAATGTTATTTTGAGAATAATTTAAATGATGTTTTTAGTGCACATTTATAATGCTTTTTATTCAAACACAAAACATACTGACTATTTGTAAATAAATAATCTGCAACTATTTTGAACATTTTCTGACATTTTTAATACTATTTCTTATTCCTAAATTTAGTCCGAGGCCTGAAATTTTATTAAAAACCCAGAGTTCCAAAATTGCCAAACACGTCTCGATTTTGAAAAAAGTAGGGGTAAAGACTCAAAAAAGTGTTACTGAAGGACTTAATCTACAATTTTCTTAAAATCCTCTAAGGGGACGTCCATAAATCACGTGACTTGTTTTTGGTCAATTTTGAAAATCAAATTCAAATCAAATTTGAAAATTTTTTCCGCCATATTGAATCCGCCATTTTGAATTTTTAAAAAGTGACATCAGATTCGTAATCAGCGACCTTAAAAACCCCCGAGTAACAAGTTTTCATCGAATCTGATCAAATTTGAATTTTGTCCGCCATATTGAATTCGCCATTTTGGATTTTTTAAAAAAAACTTTAGATTGATATTCAGGAACCCTAAAAACTGATAAAGAATGAGTTACAGAATAATTTACCTCGTTTTTTGCTTTTAATTCATAAAAGTATTTTGAGATTTTTGGACCTTTTGACTTTTGACAGTTCTATTGGCATCGGAAATAGAATTTTGCAAAAAACGCCCATCGGCATCTTAAAGTACATGAACGTAGAAATCTTTTAAGCCCTAGAACGTTTAAATCCATCAAAGCAATTTTTGTTTAGAGCTCTGTCCGTGTTGACGTGGAATGTCCCATATATATATATATTTCATATAAAATTTAATAATCATCTCATTAATATTTTTATTTATACCCATTGAGATGCTGAATATAAAAAATCGACCAAATCTCAAATTAAGCTTTCATTGAAAATTTAGAGTTAATTCATATCACGTGATAATGTCAGGGATCACAGTGGCATTTCCACTTGAAAATAGGTAAAAAAGGGGATTTTTCAAAAGAAAAAAGGGTATTTTCCTTTAAAAAAGGGGATTTTGAAAAACACGATAAAAATTATTTTGTTACAACATACAGGGTTTATTTTTTTAAACTTTTATTTTTCCTTCTATTTACAGCTTTTTGGATTAAATCTGACTTCTTTTGCTCCTTTTTTCTTAAATAATTTAAGAAAAAATATAGCCATTTTTTCTTTTTACGGTATAATATGGAGTTTTCTAAGGTTTGTTTTATGTTGCGCGCTATTTAAACATTTTACAAAAATAAAATCAGGGTGTCCAACAAGGATTGAGAAAAAGATTCCCTGACTTTTTACTTTCCTTATTTCTTCTTCGACTACAATATAGTTAATAAAATATAAGAAAAAAGTAATCTCATACTTAGAGGAAAAATCCTCTTCTAATATCCTCTAAATGTTTTCCTCTCAAAACAAAACTATTCGACTTGAATGTATATTATTTTTATTATTAATTAATTCATTGTTTTATTATTGACATTTGTCAAAAACACTGAATATTTAAAGGAAATAAATGAAGGAATAAATATATTAAATAATGTAAGTAATTAACTTTTAGTTATTAAATATAATTATTTAATTAAAAACATTAAATAATAATATCCGAGAGAAAAATCCTCTAAAGTGAAGAGTATTAATTTTGATACCATATATAAGAGGAAAATATGCATTCAGTTTAGAGGATTCCGCATTAAATCAAGATTACTTCTTTTAGGGTAAGGGATAAATTAATATCGAATTAGAGTAACAAATAGTAATAAAAACCAATTTAGTCTTGTTAGATTACAAAATTTTTAAATTCACAAAAAATTTTAACTTTCTTAATAAATTTATAAAAATGTCCTTGACTTTCCTAAACGCTGAAAACCCTGTAAAATCTTTTAAAAAAATTATTAAATCATAATTTTTACTTTTTAAAAAAAAATTTACTGAAAAAGGGGAATAGGGGAGAAAATATTTGAATTAAGGGGATTTATTTTTTTAAGGGGAAAAAATAGGGGAAAAGGGGAAAAAGGGGACGAACTGTGATCCCTGTCATGTGCGAAGCCCCCTACCCCCCCAGGTGATCAACCGTGATAATTTTCCTAACCCCCCATCCCCCATTTTGAGTCACGTGATTTATGGACGCCCCCTAAAGGTGACCTTGGCGTTCGCAAGTGGAGAATAACGTCTCCATATTTCAATTTTTAATTTACGACAGTTTTACAGTCTCCAATTCTTTTAGTCTTAGAACTCATTTTTTTTTATTATTAACCCGCGCGAGTTAGTTTTTCCATGGGGAGTTAGCATTTGGGTGTTAAATTTTAACTCTCTTTATTTAACTCCCCTGGCATTAACTCTCCAATGGGTGCGACTTTTATAGAATCCCCTGGGGAGTTAAAATTGAACTCCCTTTTCTTACAGTGCACGTAAAGTCCGAGGCATACAATTTTATTAAAAAATTATCAAATTAATTAAACGTTTGTGAAATTAAATATTTAAAGAATTTTAATTGAATAACTGCGGTAAATAATTAAATTTTACAAAGAGTATCATTAAATCAAATGTATTCATATGTTATTTATAATAAAAAGCAGCACACTGTGAAAAAGGGAGTTAAATTTTAACTCCCCAGGAGATTCTATAAAAGTCGCACCCATTGGGGAGTTAATGCCAGGGGAGTTGATTTTTAACTCGAAAAATTTCACTCCCAACTCCCGAGTCCGTTAACTTCCTAAATTTTTTACAGTGCACGTTTCAAGTTGCATCTTAAATAATTGAATGTCGAAAGAATTACAATTAAAATGTACCTATTTTTCAAATTAACAAATTCTGTTTATGACTTAAGGAGGTTGTTTACAGGTATGCAGACCTTCAAAATATTGAATTGACATTAAAGAATTTTTTAATATTATTGTTATTCGTATCTTCTGGAAGAACAAATATCAATTTTCAAGAAAAAAATTTGAAACTAACAGAAATTGTTTATTTAGTCATTTTGCATATGATCAAAGTTTTCTTCATATTAAAAGGTTAAACTATTTCAAAACTGATTCGATTTAAGTCAATGATGGCTTATTTTCTTCAGAAAATGGTTCCTTATAACTTGACCGCTCATATTTATAAACAAATACACCGTTTTGAAAATATGCTTATTTGTTTAAAAAAAGTGATTTAATAAAAAAAATTTTTTTTAAACAAATAAGCATATTTTCAAAACGGTCTATTTGTTTATAAATCTGAGCGGTCAAGTTATAGAGAATAATTTTCTGAAGAAAATAAGCCATCATTGACTTAAATCGAATCAGTTTTGAAAAAGTTTAACCTTTTAATATGAAGAAAACTTTGATCATATGCAAAATGACTAAATAAACAATTTTTGTAAGTTTCAAATTATTTTCTTGAAATTTGATATTTTTTCTTATAGAAGATACGAATAACAATCCTTTCTTAAAAAAGACATGGAGTGGAAAGGTCGAATGTATCGAAGTAAAGAATGGGCAATGAGAATGTAAAATCATAATAGAAAGAGTGTTTTCAAAATTGTTTGGACATGTGAAGGTGGCGCTGCAGTCGTATGTTATTTAAAAAGAGCGCGAATATATAAATTTTATTTTTGTTAAGAGAAAGTACTCATAATAAATCTTATTTTGCATTGTAAAAAAAAGTCAACATTTCAAATATAAATAAGCAAATTATTAACTAAAAAAATTTGAATATTATAATGTCTGTATTATAATTAATATTATTATTAATGAAATAATAGACTTGGACAATGGACATATAAAAACTAGCACCGTAGACGGTCGCTTGCGGCCGTCGGAGGAGCTAGGAATATTAAAAAATTCTTTAATCTCAATTCAATATTTTTTCTGAACGTCTGCATACATGTAAACAACCTCCTTAAACATAGAATCACAATTTAAATGCAAAAAGTGATTAGTATTATGCATATTATGTGTTGTGAATGTTAAAGATAATACAATAATATTATACCTATTCACAAACAAATTAAAATAAGGCAGTGTTTTTGGTTATTATCATCGAGTAACTTCGACAAAGGGAACATCGGTAATTGGTACATTTACCCTATGGTATAAAAAAATATTAAAGAAAAAAATTATTTTTTCCACTAAATACTAATTTTGATTTTTTTCTCCTCTTTTTCGGTCGTTCACTCCTTTATGAAAATGGGCGTGGCTGATAGAGTTCATGATACTTAACACTGTAATCGTTAGGATAGAGAACTATATATACTTTTAATAGCCGATGAAGTAGATGCAATTTGAGTAGCGCGGAAAATTCCGATTAAAATCTACCGTTGTCCAGCAGGAAGTATCGAATTAATAAACATCTTATCTCATCTGCGTGTCAGGTTTGAACCACATATCTTAATATGCACCCAAATTAAACTGATTTTGATAATTTTATAGAATATAATCGAAATTATAAGTCGAGTTTCTTTTATAAAATAAAGATTTGTTAATTTCTATTCATTTTTCAAAAAACAGTGACTAATCTCATTTTTTATCACTACACTTAAATTTCTCAGTTTTGATGAAAAAATTAGAATTTAATTAGGATGCTATAAATATTAATTTGGAATGCTAATGCTAAATGTACGAGAAAGAAGGCCTTGTGGGGTAATAATGACCAGTTCACTTTGGACAATACAGAAATTTATAATTCAGTGATGAATTGATAGTGTGTGCATGCTTATGATTCGAAAAGACACTCCTAAAACAGACTGTTCTGGAATAGCGATGAGAGAAAGAGAGAGGAGTATGCAAATATGATGTGTGTTTTTGATAAGATGTGAGAGTAAATAATGGCGGTTTGATTCTTGGCCCGAAAGGAATGCAACTCATTGCTTAGCGGTCTAGTCCTCCTCATGATATTCGTTCCAAGAATCTTTGAAGGTGAACGAGAAAAGAAGTTGGTCCTTTTTCAAACACAAAACGAATAGTCTACAGGAGGGGAGTGGGTTAAACCGGCCATATTAACGGTTTTTGCACTCTAGTGATCGAAAGAATGGTCCGATTCCATTTTATATATATTGGCTTTTTGAAAGGTCATCATTGCGCAACTTCTCTCCCCATCCCAATAAGACATCCAAAGGATCCATAGTGTTATATTCTTTCTTTATATTTAGCACAAATTTCTACAAATCTCTAATATAAATTAATAGATATGAACTATAATTAAAATATTCCATCCGTTCTTTTTGTTGTTTATTACCCCCTATATATGGGTTAAAATAACCAATAGGAATTTAAAAAGAAAGAAAGTCAAAATGAATTTTATTCATAAAAAGAGAAGCAAAAAAAGAACTTTATTAGTGATGTTTTCACGCAATTTCTAAATAAACCATATATATTTACACTTTGTTTGCTGTCACATCGGCACGCTGACCACCTTTTCAGTAATACTATACCTGAAGCCCATGAATACCGGAACCATGGTATCGTAACGAAAGTATCGCGAAACTAACGTCGAGGATTTTACGATCGATTGAAGCCCTTCATATAGTGCGAAACTTGTGTTGTATACACTCACATAGATCGTCACAAAAGTAAAAGGCAAAACTTAACCTGAAAGTTCAACTGAAAGTTGAATAATTTTGCATATATATTTATCTAGTTAGAGGATTTTCTCTTTTGATGTAATACATTGCGGAATTTAGTTGTTTTTATCTTCAAATTGAGGGTTTTTATTCTAATGATGATACTAAAAAGAATATTCAGATTGATGCTGATGACAATATTTAGTTTGATGCTAAAGACAATATTTTGAATGATGTTAATGACTATATGCACGAAGTACTATATGTTTAGGATGATATACTAAAGATAACATTCAGAACGATGGTGAAAACAATATTTAGTTTGATACTAAAGACAATATTTAGTTTGATATTAAAGACAATATTTAGTTTGATATTAACGATAATATTTAGTTTCATGCTAAAGACATTATTTTAAATTATGTTAATGACTATGTTGAGGATGATACTAAAAAGAATATTCACATTGATGCTGATGACAATATTTAGTTGGATACTAAAGGCCATATTTTGAATGATGTTAATGACTATGTTTAGAAGGATACTAAAGATATTATTCAGAAAGATGCTGAGAACAATATTTAGTTTGATTCAAAAGACAATATTTAGGATGATGCTAAAGACAATAGGATGATAAAAATAGTTAAGTTGATTACAAAGATATAATTACTTATAATTAGGACAATAATTAGGATGATGCTAATAACCATCTTTCGGTTAATGTTAAAGACAATTTTTAGAATAATAAAGATAACATTAAGGACGATAAGGACAATATTTTTGACCAACCTCGATTAAGACATTAACGGACCGTCAAATTTCTACTTGCGTTTCACCAACTTTTAACGGAACGTTATCTCGATTTAACCGATGTTAACTCTAACCGGCCAGAAGAGGTCGGTTAACTTGTGTTAACAGTCGGTTAACATACCCTAACCTAAAAAGTGTTTTGAAAAGTGACAGATAGTGTAATTCTTGTTGCCAGAAAAATAAATTTTATGAACCATAAGTCAGAGAAATTAAGGGAAAAGTCAAATAAATTTTATTTCAAAGAAATTTTAAATCTGTTGTTCAAAGATACTTGAATTTTTAAAATAAATTTTATTAAAAAATAAACACATTAATTGAAATTTTTTTTAAATTAATACAAGTTTTAAATAATGTTATTTAAAATTCTGATAAAATTGTAAATTTTAATTCATTTGTTAAAATAATTTTATTAAAAAATAATAAAAAATGAATTGAGATTTTATGAAATTTTCATAAAAATAGTACAATTTGTTGATGCAGTATTAAATTCCCACAATTCAAATGTATATAGGAAAACTGCATAAGTTAAAATGCATACGAGTAAACTGTATTTAAAAAATAAAATCATTAAATTATCTACTTTCGGTTCACAGTCATCAAAATGAGCAACTCAAAAAAGGACAATTTCATTCAAGACAACCATTTAAATTTTTATATCTCAAATTTTTTATTGGATTTTTAATTTCTTTGGACTTTTTGATCAGGACAAAAAACCAAAAAATAAGTTCAAAGTGAAACTTTTTATTTTTATTTTTTTGGATTTTTTAGCTTGGACTTTTTGTTTTGAACTTCTTGTCCGAATACCCATGTATACAGTTGAAAATAATTTTAATTCTTCATTAAAATTTGTAATTTCTAATAGTGTGCGGTTTTCTCGTGGCAGTTTAAATTTGTCAGTTATTTAATTTAATGATTTTATTTTTTAAATTTTCATGTGTGCAGTTTTTTCATGTGCACTTTTCCTGTATGCAGCAAAATTGATAGCTCCCTAATTTGATAATTCAATACTTATTTTAAAACTTATTCAAGTATTAAATAATTTTATATAAAATTCTGAAAAAATTGTAAATTTTAATTAAATTGATTAAAGATAATTGAATTTTTAAAACAATTTTATTAAAAAATTATTTAATTAATTGAAATTTTGTGAAACTATCTAAAAAAATATTACAATTTGTTAAAAAACTTCATTAAAAATTTTTAAAAAATCAAAGTTTCAAAGAATTTTTATTTAATAATTTATAAATAATTGAATTGACTTGTACAAAGAGTTACAATTACAATTTTTATTAATTAGTAAATTTTAAAATAATTTAAATTAAGTGATTTATTTAATAAAAGTCTAGGAAACTTTTACTTAAAATTCTAAAAATTTAAGTTTTTAAAATATTTCAATTTTGTTATTATTAATTGAATTGAAGATGATTGAAATTTTATAATGAAGTAATTGAAAGTTTGTAAAATAATTTTATAAATTCTATTAAAATTTATAGAATTTACAAAGAATTTTATAGTAATTTTTAAGAATAATAGACGCAGAAGTTTGGTCCAGTAACAAATTTTATTTTGAACTGTTTCAATTTTTTAAAAAGGGATAAGGGAAACAGTCAAAATTCTATCTAGAAGACGCACACTTTTCGTTAGAATTGACCAATCATAATAGAGAAAGTAATGTTATTACGAACATAGTATACGTTTAGTTAACCATGGCTTTTAACATGTTGGTGGAACGCACAGGCGGTTAAAGCCAACTTAAAAGCACCTTTAACTTTAGCGGACCGTCAGTTAATCGAACTACGAGCTGGTGGAACCGGGCATTAGTTTCATGTTAACGACAATATTTAGGATGTCAAGGCGAATATTTAGAAAGATAGAAACAAAATTAGGGATGAAAAGGATGTTTCAGATGATAAATACAATAATTAGGATGATGCTGAAGATAATATTCAGGATAATGCTAAAGACAATAATTTGGAAGACGACAAAAACAATAATGAGTATAAAAACCTAATCTATTTGGGATTTGTATACGTATTTATGCCTTGGAAATTTTATTATATCTGGAGTAAATCAGAAATTGCACTTTGAAGTACTTCGAAGCAGATTTTACTACATATAATTTTTACTAAAATTTCCTCCTGTAATAGAAATGACAATATTCGGTTGTACGTTGTAGAGAATATTTTGGATAATAAAGATGATAACAAATGATAACAAAGATAATGTTTTGATAACTTTCACTTGTATTTTGATGATAAAATTTCGATTAAATTAAAATGATCATGATAAAGACAATATTTAAGATGATGTTAATAACGGAATTTAGAAAGATAGAGGCTAAATTTAGGATGTTGACAAAGATATTATTCAGGATGATGAGGACAATAATTAGGATGATGCTGATGATGGAGATGACTATATTTAAATTGATTTTAAAGAAAATATTTGGGATGATGATATTGATAATGTTTTAGATGTTAAAGACAATAATTAGAATGATAATGATGACAATATTCATTTGCATGTTGAAAACAATATTTTCGATAATGCTAAAAATAATAATTAGGATGATGATAAAGACAATATTTTAGGATGATCTTTAAATATTTTTATACAGGTAATATCTTTGCACTAAGAAAATTTTTGTATAAACGTTAGTCAAAAGTTGAGTAAAATGGCTCCACATGCGCAGTTTAACCAACTGTAGTTCAAATTAAATTTCTAGTAGGTGAAAATAAAATTGGTCAGTTTTTAAAATTATTATTATTAATAAAATTTTTACTTAAAAAAAATAAAAAGGTCTAGTTGTTTCAGTTAAGACTTTCGCTATTCTAGAGAAATTTATCGCTCTTCTATATAGATAACATTTTTTTTTGTCTTGTAGTAGATAAACAATATGACAGTGATCATCATTTGATTGCTCCATAAATAACACAGGCACACAAAAAAAAAAGTTCTGATCTGGGGGTCTCACTATGTAGACTTTATGGTTTTTGGGTCGCTGAATCCGAATCCGAGGTCCATTTAACCCCATCAGATCAGGATTTTGACATAACCTCAAAAACCCAATATGGCGGACACATTTTTGAAAAGTTCATTGGATTCGCTTGAAATTCGTTACTCTGGGGTTTTTGGGGTCGCTGATTACGAATTTGAAGTCAGATTTCAAAAATTCAAAATGGCGGATCCAATATGTCTGTGTCAGCCATATTGGATCCGCCATTTTGAATTTTAAAAAACCGACATCAGATTCGTAATCAGCGACCCCAAAAACCCCAGAGTAACGAATTTCAAGCGAATCCGATGAATTTTTCAAAAACGTGTCCGCCATAGTGGATCCGCCATTTTGAATTTTTTAAATCAGACTTCAAATTCGTAATCAGCGACCCCAAAAACCCCCGAGTAACGAATTTCAAGCGAATCCAATGAACTTTTCAAAAATGTGTCCGCCATATTGGGTTTTTGAGGTTATGTCAAAATTCTGATCTGATGGGGTTAAATGGACCTCGGATTCGGATTCAGCGACCCAAAAAACATAAAGTCTACATAGTGAAACCCCCAGATCAGAACATTTTTTTTGTGTGGCTGTCTGCACTTTTTAATTATATTGTAAAAGAATAATTTAATTGAAATTAAAAGTCTATTATACAAATGGTTTCTTTGTTAAAAAACAACCTAATATTGTGGATTTTAATAAATAATTTTAATTATGGTAGTTTAGTTTACTATTCTTTCTTCTTCCAATTTCTGAAACTAATAGAACATGTAAATCCTTATTTCAGTGTTGGCTCATAACGTGTATAGGTTAGGTTAAAATCACGTGATAGGTTCAAGTGCGTAATCGGGAAATTTATGCACCCTTATGATACATATAATTTTGACTTTATTGTTTTTAATTATTCACAATTAATAACTTTCATCTTTTTTTGACTACTTTGTTAAAAGTAAATGTATGTACTATGTAATAAAGTTTTCATAGATTTTAAAACGAATTTATAAATAATGTTTAAGTAACAAATTTCCTAAGGGCTCCTAGAGTTTTACATTCAGTCCTGACAGTATAGTTGCGTGGTGGGGCTTTCATTTTACCCAACTTTTGGACAAACTGTGACACACGCAGGTAAATATGTACCGAAGTACAGCATAAAGTATTACAAACACATAGTAAATCAGTTTATGATCAAATGCATACCAAAGTTTAATCTAATGTCTGTTTTAATCTTTAAATTACTTTTTGAACATTCTTTGGAAAATGCATTTTAATAACCATACAAGAGAATTTTAAAAATTATAAAAATGCCTATGAGTAGCCATTTTAACCAACTTTTGACTAAACTTTATACAAAATATTTTCTCAGTGTGCGAATAGAAATTCCAGAAAAAATTTTGTGTCTAGAAAAATTATTAATAAACGATACAAGGATATTTACGATAGTTGCAAACGTTTACTTGCGGTGAAGACAGGAAGAAAATTTAAAACTCTCTTGTATGTGGGTAATTTTTTTAACCTCAACGATTAATTTACTCAAAAAGGGAGAAAGATATAAAATTTGTCAAAGAAGAGAGACAAAAAATGGTAATTATTCGCGTAATATGTAGCTTATTATATGCTATGCCAACACATTAGAATTAATAAATATATCAGGCACCGCGAAATGGAATCGACGACCTAAGTAGGAAACATAAAATTCCAAACACGCCTCTAAGAAAGGTGTCTTCTCTTCCTGCCTATATGGTTGGATTACGCATATTTCTGCGGCTTATGCGGTGCAGGCATTCTAAAGGCCCAGGACCTTAGCTTAGAAGCAGCAGCATCCAACTCGGCTTAGTTTACCAGGTATGGAGTGAGTGAGGGAAAGAGTCGTATATTCACAATGCAAGATAACCGGTTTCTTCTTCTTCTTCTCCTCTTCCCATCAACATGGTCTATCTTTCTCTTATCTATTTGACGAAACGCCTTAATTATGAAAACCTGGATAACATTGCGTTTCGTTTTTCTTTGTCTATTTCTATATAACTTTTTTTAAAGACCCCTCAAGCATCGCTTTCAACCTGACACCTAAAACACCTCGTATACCTGACGAGAAAGATCGTGCGATTTATATAAATAGCTTGTCGGATCGCTAATAACCTACTCTCACTGGTCAGATTCATCAAGAATTTAGATATAGGTTTCGAACTCAATTTTATCACCCTGACAACCAAAAGTATTTTTTTTTCATCCAACAATCAGAAAAATCAAATTGTATTCTGTATTTTTTTTTATTTCTTCATAAGAATACAACTTGAATTTAAACATTTAAGGATTTTAGATATAAGGTTATTTAAATATATAAGAAAATTCACAGTCTATTGTTTTCAATAAAATAAAACAATTGTTTCAACACTCTAAATCTGAATCGGTGAAAATTTCACTGATTTCATTTGAGTAGCCGAATTTTCTTTGATGAATCAGTGGAATTTCACTGACAATTAGTGGTTTTTACTGATTCTCAGTGAAATTCCACTGATGAATTAAAGAAAACTGGACCACTGAATTGAAATTCTCACTGATTTAGATTTAAAGTGAAAGGTTTCAGATTAGAAATGTGGTTTTTTATTCCCAAGTTGAATGATAAGCGAATTTCATTTTCACTTACTTTTTCCTAATTTCCCTGAACTGTATCAAAACTGAAATTTGTTTTTAAGAATTATTGAATTGGGAAATTTGAAATGGATCAAACTATATGAAAATCATAATTTTTTTCATTTTCATTAATAAATTATTCCAATAATCATTCATTTTTATTCTGAAATCTTTTTCTTTTAACTATATGTATGAAATATTTTTTTTCCTTAAAAACAAACTTTAAGTTTTTTTTATTCAAATTTCTCCTATGGTTACAAACCGAATAAATGAAAATTGAATGAAATTAAAATTCAGTGCTTTCAGGAGATGAAAACCACTGCGTCACATCAATTTTTCAGAGGGCAATTAGCGAAATGTAACTATTACCTATAAAATGTAATGTGAATTTCAAAACGGTGATAAATTATTTTTTTTGTCGAAAAACAAAGAGATAGAGGGAAAAGAAAAAAATTCCAACTGGCAATTAAATTGTTCCGTTTGTCTAATTATTACTACAACTAAACTTTTTTAATATTCTTTTTACTATTTTTTTATTCTTTTATTTAGTATCTTTACTGCTGTTCTTGCAGTATGTGTAGGGGAAAAGTATCCTTTCAATGAATACCAAAAACAAAACTAAATCCACGATCAAAAAGTTCTGTTAACTTGTCCAAGTGCGGAGTAAGAAAGTTGAAAGAAAAAGAGACGGCTTTGAAACAAAAGAAACTGAGTTGAAAGTACGACGAATGAACAAATCGATAGTAGTGTTTTCGAAACTTGCTTTTCTCAAGGATGAATACCTATCTACCTACCAACCGACCAACCGACCAACCTACCTACCTTTAAGTCCTCCCGAGTCAATTTGTACGCGATACCTGTTCAAAACATAACAAATTCCAAATTATAATTTAAAAATTATCTCCTTTTGATTTTCACAGTTGGTAAATGGTAGTGCGCAACTAAATGTGGAACAGAATTCTACTGCGCAGGGTATTTAGCCAAATGCACACTGAGAAAAAAATTCTATCGAGTCAATGACATATTTGTTTGTCGCAATAAACGGCATATTCAATGTCGTTCGAATACAAATACTGTTGGTTTAATAACATGTGCTATTGATTATTGCACTATAGATTTAATTAATAAATCTTGTATTATATTATTACTGAAGTTATAGTGTTAATAGAAAATGTTATAATATCAAGAAATACATTTCGTAGGTATAATTAAATCTGTTATAAATTCAATAGCATGAACCAGTGATTTCATTTCAATTTTATTTTCAATCGATAGTACATGCTGTCATGTATAGCATGATGCTATAGTTTCAATTTTTAGAATTGTTGCTTTTCTAAAAAAATGTTTCAAGAAATAAACATATTTTTGCTCTTCAATGCCTATTACAAGCTACACTTTTTTGTGGTTTAACACACAACATATACATAACTTGAGATAGAAGCTCACAACTTGACCTAAACTCACTATTTATCGCAATATAAACTTAACACACTACATACAATCATAATACATTTAAATGATGTTGATTTGAATTCCCTTACACGGAAAAAAATTTCATGACGCGAACGAGTAATATTGGGAATATAATTAAAATGAAGAACAACATAACCCACGTTTGGAATTAAGCTTAACTACATTAGCCGAAAGTTTAGCCAATTCAGTGATAGTGAGCTTTGGTTGAGTGCAATTCGTCAGCCATATTGGAACTATATGGAAACCTGCCGCTCCTACGGCTCCTACCCAGAAATTTTTTTGACAGCATAAATATCAGTTTTGTGTTTTTTTAGTTTTAAAACAGTATTAATTTCAATAATTTACTTTCATATGGTTATAATTTGAAACATACAATTGAAAAAAATTAAAAATCATTTTAGGGTTAGGTTGCCTTTCAAGTAAAATTCAATATCGCGATTCTAGCGATAATGCCAATATCGCTCGCTCGTTTTTGACGAAATGTTTAGCTGTTATGGCGAAAAATTTCTCCATTTCGGTTGTACTTTTTTTTCCGTGTATATACAAAAATGATAAAATTAATACCGCTTGCGAGAGAAAAAATTAATTTTTCAAGTAGGTAAATTAAGTGGCAAAAAATTTTTAATAACCTAATTACATTATTTTATAAATCTTCTTTAGACTTTATTTTTATCATTGTTAAATAAAGTATTTTTTTTAAGTTTATAGCATGATATTTTTATGTGAAATGCAAATACAATAGTATTTATTTTCATATTGAAAAATGCATGTTAACAAGATAACATATAACATTTTTAACTTTAATAAGTATGACTACAATTTTACTGCACGGTACTGTCAATTTTCTAGCATCTATGCTTTCGAACATATTTGAATACATCGTTTATAATCACAAAAGCATATTCCATCGTCTAAAATATACATCTATACAAACTGTAAATACTATTTATTAATTTAAAAAAATTTTATTTAAAATAATGGCAACACTTATTTCAAACCACACTACCGTCGGAAATTATCGGTACGGCTCCACCGCATGGCCCAAAAACATATTAATCGATTAATCTTTAAATCACGAATTTTTTGTAAATACAAATGTCAGAAAATTAAGACATATATTATTCGAAAGCTTATAAAACTCTACGATAAATTATATATTACTAAAAATTTTAATAATTTACACAAAAGTTTCAGCAATCGATAAATTTAACAAAAAATTTTAAGAATACAATTTTTTGATTATTTTTGTAACTTTTGCATACTTTTTAAAAATTGCAGACGAAATTAAAAACTTATATAGGAGTCATCCTTGAAGTCTCATCTTTAATTTAAAACAAAAAAGTTAAAAAATCTTATTCAGTTCATAAAATATCATGATGACATTTGTATTTACGAAAAAATCGTGATTTAAAGTTTGCTATGTTTTGGGCCATGCGCGTGCAGTCATACCGATAATTTCCGTCGGTAGTGTAATTAATATTTTTTTTAAATAAAATTGAATCAACCCTAAATCTCAACCATTTTACATAAATTATGCTTCTAGTTCTAAATTATTATATTTTAATATATATCTTCTTAATTCAATACAGAAATTATTGCTTAAAAAATTGAATTCAATAGCATTAGAGCTATTGGGCCAATAGTTTTTTTCTCAGTAGCGAATGCATGGAATCATTGTTAACTGCGATGTTGATGATAATAAAATGACTACAGACACTGCTAATAAATAACGAAGATCGTAAATTTGGAATAAAAATAAAAATTGACTGTAAATTACTGTAGGTTGTAATGTGAAATAAGACTCCGGTAACATTATGAATTTGCACTCCTCCAGCGTGGTACATAAGAATTCCTAGAGGAGACTTTATTTTCTCTCGCGATCGATGCAATCTCTACTTGGCTGACACTATAGATATATATCCTCGTATTAAAAGATAGGAAGATGAAACGACGACGCAAGTTAAGGTACCAACGACACATTCAATAGATCCCATGAAGTAGTTTACGGACTCGTGTCGATAGCAGCTCCCTCGTTTCTCTACAAAACATACTCTCTCTCTCTCTCTCTCTCCCTCTGTTTTTCTCTGTCTAACAAGTCCTTTTTCTCGTATTGTTATTTTATACTCGAAGAGAACGGTAACCTCTCCTACTACCAATGCCCTCTCTCTATCTCAGTCCCTCCTTTTTCCATAAATATGATTGCGCCTCAACCCTTTCCTTCTCATACACAACTGTGAGAGATTATCAGTCACGGCAACCATGACTCACTATGCATTATGAAAGCAAGAGCAAAAAAAAGAAGAAAAAAAGAGATAATCGATCCACGAGCAAAGAAAGAGATTCTAAACTTAAAATTCCTTTACACTTCTTTAAAGAGTGCCACAAGAGTTTCAAAAAGTTTCAAAAGACTCGAAAGGAAAAAAGAAAAGTCAAGTCAAAAGAAAGAAAAATAAAAATGGAAAAGTAAAAAAGAAAAACTAAAAAAGTCTCTATTACGAAAAATACCACGAAATATCGAATTTTTAATTTCTATGACTACAAAAACAAAGACTCTAACATTAATATCTCTGGTTTTTCTGGGAAGTTATTCAGATAAGAATTGTTTACAGTCCAGGACACCTTACAGATGAAAAATCAAAAGGTTTTAAATTTTTCCACATCTCCATTTTTAAAATACGGATTACTTTTGCAAATGACCGACAAAATTCTTTTTTCTAAAGAAACAAATAAATCAAACAGTTAAATTATCGATAAATTAATGAAAACTGCATGATTCGACTTGTCAAAACATGTAGATTGATAATAAAAAATAAAAAAAATTAAGATTTTGCTCAAAAATTACTAAATTGCGATTATCTCGAAAACTAGAACCGACAAAATGGGCCCTTTTCATGTGAACGTACACATATAACTAATCAGAAGTGTAGCGTTCAGTTATTGAAAAAATAGAAAAAACAAATTTTAAATTTCACTTTAATTTCGAATTTCCTAACTTTAAAAACTCCCGAGTAAATATTTTTAGACAAATTCGGCAACTTTTATAAAATTTGGTCACCATATTGGATCAGCCATTTTGAATTTTAAAAAACTAACACCGAATTCGTAATCAGCAACCCCAAAATCCGATAAAATCAATCAAATCCGATGAAATTTATGAAAAAATTCAGCCATATTGAATTTTGGAAAACTAACATTGAATTCGTAATCAGCGACCCCAAAAACCCCCAAGTAGCCTGTTTTGACCGAATTTATTAAATTTTTAAAATCTTAAACTTTCCTGACACACGTGGTCAATTTCTTGTATTTTAGCACTTAAGGATAAAAAAAATTGATTTAAAATTTTACATAATAAATAATTGAATATTAAAATCATTCATTATAACGTGAAGTTTTAGAAATAATTGAATTTTAAAAACATTCAAATTATAATCTTTAAAAATTTGAATTTTTTATAGTTTTAACTAACAATTCTGTAGAATAATTAATTTTTTGAAAAATTTTAATTGAATTTTTTTTTAAATTATATGGTATTTTTATTTTCTAAAATATATTTAAAAATCAAAGAAGTTCCAAATAATCGAATTTTCGTAAAATTGAGTTGTAAAGAAATGGATTTGAAAATTCTCAAAAAACTTTCTTAAAAACTATTATAAATAATTGATGTAAAGAATAATTTTAGTTAAAAATTCTAGAAAATAGTAGGGTAGAGTGGGGTAAAAAAGCCACATTTTTACTTTTGATGCTGTAAAATCTGTATTTAAAATTTTTTTCTCAAATTTCCAATTGTTATTGAAAGTTTAGTTATTAAGCTTGAAAATTCTTGACGGAAATATTTTTTATCTCATGAAAGGACTAAGTTATAAGAGTTTTACGAAAGCACTGCAAGTGGCTTTTTTGCACCACCTGGTGGGGTGAAAAAGCCACCCTACGATTTTAGCAAAACACGTTATCAATTTAGGTATTTTTATATTTTTCCTTTATTTATATGACAAATAGTCTTATTTGAAAAATATTTTAATAATTATGAAAGAGTTTTTAGCAAGGAAAATTGAAAATTATATTAAGTTTACCTGTTTTCGATTTGCACTGCCAATTTTTCGTACCTTTTTTAGAAGTTCTCTTTAAGTTTTACCACAGATAACATATTTCGTTGCAACCGTTTATTCATTGTTTATTTTTTAAATGCACTTTGAACTACTTTTTCGTCGTGTTTAATTTATTTTATTAAATAAACACGAGAAATTTTGTAAAATAAGAAGGTTAGTTTAAATAGAAAACAAGTGAATTTCACAAAATATTCAATGGATTTTTTGCCCTGGCTTTTTTACACCCAAGACCAGTTATTAAAAAAAGCAAAAATAAATTGTCAATTCAGTTCAATTTCTAAAAATTAACATTGTATACGTTTTCGGTATACTTTTCTCCTTATGTACAAACATTTACTTTTACTATTCGTTCACTTAATCAGATTGTAATATGTTTGAAAAGTTCACCAAAATGTTTTCAAAAAAGCAACAAAAAATTAAAATTACAATAAAAACAATATTAATCTAGGTACAACATTCAAATTAGATTCAAAAGTTGCGTATTACCTAATAGTATTTATATTCTAAACAGCTGATAAATCGGCTTAATAGTTTTTAAATAAAACTCAAATGGCTTTTTTACACCATGGCTTTTTTACCCCACTCTACCCTAATTGTATTGAAATTATGGAATTAATTTTGAAGAAGTTACAGTTATCACCGTATGAAAAAATAATAATGGTTAAATATTTATTTAAAATTATAGTTATTGATATTTTCGAATAATTTAACAATTAAAGAAATGCCTTAATAAATGTAATATGTAGAATAACAGATTTTTAGTATCTAACAATTTTTAGAGTGAATCAAAATATTCTTTAGGGTCAGGGAAAAAGTAAAAATTTTCTCAGGAAATCAGGAAATAGTCAGGAAAAAACAAAATTTAATTTTTCTGGCAACCCTGTTCAAGAAAAAAAATGTTCCTTTTTTGAAAAATGCTGCAAACAGTTTCCGACAGTAATAAATAAAACAAATGCAATCTTAATTTTCTTCTATACTTGAGGTCATGTGGCAGGGAGATAATAAATTCTGAAAGGAATCATTTGTAGGGGAGTGAATTAATATATACGAATTGGTTTTATACCAGATCAGTTCATAACGACTTTAGGTCCAAAGGATAGTAAAGAAGCAGTATCTATCTTCTACAGAGTATCATTTCTGAACATGTTATACTTGTTCAGCACTAAATGAAACGGAAGCCCTTACACAACAGAAAATGCTTACTTAAGAAAATAAAATCCATCACAAATTCTTTCACTGTAATCTAAGAATGTTTCTACATCTCATTTATTTTTATAATACGTATATGAAAATATTTCTCCAACTTGTGCTATATTCCAGTATAAATATATGTATATTTATATATAAAAAAGGGTGAACGTCTTCAAAAAATGAGAAATTCAAGAAGTAACACGATACAGATTTTTATATGTCATTATTCTTTGTTTATGAATCTGAAATACTAAAACTTGTCTTATTTTTTAATCTAAAATAAAGAAAACTGTATCTTTTTGGAATTAAAGTTATACTAAAAATTATTGTCCAGCAAGGAATGAGAAAAAAAATTCTCTGACTATTTGCTGACCTTATTCCTGCTTTCTTGGGACAAAAATTTTGTATCTTAAAGAAATTTGAAGATATATGAAACATTTCATGTATTCTAATTAAAAACTTTTTGTTTCTGTAACCGTTAATATTAAACACTTTTAAATTATATAATTTTTATTTTAATTAATTTGCTTTAAATACTGAAATTATTGAATCAAATACAATTTATTTGGATTAAATAAAAATTATTTGATTCAAGTAATCCGTTATTTGAATGAATTAAATTTTTTGTTCAGTGCTACTTTTGGCAGACGATACCGTTAAAATAGAGAATTAACCAGATGGAAACGGATAAGAAAACTTGGGAGTGCATTGGCTCTCCTTATGCCGGACCTTGGATAAAGCGAATAAGCGGAACTCAATTCACCAGCTGTTGTAGTGTACAAGTAAGCACTATTTGACTAATATAAAACTTTGAAAAGTCGAATAGAAAAAAGAGGAAAATCGAGAGGGATTTTGTCTACTTCGTCCTTGGTTAATTTTTACCCTTTTTCCACCTCATTTTCGCTACATAAAGCATCGTGGATTCTTAACCTTAACCTCCGGCGAACGGTAAACGCCATGAAAACTATTTTAAGGTCTCGATCTAACCCAGACCTCGAGGGTGTCGGTTGCACACCGCTTGGGTGGTATTCAGTTCTAATCTTAACGCATTTCCCTACCGCAAAAGATGCTCGTCATTTCGAATCTCGAGAATCACGTTCGCCTGTGCAATATTATAAAGACGAATCAAAATTTTAACGTGCATTGCAAATTAAATACTCTTTACTATTTTGTATTCTTGTAACCTTCTTCAACATTCTCTGACATTGCACTCGATAATTCGTTTTAAAAAAGTAGCTATCGAAACATTAAACTTGACAACAAAAAAACTCGTTTTAGACACTTCGCAAAACTGACAAAAATTCCATTCTATATTTTATTTTTCTGACTTTTCCTAATTTTCATCAAAAATATTTACTTCTTTCTCATCCTGCTAATAAATTCAATTCCTGCAACGAATTTTATTATTCAAGAAAGAATTTAAATATTTATAAAAATAATTTAATTCTTGCGCAGAATTTTATAGAAACTTTTACATAATTGATTTCTTTCGATCAATTTTATGCAAATTCTAATTTAAATAATTGAATTCCTAAAAAATTTATATTATTCATGAAATAAATTGAATTCTTAAAAAGATTTATACAAAAAAATTTTTAAATAATTGAATTACGAAAAGTTTTTTAAAATAATTAAATTTTACAAACAATTTTATTAAAAATTTTGACATTAATTGAATGTCTGCGTGGTATTTTATTAAATTTTTTTGAAAATAATTGAATTATTTCCAAAAAAATTTAATTAAAATTGTATTTAAAATAATTGATTTCTTTCGAATAATTTCATTAAAATATTTGAAAATAACTGAAAATGCATAATATGGGATTTTATTTTAATTTCATGGTTCCTTTCCTCATTCCCAAGTGTCATTCTATCATTTGAAGGTCATTTTTAATCATTTACCTAAATATTTCATTGATTTTCTACAGTGGCCCAACTCTGGCGACCATGATCAACTCTACAGGGGAAGTTATGACGAAAAGTCAAAACTATGCCCAACTCTAACAACACTCTCCTAGATATTAAAAATAATTTTGAATTTTGAAAATTTTTGAATTTGATTGTAATTTTTGAGAATAGTTTTTTGATTAGTATTAGTGAATTTAAAGTAGAGAAAATTCTAATAAAAAAACAGAATTAGTAGTTTTTAGTGGCTGAAATTTTAAAAAAAGTACCCAAATAGTAGCATAACAAAAGAAAAGTAGTAAATAGTAGGTTTTAGCAGATGAGCGGGAAGCCTGCATTCTTTAAAATTCTATAACATTTTTAATTTTCTTAAACATTCTTAATTATATAATGAATTCTCATATAATTAATTTAATTTTAAGTAACTGTCAGGGTAAGTCCGGGGGAGATGGACAATTCAAATATTTTACAGAATTTAAAAAAAATACCTCTTTATATTGGTTATATTTTTCAACCTTTTGCGACTAAAAATATATATAAACAATAAATTGTTAAAAAATAATGGAAATGTAAGGGAAGTGTTCCGGTTGTGGGCACCCTTTTGTTTTTGCCTCATAACATTTGTCCATGTGCATATTATTCAAATATATGTGTACGAATTTAAAGCTAGAGGTCTAAGGTGACTGTCAGTGAAGGAATTAAATTGATTCCTTTAAATAAAAAAGTTTTATTAGAAATTTAGTGAAATGGGAATTTTTTGACAAAAAAAATTTTGTACCCGGTTGTGGGCACCATTGAAAAATCCGCTAAAAATGGAAAAATATTAAAGGAAACCAACACAAATAAAGAAGAAATGAAAGTTTCTTTATTTTAAGAGAATTTGCCGGGATAAAGAACAAAAATGATGACACGTTTTCACACTATGCTCATCGCTAACAAAAGCATAATGCTTGCATGTGAAGTAGCTAGTACGCATACCATAACGCACTTCTAATGCACTGAACGACTATATTCATCGCATTTAATGGAGTTTGCGGCTGTCACTTTCCTTGGCAGAAAGTTTAGATAGATGAGACAGTAGTCCTCATCATTGTCAGATGGTAGAGCCTCCTTAACATAAAGGTGCCCACAACCGGGAATGACAGTCATTTTTTAAAAAGACCAACACATTTTGTGATGCAGGATTTTGGTTAAACACGAAGGTAAATCACAAAATATAATGACAACACTGCAAAAAAAAAATTAAACCCTTTTTTTCTGAACGAATCTACATCCATATGTTGCTCTTCGAAAACAATACAAAATTACTTTTTTATTTATTTAATGCAAATTTTCTTTATTATGCTCACAGCTATTACACAAATGCATATATTTGTCTCGTTATCAATACGAAAAGTCCGTATTGTCAACGAACACGACTTGCAATACTTAGTTCAGTAAAGTCTGCTTGCCGTCGAAGTTTACGTAGGGGTGCCCACAACCGGAGGGTGCCCACAACCGGCGCACATCCCCTAAGTAATAAGTGATTTTTTCTCTTTTTTGAGTGAAATTTTACAAAATTTATATAAGTGTATTTGTGCACTTATTGAACAAGAAAGCGACTTAAAACTTGTAATATGTGAAATTTTTCATATTCAGATTCAGAGAGCATTGAAAAATCGAGTTTTTTGAAAATTAAAGCCTTTAATTTTTTATTGTTGTAACGGTGAGAGGGAAGTGGACTTTGTTTATTAGCGGTAGAGAATAAAGTAAACAATGCATAAATTTTAAACCTCAATATTCAGTATTTACATATTAAATGAGATGTGTAATTAATCTCAAATACGTTTGTGTTGGTCCCTCTCATTGTTAGAGCATAAATTGTGGATGATTACATTAAAATTAGTTCATCTCTATATTTAGTACAGATAAAGACAAATACAATAATAGAAGACAAAAAAAGGAAAGTAATTATATATATTTGTATGTAATTATATATATTTATTTTAATAATAGTTTAAAATTGGCATTTGTATAGGACATGAAATGTATATACAACATTTACGTTTCGAAACCGGTACCGGTCTCCTCATCAGAATTTATTTAAAAATCATAAAATATGCCATAATTTAAATTCGGGTATGGAGGTGAATAAATCCAAATGAAAAAAATTAACCTAATTGTTGTTTAATATATTGGTCATAACTATAACCAGATGTTTTTTGGTTCATTTAAAAAATTGCTAATATTTTTTTTTTATTTATTTATTTAATTTTTTAATTTTATTTTTTTTTATTTTTTTTTATTTTTTGCTAATATTTTTTCAATTTTTTAAATAAACCAAAAAATATCCGGTTATAGTTATGACCAATACCGTAAGTGAGGCTAAATTCGCTTAATTTTTCAATTCTTTTTTAAATAACTTCGGGAAACGATGAAAATAAACATTAGCACTGAAAATATATAATCTTTAACCCTTTATCTTTCCTATTACTGCATAAAGAAATTAAAATATGTTGCAGAAAATTATTTATAAGCCGTTTTATTGTGAGCGACTTTACCTTTAAATGATGGCTAAATTCGCTCACCATTATTATTCTGGCAAAATATATTATAATCTGCAAAAATGAAACTAAATATTCTTTAGAATCAATAAAGAAAAAAATTAAGAACAATATACAAAGTTATTGGAATAAATATTTAATATTGTTTTATCAATAAGTAATTAGATTCAATCATTCAATCAAACGTACTCATAATCATAAAAAACAATGTTAAGTTTGACAGTTTAGTGCTTAAACCGTTTTAAATCGTCTAATTTTCAGTTATAAGAGTTCTATTATTTAAAAAAATCGAATTATAAATTAAAGTAATTAACATACTTTAAATATCCAGGCCCAAACATCTTTTTTGTAGACTTATTTCCTGAGCGAATTTACACAACAAATTTGAATTTTTTTTTTAAATTGATTTTTTGCAGCATCTGTTTATTGCTTTCAGTTTTGTGCTTTATGAAAATCATGTTGGAGATACAGAAAATGTAATGTTTAGAAGGATTCAACTTAAAAAGTTTGAAATAAAGCTTTATTCCTTATTTTTAGGGTTCCGTACACCTACGGTGTATCGGCGGAACCCTATTGGTGAGACTCTGTTGTCCGTAGCCAAATCGTGTCCCCCCCCCCCCCTAGCGGCTAAACTATTTGACCTAAAGAGCTCAAATTTGGTACAGATATGTATTTTCACACGTAGATTACAGGAAAAATATAGCGAATGTGATTGGACGTGATGGGCATAGCGTTGTCAAGGAAATAACAATATTTTTGGCCAAAAATGCATAAAAAGTGACCATTCCCCCCCCTTAACTTCTAAACTTTTCGACATGGAGAGCTGAAATTTTGCATGCTGGTGTATTTTTACTCGAATATTACAGGAAAAATATAGAGAACTTGATATGTAATGATGGCCATAGCGTTGTCAAGGAAAAACTAAAAAATTTAAAAAAAAAAATTTTTTTTTCCTAACTTTTACATTATTTGACCTAATGAGCTGAAAATTAGTATCCTAGTGTATTATTACAGTCTGACGACAAAAAATTTATTTAAGAAACTTTTTGAAAAAAAATCAAAAAAAAATTTTTTTTAATTTTTTTTTCAAAAAAAAAAAAATTTTTTTAAATTTTTTTTAGTTTAAACACGTGGCATTAAATATTTTAAGGAAGAGAGTGAAATTTTAAGAGATTAAATGAGAGATTGTTTTCTGACTTTAATTTCTTAACTAACAATAAAAAAAAATTGGACAAGTGCGAGTTGTACTCGCACTGCAATGGCGGGTTCCGCACACAAATATTAAAACAGTACTTGCAACATTGATAGGTAATTGGTAGAATTAAAATAAACAATTATAAAAATATATTAAAATCATTTGATAAAAAAAAATAACTAAAAAAAATTAAAGTATTGTATATCTAATATTATAAACAATAATAAGCAGAGGAACTATAATAAATTTTGAAAATTTTGTTCCTCTGCTTATTATTGTATACAATATTAGATATATACAATACTTTAATTTTTTTTAGTTATTTTTTTTTATCAAATGATTTTAATATATTTTTATAATTGTTTATTTTAATTCTACCAATTACCTATCAATGTTGCAAGTATTGTTTTAATATTTGTGTGCGGAACCCGCCATTGCAGTGCGAGTACAACTCGCACTTGTCCAATTTTTTTATACTATACTTGTTCAATATAAAAATTATTTACTTGTGGTTTAAACATAATTTTTATTGAAAGTTACCAATAAATTTGCTGTAAATAAATTTTAAATTAAAGTTTAGCATTTATATTAACCAAAACAATTGTAAATCTGAAATATTTCTGTCTAAAAAGTATGTTAATCGAATTTTAAAAAATAGATATCTGTTGAGCGAATTTACCCTATACATGAGCGAATTTAGCCTCACTTACGGTATATAAAACAACAATTAGGTTAATTTTTTGCATTTGGATTTATTCACATCCATACCCGAATTTAAATTATGGCATATTTTATGATTTTTAAATAAATTCTGATGAGGAGACCGGTACCGGTTTCGAAACGTACATGTTGTATATACATTTCATGTCCTATACAAATGCCAATTTTAAACTATTATTAAATTTATTATATGGGACAAAACATCAAAACAAACTTTTAATATATTTATTTTACATAGTATATAAAATAAATTAAATCTTAATCAGGGTTGTCACGAAAATTTAACTTTGTTTTTCCCTGATTTCCAGACAAAATTTTAATTTTTTGTCCCTGACCCTAAAAAATATTATGATTCATTCGAAAAATGATTAGAAACTCAAAAAAATGTTTTATTACAATTATTTACGAATTTCTTTAAATGTAAAATTATTCGAAAAAGGGCACTCTGAAAATTTCTACGCCGATTGGAAAAAACCTCAACTTTTGTTTGCAATAATTTATTTTCAAATAAAATGAACCGATTTTTGTGAAAATAGCAAATTAAATTTACCATTGAAAAGAGCATGAAAAAATCTTCCAGAAACATATTGGACAGAATTTGTCTTATTACATATGTAGGGGAGAGTAGGCTACATTGAACCAGGTTTTTTATAAAGTCCAAGAACTAATTAAATTTTACAAATTTTGATCAGGTTTTTGTATCAAAATAAAACTGAAGTACTCCTTTAGTTAATACACACGTTACAAACATAAATTATTATGATTAAGAAATGAAATTTAATTTTTTTCTAACCAGTTACACTTTTCTTATTTTGAAGATTGTGTGTCTACATTGAACCACCTCTAATAAAACACTACAATTTACTTCGAAAATAATATTTCCACTTAGAGGAGAGTCGGCAGTGGCGGGACACGCTTTATTCTTTTAGTATATCACCCATATTTTCATGAATATTTAGTCCGCATCTATGAAGGCAGAAAAGTCAAACTATCTTTTTCAAATTTACATAATATAGATAACATATGTTTTCAAAAATAAATAGCTGCAACCGTAGTACAATAATGTCCCGCGACTACCGACATTAAAATGAGGGGCTGTTCACTCTCGAATACAAGATTCGCAAGGGAACGATTATTTACGAATACAAGGAAATCCGTGAAGAATCCGCCCGAAATTTAAGAAATCATAAGGATTCGCCATTTCGATACCTCAGTGTGATACAATCCTATCTTCTGGTAATACTTTAAACTGTCCCATCTCGAGGTGATGTTTTGTATCGTGCTATCTCTAATTTGACAGATTGTGGTGTGAATAAAAAAAATAAATTACGGTACTTAAAATATTGATTACATTCAAAACAATAATTTTTTTATATTTTAAGAGATACTTTTTATCATAATATATAAAAATTTAGTGTAAATTAATAAAATTTAACCACTTAAATGCATTTAGAAAACAGCTAATACATTAACCCTACTTTTTGACAGCACGATACAAAGTATCACCTGAAGATAGGACTGTACAAAATATTACCAGAAGATAGGACTGTATTACACTGAAGTATCGATTTACGAATCCAAGCGATTTTATGTGAATCCAAGATTCAGAAAATTCGTCCCCTACGATTCCATGTGAATCCATGCAAATAATAAATGATTATTTACGAATACAAGAAAATCCGTGGAGAATCCGACCGAAATTTAAGAAATCATAAGGATTCGTCTTTTACGAATCCAAGCGATTTCATGTGAATCCAAGATTCAGAGAATTCGTCCCCTACGATTCCATGTGAATCCATGCAAATAATAATAAATTTTCAAATTTTTGTTGAATTGGATTCTGAGTGATCAGCCCCTCGCATTAAAAAGCGTCGGTAGTGGCGGGACATTACTTTAAATCGCAAATTTTTCAATTACAATGTCTTTTACGGCTTTCAATTTCAAAGCATTTGGGTTCCTTTGTATCACTTTTAAATTGTTTACGTTTTTTACCATCTAAAGAAAGAGTTAAGATTATTATTTTTATTATTACAGATAATTTGAAAATACATTCGCAACTTTAAGATTACACGGAGAAAATTTGTTCCTTACATTTTACCGAATTTTTCAATAAAGTTGGGATATAGTAGCATAATCGTAATTTTTAATAATTTTTATATTATTTTTTTGGTAACAATATTTAAAATCTTATGTGATATCTTTATTCCTTAAGAACTAGTACTGTAAAAGTTGAAAAAAAATTGAAACTGAACGTTTAATGTAAATTAAATAAATACCTCCTTGATGGGCACTAACGTTTCAGGAATAGTTCGGTAAAACTTTCTTGACTTGCATAAAGTGTTAGTTTTCAGGAATAGTTCGGTAAAACTTCCTTGACTTGCCTAAAGTTTTAGTTTTCTGGATTAAAATACTTTATTTCAAGTGTCCCGCAGTCAAATGAAAGACTTTCACACTAATAGTTGATTTTTCCAACTTATTTAGACTTAATTAATAATCATTTTATTATTATTTAAATTAAAATTCCATTAATTAATTATTTTAAACACTTATTAATTGACAAATATGTAATAAATGCTTTTAAATCATGTAAAAAGAAAATATAAAATGGCAATAACATACTTATTTTTTTAACATATAATTTATTCATTTTAATTAAATATGAATAATAGTAAGTAAGTAAGCAAATAAACATAAGTAAGTAAGCAAAAAGGAAATAAATTAGTAAGCAATTAAACATATAAGTAAGTATGTAAGTAAATAAGTAGGTAAGCAAGTAAGCAAAAAGGAAATAACTTGCTTGCTTACTAGCTTACTTTCTTATTTGCATACTTACTTACTTATTTCTTTCTTGCTTACTTTGCTTACTTGCTTACCTACTTATTCGATAACTTCCTAATTTCCTTCTTGCTTACTTGCTTGTTTCCTTTTTGCTTACTTACTTCCATATATGCTTGCTTGCTTACTTTCTTATTTCCGTCTTGCTTACTTTGCTTACTTGCTTATTTGCTCCTTGCTTACTTTGCTTACTTGCTTATTTCCTTCTTGATTACTTACTTTCTTATTTGCTTACTTTCTTACTTTCTTATTTCCTTCTTGCTTACTTTATTCCTTATTTGCTTACTTGCTTATTTCCTTTTTGCTTTTTAATACCTCACAATTATTATTTAATATTTCAGAAAGATTAATTTTCTATTAATTAATTTAATAATTTCCAACTTGCACTTTTAATATGTATATTTTTAATTTTAAACACAAAAATTTGAGAATAATAAGGATTTTCATAAATTATTGTTTTATTCCATTAAATACAAATTTAAACATTTTTCTTTATAATAATAAAAACATAATTTAAAAATATTTCATAAATTGACCTTGAATATAGTTAGAAATGATTCATTAATATAAATAATTTTTAATTTTGTACAACGATAGTTTATTAATTTGAATCTTTCTCACAAGCGGTGAAATAAAATTGAGATTAATATATAAGGACAGTTGAAACTTTCTGAAGCATTAATGTAAAGCGTGCGATGTGTGTATTAGTGTATGCGTTTAGAATGTACTGTAGGCAGGTGTATCAATTAGTATTTGTTCGTAAACAATTGTAGGGGGTTTAGGTAGTGATTAAAGTAGGTAAATTGAGAGTTACGGCAGTATTAATATAGATCTACTGAAGTAACATTATTTTTTATTTTTGTTCTTCAAGTTTTACCGAACTTTCAGTAAATTGCAACTCGTCAGTTTTACCGAAGACTTTATCTTACGTTTTACCGAACTATTCAATAAATATGAATGTAGCGAGCACTTGGCTTACGTTTTACCGAACTGTAAGTGAAGCGCTAATACATGTATTGTGAGCCTTATGATTTTTACATTATTTTTCAATGCAATTTCTTTTACAGTCTAGTTCTTGAAAAATTACTGTTTTGACACTTCATCCCAGTTTTACCGAACTAAATTCAGTAAAATTTCAGGAATATATTTTCTCCGTGTAGGTTATTGTTATGAAAAATATTGCCGACAAAACTTAAAACAAAATAATACCGAAGTCATTTAGAAATGTACTATTTTATTAGATTTAAACAAGCAGTGTCCGGACACTGCCGACAATAAGTGTCCCATCATTGCCGAAACAGTGATTTACGGTAATAACGATCTACAATTGTGTCTATCGCAATATTTTGCATAATGTTCTAGGAATTTTGAAGGAATCTTACATAATAATAACTTAAAATATTTGCCGTTCACCAAATTTTGAAAAGTTTAATTTTATAAACACTTTTTCTTACGAAGAATAAAACTTTAAAACTTGCTTAAAACTATTGACAGCATTATAGTGACAGATTTTACATCCAGAAAGTGTGTATCATATAAAAAAGCTTCAACAGAATAAAACTTCACTTTTACACCAAAAAAGCTACACTGTCAACTCAGCTGTTTGAAATATCGCAGTGTCTCGCAATACCCGCTGTCCCGCCACTGCCGACAACGCCCTACACATTGTAAACAATCTTATTTTCCACTCACAAAAATATATAGAAAATTGTTGTTAAATAGTTATTATTTGTTAATATAGGAGATTAATATATTTCGATGTCAGGTTAGGTAGCTAAAGTGACAGTTTAAGTTTATCTCGTTTACAATTGTGATGAAAGCATGTCATCTAGTATTTTTCTTACTAATTAGTAGAGCAGACAACTTTACCACTCTTAAAATTGAAAATACGCTGTAAATTCGGGTGGTTCCATGATGCCGCACTCACTGTATACACATGACACTCACAACAAAAATTGTTTTTAATAAATTTATGTAAGATTTAAAATTCTTTATAACATCGGAATATTGAAATTGACACCCTAAGCAAAATAAATCACAAGTTTACTAATTTTTAAAACTTCCTATTTCAATAAAAAAACGTGATTATAATTCCACCAAATTTTTTGTTTTCTACGTGAAAAACAGTTTTTTTAGTTTTTCTTTGTAAATATTAAACCTACGTGTCGGAAATTTTTGGACAGTCTGCTTCGGTAATATTAACTTATATATTGAATAAGAAAAAATTTCACTCAGTCATTTCTCTGAAAATTGAAGTGGTTCACTGTTGACGCTGGTTCAATGTAGCCTACTCTCCCCTATGTACAGAAAAAAATTGAAAAAGTAGACGGTGTTTAGCAAAATTAGTAAAATTGACCCCCCCTCTACCCCCTCCAAATTTTCGAAAAAGTCAAAAATGTTTTTTGGGTCACATTTCTACTTGATAGAACAATAAATTCCCTGAGTTTCAATTTGTTCAAGAAGTTGAAATTTTCCCAGGCGCGAAAGACCAATGCTGACGATGGGTTGAAGCTTGATTGAGTCTTGAACGCCCAGCGTGGGTAACCCAGAGTTGAAGCAGTCTTTATATCATTGTCACTCAATATTAGTTCAGCATGGGACACCAATGTTCGTCCCATGCTCGATTCAAGACTCGGTCAATCTTTGTGAGTGAAGCTTGAACATCCCATCTTTATTCAAGCTTGAATCAATCTTGATAGTTTATTTATTACCGTGTGCACTTAACAATATTAGATATAAATATTTATAAATTATTTAATATTAGAATATTTTTTATGATAATTTTGTATACTATTTAAAAATTATTATTAATAATTATATATTATTATTTTTTTCTTGCACAGTGTCAAATTATTGTTTTCAAAGTTCAAGAGTTTCGTTTTTCTGAAAAATTTTCAGTGAAAAAGATGTTCATTAGGGTGTAATAAATATTTATGCCTAGTAGTTGTACACTAGGATCAACTGTTTAGTAAATATTATCAAAAAACTATTTTTTGTCAAACGCGTGCGACTAAATACAAATAACCTTGAGACTTTAGCATTGCCATCTCAAGAGTTTAACGTATGTGTTGAGTTGGTAATGCTGGAGTTTCAAGGTTATTTGTGTTTAGTCGCGCGCGTTTGCCAAAAAATAGTTTATTGATAATATTCACTAAACAGTTAATCCTAGTGTAAAACTACTAGGCATAAATATTTATTACTACCTAATGAACATTTTTTTCACTGAAAATTTTTCAGATAAACGAAACTCTTGAACTTTGAAAATAATAATTTGACACTGTGCGAGAAAAAAAATAATATATAATTTAACTTATAAAATTATCCGAAAAAATATTTTAATATTAAATAATTTATAAATATTTATATTTAATATTGTACAGTGCACACGTAATAAAGAAACTGAATATTGTATCAAGATTGACCGAGTCTTGAATCGAGCATGGGACGAACATTGGTGTCCCATGCTGAACATGTAGATTAGGCGAGAAGCCTTCAAGCCTTCTGTGGCCGAGCGGTTTAAATGCGTGCGTTAGGGGCGGGAGGCGTGAGTTCGATCCCACATGCGAGCGAATATTTTTCATTCTTTGTTTTAAGCGTCATATAAAATAATAAAATGGTATGTTGTGTTGTGAATAAAAAATGTGAACATGGTTTGTAAATAATGTTAAAAGTCTGTTAAAAAATCAAGAAAAAAATGTATCGATTAACAGAAAAATTGTATTTTTTTACTAAAATTATTTTTTTAGTATTACTATTTCAAATGACATTTATTGTTAGTAATATATTATTTATATGAAAGTAATATAATTATTATAATAGTAACTTATTGCCATTAAATATATATATACATACATGAATTAAAATAATAACAATAATATTTATTATTACTATTAATAATTCATATATTCACATTATATTGAATAAAAGTGAGAAACGAGTAAATTTGGGAACAGTGGAAGCAGTCTTGTTTCAGTCCTGCATTAGGCGTCCGCAGCATTGATTGAGCATTGGTGTCCATTGCTGAATCAAGGCTCGCGCTGCAGTCTGGAATCGGTGTTACATTAAAGCTTCGATCAGTCCTGCTCTCGCTGATTCACTCATGCTCAATCAATGTTGACCAATGCTCGGCCAATCTTTATAAAGCCTGAACTCGGCGTCACTTCGCGCCTGGGTTAACTTGGGACATTTCACGTAAAATGCCTCATATAATACAAGGTATTTGAGGTCGCCGAATTCCAAATTGAGGTTAGTTTCTCAAAATTCAAAATGGCGGATCCAATATGGCGGATAATTTCTCGGGGGTTTTCTGGGTCATCGATTACGAATCTGATGTCTGATTTTAAAAATTTCAAATGGCTGATCAATTTTTATTAGAATATTCTACTCAAATTCAATTATTTAAATACAAAAGTAAATAATTAAATGTTTTTTAAAATTTCGTCTTTTGACGAATTTCGATAAAATTTTTAAGAATTAAAAAAAAAAAGATAAATTAATAAAAATTAATTAATTTATTAATATTTATTTTATTTATTATTATTATTTATTTTTTATTTTATTTTTTTTATTTTATTTATTTATTTATTTATTTATTTTATTTTATTTTATTAATTAATTACATATTTCGAGGAATTTGATTAAAATTGTATTTTGTAAAAATAATTAAAATTCTGCGATAAGTTTTATTATTTATGAAAATAATTGAATTTCTATAAAAAAGAATTTTATTATTTATAAATAAGTATATTTCAATGTTTGCGTAGAATTTTATTAACATTTTTTTAAATAATTGAATTCTTTTGGAAAAGTTTATTAAAATATTAGATATTAAAAATCATTGACATGGTGAAAATTTTTGAGAATAATTGAAATTTTGTCAACTAATTTAATTTTTTAATAAAAAATTTCAAAACTTTCGTTCAAAATCAAAATTAACTGTCATTTCCCGGTTTTCACGTTCAGCGGTTACCCTTAATTAACTAAGCATCAAAATCTTCAATTTTCTGGAATATATTCTGGGTGATTAAAATTTAAATTACATTTTTGTGGCTCCTAGAAATGTCGATTTTTCGATATGGGAATTTAGATTTATCGGTACTATTTTTTGCTTGACTAGAATATATGATGCATAAAAATTGTCGTCGAGCAAATGAAAGCAAATTTCAATTTTCACCATGTGCAGAACATCAGACAAAAATTATAAGAAATTTTCTGCTTCCTTTTATTTCTTTCTCAAATAAATTCTTTCTATACTTTAACAGGGCGCCTACAACACCTGGAAATTCTGGAAAACCGGGAAATGTCAGGGAGTTTTCCGAACATTACTATTGAAAATCTTTGAAAAATATTTTTAATGTCCATAAAGTTGTTTTACAATATTTTAGTTAAAATATAATGGCGCGAAGAGTAAAAAGAACTGCCAGTAAACATTTTAACTTACCCAATTTTCTATTCCTTTTAGGGTAAGTCCGGGGGAGATGGACATAGTTTTTTTAAAGTATATATTGTAAAAATTATAAAAAAGCGATTTATGTCTAAACTTTTATTGATAATTAAACATTGGACACTTAACTTTAAAGTAACGAAAAATAAAATAAAATATTTTCATAGGAACAATCTCAAAATTTACATTTTGTAAAAAGTGCATTTGGCCATCTCTCCAGGAATGTCCGGGTGAGATGGCCAATATGCTTATAATTTTTTACTTTTAGCTTAAATAATTTAAAACTCAACCTACAAATATATCTACATTTCTGGTGTTAATTTGATCAATTATTTTGTTCTCAGACATTTTTAATTTGTTTTTCTTTAATATTTCTTAAGTATCTAACATTAACATAAAAAATTTTAAATAAAAGTCATAAATGGCCATCTCACCCAATAATACATGACAAAAGTAAACATCAAAATATTAAATAAATAAAATAATTTTTCCATTAATTTTTTGTGTATATCGAAGCGTGGGTTATGCACTACTCAATAAAACTTCAAATTAAAAAATCCGTTAAAAAATAACAATGTAGCAATAAGAAATCTGAAATTCTCAAATTATTTTGGACCTATGCAAAAAAAATGTAGAAGGATTACGCTTACATTTTCATTATTTTTCAACAATTTGTTGTTTACATTTATTAGTAGTCACAGAAGGTTGAAGAATAACTCACAATAAGTGATATTTATTAACAAATTCTGTAAAATATTTGAACTGGTCATCTCTCCCATATGGCCATCTCCCCCGGACTTAACCTACTTGAACCATTCAATCCTTTAAACTTGTGCAAAATTTATTAAACTGAATCAAATGTTTATTTAAATGAAATTAGTATTTATTTAGGTTAAAAAAACTTTATTTAGAATAGCCTGAAAATTAGATATATGTGACGCGCTCCCAAGAAAGGTACCTATAAGAAGCAAACGAATTATAGGTTGGGTTCGAGTTAGATTTATCTTGATTAAAAATTCATTTTTAATTATTTGAATTTGAAACCAATATTCATTGAATATTTTGAATATAGTGAAGACTTGAAGACCAACAATTTTTAATTAATAATTGATTCTCTTTCCGTATTTTTACTTACAAAATTTAAAACATAACCTCAAATTTTTTTGCTTCTTAGGTACCTTTCTTGGGAGCACGTCACATATATGGGCAAATCTAAAAAACATGCTCACTTCGACAAAAAAAGGGAAAATTTTTTAATTTGTGAGCACTCATGCATTGTTTATATCATTTTACTCATAATTATTCAATAAATCAGAAAATATCAATGTAATTAATATTCGTAAATTGCTTCAAAAGTTAGACGGAAAACATACTTTCGGGTATGCTATATCACAGTTACAAACGACCTGACTTGTGAAATATTAAACAAGAAATAAACAAAATTCAAATTATACTATTTTTTATTAATATTATAAATTTAATTAATTATCATTTATAAAAATTAAGTTTAACATTTTCTGCTCCTTGTTTAGTTATTCCATATAAGTAACAAAAAATAATCGATTCTCTCATTCTATCCCGTTTGAGGATTTTTAAATCTAGCGAAATTATTAATAAATACATGGCAACAGTAAATACTAACCAAGAAAAAAAAGTATTTTTAAATATAATAAAAATATAAAGGATAATATTAAATTACCTGAAGACATTGCGGTTTCTTTACTTTTGACGTTAATAAATAGGTTACAATTGACAATTAGTATGAACTTCGTCATTTACAAAAAAAAACATAAATGTTGGTTAATTTTAAAATCATAGCTTTGCACCAACTTCAAAATACATACGTGAAAAACGACACGATGCAATAAATTACGATTTTTATACATTCCTAATAAAAACTTTTTGAAGCATTTTACAGGTATATGTAAAAATGAAAAATCTATCAGTTACAAAAGAAATTATGTGGTTTTGAATTATTTTGTAAGTGTGCCTTCAAATAAGGTGTCATTTAAATAAAGATTACACTCCACCTTTTAGAATATTTTACCATTAAAGGTCAATTTATTTTAAAGGCTCACGTTTTGTTAACATACCAAATTGTTAACAATCGTTTGTCAAATACAATGTGTATACTTAGAAATTTTTAAAAATTAAATGCTTCAAAAACTACATGCAAAAAAACTAAAATAATTTATTGTGGATGAAATTAGAGTCACCCCTTATTAAATACTCACCATTTCGCTATTTTTTGTTGCACACTTTTCTCACTTAGTATATTTGAAATGAATAAATAAGAAATAATAATACGCAAAATATCAGATTAATACATAAATTGCTTCAAAAGTTATTTTCAGTTCAATCTTCCATCTCCTAAAAATCACCGCCAAATTTTTGAGTTTTTCTATTATTCTCTGACTTTTAAGTCGCAAAACACATAAATTATTCAATTAACCACTCCAAACTTTTTCTGAGGCATTGAGTAGTACAAGATGTCTTTTATCCAGAAGGAATTAGGTTTGTTGTAGGGCATACGTACATAAAAAAACAAAGTCACATAAAAGTTGAATGTTTTTTAGATTTACCCATATACAATATAAGTACATAAAATCTTACGAGTTACGAGACACACGAAAGGCATACTGTATAAATGTCAATTTCGAGACATTTCCCAAGGACGTCATTTTGATTCGAATTAAATTGTCATCACAAAAGCTACATGAATATTATTCGACATAATCGGAGGTATTGTCCTCTTATACAACACAAGTCACTTATCCACTAAGGCGAGTATAACAAGGAAAAAAATCACTGACAAATAACAGCCATAAGAACATCCGGAAACGGGGATCATTTATTATTTGAAAACTCCCTTTTTACAAACAAACGTCTTTCTTCTACTACCGAAAGTGCATATAACAGCAGTAGTAGCGCCTCTTAAAAAGAAAGTAAATCTTACAACTGATAAAAATGGATCTTATCACCCTTCAAATATAAATATTTGAAAGGTTAAATTTGTAGTCAACCACAAAGGATAAGAGGAAGAGATAATAAATCACAACAAGGGTGTACGTAAATGTTATCCTAAGAATACACCTTCTTTATTCATAGCGGCGCGTGCCACCACAATCATAATTTGCCCAAATTTTTAACTACTGCTAACAAGGCAGTTATGTTCAAAATAAGCTTTTGAAAAAATTAATAAATAATACTGTGAACAGAATTTACTTTGATAATTTTAGTAAAAGTTGAGAGAAATGCATAGAAGTTTCTGCCAGTTTAGATTTTTTTTGCAAATAATAAAAGTTACAATAATACTATAAGGATAGTTTAAAGTATAAATCATTAATTTTATTTCAATTTTTTAAAAACATTGTTGGGCACCAAAAGCCAGAATTTTTGTGGTAATACAAGAAATTCGATTCTTTTCCATTAATTTGTATAAGACTTCCTGACATTTACCTGACTTCCCTGATTCATTTCATTTTCCCTGAATTTTCTAGTTTTTTTGGCTATGATAATCATAATCATTTTAACCCCTTTTCAGTCCATTAAAAATCGCTTGTGAGCCTAAAACTATCCGAAAAAAAGTTTTCAAAAAATGTGATTTCATCATAAATGTAAGGTTTTTGGGGTCATTTATTACAAATCCGATGTCAGATGTTAAAAATTCAAAATGGTGGATCCAATATGTCAATAAAATTGTTTAAAGTTGACGGATTTGTCAACCATTAACAAATTTGGTCGCCATATTGGATCCGACATTTTGAATTTTGAAAAACGGACATCAAATTCGAATTCAGCGACCCCAAAAACACCCGAGAAGTGAATTGAATTATCCATATTGGATCCGCGATTTTGAATTGCGAAAATCTAACATCAGATTCATATTCAGCGACCTCGAAAACCCTCGATGAGTAACGAGTTAAAGGGTTAAACAGGGTTGCCACAAGTCAGGCAAAGCAGGGAAAGTAGATTTGGTCAGAGAAATTAGGGAAAAGTCTGGAATTTTTATTAAAAGTACTGTAAAAAATTAAATTTTTAGAATTCATAAGAAAATTATGAATTTGTGTGTCTTTTTTGTTTGCCTCATAAACTAAAAAATTACCACAAATTCTAAAACAACTTTAATTTTTTTTATTTCTGACAATAATTTCTTTTTAAATAACTTCATTCTTGAAGAACTATCATAAAATTATTGCTTTTCTAAAAATTCAAAAAGTTTCGCTTAAAACTTGTTACTCGGGGGTTTTTTAGGGTCGTCGATTACGAATTTAAAGTCACTTTTTATAAATTCAAAATGGCGAATCGAATATGATGGAAAAAATTTTCAAATTTGATTAGGGGTCGTCCATAAACCACGTAGCCCCATTTTTTGGGAATTTTGACTCCCCCCCTTCCCTCATATAGCACGCTATTACATGTATTAGGGACATTTTTTCCTCTCATTGTAGTCAATTGCTTGACCTCCCACCCTCAAAAGGCTACGTGGTTTATGGGCGGCCCGTTTAGATTCGTAAATAATTTATAATTATTGTAAATCTTAAGCAAATCCGATAAAATTTGAAAATTTTCCGCCATTTTTAATCTTTAAAAAGCGACTTCAGATTCGTAATTAGCGACTCCAAAAACCCCCGAATAATAAGTTTTAAGCGAATCTGATCAAATTTTAAAACTTTGAAACAATCTATTCATTATGTACTTTGTTAGCATTTATTTATTAATAACGCTAAGGGCCGTCCATAAATTACGTAAGACATTTTTTTGGAAAAATTAACCCCCCTCGTAAGATATTGTACATACATTAGCGCCATTTTTTCTATTGTTCGTAAGAACTTTCTGACCCCCTCCACCCTAAATGTCTTACGTATAAGTTATGGACGGCCCTCTATATTGTCTGTAAATTTTCAAAAAGAATAGTCTTTTATTTTTAAACACATTTTGGCCCCAATTATAAGTTTTGATATTCTAAAAAAAATATTAATTTCTCAATAAAGCATGTCCACGTGGACAGTTATTGAAGGAGGGGGGGGGGATGTCAAAAGTTCACGTTTGTCTTACTTTGGGAGGAGGAGGCCTACGTGGACAAAAAATTGTCCACGTATAGTATATGAATCGACCCCTTACATAATAATTAATTAATACAGTTAATTCTTAATAATTCTAATTAATTGCATAAAATAATTATTTATTTCTTAGTGAATCAAGCAACACAATGATTATGACATTCATGATAAAGGTCACCATTTCAATGTCCACATTCTTAAAGCGAGGGAGCTTTTAAAAGGGTTTAATTATTTTCTCAAAGCGGCTTTTACAGTATATACACGAAGAAGAAGAAATAAAAATACACTCATAGTTGACGTACACTGTCTCGACCAACTATATAATAACAACTGTCATATTGGAGCATCGCCCTCTATGGAATTCTTAATTGTCCCGTATATAGAGTCCATGACGAGCAAAAATTTTCCATTGCTGCGTCACATATATATGATTTGGATTCCTTTGTATCGAATTATATTTCGAAAAATAATAATAATAATAATAATAATAATGAAGATGATGGTGGTGTTCAGGAGCCCTAATCGCGAGAGCAAAGATAAATACAGGGTTATAACATTACCCTTCATCAGGGAAGAAATTTCACATTTTCCACAATAATATTTAATTTGTTCAGAAGACAATAGAAAAGGAAGAAACAAAGAACTCGTATTCTGACGGATTATGTAACTTTGCTATGGTTTCACGTATATTACATAATACGAAAGAGAGAGAGAGAGATAGAATTAGAAAGGGTCGGCTCATCCTCAGACAAACCTGTATACATAGGTTTTAATTTCTAAAGTTATTACTATTTTACTATCATCGTAGTATAAATCATTTGATATCAAGAAAATTTTAGTCGTATGAATTCCAAAAATGTCGAACGTTCAAATGAACGAAATATATTTCCAATATATAAATAAAAAATGTTAAATAAAAATCTTCTTGATTCAAATAGCAGATTACTTGTCTATTATCAAATAAATATTTACCTGAATCAACTAATATTTATTTAAATCAAATTATTATTATTTTTATTATTTAAATTTTATTCGAACCAATCTTTTCTATATTTGAAGCAAATACCATTTAGTTGACTAATAAAAATTATTTGATACATATTTTCAAGGCGATAAATTCAATTTCTAGTTTTAGTATTCGGATACATTTAGGATTCGATCCACTACACGGAAAGAAAAGGTCTGGAAGAGATATCCATAAAAATATTGTTGAGCAGAATATTGTTGTGTTATCCAATTCAATGGAAGAGACAACTTTCAGAATGGAAGCACATTCCATATTCAATGGATGAAGGAGCCATATTATATTGTTGAATCAAATATGGATGTGACATCCATAGGCATGGTTGGGCTTACAATTCATGCTATGGATTTTCACATATGGCTGCCTCATCCATATAAACTTTGGTTGGGAGATCCATAGTTAGTTCAAAATTTCGATACATGTTGCGCGCAATTCATTATCATGGCATCCATTTAAAAATGGTCGTCTCAATTTGTCCGTCGCGTCGGTTTCCTGTCACGTCTATATAATTACGTTGTGAGTTTATTGTGTATAAATAGTGTTATAATTGTTCATTATTTATTATCGTTATTGTCTATTAGTTTTTATGTAAATTCATTTTCATGAAATATGTGTAGAGTATATAAGGAATATTATATGCTCAAATATTGTAGTTGCGTGTATAGTGTAGTGGATAGCGTTAGTGTTTAGTATGCGTTAGGTCTAGGGTTCGTGTCTCCCCCATCGCTTAATAATTTATTTCGTAAATATGCGGTTATTCAATAAGTGGTGTGTATTAATTAACAAAAATGTATATAAAATATCTCAAGTGACATTGAATTTAATTAATTGAGTGATTCCAATTTTTTGTTTTCCATTTCCATTACTATGGATCACCCAACCATAGATCTTTTGCTGCTCCAACAATATTCAGCCAGCCATAGAATATGGATGGAGCAACCTTAACTATGGATATCCCGTATTTTTCAATATAATATGGCTGTGATATCCATGTATCTGGATGTGTCAACTATTCCTTTTTCTCCGTGTATAGAAAGAACTATAATTATACAAGTTTTAGAAAAAACTCTCACGGAATTATTTAGTTTGTAATAAGTATTCGAAAATTAAAGAATTCTCGAGAACCGCAGAGTAAAGTTTACAGAAATGGAGAATCGTGCATTTTGTTATAAACTCCAATTAACGTAATTAAAACCGATTAATTAAAAACGAACAGCTCTATATATAGAATTATATCTTCTTTTTCCACTTTCAATTCATTCGTTCAAAATATGCGAAGAAACTCAATAATAGAAACTAAATACCCTTCTCTAATTCAACATTCTCTGAAAAGAATTTTCCCTTTTCATCATTATTCGTAAATCTGGAAAAATTACGCTTGGGTTGAAAATTTCTTGGTTTATATTCAACTAAATTTGCATCCGTACAACGTTTCATAATAAGCGACAACAATAAATAGTAAAAAAAGAAGAATTATTTGATCCAACACTGAAAAAAATTTTATTTAGGTATAATCAAATATTTATTTGCAGCAAATAATTTTTATTTAAGTCAATTTGCTTCAAATAATGAAATTTTTTGATCAAATACAATTTATTTGGATTAAATGAAAATTATTTAATTCAAGTAAATATTAAAACTTTTGTTTTCGGTTACACACAATCTTTAATAGTTTTGTGAGATTTTTTCGGAGATTACAGGGTGGCCATAAAAAATTAATTTTGCTTTTCCCGGACTTTTCCCTAATTTAAAGACAAAAATTGTGACTTTTTCTCTGACCCTAAAGAATATTCTGATTCACTCTAAAAAATTTTAAATACACAAAAAATGTTCCATTAGGGGAACATAGTCGAGGTCGGCCACCTTTTTGACATTTGTTTATAACTTTTTTTTAAAAATGAATTTGGACATTTGAAGTGTATGGTTGGAAAGTCCTGTTTAATAGGAACATCTTTTCTGTACAAAGTAAATTGATTGGTTTTAAAATGAAAAAGTTATAAAGATTCAAAAAAAAAAAAAAATTTGTAGTCGAGGTTGGTCCTTACAGTCAAGGTCGGCCATGTTTAAAATTCAAAGGGCATTAATCGTTAAAAAATAAATTAACATGTTTGGAGATACAGAAAATTGATTCTTTATTGTTTACAGTTTGTAACTTAATGAAATAACAAAATAATAACAATAAACAATATAAAAAAATAAATATAAATAAAAAAAAGTTTTGCACTGAAATATTAATAAAATTAAATAAAAATATTAATAAGATGATCAATTATATTATGAGTTATACAGAATTGCAGTTTTTGCAAATGAAGTAGCTCGTCCTCATCTTTGCGCATTTTAAATACATAGTGGACAACCTTGACAGAAAGTAACATTACCGAATTGTTGTAACCATAAAGAAATTTTTTTTGAGCTTTTTTTGTACCGACGTCACAGAAAACACAATTTTCGATCCTACGAAAATGTAATTGAACAAAAAGTTAAGTTTTACTAAGACAAGCTTCGACAAGCATGCGCGTAGGTGACGCTAGTGAACTTGACAAAAAAACGCGAGTGGCCTACTAAGACAGTGGTCCAACCTCGACTATACTCCCCTACATTTATTTACGAATTTCTTTAAATGTAAAATTATTCCAAAACATCAATAACTTAATTTTAAAAAAATATTTAATCATTATTATTTTTTTATAGGAATTAAGATTTTTAAAAATTTCAAATTTAAACCTTTTGAAATTTAATAATTTTTAAGAATATTATTATAAAACATGAAGATATCGATCATTCCGAAATTAAATTATTTACAAAGATTTTAGTAAAATTCTTCACAGGATTTGAATTATTTAAAAGAAATTTAATAAAATTCGTTACAAGAATTCAATTATTTTCATAAATAATAAAATTCTTCACAGAATTTCCATTATTTAAAAAAATGTAATAAAAATTCGTTGCAAGACTTCAATAAATTTTCTAAATAATAAAATTCTTCACAGGATTTTAATTATTTTTAATACAATTTTAAGTAAATTCTTCGAAAAATGTAATTAATTTAAAAAATTCTATTAAAATTCTTCGAAAGAAATAAATAAACAATTATCAATTATTTTTAATAATTTTTGCAAAAGTTCCTAGATAATTTCCAAATCCATTTGTTTACAATTTAATTTTATGAAAATTTGATTATTCGAAAATTCTTTAATTAAATATTTAGAAAACAAAAAATTGAAATAATTTTTTTTAAAAATGCATTTAAACTTTTTCAAAATCCAATTGAGGGCCTGGAACGGATAACTGCTTGCAACGCAAGGTTGAAAAGGACTATACCAGTCAGACGACAGTGAGCTCCTCTAGGCCTCTCACTGCTCTCTGACTGGTATAGTCCTTTTCAACCATGCGTTGCAGGCAGTTATCCGTTCCAGACCCTCAATTATTTAAAAAAATTCATGCAATAATGCTTTTAATATTCAATTATTATGTAAAATTTTAACTGAAATTCATTTTTAAATCAATTTTTATTAGAAAATTGTTTCGAACACACTGAACAGTAATAACAGTTTTTTTAAATAATATGTTATAAACGTGAACAGTATTGAATAATATTACATACATTTAATATAATATAATATAATATATTTACTAGATTTTATTATAAATCTTTATTTTTTAAAGACCTAACTCCAACTCTTTTTAAATAATTTTGAAAATATATTTGTGAATCCTGAGACATATATCGATTCAGAGATTTTAAATCTTTAATTTTTTCTTTGGTTATACCAACTTTCTTCGCAGAAGTAGAACTTTGCAAAGGTTTATTAATTTATAAAAATAATATTTTAAAAAACCGTTAACTTTTAAAAATTTGTTCTTGAATAAAAAAAAGTTTTTTTTATTTTTTTAAATAAAAAAATGAATTATTTTTATTATTAATAACAATTATAAATTATTATGTAACCAATTAATAAATCTTCAATACAGAATTATCTAAAAAATTTTGTCAAAAATGCAATCATTTTTTCAAATTCATCTGTAGCCGCTGTGAGGCTGACGCCTGATGCGCGACCCGCAATTGTTTAAACATCCATTATTTGGAAACCGTTAGAGAAATCGTTATGAAAATTTACAAAAAACTTCCTTATATATTAATAAACAATATTGTCACTGGAAGTTCTTTCAATTCAAAAGTTCCCTGCAGACTTTTGTTCGGTTAAAACAAGAAAACAAAGTTACCGAGAGGTATCTATTTTTATTAAAAAATAAGTAAACAATTAATGATTTTTAACATTTTTATCATTTGTTCTTTTTCTTTAGACTTAAATACAAGTGTATACCAAATTTCAATTGAATTGAACAATAATTAAGGGAGATACAACGATTTATGTTTTAAAACTTAATTAAATATAAAAACGGAAATTTTTCAGTTTTTATTTATTATTAACTATAATACTCGTGCTACAAAAAAATGTCAGGGAGAAAAAAGTTGCGTTTTTTCATGCTTTACAAGGTGGCGTTTTTCAAAATTAAAAATAAAAATAAAATTTTTTTTACTTTTTGGTGCCTCTGACGGCTTTGAAAATGACCAGCCCAGCCGTAGGGGCAGTTATCCGATCCAGACCCTCAATTGAATATTTCTTAAAATTGAATTCTCATTTAATCAAATTTTCAAGAATAATTACACAAAGAGAAATCTGTTGCTATTATTGCTTGCAGAATCTTTACAAATTTTATTAGTCACTGCTGAATAGAATTTTAGCTTGAGGTTATAATAATTTATATACGAAATCATCTATTTAATGTAATGGAGAGTTCGATGCAATAAAAACAAAAAGCAGCTGCTAATTTTGCACGAAATCTTTATTATAAATATAAAGAGAACGTGCTATAAAAGTATTAGATTCTTCTTATAAGAATCGCTCGAACTCCGACTGATTTTCAGGCGGACTTTATACAACACAATCTTACTTGCATGTACGCACATATAACTCACACACACACATATATTTCTCTGGATGATTTCGAGGAACGGAACGCGTACAACGCGGTGACGTTTGCAATAACATAACCTAACAATTTTCACATGTTGCTTATACATTCAAACACGAATAAAAATGCAATATATTTTAACTAATATACTTACTATTAAATAAATATTATCTTTTTATAACAGCAACAAGTATTAAATACTACATATAATATATAATGTTTTACAGGACAGAGAAATATCAAATATAGAGAGAGAGAAATATATGTGTGTGTGAGTTATATGTGCGTATATACACAGGTAAGATTGTGTTGTATAAAGTCCGCCTGAAAATCAGTCGGAGTTCGAGCGATTCTTATAAGAAGAATCTAATACTTTTATAGCACGTTCTCTTTGTATTTATAATAAAGATTTCGTGCAAAATTAGCTACTGTCTCTTATGCTTATTGCATTGAAAGTATTTTTACAATAAGTATATGAATCCGTGCTAAAAATATAAGAGAAACGTTAAGCAATTTAAGTAATGTGCTCTTTCGAGTAATATTAGCAGCAGATTTCTCTCCGTGTACATTTGTCGAAAATAATTAAATGTTTGAACAGAATTTTATTAAATTTTTTTTTTTAAATAATTGAATTCTTTTGGAAAACTTTATTAAAATAATAGATAATAAAAATCATTGAATCCCAATGGGAAATGCCAGTGTAGTGCCGATGTTCACCACTGGCTTAGTACTCAGACGATTGTTCGGCGTAGTCTAGCCGAGCCTCGACAATAAGTGCTGGCGCAGTACAGAATTTTTGTTTCGCCGAAGCTTGGACAAGCCATGGCGGCAAGTGCTGGCTGAGTATAGAAAAATTGTTCACAACGCTCTTTGCCAACATTGCTTTTTTGACATAAACTTGAAAAAAATTATAAAAAAAGTTTAGGAATGTTTATAAATATAAATTTATTGAAAAAAATTAATATTTTACTTTTCAGTTGTTCATTTTTTATTTTTATGAAATTTAATTATAATAATTTAACATAATTGTCTAATTTTGTAAATAATAAATTATTTAAACGAATTAAAATTATAAACAAAATTTAAACTTTAATCTCAATAATAATTTGGTTCCTATTAAAATACTATTATACTTCTTACTATGAATAAAAAATTATTAAAAAATTACCACGTAATTTCAGAATTACGTAAAATGTTAAATGCAATAAGTAAAGTAATTTAATTTTTAAAAATTTAGTTTAATTTATTTTATTTCAATTTATTATTTCTAACGTATCCCTATTTTTTTCTCATCTTTGACTCAATAATTGCATGTCTGAATGATACTGAGATATTAATACTTTACTGTACACATGTGTCGTTAACATAGTGGTTAGAGCGTTAGTCTGTTAGTCCGTAGGTCGTAGGTTCGATTCCCCTCGTCAGCAATTTTGTTTATTTTCATAGGTTTGCGATATTTCAAGATTCCAATCGTTACACGGAGAAACTTTTAATACCACTAATTCTTAAAACTGGTGAGACATTTTAGTATGTTAGGTTAGATTCAAGGGAAAAACGACATAGTTTATAGAAATTGCTATTGAGACTATCAAATACACTCATTCAGTATATATTTTACAGTTCTTCATAAGGAAACTAACGAAAATTAGTATGTTGTTTTAGAAAGAAAATAATAATTTTTGCAAAGTTGGGAATAAGCCATGAATTAAAAAGAAACACAACAAATTAATTGTCTATAGATACTCATAGAGACGATAGTGATACTTGGATCTGATGGTAGATGGCATTAGTGTATGTCACTGTAACTGTAGGTAAATATATTTAACACGACGTAAGAACCTAACCTATATTAATAACGCACACGCGCACACGCAAGTAAAGACACGACGATTGGTCACGGAAACCGAAAGATCGCACGATTCGTTAGAAGTACACAGCTGAATCGTCCTTATATATTAAACGAGTGGAAAAATATGTGCCTTCGAGAGAGAGCATTTTTTAAAATAACTTACTAATCAAATTATGTAAATAAGTAAAAGTCGTGAAAAAAATTATGTTATATTGAGGAACAGTTCTTGAATTTAATTTGGCATGAGGAGACATTCACGTTTATTAATAAAAGGTTTTTTTCTTTCATAAACGTGTGAATTTCAACTTCGAAAACATTAGGGTTAGTTCGCGACGTCAGGTGATGGACTCGGTGATGTTCGGGCGAAATCGGTTAAGTCCGCCCGCAGTCCTTCCAAAATTGGTATGTTACGTTAGAATGTCTGTTATATATTCTGTGTATATGTGGAAAAAAGGTTAGAATTACCGTATTATTTCACAAACAAAAACTAGCATTTTATTCTTTTCTAAAGAAAAATAAGACTATTTCTAATGCAGATAGTAATTTTTGTACACCGAAGGTTGCTTAATATATAACGAACTTATCATATTTTCGTATTAATGTTGAAATTATTAGCACAACGCACGAAAAATCCTCACATTCTAACGTACTTTTAGAATAAAGATAACCAAATATATTCAATATTAGAAGAAAAAGTTTCTCCGTGTAGGTACTAAAATATGAAAATCTAATGCACACTTACTGTAATTGTTTATTATTTAATTTTTAAATGTTATAAACAATTTTTTTCTACTTCATTTACTATATCCATTGTTAGTATTCATCTTTAATACAATTTAATTAAAAAGAGAAATATTTTATGAATAATAACTATTTATTAATATTATTTACCATTTTGTTGTTAAATTATTTATAATTATTAATTTACGACTAATTAATAACAATACGGCATTTATTGCGGCAATATTCTCAGCCAGCACTGGCAGGCAGTACTTGGCCAGCGTTAGACAGCGTTATCATCCCAGAGTTATGCCAGTGCTGTCTGTCAGCGTAGCTGCCAGTACTGCCAGCGCTGGCGCAGTACTTCGCCAGTTGTAAATTTCCCATTGGGATTCAGGAAAACTGTTGAAAATAATTGAATTTTGGAGACTTTTATTATTTTTGCAAATAATTGAAATTTTTACGAGAATTTTTAAAAAGGTTTGAACGTAATTGTACTTCTGCGAAGAATTGTATTACTTTTTAAAATAATTGAATATTTTGACGAATTTTATTATTTTTCAAAATAATTGAAATTTTGAAAAGAATTTTAAAAAATTTTGAACTTATTAATTGAATTTCTGCAGACATTTATAACTTCTCTAAAATTAAATTTTTTTTAGTGTTTTTAACTAAAATTCTTCTATAAATCTATGATTTTTAATAATTAATTAAATATATATTAAAAAATTAAATAAAATTAATTTCAGAACAATTTGGATTATTAAAATATTTCAAAAATCTAAGTTCTTTAAAATTTCTAATTAAATTCATTAAAAACTAAAATTTTATAAAATTTTATGAAATATTTAAGTAAAATTATTTATTAAATAATTTACAAGTAATAATTTTATGATAGTTCTTGAAGAATTAGGGTCATTTGGGGTAAATGTAAACAAGGGATAAATGTAAACAGTAGATGTTTCAGCTAAATTTACAAATTAAAAAATAAGTACGACGTCAATATTTTTACCTCAGCTCACCTACAAGATGTTCTGAGTATTGCCAATATTTTATTTTGACAATTGGCAATGCCATAGTGTAAGTTATTTTTTAATGCAAAAAAGATTGAAAATCAAAGTTTTACTGTTTCAGTATTTTGTCTCGCATTTGCATAAAAATAAATTGAAAAATCAAACTAAAATTTGTAATTCTTCCTTATTAATGCCTTAACAAAAATTGACTTTGATTTTCGTCAATTTAGTTAATAAATAATTAAGTGTTTACATTTACCCCGAGAATTCGAAAACTCGGGGTGAATGTAAACAGAACGTGAACTACATTTTAAAAGAAAATAATTAAATAAATTTGCTTCAATTTCAAAATTTCATTACTTTGGCAATGTAAAATTACATAGAAAAGGAAATTAGGTCCTCTTTGAAAAAAAAAAAATTAATAAAAAAAAAATTTTTTTTAAATTTGATCAATTTTTAAAAATATTTTTAGGTTCATCCGGCATTTTGAAAATTTAAAATTCGACTTCAAATTCGACTTCAAATTCGTATTCAGCGACCTCAAAAACCCCCTAGTAGCCAGATTCAAGCAAATTTGATCAATTTTTAACAATATTATTTTTAGGTTCATCCGCCATATTGGATCCATCTTTGAAATTTAAAAATTCGATTTTAGATTCTTATTCAGCAACCTTAAAATAGTACATTGTACAACTAGTGGCGAAAGTGTGATTTTTCTCGAGTGATTGCTGCTCTCGCTACGCTCGAGCCGCAAACTTCACTCTCGAAAAATCACTCTTTCACCACGAGTTGTGCACTACGTTTTCTCCAACGCCTTGCGAGGAAAGGTTTCTTCGTGAGTTTCGTATAATTTTAATTAAACGTGTGCTTATGTTTAATATAATAAAACAGACGAATGCTTTGAGTGGGGAAGAAGTTAGATACAAAATAAATCTCGGTCAAAGAACAAGAAAAAAGAATAAATTCATGATTTACTTTCGCCACGCTAAAAATTACTTTCGCCACGCTGAATTTACTTTCGCCACGCCAAATTTTACTTTCGCCACGCTCTTCAGAGCAGTTGAGAAAAGTTCTACTTTCGCCAAACTTTTCTACCAAGAAAAGTACTCCTTTCAGAGCAAGTGTTGGAGAAACTTCTTTTTACCAAGTTGAATCAAAATCTATTAAAATTTGTTCAAGTTATTCAAGTTTTTACATTACTAGTTTTGTAATGTTTGATTGTTTATTTTATATGATACATTATCAGTCAACTGGTTGATTTACTATACATCTACGAAGAATTTTTATCAGTTTTTCCATCCCTTAAAACAGTAGTATACTTGAAATAACAACTTGTTTCTTAAACTTCGCTTAACTACAGTGGTGTTTACATTTACCCCGAATTTTAGGAAAATTTCAAAATCTCGGGGTAAATGTAAACAGTCAGTTTTAGGCGACTCAGGTGCATCAATATTTTTTTGTTCCTCGTCAAATTTTTGTAGGGAACTCTAGTAACAAGTTCATGCAAAAAAAATCCGTCCGTTTTATCTTTTAACAAAAAAAGTAATGTTTTTGGTGAAAAATAGATATTCCGTTTACATTTACCCCAATTGACCCTAAGTTATTTAAAAAGAAATTATTGTCAGAAATAGAAAAAATTGAAAGTTTTGTTTTAGAATTCGTGGTATGTAGTTTCATAGTTTATGAGGCAAACAAAAAAGGCGACAAAATTCAGAATTTTCTTATGAATCCTGTAAATTTAATTTTTTACAGTACTTTAATAAAAATCTCTGACCTGTGCAACCCTGGATTATTAAGAAGGTGTCGATCTTGGGGACACTTTTTTTATATCGAAAATTTTGACAATTCGAAAAAATACTTAAAAAAATCTGTCCGCGCAAGCGCGGACACATTCTCATCCGCGCTTCGCGCGGGGGCTCGCTTCGCTCGCAAGTTTCAGCGCGCCTCGGAGCGCGCGAATATTGATCGTCGCGCTTCGCGCTCCGGCGATTATTCCACACGTCGCGCTTCGCGCTCCGTGTGTTGTTGCGCGCTTCGCTTGCGGCGGTCTGCAATTGTTGTGCATTATTTGTGTTCTTGTTCTTGTTTCCTATTATATGTTTCGTAAAACATTTTTTTTTCTTAAAGTTACTACGACTTTAAGGATTACATTCTCATCACATGTTTTTGTTTGCTGATGATTGCGAGATAAAGTGGATTTAAATGTATATTTTTGGTCTTGATGATTTAAATTGTGAAGTTATTTTTAATTATACTAACTCTTAGTAGAAATATTATTTGCAGAAGCAGATAAAATATTCTTAAAGTATTAGTATCAAGGTTTTTGTGTAGTGTAGACCGGAGCGTAATGGCTAACTTTTCACTCTTTGTTGATTTACACGGACATTTTTGTTTTAATTAAGTGTTTATCTCCTAGAAAAGTTACTCTAGTACCTCAGCTTTCTTTTAAAAAGTCGAACGTCCCCATATTACGCTTACTTTTTTTCTACAATGAACGTACACTTCGTCGGTATCGTAGGTATTGCTCTTTCCCGTGTAGAAATTTGTCGTGGCCTTCCTAGATATAGACTACAGCTAGATAGCATTTGTCGTGGAAAATTATTCTGAATAAACTGTCCTGGCCCCGAAATGTTAATGTACAGTTTTCCCCTTTATTTTCTTCGCTATGAAGACAGTCTAGAATCTGGCTAAAATTTGTCTAGGATACTGAATTGAAAATTCAGTACAAGTTCGTATAGCAGGTTGTCCAAGAATTAGCTGGGCACTGTCTAGGACGCTGACTTAAGAATTTAGTACAAGTTCGTGGAGAAGGTGGCTCTGAGAGTCTACTAAGCTAGCAGACGAAATCAGTTCTTGACGTAGTGCTTGATGAAAAGAAACCAAGAGTCTACAATTGTAACTTATCTTGTTGTGAACATGGAGTAGTATAAGGAGACCGAACGCCCGTGATGAATCCGCGTCAAACGTGGCCGCATTTTTCATAACAGTGATTCCTCTAGGCTCACTTACATCGATAGAAGAGCCTCTCGCGGAGGAGAAGATCATTATATTTAAACCAAAATAAGACATGACATAACCTCTAATTTTGTTTATAAAAGTGATTGTTAGTTCAATGAAGCATGTAAAAAATAAATTGTGAGTGAAAATGCCTGCTGCTGTCTGTGTAGTGAAAAATTGCAATTCTTCTCTCTTAATTATAGAGGGAATTTTAGTAACAATTAAGTTATGTATATAAACAATATTAATCGCAACAATTCTCACATATACTTACTTATTTATCTCTTTTCACTTCCAACCGAGCACTTTCAAAATTAATATTGAATAAATAATAATATATTATAATTATAAGATAATTATTAATGAAAATTGTCAACTATTTCCAAACAACACTAACCTATAAAAATACCAACTGCACTGTACAATAACAATTAGCAGACGATTATTAGTGACATTTTTCCCCGTTGGGGGCGCTTCTATCGATGTAAGTGAGCCCAGAGGAAACACGGTAATGAAAAGTGCGGCCACTTTGCGTGAGTGGCGTTCGGTCTCCTTATACTACTCCATGGTTGTGAAGATAAAATCAAATTTATAAATCTAGTGAAAAGTTTTCAGTTTTCCATTTTTGAACAGGGACAGTGTACAAGTTTAAATATATTACAGCGAAAAAAAGATTTATTAGAAAAAGGACATGTGATGTCATCATTAATAGTCTAGATTGTTTTTCATATTATAATGTTCATAATAAGTAATAAAACTTTGGTAATTTTAAGTAAATTTTTTGTGATTGCAACAATATAATATACAATTAATTTTATTATCGGTATACAAGTACGAATCTTTATAGTGAATGTGTTTGTGTTTTAAAGAAAAAATCCAATGTAGCAAAATATGTTACAATTAATTTCAAAAATAATTGTAAGAGGAATTGTGATAATAACAAATACTTTTGTATTACTGTTTTGTTTGTTTAAAAGTTAAACAAACAAAAGAGTAAAGTTGAAAAATATTGTTCTATTATTTATAAACCTAACAATTATTCCCAGTATGTAGAAACTGCTTATTTTAATATCCAGGAACTGGCTAGGAATGATTTATTTTACTAGACAAGGACTAGACAAAATAACTGTACAAAATCTTGACGTTGCTAGCGTTACATCTCTCGTTCAAGCCTGTCCATTTTTCCCATCTAGTTGCTAGATTGAATCTAGCGCAACTGGACAGTTTCTCATACACTTCCACGGTAAATTTCTACACGGGTTATACATAGCGTGTTGCATTAGCCAACACGCCCTAGGGGTACTTAGGAAATATTTTGTAATTTTTATCAATACAGTAAGTGTGAATCAAAAATCTAAAATTGACCCTCAAAAAATGTTTCAAGCTTAAAACGCGATTTTAGTTTCTTTTTTAAAGTTATTTTAAAAAAATTAGAATGAAAAAATGAAAATTTTGAAAAGTTACTTTCATATGTGAAATACAGATTTTCTACTATATTTCTTACAATAGTTATTGAATAATAAATAATCAACCTTTGTAGAAACTTGCAGTACATCAAGTTGTCTTAGGAGTGAAATCATTTCGATTTACGATTTTTAAATAAATTACAATTATTCATTACGCCCCTTAGCCATTATGTCCCGTTTTCCCTATATACGTGATTTGTAAATATATATCAAGTGTATGATTAAAAACATGTAAATTTGGATACAGTGAATGTGATATTTACCCATCGTTTTAACAAGCAAAAGTAAAACACCTCCACTAAGCTGAGACAAAAAGTCAAAAATTCGAAAAAAGTTTTTGAAAAAATTAAGTTTTTCAAAAGTTATCGTCGGACAGACAGACAGACAGACGTAATCGACAGACCATGTTTCTTGGATTCAGGGCACCTCAAAACGCAAAGATTTCATAAAATTAGCAAATAGTATATTAAGCAACAAGGTACCGTAAAGGCAGCCTTTAAGTCCCGTGTAACTTACGATATTTTTTATTCCAAAGGCACAAAAGTGTCGATTTAAGATAGCAGACGACAGGGAGTAAAACTCATTCACTTGTTCGACTTCTATGAAAATGGCGGCATTTTTTTTCCATGAGCAAAAATAACGCATGGGACTAGCTGTTTTTTTTGTCCATGGGAAAAAAAGGTCGCCATTTTCATTCAACCTGAGGTATAAAAAGTCAATTTTTCATCAAATCTAATACCTCCTCATGTGATTAGAATGTAAAAAACCATTTCCAACAAGATAGGACCAAAAATTAAAATGTAAAAAAGGGTCAGACCAGCCAAACTGCATTAAAAAAATTTCATTGATTTTCTAAAATGTTAAAACTTTTATGAATATATTTTAGTTATAACATTTTAGAAAATCAATAAAACTTTTTTAACCCAGTTAAGCTAGCCTGACCCAAAAACTTAAAAAAAAAAAAAAAATTAATTTTCTATGAAAAAATGTTGTAGAGGAAAGTTGTTTGTATTTGTCTAATCTAAAGTAATATAAAGTTAAAAATAATGAAATTTGAAAAAATTGAATTTTCAAAATTTTGAAACTACTGTAGTTTGCGTAGTTTTCGACGAAAATTGCTGGCTAACGAACTCGATCTGTATTTTAACACTAACTTTGTGCATGCAAAGTTGCAAGTTGATGCACGGAGAAAATTTATTCCTGAAATTTTACTGAATTTAGTTCGGTAAAACTGGGATGAAGTGTCAAAACAGTAATTTTTCAAGAACTAGACTGTAAAAGAAATTGCATTGAAAAATAATGTAAAAATCATAAAGCTCACGATACATGTATTAGCGCTTCACTTACAGTTCGGTAAAACGTAAGCCAAGTGCTCGCTACATTCATATTTATTGAATAGTTCGGTAAAACGTAAGATAAAGTCTTCGGTAAAACTGACGAGTTGCAATTTATTGAATAGTTCGGTAAAACGTAAGTTAAAGTCTTCGGTAAAACTGACGAGTTGCAATTTACTGAAAGTTCGGTAAAACTTGAAGAACAAAAATAAAAAATAATGTTACTTCAGTAGATCTATATTAATACTGCCGTAACTCTCAATTTACCTACTTTAATCACTACCTAAACCCCCTACAATTGTTTACGAACAAATACTAATTGATACACCTGCCTACAGTACATTCTAAACGCATACACTAATACACACATCGCACGCTTTACATTAATGCTTCAGAAAGTTTCAACTGTCCTTATATATTAATCTCAATTTTATTTCACCGCTTGTGAGAAAGATTCAAATTAATAAACTATCCTTGTACAAAATTAAAAATTATTTATATTAATGAATCATTTCTAACTATATTCAAGGTCAATTTATGAAATATCTTTAAATTATGTTTGTATCATTATAAAGAAAAATGTTTAAATTTGTATTTAATGGAATAAAACAATAATTTATGAAAATCCTTATTATTCTCAAATTTTTGTGTTTAAAATTAAAAATATACATATTAAAAGTGCAAGTTGAAAATTATTAAATTAATTAATAGAAAATTAATCTTTCTGAAATATTAAATAATAATTGTGAGGTATTAAAAAGCGAAAAGGAAATAAGCAAGTAAGCAAATAAAGAATAAAGTAAGCAAGAAGGAAATAAGCAAGTAAGAAAGTAAGCAAATAAGAAAGTAAGTAATCAAGAAAGAAATAAGCAAGTAAGAAAAGTAAGCAAGGAGGAAATAAGCAAGTAAGCAAAGTAAGCAAGTAAGAAAGTAAGTAATCAAGAAGGAAATAAGCAAGTAAGAAAAGTAAGCAAGGAAGAAAGAAGCAAGTAAGCAAAGTAAGCAAGTAAGCAAAGTAAGTAAGAAGGAAATAAGAAAGTAAGCAAGTAAGCATATAAGAAAGTAAGTAAGCAGAAAGGAAACAAGCAAGTAAGCAAGAAGGAAATTACGAAGTAAGCAAATAAGTAGGTAAGCAAGTAAGCAAAGTAAGTAAGAAGGAAATAAGAAAGTAAGCAAGTAAGCATATAAGGAAGTAAGTAAGCAGAAAGGAAACAAGCAAGTAAGCAAGAAAGAAATAAGCAAGTAAGCAAAGTAAGCAAGAAAGAAATAAGCAAGTAAGCAAAGTAAGCAAGAAGGAAATAAGAAAGTAAGCAAGTAAGCATATAAGGAAGTAAGTAAGCAGAAAGGAAACAAGCAAGTAAGCAAGAAGGAAATTACGAAGTAAGCAAATAAGTAGGTAAGCAAGTAAGCAAAGTAAGTAAGAAGGAAATAAGAAAGTAAGCAAGTAAGCATATAAGGAAGTAAGTAAGCAGAAAGGAAACAAGCAAGTAAGCAAGAAGGAAATTAGGAAGTAAGCAAAGTAAGCAAGAAAGAAATAAGCAAGTAAGCAAAGTAAGCAAGAAAGAAATAAGCAAGTAAGCAAAGTAAGCAAGAAGGAAATAAGAAAGTAAGCAAGTAAGCATATAAGGAAGTAAGTAAGCAGAAAGGAAACAAGCAAGTAAGCAAGAAGGAAATTAGGAAGTAAGCAAATAAGTAGGTAAGCAAGTAAGCAAAGTAAGCAAGAAAGAAATAAGCAAGTAAGTATGCAAATAAGAAAGTAAGCTAGTAAGCAAGCAAGATATTTCCTTTTTGCTTACTTGCTTACCTACTTATTTACTTACTTACATACTTACTTATATGTTTAATTGCTTACTTATTTATTTCCTTTTTACTTACTTACTTATGTTTATTTGCTTACTTACTTACTATTATTCATATTTAATTAAAATGAATAAATTATTTGTTAAAAAAATAAGTATGTTATTGCCATTTTATATTTTCTTTTTACTTGATTTAAAAGCATTTATTACATATTTGGCAATTAATAAGTGTTTAAAATAATTAATTAATTGAATTTTAATTTAAATAATAATAAAATGATTATTAATTAAGTCTAAATAAGTTGGAAAAATCAACTATTAGTGTGAAAGTCTTTCATTTGACTGCGGGACACTTGAAATAAAGTATTTCAATCAAGAAAACTAAAACTTTACGCAAGTCAAGCAAGTTTTACCGAACTATTCCTGAAAACTAACACTTTAGGCAAGTCAAGAAAGTTTTACCGAACTATTCCTGAAACGTTAGTGCCCATCAAGGAGGTATTTATTTAATTTACATTAAACGTTCAGTTTCAATTTTTTTTCAACTTTTACAGTACTAGTTCTTAAGGAATAAAGATATCACATTAGATTTTAAATATTGTTACCGAAAAAATAATATAAAAATTATTAAAAATTACGATTATGCTACTATATCCCAAGTTTATTGAAAAATTCGGTAAAATGTAAGGAACAAATTTTCTCCGTGTGCAATAAGTTTTTCAAGAGTTATCGTAGGGACACCATTGTGTCTACAGACAGACACGAAGACAGACATACAGACAGACACTTTTTTTAGACCATGTTTTTCTGACTCAGGGGACCCCAAAACGTCGAGATTTCATGAAATTAGCGAAAGTCAATTTTCGACCAAAACTAATACTTTCTCATATGATGAGAATGTAAAAATTTGTATTTTTAAAATAAAAAACTGTTTTTGTGGCTAAAAAATACACAATATATTATACTTTCATTCAGTATATCACAATTTAACATATCTTATTGAGCTTGTATTCTAGAGCATTAAATCGAAACCATGTCCATCTTGGGGCCCTTTCCTCTAAATTATATTTGATCCAATGAAATTTTTTCCACTGTATGCTACATTTTCAACATTCTCTTTTGCAAAGTGAAGTATATTTAGAAAAAAGAAAAATAGCGTAATGGGGGGACATTGATGATCACAAGAGTGGAATGCGGGGGAGCGTACTCACAATACTGGGGGGGGAGGGAACGGAATAGTGAACAGCTGCCAGCAATGGTGGCCCGTTTTGTGCGAACTTGCCCCCATAACCTCCAGAAAACCATCATCATAATCATCCCCCTTCTCTCTACAGTCTACCGTGTGTGCCAAAAGCGCGAAACATAATCGCCATGTCCGATCAAATCGAAAAATCTCTCTCAAGGGAATAAATATTCTCTCATTTATTTGGGATCAATCAGTAAACAATGATCCATCAAGTCCTCTTTTCAAAATCTGTCAATAGTATCAAAGAAGAAATCTCCTGCACGCACACAACTATAACAAATACACTATGCTCAATCCCTATTTTTAAAGAGTACCATTTTAAATGCTACGTTCTTTTTTTCTTTTTGTTCGCACCGTAACAATAATATGGAATTTAGAAGAAAATGCTTTCAACCATTTGTTAAAATATATCTCTAAACGAGTAAAATGGAAAAAGTATTTAAATGTATAAAGCACGACTAAAGAAGAAGCATGTAATGTGCATTAATGTCGAGAACGTGCGGTTGGTTGACACGATATAAATACAAATGTATTTTAATACCATGACTCTCTTCAGTATATTACCCTCGAGATTAACAGTAATAATATGCTTATTACAGTTAATCTCAGAAGAAAAGGTAATTTAGATTCAGAAACAATCAGTATAGTATATACTCATTTCAATTAAGTGCAATTCTTTTTCTTGTTTACGGCTATACTAGAGAAGACTTCCACATTAGGGAATCTATGGTCAAATACAATATTTTCCTCAAGCACTGAGAAAACAGTTTGTTTAATTCAAAAATAAATAGTCAACAAAAAAATATGTTAGTTATAGTTTAATTGAATAAAACATAATCAAACATAGGGGAGTGTGTCCAGTTGTAAGACACCTCCAGTTGTGAGACAGTCGATTTTTTTTAACACGCAATATTAAAAAGCCGATTGCGTTTATAAAAAAACATTTCTTTTTATATGAACCAACTTTTTCGTGTATGCCGAAGAGGATATATAAACTGTTTATGTTAGATTCCAACACTGTGTGTGATAATCGACTAAAAAGCATTTTTTCAATATGTAAATGCAAAGTACTTTTTTCCAAGTTAATAAATAATATTATTATTTAGTAAGTATATAATAATATATATTATTAATATATTTAATTATTTATACTAAACATAACGTTCTATGTCAAACTTCTTAAATTTTAGCAATTTTTAATAAGTGTCTCACAACTGGACGTATTTTTTTGTTGACAAAAGCGATGTGTTCGGAAAATTGATCATAACTTTTTTTGAGTCCATCTGTACACTATACTTTCTTTGAATAAAAGTTGTGTATTTAAGTTACTTTTCGAACAGTATATTTTATTTACAATTTCGTTTACCCATTTACAATTTATGGGTCAAAAACAAAACCCGTCTCATACCTAGACACACTCCCCTACATATTACACAGTAAAAACAAAGTCTTCTTTTAAGGCAGCAAGGCAGTAGTCTTAAATTACTCTCTAAATCTGAATTAGTAGTTTTCTACTAATGAAATAGTGCAGATTCGTTTACCAATTGAATTAGTAACAGTTTTGACTAATTCTTAGTAGTTTTCTACTAATTGCTAGTAAAAAACTACTAACTCATTAATAGGTGGGCTTACTAATTTGTAACGGTAAAAAATATGACTTACTATTTGAATTAGTAGTTTTCTATTAACAAGTAGTAGTTTTCTTACTAAAAAATAGTCAAAACTGTTACTAATTCAAATTGGTAAACGAATCCACACTATTTCATTAACAGAAAACTACTAATTCATATTTAGAGAGTAAGACGCATAATTTTTAAGACAGTCAATGCTGAATTTACGCAACGGGATTTTAAGGATTTTACATAGGAGCAGACAATCCTGAATTAAAATTAAGATTTGCGAAGAAATTTGTTAAAAATTTGTAAATAATTGAATTCAATAACTTATAAGAATATTGATACTGTAACTTCTTCAAAATTATTTTCATCATTTCAAATTCAATTACTATTTTCTAGAGTTTTTATAACTAAAATTCTTCTTTTAAGTCAATTATTTTTAATAATTTTTGAAAAAGTTCTTTGAGGATTTTCAAATCTATTTCCATACAATTAAATTTTACGAAAATTCGATTATTCGGAAATTCTTCAATTAAATATTTAGAACAAAAACTTGAAATAATTTCAAAAAAAAAAATTCAATTAAACTTTTTCAAAAAAATTAATTCTACAGAATTGTTAGTTAAAAGTATGAAAAATTCCTATTTTCAAAGATTTTAATTTGAAACTACCGTAAACTGGGGCTATTAGGAACAAAATTCTGTTTTCGGGTGGATTTGATGCTATCGGCGCCGTTTATCGATAAATTGTGTTACTTGCTTTTAAAAATTGTTGCTGCGGTAACTGGCAATACTTTTCAATGCAATAATTGTGACCATTAATTATTTTGTAAACAGTTGTAGCTTGTACGTAACTTAATGTGTTTTAGTAAAGTTTCAAACGTGGAAAACATTTGATTGTCGAGGCAAGTTGTTCCATTTTTAACTTCTCAAAGTGATTGTTTTTTATTAAAGGGATTTCTTATAGGATACTTTATTGAGTTTACTAAGAAATAAATATGTTTATTTTGTATTTACAGTAAGATTTACGAGACAAAAACCAAAATTTACAAACGGCGGGGATATAAGGAACACAATTCTTTCTTCCGAATTGTTAAAGTGTGTTGCCAGAACGTAAGTTTTTCGTAATTTCTTTTGTTTTTTATCACCTAATTTGGTTTTTAGTGTTCATAGATGGTTCGAAATTGTAAAAACATGTTGGAACCGACAAGTCGCAAAAAATGACCAGTGACTCCATCATCGACCTCAACTGATGATACCAGCAACGTTTAAAACACATATTTGCTCTTTTAGTTTTTATTTTACATTTGTTTTAAATTGTGTGTACTTTTGAGCAATATAAAATAACTTCTTTAACTTTAAATACGTTTTCCAATGGTTTTTACCGTCTTGTTCCTAATAGCCCCATTTTGTAATTTTGAAAAAATACGTCTTTTTCGTCTTTTTTGCTTAAAATTTCAGCTTTGATCAGGACAATTATTTAACCCTTCAATGTGCTCGCCAAGATCAAGAAAAGAAACAAAAAATTAAGGCAATATTTCAATACACAAAAATGTTACAAGGCTTTAAAGTTGAAATCTGTTCCTAATAGCCGGTATTTCAAAATTCAATTATTTCTAAAAATTCGCGCTATAATGTTTTTAATATTCAACTATTATCTAAAATTTTAAATAAAATTGATTTTTAAATCAATTTTTATTAAAAAATTCTACGAGAATTAAATTATTTAAATACAAAAATAAATAATTTATTAAATAATTGAATGTTTCTTAAAATTGAATTCTCATAAGGAATTTTATCAACAAATTTTTAAATAATTGAATTCTTTTGACAAATTTTAATAAAATGTTTAAGAATAATTACATTTGTTTAGGAATTCGGTTCAAATTGTATTAAAAGCAATTGAATTTCTGCAATAAGTCATATTATTTATGATAATAATTGAATTCCTAAAAAGAATTTTATTATTTATGAAAATAATTGAATCCTTGTAAACAATTTTTTGTTTATGAAAATAATATAATTATTGCGTAGAAATTTATTTATAAATTTGTAAATAATTGAATTATTGTGAAATTCTTATTTTTTACGAAAATAATTAAATATTTGCATAGAATTTCATCAAAATATATTTTTAATTATTATTTATGAAAATAATTAGGTTCCTGAACTTGAGATCAAATAATTGAATTTCTGCAATCATTTGTAACTTCTCCAAAATTCAATTTTTTGTGTTTTTAACTAAAATTCTTGTATAAATCCATTATTTTTAATAAATAGGTATAAATTTTTTTACTAATTTTAGAAGAATTAGATTAATTGAAATTTTTGAAAAATTTAAGTTTTCTAAAATTTCTAATTAAATTCATTAAAAATTAAAATTTTCTAAAATTTCAATTGAAAACCTTTTGAATTTCATCTATCTATGAAAATTGTAAACGCAACTCTTTTAAAATTCTTTTTAAAATTTTGAAACATTTAAGTAAAATGATCCTAAAGTTCTGAACGTTCAAATGAACGAAATTTATTTTCTTTTTCTACAAATTAAATTTTTATTATAATATTTTATGTCACTATGAATAAAATTAATTATAAAGATTCTAAATATAAAAAATTATGCTTTTAATCTGTATTGCAATCAGTAATTTATGAAAATATTTTTAATAAAAAGTATTTCGTTCATTTGAACGTTCAAAACTTGTGGATCGTTAAGTAAATTTATAAGTAATAATTTTATGATAATTCTTCAAAAATAAAGTTATTTAAAAAGAATGGTCAGAAATAAAAAAAAATGAAGTTTTTGTATTAGAATTCGTGGTAATTTCGTAGTTTATGAGGCAAAGAAAAAAACGCCGAAATGCAGAATTTTCTTATCAATTCTAAAAATTTAATTTTTCCAGTGCAGCTTTAATAAAAATTCCTGATTTTTCCCTGACTGTGGCAACCCTGGTTTTTATATGACAAAAATATGTCTTTAAATCAAAACCAAATGATTTGTAACCATATTTTGAAAAAACAATGTTTCGGTGGAATATTTTATGATTCAATGGATTATTATAATCCTTGATGGCTTAAAGAGTTGCAAGTTATTTAAATCCATTATTCGGTGTTAAAATAATATCTAATAATTTTTTGTGTTCTCAGTGAGGAGAAAATGTTTACTACAAAATAATTTCAATTCCAAAAAGAATGAAAATTGTTATTCCATAGTTTTATAATTTTTCTATTTCTATAATTTGACTCAATATTGCAAGAATGATCTTGTTTCTACGATCACATTAGCATCGTATAGCTATCATTTCCGAATATTGGAGCGCACTTCCAAATAAACAGTTACAACAGTTAAATACCGGAAAACTGCAACTAGCTAAATAAGTTCCCAAAGGAAATACATTAGAACTGTATATCTATTCTCAAGAGAAATGTACTGTTTGAACCTAACACCGTAAAATGACTTACAAACCTTGTAGTAGCATTATTAAAAACAAGATCCATTATTTAGATGTTTTCTTGAAGGTACATATCAATTGAAGCCAAATTGGATCAGATTGATACCAAACTGTATCAAATTGACACCAAATTGGGTCAAATTGATACTAAAAATTGAATTAATTTATTTATTTGATTCTTTGGAAACGGTAAAATAGTTTTTGGTAGCTAGTTTTGCCCCTACTTAATATATTTACCTACTTTTCAGTTTTCTTTTGAGTAAACAAAAATTCTGTCAGATGGAAAAGAAATTCAAAACGATAAATTTCATTTCCGAAACGAAAATTTAAAGGAAAACAAATTCAGAACGAAATTAACAGCAATTTCCACCCTAAAAGAATCGAAAATTTATCATTTTTCATTATCCTGTTTTGAGCAATCAATTTCTTGAATAGGAGTATTTCGTACACGTCCCTTCGCGTATACGAAAAGCAACAGAAAGATTTAAGATAGAATGATGCGAAAATAGACGAGGGTATAAGGAGAAAGAAAGAAAAAAAGAGCAACTTGATGAAATCGATGAATGGTTCCCTCTAGAAAAAAGATATGAAGTGTCAGGAAAACGTTCAGCACTTTTTTTTATTCTCCTTCCATTCTTGATCGAGTATACACAGACGCATACATAAACACACACACACACACACACAAGAGAGAACATTCTCAAACGGATGAGCATCGAAGGAGAAGGAAGACAGAAGGTCTGAACTTTCCACTCCACACTATACACAATGTGTATAATAATAAATTACAAGTACGATATCGCGACTTTAAACGAATAAAACGTAGGAGAGGAAGCATAGGGGGAAAGAGAGAAGAGATATGAGAATTACAAGCATTGTAGAGCGGTTTGTTTTGTACGGCAACGGTAACATTATTGTATTGTAACATGGTATGGTATTCTCTTCATTTGACATATGGAGGAAGAAAAAATGATAATAATATTTTCAACTCGACGCGTACAATATTACATTGTACTATGCGTACATCATGTTTATCTGTGTATATATTAGTCAAATGTTGAATACTAATCAAAATATATTTTCAATGTTTTTTCTCTAATAAAATTTCACTGCACGGAGAAAGAAAGTTAATTACCTACTTTAGCTAATTTTTAACAATCTTAGCTAACTCATTTGGTATTATATGGATAGCAATTACACTGAGAAAAAAATTCTTTTGAATCAATGATATATTTGGTTTGTCGCAATGAATGGCATATTCAATATTGCTCGAATACAAATACTGTTGGTTTATTAACATGTGCTATTGATTATTGTACTATAGATTTAAATAAATCTTGTATTATATTATTATAGAAGTTATAGTGTTAATAGAAAATGTTAATTATAATATCAAGAAATGCATTTCGTAGGTATAATTAAATCAATTCAACACACTAAAAAAAAGTTTTACTTTTAGCCTGTTTTCGAGGCTGAATTTAAGGTGTAAACGGAGTCAGACCCATTAAACAAGGACAGACTTATATGTGAAATTGACCACCATGGGCTGAATTTAAGGTGTAAACGGAGTCAGACTTTTTTTTTCCTGTGAATAGCATGTACAGTCGAATCTCCCCACGGTTGTCTTCAAGCACTTTTAGGTTTACCTAAAATGAGTAAAAATTGTGCTAACGCAGTTTTATCTGGAATCGGCACAAGATTCTAAATTTTCATTTCCGAAAATCGTAGCTGATTCTTTTTTCGAAAAAAACCAAAAAAACATATATATATGGGCAATTCCACGTGAGATTTTAGTCGACCTCTTAAAATCGGCCAAAAATATTTTTTTTCTATTCTGTATTGAAAAAAAAACAGATACGTATTTTTTTATTTTTGTTTAATTGTCCAAATTCTCGAGTTATGAATTTTCGAAATTTTGGACTTGTAATTGTAGACCTATATTTAGTAGCTTATAAGTCCGAAAATATTGAGTTTAGGAAAAATTTGTCACAGAATGAAAGTTTTAGTTTTCTTTCGACTTTTAAGAAATGTAAACAAAAAATTTTTTTTAAATTTTTTATTAAAAAAAATTTTTTTTAAAAATTTTATTAAAAAAAATTTTTTTTAAAAATTTTTTATTTAAAAAAATTTTTTTTTTTATAAACAAATTAATTTTTTTTAACTTTAGCCCGGATTTTTTTTTATTTTTTTAAAATTTATTTATTCCTTATAATATATGGAAGATTTTTCAAAAAATCCCGAGGTGGGACTGATGTGTTGAATGAGTTTTAAAACATTTTCAAAAATTACTTGCAATCATCACAGTGGGATTTTTTTTACAATTAACTTCTAAAATTGTCTATACAGCGTAGATCCTTTAATTTAAAAAAAGAACTCTCAAATAGATTAAAATTATACACTGTAGACAGTTTTAAAAAGTTAATTGTAAAAAAATCCCACTGTGATGCTTGCAAGTGATTTTTGAAAATGTTTTAAAACTCATTCAACACATCAGTCCCACCTCGGGATTTTTTGAAAAATCTTCCATATATTATAAGGAATAAATAAATTTTAAAAAATTAAAAAAAATCCGGGCTAAAGTTAAAAAAAATTAATTTGTTTATAAAAAAAAAATTTTTTTTATAAAAAATTTTAAAAAATTAACAAAAAATTTTTTTGTTTACATTTCTTAAAAGTCGAAAGAAAACTAAAAGTTTCATTCTTTGACAACTTTTTCCTAAACTGAATAATTTCGGACTTATAAGCTACTAAATATAGGTCTACAATTACAAGTCCAAAATTTCGAAAATTCATAACTCTAAAATTTGGACAATTAAACAAAAATAAAAAAATACGTATCTGTTTTTTTCAATACAGAATAGAAAAAAAATATTTTTGGTCGATTTCAAGACGTCGACTAAAATCTCACGTGGAATTGCCCATATATATATATGTTTTTTGGTTTTTTTCGAAAAAAGAATCAGCTACGATTTTCGAAAATGAAAATTTGGAATCTTGGGCCGATTCCCGATAAAACTGCGTTAGCACAATTTTGACTCATTTTAGGTAAACCTAAAAGTGCTTGAAGACCACCGTGTCCCATAAGTTAATTTTGGTGGGGGGTTAGCATAAGAGAGATTTGTCGTGTAAGGATAAATTAGTGCGCAGTGACCTATTGCGCATGGTGGTCAATTTCAAAATATATAAATATAATATAATGTTTCAAGTCTTTTGAGGTTGTGATGTGTCAGACATCTTGGTACCACTATGCGCATGTTTATATTTTTTTGTCCTACCTGCACGGAAAGTATGTCATTTCGGGCACTTAAGGCGGGCGTAAAGTAACACATTACGCCCGGAAGTGGGGGAAGCGGGCGGAAAAGTATTTTGCGCCCGCTTGTTAATTATTCGATTTTCTTCATTAAAATGCGACATTTTCGACTTTCTTTTTATGTTGACTATAGAACTGCAAACATTTTCAACTTGTTTCATTTTGTCTATAAAAATTTGCAATTTTTTTTTATTTTCACTAAAAAAATAATGAGACATTTAGTTTTGTTCCCATTTCGTTTATCAAAATTGTCAATTTTAAAAGTTCTTGTTTCAGTTTTGTTCAATTATTAATTACTATGTTCTAAATAAATACTATGTTTCCAGAATACATTGTTTTTTATTTCTATTTTAAAACTTCTATCATTATAGACTTCATTCGATATAATGTTTATATAGAGCTTAATTTTTAACTAATATGAGCGTTTAATCATGCGTGCCCTCAATGCCATACTTTCCATGCAGTTAGGACAAAAAATTATGTTCGCATCATGGGCGCAAAGGTGATTACGATTTTGGCGAAATTTCGGGACCTCGGGGACACTTTCGCTCCCTCGGCTTCGCCTCGGTCCCTTCATTTCGCCATCGTCGCAATCACCTATTTTGCGCCCTTGTTACGAAAATAACTATTAGGTGGAAGGGGTACACGATAGAGGAAAATTAACTTATGGGAAGTTAACTTGTGGGAGATTCTACTGTACTAGTGATTTCATTTATATTTTATTTCCAATCAATAGTAGCATTTGTTTCAATTATCATAACTGTTGCTTTTCTAAAAAAAATGTTTTAGAAAATAAACATATCTTTGCTCTTTAATACCATTTCAAGCTAAACTTTTATGTGGTTTAACACACAACATACATAATTTGCGATAGAAGCTCAAAACTTGACCTAAACTCACAATCTATCGCAAATCAAACTTAACACACTACATACAATCATAATGCATTTAAATGATATGTTGATTTGAATTCCCTTATATACAAAAATGATGAAATGAATAGGGGAGGGTAGGCTACATTGAAACCGGGTTTTTTACACGGAGAAACTTTTTCTTCTAATATTAAATATATTTGGTTATCTTTATTCTAAAAGTACGTTAGAATGTGAGGATTTTTTGTGCGTTGTGCTAATAATTTCAACATTAATACGAAAATATGATAAGTTCGTTATATATTAAGCAACCTTCGGTGTACAAAAATTACTATCTGCATTAGAAATAGTCTTATTTTTCTTTAGAAAAGAATAAAATGCTAGTTTTTGTTTGTGAAATAATACGGTAATTCTAACCTTTTTTCCACATATAGATAGAATATATAACAGACATTCTAACGTAACATACCAATTTTGGAAGGACTGCGGGCGGACTTAACCGATTTCGCCCGAGCATCACCGAGTCCATCACCTGACGTCGCGAACTAACCCTAATGTTTTCGAAGTTGAAATTCACACGTCAGGGAGTAAGACTAAGGAGACTGAACTGACTGTGTGAAGTCTCTCAAAAATGAAACCTTTTTCTGTAGGGGAACTATACTCGCAGAATGACAAAACTTATGCTCCGCGCGCATGCGCAGTACATGCGCATATTGCCCTCTCTTTTTATATCGTAAAATATGAACAAGTGAGAAAACAAAAACATATCAATAGGTTATGGTTGTGTTTTGACCGTTTTGACACATGATTCTTAAAATAAAATTACAAAATTATGGTTTGTTGCATCCCAGGATGCAAAACATCATAATTATTACAATGATCGACAAACGAATAAATTAACTTATTGATAACTCTTATGTGACATTTAAAGTTGTTTATTTATAAAGTATATAATTAAAGTAAATTACAAATTCGTAAATATTATTTTTATCCCACATGCACAAAAACGGCGCTTTCTGATAGCAGTCGACAGGGAGGAAAGTCATTCATTTCTTCGATCGTATGAAAATGGTGGCCGTGTTCTCCCAAGGGCAAGAAAATTAGCTGTTCACATGCATTTTTCTTGCCCAAGGGAGAAGACGGCCGCCATTTTCATACAAATCGAACAAGTGAATGACTTTTACTCCCTGTCGTCTGCTAACTGAAATCGCCGCTTTTGTGCATTAGGAATAAAAAATATCGTAAGTAACACGAGAATAAAGGCAGCCAATTTCTTTACGATGATTTTTGTGACACTCGTTCCGGTCTCGGGGCGCCTACGGCGCCCTCGACCTCCACTCGTGTCACAAAAATCACCGTAAAGAAATGGCTGCCTTTCTCCTCTTGTTGCTTAATATACTATTATTTATGAATTGTTCAATTGTTTCCACAAAGAATAAAACACTTTGTAGTTATATACCAAAAAAATTTATTCTGAACATTTATAAATATTTCATTATATTATTAATATATTACTTATCACTGAAAAATATACACTCTTTAGTATATATTTTTGTATGCACATATATATTTATTAAATTAATTTTTTTTTAAATTTATTAATAGTTATTATTAATAATATTCCTGAAACGCACAACATTCACAAACATTAAACATAACCTTCTCAACTTGTAGCTTGTCATGATTTTCTCAGTTATCTGAGTTACTGAGAAAGACAGACAAATGTATTGCATGTGCGCATGCGCGAAAACCATAATTTTCGGTCTTACGTATAGTTTCAATGCGACGAATGGTTTCACTTCCATAGCATTAGTTCAGTCTCCTTAGTCTTACTCCCTGTCACACGTGTATGAAAGAAAAAAACCTTTTCATAACGCAATCATAAAAATGGCATTATTTGTCTCTCCGTAGGCCAATGTAAAGTTATTCTTTTTAGTACGTAGTTACGAAAATACTGCGAATGACAGTTCAGTTCAAAAAAGAGCTTTGTTTGTGCTTGTTCGAGTATTTTTGTAACGCTCGAGTAGTTGCAATTCCGTCCAGAAGAGGCGTGATTATGTTTTCGTTCAGTTAACTACATTTACCGTGTCTTTCAGCAGCAACACAGTATCTGTCAAATACTGAGAGTTTCTAACCTCCTTTTCGCGATCACTCGTGTGAAAAATTCTGTTTTTATTCTTTAATGATATTATTTTTATTAATACGTCGAAGTACACGACTAGGTTTCGGGGGGCTTCGCCCCCCGACGCGTTCGGTGACTTGAGGTAAGTACGCCTGACAGTGGTTCTGTGTTCCGAATCTTATGTAACCACGTTGAAGTCCACAACGTTTATCAACGAAAAAAATTGTTTACTTAGTAAATTAATAAAATATATCGCAGCAATATTGACACAAAAATATTTAGAAAAAATAGATTGATGTTTATGTTCTAATAATAACTGTTATACAATTAAATATTAAATTAAAAATAATATTCGAATAGATGAAACAAATTTTTTTCGTTGATCAACGTTGTGGACTTCAACATCGTCTTATGTACGCGTTTCTCAACATTCTTTTCAGTGTCAACGCCTTTTTATGATTTTGTTATGAAAAGTATCGTGCGCAACACGTGTGGCGGCCTTTTTGGAACTCGCGCTTCTTTTTCGTAACTCGTCTCCGGTGAGGGCGCCTTCGGCGCCCTCATTTATGACTCCTTATGAAAACTTAGCGCTCGTTCCAAAAAGGCCGCCAGTTCACACTTGTTACGCAATGTACTATTTATTAATAAACGTGAATGTCTCCTCATGCCAAATTAAATTCAAGAACTGTTCCTCAATATAATATAATTTTTTTCACGACTTTTACTTATTTACATAATTTGATTAGTAAGTTATTTTAAAAAATGCTCTCTCTCGAAGGCACATATTTTTCCACTCGTTTAATATATAAGGACGATTCAGCTGTGTACTTCTAACGAATCGTGCGATCTTTCGGTTTCCGTGACCAATCGTCGTGTCTTTACTTGCGTGTGCGTGTGTGCGTTATTAATATAGGTTAGGTTCTTACGTCGTGCTAAATATATTTACCTACAGTTACAGTGACATACACTAATGCCATCTACCATCAGATCCAAGTATCACTATCGTCTCTATGAGTATCTATAGACAATTAACTTGTTGTGTTTCTTTTTAATTCATGGCTTTCCCAACTTTGCAAAAATTATTATTTTCTTTCTAAAACAACATATTAATTTTCGTTAGTCTCCTTATAAAGAGCTGTAAAATATATACTAAATGAGTGTATTTGATAGTCTCAATAGCAATTTCTATAAACTATGTCGTTTTTCCCTTGAATCTAACCTAACATACTAAAATGTCTCACCAGTTTTAAGAATTAGTGGTATTAAAAGTTCCTCCGTGTATAAAGTCCAAGAACTAATTAAATTTTACAAATTTTGATAAGGTTTTTGTATCAAAATAAAACTGAAGTACTCCTTTTGTTAATACACACGATACAAACACAAATTTTTAAGATTAAATAATGACATTTAATTTTTTTTAACCAGTTACACTTTTCTTATTTTGAAGGTTGTGTGTCTACATTGAACCACCTCTAATAAAACACTACAATTTACTTCGAAAATAATATTTCCACTTACACATTGTAAAAAATCTTATTTTCCACTCAAAGTATAGAAAATTGTTGTTAAATAGTTATTATTTGTTAATATAGGAGATTAATATATTTCGATGTCAGGTTAGGTAGCAAAAGTGACAGTTTAAGTTTATCACGTTGACAATTGTAATGAAAGCATGTCTTCCAGTATTTTTCTTACTATAGTTAGTAGAGCAGACAACCCTACCACTCTTAAAATTGAAAATTCTTTGCTTTTTGTTTTGTACGTGAAAAACAGTTTTCTTAGTTTTTCTTTATAAATACTAAACCTACGTGCCGCAAATTTTTTAACATAGACTGTTTCGTTAAAACTAACTTATATATTGAATAAGAAAAAATTTCACTTAGTCATTTCTCAGAAAATTGAAGTGGTTCACTGTTGACGCTGATTCAATGTAGCCTACTCTCCCCTACTGCTTGTGAGAAAAAAAATTAATTTTTCAAGTAGGTATATTCAGTGGCAAAAAATGTTTAATAATGAAATGCAAATACTATTAAATAGTAGAAATATACTTTCTTATTGGAAAATTAATTTCAAAAAGACAATACATAACATTTTTAATTTAAATAAGTATGATCATCTAAAACTGTAAAACATTTTATTTAAAATAATGGCAACACTTATTTCAAACTAATTAATATGTTTTTAATAAAATTGTATCAACCCTACATCTCAACTATTTTACATATTTCATTAGACAACATTATGCTTCTAGTTCTAAATTATGAATTATTATATTTTAATATATATTTTCTTAATTGAATACAAAAATTATTGCTTCAAAAAAGTTGAATTCAATAACATTAGCGCTATTAGGCCAATAGTATTTTCTTCTAAGACTATAGCTAACTCATTTGCTATTGTACACTGAAAAAAAACTTTATGGTATTATTAACTACTATAGCTGCGATACCCGACTTCGACGGGTTATTAGTTACTGTTATTCCTATTTATATATTAATAGCTACGATACCGTCTTCGACGTGTTTCTTAGTATTTTTAAAGTTTTCCATATTGAGTATTGATTAGTATTTAACCAACTACATTTAAACTAATTTTCTTGATGATTATTAATATTAATTAATGAAGAAGAAAACGAAATTTTAAGGAAAGTAAAAAGATAATGTTTAGAATTTTTAAAATCGCCCTAAGTGTGAAAACCATCATGGCTTAATAACGGCCCACTACTGGCAAAGTTGTCACCTAGTCTTGGCCGACATTATTGGGACGACTCTTGTGGTGTTAATTACGGTTGGACGTCGGCAGACGTTAATGGCCCAATATTGACTGCCATTACTTACCCAGTATTGGCAAAATACAAAAACTAATATAAATTATTACATTTTTTATTAATTAACTAATTAATTTATCATATTTATACGTCTTTTATTTCACTTTGCTACTCTGACGTGAAGTCAAGAAAGCTTAATGGTTTTATAAGCTACATACTATTTATCGATATTGTGATATTATTATAGCGAGGTACGTCCCAATATTGGCAATTGTATTTTGCCATCATAGCAGATACAAAATTTTTGCTATTAATGTGCCATTACTGAGCCGAGCAACGTCCCAATATTCTGAAACTGAAATTACCAACGTTTATTCGACGAAAATTTTTACTTTATCACGGAGAAACTTTAGTTTGGAAAATTTGATGTTATATTAGTCATATTTACAAAAAACCAATAGTAAGAGAGGATATAGTGATAAAAATGACAATATTTTCTACTTCCATAGTATAGAATACATTTATCGACAGGATTTAAAATTATAGTATAGTATTAATAATTACAAAAGTGAGTTGGAATGATTAATAAAATTTATATGATTTGTAAATTAGGAAAAAGAGATATTCACAAAAATAATTTTGACCATAATAATTATGAAAAGTAAAAGTTGGAATTTTACATCTTACACTCTGTTCTTGAAAAATTACTATTTTTATTGGAAAGAAGCAGAGGTGCTAAAAATATTACTCGTTTTAAATTTAATTATTGTGCAATTTAAAACTGTCATTTGGGAACATTCCCACAGAAAATAGGAATTTTATTTCTTAATGACATTCGATTGGTCGAACGATGGTGTACGAACGATGGTGTACGAAGAATATCCGACTATTGCCGAATATGACCGATTAGATTTAATCACGTGATTGTTTTAAGTTCCCGGCGTGGATTCTGGACTTCTGTGTGAAAATTGCATGTGTTTTTTTTAAACATGTATTTGTTAATATATATTAATATTAAATTGATTAATTAATTAATAATAAATAATAAAATATCTAGATATCATAAAATAGTTTAATTTAATTTAATTAAGTAACTTCAATAAATTAATTCAAAAATAAAATTTTTATATACATATAATTTTATTTAAAAAATTACTTTAAAATGTGTTTGGTGACTAATTTTAAGTCAATTTTACTTTAATTTTAAAATTATCTTTATTATAAAGTTTGATTGAATTTGGAATTTATTTAATACTTTAAACAGTACTAAATATTTATTAGTTGGTTTAAGTTACTTTTATTATACTTTAAATTCTGAAAATTAATTTTTATTATTCAAACATGATTTTAAAATGTAATTTTAAAAAAGAGAAAAAATATTTTAAATGATAATGAATATTTAATTTTGAGAGTTTAATTTAATTTAGATTTCACTTTATTCATATTAATTTATATTTTAAATATAATTTAAACTTGAATATAAATTAAATTTACAAATAATTTGTAAATCTGAAATTCAACTTTATTGAATATTCAAATGTTTTATTTCAAATATTTCGAAATTCTCTCGCAAGCGGTAGTAATTTTTGTCGTTTAGTATATAAAGAAGTTCCTTTTCTTCTTAAGCATGTATTGCGACGAACATGTGAATGTGTGTATTATTAGAGTATAAGTTCGATATATTAGTATTATAAAAGCGTGCGTTCTTCGAGAATATGTATATAATGTATCTAAATTGTGTGAGTGTACATATAATATGTTTCCTGTGATATTTAAAAGTGCTAGTGGAACATCCACTACCGACTGTGGCAAAGTTTCCTAGTGTCAAGTGTACCTTCATCTTTTTTCGCTATTGCTGCGCATGGCATTCCCACTCTTATAGAAGTTTTCCCAAAAAACTATGGTAATTTTGTTTTCTCACGAGATAGATTTTTACCATAGTTTTTGTAAGGTTCAAAATTCTTTTTCAATTATTAATATATTCAGAAAACTCTCTTTCAACGATTTACCAACTTCAGTTTCCTATTTTTATATTGAAATTTGCTCTGTTTTGAAATATAAATCCATAATTATTATATTATGTTTTCCAATATTGAGGGAACTCACTCAGTATAATATTTAAATAGTAATCTTTACAAAAATACCGTTATATCCTCGTTTGCTATTCGCTTTTTGTAAATATGACTAATATAACATCAAATTTTCCAAACTAAAGTTTCTCCGTGTAACTAATTGCTTATTTTAATATTAACAGCCCTTTAAAAAAATTACGAAAGGATCACGGATTTCCCGAAATTCCTGGAAATTCAACTAAATTATTGTTTCCTCGCCTCGCAAGCATTTTTTCTCTTAATAATCAGAAGCCATTTAAAAAAATTGCAAGAGGATTCAAGGCGAGGAAAGTAGTGATTTTTTTTTTGTCACGGATTTCCCAAAAATCCCAGAATTCAGTTTTATCCAATACTTTCAATTACAACTTGCCATCATAGATAGAAAAGTTTATCCTAATAATCTGATAATAATGTACCACTATTGGCCCGTGCTAAGTCCCGTTACAAGCAATGAGACGTTTTGTATGCTAGTATATAGGCCCAGTAATTTTTGCCAGTTTTCTGCAGACATTCACTGAAAAAATTACATTCTAATTTTAAGAAAATCTTCTTAAATAAGCGCCAAGAATATTCCTCCACTTAGATTATGTGGGAAATATTCTTACAATAAGAAGAAAATTAGTATTGTAAGAATATTTAGAATATATAGTTTTTCTTAAAATTAGAATGTAATTTTTTCAGTGTTGACGGTCCCGTTTTGCAGTCTTGGAATTTCGCACTTGGAGCTTATAAAAAACCATTTATTAGCTTTTTTCCGAGAAGCACTACGTAGAGGTAACCAATATTGGTTGTTTTTGGCAAGTTTTTAGATCCCGTGTAGAAATTGCCCCAACAGGGCCCTGACCCCGCATGAAACCGGGAACCCGACCGGGCCCCGGCCTGGCAGCTCGTCAAATCAGGCTTTGCGCCATGGCGCCGGCCGGGTTCCTTGTTTCACCCAGGTCTGGACCCGGCCAGGCCCCTGTCAAAATTTCTACTCGGGATTATTTTCCAGGAGCTTAGTAAAACTAAAAAAAGTCTTGTTAATTAAATTTGATAAAAGATATGAAACATTTTCATTTCAGTATTACTAAATTATCTTGGATCATAATTTGTAAAAAACAAAAAACGCATCTTATTTGAAAGTAATAAGTATAGGTAAAATCAAAAAAATTAGATATTAATATTTTCAATTTTTATGGGTAAAAATATTTAAACTTTTAAATTTTAGATTTATAATTCCTATTTTTTACTATTTTTATGATAAAATTGAAATTAAAATTACCAAGAAAACAAATTAATTAATTAATTAGAAAATATTAATACCAACTTAATGCAAGAATTAATTAATATTTAACCCTTTGAGTAGCAGTGATACATTTAATTCTGCCGTTTGAAATAAAAACTTAGTTAACTGACATTTATATCGAAACGAGAAAATAAGGAAAAACTGTTTGCTTTCAGAACCCTAATAAAAGTTAAAAAATTGTTCAATTCAACTTCACATACTGGGTATAATGATGGTGCTCTATTTAATTATGAAATAAAAAATTAATTATTTAAACAAATTATATGAAAAAATGCACTTGCGTGTTTTTCCGAATGCTAATATGAAGTAAAAAGTTAGGTAAAGTCCTTTGCGTACACGGAGAGAAAAAACAAGGCTTTTCCCCATGAAAAAATATGCATTTAACGCGTGAAAATTATCACAGTAAAAATGCAGGACGCTCACGGGTTTTCCCGGTGAGATTCTTGCAACGAGCTAAGGTCAATAGGGGCTAAGGCATGGCCTAACCGCTAAACGCAAGAAATTCATCGGGAAATCCGGTGAAACTCCTACCTGAAAAAGGCATGAATTGAAGTCACAGGGAAAAGCCTTGTTTTTTCTCTCCGTGTAGTTGCTCAACAAAAATGTACGCGAGCTCGGTCCTCCGATTTGATGGAAAAACTTACCTAACTGACAATGACGTCAGGTGGTAAGGGGACGGCTGCTTGCTGCTTGCGTCCCGAGGATAAACCGAGTTTAGCCGAATGCAGTTAAGTAGTCGTTCGGCTCTGTCTCGACTGACTTTTTGACGGAATAACTTAGGTAATTGCAAGCGTTGCAGATTCAAAGTTATTATTTCACATCCAACGCTCAGACTCGACTACTTATTTGATACAAAAAACACACAAATGCCTTTAACTAAGTTTTTCCTTCAAATCTTACATTCGAGCTCGTAGCCTCGTTTGTTTTTTGGACTACGCAAAGTCCTTTCCTTAACTTTTTATCAAATATTCCTTCATTTTCTGTAATTTCTTAGATTTTTAATATTAATTTTTTAAAAACAATAATTTGCAAAAAAAATGTAAACTATAACTATTAGACGCAGTTTTTTCTTATGAGTTCATTGATACCAGAAACTCATTTTTCACCAAAATGTCAGTTAACTAAGTTTTTATATCACACGGCAGAATTCATATGAACATTTTTTTGTTAACTTCTGCATAACTTTCTTGATTTTAAAAACTGAATATTGAAACCATTTTTTTGGTCCAATGAGGCAAATGTCTTGCTTTGAATACTGGTATTTAAATAAAAAAAGTTTAATAACTTTCCATAAAAAGCTTGTTTAAAAATCAAGAATCATCATTTTTGTAGAAAAAATTTGATCAGAAAAAACGAAAAAAATTTCAAAATACGTCTTTTTTTGAAATTTTAGTATAGAAATGGGTTGTATTTATCTAAAAAAGTTAGCTAAGGATAGTTTTGCATCCATTTTATAAAAAATAAAAATTTTTTATTTTTTTATTTTTCGAATTTTTTGAAAAAATGTCGTAACTTTCGTTCAACTTAATATTTTTTAATCGGATAAGGCTATGATTTTAAGTTACGTTAATACCTAATAGACTGCCAAGTTTCACTTTAATCGGTTAAACTGTTTTGAAGTGATGCGCGAACAAAGTTTTGCATACAGACAGACAGACAGAAATTTTTTTTTTACATTTTTCGAATTCTCATGTCTCAAAACGAAAAAATATATAAGAATTTTCAAGCTTGGAGCATTGTACAGACAGAAGTTTGATTTTATTAATATAGATAAACCCAGGGTTAATCTTAACCTATATAAAGTTAATTAGGATTCCCAGTAAATTCAACCAGTTTCCCTGGTCAATTTCACAAATCCAAACTTTGTAAAAGTAATTCTGCATTCCCTGGTCAAATCAACTATAGGATAATTAGTTATTTTGAAAATTTTCTGAACTGCCCATGCGTCAATTTATTTTTTAACAGTATTCAGCTCTGTCTTTTGTGATTCATCTTTATTATTTCGTAAAACGATTTTTATATTCGTTAATCGTAGTTATTTTTTGTACAAAAAATATGTTTTCCGCGTATTTCACATTTGCCGTTTTCATCGAGTAAATCGAAACAGATAATTAAAATTAAGCTATTATAGGGTAACTGCACCAATTGCCGAGGGTGCTCCAATTGTCGAGGATAATAATTTTCTTTTTTAGATAAATAGTATAATATATAATATTTAAGAACAAAAAAAATTTCTAAATAATCTTTGTATTTTCAAACTGTATATTTATATATACAAATTTCGTAGCGATTCTACTAAAATAATTATTTAATTAATATTATAATTCACTGCTGTGAAATTTACACGAATCTCCATTTTCTTAATACTTCAGGTGGATTAAAATAGATTTTTAGAAATGCAAATTAAATGTATTTATAATGACTTTTTGTGTACAAAATTATTATTATAATTTTGTACACGAACTAAATTAATTTTGTATGCATGTTTTTTTGTTAAAAAAAAATATTTAATATTTTTTAAAAGCAAATCATCGGTATTTGGTTCCTTTTTTTTGACAGTTCCATTTTTCGAGGTAATGACTCGAAAATTGGTGTAGTCACTTTTTTCGCTGATGCACCATTTATCGATGGTTAAGTGTTTATTTACTAAACGTCAAACATAAATGCCAAACATTTATAGGTACAGAGAAAAAGAAAAAAAATGCTCCAAAAATTTACAACCAACAGAAAATAATCAACCAAACAAACGAGGAAGACCGAAAAAAAATTAATAAAAAAATGCATTATTTAAAACTAAAAAATTTTGTACTATAGTTTAATTATAATTAACCATTATATTTACAGTTCGTAGGTAATAAAAGTTTATTTTATTCGTTTACAAATTTAATGTGACTTAAATTAATTTATTTTTTCAATTAATGTCTGATTAACAAAATTGATTAAATTTAATTAACTTATATTTATAAAAGTTTAAAAAACAGTTAAATAATTTTCTGTCCTGTATCATCTACTATAAAAATGTTTTATATCGATATTATAAATTATTCAATTATAGTTAAATAAATATATGTGTTTTCTGGTAATGTTCTATAATATTTTTATCGAAAAAATAAATATCTACTCGATTTTCTAATATCTGTACAGGTTAATTGTTAGGTTATATTGGGTTATATGTTTAAAAATGTCATACCCTCGACAATTGGAACAGACCCTCGAGAAATTAGCACAAGACCATCGACAAATGGTGCTTTTGCTCGATTGACTTTTAAATATATTTTTTGCTTAACAATTTAGTTTATATTAAAAAAATAAATATGAATATTAAACATTATTAGATCCTTCGTCCAAATATACAAAAATCAAATTTTTAAGTGCATTTACTTCCGAGAAAAAAAATGTCAAAGTCACATGTTGCCTAAAACCCTCGACAATTGGTACAGTTGCCCTACATTTGATTATTTAATTCGTCCAAACTTTATAGCTAACCTTAAAAGTCTGAAATTTCACACAAGTGGAATCGAAATTTTTTAGTATTTTAATAACTGTGCTTAAGCACAGTTGAACCGTTTTAATAATGCTTGTATTTTAATGTTATAATTTATTTTTTGTTAATTTTGTATTAATTATAAATGACATATAAATGTAATAGGGTAATGTCACCTTGAGTGGACCGCCTAAGCTTTTTTTCTAAAAAATTCTTTATGAAAGCAAATTAATCGAAGGTTTCTATTCCAAGCTTTAGTTTAGATCCCTATACACAAGTGTTTATACCATAATAGCTTTGATTTTTTTTATTTGGAAGAAAAAATTGACTTTAAAAAAAAGCTAATTTTTAAGGAATGAAAAAAGTGTAACCTTGAGTGGACCACTCCCGAAAAATTGCAAAATTTATCTAAATTCTTTAATGTATTTAATATTTCTGATATATTAATACAAAATTTATGCTTATGCAGCTTCAGACCATGGGTGTGTCGCAATGTTTGCAAGTGAAACCATTTTTAATAATTTTGGCACATATCATATCAATATCATAAAAAAATTAATAAAGAACATAAAACATAGTTTTAAACCAATTTATTGTCGATTTATTTCCTTAAAAATGGTAAACTGACATTAAAAATATAAAAAACAGGCAGTCCACTCATGGTTATAAACAGTGGTCCACTCATGGTGACACGCAACTTTTTATGGCAGCCACAAAAATTTTTTTTTGAGTCAAAATAATCACTTAATTAAACTAAGACAATCAATTTCAATGTTCAAAGTAGTAGGAAAAAAAATAAGTTACCTTTTAAAACTTAAATTTTATACTACTTTTACACTTCCAAATCACTTTACTCATTGTAAGAGCGACTTCTTTTTTGGTTTGTGTTCTTGAAAATTCGATACATCAAACGGTAACGTATATTATTATCGCGAAACTTAATTTCTTACGGTTTTGTTATTTGCATATAGCACAATTTGTACATTTGGTCTATTCCACTAAATGGTACTGTAGTCACCATAGTAAATTTTTTCCCTGTACGTTATCGCAATGTTTTTATGCTTATGACAAGGCAGAGTCCAATGGACACCGCTTGCCCGTTCGTGCCGCACTGTAAAAAATTTCTGAATTTTATCCGATAATATAAACGGGAATTTTTCCGAAATTAGGGGGAAATCAGTTTTTCCGAATATTGAATAGGAAATATTTCCGAAAGTAGGTGAAAAAATACTAGTCGCATAAAAACCGGAAATTATTTCTTTTTTTTCGGCAAAGTATCGGAAGATCGCGGATTTTTTACCAGTTTTACTATAACAATTTCCAAAGTTAAGTGGAAAAATAATTTTTCCGACAAAAGTCGGAAATTATTCCATAATTTTTTGTAAAGTTTCCAAAGATTGTGGAATTTTTACCAGTATTATTATGAAATATTTCTGAAGCGAAGTAAAAGAACAGTTCTCCCAATACTTAATTGGAAGTATTTCCAAAGTTAAGAGGAAATACAGATTTTCCGAATATTTAGTAGGAAATATTTCTTCTTTCCTAATCTGAATTAGTAAAAGATTTAACTTTGAAAGCAGAAATCAGTAAAAATTGTCTGTTAACTAATTATCGAAATTTGACTTTTTGAACTATTTGTTAAGTATAGGGGAGAGTCTCCAGTTGTGAGACAGTCAATTTTTTTAACATGCAATATTAAAAAGCCGATTGGTTTATATTAAAATTATACATACGATAAAATTTAAATTTTGTTTTCATGAATTGTTTATTTAGATTTTCAGAATAATAAAAAACTAATTTCCCTTGTCGGAAACGTATACAATTTACCTATTTTTCCAAAAAATACTGTCCATAATTGTGCAATTAGGCTGTTTATTAGGCTAACTTTAATGCCAAAAATGCAACATGACGGCTGAGAATGAAAAAATCATTCAGATTTACCATTTACCATTTACCTGAAACTTGTTACTTTAGGGGTTTAAGGTCACTAATTACGGAATATTAAGTCAGATTTTTAAAATTCAAAGTGGCGGATTTTTTAAGATTTTTAGAGATTTTTTATGGGTAACGGGTATGAATATGATTTTAATATTTTAAAATAACCCCAAAAAATTTTTTTCTGAGTTCTTTGATAATTTTGAAATTATTAATTAATTTCGAAAATATTTTTCAGATTAAGCAGGTTTCTGTATTAGGGCAGCTGTGCTGTCGATACATATGAAACCCATGAGCTTATCAAGAGATTTATTTAAGAGATTTTATTTATTTGTGAGATTGATTCGGAAAAGTTGTTAACTTCTTTCAACTTTAATATTTAGGGGAGAGTCCAGTTGTGAGACGGGTTTTATTTTTGACCCGTAAATTGTAAACGGGTAAACGAAATTGTAAATAAAATACACCGTTCGAAAGGTAACAGAAATACGCAACTTTTATTAAAAGAAAGTATAGTGTTTCGATGAACTCAAAAAATTTTACGATACATTTTCCGAGCACATCGCTTTTTCAAAAAAAAAAAAAAAAAAATGTCTCCAGTTGTGAGACACTCATTAAAACTTGCTAAAATTTAATAAGTTTGACATAAAACGTTATGTTTAGTAGAAATAATTAAATATATTAATAATATATATTATTATATACTAAATAATAATTTTTATTCGCCAAAATATGACTATCAAATAAACACAATTTAATAGCTTCAACAAGAGCATTAAAATTGATTTCTTCTGAATCAATTGACTTTTTCCACTTGACATGCCCAAAAATACTATAAAAAAAATCAAAACAACATTTAAATAGTATGCCTGCAAAGTCGTATTTTTTATGCTGCCCAGATGCACTGAGAAAACTGTTTGGTTCCGGCAACAAAATTTTGGTTGTACCAACAAAATCTTTTATTTGAAATATGTGCAACAAAACCGTTTGGTTGGGCGAACCAAATTCTTTTATAGTCTAAATAAAGACTATAAATATCATTAATTGAATTCAATAAAATATTGTTGATCTTACTGTTTCTGTTAAATTATGAAAAGAAAGAAAAAAAACAACGTCAACTGTCAAAGTGTGTATGGTTTCACAAGCAGCCATATTTATTAGAACAGCGCGTGCGCAGCAGACGATTGAATCGCATTCTGCGGATTATTTAGTAATACGGGCAACCAAATTTTAGTCATATTTTAGTAATCTCAACAAAATGTGCTCAACAAAACGATTTTGTTAACATTACAATATTATTTTTCTCAGTGTGGGTGTTGACACCGTCTCACAACTGGTGATATGCTGTGTCTCACACCCAGAAATTGGCGCTATTTTGAAAAAGGAAAATTAAATTATTTTCAACCGTTGATTGGAACAATGCAATATTGCATCACAAAATATAAGGAAAACAATAAAAGAAAATGCATTACATTTACCTATTCCAATTAATTAACTTGGAAAAAAAGTACTTTGCATTTATTGAAAAAACGCTTTTTAGTCGATTATCACACACAGTGTTGGTACACTGAGAAAAATAGAGTTTGAAAAACTGGGAGTCAATATTGAAAAAACTGGACTCAGTCCAGTAAAAGTACATTAATTCATTTCCATCAAGCATCTTAGGGTGTTGCGTATAGTGTATAGAGGGACTTAGTTCCAAATGTCACTGTAAAGAGCATTGAAACACAGGCGAAGATTATAAGGCGCGCTGCAGTGTGCATAGTAGAGAAACTGGACTCAGTCCCCTACTTCGAAATTTTCACAATAAAGGAACGCAGGCGCGGAACCTGTCAAAATAAATGGCTGACGCGACGGGAGACGAGTGTTTCCTTTTATTCACTTCGTCAATTTTATATAAAAAAACAATAACCAATCATTAAAAAAAAGAAAAATATGTTAAATGCACTCTTTATATATTCATATTCCTTAATTCACAAGTTTTATTTTTCCCACATCTTCATACTTACAATTAACAACTAAATGCATCGGAAAATCTTACAATCATTCGGGATTGAACACCTACTTAACCATACAACTAAATATACGCATAATTATAAATCGCACGCTTTTACATTAAGTCTCTCGGCTACGCAATCGATGGGGGAAATTTCCTATTTAAGAAACGTCCCTTACCAATGAAATAAATTAGATCATGCGTGGATTTTACTTTGTAATTAATGTAAGTATGGATGTCAACAATATTCATAATATTGAATTAATAATATTGTCAACTAGTTTAAATTTGATACGGTTATTAGAATTTAATAATAAATAAATAAAAAACATTAATTTTTTCTTAATAACCTTGAAACCTTTTTTAGGTTTGACAGTCCTCATGGTAAATTTGATTATTCTTTTTTTTTCGTGTACAAAATAGTGAATTGACCTTGAATGAAATGTATAATTAATTATTCTCACAGCAATATTTAATAATTTAATGAACTTAACTGCACTGCATAATAGTTGAGAGTAGTAAGAGTAAGTGAAACGGTAAGATAAGTGAACGACCATTAGTGTGAGAGAGAGAGAGAATAACTTGTGGTTTTCGAGTAGGTATCTACTTTATGTGCACGGCGTTCATTTTTCGAAAGAACTGGACTGAGTACTATTTGTTCAATATTCGCTTCTATTATTGACTTGTGTTTTGTACACTGCCGCGTTCTTTTAACAATTACATGAGAAAGTAATTTCTCATTCCAATTTTTTATACTCTTATTCCCTTTTAGACTATATACACGGAAAAAATAAGTTCAGCAGATTTTACGAAACTAATTTCGCACTAGCGGATATTTAAGATTCCTTAACGAAGTTTTTCAAAAACCCAGAAACTTTCACTACTTTAAGCAGAATAATTTTCGAGAAACTGCAACCAGTTTTGTAATTTCTAAAACAAGCTTGAATGTAGAAATGTTTCGTATTTTCTGATGAACATTTTATTAGAAAATAGTAAAAATGTTTCGTGCAATCTAAAAACCCGTGGTTTGAGTTTTCACTTCGCTGTCTATCGTGAATTCTCGAACACAGAGTTTCGTAAAATTCTATACGGGGTGTACCAAAAGTCGCGTTATAAATAGATATGTTGAAGCTTGTCTCGTCGCGTCGGTATTAACTTGTCTGCTGTATATAGAGATAATATGGAAGGAAAAAGAGAACTGCTTTACCCGCTACCCTTAAAATTAAGGTCAATTTTGAGGGCAGTTTTGACCTAGACGTGAAAGTTTGACAGACAATTTCCGCTACCCTCAAAATTTAGGTCAATTTTGAGGGCAGTTTTGACCTAGGCGTGAAAGTTTGACAAACAATTTCCGCGCGCAGACTTAATGATGACGTGAAGTTTGGCATCTGACCTAACAATGTAAGGTAATTTTAAAATTGTGTTTGCTCTTACACCTATCATTTTGACCTAATTTTGACGTTTTATTTTTACTTCCTCATTTAGTTACGTCATAATCTATGTGTAATTTGACTTTTATTTAACTACAACTTAAAAAGGGACAATAAAGGACAATAAACGTATCTATGATACGTCAAAATCTATTTAAAATTTGACGCCTTTTTAACCTATAGGTTAAAATGGGTCAAAATATATGTCAAAGTTTAATCTAATTTTTGACATATATATAAAAAAGGTCCATAACGATTATTACATTACGTCAAAATCTATGTGTATTTTGTCATGTATTGTATGCAATTTATTAAGATGCATTGATATTAAGAAAAAATTACTTTAAATTTATAAAAATTAAAATTAATATAAAAATAGAGATAGGGGGTTGGCGCGCAGGGGGGCTTCGCCCCCCTAGTATATATATATATATATATATACATTAATTTCTCAAAATTTTAACACAGAGAGAAAAGAAGGTACACTGCTGTTCATTTGGAGGTTGTGTATCGCAATTCAAATTTGGATCAACTGCGCACTCTAAAGGGGCGTGTAACGCGCCCCTTTAGAGCGCGCTGCTGACTCTTGACTCGTGGGACGCAGTGAGACCGCATGGTCAAATAACCTAGGTTTGGAGACCATGCGAGCTCCCTGCGTCCCACGAGTCAAGAGTCAGCAGCGCGCTCTAAAGGGGCGCGTTACACGCCCCTTTAGAGTGCGCAGTTGATCCAAATTTGAATTGCGATACACAACCTCCAAATGAACAGCAGTGTACCTTCTTTTCTCTCAGTGAATTAATTCTAATTTTTATTAGTTTTAACTGTTATTACTTCAAATTTTAGACAATTTAATATAAACATTTTTTGAGTTTGAATTTAATTTTGAAAATTTTTTGTCAATTTATTTATAATTTAAAATTAAGAATAAAATTATTTTCTAAAAATTGAAAAATTTTATAGAGATTTTATAACTAATTATAATCAAAAAATGTTATTTTAAAAACCATAAAATATTTTGTATAACTTTTAAAAAAATGATTTTTTTAAAAATTAATATTCAGTATATTGACATTTCTCACAAGCGCAGTTTTAATCTCCTCAGTTAGTATATAAAGAAACTCAATTCTTTCATCTACAAGTGCGAGTTATATTGTATGTGCGTTGCGTCAGAATTCGTTTATATGTATGCGTATTTCCGTTAAGTTAGTGTCAGAATAAAATAAGCCAATCCAAGCGAACCATTGCGTTGTAGAGTGCAGTCACATGTGTCGAACCAATCATCTATCTCCTATAGAAGACGAGAAAAAATGGTCTTGAGAGCTCATTGGTACATTAAGAAATTCTTTTTTCTGCTTTATTCGTTTTTTTCTCCGTGAATATTTTTTTCCGTGGCGCATGCGCTTCAGGCTAAACATTTTACAAAACTCTTGAATTAGAACGTCCAACCGATCATTTGTGAATTCCATAGAATTTTTTTTGAGTTTTCGAGAAACGCAGTTATCATATATTACTATTGATTCTGTTTTATCTTATACTAAACTCCTCTCCGTCTCCGCTATTCCAAAATTAGTTTCGTAAAATGTACTAAATTAATTTTTTCCGTGTAAACAGTCTTGTTTAAGCTGATGAATGGGATAACTTGTGTTGAGTCCCAAACTGTTCAGCTATGAAACTTTTAATACTATAGTGTGTACCTGTCACATATTATTCTATAAAGGAGTACTCTTTTTTACTTTTTCTAAGATTTTTCGCTAACATTATGTCTACTTTCTTATGACAAAAATGTTGATACTAAAAGAATATCTGAATAAGAGTATCTTAAAGAGTATATTAATGAAATAATTTACAATTTATAAACTTTCTCTCTTTTTAACAAAAAATTACAGATTGTATTTTTAATAACTGTTCGAATCCGAAATTTAATTATTTAAATACAAAAAACCAATTTTTTTAGAATAATTGTTATTGTAAATAAACTGTAATGAGTGACCTGGAAAGCACAGAGTAAGAAGTTTCAAACTTTCAAATTTTTTCCGACATTTTGGATTCGCCATTTTAAAATTTGAATCAGGAAAAAATCTATCAACACTCTTAGTTTGAATCAGTCAAAATGTGATTGATTCAATCAGTCACGCACATTTTCACTGACAAATCATTGATTTTCATTGGCACAATAATCATTTTGACTGGTAAATCTGTCAAATATTGTCACTGATTCAATCAGTCACTGAATTTAACTGTAAACCAGTCATTTCATTTAACTGATTTGTCTGTTGATTATTTTAACTGACTTAGATCAGTCATTTTAACAAATACACCTGTTTTTTTAAATATGCAAATAAATTATATTTATCTGCAATATAGACAAAATAACATTATTTCTTAATATAAATATATTTGTTGACAATTTTTACATTAAATGATATATTATTATGATTTTTTAACAAATATATTGTTTATTAAAAATCAAAAACTTTCTTTTTTTAAACAAAAAAATACAAGCAACTTTTTTTCTTTTACTAATAAAATACATTGCTGTAAATAGTTATGTTTTGTAAAATATTTGTAGTTTATATTATATACTATTCGAAAATAAAATATTTGAAAGAATTCCTTCGTTTCAAAAGGTTTGCCACATCTGGTTTGTCTTAGGATGTCGAACTATAGGTTTCTCGTTACAATAGGTCCGTTTTTTATGACTTTTTCGGGACCCTTTTTTTCTTATGAATTTATTTAGGTAGAAAGTTTGTGAAATTTTTTTGTACTTAAATATAAGATGGAAGTATACGAAAATTTCATACATTTTCTTTAAAAAGTCTTTCAAGATGCTTTGAAGCGTCAGTTGCTCTTCAGCTTTGGCATGAAGAAAACTGACGCCGCGAGTAAGAAAAATATTTTAAGTTTTAGTAATTGACTAATGACTGATATTTCTTCTTTTCATCCTGATTATTCAAAGTTGTTCAATATATAGTGATAGTAATATTCTGAAGTGATTGTGAAGTGATTCAATAGTATTTAATTCCAACTGATTGGAGTTAAATATTTTAGAACGGTACTTAAGAATTGTATAGACAAAATTAATTTATAATTTTGCAAAATTGAGTGGTAGTGCTTTTAAATAATTTAGTTGTCTTTACTTATTTATGATTGTTATATAACAATTTTTGTGCATTAAGGCCAGGTTACGCTGAAAAACGTGATTTTTTTCAATACATTTTATTTATAATACAAAAAATGTTAAGTAATAAATTTTTTTACATATGATAGTACATACATGAAATTACTTAAAAAAATTTTTTTTTTTTTTCAAAATGGCGGTCTTGAAAATGGCTGCTGAAAGTTATCTACATTCGTAGATGGATGACACTCTCATTTCAAAACTATTGCACTTATCGATATGAACCAAACGGCATTTTACTCTTTAGATGTCTGGCTATGGCCTCAAGCAGAATTAAAAATTTTCAATGAAAAAGAACAAAATGGCTGACTTTTGAATTTTTTCAACCTTTTTTTAAAACTTTTAATTGTTTATAACTTTTTTAAATAATAATGAATATTTCTGGTTCTGCTTGAGGCCATAGCCAGACATCTAAAGAGTAAAATGCCGTTTGGTTCATATCGATAAGTGCAATAGTTTTGAAATGAGAGTGTCATCCATCTACGAATGTAGATAACTTTCAGCAGCCATTTTCAAGACCGCCATTTTGAAAAAAAAAAAAATTTTTAAGTAATTTCATGTATGTACTATCATATGTAAAAAAATTTATTACTTAACATTTTTTGTATTATAAATAAAATGTATTGAAAAAAATCACGTTTTTCAGCGTAACCTGGCCTACAAATTTCAGTTACTTATCTAATTTTTGTTCAATAAACAATGTTTTAAAAATTTGTTTAAGAGTTTTGAAACCTTGCACACCTTATATTAAAATTATTAAATATTTTAATAAATTAGTCATTGAATTAATGTAATATTATTAAAAATAATCAATTTGAACAATGAAATTTGCTATTATATCAATAATAATCATTAATTACTTCAATTAGAATAATTATTTTAAACAATAAAAATTTATATTTATTTAATTTATATTTTATTTTATTTAATAAATATTGTTACAATAATAATTTTTGTTACCTATGCTTTTATTATTAATAAAAATAATTTTTAAGTGCAGTGGAAACCATTGATCGATTAATTAATCCAATTTACAAATTAGTAAAACTTCATAAATTTATTGATAAAATTTATTCTTAAATTTGATAAAAATAACGGATTTTGAAAATAAAAATGATTACTTTCATGAAAATAAATTATTGTTAAGTATAATCAAAATAATTGATTTAAACAATAAAGTTTATTATTTTATCAATAAAAATCATTATTTTCTTTAGTGACAATAACTAATTTTAAAAAGTGAATATAATTGATATTTTGATGAAAATGAATTATGTAAATAATGATAATAACTTATTAAATTAATCAAATCTACAATTTCTATCATTCATAACAACTGCTTTTTTCATTAGCATTGACTGATGCTATCAGTCAAATTAAACTATACAAACAGTAGATTTTATTAATTTCATCAATAAAAATCATTATTTGAGACAGTCAAAATTACTGATTTAAATGACAAAAATTATTGAAATTTCAATAAAAGTTAATGATTTAAATAATACAAACAATTGAATGAAATAATAGATTCAACAATTTCTAGCATTCAAAACAACTGATTTCTTCTGTGTATTTGACTGATTCAATCAATAACAGTATATGATTGGTTTGAAGCAGTCAAACGGACTGGTCCGCCAGTGAGCGGGTCTGGACTGATTGAATCAGTCATTTTTGACTGAGAATCAGTCAAATTTGACTGATTCAATCTAAGAGTGAACGGATTCGAATTCTGTGAAAAGTATTATTTGGTTTTGATTTAGACACATTTTTTTATTTAGAGATGGAGAGTGACCAGGGTTGCCACGCTTCTGCTCTTTTCAAATTCCCTGACTTTTCCAGGTTTTCTAGATTAAAAAACGAAATTTTTCCAGGTGTTAAACACGAAAATTATTCGAAAATATCAATAACTTCATTTTTAAATAAATAGTTAATCATTATTATTTTTTCATATAGAAATTAAAGTTCTTTAAAATTTGGAATTTGATAACTTATAAGAATATTATTATAAAACATGAAGATATCGATCATTATAAATATCGATCGCTTTCTTCACGTTTTATAATAATTAAAACTTGCTACTTTGTTACTGTAACTTCTTCAAAAATTATTTTTATCATTACGATTATTCATTTCTAGAATTTTCAACTGAAATTCTTCTTTAGGTCAATTTTTTTAAAATAATTTTTGAAAAGATTCTTTTAGAACTTTCAACTTCTTTTTTTTACAATTCAATTTTATGAAATCTCGATTATTCTGACATTCCTCAATTCAATGTATTAGAAATTAAAAACTTTAAATAATTTTTAAAAAATTCCATTAAATTTTTTGAAAAAACTTAATTCTACACAATTCTTAATTAAAAGTATATAAAGTTCAAATTATCAAAGATTTTAATTTGAAACTTATTGAAAATTCAATTATTTCAAAAAATCAATGCTATAATTTATGCTTTCAATATACTATTATAATCTAAAATTTTAACTGAAATTCATTTTTAAATCAATATTTATTAGAACATTCTACGAGAATTCAATTATTTAACTATAAAAATATACATTTTATTAAAATTTTATTCTTAAAATAAAATTTTTATTAACCTGAATTTTCACACAGAATTTTATCAACAAAATTTTTAAATAATTTAATTCTCTTGACAAATTTTAATAAAATTTTCAAGAATAATTTCATTTTTCGAGAAATTTTATGAAAATTGTATTAAAAATAATTGCAATTCTGCCAAGAATTTTATTATAATTTTTTTATAAATAATTGAATTTCGTAGAGGAATTTTTATTTTTTATAAAGATAATTGAAATTTTTACGAGAATTTTTGTAAATTTTTTAACATAATTAGATTTCTGCCAAGAATTAAAATAATTTTAAAAATAATTGAATCCCTGAAACGAAGTTTATTAAAATTTCTTTTTAAATAATTGAATTCTTTTGTGAAATTTTATTGAAATAGTAGACATTGAAAATAATTGAATTTTGACAAATTTTTGAAATTTATTAAATTTCTTCGAAGAATTTTATGAAAATTATTTTGAAAAATATTTTATTGTTACAAAGAATTTTATTATCAAAATAATTTAATTTTTTGAAGAAATTTAATTAAAAATTTATTGAAAATAATACTTAAATTGTAATAAATAAATTGTAGCAAAAGTTTTTAAAATAATTGAATTTCTTTGCTGACTTTTAATAAAATTTTTAAGAATAATTACATTTTTCGAGGATAATTTTAAATTAAAATTTGTTAGAAATCTTTAAAAATTGGCGAAATTCCAGAAATTTGTTTAAATTCCATTCTATTTCCAGGTTTTCCATTCTCTTTTCTAAATTCCATACTTTTTCCAGGATTTCCAGGCTCTGTGGCAACCATGGTGACAAGTTTTGTGAAAGAAAATTTTGTATTTCAAGATTCCTATTGAATGACAATTGGTACAAATAAAAATTCTGACAAATGTTAATGACTTTGGAAAGTTAATTGTTCGACTAGTGGATAAGATTGATTATAATATTTTGTGTATGGAATCTAAAGCACAAACGTAGAAATCTGTCCAAGGTGGGCAAGTTATTCGGAGGCAAATAGTTGGTTATCGATGATGGCGCGCTGGGTAATGCGTGAGAACCGCTCATTTAGCGCGAGAACTGGTTCTTGAGAGGTTGCGGGTATCTTCGTCAAGGTCCTCCTTATAAACATGGCATGATGCTGTAAAGGACGAATTACCTCCAAACAAACTTGGGACAATTTACGAACAAAAAAGAAATAGAAAAATATTACCATCAACTTTGGTTCATATTATTTCAAAAATTTATTATGTTCAATATTCGCGTGTGCAGTGTGTTGCCACGAAATTATATACTATTTTTTCCTGACCTGATTTTTTTGCCATTTCAATTTTGTACTCTCCGCTTTATTCATTCACCTTATTTGAGAGTTAATTTCTTTTTTTGGAAAACGAAGACTATTTAGTAGATAATTTTCGTATGATATTGAATTATGGCAGTACAGGCTTTATTTTAAGAATTATATGCTAGAAATTAATTAGTTTTTTAAATATCTTTTGAAATTTTGTGGTTTACTAAAATAATTTTATAAAATGTAATCAAAATTCTACATAAAGAAGTAAATTTAATTATTTTTCAATATCTTCAACTTTCTCTGACATTTAACAGTTGTTATTACTGTATTAAAAATTTATTATAAATTTTTGTCTTAAGAAAACAGACACAAGGTTAGCGAAAATTCGGAGAAAAAGACCAAAAAAGTTAGAAAATATGTCAAGGCGAAATCAGAAAATATGTCATGGCAAAGACACCGCAAACGAATTAGCTTTGAGATCTAATTACAGAGGTTCACAAATTCGGGTCAAATTTTGGACTCAGATAAGCAAAAAAGCTTTTTAACATATTTTTTTGCTAGATTTTCAGTATTTTGAATTTATTTTTTGTTAACCTGATGCGCTAGAGTCTTTTGTCATATCTTAAGTAAAAGCTTGAATCGTATACTACAAGATTAACATTAAGCCCAAAAAAATAAAAAATTTTAAGAAAAGTGGGTGTGAAGACCCGAAAAAAATATTTTTTTAAATTTTGATATCGGTGTGGTTTTCAATGTATTTTTGTCCACTGAACAAGATATTGAGCCCAAAAATTGACGAGCATGCCAGGACTTTGAGAAAAATGAGGGTAGACCCCCAAAAACTGTGTTTTGAGGGTTTTTTTTATTTCTCTTTAACCTGGCGTGCTAAAGAATTTTTTGAGATCTTAAATTAAAGGTTTAAACGTGTACTTCAAGGCCCATATGCATGAGATTGAAGAAATAAAGGATTTTTAGAAATAAGAATAATTGTGTAAAGTTTAAAATAGATTTGAAAATTATTTTTAAGATTATTAAGTGGGGAACTAAAAGTGACCACTCTCTAAAGAATCACCCATAAATAAGAAAAAACAGAAAAAAAGCAATGGTGACATTTGGGACAAATTAAGAGAGAAAATAAGTAACCTAAAGAAAGGATGAGTCACAAAAGAAGATGAAAGTAGAAAGGCCCACTTTTCTCTCGTCTTACATATCTCTTTACACAGAAACAAAAGAGCAAGAAAAAAATAGCACCGCAAAAAAATTTCTACATATACCACAAATTCTTTCATGAAGTGATAATATTAACGAAGAAAAATAATTACTAAGTCGAATTTTTTTTTTTGCCAAAACGAATCTATATATATATATATATATATATATATATATATATATATATATGTCGTAGGCAACTAGAAGAATCCGGCATTAAGCTTAATTCCTAGGCAATAAGCTTACTGCCGGCAATTAGACGAATACACGACGAAATCGTTCAGATTTGTCTATTTGCCTAGGCAGTAAGCTTAATGCCCGGCAGTAAGCTTATTGCCCGATGAAGATTCGGCAATTAGACGAATCACATTAGAATCCATTTGCAGTGCACAAACGTCCTATAAAAAATTAATTAAAAACAATAATAATAAATCATTCTGGACAGAATTAAATATTTCTTGGGTAAAAAACATATTTCTTGAGTCTAATAAACATTTCTTGGATCAATTAAATAATTCTGGACAGAATTAAATATTTCTTGAGTAAAAAAAATATCTCCTGAGTCAAATAAATAATTTTTTTACTTTTGCATAAAGAAAAATATTTCTCGACTAAAATAAATTTTGTTTAAGTCTATCAAACAATTTTTGACTAAAATATTCCTTTAGTGAAATAAATATTTATTGAGTCAAATAGAGATTGTTTGATTTAAATAAATATTTCTTGACTCAAATAAATGCTTCTTGACTCTTATAAATATTTGTTATCATTGAGAAATATTTCTTGAGTCTAATAAATATTTTTTGACTCAAAAAGAAATAATTCTTGGATGAAAAAAAATATTTCTTAGGAAAATATAAATTATTTATTTGACTCAGGAAATATTTTTTTTACTCAAAAAATATTTAATTCTGTCCAGAATTATTTAATTGATCCAAGAAATGTTTATTAGACTCAAGAAATATTTTTTTTACCCAAGAAATATTTAATTCTGTCCAGAATGATTTATTTCAGTTAAGAAATGTTTATTTGACTCAAGCAATATTTATTTTAGTCGAGAATTATTTATATGAGTCAAGGAATATTATTATCATTATTATTATTATCATTATTATTGTTTTTAATTAATTTTTTATAGGACGTTTGTGCACTGCAAATGGATTCTAATGTGATTCGTCTAATTGCCGAATCTTCATCGGGCAATAAGCTTACTGCCGGGAATTAAGCTTACTACCTAGGCAAATAGACAAATCTGAACGATTTCGTCGTGTATTCGTCTAATTGCCGGCAGTAAGCTTATTGCCTAGGAATTAAGCTTAATGCCGGATTCTTCTAGTTGCCTACGACATATATATATGTATAAAAGCTTATTTGAACACATCCAATACTTCTTTTCAAAAATTTATTGAAAATTCGTAAAGAAATTCACTAAAGATAATCAGCTTAAACCATAAATTAATGACAAGTCCTATTTTCTTTATTCTATAATTTAGGAGAAAACTACAAAGTATAACGTTCAAATTCGAAATTTATCAATCGATCATGAAACTACAAACAAATGAATAATATTCAGAGAATGAAAATGTATTATTTAAAGTTACAAAGTTCTAGACTTACACAGTTGTTTGACCTTACGGACATAAATCACGTCAATCTCTCAAACAAATGCATCTAGAACAATTTTTAATTGACAAAATTTATCATATTGCTAAGTTAAAAATTAATGCTTTAAAAAAAGTGAAGTCTATTTTCCATTTTGACCACAAATAAAAATAAAACAAGAACAATGAAAAATAGACGGACATATTTTATTTTTTTGAGATTTTTATTTTGTTTTTTTATAGAGCGCAACGACGCGACGTGACGAAACCGACAAAATATGCAGTTAGGAACACTGAATTTCTATTAATTCAGTACCACAGTTTATGATGGTGGTATGATGTGGAGGGTTATCATTAAGTAACGAAATTATATTCATTAGATTAGAAATCGTATGTTAATGGAGCATATATGCAACGGACCTTAAAATAAATTAGGCGCCTCAACTAAAAGTATATAGAAATAATTTTAGGAGTCGCCGGTATTTGGTCCGGAAATATTTTTTCCAGAAATAAATAAAATCATTAGCCTTAAAAATCATTTAATATAAAATTCATTTATGACATAAAATTCATCCGACATAATACTCACTTACCTTTATTCAAATTTGTTGTAAATTAGAAGGGTAAATATACATAACTATTACTGCTGCAGAAATTTAGTAAAGATTTTAGCTTTGAACAATTCATCCGAGCCGGATATATCAAAATTTTATTGACACAAAAAAAGAATTTTGATTTTTTAAACATCAACCAAATGTTTTCTTTTGTTGTCAATACTAAACATACTTCTCAGTGTATTATTGTCATTTAAAACAAATTACAAACATTAATTATTCTTTTTCTACGAACATTGAGCCAATATTGAAAACCAATCGCAATATTATATTCATATTATAGCAGAAAGGGATGTCCGATTATCCCATAAAAATCATTTGATAGAATAATAAAAAGTATTTGAAAAATTGATATTTATAATTTAAATATTTAGCAGAAAAAATGCATTTCTGACTTTATAATTTACTCGAATTTTGATCACTTTGAATTGGAATTTGCATAAATATTTATATTGGCGAATTAAAATTTATCTGATTCATTACTGAAAGTTGTTTAGATTATAACACAGGTTTACAAAATTTTCGCGAATTTCAGAACCAAAAACGAAATACAGTAAAACCTCGTTAACACGAACTCGGATAACACGAATTTCGCTTTAGCGCGAACAAATGTTTCGGTCCCTTGAAAATAACATAGGCTTAATTTTAGCAGATAACACGAACACTCGGTTTACACGAACGAAAATTACGGTCCCTTCAAGTTCGTGTTAACGAGGTTTTACTGTAATACTTTTTCGAAGGCTTTTGACGTGTTAAATCCGAATCTGACCTCAGAATATGAGCAAAAAGTCTTGAATGTTCAAATGAACAAAATATTTTTTGTAAAAAATATTTTCATAGATTATTGATTGCAATTCAAATTAAAAACTCAAATTTTACATTCAGAAACATTATAATTAATTTGCTTAATAGTGACGCAAAATTATAGTATTAATAAAAATTTAATTTGAAGAAGAAATAAATAAATTTCGTTCATTTGAACATTCAAAACTTTAACTCCCAGCACGTCAAGTTTAATAACAATATGTTCAAAATAATTTTTCATTTAATTATTTAATAACAATATGTGACCTGGTAAGTTAAAAGAGACCTTACACCCAAATCAAGTTTTCAAGAAAAAGGTTTTTAAAGTTAACAAGTCAATATTCATGCGCTTCTACACATTAAATTGGCTTGAAACTCGTTACTCGGAGGTTTTTGGGGTCAATTTTCCAAAATTCAAAATGGCGGATCCAATATGGGGCCAAAAAATTTATGAAGCAAATAGATCCGCTTAAAACATTTTCTAACCTTATTAGATTTATTTTATACTTGTTTGGATTTGCCTGAAATTTATTACTCGGGAGTTTTTGGGGTCGCTGATTACGAATTTGACACCAGTTTTCCAAAAATCAAAATGGAGGATCTAATATGGTGGACGACAAAATAAAAAATTAACTGAATTGGCTTGAAACTGATTACTTGAGGGTTTTCATGGTTGCTGATTACGAATCTAACATCAGTTTTTCAAAATTCAAATTGGCGGATTCAATATGATAATTTTTTAAATATATATTATCGTAGATATATAATAATTTTTGGTTAAATCTAAATTAGTCAAATACCCTGACATTAACTAGTGAATTTACTTTTTATACTTTATTAAATTTTTTAAATTCTTAACCCCAAAATGTACTACGACAAGGCTGCAATAGGATTATACATTCCATATTTTTCTTATAGTTTCTTTTTTGTATTCTTTTTCTTAATTTTTATTTTTTTTATATCTTTTTTTATATTTTTAATTTTTTTGCGGTGTTATATAAACATTTTTTATATTGGACATTGTTCATTGCAAATACTTTTATAAAATAAAACAGAAAGAAAATCTTAGAACTGCGGGTATGTTTAACCTAATTATTTAATTGATCATGATACTTTCAGAAGCAATAATTTACAATTTTGAAAAACTGATGTCAGATCTGTAATCAGGTACCTCGAAAACCCCCGAGTAACAACTTTCAAATCAATCCGGCTATTTTTTGATTTTATCGTCCGTCATATTGGATCCGACATTATGAATTTTGAAAAACTGATGTCAGATTCGTAATCAGCGACCCCGGAAACCTTAAGATACCAAGTTTCATAAAAAACTATTACAAATTTTTTTAACAGACTTTTTGACTAAACAGTGGAAATCTCTTCGACAGCCAAGAGTTTAAAAATTGACCAGAATTTCTTGAAGCTCAGTGACTAATATTAGCTATAGATAAAGATTCTTTCAAGTTCCAAAAGTCTTTTTAAAGGCAAAGAATAGTAGATAAATTAAATAATAAGAGGGAAGGTATTTATAAGAATTTTATAAGGTTTCGTTTTTAATTTAAAATTAACAGAAGTTGTACATAATAATATTTATATTGTACAGAATATCTATTCAAAAAACTCTTTATTTGTTTCAATTTATATTTGTGTGAATTGTTCTTTGATGGAATTCTTAAAACACCGAATTATCATTCGACTAGAATTTTAAATGACCGGACAAACAACTGTCAGAAATCTATCAGCGCGAATTTTGAAATTGACCAATAAAAAATTATCAAGAAAATTGTGATTGGTCAATTTCAAAATTTGCGCTTAAATATTTCTAATAGGACACTTTCGAATTCGGTCAAACGATAATTCGGTGTTTTAAAAATTCGATCAAATAACAATTCTTACCTACAAATAAAAATTCAGGCAAATGAAGAGTTGTTTCAGTATAACATTCTGACATATATTTATGATGATTTCTTTATGAGATAATCAGACACCCCAGCAAAACTAGTTTCAAAAAGCTGACGCAAATAAACAATTTAAAAGTTGATAAATAATTGTTGAAATTTCAATAAATGTTCAGCTGTCCATTCTAGACATTTTTCCTTTATCAAATTGATGACTTCAATCTTGGCCGCAGTTTTATATTGATCGCAAACACAAATATAAAGCGCATATACATTGTTGTTTTTCAAATAAAGTTTGAATTATCCTTTTCCAATTGAAAGGTCTCGGCACTTTATACTGTGAAGAAACCCGCAATGGTTTTAAGCTTTATACGTTCGAAGGACAAAGAAATCGGTCCAATACTTTCAGTCGTTTTTGTAGTTTACTCTAGATCCCGTTAGGATTTCTCCTGTTCGTTCGTACGCACCGAGAAGGAACGACAAAGCAAATCTACCGGGTCAATGAACTTTTACAAGTTTCGATATCATTTTCCTTTTAACAATATAATAAACTTTCAATTCTTTTAATATATGACAAATGAGAGCCTGTGTGTATATTTATCTTAGTTTCAAAAATTGAGAAATGAACAATTTTCTCATTTATCAAATTTTAACATCTGTTTGTTAGGAAGACTACTTTCACGGTTTTAATATTGAGCAATGAGTACAATTATCATCAACTATGACCGTAAGAAAATGTTTAGGGAACATAAAGAAATTGTTTTTGTGAACAGTTTCAAAATTCTCTTAGTTAAGTAGAATTATAATTGAAAGCGCAGTTATGAGTATGTATAGGGTGAAAGTTAACAAATGTTTTTATACGTTTTTCCTTTTCAACGTTGTCACGAAAATTTGCTTTTTCTCTCTCTGATCTTTCCTTAATTTACAGAAAGAATGTTGACTTTTTCCCTTAAACTAACAACAACTTCAATTTTGATTCTTCTTAAAATTCAAAATTTCCAAAATAAAAATCTTCTAAAACTCGATTATTTTCAATAAAAATTTACGAAATTTTATTTGTTTTTAAATTTTACAATAAATTATTAAAAGAAACTAATTTATTTTAAAGTTTGAAACAATTTATCAAAAATTGAAATATATATTTGGAATTTTTAATTTTAAATCTTTTCAAATATAAGTAATTACAAAAATTCTAATCCTAACATTTTCAAAATTAATTATTTTTTGGTGTAATTTAAATATTTTTTATATTCTCTTCAAACCTAAAATTGGTATAACCTTCAATTTATTATTTATCAAAAAATTAAGTTATTGCTCAACTTTTAAAATAGAATTTTTCAAAAATTGTTTTGATGGAAAAAAATTGTAATAAAACTTTTTAATAAACTCAATTTGCTTTAACCTTTTGAGGGCCAGTGATGTTTTCAGGCAACATGAACATTTTTTCGTTAACTCATATACACAACTTTTTTTATTTTAAAAAACTGAATATTGAAATAATATTTTTCCTCTAATCTATAGTAAATTTCCTATTCCAAATACTGTTTTTCAAATGAAAAAATCTTAATAACTTTTCCTTTGTTTAAAAATAAAAATGCGATTTTTTAAGAAAAATTTGGTCCTCAAAGGGTTAAAAAAAATTTGTTAGCTTTCAATTACTGGATAATTATTCATTTAAATGTTATTAAAAATTTAACTGACTTCGTAAAATTCACCCAATTATCAATTTTAAAATTAAAATTCTTTGCAAATTTGATAATACTCAAAAATTTTAATAACATTTATCAAAGATAATTAATTATTATATATTATATATATGTATACTTTTTCGCTGACCTTAAAGAATATTCTGATTCACTCCAAAAATTATTAGATACTCAAAAAAAATGTTCTATAACATTTACTTACGAATTTTTTTAATTGTAAAATTATTTGAAAACACCAATAACTTCTTTTTTAAATAAATATTTAATCATTATTATTTTTCTATAGGAATTAAATTAAGTTTTTCAAATTCAAACTTTCTGAAAGGCAATAACTTATGAGAATATTATTATAAAACATGAAGAAATTTAAGATGACAGAGAGATAAAATCATTATTTTATATCCTAAAAATATTGTAACAATAAATTCAAATTTTCAAAGATTTTAATTAGAACCCTTTTCAAAATTCAATTATTTCTAAAAATTCACGCTATAATACTTTTAATATTTAATTATAATATAAAATTTTAAGTAAAATTCAATTTTAATTAGAAAATTTTTCGAGAATTCAATTATTTACATTATACAAAAATAAATAATTTATTAAATAATTAAATATTGCTTAAAATTAAATTTTTATGAAGAATTTTATCAAAATTTTTAAAAAATAATTGAATTCTTTTAGCGTTTTTAAAAAAAAATTAAGAACATATGCAATTTTCTATCATTTTATTTAAAATTGTATAAACGAATTTTATTAAAAATTTTTTTTAAGAATTAGATTCCTGTGAAGAATTTTATTTGTAATAGAATTTCTGTGAAAAATTTTATTTTTTGGTAAGAATTTTATTAAAATTTCTTAAATAATTTAATTGCTTCAAAGAATTTTATTTTTTACGAAAATAATTGAATTGTTTCGAAGATTTTTACAAACATTTTTGACAATAATATTGTATTCCTATGAAGAACTGAATGTTATATTTTACGAAAATAATTGTATTCTATGATCAATTTTATTACAATTTTTCAAATTTATAAAGCATTTTATTAAAATTTTTTAAAATAATTGAATACTCGAGAAAAATTTTATTATTTATGAAAATAATTGCTTTCTTGCGAAGAAAAAAATGTATTATTTGTAAAAATAATTGAATTCTAAAGAAGAATTGTATTGAAAATAATTGAATTGTATAGGAAAATTTTATTAAAATTGCAATTTTATTAACTAAATGTTGTGAAGAATTTTGTCAATTTTTTTTTAAATAATAGAATTTTTAAAAGAACTTTATTTTAATTTTTCTAAATAATTAAATTTCTTAGAACTATTTTTTCAATTCTCTGAATATTCAATATATTTGAATTCTTTCGAGAAACTTCATTAAAAAATTAAAAATAATTAAATTGGTTTTTATTAGAATTCGTTGTAATTTCATAGTTTATGAGGCAGATAAAAAATACACAAAAATTTAGAATTTTCTTGTGAATTCTAAAAACTTAATTTTTTCCAGTATTTTTAATAAAAATCCCTGACTTTTTCCTGATTTCCTTGACCAATTCTAATTTCCATGACCTGTGGCAACCCTGTCGAAAGAAGTTTCATTTTATACTAAAAACATGTTAGTTTGTTGCAATATTTGTCTAAAAAGTCGCAATTTTTTAAACTAAGTCGAAAAAAGTCGAAAAAGTCAGGTTCCTGAAGTTGGCATCGATATACTCAGCAACCAAAACATTTTTTTCTTATTTTTAACCCTTGGGCAGTAAGATTAGCCTACTGTTTCATTAAATTTAAAATCTTAATAATTATTTTTATACTTTAATGCATTAAAATTCATTATATAATAAAAATAAAAGCAAATATACAAAAATCTACGTTTTTTTAATTCACAAAAGCATCTAAATTTTACAGGGTCCAATGGACCCGCTTGCCCGCTTAGGTAATTTTTCCAGTTTGCCCGCCCAAGGGTTAATTATAAAATTTTAACTACACTGAGAAAACTGGAGTATTGGACTAAACATCTGGAGGGACAAATCGTTGATATTTGAGAGTTAGCTATTGGATAACAATCTAAATGTTCAAATTCACCATTGACAGATATTCGTGCCATTTCTCTTGGAGGGAAAATGAGTTTATAACAGAGGGACAAATTAACCATCTTGAGAAATCCCTTCCTTATCCGGCGAGAAATGAATAAATATGGCAACCTAACCCCTAAATTAAATACATAAAATGTCAGAAAAATAATTTCGCGTGCATCAGATCGTACACATTTTCTGCGCAACTTTTAACCCTCAGATGTAATGGGAGAGAATATACAAGTAGATTTCCATTATCAATTCCAAATTTATTTTAGAAGGACTATTTAACTCTCTTCATAAGCAAAGGAAACATACACTTTTTGAACCTCTGAATTTGACTCTCCAGTTTTCTCAGTGTATAATTTCACTTTTTTCATTCACCTAGGAAGTATGTAAAAAACTTTTTAATAGTATTTTTTTAACCTTAAACCGACTTATTAGCATATTTACCCTATTTAACGCAATATTATTAAAATAAAACATGAACTTCAAGAAGAAATAAATAAATTTCGTTCGTTCATCTGAACGTTCAGAACTTGGAGGATATTCGAACTTGAAAAGCAATAAAGATTATTATAGAGGAAGTAACCTGTTCTTTTGACACAATATTGGGCGTGTGAACTATTGAACATTATTATAAAGAAGTTGAATAGAGTAAAAGTATAGGGACGAAAAAGAAAAGAGAGGCGAAAGAAAGATTAGGATTAGAGAGTTCATAATGACGGCGAAGTGTAAACGTAAGTCTGGAATGTCGTGTGGTATTATACACACAATTGTGACAGAGAAGGTGCATGACCATGGGGGATTGAATATAGGAACCGGAACCTCGAGTTCGTGCGCAGAATCAAATATACGACTGCACACGTCCGGCTGTGCATATAAATCAGATATCATGGAGGCCTCAGGACACTTCTAGCAAAAAAATAAAAAAACAAGAAAGAAAAAAGTTATCAGTGAACCATTGATTTCTTCTTCACGCAAAAGTAAAATCTGAGGCCGCCTTGTTATATGATCAGTTCGCAAGACGAAAACTTTCGTCTCGAGAGATAAGAAATAAAGACTAATAAAAATTCCAATGTTGCTTTTAATACCTCCCCCCTCCTCTCTTTATCTCTTAACATTCAAATGATTCTTTTAATACGCACCAATTATGCATTTACATTTCAAGAAAACATGTATCATAAAAATAATTCCTATCAATAAAAAGACCGAATATAAAATTTTATTTATTTTACCCTCACTCTTTCTTTATTAAAAACAGTAAAAACAAAATAAAATAACGAAATCGTTCATAATTAATTTTCTCATTTCTCATATAGGATCTTCTTTAAGGCGAAAAAAATAGTCGTTCTCAGTTGATTCAGAAAATTTGATTTTCTATTTCGATGAATTATTTCTGATTTTGAGAAAATCTTCTAAATTTTTTCTTATAATAATAATAATAATAATAATAATAATAATAATAATAATAATAATAATAATAATAATAATTTCAATTTTAAGTTTTTGTGAAATTATATTATTTTCAAATCAGTTTCTAATATTTTTTAAGAATTTTTTTTTAAAAAACAAGATTACTTTTAAAAATTTTAATAATATTTTTTAAAACATAAAAATTCCATTATGTCTAAAAATTACTACTGAAATTCTTCTAAAATTCAATTACTTTCTGTAATTTTTAAGTAGATTTATTTAAAAATTTAATAATCTTTTAAAATAAGTATTTAAATATTATTACTAAATATTATAAATTAAAATTTTCAAAAATTTTTTTGTTGAAAACTTATGAAATTTATGTATCTCTAAAAACTGATAATATAACTTGTACAAAATTCAAATATTTTCTACAATTATTAATTAGAATTATTCTCTAAAGCAAATACTTTTAATAATTCTAAAAAAGTTTAAAAAAAAATTTAAACTAAAATTTTTCAAAAACCGAGAGTTTTTTGGAACTTTGAATTAAAGTTACTCAAAATTCAAATTTTTAAAAACTTACACTTTAAATCTAAATCAGTAAAAATTTCTCTGATTTCAATTTAGTATCCCAGTTTTCTTTGATAAATCAGTGTAATTTCACTGACAATCAATGGTTTTTACTGATTCTCAGTAAAATTCCATTGATGAACTAAAAAATAAATAAATAAATAAAAAATTATTGTTTCTTTTTTAAGTTTTTAAGGTGAAAAAGAAAATTCAAGGACAGTTTAAAGTTTCCCGTATATTTTCAAAAAAACACCAAAAATCAATGATCCACAAGTTTTGAACGTTCAAATGAACGAAACACTTTTTATTAGAAATATTTTTATAAATAACTGTTCGCAATAAAAATTAAAAACTTAAATTTTACACTTAAAAACTTTATAATTCATTTTTTTATACCGACAAAAAATTATTGTAATAAATATTTAAATTAAAGAAGAAAATAAATAAATTTCGTTCATTTGAACGTTCAGAACTTTAGGATCATAAAAATCAAAACTTTTGTAACACTTCACAATATGAAAATCGAAATAAATTGCATTTTATACCAAAAAGTGAAATTTTGACGTTGATTCATCAACGTCAACGTTTATGATCAACGATTTAAAAAAGAAATATTTTTCTATAGCTGAAAAAAATGGTCCACAAGTTTGAATGTTCAAATGAAAGAATTATTTTTTGTTAAAATTTTCAAAAATTATTAATTTCAATAAAACTTAAATTTTAAATTCAGAATCTTTATAATTAATTTTTTTAACCCTTAAACCGCACCCTGGGTGTGCGACACCCATATTCTAGCTTTTTACTCTAATATTTCGGTTAAATTCGTAAAAATTGAACATGTGTCGTTATTGGACGATACATTTTGTACTTAAGTTTATGTTCCGTGAGGGACATTAGTCTCCCAAGTGTCTTTGTGTATTTGATAACTTTATGAAGTTGTCGGCGAAAAATTTCTGCTTGTTTGACACCCAGTTTTTGGTTTAGGGTAATTTCAGTAGTTTTAAAAAACTCTTTTTTAATTATTAAAATTAAATAAATCATTATGAAACTTATTTTCCTTCAAAATAGATGTACTGAGCTATATAAGATAATTTTTCCAAAAGATAATATCCTATTCCAGCTTGGAGAACACACTTAAAAGTCCCCGGGTGTCGCACACCCAGTGTGCGGTTTAAGGATGGATTCGGCAGTGTGCGGTTTAAGGGTTAATAACAAAATAAAATTATTTTAATAATAATTTCAATTTGATAAAGAAATAAATTAATTTCGTTCATTTGAACGTTCAGAACTTTAGGATCATAAAAAAAATGTTTTTTGTTTACAAATTTTTCTTTTTTTTTAAATTATTGATCAAAAAACTATGCAAAACATTTTTTATACTAAAATATATAAAAGTTCAAGTAGAAAAACATTTTTTCTTCTAAATCATTGACCGCAAGTTTCAGTTTATCATATTTCCCTGACACTGACATTGAAATTATTTTCCCTAACAAAATTCTTTTTACAGGAAAATATGAGTTTACGGAAAATGAGTAAAATTTATGAATTTTAATAATTTCTAAAATTTACAATTATAACCCTTCCTGAATTTAAAAATATTTTAAAATAATTTTTGAAAGACAATAGTTTTCTAATTATATACAATTGAAAAATTCCCGAACAACTGAGATTTAGTAAAATTTTTTAAAAATAATTGAATTTTTTAAAAATATGAATAAAATAATCAAATTTTCGAAGAATTTTAATTCTAATTATGACCATGATTTCTCCAAAATTTTAATAAGTCCAAAAGAGAAAATTTTGATAAATTTTTATTTACTTTGTTCGAAGATAATTGAATCTTAAAAAATTATGATAAAACAATTCTAAGAAAAAGATTTTAAAAATATCCAATTTTTCGAAAATAATTGAATTTCTTAAAAGAATTTTTATATAATTTAAAAGAAACTAATTACTTTCTTGAAGAATTTTAATTAAAAATTTTGAATATGATTATTTTCTCTAAAATGTTAAAAATAATTTTAAAATGTTATTAGTTTTTGTACGTATTTGAATTTTCGGAGACATGTAATTGAAAATACTGAAAATATTTAATTTAAAAAAATTAGAAGCTAATTTTCATTAATTTTCATATTTAAATTGACATTTAAATATTTTTCATTAACATTTTTGATAATTCAATTATTTTCAAAATTTGTGATTAAAATATTCTTCAAAAGTTGATTTTCAAAAATTGGAACAAATTACTTGAAAAAATGAAATTAAAAAAATTAAATTTTACAAAATTTCAATTATTCAAGAAGATTTTTATTATACTAGATTTATTTGAAAAATTTAATTATATCTCAAAAAATGATTCAAAAATAATTTTTGAAAGATTTGCTTATAGTTATTTTTCGCACTATAAAAATTGAAATAAGTTCTATTTTATACTACAAATGTGACTGCGAATATAAAATTAAATTTATTTTCCTCTCACCTCCTTTAAAATAAAAAACAAAATCGTTTATAATTAATCTCATAATTATTCTTGAAAAATATTTTCCTAAAAATTGCATACATTTGTTTATTTGCTGCCAGATAGGCAAAGAAAAAAAGAAAAATTGAACTAAAAGCAGAAGAAAATTGATAAAATATTTTTACTTTGATTGGAGAATTTATTGAAAATATGTAAAATTTAGACTAATCGTGAGGTGTGACTCATGAATGCCATCACGTTTCAAACAATCAATACATTCTCGATTAATATGACAAAAATTCTTAGTTTCGATTGTTGTGAGAAAATTAATAGCGGTGGAATTTAAATAAAGAAATTATGATAGTACCGAATGAAAGGACGAGATAATTATTTGAAATGGAGTGTCTCATATTACAATGGTTTTAAATGGGAAGAACTCGTTCAAGTAATTCGACGACAATGAGATTAATTTATTATCTCGAGAATTATTTCTGAACTATGTCTATACATATAGACACCGAGTATCAGTTATAAATGTACACAAATCAAATTTTCACTCTCTTATCCCCTTTGTGTCTCAATTCATTAAATTTAATGAAAAAAAAACTGTCACATTTTCAATTTTAATTCATAAACATTTTTCATTCAAATTATTAAAAAATTTAGATAAAAAATACCTACCAATTTTGTAAGTACAATTTTCTAAAATAACCGGAAATTTTTTTTCGCAAAATCAATAAGGTTATGTGTCATAAATTAAAATTTTCCTAATTTTCCCAAAAATATAGAGAAACGGAAAAAACTAACCTTGTATAAGTCCTATGACTTGGTAAGAGAAAAAATCTTTTGTTTAATTTCAAATATATACGTTTAGTTGATTAAATATTTCCTTTTGTAAATTTCTCAACCTTGTCAATGACATGAGAAGAATGCGTAATTTGTGTTTACGATCAAAAATTTTATTGCTGTTTAGCTTTTCATGTAAGGTGAAATTCTTTATGGAAGATAGAGTAAATTTATTGTAATTTTCACCAAGGGGATAAAAAAAACATATGATGGATAAAATACTTTTTGGTGTTAAACAAAATAATAATCGTATTATAACTATATCGAAAGAAAGCCGGCGTTGCCACTTGACATTTCAATCGACCATTAAACATTGTATTCACGACAAATTAACATAAATGTGTGAAAAATTTAAAGAAAATGATAAAAATTAATAAAACATGCAATATTTACATTGTCTACTCACTTTTATAATAAAATATTTTTCAAATTTCGACAATATTTCTGTTAAAGCCGGCTCTCGAGCGTTCGTTCCGCCATTAAACAATTCTTGTCAATTTTTATGAAAGCTTCAGTGGCGACATCTGTGGACAATAAGTCACAACTCTGCATTACCAACTCACAATAATAAAAAAGGCGGTAAATTCAAAAGCTTTCTTTCTAATATACTATTTTATGTTTATTGTAATTACATACAATATTATAATTATAATATAAAAATTATAATTTTTATATTACTACATTTCATTAAATCAATTTAATTTTCAATAATAATTAAAATTCAAATAATTAAGTTAAAAATATTCTACTTTTTAAAAAACGATTATTACAACAAAAGAAAGGAAAAAAAATTGTTTTTCAGTAAATTGATATGGAAAGAAAGTATAACTTTTAATTTTTAAATAAATTTTAGACGTAATTAAATAAAAAAGTGAGAATTTTATTTATTTAATAAATTATATCATAAATGGAAGATCCAAATTCTTTTTTCCCGGACCCACGTACATAAAACCATAATCGGATGAATTTATTTTGTGATAAAATGCTGCACCGGGCCAGAAACCATTCATTAAAATGACTAAACGACCTCCTAATTCTTTTTGTAAACACCAACATCCTATTTAAAAATTTTCTTTTAACGTTGTGTATTTTATAAATATAATTGTTAAAAATTAATATTTTTTCGATATTATATAAATATCAATTAAAATAAATTATTAATAAAAGAATTAATTAATTAATTTATCATTCAATTGAATTTAAATAATTATTAACTTTATTTTTAATTATTTTATTATTTAATTTAATTTAATTTAATTAATTAATCCCTGAAGTTAATTGAATTAATTTATTATTTAGTTGGATTTAGTTAATTAATTATTTAAGTGGATTTTAATAATTATATAATCATTTCAGTGAATTTAATTAATTATTTAATTACTTATAGGTGAATTTAATAAATTACTTTATTACTTATTTACTTGAATTCAATTAATAAATTAATTCATTAAATATTTTCTAGAATTTTTAATAATAATAATTCTTCTTCAAATCATTTATTTTCAATAATTTAAAAAAAGTTCATTGACAATTTTAAATTTATTTGTTTACAATTCAATTTTAAGAAAATAAAAAATTAGAAAATAAAAACTTGAAATATAATTTTAAAAAAAATTCAATTAAACTTTTTCAAAAAAATTAATTCTACAGAATTGTTATAAATTGTAAATATGAAGAATTCAAATTTTTAAAGATTTAATTTAAAACTTTTTCATAATTTAATTCTTTCTGAAAATTCACGCTACAATGATTTTAATATTCAATTATTATCTAAAATTTTAACTGAAATTCATTTTTATAAATCACTTTTTACTAAAAAATTCTACGAGACTTTAATTACTTAATTACTAAAATAAATAACTTATTGAGTAATTGAATGTTTCTCAATATTGAATTCTCATAAAGAATTTTATCAGCCAATTTTTAGATAATTTAATTTTTTCGACGAATTTTAATAAAATTTTCAAGAATAATTACATTTTTTCAAGGAAAATAATTAAATTCTTAAAAAAAATGTATTATTTATCAAAATAATTGAATTCCTTTTAAAATTTTTTGTTATTTATGAAAATAATAGAATTATTGCAAAGAAATTTATAAAAAAATTTGAAAATAATTAAATTTCTGTAAAATTTTTATTATTTAAGTAAATAATTAAATGTTTGTGTAGAATTTTATTAAAATCTTTTTTAAATAATTGAATTCTTTTAGAAAATTTTATTAAAGTAGTAGATATTGAAATCATTGGATTGAGGATAATTTTTGAAAAGAATTGAAATTTCGCCTAAAATTTTATTATAGTTTTCTTAAATTTAATTGAATTTCAGAGAAAAATTGTATTCCTTTTAAAAATAATTAAAATTTTTACAATTTTAAAAAAATTTTGAACATAATTGAATTTCTGCGAAGAGTTTTACTCCTTTGAAAATAATTAAATTTCTGCAATCATTTGTAATTTCTCCAAAATTCAATTTTTTTAGTGTTTTTAACTAAAATTCTTCAATAAATCCATTAAAATTTTCCAAATATCTAAGTTCTTTAAAGTTTCTAAAATTAAATTCATTGAAAATTGAAATTTTACAAAAGTTTTAATTGAAACTTTCCTTAAATAATTGATTATTATTTAATTGACTTTAATTTATGTAGTAATGCCGCATTTATTATTAATTTATTGAATGGACTTTAAATAATCATTAAATTAAATTTAATTAATTAGGTAATAATTTAATTTAGTTAGTAATTATAATTACTTAATTAAATTTAATTAATGAATTAATGCAATTTATTATCAACTTATTATCTGATTAAGTTTAATCAGTTAATTACTAATTTAATTTAATAAATTAATTTGTTACCCGCTACGAAATATATTACGTACTTGAAATGAATTAATGAATTCAACTCAATTAGAACTTAATGAATTAAGTAATTATTTAAGTGAATTATCTAATTCAATTGATTTTAATTAACAAATTATTTAATTTACTTTAATTAATTACTTTTTCATTAAAAATAACTTATTTTAAAAAGACAAGCGAAAACACTAAAATGAATCGTCTAAATAATTAAACTAATTATCTAAAAAATTGAAATTGAGAAAATCTTAGGAAATCTCGGCATTAATAATTATACCTTTTGGTATGTCAGCATCTATAGTATCTAAGAAATCAAGAGAATAATTATAATCATGTCTAGTTAATAAATTAGTTTTCCACTTTCTCTGTGGTAATCTTGCATGCTGATAAAAATTCAATTGTTCAGATTCATTAAGTGATAATCCTTGAAAATTGGCATTCTCAATAATATCGCCATTTACAGTTTTCTGCCAACCACCACGAGGTATAATCATTGCATCCTCATTTATTTGCTCCACAATAGCCGCTAAACGATCTTCTTCTTTCAATTCTTTCGAAACTGAACCCTAAGAATTTTTTAATAACACAAAACTTTTTAAAAACTAAGGAAAAAAAGTACAAATGAATTTTTGTAAAAACTTATGTACTTGACAATAATTAAATCTAATAATAATGAAAATAGTAAAAAATTACTTGAAGGTATTTTTCAAAATCCTTATTAGGTGGGAAGGGGGAAATTAGATTATAAACTTTACTGATAAAACCTGGAATTCCTTGAAATTGTGATGTTGCAAAAGGTGTTAAACATCGATTATATGCATTTGTCTTTGGCATTAATAACCAATTCATACGATCGAAACTTGAAAAATTTATTTTATTTGAATTACTTGTTTGACTGTTTCGTATAGGTATATAATAGGGTTGCCATAAAAAAATTAATTTTCTTTTTCTCTGACTTTTCCCTCTTATCCAGAAAATTTTTTGACTTTTTTCCTGACCCGAAAGAATATTCTGATTCACTCTAAAAATTATTAGATACTCAAAAAAAAGTTTTATTACATTTATTTACCAATTTCTCTAATTGTAAAATTATTTAAAAACATCAATAAATTCTTTTTTAAATAAATAATTAATCATTATTTTCCATAGGAATTAAGATTTTCAAAAATTTCAAATTCAAACCTTTATGAAATATTATCAACTTATAAGAATAAATATTAAGATGATGAAAAAAATCGATCACTCCGAGTCAGGATTCAAAAAACAGGAGTCAGGATTTCAATTTTTTTTTTTTTTTTTTTTTTAATCCTGACTCGGAGTGATCGATTTTTTTCATCATCTTAATATTTTATCGACCGAGTGATAGCATCATTACTATATATATTATAAGAATAAACTTATAAGAAAAAAAATTAAATTGTTTACAAAAATTTTAATAAAATCCTTCGCAAGAATTCAATTATTTTTACAAATAATAAAATTTTTCATACACTAGGGTCAAAAAGTTTCAGTACCTATACATTTGTGCTGATTACTTTAAAACGCTCGCTTCACTTCAAATTCAAATATTTCTGTAAAAATAGATGTAAGAGCTATCAAACTTAGGATCATTTTAAAGTTCAATAAATTAAGAGTCAAATAGGCTAAGATATAACCAATTTTATAATGTAAATATTAAAAAAATAATTCTTTAAAGTGAGATTTGTCAGTTGTACAATATCAAGTACAAATTCCATTCTTTAATTCTAGACCAAAATCATTCACATATATATTAAGTATTTTCATCAAATTCTATAAAAATAACTTCTCTTGCTGACAATTATTCGAAGAATATAAATTGCAAATTCGTCGTTTCCATTCAACTAATAAATAATGTATTGAATAATTTAATGCTTCTCAAAATTAAATTTTAATAAAGATTTTTATCAACAAATTTTTAAATATTCGAATTTTTTCGAAGAATTTTAATAAAATTTTTATAATAATTACATTTTTCGAGGAATTCGATTAAAATTTTATTGGAAATAATTGAAATTCTGCGATGAGTTTTATAATTCATAAAAATAATTATTGAATCTCTGTAAAAAATGTTATTATTTATGAAAATAATTGAATTATTGCGAAGAAATTTAAAAAAAATTTGTAAATAATAGAATTCCTGTAAAATTGTGATTATTTATAAAAATAATTTATTGTTGTGCTTAAAATTTTATCAAACATTTTTTTAAATAATTGAATTCTTTTGAAAAATATAATTAAAATAGTAGATATTGAAAATCATTGAAATGAGATTTTTTGAAAATAATTGAAATTATGCCAAGATGTTTATTACAATTTTTGAAAATAATTTAATTTCGGAGAAGAATTTAATAGGATTTATAAAAGTAATTGAAATTTTGACGAAAATTTAAAAAAAAATTTGAATATAATTGAATTTCTGCAAAGAATTTTATTACTTTTGAAAATAACTGAATTTTTGCAATCATTTGTAACTTTTCCAAAATTCAATTTTTTCAGTATACTTTAATAAAAATCCCTGACTTTTCTCTGAATTCTCTGATTTCACTGACCTTTGGCAACCCTGTGTAACCTCAAAAAATAAATAAAAAATTGTCTTTAATAAAATTTACCTATAATAGTAAACTTGGCTATTCAAACAATCTTTTCCATGTCCATAAGCGATGAAATAATCGTTTTTAACACCATCAATTCTCCCCCAATAATAACATTTATGAAAATGATTTTCCTTTTGTAAAATTAATAAAGAATTACGTAAAAGTATTGAATTTTCGGCTCCTATACACATTCCAGTATAACCAATATTATCTAAATTTTCTAGTAATCGTAAACAATCCATTTTTTCGAAAGATTCCTTTACTCTTATTGGTAATTAATTTGTTCCTTTTATTTTTGATAGTAGAAAACGAGAAAATTTTAAGATTTGTTGACAGACGGTGATGAAGCAGTGTTGCCAACTTGCCACCATTGACCATCTGTGACGAGCGACTAGCGACTAGTAGTGTTCTTAAATTCTCGAGAATTTAAGTTGGGGTAATTTCCCTGAGGAAATTACGGTAATTTAATTTTTTAAAGAGAATATAAGAGAATTTAAGAGAATATTGAGAATTTAAGTTTATTTATTTAAATAATGTATATTTATTATTTTTATTAATATAAATACATATAATTCAGCACAATTGCGATGATTACTTTTATCTAAAAAAATTCTTTAAGTTATATATGTAAATAAAAAAAGTAAAACCACAAATTTTTTAAGTTATAAATTTAATGTCATTTGCATTTATAAGGTTTATAAAATATGCGTAACTTAATACGAATAAAAGTTTAGATACTTTTGAATATAGATAAATAAAGAATAAGGATTATATTTAACATTATATACAATGAATTAAAAAATTTTTTAAATAAATATTTTGAAATTATTTGTGAATAAAGGCTTTCTGTCAGCTCTGCTGCGAGAGTAAGAGAGAAAAACCATTTAATTTGAATTTTCTGACTCTCTTGCTCTTATGTGTTACCATGACAACCTGCAGTCAGTAGAGCTGTGCAAGTACCTTTAATATATAGCATTTGTGGCATATTCTTGTTTACAAAATTTACAGAAGAATTTAATTGTTTTTGTATTCATTGCTTTTAAAATATTTCCATTTTACACTCTTTGGTTTTGTCATTTTTTAAATCTTTAAAAATATAGCCACTTTAATTAACAAAATAACAACTACTAAATAAAAACACAACGTCGGACAATCGAATTTACTACAGTGTAACGACAAAAGTGCGGTTATGTCACATTCTCTTAAATTCTCAGAGAATTTAATCGTCGGTTATATTCTCGGTAATATTCTCGTTCTCGGTAATATTCTCTGGGTAATATAACCGACTTAGAACACTAGCGACTACTATCTCGCTCGAATCACACTTCGAGATTAATCGAATCATGATTGTATGTCGCGGTGAAATCAAAATTATTAAGAAATATCCATTTATATTTCAATAAATATAAACCTGAGACTGAGAACGACTAAAGAATATAGTATAATAAAATACCCAAACATATTTTCATGTTTTAACAGATGTTATTTTATATACACGGAGAGAAAAATCAAGCGTTTTTAGTATGGACATTTAACCTTATTTAGTAAAAGAATTCACATGCGCAATAGGCGTAAAATTTCTGCTGTATTTGTATCAATTTCTACGTTATCAGCATAAAAGTTCTACCTTTAACGCATGGGACGTCAGTATACTACGATTGCAAGAGATCCATGCTATTTTAGTATATGTTTCATGCAACTGAGGTATAAAAACACGCCTTTTAAGCAGGGCGTTCATACAAAATTACCATAGGAAGTCTCCATACTAAAAACGCTTGATTATTTCTCTCCGTGTAGCTTAAAGAATGAATATTTCCACTTTTAAGAAACCCAAAAGTATTTCTAAAACATCATAAAGTTAATCTGGATTAAGAAAATGTGTATCTTATAAAATCTAAACTCTTCGATTCCTTCCAAAATTATCTGTTTTTCTAACACTATGTACAATTGTAAAATTTACCCAAAAAGTATACTCCTTTAGAAAGTCATAAAATCAGAACAGCTTAGTTTTATAGACCAGATCCTCTATTCAGGTAATAACTACCGAAATGGTACATCTAAAAACTTTTGATCCTTTTACCTTAAAAATTGTCACGTATTGGAAAAACCCAATTTTACATTACTTTTAGAAATGATAATCACTCTAATAATTTTATAAATAATCTCAATTTATGTATTTCACTATTTATATTAATCTAACATTTATTCCATTATTATAATTATTAATGAGGTGACATTTGTAAATAAAATACTTTCAAGATTTATAGTTTAACCATTAATTTGTTATAACTACACGGAGAGAAATCTGTTAGGATTAATGCTCGAAACTTTTCATATACTTTTTCCATAGATTCTTTGATGCTAAAATCCTAACAGAGAGCCTATTTATCGCTCGAGTCCGCCTGAATATTAGGCGGAGTCGACTGATATTCAGGCGGACCTCTAATACTTTTCGCTAGTAAGTGCTTATGCTATATTCATAACCTCTACTCTATGCATTATTCGCAACAGATTTCTCTCCGTGTATCATGACTATCAGCGCTGTATTATTTTATACAATATTTACTATAATTGTAAACGTATGTGTGTGTGTTGTATATAAGAGTAAATATGCTTATTATAGATATATATTTACTAGTTTATTATTTGTATATAAATTAAATTATTGAAAGAGTTATAGTATGATAAAGATAACGAATAATATTATTATGACGAATGTGTCTGTATCTACACCAATAAGTATGACGTATGAGACTGTATTTGTGTTAGTGAAGTGCATAAAAGTGTATAGTAAAGTGGGGGATGCGCGTCACTTTGAACATGCGCACTTCCCTCAACATGGACTAACAGCTGAGAACAACTCTGCTAGACTATAATGGAGAGTCCACAATAGGTGCAAAAGGCAAGAAGTGCAAGTGCGAACCAATGCTAAATGTATAGGAATTGCACTTGGACTTGCTACCTACATATTTGCACATATTGTGGACTCTCCATAAAGTCCAACGCACAATAGGTTCGCGAAAGTCGTTCGCGAACGAGACGCATGAGATAGACAAGGACAAAAATATATCTCTGTCCTTTTCTAACTCATGCTTTGCGTTCGCGAACGACTTTCGTGAACCTATTGTGCTTAGGCCTTCAGGGTTGCACGGTTGCGCGCAACTCGAAGTTTTTTACGTATATTACGTAAAAAATGTAATATACGTAAAAAACCTGTAATAAATGTAAAAAAAGATGTCGGACACTGATCTCTATATATAACTGGATGGGCGACTGTATCTAAAACTGCAAAATATTAGAAGACCGGAAACGCCACATTTTAGATGCCCACTTTTACACAAATAGCGGAAATTTTTAAATATAAAAGTGAGACTGATATACGTTTTGCTGTATAGAAAAGTACTTAACTGATTAGCAAATTTTTTAATTTTAATAATTAATTAACCGTCAATTACTTTTTTAATTAAATAATTTATTATTCACTTATTTTATTTTAAAAACTGATTAATTAATATAGTAACAGAACTTTTAGTATTCAAACATTATATAAACTCAAATATTATTGAAATAATATTTTTATTTTTAAATAATAATTGATTAAAAACAATATTTTTTTAATTCGGTAAGGAAACTAATTATGTGTTTAACGATACGCAAAAGTGTGTAAAATGTTCTACGCAAAAAGGAAACAAAATATGACCTAAAAATATACACTTCAATAATATGTATTTACTGTTTAAATATGTACTTTCATGTGAAAAGAAACACCCTTTGCTTCTTTTTTTCCACAATATAAACAAATTAACACCTTGTCTGTGTTTTATATCACAAAAGTTAAATTAAAATTATTATTAAAGCACTTGAGATGTCAAAACATTGGAAACACACACACACACACACACACACTATATCAAAAGCACACTCACACGGCAACTCACACAATCAAAGTCGCTCTACGCTGTTACACCGGCATCTAAAGCGTGGCGTAGAGGGTTTCAATTATTTTCACACCGGAAGCGACTTTTCTACAGCAATCGCCCATCTAGTTAGGGTGGAGTCCCATGGCACCGTTTTGCGTTGCGTTTTGTAACTAGGCCATGAGTGTGAGAGAGATACAGATATATGTTTGCTCTATTTGCACTCATGGCCTAGTTACAAAACGCAACGCAAAACGGTGCCATGGGACTGCACCCTTAATATAGAGATCAGTGATGTCGGACAATTGAAGAAGCGCTAAAAGCATAATATTTGAAAATTACACGTGCGTCGTCAATGTCATGCAACAAATTCGTCAGATTATTAAATATAAATTATATACAATGAATCCGCCAAACCAAAAAAGACAACTGATTCCCTGGGAAGAATTAGGGTTTGAACGTCAAAAAACAGAAAAAGGAAAGGCTATTTTGAAATGCTTGTTGTGCAAGAAAATTATTCAAACCTCTGCTTATAATCGCCTTGTTGCTCACAGGTATGTAAAGTTTATAATTAAATAAATAATGTTTTGAAAATATGAAATATTATTTTATAATTCATTACTCTTTAAATGTTTAAAAGGGCATGATGAAGATGATTTTGACAGGTTTATGACGGGACAGTATATTGTATAGGTTATGTTTACGAATTCTATTTGTACGATTTGTACCATTTGTACATAAATTTAGAAAATTTAGATAAATAAGTAATAAGTAAGGCCGCAGTCCCATGGCAGCGTTTTGCATTGCGTTGTAATGAGAGAGAATGCAGCAAACGTATATTTGCGTCTTTTTCTCTCCCATTACGACGAGAAGTCCCATGACGACGAGGGAGTCCCATGACAGCGTTTTGCGTTGCGTCGTAATGGGAGAGAAAAAGACGCAAACATACGTTTGCTGCATTCTCTCTCATTACAACGCAACGCAAAACGCTGCCATGGGACTGCAGCCTAAAGGCCTAAGGACAACTGGTTCGGTTTCGGGATATGTAAGATTTACATATATTTTGAGGTTAGGAAGCCCATATCCCGAAACCGAACCAGTTGTGCTTAGGCCTTAAGGCTGAGGGTGCAGTCCCATGACAGCGTTTTGCGTTGCGTTTTGTAACTAGGCCATGAGTGTGAGACAGATGAAGATATATGTTTGCTATATTTTCACTCATGACCTAGTTACAAAACGCAACGTAAAACGGTGCCATGGGACTCCACCCTAAGGCCTCAGTCCCATGGCAGCGTTTTGCGTTGCGTTGTAATAAGGGAGAATGTAGCAAACGTATATTTGCGTCTTTTTCTCTCCCATTACGATGCAACGCAAAACGCTGTCATGGGACTGCGGCCTAATAAATAAATAAGTAATAACTCAATCATAATTTGTATATTCAAAATACATTTATTTATATAACATCATATAATCTTCATTCAAATTTACTTGTAGGTTCTTAACCTCTCTTCAGATGTATTAGAGAAGGTTTGTTTGCATCCTAGACAAAAAGCCACACTTTTCCTATTTTCCGTTTATGATATAAATGATAGTTCATTCCAAAAGTTTTAACGCGGCCTTGCACCTCTAAACATTTTTTAAATGCAATTTGTTAGGACACAGAATAAAGAAATAGTCAACGGCAATCATGTAAACAATTCAGCCATTTTGAAAAAGTAAATTACGTATAAAACTGAGCACGTAATATACTGCAAAAAAACTATGTAATTTACGTCAGGTAAATTACGTACGCAACCCTGATCAGAGTGCAGTCCCATGGCACCGTTTTGCGTTGCATTTTGTAACTAGGCAATGAGTGCAAATAGAGCAAACATGAGACGCATGCATATCCCCTAATCGCCAAGTCGTCGAATGATCAAATAGTCGAATGCCAAGTAATCGAATGGACAAAAAGTCTAATGCTAAAAACATCGAATCGGCATTTAGTCGAATGCTTAAAACATCGAATTGTCAATACGTCGAATGTTTAAAACGTCGAATTATCAATTCGTCGAATGTTAAAAATATCGAATCGTCAATATGACGAATGTTCAAAACGTCGAATTATCAATTCGTCGAATGTTAAAAACATCGAATTGTCAATACGTCGAATGTTCAAAACGTCGAATGATAAAAACGTCGAATGCAAAAAACATCGAATCGTCATGTAGTCGAATGCTAGAAATATCGAATCTTCAGTTAATCGAATGCTAAAAACATCGAATTCTCAATTCGTCGAATGTTCAAAACGTCGAATGTTTAAAACGTCGAATGCTAAAAACGTCGAATGTTCAAAACGTCGAATGCTCAAAACGTCGAATCGTCATTTAGTCGAATGGTAAAACCATCGAATAGTCCATTCGTCGAATGCTTAAATAGTCGAAACGCCATCTGTTCGAATTATCAAGTAGTAGAATGGTAAAGTTGTCGAATGTTCAAAACATCGAATCGTCATTTAGTCGAATGCTAAAAACATCGAATCTTCATTTAATCGAATGTTAAAAACATCGAATTCTCAATTCGTCGAATGTTTAAAACGTCGAATGATAAAAATGTCGAATGCTAAAAACATCGAATCGTCAACATGTCGAATGTTCAAAACGTCGAATTATCAATTTGTCGAATGCTCAAAACATCGAATTGTTAATTCATCGAATGCTTAAATCATCGAATTTTCCATTCGTCGAATGTTCAAAACGTCGAATGCTAAAAACATCGAATTCTCAAATCGTCGAATGCTCAAATCGTCGAATGCTCAAATAGTCGAAACGCCATCTGTTCGAAATGTCAAGTAGTAGAATGGTAAAGTAGTCGAATGGTAAAGTAGTCGAAACGCCATCTGTTCGAATTGCCAAGTAGCAGAATGGTAAAGTAGTCGAATGTTCAAAACGTCGAATGATAAAAACGTCGAATGCTCAGAACATCGAAGTGTTAATTCGTCGAATGCTCAAATGGCCTAGTTACAAAACGGAACGCAAAACGCTGTCATGCACTGATCCCTATATATAACTGGATGGGCGACTGTATCTAAAACTGTAAAATATTAGAAGACCGGAAACGCCACATTTTAGATGCCCACTTTTACACAAATGGCGGAAATTTTTAAATATAAAATTGAGATTGATATACGTTTTGCTGTATAGAAAAGTACTTAACTGATTAACAAATTTTTTAAATTTAATAATTAATTAACCGTCAATTACTTTCTTAATTAAATAATTTATTAATCACTTATTTTATTTTAAAAACTGATTAATTAATATATTAACAGAACTTTTAGTATTCAAACATTATATAAACTCAAATATTATTGAAATAATATTTTTATTTTTAAATAATAATTGATTAAAAACAATATTTTTTTAATTCGGTAAGGAAACTAAAATTATTCAGCATTACACTAATATGTGTTTAACAATACGCAAAAGTGTGTAAAATATTCTACGCGAAAAGAAAACAAAATATAACCTAAAAATATAAACTTCAATAATATGTATTTACTGTTTAATTATGTACTTTCATGTGAAAGTACCTTTGCTTCTTTTTTCCACAATATAAACAAATTAACACATTGTCTGTGTTTTATATCACAAAAGTTAAATTAAAATTATTAAAGCACTTGAGATGTCAAAACATTGGAAACACACACACACACTATATCAAAAGCACACTCACACGGCAACTCACACAATCAAAGTCGCTCTACGCTGTTACACCGGCATTTAAAGCGTGGCGTAGAGGGTTTCAATTATTTTCACACCGGAAGCCACTTTTCTACATAGCAATCGCCCATCCACTTAAGGCCAACGCAGAATAGATCTGTAACCGGAACCGCAATCGTAACCGTTAGCGTAAGAATGAGTTAGAGAAGGATAAACAATATACCTATCCTTCTTTAACTCATTCTTACGGTTACGCTTACGATTGCGGTTCCGGTTACAGATCTATTCTGCGTTGGCCTTTAATATTGAGATCAGTGCTGTCATGGGACTCCAGCCTCAGGGTTGAGAAGCGTTAGGGTGAAGTCCCATGACAGCGTTTTGCGTTGCGTCGTAATGGGAGAGAAAAAGACGCAAATATACGTTTGCTGCATTCTCCCTTATTACAACGCAACGCAAAACGCTGCCATGGGACTGCGGCCTTAGCCTTTAGGGTACATTAGGCTGAGTCCAGAATAGCTAAAAATTGTCTCGACTTTCAAGACGATTCGATGCGCGTACATACATTTTTGCTTACTGCGCATTGAAATCGAGACGATTTATTTGATTGTGGACTCAACCTCAAGGAGAGTCCAGAATAGGGTTTGTGAACGTCGGTCAGCCCCCTATTGCTTACATATAAACTGTGGTTGCTAATCATTTGCGTAGTTCCCGCGAACAGCAACAGATGGCGCCGCTCGCGTCCTGCTGTTACGAGCGACTACCATCTCGCTCGTTAACTTTCGATATATCGATTTACGAGTTATGGAAGCGCGAATTATAACATTTCGTTAATAAACTTAATTATTTTTAGTATTTTCTCACGACTTTAGACAAATATTGACGAGACTAAACAAGAAAGTTTGACTATTGTAAAATATAATACTTCACGGTTTAATAGTTTCCAAATTCTGAATATGTATTTGAAAATCAACATTTCTTAGAATTGTCATAAATCAAGTAGAATAGCGAAAGAAAATGTAATCTCTAGTTTCTTTAGAGTCATAAAACCGAGAAACCCTCGAAAGAATATAAAAAATATCTCAAGTGTCCTTTTCCATAGGACAATGCAACATGTGTTTACCATACTTGTGACCACAGAAATGGCTTCGAAAAGTCACGTACACATAGACTTTCATTATGCGACGAACTTTAATTATCAATTGTATAATATGAACATTATGAACAATTGACAATAATATTATATTGTTGCTAATTATGCAATATGAATGTATTATTTGAAAATGATATTATTAGTAAACTTCATCTAATTGAGTGTTGTAATCACGAAGTAGTATAAGGAGACCTCACGCGGGTTTAAAATCAGCCTGCATTTGGGGGATCAGAGTTATGAGTGTTCTTACAACGTTCAGAGGTTGCGCCTCTGTGGTGGAAATTTGGTATTAAAATATCGTCTGCTTAAAACTTATTCTGTACTTTACATTTTCTCCGCATGAGCGCGCTGCCTCTGAACGTTGTGCAGATTATATTTTCTCATAGTAACTCTGATCCCCCAAAATGATGCTGATTTTTGTCACTATAACTATTGGCGTTGGGTCTCCTTATACTACTTCATGGTTGTAATATTATGGTATTGAATATAAATATATATTTGTAACGTATTAATATAATAATAATATTATATTATGATATATTATCAAATTGGTTATCGTTATAATTGTTATTTATATTTAAATATGATGAGTGCAGTATAAGAGATTTATTGTTACTAGATATGATGTAAATAATTAATAATTGTGTAATTAGTGTGAATGAAGAAGGGTTATGTTCACTTGTTGTGATACATGTTTTCAATACGTAGAGTATGTTTATACGTGTATTAGTGCAGTGCAGTGTTGGTGTTGTGATTCTGAACACTCCATAGACTTTACAAATTCTATAACAGGGCATGCGCAAAGATTTTGCCATGGACCAAGGGCTAAATGCTCCCTCACGAATTCAGTTCTACTTTGGAGTTCTTTCGTAATGTACTTCAGAGTAGTCCCAAAATAGCTTTTAGAATAACTTCGATTTGTGTAATGTTTTGACTTTAATAAATGTATTGGGTTTACTCGCGAATTTGGTTGGATTAATGATTAATTAATATTATTAATTGATCCTTCTTATTCGTGAGGTTTTTCCCTCCGTTTTAACGGAAATTCACTTGTTTTATTTTGAATATTTCCGCCTTCCTTTTCAAAGGATTAAACCAAGATTGAACATCGAATCAAATCGCGGATTTTACGCCTGCGCGTAAATAACGTAACTCCGCACGTAACACTGCTCTATGAATACATTCAATTCAAATGGGATATTGTTCAAAATCAAATGAATTAATACTTTTAAATATATTAAAAATATAGTATTATTGTTAATATATAACATTTATTTATTTATCTTTTTTTTTAATATTTCCTTTTGTTTCATTTTACCAACCCAACATAACCTTGGAGTGCGGAATTCTAGGTAGGCAGATTTCCCAAAAGTCCCTAAGCAAAAAAAAATATATATATATTCTTAAATACATTATTATTAATATATTATTATTTAAAATATATTATGTGAAATATATTTATTAATGTATGCAACTACATATTCTGCAATGCAGGATTAAAGAAAATTCAATTTTTAATGTTTAAAATGAAATAATTTATTATTATCTTTATTTAGTTAAGCTTATAAAGAAAAGACAGATTTCATTAAATTATTATTAAGCATTAATTTAATTACTTTAAAAAATAAAATCCTCAGTATTGCAATTTCTTTCAATATAATTTTAGTAAAATATCCTAAAAGAATTGAATTCTTTTATTTTAATAAAATCCTCTTCAGAAATTAAATTATTTTTAATACCATTTCAATAAAATTTCTCAAAAAAACTAAATTACTTTCATAAATTAGAAAATTTTTTTATTTTTAATAGGTACCTATTCTGTATTTGAATTAAATTATTTTTGAAAATTTTAATATAAAATTCTTCAAAAAAATTCAATTATTTTAAATACTCTCAAAAAAATTCAATTATTCTTGAAAATTTTTATCAAATATGTATCAGAATTTAATTATTTCCAGAATTACAGAATTTTTGGAAGTTTTTTTGGAAAACTTTTAACTAAAATTCAATTATTTTAAATTTTTCGAAAGAATTCAATTACTTTCGAAAATAAAATTGTTTGTAAAAATTAAATTATTTTCAATACATTTTTTAATAAATTTCTTAAAAGAATTCAATTACTTTCGAAAATAAAATTTAAACAGTTATTCAATTTTTTCAATACAATTTTAATAAAATTTTAAAAAAAATGTATTGTTTTTATATTGTTAATAACATTTTTCCAAAGAATTCAATTATTTTCAAAAATATATCATTTTTGAGTGAGTTTTTCACAAATTACTTGTAAACTTTTGACAACCAAATTGGCACGATAAATGGCTTTTGACATTCCTTCTTTCCCAGTCGGGACTGAAAACATGTGGAATTTTTCCTGTTTTCATGTAATGTTCACAAAAAGATTATACCTAAATCACAATTAAAGAATTAATTTCTTCTCTAATACTACATTGCATAATATGTAGTTGCATACATTAATAAATATATTGTAAATAATTCAGGAATAATGTACTACTCTACTATATTACGCGATTTCTATTTTTTGGACAATATTTCATGTAATAATATATTTTAAATAATAATATATTAATAATAATGTATTTAAGAATATATTAATAATAATACTATATTTTTAATATATTTAAAAGTATTAATTCATTTGATTTTAAACAATATCCCATTTGAATTAAATGTATTCATAGAGCAGGACGCGAGCCGCGCCATCTGTTGCTGTTCGCGGGAACTACGCAAACTATAATCACTAAGCATACCTGAGTCTCTAATGCTAAATCCTGGAAGTACTATAGGGGTGACGTCGGTAGAAGCGCGTTGGTCACGTGACCTCCATATGGAATACATAAGGCCAACGCAGAATAGATCTGTAACCGGAACCGCAATCGTAAGCGTAACCGTAAGAATGAGTTAGAGAAGGATAGTTATATTGTTTATCCTTCTCTAACTCATTCTTACGCTTACGGTTACGATTGCGGTTCCGGGTACAGATCTATTCTGCGTTGGCCTTAAATGCCGATTCGATGTTTTTAGCATTCGACGTTTTGTCCATTCGATTACTTGGCATTCGACTATTTGATCATTCGACGACTTGGCGATTAGGGGATATGCATGCGTCTCGAAAAGGCCTTTCTCCAATAGGTTTTAAAGGCGGTTCCAGAATAGGTGCAAAAGGCAAGAAGTGCAAGTGCGAACCAATGCTAAATGTATAGGAATCGCACTTGCACTTGGACTTGCTACCTGCCTTTGCACCTATTCTGGAACCGCCTTAAAAAGTATGCGAATGACTGCGTCTGCGTCGGTTGCTATAGCAACACATGCTAAAATCAACGCAATGCAGTCATTCGCACACTTTTTAAGGCTGGAGTGCCATGACAGCGTTTTGCGTTGCGTTTTGTAACTAGGCAATGAGTGCAAATATAGCAAACATATATTTTCATCTCTCTCACACTCATGGCCTAGTTACAAAACGCAACGCAATACGCTGCCATGGGACTCCACCCTAAAACCTATTGGAGAAAGGCCTAAAAAGACCTGCATCCCGTAGAACCACTGATCTCTATATACCTCTGGATTGGAAATGCTGTGAGCAGAACTTTTACCACGGCGGCCATCTTTCATTGTAGTAAAAGTACAAAATTATGGCGCGAAAGCCTTGTTTCATATTACAAAGTAAATTTCTTTTTTATTGTAAGTAGATGTATGAATAAACAACTCATGTATAGAATATAAAATGTTAAAATTGATAATTATTATTATCATTATTATTATTACTTAAAATACAAGGCTTTCGCGCCATAATTTTGTACTTTTACTACAATGAAAGATGGCCGCCGTGGTAAAAGTTCCATAGAGATAATATAAATAGAGTGGGGATGGTTTGCATGTATGCGTCTGCTTGATAGAAAGAGAAAGAAGATTTAGCACCAGTAGGTGTCTCTCTTGCACTGGAGCTCAGTGAAGGACAGATACTGGTGTTAAATCTTCTTTCTCCCTCCAACCCATTCTGTTTATAGCAGGACACTTCCCCCACACGCTGCCGCCTATACCTTCCCCACTCTATTGGGAACCGCAGAGCTGCGTAGGCCCTCTGGTGTCGACCCACTTGCGGTAGTTGTCTTTTCATTTCGTCTCTCTCTAACATATGTAAAAAAAAGAGATAAAAAACCAAGATGTCGGACGCAAGTGGGTACAGGGGTGGGTCAGTTTTACATGATTTCGGATCCCAATTTATAATATCTCTACACTGTAAAAAAATCTGGTGTAAAATAACACGAAACTTGTAATTTCACACATCAAAATTATAGGTTGTACGTAGTAAATTTATTTCGTTCCAAAAGTAGTTTTACTATTTTTAATAATTTTACATTATACGACTATGTAATTTAATAGTTTTGTGTAAATTTACTACGTCCGACGTAGGAAAATTTGATCACTATGTCCGACGTGGTATTTTTACATTGCGTGTATTTCTACACTTTGACGTAATATTACGTCGCACGATCTGTACAATTACATGGCGAATGTAATTTTCTTATTCCTTTAAGATTTTCAAAAAATTTTCAAGTTTTTATAAATAACTCTAAAAAAGTGTATATAATGTACATTTATAGAAAGTATATGCTAATTTATAAGTAAATAATAATATAACAAAAAGTTTTGGGCTATATTTCATAAATACAAAAAGTTACGACTGAAAATATTATTTCAAAAAATATTTGCAGGTTATGTAGATTACAGTCGGCGTGTAAAAATACCACGTCGGACATAGTGACCAAACTTTCCAACGTCGGACATAGTAAATTTACAGCAGATTTTTTTACAGTGTATGAAAAGTTCTGCTCATAGCATTTCCAATCCAGAGGTATATAGAGATCAGTGCGTAGAACCCCTGTTGTTTCTAAAGTTGGCGCTTTTTTTTGCACCAAAAATGGATAATCGATACTAGCGCCAAGACTTGGTGGACAATTTGAAAACTTGAATTTGCATTGAAATGGGATTCATTGATGTAATATCCCCCACCATTGTGAGTTTTCAATGTTTTCATATTCAGTGTAGGTTTAGGTTCATTCTACGGGTAGAAGCATGATCCAAGTAACAAGGTCTCGCCACGCGCAGGCAAAAAAAACGTGGAACCAAGCACCAATCAGAATGCGGACGAAGTGACGACCATATTGAAAGTCTAGCCGCGTATTTTTAAATGTGTTTCAAATCCAGAAAATAAGATTGTTATTGTTATTAATATATTTTTATTTTTAATAATAAATATTATTAATTGTTATTATTAATATTAATACGTATAAAATTATTGATAATAATAATAATAAATATTACAATAAATGGTAATTAATATTAATAAATTATTATGAATGTTATTTTATTTTAATAATAATTATTATTTTTAATTAGTATTAATATTAATAAATATAAAGTTATTAATAATAATAATAAATATTGCAATAAATAGTAATTTGATTTTCAAGATTCCAAGCAACATTCACTGGCTCTTCCAGGTTTCTTTCAGATTTATAATATTCCCTAAATTTTTAAGGTTTTCCAGGTGAAAATAGAGTGAAAATACTCTGATTCACCTAGAAACGTGGCCAACTAATCACCTTTTAATGATTTAAATTCTGTACCGAAGTGAATCTGTGCCACGCAGCAGTTTAGTCCTTACTGGAGTTTCGTCTCAGTATATATATTGAAAGTTAAAAGTGATATGCATAATAATAATATGTGACTGTATATTTGTGACTGCATAATTCTTTTAGTTTAATTTTTTATTAAAGAGAGAAAATATAAACACATACAAAAAATAAAAAAAGGTTGTCTTAGTTAATCTGGCTCAAAATTTATCTCATCATTTATCCACTGAAAATTGAAAAGAAATTGTCCCTTCAGTTCTTGCAGCATTAGAGATAAATGTAATGTTTTTAAATATATAAATAAATATATGTGAATGTTATGTATCAAGTTAATAATAAGTATTTAATAAAAAATATTAATATTTAATAAAGAATTATTTTACTTTTAATTTATTATTCTTTATGTTCTTTAAATTTGTTTCTGTATTTGATTCAAAATTTAGCGCTTCAATATGGTCGTCGCTTCAGGTAATCGCTATGATTGGTCGGCTTTTTTATGGTGCGCGAACCGAGTTAAAATTGAGCCCGACTTTGGCGAGACCTTGTTACTTGGATCATGGGTAGAAGGTCGCGGGTATTTGTTGGTGACGCGAGGAACAGTAAATATGGCTGCTGGTTTTTGTGGTACGAAGAAGCAAAAGCTGAACAATTCCTCCAGCATTCATTGTGATGGATCAGCTGTGATACAAAATGGAACAATACGAAATTCGCTAATTGTACATCCCGAAATGGGCTTCTTCTGCTTCGACGTACTCTATTGCCAGCTGCATCAGCTTGACCCTCCAAAATCGCCCAACTTTTGTAATGATGCATTGTATGTATACATTATCCCCACCAATTTCTTAATAATATTCTTTTCCTTCTCTTTCGCACTCAAGTCAATTACGATACAATATCCTTCTCTCTTTGTCTCACGCACTTATCGCTTTGTTTAGATTTCTTGTCTTTATTTACAAACAAATTCATCAATAATAATAATTCATGCTATTTACAAAACCTTTTTATTTCTTATTTTTTGCGAAATTATCTTTTAAATAAGATTTATTTTGATTCTATGGTTAATACATTTTCTTTGTTGTCCCTCTTGACAAAGAAACGGGCGAAGCTTTCTTTTACATAACTTTCGTTTTTATGTAATATAAATAGAAAATTAGAGGGTTGTGAATTTTCATATTTTAACTATATATTGAATAATAATTTGGATATTTTTTTTAATCGATGATTTGAATTTTTGCAGTCCTTTATTTGTGACATGGAGTATTGGAAAAGATAAACGACTTAGAGGTTGTATAGGAACATTTAATGCAATGCAATTGCATGCTGGACTTCGAGAATACGCGGCAACAAGGTAATTTAAATTTTCTGTTAATTCAATATTTTATTAATTCAATTTAAAAAAAAAATTCTTGCAGCGCTTTTAAGGATTCTCGATTTAATCCGATTTCACGAGACGAAATGCCCAGTTTACATGTCAGCATTTCAATTCTTCGTCATTTTGAAGATGCTATGGATTATTTAGATTGGGAAATTGGTCTCCATGGGATTCGTATCGAATTCCATGATGAGAGAGGAAGCAAACGGACTGCAACATTTTTACCTGAAGTTGCTAAAGAACAAGGTAAAGATCATAATTTCCTTTTTCTTTAAATACTTCCACACTACCATATGACTTATTTCGAATTTTTACGACAAGTTTCGAAAAAGACAACTTTTTTAAAATTAATTTACAAAAAATGCGACTTCCTAGAGTTTTTTTTTCTAAATATTGCAAAAAAATACTTTTTCAGAGTTGCCACAGGTCAGGGAAATCAGGGAAAAGTCAGGGATTTTTATTTAAGTAACTGGAAAAAATTGAATTTTGGAGAAGTAACAAATCATTGCAGAAATTCAATTATTTTCAAAAGTAATAAAATTCTTCGCAAAAATTTAAATATGTTCAAAAATTAAAAAAATTCTCGTCAAAATTCAATTATCTTTAAAAATAATAAAATTCTTCTCCAAATTTCAATTATTTTCAAAAATTTTAATAAAATTCTTTGCAAAATTTCAATTATTTTCAAAAAAATTTTCTCAATTCAATGGTTTTCAATATCTACTGTTTTAATAAACTTTTTCAAAAGAATTCAATTTATTTAAAAAAAATTTTTTGACAAAATTCTAAGCAAACTTTGCAGTAATTCAATTATTTTCATAAATAAATAACATTTTTTACAAAAATTCAATTATTTTCATGAATAATAAAATTCATCATAGAATTTTAATTATTTTTAATACAATTTTAATTGAATTCCTCGAAAAATTTAATTATTCTTGAAAATTTTATTAAAATTTCTCGAAAAAATTCAAATTTGTTCATAAAATTCTTTATGATAATTTAGTTCCGAGAAACTTTCATTTATTCAATAAATTATTCATTTTTATATTTAAATAATTGAATTCTAGTAGAATTTCCAATAAAAATTGGTTTAAAAATGAATATTAGTTAAAATTTTAGATAATAATTGAATATTAAAAGCATTATAGCATGAATTTTTAAAAATACATAATTGATAATTGAATTCTTTCGAAGAATTTTGACAAAATTTTTGAAAATAGTTCCATTTTTCGAAGAATTTACTTAAATAATTGAAATCCTGTGAAGAATTTTATTAATTTGTGAAAGTAATTGAATTCTTGCAATGAATTAAAAAATTTTTTTTTAAATAATTGAAATAATGTAAAGAGTCTTATTATTTATGAAAATAATTGAATTCCTGCATCGAATTTTATTACATTTTTTTAAATAATTGAATTCTTTTGAGAACTTTTATTAAAAAAGTAAATTGTGAAAATATTTGAATTTCAACGAAGAATTTCATTATATTCGTGAAATGTAATTAAATTCTTACAAAAAATTTAAGCGAATAATTCTATTTTTTTAAGAATTTACTTTAAATTGTATTATAAATAATTGAAATCCTCAGAAAAATTTTATAATTTATGAAAATAATGGAATTCTTATAACGAATTTTATCAATTTTTTTTAAATAATTGAATTCATGTGAGAAATTTTATTACTTGTATATATATATATATTTATTTATTGTACTCTCCCTGCTTCAATCATGTAGGGTTCGAGGATCCTTTTTACATTAATTTCTTAACCTAACTTAACCTATTACATCGTCGATATTCTGCTTACTTAAATCTATCATCTTACTATTAACTAATCTTATCTATCTATATTAATCTATATCGACCAGTGCCAGGGCTTCCGTCTCCTGTTCCTTTATACCCTTTATGGCTTCGTCAATACTTTAACTTTAATTATTTAAAATTACTCAATTTCCTTTTTGCTTCTAATTCCCTCATCCATTCCTCCCCTTGTCCAGATTCATCCAAAATCCATCTCACTCTTTCATCCATTCCCATACACTCTTCTTCTTTCCTTTTGCATCTGTCTAACACATGTCCCCAATCTTCCAGTTCAAATCCACACACTCTACACAGTTTCTCCTCTTCATTCATCCAATATCTACATTCACTCATACCCTCACCCATTCTAAACCTTATTACACTTTTCCATTTACTCTCTTTCCAACTTCTCCTCAGGTACTTCGGAATGCCCACTCCCTTTACCATCCGATACCACCTGTTGTACCTTGACTTCCCGATTTTCTCCCACCTCTCCTCCTTATCCCTTTTTTCCACCTTAATTCCATTACCCCCTCTACCCCTATTCCATTTTGACCCTTATCTTTTCTCACTTTTCTTCTCATTTTCTCCCATCTCGTCATTTCCTTTGCACCCCTTGCCTCCCTTTCCTCTATTTTCTCTAAACACATTTTTGACAAATCACTTCCTCCTCCCTGTCTCAACTTCTCTTCAAACCTCCATGCTCTCTTTCTCTGTCTTACAACCATTTTCTCTCTCTCTAACTCCTCTCTCAACATATACCCCAGACAATACATACTCACCCCCATCACCCATCTCAACAATCTTTCATGCATGCTTTCCACTTTCTTTTATTCCTTCCATTCCCACACTTCCGCTCCATAACTCACTATTGACCAAATCAGTACATCAAACAACCACACTCTCCTTTTCCAATTATCCTTAAACCTTCTTTCTCCTATTCCCCATACTTGCCCCATCACTCTACTCGCTCTTTCCACCCTTCTTTTAACATTCAATTCATGCGTTCCATTCCATTCAAACCAAAAACCCAAATAACAAAACTCATCTACCTCTTCTACTTCCCTTTTATTCATTTTCCAATCATACTTTTTCCCCCCTCTCCTCTTTCTAAATCTAACTACTTTCGTTTTTTCCACATTCACACACAAATCTTTCTCTCTTGCATACTTTCCAAACTCATCCATCAATAGCCTCATAGCCGCTTCGTCATCCGCCATCAGTACCACGTCATCAGCATAAGCCAATGAGTACACCCTTCCTGCCCCCAAAACTACTCCTCCTTTTTTTCTCCTTTTCAGTTTCTCCTCTAAATCCGCTATTAGTAGCGTAAACAGCAGAGGACTCAACGGGCAACCCTGCATTAGGCCTCTGCCTAACCAAAATTCTCTTCCAACTTTTCCTCCCACATTTACTCTAGATCTTGCGTCCGTGTAGAGTTCTTTAACCCGTTCTATTATCCCCTCTTCTATCCCCCTACCCTTCACTCTCCATAGCAACCCCCTGTTCACCGATGGAAATGCAGCTTTGAAATCCACGAAGAGTGCTATCAACTTTCCCCTTTTTTCACCCAGGTTCTTGTTTACCCCCTGTTTTTTCCACTTCCTTTTCCAACCTCCCTCTCAACACTTCCGCATACACCTTATACCCTGTCGGCATTAAGGTGATTCCCCTATTCTCTTCCACCTTTTTTCCATCCCCCTTTTTGACCAAAGGAACGATCAGCCCCGTCTTCCAATCTTCAGGCCACCCTTCTCCTCTCCAAACTCTCCTCACAATTTCCCATACTTCTTTCCTTGTCCTTTCCCCTCCATATTTTAATGCTTCTCCTTCCACTTCATCCTGGCCAGCAGCTTTTCCTCTCTTTATGCGGTCAATCGCCTTCTCTACTTCCTCCCTGCTTATCTCCTCTACATCATTTTCCTTTATTATCTTTCTCCCTTCTCCTCTGATCCTATTATCTACCCCGCCTCCCAATCTCTTAAAATACTCTGTCCACTCTTTCATTTCTATCTCTGTATTTATTTCTTTCCTATTGCCTCTTTCTCTATTGATTATTTCCCACTCGCGTCCTTCCCTTACTGCGTGCTCTACCTCCCTTCTGTATCTCTCCTTTTCCTCTTCTCTTTTCCTCCTTAAAAGTTTCTCATGTTCCTTATGAAATTTGTTATACTCCTTCTTTTCCAACTCTCCTTTTCTCCACCCCTTTATATAAATTCTCATTAAATCTCTGCTCTTCTCACATTCCTCGTCCCACCATCCTTTATGCTTTCCTTTCTCTTCTTTCATCTGCTCTAATTCCAATCTCACCTTTTCTATCCTTCTCTTTAACTTTTCTATCCGCATATTCACATCCTCGACTTCTTCCTCTGTCTCTTCCTCTTCCTGCATCCTCCTCTCGAACTCCTCTCGAACCTGCTTACCTTCCATTTTCGCATCCTAATCCTCTGTTGCCCTCCTTGCCGCTCCAACACTCTCTCTTTTACTTCTCCTCCTTGCCCTTCTATTTCTACTATTATTGGAAAGTGCTCTGAACCTGTCTCACACCCCACCGTCATTCTTTTTAACTTCCTCTTCGTTCTTTTACCCGCTAACAGGTAGTCAATTACCGTTTCCCGCTAAACGTAAATTCCCCCTTTAATCCCCTTGTATTATTATTGCATATCACACATCCCCGTTCCTCTATTAAATTTACTAGTTTTCTTCCGTCCTTATCCACATCTTTATGTTTGGATGTTCTCTCAAATTTCTCCTCTTCTTCATTCCAATCACCTCCACCCAATTCTCCTGTCCACGCATTGAAGTCTCCTCCTATCAAAACCAGTTCGTCTTTCCCTTCCTCGCCCCTTCTTCTGTACACTCCTACTAAATTCCATCTCTCTCTCCCTACCCTTATGCTTCTTGCCACGCATCCTTCTTTATCCTTCAAGATTGTACCTTCTTCCTTAATACCCACCCTGACTCCAGACACCATTCCTCCTACGTTTCTACCTTTCTTATGCTCCCTCGTGGCCGACTGCATTCTCCATCTATAACCGATTTCGGTAGTTTCCTTTTCACTTTCACCCAATCTTTTTTATCCACCCAAGTTTCACAAAGAAATACCACATCCCATCCCTTTATTTCCTTCGAGAATCCCTCGTCTTTATTCTTCAATCCCGCTACGTTCCAATATGCTACTTTTATTCTTCTATAATCCCCCCCTCCACCTCTTAGTCCCCTATTTACTGTTCTTCTCCATTTATCTCCGTTCTTCTCTCCAAACCCCGTTTCCTTATTTATCTTGCCCTTCTCTCCTTCTTCTATCACTTCCCCTGATTCCTCCTGGACTATCCATTTAACCCCTTCTACCCATATTCCCTCTCTGCCCCAAACTACCTTTTTTCCATTGCCCCTTTCCTCCCATAATTGAGCCTCCGGAAAGTATAACCACACATAAAATTCTGACCGCCATGCTAATTCAATGGGCGTCAGAATTTTATGTGTGGTTATACTTTCTGGAGGCTCAATTTCTGCTCCAGCAAATACCGTATCCTTCTCTCTCTCCATGTTCTGTCCTCGTCAATTCTCTCTTTTCTTCCCTTTAATTGACTTTTATGCTTCATGACCTGCTTCTTCTGCTCTTCATTTCCTAACTCCACTATCCAATTCTTAAAGCTCTCTTCTTCTCTTTCTCCCACGCCCCTTATTTTTCTAATTTCTGCGTTTACCCCGATATCTCCCAACAATTTCTCTATCTTTTCCTTCCCATTTTCCTTTGTTGCCCTTACTCCCTTGATCATTATATTGTTTCTTCTTTTCTCCTTTTTCACTTGGTCCATCTTTCTATTTAATTCCATCACCTTTCTTTCTAGTTCCTCCTCTCTGATACCTCCTTCTTTTCTTCCTTCCCCCACTCCCTCTTCCTGATTTTCCAATCTCTCTAATCTCACCTTCATCTCTCCCACCTCCTTCCTTGTACTCTCCCTCTCCTCTTTGTTCTTCTTCTCCAAGCTGTCCAATCTTTCCCATACTACCTGTTTTTCCTCCTCCCACTTATCCTCCCAAGCTTTCCACATGTTTTTAATCTCCCCTATTTCCTCCTTTACTCCCTCAACTTTGTTTTTAATTCTGTTGTCTAATTTATCAATTTTTTTGCTCATCTGTTCCCCCAAATTCCTGATTAAATCCACAATATTCTCCTCTTCTTCACCCTCACTCGTTTCAGAGTTTCCTTCACTAAACTCCCCACTTTCAACTATCTCCGAGCCTTTACCCTCTTTCCTCCATCTTCTCATAAAAGCAGGCGATGCGCCTGGATCTTCCTTTCCGAGAAGCTGTTGATTCGTGAACCTGCCCCTTCTACTTTTATTTTTCTTTCTAACTACTTCAGGGTGCAGTCCCATGCTGAGCAGAAAACAGAATGCAAAGCAGAATTTTGTGAGTGCAAGAGAGATAGTCAGATATCACTGTCCTTTCCACTCTTACGAAATTCTGCTTTGCATTGTGTTTTCTGCTCAACATGGGACCGTACCCTCAGTGAACTCCAATTTCTTTTGCACACCTTTTGTCCCTTTGTCAGTCGTCCCTGAGGCTCCCGCTGTTTCTCCCTGCCCTCTTTTGCCTCTATCACTCTGATCACTCTCCTCGTTCTCTATGACAATGTAACACGCCGTATTCTGAAAGAGCGCGAAAGCATGTAAAATTCAAATATCTTATGAACATAAAGGTCCAATTCACAATAAAGGGTTAAGAAACCCAACTCCCACGATGGAAGTTACTTTAAATGATAAAGGGAAAATTAATGTTGAGTCAATAATTTCAACTTATTGAATATTTATTAAGACTTCTACTAGAGATGTTTTTCGTACAGAATAAGAATTAATACTAATGCTTTCAACTTTCGTCTCAAGCCCGAAGAATTTCGTCGAAGTGTTCCTTCAATATCCCCACTTATTTTACTTTTCGCAACTTAGCCAATCGCACCAAATTATTTGGTAAAATCAGCCCCTTTTGGAATTTCCCTTTTCCCACTCCAACTTTCTCGAAGACAATATTGTGGAGCGGGCGGTCCCGGGTCCTTTAGGTGCACCGCCCTTATTTCTGAGTGCTGATAGGTTTTAATTTTGTGAAGTTTAAAAAAAGTTAATTTAATATATAAGAAAGAAAATTATTATAATCATTAAATAAGATAATTAATAAAATTAATTATACATATATGTACATATATATATATATATATATATATATATATATATATATATATATATATATATATATATATATATATATATATACATGCATACACACATATACGTACATATACACACACACACATACACATAGATGATAACTTTTGCTATATTGACGATAGAGTATATTAATAAAGTAAAGAAATTATTTTAGTCAATTCTTACAAAATAATAATTTACAATAATACATCTCAAATTTCAACCATATTTTCGTTATGATAATTCTAAATTAAAATGTTACTCAACATTTCTTTTGTTGATTTGTCCTTTGTGGCATTTGCTAATAGTTAAATAAACTTTCAGTTAAACAATAAATTTCGCTATGTTAATATAATTTTGATAATTATATTTTAATCGTTCGCGAATTTGAATTTGAATTATGCCGCATAATTTGTAAAGATACGCTCCTGTTTAGTGTCAGGATCGTCACATATGGGTTGTGCAGTGAGCAATCTTTTATCTTTTTCTATTTTAAATTCAACAAAAGGAAAACGTTTTACTCCGGATTATTAAAATTCATAAATTCTAGAAAGGTTTTTAGACCCAAATACCCTTACTCATAAAATCTTTGCAAAACATTTTTTTTGGAATGGTTAAAATTAAATTTAAAAGAGTAACTATAACAATACTTTTTATATTCTTCTTCAAAGTTCAGACCATGTGGATGTGTTTTTCTTAGTTATTCTATATTGTATTTTTTATTGCTGGGTTAAGCTTAAGAAATTTTGAAGCTGATGTACAGATGTCGAGCAATAAAATTTCGTTTCGAGGGATTAGGACAAGGAATATTGCTTTACGCATTACCTCCTACGTGCTATTCTCCTTTGGGTTTTTCCCGACTAAGTAAAGAAAACAACTGTAGTTTGAAAAGCGTCGAGATAGATGTAATGATTAAATCTAAGTATTAAGCGTTCATATTATCAAATTTTCCCTCGACAAATTTTATCAGTCGCAAGAAATTGTTGATTGTTTCGCGCATGCGCTCATGTGATAAAAATAGGGACATGTTACAACAAAGGCCACATGCATCCCCCTATCGGACAACTTAGGAGACCTGCACGTCATTCTCCCTGACTTATCGACCCACTCTCTCCTTGTCTCTCACTGCCGAGCAATCTTCTCTCTCTCACTCCCCTCTCACCTAACCTCTATGCACTCAACTGACTTTTTTCTCTTTTTTACCGTACACACACACCTCTACACCAACTTGCTCTATATCTCACTCACACTCTAAATCTGAATCAGTGAAAATTTCACTGATTTCAATTCAGTGGCCCAGTTTTCTTTAATTCATCAGTGGGATTTCACTGAGAATCAGTAAAAACCACTGATTGTCAGTGAAATTCCACTGATTCATCAAAGAAAACTGGGTCACTGAATTGAAATCAGTGAAATTTTCACTGATTCAGATTTAGAGTGCACACTATCAACTTCACCGCACTCTGATTCACCCGCAGAAAACACTCACTGCAACTAGAACCCTTGAAATTTAAGAAAAACTCCGAATTTATTTAGCACGCGTCTTTACTATAACGGTACCGGAAGCCCTTTTATTACTTGTAAAAATAATTGAATTTATGCAACGAATTTTATTACATTTTATTTAAATAATTATATTCTTTTGAAAACTTGAATTAAAATTGCAAATTTTTGAATTTCATCGAAGAATTTAATTATTTGTGAAATGTACCTAATTTAATTCGTGCAAAAAATTTTTGAAGATAATTTCATTTTTCAAGAAATTTATTTAAAATTCTATTAAAAATAATTGAAACCATGTGAAGAATTTTATTATTTATGAAAATAATTGAATTCTTGCAACGAATTATATTATAATTTTTGTAAATAATTTACTTTTTTTTGAAAAATTTTATGGAAATTAAAATTTTTATTAAAAAACATACTCCGAGTCTTCGACTCGGAGTAATTGATATCTTCGTGTTTCATAATAATATGCTCATAAGTTGTTTAATTTTAAAAATGTTTGAATTTGAATGTTTTGAAGAATTTTAATTCCTATGGAAAAATAATAATTAAACTCTTATTTAAAAATTTAGTTATTGATGTTTGCGAATAATTTTACAATTTAAGAAATTCGTAAGTAAATGTAATAGAATATTTTTTTTAAGTATCTAATAATTTTGAGAGTGAATCAGAATATTCTTTAGAGATGAGTCAGGGAAAAAGTCAAAATTTTGTCTGGAAATCAGGGAAAAATAAAATTAAATATTTGTGGCAACCCTGTTTTTCTTGGTAATGAATACAACAAATGCAGGGTTGCCACAGGTCAAGGATTTTTATTAAAATTTAAAAGTACTGGAAAAAATTAAATTTTTGGAATTCATAAGAAAATTCTGAATTTTTGAGTCTTTTTTGTTTGCCCTATAAACTATGAAATTACCACGAATACTAATACAAAACCTTCAATTTTTTCTATTTATGACAATAATTTCTTGTTAAATAACTTAATTCTTGAAGAACTATCATAAAATTATTACTTATTAATTATTTAATGAATAATTTTACTTATATTCCGTAAACTTTCATATTTTCCTGTAAAAAAATTTTGTTAGGGAAGATAATTTTAATGTCAGTAAATTATCAGGGAAATTGATAAACTGAAACTTGTGACCACCCTGTAAAAATTCAAATATCTGCGAATAATAATTTCAAAATTATTAAAATTCTGGAGAAAACAATCATTTTCAAAATTTGATTCATTAAAGTTTAATTAAAATTCTTCAAACAATTGATTAATTTTCAAAATTGTCCATAAATTCTTTTAATTAATAAATTAAAATCCTTTTAAATAAATTTAATTAGTTTCGAAAATTTATATTAGGGGAAAGGTGTACGAGATGATCCCCTGGGGCAAGATGATCCTTTTGAATTTTGGAGAGCCTATAAAGACGCTAGCACAGCTCCTACTGCCTGCCTGCCTGCCTGCAGGTTGACATGGTAACACATAAGAGTAAGAGAGTCAGAAAATTCAAATTAAATGTTTTTTCTCTCCCACTCTTATGGCGCCTGCCTGCGCAGGCAGGCAGGCAGTGAGGTGAGAGTGTACCTTTAGCGCCACTTTTTAGGCAAATACGGTAATACGTTGCCAATGACATACCTATGAATCAGTCAAACTGTCATGACAACACGCGTCATTAAAAAAATTCTATTGTAAAAAATAAAAATTTCATACTTTTGATCTAAGGAAAGCTTAACTTTGTACTTAGATAACTTTTGTTGTAATAGCTGAAATTCCATGTTTCTTGTACTCACGGCTTCAGTATATCTTCAATTAAGTGTTCTGATTGGTATTATGGAATAACAGAGCTCGTAGGTTGAGTTACAAACAAATTACAAAATAGAGGCATTTGGGGCAAGATGATCCCTCAATGGGTGTACAAGATGATCCCCCCTGATTCCCATGTATTTCGTCTCATCTCAAAGTGAATTTTCTAGAATTAATAAAACATTCAATTTTTCTCGCTTCTTATATGTTTTTATTATCAAAACTAATTTATTTTAAACAAAAAGTTGAAATCTACATCTATTTTATTAATTTTCTTGTTGTAGACAATGCCTCGTAATTATAAAATAGAAAAATGAATCTTGGTAAATGTTCAAAGGCATTTATAACCTAAATAAAGCATATTTAATATTGATGTACGTTATTTCTTCAATTTAGTCTCCTTTTCCAATAATTGGGGTAAGATAAACCTACGGATCATCTTGCCCATACCAGGGGGATCATCTTGGACACCCCGGTGTCCAAGATGATCATTTTGTAAGGTTTTAGAAAAATTAAATTTAATAGTAAAATATTAATCAGCTGCATACATTTCTAATTAGAAAAGTTAGATGTATTAATTATCTACTAGTTCGTACAAAACAAACTCAAAAATGTTGATTTTTCTTTGAATAATGGTCATTCTCCCTTAGGGGGATCATCTCGTACACCTATCCCCTACTTACAATATCTTAAAAAAAACTAATTCTTTTAATCATGTGTTTCAATTAATTAAATTATTTTCAAAAAATTTTATTAAACAATTTTTTAAAAGTTTTTTAATTATATTAAAAGAATGTAAAGTTTTTGAAAACTTTATTATTTTTTTATTTTCGGTTGCATAGAGTTTTATTTATTAAAAAAAAGTTCGTTCGTTCGTGAAATTCACAACGTTTATAATCTACGATTTAGATTGTAGAAAATAATTGAATTTTGGAAGGGCTATAATTGTAACTTTTAGAAATTAATTAATTTCAGGAGGTTTTAAACTGAAATTTTATAAATTTTATTTCCCGTGTAAAAACAAATGCGTAGTATTTAAATATTTATTTAACAAAATTAATCGAGGAAATACAAAATAAAGTTTTTGTGACAACGCTAAATTAAATAATCGACTTTTTTTCTATTTTTAAGTGGCTAAAGCGACATTTTTCGCGTCTTACAGTCGATCCGAGACCTGAAAATATTTATGATTTTCTGATTGAAATTTTTTTTTCTTTTAATCATTGATCATAAACGTTCTGAACTTAACTGAAGTGAATTTTAAAAGATTTGCTTTTGTAATTTTTATAATTAATTGTATTTTTGAATGGATTTAAAGCAAAAATTTTAGAAAATCTTAATTTCCACATTTTTAGAGATAAAAAAGTCCTGAAATTTACAGTTACAATTATTATAAATAATTAAATTTTAAAAAAGTAACAATACAATAACACCTTTGGAACAACGAATTTTTCGACTATTTTTTTAGTATTTTCAATCGACTAATGTGACTTTTTTTGCGTTTTAGAGTCCATCCGAGATTTGTATTTAATTTGAATGGAATATTGTTTTAGGTTGGGATCAGACGCAAACAATAGACTCTCTATTGCACAAAGGAGGCTTTAAAGGTTCTGTAACTCAGGACATGAGACGAAATGTTAAAGTAACACGTTATCAGAGTGAAAAAGTGACAGTGAGTTATCAAGAGTATATGCATCATTGGCAGAGTCGAAGATGCTAGCAGATGGCTTGGGATCAATTCCAAGGTCCCGCGACCCTGATTAATTCACCATCAATGACAGTTCGTTACAATAATTCTGTTTCAATCAATCCTCAATCCTTGTTCAATGCAACACACCGCAATGTTTTCATGACCAATAATCATCCTCCTTCTCATCATCATAATAATCTCGTTATGATTCCACCGAATCATTCCTCTTTTATCCAACCACTTCCTATGCCCAGACCGGATTGTCCGCCATTTTGGTGGGATCGTCCTGGACCCTCATATCTTCAACCTCACCTCCATCCTCGAGTCAATCGACTCTCAAATCAGGATACGACTGAACGTGAGGTGCGCAAACGAAAATAACACTGGAAACGGATCATTTTGCTTATTTTTCATTGTTTAAAGTGGTGCCTACTTTATTTTATATGTTTTTCAGCCTTCACAATTAACGTATACAATTAATTCTTTCAAGAAATCCTTCAATATTATAATCTTCGACTCAATTTTTTCTCACAAATTTCAAATCACTTTAATGAGTGACGATAATTTAAAACTATATTTGAAACGACGTAAAAATTCTTATTTGAAGGAAGACTTCTAAAGGGGAATTTTTGAATACCATAAAACAAATAGTAATTTTCGTAATAAACAAAAAATAATTAGAAATTTATTTAATCGCATCGTAATATTAATTTTACGACTTAATTACGGGATATCAGTCTTTTTATTTTTCTTTCTGATAAATGTAGATTTTGCTAGTTGAATGCACATTTATTACACTACTTGCGCGGTAATTGTGCGACCCCTACTTTTTTATGACTATTAAATAATTATAAACTTGAAAAAAATATTTAAAAATTTTTCTTTTTTTAAAAAACTGATAAAATTTTGAGAAAAGACAATTTAAGGTATTAGTCGCGCAGCTGGCTCTGGTCAAAAGTTTACCGGGCCGCTTACTAGAGTGGGGCAGTGAGAGTGAGAGAGACAGTTTAACTCCCCACTCTATTCGTTCGTATGAAAATTCATATAATTTAGTTATTTTTTTAACTTTCTGTCAATATATTTATAGCTTGGTGCGGTCAAGAAATGTCATGTTTTTTTTATTCATTTGTTTCATCTAATTGAATACTTTGGTAGTTTTATTTCAAAATCTGACGATTAGTTATCATATAAATAATTATTAAACAAAATCATTACATGCATTGGGTGCTCCCTCCATGCAAAATGTATGAACTTTGAATTCATTTTTTGAAGCTTTGAAACGGTCAAAATTAATGAAATTGGTCTCATTCTGTAGATAAATACTTCAGGAATAAGTATGCAAAATTTGAAAAAAATCTGACAAAAACCATTTTACGCGACTAATACCTTAACGACAAAGAAATGTTAATTTTTCAATCTGATATATGTGACAAGAAACCTATTTTCACTGATTTTTCTAATTTCTTTATATCTTCCGAAGAAATTAACGTTTTTTAACATTCATAGACTCATTTGAATCGTATTCAAAGCTGTATCAAAAAAATTCGAAAAATTATGATTACTATTAAGGTACTAAAAAAGATTAAGTAAAATTCGTCATTTCAAAAAAATGTTTAAACTTCGAATAAAGTTTTTAATTAAGTATACACTTAAGGTACACTCTCACCTCACTGCCTGCCTGCCTGCGCAGGCAGGCGCCATAAGAGTGAGAGAGAAAAAACATTTAATTTGAATTTTCTGACTCTCTTACTCTTATGTGTTACCATGTCAACCTGCAGGCAGGCAGGCAGGCAGGCAGTAGGAGCTGTACTAGCGCCTTTAATTTTTAAAAATTAATTTTCAATTGTAAAAGTACCTTTAAAATTTTCCTTTTTTCATTCAACTTTCGCATTTTCTAAAGAAATGTAGATAAATTCTTGTAAAAAATCTCAATTCTATAAAAAAATACGATTCTAATAAGTCCATGAACGTTAGAAAACTTTAATTTCTTCGGACGATTGAATTCTTAAAAATTTTAAGAAAATATCTTCAAGTGTAAATTAAAAATTGAAAATTATCTTCTACAAAGTAATAATTTTAACTGAATTCTACTGTTCTCAAATTTATATTATATATCGAGAAAAAAAATATTTGGCGTGTTCTGTGTGTGTATATAGAAATATTCTATCGAAAAAAATTTAAGAATTGACAGAAGTATTTTTTTTCTTTTAAATAAATTCCAGTCGAAAATACTTTTCGAAAAATTATGAAAATACTTCAGGGAAAAAAGACTTTAAGAAAAAAAAATAATTCCATAAAGTATTTTATTGAATGACAATATGGGTAGAAATTTTAAATCGAATTTTCGAATTTTCAGCTTCTGTCAAAAATTTTTCAATGAATTATCATGTCAATGACCTATGAAATAAGCGTTAAAATGCTATTTAAAGAAAAATTTCCGTGTACTAATGGTATTTATAAATGTCTCGTTATTAGAAAAAAAGAGAATAGAAAATTGCGTTTAAACGTGTAAAATAAAATTCTAACTGTATGAAAATATTGTAAATAAAAAAGTGTACATTTCTAAAAACTTGCTTTATACCATTGCTACATCGAAGTAACTTTAAACATGGTTGCACTTCAGTCCAGTTTTATTTTTTTTTTCCTGTAAAAAGATGTCCCTGAAGTTAGCGTCAATGCTCAGCGTCGAAAACTATTGTTTATGGAGATAAAGAAATGTCACTATTTTCAATTTGGGAAGTAAAAAATCACATTTTTAACCAAAACTCTTTCTTTTTTTTCCGATTTCGTGAAAAAGAAAATTGTTTAGCGTCGACGGTAAATTCAGGGACTTGTAAAAAGACAGTATCTAGCATTTAAAGATTGTTGCTCAAAGTGCAAATATTTATAATATAAAAATAAATAAGGTAACCAAAAAAATAAATAAAAAAACTCTTGTTTTAGATCTTAATTCAGATCCAGGTAATTTAGAACTAGAAAATTTGTAACTCAAAATTTATGTTCCATTCTCAAAAAAGTGAGGAATGTAATTAATTTAATTTAATTAATTAATTTATATTAAAAGTTATTCTAAAGGAGAAGAAAAAATAGATCTATTTGTGAATTTAAAAACTTAGGAATATTGTCTTTAAAACACTGGATTGTTGTACACTATGATTTGAACACTTAAAAAATATTCGTCGCTTAAAATAATTGCCGTTTTACACACGGAAATTATCTGATGTCCCATTAATTAAAAATAATTATCAACCCTTATTAAATTCATGTTCGATAAGATGCAAATATGTACTTCGTATTAGATAATAATGTCACAAAGTTATTTTGACTTAAGAAAGGGGTGTATTCTCCTTTTTCAAAAATACCTGTAGAACAATTGATTTAATTCACTGCCAATTTATCCATTATTGTATCTCACGAGCTTCTTTTGTATCTTTCTTTATATATATAAAATGTTTAAAAACTCGTTATTCTAGTTTTCAATATTGTGAGTTGCGAAACAAAAATTAAGAATTTGTTTAATTTACGAAAGTTACGAAAAGTTCTTTAATTATTATAGTTTTTAATAATATTCAATAAATGTTTTTTCTAAAAAAAAAAATATATATATATATATATATATATATAGATACAAACTTGGATAAATTATGTCTTTATCATATTGATAGACTTAATGGCTTAGAAGAATGTTTTTAAGATTATTTTATGCAATAATCTAGATGTTCTAGCCAAGATAAAAAAAGTATATATATTATAATGTTAATGATCTCAGACTTCGAAATTTTTTTTTCAAAAATATGCTTCATGTTTATAAATGGTATTGTGATTGTCTAGTGTTAATCGGCAGCTTATAAATATTTCGGTAAAATGAAAAATTTGTTTTTTTAAATTACTATAGCTTTATAGCAATTTATAACAAGAGAAAAAAAAATGATAAAATATTTACGAAGTCGATAGGAATTTTAGGTAATTAAATATATTGAAGTCAGATATATTTCTCTGCCTGGAAGAAAATCATTAATCGAACAAACAGTGCCTGCAAACGTGGTTTCAATTCAACTAATGAAATCCACCAAGTTTGGCATAAACTTATATTAAAATTGATAAATATTATCAATTTGTATAATACTGCGGGGATTGAGGAATAAAAGTGAACTTTATATTGCAATTAAAATTACTTGTTTGTCTTTATCCTACAAAAAAATTCCTTTTTTTTTTAAAGAAAAAGCTATAACTTTTCCCAATAACTATTTTTTACTTTCAGTATTTACTTTTTCGCTTTAATTCTTTTTACTTTAGAATAATTTTAAGTTTTTTTTTGTTAAAGATTAATTTACTTACAGGGCTTGAACTAGGTCCGTAAATCTCGTAAATGTTCTTAAATTTCCTTGAAGTCCGTAAAAGTCACTTTTTTTGAAAAAACGTCCGTAAAATCCGTAATTTATTTGAAAAAGTACGAAAAGTTCGTAAATTGTACGATATAATTTGGAGAAGTTACAAATGATTGCAGAAATTCAATTATTTGCAAAAGTAATAAAATCCTTCGCAAAAATTCAATTATGTTCAAAATTTTAAGAAAATTCTTGTAAAAATTGCAACTATCTTTATAAATAATAAAACTCTTCTCCAACATTCGATCATTTTCATAAATTTTAGAAAATTTTAATTATTTTGTAAATAATAAGTAGATTATTAAATCTACTCCGAAATTCAATTAGTTTCATAAATTTTAAAAAATTCTGGTCATAATATCATTTATTTCGAAAAGTAATAAAATTCTTCTCAGAAATTTAATTATGTTCAAAAATTTTAAGAAACTCTCGTCATAATTTCAATTATCTTTATAAATAATAAAAATCTTCTCCAAAATTCGGGTAGTATTTTAAAAAATTTTAATAAACTTTTTCGAAAAATTTCAATTATTTTTAAAAATTTTCCCTAATTCAATTATTTTCAATATTTACCATTATTTTGATAATATTTTTCAAAAAAATTTAATTATACAAAAAAAAATTTTAATAAAATTCTAATCAAGCATTTAATTATTTCCATAAATAGGTAATAAAAATTTCAAAGAAATTCAATTATTTATAAATTTTTTTTAAATTTCTTCGCAATAATTCCATTACTTTCATAAATAATACAACTCATTGTAGAATTTCAATTATTTTTAATCCTACAATTTTAAGAAACATTCAATTACATATTCAATAAATTATTTATTTTTGTATTCAAATAATTGAATTCCCGTAGAATTTTATAATAAAATTGATCTTAAAATGAATTTCAGTTACAATGTTACATAATAATTAAATATTACCTAATAAAAGCATTATACCGTGAATTTTTAGAGATAATTGAATTTTGAAAAGGTTTCAAATTAAAATCTTTGAAAATCTAAATTTTAAATTCTTTCTAATTAAAAATTCTGTAGAACTAATTTTTTGAAAAATTTTAATTATAATTCTTTTAAAATTAGTTAAATTTTTTTACAATATATATTTAATTATTAAAAATAATTGAATTTTGAATGAATTTAAGTAGAAATTTTAAAGAACTCAAATTTTTGAAAAATTTTAATAATTCAAATTCTTCTGAAATTAGTTAATTTTTGTAATATATATTTAAATAATTATTAAGAATAATGGATTAATGGAAGAATTTAAGTTAAAAAAGACAAAAAAAAGTTTTATTTCGGAAAAGTTACAAATAATTGCATAAATTCAATTATTTTCAAATATAATAAAATTCTTCGCAGAAATTCAATTATGTTCAAAAATTTAAGAAAATTTTAGTCTAAAATTCAATTATCTTTAAAAATAATAAAATTCTTCCCCAAAATTAAATTATTTTCAAACATTTTAATAAAATTCTTGGCAAAATATTAATTATTTTTTAAAATTTTCCAAAAGGATTCAATTATGTAAAAAAAAATTAAATAAAATTCTACACAAGCATTTAATTATTTTTATGAATAATAAAAATTTCACAGGAATTAAATTATTTACAAATTTTTTATAAATTTCTTCTCAATATTTCAATTATTTTCATAAATAATAACACTCATCGTAAAATTTAAATTATTTTTAATAGAATTTTAATCGAATTCCCCGAAATATGTAATTATTCTTAAAATTTTTGGATAGAATTCAATTATTCAATTTTATGTAGAAATTTTTTGATAAAATTCTTTATGAGAATTAAATTTTAAAAAATAATCTGTTTTTCTACAAATTATTTATTTTTGTATATTTAAATAATTGAACTCGCGTAGAATTTTCTAAGAAAAATTGATTTAAAAATGAATTTCAGTTAAAATTTTAGATATACCTAATAATTAAATATTGAAAGCATTATGGCTTGAATTTTTAGAAAAAAGTGAATTTTAAAAAGGTTTTAGAATAAAATCTTCAAAAATTTGAATTTCTTATGCTTTTAACTAACAATTTTTTAGAATTAATTTTTTTGAAAAAGTTTATTTGAATTTGTTTTGAAATTATTTCAAGTTTTTATTTTCTAATATATATTTAATTGAAGAATTTGACTCGGACTTGTTATATTTTTGTCCGTAATTTTTAACTTTTGGTCCGTATAGTCCATATTTTTAAATACTTTCACTGGTTCGAGCCCTGCAATTATTATTATATTATATAATAATAATCGAAATATACTGTCCTCACGTAAAGTTAGTGTTTTTTGATTCCAAATTGTTTTATAGTTCGAATTGTTATGTCAAAAATTTGAGTTAATTATTCAAATAATTCTTAATTTTTTTTAAATTTAAAAAAAACTATTCGAAAAATGAAAGTTTTTAAAAAATAAAGAATTTGCATTAAATTTCAAAAAGAACATTTTTAAACTAACAACGGCAGGTAAAATTTCACGCGCGTGAAATTATACTAGTTTAAATGTACATAAAAACAACTTTATTAAAACTATTATAAATTATTTGTTTCTATTTGGAGAATCTTTTTCGGCAATTAACAGTTTTTCTTGTATATTATACACTTGTTGGGCTTCGTAATATGTTACACCGGTAGCCATTAAACCATGAAAAGCAATTAGAAGAAGAATCCGACCAGCCAATGGTTTAGTTACTTTTGACCACAGTTTCGCAAGTTCTCGCCATTCTGTATAGTAGGGCATTCTTACTCCAATTCTTACTGCTATCTGAATACAAGAAAATGATTTTCTTTAATATAAAAATTTACACGCAGAAAACTGGAGTGTTAAATTTCGAATGTTAAAAATTTATTTAGTCATTCTAATCTTCTTCATAATATTACTTACACTTTACTATATTTTTTCCTTCGTAAAAGTTACACATATTTTATTATTTGTTTTACACTCCAGGAAATTTAAACTAACCAGTTTTTTAGTTGAAGTAACTAACCGCAAATGCAGCTAAAAAATGAACATCAATAAATAAATTTTGACGTTTAAAAATATGGGTTATTGTTTATTTGTGATTTATTTCTGTGGATGTTATAAAATAATAATCTCTATTGAAACAAAATTTAAATTAATTAAAATGTTCAATATTTTAATTATTTTTCTTTTCAACAAAAATTTTTTTTTAAAGAATTATTACTAAAAAGACTAAATGAATTCTGAAACTCTTTTATTGACTGAAAAGTTAAAAACTAATTAAAAAAATCAAAAATGTTCTGCGATTTAAAATTTTTATTATCTAAGTTAAATATTTTTAATTGTTTAAATAAATTTTTTACAAATAAAAGTTTATTTTTAAAAATCTAATTAAACAGACAAAATAAAGTACTACACATTCCTGGAGTGTAAAACTAATTACGTTTATTTTACACTATATAAATAGTAATTTATAAACAACAGAGTGTTGTCCTATAGTTGACACTGAAAATTTGTCAAGTTTTACAATCCTCAGGGTAAATTTAAATATCCTTTTTTCTCCGTGTACGATTGCACTGAGAAAAATGAAAAATAAAAATGCTCACCATTGCAGAAAGAATGGGAGATATAATTAGAGGATAAATTACTCCTGATGAGATTTGCAGTAAAGATGCTCTCGTTTGTACACAAACAGGACACGGAGTTTTTTCAAGTAGAACATCTGACATGACAAACTAAAAATAATTTTTACAGAAAAATTATTGTTACTTTAAATATTCAAATCAAATTTTATTTAAAATTTTTTTTCTACTTGGATTTTTTAATAGATTGCGAAAAATAGTCTCATTAGTTAGCGTCGACAATAGGGGTCAAAAACAATTTTTGTTTTCACTAAAGAGAATAAAACAATCAAACGTTTTAGATTAAAAAAAGTGTCATGATCGTTTTTTTAGCTCCATAGGTTAATGGAAGAAGTGAAACTAGTGAAAGTTTCATCTCTGAAATAGTTTTCAACGCTGAGCGTCAACGCTAACTTTATAAACATGCAAAAAAATAGAATTTATAATATTAATTAAAATTAAAACTTTTTTTTACACAATTTTTTAATTCTATATTTAAGGGGAGGGAGGTTCCCATTGCGAGAGTCAAAAAAATTGATTTCTTTTTTATTGTATTTTTTTAAAGCTATATATATATATATGTAGAATATGTGTGTATAGCGATTTTTTGTTTCGAAGAATATTTTCGTTTTTATGAAGTTTTGAACTCACCGCCGTCCCGAGCACTGAGTAACAAATGTCAGGCAAATCGAATCAATTTTTAAAAATTTTGCAAATCTGACCTCAGAATCGTAAAGAGCGACCCTAAATACCTATAGATATTTATCATATACGCAAATTGAACAAAGAATTGCAAAGAATATAATTATTGCACAAAAATGTTTCTCAAACCTTAAACGCGTTTTTCTCGAAACAAGATTTTTCAAACTGGTGGGCATCGTAGCGTCTAAACTATTTAATCAATCAACATCGGGTTTGCGGATAATTAAAGGTAACTAAATTCTACTGGGGTTATACCTATAATATGATAAAATGGTTAACAATAGAGATTTTTACAAGAGGTCAAATATGGAAAAATAATGCGAAAACGCAGTTTTTTTAAAAATGTGTCCGCCATTTTGTCATTTTATTAACTTTTTAACTATTTTATAGGTATAACCTATTCTTTAGGATGTCACCTTTATAAAAAATTTTGAGTTTTTGTTTTAGACTAAAAATTGCGCAGTGTAGAATGCCCACCGTTTTCCCTATTTAAAAAAACATTATTTTCTAGATGCGCCATATTGGCCGCCATTTTGCATTTTTTTGAAAATGAAATATATATTTTAAAAGTTCAAGAATGTATCTTTATTTAGAAAAAAAATTACATCGTTAAGTCATAGCCGTTCCTCGCAAAAAATTGTCAAAGTTTGTGTTTATTTTGGCCCCCGCAATGAGAACCTCCCCTTAATCGAGGTTGCCATACAGGTCAGGTAATTCAGAAAAAGTATAATTGGTCAGGGAAAAGTCAATTTTACTTAAATATTTCAAAATTAATTGAATTACGTTTACAATTTTCATAAACAGATGAACTTCAAAAGGTTTCAAAATTGAAATTTTATAAAATTTCAATTTTGAATGAATTTAATTAGAAATTTTTAAAAATTTTGATTTTTGAAAAAGTTTAATAATTCAAATTCTTCTGAAATTAGTTAAATTTTTTCATATAAATATTTAATTCATTATTAAAAATAATGAATTTATAGAAGAATTTTAGTTAAAAACACTAAAAAAAATTGATTTTTGGAGAAGTTACAAATAATTGCAGAAATTAAATTAGTTTTAGAAGTAGGTAAAAAATTCTTCGCAAAAATTCAAGTATGTTCAAAAATTCTCCTTAATTTAATGATTTGCAATATCTGCTAATTAAATTAAATTTTCCAGAAGAATTAAATTATTTAAAAAAAATCTATATTAATAATCGTTGCATTCTGGTAATCTGTTCGCAGTTTCAAGATATTTGTTTCCTAACTTTTTTAAAATAAAAATGTGAAGAGAATATCTAATTGAATTCCTTCGAAGAATTTTTTATTTATAAAAATAATTGAATTCTCGCGAAAAATTTTAATTAAAATTTCAATTTGTATTGAAAATAATTGAATTCCTGAGAAGAATTTTATTACTTATGTAGTATATAAAAATACCTCTCCTTAAGGGCATTTGAACCTTGATGACGTCACACATGCTTTGCACAAACTGTAACGTCATCAAGGTTCAAATGCCCTTAAGAAAATTAAATTCAAATACTTTAAAATGAATAAAATCAATTTTTTATAAATAAATACCTCCACGTGAAGAAAACCTGCTCCAAAACTAGCAGAAACAACTGTACTTAACAATGTTGTTATATATCCATAATGTTGTAATTTTAATTTTCTTCTATAGTATCTGCCAATATATAAACCTGTAAAACCAGCTGCACCTATTAAACTGCTAATACCATATTTGAAAGCCCATCTAAAAAAGAAAAGATTTGTATAAATATTTCTATAAATTTACGCACAACTTAATTTAATAATCACTATATATTATGTAATCTATATTAATAAGAGAATAGAATACGACGATTATAATCGTTGTATGCTTGATGTCTTTTATTTAAATTCTAGTGAAAATAATTAAATTCTAGAGAAGACTTATGATATTAAAATATTTTAAAATAATTGAATTCTTTCAAATTTTTTTTTTAAATTGTACTGAAAATAATTGAATTCCTTCATAGTTTTTTATTTATGAAAATAGTTCAATTCTTAAGAAGAATTTTCTTCAAATTTTTAAAAATTAATTGAATTCTTTAGAAAAATGTGACTAAAATTATTTTTAAAATAACTGAATTCTTACGTAGATTTTTAGTGAAATTTTTTAAAAATAATTACATTTTTTGGAAGAATTTTATTAAAATTTTTGAAAAATAATAATAATTAATTAGTAATAAAGATAAATTGAATACCGCGCGTTACATTTATTAATATTAATTGCATTTACATTAATTGAAGAATTTACTATTTTTGCTTATTGATTATAAAACAAATTTCCAATTTTTCTTTAGTAAAAGTTAATTAATAAATTATTTATATTTTTTGCAATGAAGAGAATTTTTTCTGTTTGTATTAGAAAATTTTAACCTTAAAATAAATTAACAAGTAAAATATTTGTTAATAAATGTGCCATTTTATTTTATAAAACAAATGTCCACTTATTACTTAGTAAAAATTAATTAATAAATTAACTATGTATTTATATTTTTATTATTTTATACTTATTTGCATTAATCTTTTTTCAATTTAAAAGAAAATTCCTAAAATTCTAACCTCAAAACCAAGAAAAAACTTGTCGATAAATGACAGAAATAAATGATTAAAGAAATTTAGACAAAATTGTTAAAAAATTAAATTATACTTAATTATTCAATTTTAAATGTAATGTACACTTCTGATTTTATCGGCCAGTTCCTTAATAATTTCCATTGATAATCAATAGCATCATCTTCACTTAAAAGCACAGCATTTTTTGGAACATTTGTACGATGTAAATCTACTTTCTGTAAAGACATTATTATACAAAATCAGTTTTTTTATGTACAAAAAGTATTTCATACTTGTTTACTTAAAACACATTGTTACTAAAATTAAAACCGCAAATAATTAAAAAGCATGTAAATTTGAGTCGGCTGTGTCGTCTGCTAGTTTTTACAGCGCAGTGATGGGAATGTTACGCTTTTTTAAATAGTTTTCATTACCCATCCCTGGGAAAAGTGGAGATATGCGCTTGCGCACTAAAATACATTTTGATGTGGGATAAAACTTAAGTCCAACGCACAATACGTTCGCGAAAGTCGTTCGCGAACGAGACGCATGAGATAGACAAGGACACAAGGCTAAAGGCGCTTGCACACTTCCAAATTTTTAGGCGAGCAGCGAATTTTCCCGGCCTTGAAATGCACATTACTAAATATGATTGGCTCTGACAAAGTACATTTTCACGCAGCTTTTTGTAGAGCCAATCATATTGAGACGCATGCATATCCCCTAATCGCCAAGTCGTCGAATGATCAAATAGTCGAATGCCAAGTAATCGAATGGACAAAACGTTGAATGCTAAAAACATCGAATCGGCATTTAGTCGAATGCTTAAAACATCGAATTGTCAATACGTCGAATGTTCAAAACGTTGAATTATCAATTCGTCGAATGTTAAAAATATTGAATCGTCAATATGACGAATGTTCAAAACGTCGAATTATCAATTCGTCGAATGTTAAAAACATCGAATTGTCAATACGTCGAATGTTCAAAACGTTGAATTATCAATTCGTCGAATGTTAAAAATATTGAATCGTCAATATGACGAATGTTCAAAACGTCGAATTATCAATTCGTCGAATGTTAAAAACATCGAATTGTCAATACGTCGAATGTTCAAAACGTCGAATGATAAAAACGTCGAATCCGTCAAATGCTAAAAACATCGAATCGTCATGTAGTCGAATGCTAAAAATATCGAATCTTCAGTTAATCGAATGCTAAAAACATCGAATTCTCAATTCGTCGAATGTTCAAAACGCCGAATGTTTAAAACGTCGAATGCTAAAAACGTCGAATGCTCAAAACGTCGAATCGTCATTTAGTCGAATGGTAAAACCATCGAATAGTCCATTCGTCGAATGCTTGAATAGTCGAAACGCCATCTGTTCGAATTATCAAGTAGTAGAATGGTAAAGTTGTCGAATGTTCAAAACGTCGAATCGTCATCTGATCGAATTGCCAAGTAGTAGAATGGTAAAGTAGTCAAATGGACAAAAAGTCGAAACGCCATCTGTTCGAATTATCAAGTAGTAGAATGGTAAAGTTGCCGAATGTTCAAAACATCGAATCGTCACTTTTATTCCTCAATCCCCGCAGTATTATACAAATTGATAATATTTATCAATTTTAATATAAGTTTATGCCAAACTTGGTGGATTTCATTAGTTGAATTGAAACCACGTTTGCAGGCACTGTTTGTTCGATTAATGATTTTCTTCCAGGCAGAGAAATATATCTGACTTCAATATATTTAATTACCTAAAATTCCTATCGACTTCGTAAATATTTTATCATTTTTTTTTCTCTTGTTATAAATTGCTATAAAGCTATAGTAATTTAAAAAAACAAATTTTTCATTTTACCGAAATATTTATAAGCTGCCGATTAACACTAGACAATCACAATACCATTTATAAACATGAAGCATATTTTTGAAAAAAAAATTTCGAAGTCTGAGATCATTAACATTATAATATATATACTTTTTTTATCTTGGCTAGAACATCTAGATTATTGCATAAAATAATCTTAAAAACATTCTTCTAAGCCATTAAGTCTATCAATATGATAAAGACATAATTTATCCAAGTTTGTATCTATATATATATATATATATATATATATATATATATATTTTTTTTTTTAGAAAAAACATTTATTGAATATTATTAAAAACTATAATAATTAAAGAACTTTTCGTAACTTTCGTAAATTAAACAAATTCTTAATTTTTGTTTCGCAACTCACAATATTGAAAACTAGAATAACGAGTTTTTAAACATTTTATATATATAAAGAAAGATACAAAAGAAGCTCGTGAGATACAATAATGGATAAATTGGCAGTGAATTAAATCAATTGTTCTACAGGTATTTTTGAAAAAGGAGAATACACCCCTTTCTTAAGTCAAAATAACTTTGTGACATTATTATCTAATACGAAGTACATATTTGCATCTTATCGAACATGAATTTAATAAGGGTTGATAATTATTTTTAATTAATGGGACATCAGATAATTTCCGTGTGTAAAACGGCAATTATTTTAAGCGACGAATATTTTTTAAGTGTTCAAATCATAGTGTACAACAATCCAGTGTTTTAAAGACAATATTCCTAAGTTTTTAAATTCACAAATAGATCTATTTTTTCTTCTCCTTTAGAATAACTTTTAATATAAATTAATTAATTAAATTAAATTAATTACATTCCTCACTTTTTTGAGAATGGAACATAAATTTTGAGTTACAAATTTTCTAGTTCTAAATTACCTGGATCTGAATTAAGATCTAAAACAAGAGTTTTTTTATTTATTTTTTTGGTTACCTTATTTATTTTTATATTATAAATATTTGCACTTTGAGCAACAATCTTTAAATGCTAGATACTGTCTTTTTACAAGTCCCTGAATTTACCGTCGACGCTAAACAATTTTCTTTTTCACGAAATCGGAAAAAAAAGAAAGAGTTTTGGTTAAAAATGTGATTTTTTACTTCCCAAATTGAAAATAGTGACATTTCTTTATCTCCATAAACAATAGTTTTCGACGCTGAGCATTGACGCTAACTTCAGGGACATCTTTTTACAGGAAAAAAAAAATAAAACTGGACTGAAGTGCAACCATGTTTAAAGTTACTTCGATGTAGCAATGGTATAAAGCAAGTTTTTAGAAATGTACACTTTTTTATTTACAATATTTTCATACAGTTAGAATTTTATTTTACACGTTTAAACGCAATTTTCTATTCTCTTTTTTTCTAATAACGAGACATTTATAAATACCATTAGTACACGGAAATTTTTCTTTAAATAGCATTTTAACGCTTATTTCATAGGTCATTGACATGATAATTCATTGAAAAATTTTTGACAGAAGCTGAAAATTCGAAAATTCGATTTAAAATTTCTACCCATATTGTCATTCAATAAAATACTTTATGGAATTATTTTTTTTTCTTAAAGTCTTTTTTCCCTGAAGTATTTTCATAATTTTTCGAAAAGTATTTTCGACTGGAATTTATTTAAAAGAAAAAAAATACTTCTGTCAATTCTTAAATTTTTTTCGATAGAATATTTCTATATACACACACAGAACACGCCAAATATTTTTTTTCTCGATATATAATATAAATTTGAGAACAGTAGAATTCAGTTAAAATTATTACTTTGTAGAAGATAATTTTCAATTTTTAATTTACACTTGAAGATATTTTCTTAAAATTTTTAAGAATTCAATCGTCCGAAGAAATTAAAGTTTTCTAACGTTCATGGACTTATTAGAATCGTATTTTTTTATAGAATTGAGATTTTTTACAAGAATTTATCTACATTTCTTTAGAAAATGCGAAAGTTGAATGAAAAGAGACGCATGATTTTCCCCTAAACGCCAAGTGGTCGAATGTTCAAATGGTCGAATACCAAGTAGTCGAATCGTTAACTGGTCGAATGCTAGAAACATCGAATAGTCAAAACGTCGAATGTTCAAAACATCGACTCATCAATTGATCGAATGTTCAAAACGTCGAATCGTCATTTGGTCGAATGCTAAAAACGTCGAATCGTCAAATGGTCGAATGTTCAAAACGTCGAATCGTCATTTGGTCGAATGCTAAAAACGTCGAATCTTCAAATGGTCGAATGCTAAAAACATCGAATCGTCAAATGGTCGAATGCTCAAAAGGTCGAATGCTCAAATGGTCGAATGCTAAAAACGTCGAATCGTCAAATGGTCGAATGCTCAAAACGTCGAATCGTCAAAAATTCGAAAAATTTGCTTGGTTTAAGTTAATGTTGACTTAAACCAAGCAAATTTTTCGAATTTTTGATGATTCGACGTTTTGAGCATTCGACCATTTGACGATTCGATGTTTTTAGCATTCGACCATTTGAGAATTCGACGTTTTGATCATTCGACAAATTGACGATTCGATATTTTGAACATTCGACGTTTTTAGCATTCGATGTTTTTAGCATTCGACCAGTTAACGATTCGACTACTTGGTATTCGACCATTTGAACATTCGACCATTTGTCGTTTAGGGGAAAATCATGCGTCTCAATGAAAAAAGGAAAATTTTAAAGGTACTTTTACAATTGAAAATTAATTTTTAAAAATTAAAGGCGCTAGTACAGCTCCTACTGCCTGCCTGCCTGCCTGCCTGCAGGTTGACATGGTAACACATAAGAGTAAGAGAGTCAGAAAATTCAAATTAAATGTTTTTTCTCTCTCACTCTTATGGCGCCTGCCTGCGCAGGCAGGCAGGCAGTGAGGTGAGAGTGTACCTTAAGTGTATACTTAATTAAAAACTTTATTCGAAGTTTAAACATTTTTTTGAAATGACGAATTTTACTTAATCTTTTTTAGTACCTTAATAGTAATCATAATTTTTCGAATTTTTTTGATACAGCTTTGAATACGATTCAAATGAGTCTATGAATGTTAAAAAACGTTAATTTCTTCGGAAGATATAAAGAAATTAGAAAAATCAGTGAAAATAGGTTTCTTGTCACATATATCAGATTGAAAAATTAACATTTCTTTGTCGTTAAGGTATTAGTCGCGTAAAATGGTTTTTGTCAGATTTTTTTCAAATTTTGCATACTTATTCCTGAAGTATTTATCTACAGAATGAGACCAATTTCATTAATTTTGACCGTTTCAAAGCTTCAAAAAATGAATTCAAAGTTCATACATTTTGCATGGAGGGAGCACCCAATGCATGTAATGATTTTGTTTAATAATTATTTATATGATAACTAATCGTCAGATTTTGAAATAAAACTACCAAAGTATTCAATTAGATGAAACAAATGAATAAAAAAAACATGACATTTCTTGACCGCACCAAGCTATAAATATATTGACAGAAAGTTAAAAAAATAACTAAATTATATGAATTTTCATACGAACGAATAGAGTGGGGAGTTAAACTGTCTCTCTCACTCTCACTGCCCCACTCTAGTAAGCGGCCCGGTAAACTTTTGACCAGAGCCAGCTGCGCGACTAATACCTTAAATTGTCTTTTCTCAAAATTTTATCAGTTTTTTAAAAAAAGAAAAATTTTTAAATATTTTTTTCAAGTTTATAATTATTTAATAGTCATAAAAAAGTAGGGGTCGCACAATTACCGCGCAAGTAGTGTAATAAATGTGCATTCAACTAGCAAAATCTACATTTATCAGAAAGAAAAATAAAAAGACTGATATCCCGTAATTAAGTCGTAAAATTAATATTACGATGCGATTAAATAAATTTCTAATTATTTTTTGTTTATTACGAAAATTACTATTTGTTTTATGGTATTCAAAAATTCCCCTTTAGAAGTCTTCCTTCAAATAAGAATTTTTACGTCGTTTCAAATATAGTTTTAAATTATCGTCACTCATTAAAGTGATTTGAAATTTGTGAGAAAAAATTGAGTCGAAGATTATAATATTGAAGGATTTCTTGAAAGAATTAATTGTATACGTTAATTGTGAAGGCTGAAAAACATATAAAATAAAGTAGGCACCACTTTAAACAATGAAAAATAAGCAAAATGATCCGTTTCCAGTGTTATTTTCGTTTGCGCACCTCACGTTCAGTCGTATCCTGATTTGAGAGTCGATTGACTCGAGGATGGAGGTGAGGTTGAAGATATGAGGGTCCAGGACGATCCCACCAAAATGGCGGACAATCCGGTCTGGGCATAGGAAGTGGTTGGATAAAAGAGGAATGATTCGGTGGAATCATAACGAGATTATTATGATGATGAGAAGGAGGATGATTATTGGTCATGAAAACATTGCGGTGTGTTGCATTGAACAAGGATTGAGGATTGATTGAAACAGAATTATTGTAACGAACTGTCATTGATGGTGAATTAATCAGGGTCGCGGGACCTTGGAATTGATCCCAAGCCATCTGCTAGCATCTTCGACTCTGCCAATGATGCATATACTCTTGATAACTCACTGTCACTTTTTCACTCTGATAACGTGTTACTTTAACATTTCGTCTCATGTCCTGAGTTACAGAACCTTTAAAGCCTCCTTTGTGCAATAGAGAGTCTATTGTTTGCGTCTGATCCCAACCTAAAACAATATTCCATTCAAATTAAATACAAATCTCGGATGGACTCTAAAACGCAAAAAAAGTCACATTAGTCGATTGAAAATACTAAAAAAATAGTCGAAAAATTCGTTGTTCCAAAGGTGTTATTGTATTGTTACTTTTTTAAAATTTAATTATTTATAATAATTGTAACTGTAAATTTCAGGACTTTTTTATCTCTAAAAATGTGGAAATTAAGATTTTCTAAAATTTTTGCTTTAAATCCATTCAAAAATACAATTAATTATAAAAATTACAAAAGCAAATCTTTTAAAATTCACTTCAGTTAAGTTCAGAACGTTTATGATCAATGATTAAAAGAAAAAAAAATTTCAATCAGAAAATCATAAATATTTTCAGGTCTCGGATCGACTGTAAGACGCGAAAAATGTCGCTTTAGCCACTTAAAAATAGAAAAAAAGTCGATTATTTAATTTAGCGTTGTCACAAAAACTTTATTTTGTATTTCCTCGATTAATTTTGTTAAATAAATATTTAAATACTACGCATTTGTTTTTACACGGGAAATAAAATTTATAAAATTTCAGTTTAAAACCTCCTGAAATTAATTAATTTCTAAAAGTTACAATTATAGCCCTTCCAAAATTCAATTATTTTCTACAATCTAAATCGTAGATTATAAACGTTGTGAATTTCACGAACGAACGAACTTTTTTTTAATAAATAAAACTCTATGCAACCGAAAATAAAAAAATAATAAAGTTTTCAAAAACTTTACATTCTTTTAATATAATTAAAAAACTTTTAAAAAATTGTTTAATAAAATTTTTTGAAAATAATTTAATTAATTGAAACACATGATTAAAAGAATTAGTTTTTTTTAAGATATTGTAAGTAGGGGATAGGTGTACGAGATGATCCCCCTAAGGGAGAATGACCATTATTCAAAGAAAAATCAACATTTTTGAGTTTGTTTTGTACGAACTAGTAGATAATTAATACATCTAACTTTTCTAATTAGAAATGTATGCAGCTGATTAATATTTTACTATTAAATTTAATTTTTCTAAAACCTTACAAAATGATCATCTTGGACACCGGGGTGTCCAAGATGATCCCCCTGGTATGGGCAAGATGATCCGTAGGTTTATCTTACCCCAATTATTGGAAAAGGAGACTAAATTGAAGAAATAACGTACATCAATATTAAATATGCTTTATTTAGGTTATAAATGCCTTTGAACATTTACCAAGATTCATTTTTCTATTTTATAATTACGAGGCATTGTCTACAACAAGAAAATTAATAAAATAGATGTAGATTTCAACTTTTTGTTTAAAATAAATTAGTTTTGATAATAAAAACATATAAGAAGCGAGAAAAATTGAATGTTTTATTAATTCTAGAAAATTCACTTTGAGATGAGACGAAATACATGGGAATCAGGGGGGATCATCTTGTACACCCATTGAGGGATCATCTTGCCCCAAATGCCTCTATTTTGTAATTTGTTTGTAACTCAACCTACGAGCTCTGTTATTCCATAATACCAATCAGAACACTTAATTGAAGATATACTGAAGCCGTGAGTACAAGAAACATGGAATTTCAGCTATTACAACAAAAGTTATCTAAGTACAAAGTTAAGCTTTCCTTAGATCAAAAGTATGAAATTTTTATTTTTTACAATAGAATTTTTTTAATGACGCGTGTTGTCATGACAGTTTGACTGATTCATAGGTATGTCATTGGCAACGTATTACCGTATTTGCCTAAAAAGTGGCGCTAAAGGTACACTCTCACCTCACTGCCTGCCTGCGCAGGCAGGCGCCATAAGAGTGGGAGAGAAAAAACATTTAATTTGAATTTTCTGACTCTCTTACTCTTATGTGTTACCATGTCAACCTGCAGGCAGGCAGGCAGGCAGTAGGAGCTGTGCTAGCGTCTTTATAGGCTCTCCAAAATTCAAAAGGATCATCTTGCCCCAGGGGATCATCTCGTACACCTTTCCCCTAATATAAATTTTCGAAACTAATTAAATTTATTTAAAAGGATTTTAATTTATTAATTAAAAGAATTTATGGACAATTTTGAAAATTAATCAATTGTTTGAAGAATTTTAATTAAACTTTAATGAATCAAATTTTGAAAATGATTGTTTTCTCCAGAATTTTAATAATTTTGAAATTATTATTCGCAGATATTTGAATTTTTACAGGGTGGTCACAAGTTTCAGTTTATTAATTTCCCTGATAATTTACTGACATTAAAATTATCTTCCCTAACAAAATTTTTTTACAGGAAAATATGAAAGTTTACGGAATATAAGTAAAATTATCCTTTCTTAAAAACGAGGTGCGTAAGATCGACTAACTTCAAGTGTAGAACTTTTTCTTGATTGGCTATTTTTTCAAAATCCTTTATTCCTTTATTTTGATTGGATAAAATTCAAAATCCTTTATTTTGATTGGATATAATCGAGACGACATTACTTACTCATGTCAAAGCAGCTAACTTCAAGTGTAGAACTTTTTCCTCATTGGCTGATTTTTGGCTGATTTTATAATGAGTGTTCCTCATTGGCTGAATTTTATAATGATGGTGACCTCACACTTTTAAATTTTCGTTTTAATAATAAAATATATTCAATTTTATGATTCATTTTAGACGCTTCAAAATTGTTGCGCGCGCATCTTTTTTTCCAAACAATTGTTTGTTCGCTACGTAACCTCACCTCAGTGTGAAACGCATAGTTTTTTTTGGTTGGTATGAAAAATTACAAAATATTACAAGTGTCAGCAACTGTCAGCCATTTGCAAAGTGTGACAAGTGTATCGTTTCGATAAGAAGTATTGGCTGTTATTTGCTGAGTGATTTTTTTCTGAAAGTGTTGATTGTGAATTTTGTGGTTTTGTTTTTTTGTACATTTGAAAAAAGTTGCAATTCTTTTGTACATTTGAAAAAAGTTAAAGTACATTGCATACGTTACGTACGTAAGTATTAAAATTAAAATACATGTAAATACAAATTAAATTTTTTGTTAATATTATTTGTATATATATTTATTAGGAAGAGTTTGTAAATATAATGTGTGAATTATTTAATTTATTAATTTAAAGGATTTAATTAATTTTATTAATTAAAGTTAAAGGTTAAAGTTAAATACATTAATTTAATTAAAGTTAGAGTTTTAAAGTTAAAGTTTAAAGGATACATTAATTTAATTAAAGTTAAGGTTTAAAGGAATACAGGACATTTGCCTGTTATTTTGATTTCTAAATGTAGAATATTGATTTTTTAAATTCTAATGTTTGTACATAATTATATTATAGTGGTAATAATTATTATTTAATATTGATAAATATTTGTTTTTTAAATCTTAATTATTGATTTTTTTACATTTTGTTTTTTAACATTTTGGTAGTTAGTTATTATTTTGGAAAAAACTTTATGAATATTAAAGATGTACTAAAAATAACATGTGATTACGAGATACCAGATACTTGATAAACAGAGATTTAGTCAAGAGGTACTAGATTAACAGATACTCTATTAACAGATACTAGATTAACAGATACTAAACAGATACAAAACAGATACAAAACAGAAAAATTTACCAAAAATATACTTATATTTAATAATATTAATAATATTAATAGATGAAGATACATTCTTTACATTCTTAATAATCTTCAATAAGAAAGGATAAGATAAAAATTCCAGTTACTGTTAAATGTGACAATAGTAACATTATTTACATTTGTTCTGAATTAATTAATTTTATGAAAAACTATTTTTTAGAAGCGATATCTTTTCAATAAATTGAAAGAAATCATGTCGAACAAAGAAGGAACTGTTAATTTAAGTGTTACAGATTTTAATATTATACTTACTGAAGGAGGAATGTTAAATGATAGTCATATTGATGAATTCGAAAAATTATTGAGAAGGGAATCAAATTCTGCTTTTAGCATGCAAAGCACTTTGTATTTTTATACGCTTGAATTTATTAGTCCGATTGAAAAAGGTAAAAAGCATATTCAAATACTTTTTAGTGGACCTATCAAGAAAGGTCATTGGATTTACACTTATTATGATGGAATGAGACTTTATATTTATGATAGTCTTAATGAAGGATGTTTAAATGAAGATCAAAGGAAATATTTAAGTAGATATCCTTTTAAACCTCCAGTAGTTTTTACAACTGTTGATCAACAACCAAACAATAGTCTTGCTTGTGGAATATATGCAATAGCATTCGCAACATCGATATTTTTTAATATTATGCCCCACTCTGTCAATTACTATTATTATAACATGAGAAATCATTTAATGTTAATGTTCAAAAACAATCGTTTAAGTAAATTTCCGTCAGTAAGGTCGACTAATATTAGAACTATGACTGTTGAATGTAATTGGGAGTGTCTTCTTAGGAATCGAGCTAGAGAAAAAATTTTCCAAAATGAAGAAAATAAAATTGTTGACAATAATTTATCATCGTTGAATTCAACCAGCAATGTTTGTAAAAAAAATTTTGTTGATAGTTGTTTAGAAGATTTGCCTTTAATTCCAGCAAATGATGTTAATAATATTTCTATTGATTCAAGCAATGGAATGAAAGATACAAGATTAATAATAACTGAGAAGTAAGGAGAAAAAAAAAGCTATGGTTCATTTTCCTGAAGAAGGGAAAAATATAAAATCATAAAACGTCAAAAAAAAGCTGCTTATCAAAAAAAATATCGACAAAAAAAGCGAGAAATAATAAAATTGTTCGCTCTGAATCATTGGATTCTAATGAATTCATTAGTGCAGAGCACACTTTAAATACGAGGCCCCAAAGCACATCTACAGCTTTATCATCAGCAGAAGAAAATATTTCTACTTCTAAAGTTAAAACGTCAATTCGTGACAGAAATGTTGCTTACAAGCGCACCTTTCGACAAAATAAACATACTTCTGTTCAAAAAAAAATCAGTCTGATATTATTTCAAAGTCACATATAGAGATGGGTTATTGTAATGAAATGAACATTACACGTGATCATTCTTATGTAAAACTTTGTGAACATAAAGTTAACAGTGAATTATTTATAAAATCAAAAACTAATGATGACTGTAATGATTCAAGAAATGTTACAAAATATACTAATTTAAAAAATGAAAATCAAGTAAAAAAAAGATCAATAATACGATCTTTAGAGGAAGAAGAACAACATCAAGTCATGAAACTTTAAAAGAAAGCTGCTTATCAAAGAAAGTTTCGACAAAAAAAACAAGAGAATAATAGAATTCTTAACCCTCAATCACTTCAAACAAAGGACAGTATTATTACAGTGTCAAAATCAAATATAAATTCATAAAAATCCTCTACAACTGTTACTACATCTTTGGCAAAAGATAATGTAACTGTTACAGCAAATTTAGCAAATACTAATATTTCCGGTCGTCAAAAAAATGTAGCTTATCAAAAAACTCATAGCCAAAAAAACGGGATTCTGCACAGAATCAAAATTTCTCTGACAGTATTTCAGTCTCGCATATAGAAGAACATTTTGCTGGTGCGATGAACATTTCATGTGAGCATTGTAATGCTAAACATTTCCAAGCAGAAAGAGTATCTAAAAAAAAAAATTCATTTCATGATTGTTGTAAACATGGCGAAGTCATTCTTGAAGATCTACCTGCTCCTCCACTCATATTACAAAATTTATTTGATGGCACCCACGAATTATCTGGGCATTTTCTTCATAACATACGACCTTACAATAATTCATTTGGTTTTGCTTCTTTCAACGCTAACTTAGTTAATTTTAACAATAGACGACCAGGACCATATTGTTTCAAAATACATGGTCAGGTTTATTATCAAATGAATACATCTTTGTATGCAGAAAGGAACGATACTCCTTCATTTGGACAATTATTTATTGTTCATCAAAACGAAGCTTCCGAAATTTGTTGTAAGAATAATGTTCAATTAAACCGAGATATTGTTGATGGAATTGAAACAGCCCTTCGGAACTGTAACCTATTTGCACAGTCCTACCGTATGATGCATGAAGAAATTAAAAAAACAATGACTGAAAATAATGCAGAAATTGAGCCTGAGATGCAATTATTATTTTCATTAAAGCCTGGGATGGATAGTAGACGTTATAATTTACAAAGTGTCAATGAAGTTGCAGCAATTTTTACTACAACTGCTGATGGTGATATTCCAGAATCATATGTTACCGTATATAATAAGAATACAAAAAGTTTACAATATATAAGTTCTATGAATCCCAATGTTGAGCCATGGATATATCCTTTATTTTATCCACATGGAACAAGAGGTTGGGGCAAAAATCTGACCTGCGCTAATACAAATAAACGTGTATCAAGAGCTGCATACATCAGGCATAGAATGGCTTCTAGGGACAACAATGTATTTTTAAAGGGTGGTAGATTATTTCAGTAATGGATTGTCGACAGTTATGTGAAAATTGGAAAAGATAGGACAAATTTCTGTCGAAATAATCAAAAGAAACTTCGTGCAGATACTTACGAAGGTCTAATTGATCATTTACAAAGAAGAGCTGATGATTCGAACAATGAAGTTGGGAAAATTGTAATACTTCCATCATCTTTCACAGGTTCTCCGAGAAATATGTTACAGCATTACCAAGATGCAATGGCTATTGTGAGAAAATTTGGTAAACCTGATCTTTTTATTACGATGACGTGTAATCCAAACTGGCGTGAAATTAAGGAAAATTTATTACCTAACCAAACTGCCTCTGACAGACCAGATATTGTATCGCGTGTTTTTACCATAAAAAAAGATAAACTTATTAATACTATTGTAAAGGAACAATTATTTGGCGAAGTGATTGCTTATGTGTATGCCATTGAATATCAAAAACGTGGATTGCCGCATATGCATTTATTAGTGACTTTGAAACAAAATTATAAAATAACAACACCCGAGATTGTAGACAAATATATTTCGGCAGAAGTTCCAAGTCAATCAGAAAATGTTATACTTCATGACATCGTTATGAAAAATATGATTCATGGCCCATGTGGAAATTGGTGTAAAGATAATAATAGTAAATGTTTGAAAGGTTTCCCAAAGCAATTCTGTTCTGAGACAATAATGGATGAAAACGGATACGCAACGTATCGCCGCCTTAATACAGGACAATACGATCGCCTAAATGGAGGAACTACAGATAATCAATACGTTGTTCCATACAATCCTACATTACTTCAGTTATTTAATTGTCATATTAATGTAGAAGTAGTTTCAAGTATTAAATCCGTAAAATATTTGTATAAATATATCTTTAAGGGACATGATGCTGCTGTAGTAATTACCGATAGTAGTAATAATACAAGTTCTTTAGAATATGATGAAATAAAAAACTTTATTGAAACTCGATATGTTAGTCCTGTTGAAGCATGTGATAGAATATTTGGTAGACCATTACAGAGTAAAAGTCATTCTATTCTCCGATTACCTGTTCATTTAATTAATCGGCATACTGTAACCATTAGTGAAGAAGCAAATGATGATGCTATAAATGAAGCTTTACAGAAACGGACTATGTTATTAGAATACTTCGATTTAAATAGGCGTGATCCACAAGCTAGACAATATATATATATGCAGAAATTCCATGTTATTATGTTTTTAAGAAAGAACGTGGTGAAAATACATTAAAATGGGTGAAGCGTAAAGGGTCATTTAATGTCATTGAACGGATGTATTCAATTTCGCCCAGTCAATCAAAACTGTTTTATCTTAGATTACTTTTAATAGTAGTTAAAGGCGCTACAAGTTATGATCATCTGCGAACTGTCAACAATATTGTACATGACACTTTTCGTAGTGCATGTTTAGCATTAGGCCTTATTGAAGATGATGAAGAATGGAAACGTGCTTTGACAGAAGGAGAAGTATGGATGATGCCACAACAATTAAGACGTTTATTTTTGCGTATTTTAATTTATTGCCATCCAGTTCATCCAAACGAACTTTGGGAAAAGTTTAAAGAGGCTATGTCTGAAGATTATCAGAAAAATTATCCATCTAATGAAGCTCATAAAAGAGCATATAATGATATAATTAACTTTCTGTTGCATGAAAGATCAAATATTCGCAATTTTTTTTTGAAATGATACAGTTAAATGAAATAAGTATTGAAACAGAAAATCAAACGAACAACAAAATGTCATTACAACAACATAAAGAGATTGGTGAAATGCAATATGTGAAACTGAATTCCAAACAGAAGGATATTGTTGATGAAGTATTAAATGTAGTTATCCAAGATAAAAGAATACCATCTTCTTCATGTTATTACATTGATGGACTAGGTGTATCCGGAAAAACTTTTGTTTTTACAACTTTATACCATTTGTTAAGAAGTAAAGGAAAAAGTGTTTGTACTATGGCATTAACAGGCATTGCCGCAATATTACTTCCCCGTGGTAAAACTGTACATAAAACATTTGGGATGCCTGTTCCATTGTTCTATGACTCTACATCAAATATTAAAAGTCAATCTAAGGAAGCTACATTTTTGAAAGAGGTTGATGTCTTTATTTGGGATGAAGCTCCAATGGCGCCAAGATATGCTATGGAATTAATTGATAGAACATTACGCGATTTTATGAATGTTGATATGCCATTTGGTGGAAAAACTATGCTTTTGGGTGGTGATTTTAGACAATTATTGCCTGTTAAAGTTAATGCTACTAGAAGCGAATTAGTTAATTTATCTATTAAATCTAGCACATTATGGAGTCATTTTAAGGTGATATCATTAACAGAAAATATGAGAACTTTACCTGGTGAAAAAGAATTTTCAGAATATTTATTATCAGTTGGAAATGGTACTTTAAATGATAATGATAATAATATACTAGCACCAGAGCAATGTGTAGAAAATGGTGATATCATTCATAAAATATTTGGAGAATTAATTATCAATAATAAATACGATGATTTAGCAAAAGTAGCAATATTGTCTGCTCGAAATGTTGATGTTGATGAAATTAACAACAAGGTGCTCGAACTGTTTGATAATAAAAGTGAGCGAATTTATACAAGTGTTGATAGTACCGAAAATTGTGATAATGGAAGTATAAATGATGCTATTTTACCAGAGTATTTGAATACTTTAAATCCATCAAATTTCCCGCCTTATGAATTACGATTAAGAGCCAATTGTATTGTCATGCTACTTCGAAATCTTAGTATTAATGAAGGTTTATGTAATGGAACGCGAATGCAGGTATTAGAACTATCAAACAATCTGCTACGTTGTCGTATTTTAACAGGTGATAATCTTGGGAATCATTAATTATATATTTAGGAAATCAAAGACCTAATTTACTAATCAAGAATTATGTTTACACTGAATTATTGAAATAAAAGTAAATATTTTTTCTATAAAAATGTCTGAGTCGTTATATATTTTTTTTTCTTAAAAAAGGAGTGTGTCTCAGTATGGCTGTCTTTACGCGTAAGACTTTCTTCGACGCTTGTTATTGGTAAATTACGTCATTTTTTTGTAATAAGATTCACACGTAAGATTTCTTTACACGTTTCTTTCTTATCAATTGGTCAAAGACGTTTTAATTTCCTAATTTCAAATAATAGTTCAAACTTCAGATAATTAAGTCACTTATTTGTACGTATTTTAATGTACTGCCAACCAGTTCATGCAAATGAACTTTGAAAAAAGTTTAAAGATAATATTTCTCAAGATTATTAACGAAATTTTGCATCCCATGAATCTTATAGAAAAGCATATATTGAAATAAATTATTTTCTTCGAAATGACGGAGTACTTACATTTTTTGTATAATATTTACAGAAACCACACTTATATTTCTTTTTTATAGCAAAAGTAGGAACGATTTTAAGAAACAAAAGTAAATTTTTAATTTAATATCCTCTGTTTATGGCTTTCTTTGACAGTAGAGATGTTTTTTTGCTAGCTAAGTGAAAAATAGTTAAAAATTGTTTATATAGTAACGTTTTTCTTTCATCACTATTTTTTAAAATATAAATTTACTATGGAAGATTTTAAATGTTACAAAATTTAATTAACAAATAGATTACTTTGATTATAAAAGGTTTTCTATAACTTCATCGTACAAAACTTTTTATAAAATGTGCCATTCTTGAAATATACGCTTTTCTTTAAGCAAAGAAAAGTGTTGTTTTTTTTATCAAAACCATAAACTTTAGAAATGATACATTTAGAAACAGATAAAGACAGAACTAAAAGTGTAAAGGTATAAAAAATTGTTTTACGCACAACATAGGCTATTATTTTATTAAATTGAATAATATTTAAAAATTCCTATTATCAGAAACTGTCACTCAAATTGATACCTTAACAAACAAAAGACTGTAATTTAAAGAATAAAAATGCAAGAAAAAAAACGCGCGCGCGGTAGCGCGCGATCGTTCTCGTATATATAAACACTATAACTTAGAAAATTGAAAACAAATATCAATTATTTTCATATCTCTCATATTGTGCTTGCACTTGAAGTTGCTTTCAGTTGAACTGTCGCATCGCCTCACACTTGTGTAAAAATAGTGCTAACTCACTCGCTCATGCAGTTACTAGACTATTTGACAATGCTGCCAACGTTTGCAAAAAAAAGTTTTCAGATTGCAACGTTGCCAAAGCTTGGACAAGCCACGGCGGCAAGTGCTGGCTGAGTATAGAAAAATTGTTCACAACGCTCTTTGCCAACATTGCTTTTTTGACATAAACTTGAAAAAAATTATAAAAAAAGTTTATGAATGTTTATAAATATAAATTTATTGAAAAAAATTAATATTTTACTTTTCAGTTGTTCATTTTTTATTCTTATTAAATTTAATAATAACAATTTAACACAATTGTCTAATTTTGTATATAATAAATTATTTAAACACATTAAAATTATAAACAAAATTTAAACTTTACCCAGCAAACACGTTATATAAGTATTCTATAACAGTGAGGTTACAGTGTTATAGAACATTTGTTCCTAACTAGTTATAGATCTGTGATAGAACCTGATTGTAACAGAGTTCTAGAACATAGTTACAAGTTAGTTACAGAATAGTTCTGTATTATGCTTATGTCACAGTTCTATCACAATGTGATGTAAGAGTTACATAACTTTAATGTCGCAAATTTTCTGTAACTGTTGTTCCAACCTTGTTCTATAACTGTGTATGAACATTGTTGTGTAATTGGTCTAAACATCTGTTGCAATGCAGTTCTGTAATATACAGTTTAACATTGTCCGAACAATGTTAAACTCTTCTAACAAATTTGGTGTAGTTCATATTATTTTTAATATAATATAATATAATATAATTCGTAATAATTTATAAAAAATACCTATATGGGTGATTCTTCATTAAGTGGTCACTTTTGCTTCCCCTCTGTTTCCTATTTAATAACTTGAAAAATTGTTATCTAATCTACTTCAAATTTTTGCATAATTAATCTTCAATATGTTTTTTAGTAATATCATAATCGAAAAAATTTTTTTTAATTAAAACAAAAGTTGTAATTCAATTGCAAATGTTCAAAAAATGCACATTTGTCGTTTCTCCACACATGAATCATGAAGTTTAATATGTTTTATTTTGCACAAACTTTATTTTAAACGTTTTTTTATTTATTCTATTCGAAAGTTCATCTCAAAAACTAAGTTTTAGTGAGTCGTTTTCTAATTTCCATTAAAAAATCTGTGTAAAAATATTTTTTTAATATTTTCCCCAATCTTTTTTTATTTAGAACTGGAGTTTACAATTTCATTGATTTTCATTAATTTTATTCCCTTTTTTAGTGCGATTTTATTTGCCATTAATATTATTAAGTTAATAAGTTGTATTTATGTTAAATTTGCAAAAAGAAATATAATTTTTAGATTTAAAACTACAAAAGTTACTATTATTTTATAGCGTATTTTAATGGTATGTAACTCCATAACCGACAAAATTGCCGAATTCTAAATGTATAAAAAAAATAAAAATAATAGTGATTTAGAGTAAGCAAATCTCTTTAATAATCTGCAAAAATTGTTTATTTTTATGAATTTTTACGGTTTCAATGAATTTTTTTCTTTGATTTGTAAACTCCAGTTCCTGTAAACTCCAGTTCCTAATTTCGTTTCGCGTAATGGAAGTGTTTTGTTTTCTTGAATAAATATTATTAACCTCGATTAACCTGTATCAAAACAAGTAATTTCAATAACAGGTATGAGTAAAAATATTATTTATTTATTTATTAAAGCAGTTTAAAGTAATTATTTGCTTATTTACACTATTTATAATTATTCACAGTCGAAAATTAACTTTTTCAAATAAATTATTTAACCTTTAAATTACAAATTTTTAAATTGTTTGTATATAAAACTAAAGAAAGAATTAAACTCAAATATCTATAAAATAATCATTTTCAAGCTTTATTAAAAAGATCTAAATAAAAAATTTCCAAAAAATTTAATTAAAAAAGAAAATTTTAACATATTCAAAAGTTACCACTTTGTGGAGAATCACTCATATAGTAATTATTGACAACAAATTGCTTTCTTATTTCTTTTATACTACTATCAGTAGCATTTTTTACTCTATCTTTAAATTTTCTTCAGTTTTATTATTCTTCTAGTGACTATTTAAACAATATTATTATGTATAAAAGTCTCATAAATGTTTTAAAGGTGCATGTAATGTAATCGAGAATGTAATTATTCGTTAATTGTTTGACATTATTATTATTCGTAATAGCAAATTTTTTTGATAAATTAATTTCACAAAGAATTTTGTAAAATCTATTTATATTTAAATGAAAAATTATAGAATATAAATTTGTTATAAAAATGTAGAAATTTCATTAATTAAGCTTAAATTTATTGCTTTAATCTTTCATTTAAAAAGTAATTTTTAAGCCTTTCCTTATGCTTGTAACTTTGAAAATTTTCATTTTTAAATTAACATTATTAAATATAATGTATATTATACATAACATAATTATACTATTGTTGCAAATACAGTATCCTTTTTCAAGTTACAAAGCACATTTTCATAGTTCCTTCGTTATATATGTAAATTCTAAACTTCCTTTCATGAGCCTCCGTGGCGCAGTTGGTAGAGCGTTTGATTTATAATCCACTCCTAGCTGCGTCTTGCGTTCGAGACCTCGTGGTTGTAAATATTTAAATAAATAGCAAAACAAATTTTCTTCGACATGTATAAATATTCCGGGTATGTATGACATGCGAGAACAGCGTGGAATATTTTTTTAATTTTAATTAAAATATTTTTTAATGACAGATATGAGTAACAGAAATTTGTAACTGTTCTAGAACTGTGACAAGCATCTTCGTCACCATGTTACAGATCTGTTACTTAACTGTGACAACCTTCTGACTACGACATTTTGCGTACCCAGTGAGACCCCTGCGAGTCACCAGTTACCCAAGTAGAAATGTCCGGAGTTAGGACGGAGTTAAACACCGACATGGTACTGACTCAGTACTGACCGTCGGTACTGACTTTAGGAACCCGATCAGTACTGGGAGTATACTGACTCCAAAACCGAATCAGTACTATGTCGGAGTTAGAAAAGTTCTAAAATCAGTACTGTCAGAAAACTGGCTTAACACTAAATCAGTACTGTGAAGGAGTTAAAAAAACAATCAAAATTTGTTATAATGTAATTAAACATTAAACATCGTTTGATTTATTAACAATTGAAATATTTGCAAAGATTTGTAAAAACATTATTCATCAACAATAATATCAAACATTTTATTAATTTATTATTAACTAATAGATATATTTTAATAATATAATAATAAATTATTATTAATTAATTATTTTTAGAATTATTACGTATTATTAATAATAAAAAAAATTTTATTTTTTAAAGCTGTATATATATTTTTATTTATTTATTTAACACAAATTTTTCTTAAATAAATTTTTTTTTATTATTATTTTAATAAATAATTAGATTATAAATAATAAATAAATAATTATATTAATAATTTTTACCATATTATTATGATGTATCTATTAATTACTACATAATGACTTGATAAAATGTATATAAAGATATATGTATAATAATTTTTCTTGAAATAAATGTAATATGCAGTGGATTTATTATTAAAGCACTGTATATATCGGTCCCACAATTCAAAAGGAAGTTTATGCGAGGTAACTCCCGAGCTTGCGTGGCTATGCGGTATGTGTATTCGACTTGCGTCCTCGAGGTCTAGGGTTCGGTCCCCCGTGCGTGCGATATTTTTCCGTCTTAGTTTTAAGTGTTTTGTGTATAATTCTTAACAGTGTTACATAAAGTATAAGTTTAAATAATTAATAACCAGTAATAATAATAATTTAGTCATTAATTTAAATAAATAAGATTTAAATAAATAATGAAAAAATAAGAAAAATATTTTTTTAAAACTTATTTTAATAAAAGGAATTCTAATAATTAATTAATAATAATTAATACTAATAATAATTATTAGTATTCAATAAATTACTCCCCATGCTTTAATAATTAAATAAGGAGCTTATACTGACCGCCGGTAAAAATCAGTACTGGACAGCGTTACCAGCCAGGGTTTTCCCAGTACTGACTTAGTACTGGAGTCAGTACTGCAATACTGGCAGTCAGTACTAGAACAGTACTATGCCAGTATTACATTTTTACTTGGGTTACATCACATGTTCTTCAATTATTTGTCACAGTTCTGTAACAGATCTGTAACAGTGTTTGCTGGGTAATCTCAATAATAATTTGGTTCCTATTAAAATACTATTATATTTCTTATTATAAATAAAAAATTTTAAAAAAATTACCACGTAATAAGAATTACGTAAAATGTTAAATGCTATAAGTAAAGTAATTTAATTTTTAAAAATTTAGTTTAATTTATTTTATTTCAATTTATTATTTCTAACGTATCCCTATTTTTTTCTCATCTTTGTCTCAATAATTGTATGTCTGAATGATACTGAGATATTAATACTTTACTGTACACATGTGTCGTTAGCATAGTGGTTAGAGCGTTAGTCTGTTAGTCCGTAGGTCGTAAGTTCGATTCTTCTCGTCAGCAATTTTGTTTATTTTCATAGGTTTGCGATATTTCTAGATTCCAATCGTTAGGTACTAAAATATGAAAATCTAATGCACACTTACTGTAATTGTTTATTATTTAATTTTTAAATGTTATAAACAATTTTTTTCTACTTCATTTTCTATATCCATTGTTAGTCTCCATCTTTAATACAATTTCTTTAAGAAGAGAAATATTTCATGAATAATAACTATTTATTAATACTATTTACCATTTTGCTGTTAAAATATTTATAATTATGAATTTACGACTAATTAATAACAATACGGCATTTATTGCGGCAATATTCTCAGCCAGCACTGGTCCAGTGCTGCGCCAGCGCTGTCTGGCAGCACTGACAGACAGTACTTCGGCAGCGCCAGACGGCGTTATCATCCCAGTGCCATGCCAGTGCTGGCTCTCAGCCTTGCCGCCAGTGCTGCCAGTGTTGGCGCAGTACTACGCCAGTTGTAAATTTCCCATTGGGATGCTTTTTTCTATAACAAATTTCGTTTGACTGATCTAAATTATGCAAATTTTTCTCCTTTTTATTTATAAAAAATATGAGAAAATTGTCAATTGTTAAAAAATTATAATTAAGAAATAGGAAATATACCCATTTTATGCATAATTTATATTTCTCAATAACAATATTGTTCAAAAACTCATTCTTTTCTTTTGGAAAAGAAACATTACATATTCTATTCTATTTGTCAATTACAAATTTAAATTGAAAATAAAATTAAAATTTTTAAAAAATAAAGGAAAAAATTTTACTCAAAAAAATGTTCTGTTACATTTATTTACGAATTTCTTTAATTGTAAAATTATTCGAAAACAAGATGACCGAGTGATAAAGTCATTTTTTTATATTATAAGAATATTATATTACAGTAACTTTTTCAAAATTATTTTCATCATTTCAAATCAATTATTATTATGTTCTACAATTTTTAATGATTTTTTATGAAAATAATTGAATTCCTAAAAAAATTTATTATTTATAAAAATAATTGAATTATTGGGAAGAAATTTTTAAAAAAATTGTAAATAATTGAATTCCTGATAAAATTTTTATTATTTATGAAAATAATTAAATGTTTGCGTACTATTTTTGGGAATTTGAAATTGATTTGAAAATAATTGAATTTTGAGGAAGAATTTTGTTATTTATAAAGATAATTGGGATTTTCACGATAATTTTTTTTAAATTTAAAAGATAATTGAATTTTATGAGAAGAATTTTATCACTCTTGAAAATAATTGAATTTCTGCAATTATTTTGTAATTTTTCTAAAATTGGATTTTTTTAGTGTTTTCAACAAAAATTTAAATTACAAATTTTTAAATTCTATTATTTTTAAAATTGCTAATTATATCCTAAAAAGTTAGCCACGCGCTTTAGCGCTCGAATTGTTGCTAGTATAATAATAATTCGCGTTTATTCATTAGTTTGCTGTTTTAGTTTATACCCGTCATCCGAATCTTCTAAATTTATTAATATGTAAGTAAATTTTGCAAAATTATAATTCCATAGTTTGTTGAAAGTCGGAAAGAACCGTATATGTTTCTTTCTCGGTAAAAGATATTTTTATTTTCAGTATTAGAATTTGACGGAATTTGACAAAACTATTTCCAAATTGCAAATAATAGTGGGTTGTGAGTGCGGTTTTGTCGTCGCGAAAAAAGAGGTCTGAGAAAATACTGGTAGATGTCACTGAATATGCGATCGATTTTAGGAAAGAATGGCAAAGGGGGAAATCTCCGTCATCATCAGTTGATGATGAGGATTATTTGCGGAAAATATTTTTTGCGAGAAAAGCAGCAGCAGCAGCAAGTAGACACACGGCACGGTAGGCAGGCAGGGTGGTTTATTGTAAAGTTCATGTGGCGACGCCATCGACCAATCAGACCAGCCGTCGCCAGTCAGTTTTCCGGCTGCTAAACTCGGGTGACGCCATATTGCCCTGTCGTGGCGGCGGTTGTGTTTATATTCGTTTGTTTAGCACGTTTTTTCAATTCACCGGTTTGTTTATCGTGAGTGAAAAAAATCGTGCGTGTTCCGTGATAGTATCGCCATCGTGGGCAATTGTCGTCTCAGTGATAATCGTGTTCGTATCGCGTTTTTAAAATCCGTGAAAAAAGTGGTTATACAGTGTTTTCTTCTTACCCTCTGTGTGTGATTCGGAATTTTCATTTCAACCCCTTGAGATATTTAAATATCGACCTCTCGGAGAATTAGTGGATTTTTCAAAAATGCCTGTTCGAAAACAAGGTGGTAAGCCAATTATGTCAATAATTCTATTTTTATTGATTTGCAACAATTTTTTCTCGTGATTTTAATTCGTTGGGGGAAAGAAAGGTGGAGTGCTTTCGGGTCACTTGGTCAGCTGTCATTGAGAACTGTCAATCGCAAATACTTCCTGTATTTATATTCCTTTTTTTCTGATTAAATTAAATATCTCACGTGAGAAATTTAATTTTTGTCTCGGATTTTGCATTTATTTCTAAAATTAACTTTAAAATTAGATTTATTTAGTAAATAGCCAGGGGATTTTAAATTTGTGACCTAATTTCACAACATTGGGAGATGATTCCGATTTTACTGGTGAATTATTGTTCAACACTACTGTCAGTTGATTGTTATTATTTTTTGTCAATCAATCAAAACCTAATTTCAAGAGATAATTAAGAAATTTATTAAAATCAATTTATTTGTCAGTAAATGTTATTGTTTTGGTTAAGGTTAAAAATTGATTATTAAAGGGAATGACGCAGTTTCGTTGAAAATTCACGAGAGAAATTTTATTAAATTTTCCTTTTTTCGCTATATTTATATTTCACGTGACTTTTGAATAATTCATTTTAATATAAAATTGAAAAACTTGCTGAATATATTAAAAAATGTGAAAGAAATGAGAAAAAAAGTTTGAAATATATTTGAACAATATTTCATTTTTTAAAATTAAAATAAATGGCTCGTTATATTTAATATTTGTTCTTTTTGACTATAATTTTTTTTATTTTATCAAAGTATTTTTGAATTTGAAATTTTATTATTTTTCATTTTATTGAAAATAATTGCATATTTCGACAAAAATTTAAAATATATGAAAAATTGAAAAATAATTTGTTCATTGAGAGCTTTTGGGGAAGAATAATGAACACATTCCCCCCTCTCCCTCGATTTAGAGTCAATAGGGAAGTATTTCCAGGTCACTAGAAATTATTAGTTTGCTTTGAACACAGAGTTAAGATTATTGAATATCTGCCAATTATTATTGACTTTTCATTATATATTATTTAGAAGGTTAAAGGTCTGAAATTCTATTTTTTGTATAGAGTGACGCAAAAGTTTATTATTATTATATACCGTTAATTTTAGATAAAAGTACAATTAACCTGATATATAATTAAATTAAAAGAAACTTCTTTGCTCGACAAACTGCGAACTGAAAATTTCTTTTACAGAAAAAAAGATAAAAAAAGGAGAAAAAATACAAGAAACTTAAATAGGGAAGTAATTTGTTCGTAATAAAGTTTTCTTATACTCTTAATTTTGGACCTTTCTTTTACTCTTCGGCACACCAACGGAATTTTTATTATTTATAATTATTATTATTATATTTATTATTTATTTATTATATTATTTATTACATTTATTATTAACATTATTAAATTTATTTAATAATTATTATTTATTTTTATTATTTAAACGTGTTAAGCATTTTTATTAATGTAGGCCATAAACTTTTTTTATTTTATTGATAAATATTTTTTAAAACTCTTGACATTTTATTTTTAGAGGCGAAACAAAAATTGCTTAAAATTTCGAAAAAATATTGTAATTTTCATTTCCTGAATTTTTGAACGTTCAAATAAAAGATTTTTTTTACTTAAAAAATTTTTTTTTATTAAAAAATTATAATAAAAATTAGTTCTTAACTAAATTAAATTTTTCAATTTACATTATTTTCCATTTCATTTATAGTAATGTTTTAAAAATAGTTAAACAGAAATAAAATGTCCATTATTTGAACGTTTAAAACATTAGGATTATTTTTCTTTTTGTAAATTAATTTTTAAGAAAAAACAAAAATTCATTCATTTGAACGTTCAGAACTTTAGGAATGTTGTTTATTCCTTTTTTGTACTATAGTAATTTTCAAAAATATTTAAGTAGAAAAAAAATTTCTTTTAATTAAATGTTCAAAATTTTTTGGGAAAATTAGTTTTCAAATTTTAAAATATTTTTTAAATTAAATCAAAGAAAAAATAAGAGCAAGTATATTTTTTAAATTATTTGGAAATTTTCGAAAAATTTACTTGGTTTGAATTTCTTTCGAAATAAAATTCAAATTAACATTAGATTAAATTTGATTTAGTTTGAAATTTTCCTGCGAAAGTGTTTGCTCATTTTGTATTTAGGAGGAAAACAAAGGTTAGGCGTAACAGTAATTTTTAGTGGTTTCGCACCAAGACGTGTGAAGCATTTTTATTAATGTAGGCCATGTCAGTGTTGCAATAATCCATCGGTAAAACTGTCGGCGTTTGGGCGACTGCCAAGAAAACGCAATATAATTTCGGCATTGACGAGTGCTTTTACCCAAGTTTTGCAGAGAACGACTCACGGCCACGAGGTCGAATGATCTTTTTGCAAATCTATTGCCACTAAATATCCGTGCATTTTCAATAATATGCAATTTTATAAAAATTAAAAAAAAATTCCTAATTCGGAATAAGTCGAATGTTTCAAATATAATAAAAGAAAGAATATTGAAAAAAGTAATAAATATTTAAAAAAAAATATTTTTCACTCTGCAGTCAGTAGAAATTTTAATAATTAAAATTGTTGAATGAAATGATGAAAATAAATGAAAAAGGTACGATTATTATCGACGATGTACACGATTCATAAATTATGAATCGTGGAAAAAAAATCCTGGAAAAATCACATTTTATAAAGGCTTGAATTGTGTATAGAGAACAAAAGTAGTTGATCGGTAAATTTTGTGGGTATTTCGAAATATTCTTATCAAAATATAAAAGGCATCACAGTTGGTCCCCTTTTCCCCTTTTGTCCCTTTATTTCAATTTTATCACATTTTTCAAGTTTTTTGACGATTTGGCACCTTTTTCCCCTTTTTTGATGATTTGATCCCTTTTTCACCTTTTTCTAATAAAAAATAAACAAGTTTTTCTTTTTTTGAAATCTTTTTCAAAGTGTAATCATAAAATTTAGACTTAATGTTATAGAATTCAGCGCGTTTGATTTCTGATTTAGATTATTAACAACACAACATAGTAAACATAAAAAGCATATGTTTTTTATGTTAATGATTTAAATAATACCTATAGATATCGTAAAGAATTTTATAAATTTTAAGGTGGTTCATTCAACAGAATGCAGACCTCTACAAAAATAATTAATTCAGGGATCACAGAGTGTTACCTATTTACCTTTTTGTACCTATTTTGAAATTTGGTACCTTTTGTACCTATTTTGATTATTTGTTACCTTTTTTACCTATTTTAAGTTATCACAGTAAGTTTTAAAAATTATTTTTTATTTCATAATTATTTTTCTGCGTTTGAATATATTTTTTCTTACATAAAATTAACCCTTATTTAATAAGCATTAAAATAAAGCATTAATTAATCGGTTGGACGTGTGGTCACTTTTTCCCCCGTTAGACGATGTAATTTTACATTTTTTGCCAAAAATTCAGAATCAATGCAAAATGCTTTAAAAGAAGCAGTAAAAAATCATGCTAAAGAGATCGTCATCAAAGAAATACAGGGTTGCCACAGACCTGGAAAACCTTGAATTGTCAGGGAATTTTATAAATTCTGATTCTGAAAATTCAATCTTTTCTATTTGAATATTCAAAATCTCAAGTTTTAAGTTGTTATTGTACAATATCTTTTTGATTTTAAATTTAGTGCTTACAGTTAAAATCTAAATCGTTTCTAAAGTTTAGTTTCTTCTGGTCAATATTTTCCTTTGCATAATTTTAAAATTAATATTTTTCAATGCATTTTAGATACAGGGAAAAGCGGGAAATGCGGGAATTGTACGGGAATTTTTTTCGTACGGGAAATGTGCGGGAAATGTACGGGAATTATTTTGTTCAACGGGATTTTTTACTTAAAATGGTCGTAATAATGAAAAAATTTGGAAATGTGCAAGCACCTAAAAGTTTATAATTGAGGTTGAGTCCACAATATAATTGCTTGAAGTAGAATTTCAAAGTAAAAAAAAGACTTAAAAAAATAATTTTGTTTGATATTTATTTAAAATAATTTTATATTTCGTTGTTTGAATTTAAAAAATATGTACTGGGGTCACAAAGTTTCAGTACATTTGGACTGATTACATTTGAATGCTCACTTCACTTCAAATTCAAATATTTTAGTAAAAATGGGTGTAACAGATATCAAACCAATTTGAGATATAACAGATATAACCAATTTAATCATGTCAAAATTAAAATATAATTAATTAAAGTTAAATAAATAATATTTTTAAGCTTTGACAGTTGTACAATATGAAGTATAAATTCCATTTTTAATTCTAGACCAAAATCATTCACAAATATTAAGTATTTTTTTCAAATTCTGTAAAAATAACTTCTCTTGCTCTAAATTTTTCACAGTATATAAATTGCAAATTCGCCTTTTCCGTTCACTTGTTTTATCAATTAACCACATTTTTGAAAAACATTTATCTCTTATTCATTGTAAAATAAGAAGGATGTTACATAGAAATGAAATAAGTAACAATAACACAGTTAAAATTTGTAACATTATAACAATTAATAATAAATAATTATCTTAAATTCCCTACAATCAAGAGGTTCTATATTTTTCAAAAGTGTGGTTAATTAATAAAACAAATGAATGAATAGAATCGACAAATTTGCAATTTATATTCTGCGAAAAATTTAGAGCAAGAAAATTTATTTTTATAGAATTTGAAGAAAATACTTAATATTTGTGAATGATTTTGGTCTAGAATTAAAAATGGAATTTATACTTCATATTGTACAACTGTCAAAGCTTAAAAATATTATTTATTTAACTTTAATTAATTATATTTTAATTTTGACATGATTAAATTGGTTATATCTGTTATATCTCAAATTGGTTTGATATCTGTTACACCCATTTTTACTAAAATATTTAAATTTGAAGTGAAGCGAGCATTCAAATGTAATCAGTCCAAATGTACTGAAACTTTGTGACCCCAGTATGTACTATAAAAATATTAATACTGATTAAATGTTATTTAAATAATAAAAAAATAAACATTTAAAATTCTATTACTTTTTCTTAATACTTTACCTTTTATATACAATATTGTATAAACCCTTATATTTTATGTACGGGAATTTTGTAAAAAATGTGGGAAATGTACGGGAATTTTATTTCATATTTTCAGCGGACACCCTGTAGAAACTCAAAATGTTATTAAAATGATTAAAATACTCGTTTAATTGTGAAAAATTCTGAACAAAACTAAATTTTTAAATTCTTATTATTTTTATCTATATTTTTTCGTTTACTTTAAACTATGTAAGTGTGATGCGCTCTGAAGAAAGATACTTTAGAAGCAAAAGATTGTAGGTTATGGTTGTAATTTTTTGAATGAAATTACACAAAGGGGATTAACTCTCAATATAAAAAACTGATATTAAAATCTTCATTACAACTAACATAATAAATTAAAATTAAATTTGGTTTTACAAAATTAAACAATAACTTTTAATTTTTTACTTTTAATTAAGTTAAAAATAACACAAACAACGATTTGCTTCTAAGGTTTTCATAGGACTTTTCTTTGGAGTGTGTCACAAATAATCTAGCAAAGTTTAATCTTAATTTCAATTATTCATAAAATTAAAAAATAATAACTTATGTTATTTATAATTTACTTGGAGATTTTTAAACTTTTTGTCGTAATTAGAAAAAAATTTATCAAAACGATTTCACTTTTGGGTCTGGAATTTTTAAAGAAATGATCTGGAAAACCTGGAAAAGTCATGGAATTTTAAAATCTATGTTTTGTGGCAACCCTGAAATAAATATATTTGGAGTAAATTTTGATTATATATATTTTACAAATTTATAAAATTTATAATTATATATTTAGATATTTGAAAAAAAATACTTTAAAATTTATAATTATATATTTAGATATTTGAAAAAAATACTTTAAAATTTATAATTATATATTTAGATATTTGAAAAAAATACTTTCTTTTAACAATAAAAATGTTAATAAACCTTAAATTACATGTTTATTCATGTTTTACAGTACTTTTATTGTTACCTATTTGTTACCTATTTTCGAAAAAAATTGTACCTTTTCACCTTTTTTCATGATAATAGGTACTGTGATCCCTGTTAATTAACATTCAAATAATTAAAATATTATTATTATCCCATAATGCACATGAGCACAGGAACGCAGACATAAAAAAGTAACTATTGGGATCCTGGCATGGGGTCTAATAATAATTTTTAACATTAAAAATTATGTTAAAAAGTTTTTTTTCAAAAATAATTTGTTATAAATAAATGAAGAAAAACTAATTTTTATAAAATTATGTAATATATGTTCTCGTAGTAGTTTTTCGCGTGGAATCGAATGGTGCTATTAGTTTTTTATGAAAATGAATTTTTCTTCAATTGTTTATAACAAATTATTTAAACAAAATTTTTAACGTCAAAAATTATTATTAGACCCCATGCCAGGATCCCAATAGTTACTTTTTTGATATCTGCATTCCTGTGCTCATGGGCATTAATGGGTTAATAGTTTTTTCTAAAAATACAAAACATCCTAATAAAAAACCTTCAATTTTTTTTCATTTCTGACAATAATTTCTTTTTAAATATCTTAATTCTTGAAAAACTATCACATAAAATTATAACTTAGAAATTATTTAATGTAATGAATAATTTTATTTATACATTTCAAAATTAATAAAATTTTAAAATAGTTGGCGTTAACAATTTTCATAAATAGGTGAACTTCAAAACATTTTAATTTCAAATTTTATAAAATTTCAATTTTTAATGAATTTTATTACAAATTCTAAAGTACTTAAATTTTTGCAAAAATTTTTAAAATTTCAATTATTTCTAAAATTAGTTAAATTTTTCAATGTATAGGGGAGATTGAGGAATTGTGGGCCACCTCAATTATTTAATAACATTTATAAGTTTGATCATCCAATTTTTTTTTATTTTCTTTTATTCGTCCAAAGTAAATTTTTCATTAGCATTTCATAACTTTACAACGCTTTACAATTACCTATAAACCGTAAACAAAAATCACCTGAAAAATTGCATTCAAATATTTATTATGGGTCTTCATGTTTCTATTGTTTTTACAAGGATTTTCAAGAATAAACTATGGAAAATATTTTTTTAATTATTGTGTGGCATTGGTATACTTTGACTCCAAAAAAAAATTTTGCATCAAATTGAAATGAATAAATAATACAAAGCTTTTTGTAAAATGAAGCATTTGGGGAATTGTGGGTCACTTTTTTTTAGAGAAGTATTTATTGCTTGTTTTTGTCGATTTAATTGCACAATGCAGATACATATTATTAAAATCACTCATAGCTATAGTAATTTAATCAAAACAATTCGATTCATGCCTTTAAAAATTTTCATTTAAAAATTTGTAATTAATGCAGCCTATTTTACTTGTCCAAATTGTGATTCCGATTAATTTCATTTTCTTTTCTAATTTTAAACTAATAATTAAACATTTATAACATTTTTAATATTTCTAACCATTTGAATTGACTTTTAGAAAAATTTTTCATCGTTATTGTTGATTTAGAACTCAATTTAGGCTAAAAAAATCGTAAAATTGTACTCTTTGGTAAAACTGAAATTTCTTTAAGGTAAGTGATAATTTTGGGAAACTGACTATGTTAGTTTATATCTCCTACTGACACGAAACATTTTAAAATTTGAAAAAAAAATGTTGTGTGTAAGATATTGAGTTTAAAAAAGTGTGGCCCACAATTCCCCAATCTTCCTTATATATTTAATTAATTATTAAAAATAAAGAAATTAACGAGGAATTTTAGTTAAAAAAACTAAAAAAAAAATTTTTATTTAGGAGAAGTTTCAAATGATTGAAAAAGTTCAATTATTTTCAAAAGTAATAAAATTCTTCGCAGAAATTCTATTATATTCAAAAATGTAAAAAAATTCTCGTCAAAATTTCAATTCATATATAAATAATAAATTCTTCTTCGAAATTCAATTATTTTCAAAAATTTTAATAAAATTCTTGTCAGAATTTAAATATTTGCAAAAAATTTCCTAAATTCAATAATATTTAAATATCTACTATTTTAATAAAATTTTCCAAAAAAATTCAATTATTTAAGAAAAGTTTTATTAAAATTCTACGCAAACGTTTAATTATTTCCATAAATAATAATATAATTTTACAGGAATTCTATTATTTACACATTTTTTATATTTCTTCGCAATAATTCCATTATTTTCATAAATAATCAAACTCATCGCAGAATTTCAATTATTTTTAGTACAATTCTAATCAAATTCCTCGAAAAATGTAATTATTTTTAAAAATTTTATTAAAATTCGTCTAAAGAACTTAATTATTTAAAAATTTGTTGATAAAATTAATTAAAAAAGTACCTTTTTGAGGAAAAAAGGTACTGTGATGCCTGATATTGTTACTTATTGGTAATTCGTCAGATTTGATGTTATAAACTTAAGTTGAATAAACAAAGGAATTATCTAATATAAGTGAAATTCGTGTCATTTTTTCTTTAATTTTGCTATGATTAATTAATTATAATGTATACTATTATTTTCGAGGAAAAATAGAAATAGAGTTTGAGAGTTAGAGATAATGAGAACAATAGTAAATAGAGCAAGTGAATATCAGTTTGCTGAGTTGAGGACCTTTTCACGTATAGCATCCAATGAGAAATTTCGAGTGCCTAAAGAGTTTGTCATTCTATACATATTTATTTACGGAAAAAAAACTTTTGCTCGCTTCATGTCTTTTTCTCTATATATGAAATCGATATTTATGTTTTAATATTTGCAACGACTGCAAATCTCGTTCTCACAATTTTTCTTTTTTTGAAAAAAAACAACAACAAAAACGAGTCACCTGAATAGTATCACATAGTACTTCGATAGCTATATAATGGGAACATAAACGAAAAAGACTCGGGCAATTTTAAAAAATGATTAATTTTCAAATGTCATACAATTTTCTCTACTATTGTCGATAGGAAGAGTACTTTTGATACAAAATTGTAAAATAAAACCTTTGTTTCGATGTCCCTCGACTTCATATATATATATATATATATATATATATATATATATATATATATATATATATATATATATATATATATAGCATTTCCTGCATCATTTTATGATAGTACTAATTCTATATTGAAACAGAAAAAAAGATATCATTGTAAAATTATGAACGTTCAAATGAAGGAACATTTTTTCTGTTTAAATAGGGATGCCTGATTATCCTGTAAAAATCATTTGACAGAATTATATTGGACTTATGAAATTTGTTGTTTCACTTTAAATTGAAATTTGCATGATAAATATTATAATTTACTTATCTGAATTATTATTTAATAATAATTCATAATTGGATCTATGTGTCAGTACTCAGGTGCGAATTTGGGTTGGCCGCCAGAGTTTGAAGGTTGGCCCAAGGTTGGCCTAACTTCGGCAAGCGAAGTTTTGGTAGCCAGAGTTTGCCCAACTTTGGCAAGTACTAGTGCCCACAGTTGGCCCGACTTTGCAAGCCAACCATTACATGCAGAGTTTAACCAACCGTCGGGCCAACTTTGGCGACAAAGGTTGGCACAACTCATCAAAACGTCGTTTAAAAGACTTTCAGTTTCGGTTGGCCGAACTCTGGGCCACGGTTGGCCCGACGGTTGGCAAAACTCTGTGAAACGCAGTTTAATTGACTTACTTTATTTTGGTCGGCCGAACTCTGGGCCACGGTTGGCCCAACGGTTGGCAAAACTCTGTGAAACGCAGTTTCATTGACTTAAACTTTCTTGGTCGGCCAAACTCTGGGCCTCGGTTGGCAAAACTTTGTCAAATGCAGTTTAATTGACTTACATTATTTTGGTCAGCCGAACTCTGGGCCACAGTTGGCCCAACGGTTGGCAAAACTTTGTCAAATGCAGTTTAAATGACTTAAGCTTTCTTGGTTGGCCAAACTCTGGGCCACGGTTGGCCCGACTGTTGCAGCTTTAATATACATTTTGCGTTATGCACTCCCATGTGAGCGTAGCGTAGTGGTCAGTGTATAAGTCTTCGGTGCGTTAGGTTAGGGGTTCGATCCCAGCGAGCGTTAGATATTTTCGAAAATGTATGTATGAGATTGTGTTTAATAATAATAGGTAAAGGTTATATCCGATGTTCCCGCTAATAATAACGTGTTAATTGTTTAAATAATTTAGTTTTTTAATAATTTTTTACCTTTGGCTGTTGAAGTTGGCCAAACTTTGAAAATTGTGGTTGGCCCAACTTACACATCTAAAGTTATGCCAACTTTGGCGTCAATCTTTGGACCAACCATTGAAGTGTATAGTTGGCACAACATATGCATTTTAAGTTGGGCCAACTTCCTTATGAGTTGTCGGGCCAACCATCGTCGCCATTAGACGGCGACCGTTATCATCTGTATGGTTGGCCCAACCTCTGGCACGAGAAGTTGGACCGACTTTGTTAAAGTTGGCCCAACTATGGGCCGACCAAAAAATCGCACCTGGGTAGGCCAGAAGGTGGCGCCAATTCGAGATAGTGGCCGCTGCTAAACTAAAAAAGTCACTGAACCTCAAATTAAAATCACTTTTTCGCTAAATTTTATTGTAAAAATGGAGAAGAACTGCTCCTTACAAAATACCCTCCTCTAACATTTCAAAAAACTTTGACCCCGAAATATTTTATCCAAATAACATCGGATTTATTAGTAGGGGAGATTGGGGAATTGTGGGCCACACTTTTTTTAGCTCAATATCTTACACACAACATTTTTTTCCAAATTTTTGTGTAGTAGGAGGTATAAACTAACATATATCATAGTCAGTTTCCCAAAATTATCACTTACCTTAAAGAAATTTCAGTTTTACCAAAGAGTGCAATTTAATGATTTTTAAAAATGTTGGGTCATTGTGGGCCACTGCCTAAATTGAGTTCAAAATCAAAAATAACGATGAAATATATTTATTACATAGTTAGAAATATTAAAAATGTTTAATTATTAGTTTAAAATTCGAAAAGAAAAAGTAAGAAAATGAAATTAATCAGAATCACAATTAATTTATTACAAATTTTTAAGTAAACAGCTTTATCCCATGAATCGCAATGAATCGAATTGTTTTGATTAAATTACTATAGCTATGAGTGATTTTAATAATATGTACCTGCATTGTGCAATTAAATCGCCAAAAACAAGCAATAAATACTTCCATAAAAAAAGTGTCCCACAATTCCCCAAATGCTTCATTTTACAAAAAGCTTTATATTATTTATTCATTTTAATTTGATGCAAAATTTCTCTTTGGAGTCAAAGTACCAATGCCACACAATAATTAAAAAAATATTTTCCATAGTTTATTCTTGAAAATCCTTGTAAAAACAATAAAAACATGAAGACCCATAATAAATATTTGAATGCAATTTTTCAGGTGATTTTTGTTTACGGTTTATAGGTAATTGTAAAGCGTTGTAAAGTCATGAAATGCTAATGAAAAATTTACTTTGGATGAACAAAAAAGAATTAAAAAAAATTTGATGATCAAACTTATAAATATTATTAAATAATTGAGGTGGCCCCCAATTCCCCAATCTCCCCTACATCTAAAAACATTGATAAATGCTCATTTTAGTTTCACATAATTAAACAAATTCTTTTGACTAAAGTAAAAATAACACAAATAACATCACCATTTATGGTTTGCTTCTTTGGTACCTTTCTTCGGAGCTCGTCACAAATACTTATTCAGATTAAAAATAAAATTATTATTTAAACAATTATTAAACAAATTGTAATTGTTATTTACTAACTTCTTACACAGTTATATGGGTGATTCTTCCGAAAGTAACACTTTGTGTTATTTTTGATTTCTCGACTGATTTTATAAAATCTACTAATGCTATTTTTATACATTAAAACTATTCTAAACAAAATTTTAATGCACATTAAAATAAAGTTGAGTGTCTGACGTTTAATTTGACCATATATTATTTGTGAAAAGGAGGGGAATTATTGCTTTGATGAATAATCAAATTTTACTTATTGGCCCGAGTAAAAATTTAATTTCATCTCCGAAGCTTTGCTTTTTATTCAACAATTGAGTATACGAGTAACTTTGACGAAATATTTTTTATGATAATATAAAATTACGGTGTGAAATTGAGGGTTCACGTGCAATAAGGGGACGCGCAGGCTATTCGTTGTCCTCTCGCGCAGCCGCAGAATCGCTATACGCGGGGACTTTCACTTCCATGCGTATCCCCTTATTGCACGTGAACCCTCAATTTGTAAATTTAACTAAAAAATATATTTTAATTGTGTCCTAATGTGAATAAATGTGAAAAAAAATTTATTTTTCATTTCCGAAGCTTTCATCTCCGAAGCTTTTTCCTTGAAATGTGCGAGTTTTTCTTTTGTTTTTAGTATTTGGGCAAATCCACGAAACTGTTAACATTTATGATACTCGAATCGAACACTTAAAAGTCCGTATTATTTTAGATTGAAACTTATTGTTTAATCATATTTTTCTAAATTATATACTAAGTAACATTTATGTACAGTATTAGAACAAAATATTAATTTGTCAATTAATTTTATGAGTTTAAAATTGAAAAAACGCTTAAATTTCATTTGAAACTCTCAGAAAAGTATACATTTTTAACGTTTTTATTTTTGCGGCGTGTGAAATATTAATTCAGCTACAAGGAAAATAGCTAAAAGACGTATGTTTTCAAACTTTTTCCACTATCCCATTAGTGTGCTACGACTGTAAAAAATATATGAAGGTTTTATTAAATGATGACACTTTTTAAGAAAATTTCAGAAGTTGAATTCTTAAAATCAAAAACTTCAATTACTCATTTTAAATTTAAATTTAAACTTTAAATTCGTAATCAGCGACACCAAAAACCCCCGAGTAACGAGTTTCAATCAAATCCAACTATTTAAATTTGTCATCCGTCATAATGGAGCCGCCATTTTGAATTTTGAAAAACCGACTTCAGATTGTTCAGCAGCGACCCCAAAAACCTCCGAGTAAAAAGTTTTAACTGATTTAATTGATGGGAAGGTCTTACACATTTTTGGTTCACTTTATAATATATCAGTTCCGGAAGGGGTTAATAATAAGTGTTAAACATTGGGGGCATGGGTTAAAAATGAATCACGCATACGAATTTGTGGTGCTAAAACATTCTTGAACACGTATGCAAAGTGACATCTATGTGCATACAAATTAAGAAAAAAAAATTTTTTTTCTTAAAAGTCAAAAGTTTTATGGATTTGCCCATTTACCTGCATTGATTTGAAAACATTAACCTAAATAACCATCAACTGTAGATTTTTATTTTAATTAAACTGAATATATTTAGTATTAAAATATGCAAATTATTATTTTTTTAAACAGTGCAATTTTATTATGAATTATATAAGTGTGTATATTTAATAAAAAAAAATCACGAAACAAATAAAATTAATCAATTGGAGCAACAAAGTCAATCTTCTTTAAAGAAAAAAAACTTTAATATTTTCAACAATTAATTTTGCGCAACTTGAATTCTTACTCTTGAGTATGAAATAAAGTAAGTTCAATAAAAAAACCATTTGTTTCTTCTTTTATTATTCGATTGAAAAAGAGAAATTTAAGGATTATTGAATTTAATAAAAAAAAAGGATTGAGATTTTTCTTTAACAAATACCAAGTAAATACTGGATCTTGGATTCAAAGGTTTTTAATTAGGAATCAGTGATAAATTTAATTAAAATTTGGATGAAATGGAATATTCATATACTGAGATTGACGGAGTATATTCCTATTCCAAATAAAAAAAAATATGACAAGAATTTAGAAAGGAATGAAATAAAATAGCAATTTAATGTTATATTTACTCACTTTTTAATATAATGATGATTAGCAGACAATTGAGACCAGAGCTGGAGCGAAGTTGAAGTTGAGATTTGGACTTGAACTTAGAACTTGAGTTTAAATAATTGGATTAGAAACTTTTTAAACTTGAAACTTTTAAACTTGAACTTGAGAACTAGACAAGTATAATATAAGACTTGAAGATGAGAAGAATGATTTTGAATATTTAGAACTTGGAGAGAACTCTAAGTTATAATTGACAATTGTTCGAGAACTCTTATTTGAGTTGATAGCTTTTCGAGCTCTGACTTTTTCTTAAGGAACACGTATATTTATGTCAGTGTTCCCACTACCGATTTTCTTAAGGGAGGAAAATTTAGGGAAGGAAAAGTTATAAAAAGGGAAAAAGAGGTTGGCTATTTTTAGGATTGGTTTAAGAAAAAGAAAATGGAGAGAAAATGCATTAAGAAATGGGCCTGATATAGGCGAATTTTGGGCCCGTCTCATTTTTATCAGTTTTAAGCGTTGGAGGATCTTTGAAAAGGGGCTGAGTCTTATCGTTTCTCAACTTCATCTCCCTTTCAACTCCAATTTCTAGAATTTACAGAAATAGCATTTTTCCTTAATTTTAACATATTTCTAAATTTTAAATATTCAACATAATAATATACGGTTGTTTATAATACTAGAACAAAAAGGGCGCGCGTTGCGCGCCCACTCCTGGTCCTTTGACGCACAAAATAAAACCTTAATGTAACCTTAAATTAAATCTTAATTTAATAAAAACATATGTTTATATTTTAAAAATTATTTTTCTGTTAATAAGATTGTTTAAAAATGTTTTATTTTTTTTAATCTAAGTTTGACGAATTAAATTTTCTATAAAAAATTACACGTTAATGCCTATAAAAAATTCTCATCCTGGAGAAAATCACCTTTAAAATAAGCCTAAAATCATTAAAAAGCATTCAGTATTTTAGAAGTCATTAAAATTTTTGTAAAACATTAAAAATTATCATTTTTTAAAAATGTCTAAATAAAATATTGATCAAATGACTTGAAAAATTATGTACAAACTCCGAGGATTAATTTAAAAAAAATCAGTAACCTTCTATATTATAAAAATTGTGTAGATTTTTCTGCCAAAATACTGGCGAAATTTTTTTTAAATTAATACTTGGAGTTTTGCACATCAATACAGGGTAATTTAATTTTCCCAAAATATTGAGAACATTCTTGAATTTGCAATTGTTTTAAAGAATTGTTAACCCCTTCAGTGTGCAGCTAAAATATAACAAAATGGTCCCAAAATGTGTAAGACCTTCTTGTGAATAAATTTTCATGACACTATGTACTAAGGGGTTTTTGGGGTCGCTGATTACGATTCCGGTGTTAATTTTCAAAAATTCAAAATGGCGGATCCAATATGGCGGACACGATATTAAAAAATTCATTGGATTCGCTTAAAATTCGTTACTCGGAGGTTTTCGTGGTCGCTGATTACGAATCTGACATTAGTTTTTTAAAATTCAAAATGTCAAATCCAAAATGGCGAACACGATTTTGAAAAATTCATTGGATTCGCTTAAAATTCGTTACTCGGGGGTTTTCGTGTTCGCTGATTACGAATCTGGCATTAGTTTTTTAAAATTCAAAATGGCGGATCCAAAATAGCAGACACAATTTTGAAAAATTCATTAGATTCGCTTAAGATTCGTTACTCGGGGCTTTTCGTGGTCGCTAATTACGCATCTGTTATTAGTTTTTCAAAGTTTAAATAGTAAGAATTTTTAAAAGAATTTATCCACTTTAGAAATTTTTCAAAATTTTTGGCGGAAATTTTGTATGAAAAATTATTTATTTTAAAAATATGACTTCAGAATCGTGATCAGCGACCCCAAAAACCCCTAAGTAAGAATTTTGAAAAGAATTTATCTACTTTAAAAGATTTACAAAATTTTTGGCGGCCATTTTGGATGAAAAATTATTTATTTTGAAAATCTGACTTTAGAATCGTGATCAGCGACCCCAAAAACCCCCGAGTAAGAATTTTTAAAAAAATTTATCTACTTTTAAAATTTTTCAAAATTTTTAGCGGACATTTTGGATGAAAAATTATGTATTTTGAAAATATGACTTTAGAATCGTGATCAGCGACCCCAAAAACCCCCGAGTAAGAATTTTTAAAAGAATTTATCTACTTTTGAAATTTTTCAAAATTTTTGGCGGCCATTTTGGATAAAAAATTATTTATTTTGAAAATCTGACTTCAGAATCGTGATCAGCGACCTTAAAAACCCCCGGGTAAGAATTTTTGCGAATATACGTTAAGATGTTTTCTTGTTCGGGCCATTACGTGTATACACGTCATCCACTGTTTGGGCCAGTTTTTTTCATGACGTCATCCACAGTCAAGAGGTTAATAACAATTTTAAAATTTTATTTTTTAACAATCCCTTTATTTTATCGTTAAAGTGTAGACTTTAAGCTTTAATTAAAAAAAATTACTTAATTATTACTTCCTCATAGAGGAAGTATTGTAATACCAAAATTTTTCGAGTTCGATTTTTTGATATATCTTTATGTTATTTGACCTCAGGAGTTGCGGACATAAAGTGAGAGTACTTTGTGATAGATTTATAAAGTTTAACTAAATTTTTTTTTGATTTTTAATTTTCCAAAAACACGTTTTTTGCCCATAACTTTAAAAAAATGTTAGGACACCTATAAATGTTTTTCCATAATTTTGTAGAGTTTTCTTAAACGCATCTTTTGAGTCCTAATTGAACATTTTTCGTCCATATTAACCGGAGATATTAAACTTTTAAAAATCATAAATTTAAAAAAAAACATTTTTTTGAAAATTTTGTTAAAAAATGTAGAAGTAATCTTAAAATTATCGTTACTAACTTGTAGAGCATTATAAAATGATTCGATTGACCTATTTTTGAACCTAATTCGATAATAAATTTCGAAATTATTGGTATTTTAAAAACCAAAAATTGTGGAAAATAACATTTTCTCAAATTTTTGTTTGAAAATTTTTGTTTAACTATTAAACTATTACAACTATATTGTAGAGTATTTAAAAATACATTGATTGACCCAAGGTTCAATCACTTTTACCATATTTATAAAAAGTTATTCATATATCTTCCTATTATTATTATTATCTCTATGAGGAAGTAAAGTGTTTATGAAATGAGCGCACCAAAATTAAAAAAAATATACAACTTGGCAGCGGTTTCTTTATTTGTTTCAAAGTAATAATAACATGAAAATAAAATGATCTAAAACTTTAACACCAAATTATTTTAATAATAAATTTTTTTTTTTGAAAAAGTTTCCCTTATTGGAAAAAAAAATTTTTTTTCTTATTGGGTCAAAACCCATTATATTAACCCTTAAACCGCACCCTGGGTGTGCGACACCCATATTCTAGCTTTTTACTCTAATATTTCGTTTAAAGTCGTAAAAGTTGATCATATGTCGCTATTGAATGACACATTTTGTACTTAACTTTATGTTTCGTGAGGGACATTAGTCTTCAAAATGTCTTTGTGTATTTGATAACTTTATGGAATTAACAGCGAAAAATTTATGGGTGGCTGATACCCAGTTTTCGGTTTAAGGTGATTTCAATAGTTTGAAAAAACATTTTTTTAATTATTAAGATTAAATAAATCATTATGAAACTTATTTTCCTTCAAAATAGATGTACTGAGCTACAGAAGATAATTTTTCTGAACCATAATATCCTTTTCCAGCTTGGAGAACACACATTAAAGTCCCCGGGTGTCGCACACCCAGTGTGCGGTTTAAGGATGGATTCGGAAGTGTGCGGTTTAAGGGTTAAAACATCAAAGATGTTTTTGTTGGGATTAAATTACAGTCAGGCCTCCGAACTGCACGCTCTGAAACTGAACGCTGTCGCCAAACTGCACGCTGGCTTTAGTTTCTAAGTACTCCACAGTGAACGGTGGCTCTACTAAATTCAGTGCCGTATATTTTAAAATTCTATGAACTCAATTTTAATCCCAGAGGATAAATATCCAAGTACGGTCATGAGAATTAGATAGTAGGGATGAGTTCGTCAGCGTTCAGTTTGAAATCAAGTGGAGGGGTTATTTCTGGGGTACCGTGCAGTTCTGCGGCCCGACTGTATTCTCTAATTAATGATTTATTACCATTTATTAAATCAATTTTAATTAATTGTACACTATCTGCAAAAATTATGTAAATGCTACATTTTAGTGCTATAAATAATTTTTTTATTTTGCAAAATGTATTAATTAACTTTTTTCCCGTCTAAGACACTAAAACTCAATATAAGTATTCAAAAAGTAAACTTAAAAGTAAAATTTAATTAACTTTCCAAAATCATTAAAAAATTTCTTGACTTTGTCTTGTTTAATAAAATTAATATAATTTTGGAAATACTTTACATGTTTTAATGTTCTTTGGATAAAGCTAAAATAAGCATTCAGTTTATTTTAATACAATTAATGTTAATAGTATTAATTAATGCTAATAGTATTTAACATTAAAATCTACAAGTAAATATGTAAATAAAAAAGCCAAACATCACAGAATTTTATGTATTATCTTAACTTAAATGCTTGTCCATTTCTGGTTAAAAAAGTATCAAGCTAAAACAAAAATTGTCTTTTTCAAAACATTTACAATATAAAATTTTTTTAAATTTTTCATTTTTACTCATAGTAATCATAATAATGCAACACTATCCTACCTAATTTTTTTAAACAAAAAACATTTTTATAAAAAAGTTTAAAAATTAAAAAATTATATTATTTATATTAATTTATTTTTAAATTTAAATTTATAAGAAAATACAAAATTTTTATAAAATAAAAAAAATTGAATATTAGTCAGTTAAGGGAGAAAACAACATTAGAACGCTGTTTTTTTGCCGTTTTTCGCGAATTTTTTTTTAAAGTAAGAATTTTTTTGAATGAAATAAAACATTTCCACTATGTTGTTTATTTGTATTTAACTGTAACTCATATTTTTTATAAGCGTTTATATAAAAAATCTTCCGAATTGGGAGCTATTGCATATAGAGCTGCTCCGCCGGAGTTCATGACTGCGTGCAGTCCTGAGCCCACAAATTTTGTTTGAAAGCAAAAAATTAAGTTTATTCAGAAACATATTCTAAAAAATTTTTCCCATTACAAGTATGTTTAGAAAAAATTCACAAAGTAGCCGGTGTTGGCAAAATTGGTCAAATTGACCCTCCTCTACCACCTCCAATTTTTCGAAAAAATCAAAAATATTTTTTGGGTCACATTTCTACTTGATAGAACAACAAATTCCTTGAGTTTCAATTTTTTTCAAGAAGTTGAAATTTCAACTTAGGACATTTCACGTAAAATGCCTCATATATCCTTTCATGTGCTTCATAAGTAGCATGTGAGTCTAATAATTCCTCTTTTCGTGGCTTTCTGCTCTCCTTAGTCTCAAAAGTGCTACGCTTATTCTACTAATCTACGGTAACCTAGAGCGCGCTCCGTTCATCGCTAGTACAGCGAGGACTTCGAATTTTGCTCTAAAAACTTTGTTAGCCTATTTTTGAATACCTTAACGAACAATTTATGCAAAAAAGAAAAAATTGATTTTTTCAGACGTCTAATGTGGTTTCCCCCCTTAAGTAATTTTTAGTTTTATTTAAGTATTTTAACATTAAATACTATTATAAAAATACTTTGAAATTAACAGTACAGATGGTCACTCTAAGATCAAGCATTTTTAAAATGATTCTAGAAAGTTATTTAAATTTCTTTACAAGTTTAATTGTTGAAAAAGTAGATAATGTTAGTGACTTAGATGAGAAAGTTGTTAATTTATTACTTGCATTTCTTAATTACGAAAAAGAAAAATCATTTTATATCATTAAAAAGTAGTATTTTACAGAATTTTTAAAAACTTACCTCCTTATCCTTATTTTTAATCACAAAAATTTTTTTCGTCTTATTTTTTTTTAATTTTGAAAAAAGAAAAAAAAGTGTTCTTCACATTGCACTTTTATTTTTCTGTATTATATACTGCAAAAATCTGTTAATAAACTGTAACTACACTGTAAAAAAAGAGAGTTAAATTTTAATTCCCCAGGGGATTCTATAAAAGTCGCACCCGTTGAGGAGTTAATGCCAGGGGAGTTAAATAAAGAGAGTTAAAACTTCACACCCAAATGTTAACTCCCTAATGAAAAAATAACTCGCGCGGGTGTTGAATAAAGGGAGTTAGAAATTAACTCTCTTTTGGAGTTGATTTTTAACTTGAAAAATTTCACTCCAAACTCCCAAGTCCGTTAACTTCCTAAATTTTTTACAGTGTATATAAACTCAAGTATAAAATAGACTACCAATGCAACTCCCTCTTTCTCTCTCTCTGCTCACTGGTCACTCAATAGACTGCCTACTGGTTGAAAGAAACCCTTCAAACAATAGGCCAGGTACTCGAGCAGACCTTTCGTTTCTCTTTAAATTATATATATATATATATATATATATATATATATATATATATATATTTCAAATATCTTTCTGTCTTCTTCTTTCTAAATAAATAACAGAAATCGGTCCCTGTTTATAACGCAGAAAATCTAACGCTATTGCTTTCTTCCTCTTTCCAAATAGAAATAACATAAATCGGTCTCTGTTTATAACGCAGAAAATCTAACGCTATTGCTTTCTTTCTCTTTCGAGGATAAGTAACATTAGACTGTCTCTCTTTACCTAATTTGCATATCTACTCGTTTCATATTAAGGAATTAATTTAACAATTGCAATTATTATTATTAACAATTATGAAATTGTTAATTATTTAGTTAATACAAACAATTCGATAAAATTTACGTTATTAAATAATTATCAAATCAATTTGTTAATTAATACAATATTTAAGTATTGATTGTTAATAATTTGTTTAAACATTCATAATTATTAAAGATATCAACAATAAAATCAATTATCTCAATAATTATTTGTATATTATAACTAATTCGATAACATTCTGATTATTATTTTATTACTTAATAGTTATAATAATAATTTGTTACTTAACATTTTATTTAACAATAAATTATGGAAAATTTGTTTAAACATTCTATTAATTAATAAAACAAATAATTAAAATTATTATTTAATAATTTTGGTTTGAAATATTTAAACTGTTTTAAATATTATATATAGTATATTTTAAATATTTAAACAATTAACTCTAATTGTTGTTAATTGTTTATTGTTAATTATTTGTTTATAATATTCAGAACATCAAAATTAATCAATTAATTTATTTCAATTTTATATAGTTAGAAATATTTTTAATTTGTTAAAAACAATTATTTTGTTAATAATTTTTTTGTTAATTGTTTTTTTTTGTTAATAATTTTGTTAATTAATAATAATTAATTAATTTGACATTTTGAATCTTATTAACATTATTTAAATTTAAACAGAATATTTTAAAAAGAATTTAATATTATTTTTATGAAAACATATTTTGATGAAGTTGTGTAAAAAAAGGGACTGTTGTAAATAATAAGGTTCATCTTAAAGGAATTTTATCTTCCTTTTAGCGGTATAGACTAAAAGAACATAGTTTCAAGAAATCTCTATTTGTGTGTGGAGACGAAGATAGTATACTCTAAGATTAAAACTCAAAATTTTAGAGTATTGATTTTTAGGCTTACAACTATCTTCTCTCAGTTTAGATATTTTCCTGAAAATATGTTTTTGTATAAAATATAGAAATTCGAAATATTTTGAATATGACGTCATCGTTACAGGACGTTACATTGGAAATTAGAAAATGTTAGGGTTATATATATATGTATGCGATATCACATAGAAGTAGAGGGGCATGCCCCACTCCTAGACTACTGATTGTAAGAAGGGCCAGTCTCAATTTGGCGATTAACACGTGCGGAGTAATAAAGACCATCTTTTATTTAAATTAAACATTTATTTATTTAGTTGTTTATTGCCCTCCATCCTAACAATAATCAGAAGTGGGATCAGAATCAGTTTTGTATCTATAAAATTCGCGAGAAATTTCGAAATAAGTGACTGAAATTCTTAGCGTCCCCACGTGTTGAGACTCTAGTCGTCGGTTTTAAATTAAGTGATTTCCGCGACTAATTGTGTATTTTATGCCTTTTGATGGTTTTCGGATTGGTGCGCTGAAAATTCAGTTAATTCAGTGACTCCTGTTTTGAGAGTTTTGGACGTGTTGGCAAGTGATCGGGTTTTCTGATTTTCTGTGGTACATTTGCAAAATGGCTAAAGTGAGTTCCCGTTGAAAAATTCCTAAGACGAACGCGAGTGACGCTAGTGTGTAAATTTGGTGGGAGTTACGATCTAAACGATTGTCGAAATAAGTCCGAATATCTAAGCGCAGTTACGCGAGGTTGAATTCGGAAACGCTTGCGCAGAATTAATAGGCGTGTGTTGCTCAAGCAGTGAACTTACTCATCATCACTCCCCACTCCTGTTCAAATGGATAATCCTCAGCGTTTTACTGTCGCCGTATTGAAGGATGTGTTGCGAGAGATGAATCTTGCACTGACTGGATCAAAAGCGGATCTAATTAGGTGACTCCAGGAATATGATCCTACAGATGCATGGCAGGAAAGAGCATCCACATTACAGAACATTGAACCTTTAGACAATAGCAGTACACTTACTGAAGGATCAGCACAGGTTCACGATGAAATGTATTTTCTTAAGAGAGAGCGAGATTTACTTTTGAGGGAGTTGGACCTTGCAAAACGAGAGAACGAGATGTTGCGAAATAATTCAGGAATTTCGGAGCAGAGACAGAACCAACCACGCACACCAGGAATCGGAGTGATTAAAGAACTTATCAATGAATTTGATGGTCAGAATACTGATTTCTCAACGTGGAAGGACCAATTTAAGTTACTCTGCACTACTTATAATCTGGACGAGAGCAACAGTCGATTATTATTAGGTACAAAACTTAAAGGAAGAGCTCTTCAATGGCTATATTCTAAAAAAGAATATGTAGCTAAATCAGTTAAAGATTTGCTTCTCGAACTGTCCAAAATGTTCGATCATAGACCTAGTAAATTGGCACTTCGTAGAAAGTTTGAGGAAAGGATGTGGAAGACGTCGGAAACTTTCGCAGATTATTTTCATGATAAATTGATACTTGCAAATACGGTACCAATCAATGAAGAAGAAATTGTGGATTACCTAATTGAAGGAATACCTGACGAATCAATTCAGAGTCAAGCTCAACTTCACCGTTTTCAAGATAAGACAAGTTTACTGGAAGCTTTTAAAAAAGTTAACTTAAAAAAAATAATAAAACAGTAAATAAATCAAATCATTCAGAGAAGACAGAAACTAATTTGGAACCAGTCACCGAGGATGAGAAAATTAAAAAACAATCTACTGGTAGTCATCGATCCACCCGCTGTTACAATTGCAACAAATTTGGTCATTTGGCACCAGATTGTAAGATGCCAAAGAGAGAAAAAGGAGCATGTTTTCGTTGCTTTGAATTAGGACATCAGATTCAAGATTGTCCTAATAATAGAAGAGAATTCCCAAAGGATAAGGCGTAGCAATTAACAAATATTTCTCCACGTAAGCGCTTGGATGAGAAATATTTTAAGAACGTCACGTACGAGATTAACAACGAAGGAGGTAGCTGCAGGATGACATTGGACACACTCTTCGACACCGGAAGCCCGATCAGCATAGTGAAGTGTAGTTTCGTCCCTAGTGCTGCAATAAATGTTGTGAATTCGACGCAAAATTATGTGGGAATCAACGATAGCGGATTAAAGGTTATTGGTAGGGTAAGTTGTAATGTTTTTCTGAATGAATCGTGTGGGAAAAATATGTCATTAATGGTAGTCCCAGATTCAACAATGAAAACCTCGGTAGTTTTAGGCCGAGATATTTTAAATGAATTTGGTTTTAATTTAACGTCGGATAAAAAAGTTAATTTGGATAAATGTACGAGTCAGAATTTTTGTGACGATGAGGTTTCGCGCGAAATAAGTAATATCATGTTAATAGATATTGAAAACAGTGATACTGATAAAATTATAGAGTCACTTCGAATTAATCCGGAAATAGATTATGGTCTATTACGAAAAGTTCAGGATTTGTTTACCAAGTATTATTTGTTTGCGGAAAGTCCTGAAGTTCCTGATATTGACGTAGAATTGAAATTGCAAATAACTGACGATAAGCCTTTTAATTTTAGTCCGCGGAGATTATCTTTTGATGAAAAAATTAAGTTGGAAAAAATTATTGAGATCCTAATAAAGAAAAAAATAATTCGTCCTAGCGATTCCCCATATGCTTCGCCTATTGTGCTGGTAAAAAAAAAGAATGGCGAGTTGAGATTGTGTATCGACTATCGATGGCTGAATAAAATAATTTCCCGAGATAATTATCCTATTCCGCATATAGAGGATCAAATTAACAATTTAAGAAATAAAAAATATTTTACATTATTAGACTTGCGAGATGGATTTCACCACATTAAAATGGCTGAAGAGTCGATAAAATATACTTCCTTTGTAACACCGTTGGGTCAATTCGAGTACGTAAAGATGCCATTCGGATTAAAAACTGCGCCTCCCAAATTTCAGCGTTTCGTCAATGCAGTTTTAAAAGATTTAATTAAATCCGGTGATGTTTTAGCATACTTAGACGATTTTTTAATTGCAACTGATACAGTTGAACAACATCTCAAAATTTTAGAGCAAGTGTTTAGATTGCTTGTCGCCAATAAATTAGAACTGAGACTTGATAAGTGTTCATTTTTTGAGACCGAGATCAAGTATTTGGGATATTTTGTGACTAAAGAAGGAATACGCCCCACTGATAGAGGGATTGAATCCGTGTTAAATTATCCTTCCCCTAAGAATGTCCGAGAATTACAGGGATTTTTGGGATTGTGCTCTCATTTTCGGAAATTTATAAAAGGGTATTCTGTTTTTGCAGAAAGAAAAATGATAAAATATTGTTTTATGTACCAGATAAGATGGAAAACAATATTATGCGAAAATATTTCGATGAGTTAGGGCATTTAGGTCAGACGATTTTGACAAGTTTATATCTGAAAATAATATTACACACATTAAGGTGGCTACCGCCTCACCTAAAGCAAATGGTCAAGTCGAGCGTGTCAACCGAGTGTTGACACCAATGTTGGCAAAATTAAATGACGCGACAACTGGCAAATTTTGGTATAAATTGTTATCGCAAGCTGAATTCGCATTGAACAATACGGTTCACAAAAGTACCGGGGAAACAGCAAGTAAATTGCTTTTCGGAGTGAATCAGAAAGGAGAGAGTGTGGATGAAATAGGCGAATATTTAGAAGAATGTCAAATAAGTATGCAAGATCGAGATTTGAATAAATTGAGACAACAAGCGAAAGAAAAAATTAAAAGTTACAGCAATATTATAAGCGACATTTCGACGCAAAGCGTAAAGACGCTTTTAAGTATGAAATTGGAGACTACGTGGTTGTGAAAAATTTCGATTCGACTCCCGGGGTTTCTAAAAAAATGATTCCCAGGTGGAAAGGACCATATCAAGTAGATAGAGTACTCAGAAATGATCGGTTTCTCAGAAACCTTATGTTGGCACTTGGGAAGCATGTAATTTGAAGCCCTGGTGCATCGATTGAAATTTTATTATTTTATTTGACTGATTTTAATCTATGTAATGGACTGATTATTTTAAGTAAAGTAATTTGACTGATCTTGATCGAAATGATTATATTTTCTAATTTTATTACTACTGTTTATTAATTTTATAAAGGAATTATGTTTATGTCTACAAAAAAGAAAATAAATCGCGTATTGTGATGAAATTTTGTTATTAGTGATTGCTTGAGGTGTGTGTTAAAAAAAAATCAAATGGAATCTTTATTGTAATAGAAAATATTTTATATATATGTCTGTTGTGAATATAATTGAAAACATAAATTGTATAATAAGGAGTTCGAGGTCGAACTATTGTCAGGATGGCCGAACTGTTAGGGTTATATATATATGTAAATATTTAAAAAATATTTTATATATATGTCTGTTGTGAATATAATTGAAAACATAAATTGTATAATAAGGAGTTCGAGGTCGAACTATTGTCAGGATGGCCGAACTGTTAGGGTTATATATATATGTATGCGATATCACATAGAAGTAGAGGGGCATGCCCCACTCCTAGACTACTGATTGTAAGAAGGGCCAGTCTCAATTTGGCGATTAACACGTGCGGAGTAATAAAGACCATCTTTTATTTAAATTAAACATTTATTTATTTAATTGTTTATTGCCCTCCATCCTAACAAAAACAAACTTTTTTTTACGTATATCAAAAGTTTTACTTAAAAAAAATTTCTTGCAAAGTTTGGAGTCTGTTTACTACGGATTTCTTGAATAATACAAATTTTAAATTATAAACTTTTATAACATTGATTCTTATGGAAATATGTGAAATTTATCCTTTTAATTGAAAAATAATGTTGAAAGAAATCCAAAGAAATTCATGTTTTTCAAAAAATAAGTACATGGGGATATCACAAATCGTTTCAAATAAAAATTATACCATGTTATCGGAAATATATTAACAAATTTTAGAAAATAGTAAAAAAGATATGATTTGTTACCTTTTAAATAACAAAGGAAGAAGAGCGGCAACGTCACTTTTACTTGCGATATTAAACTGGTAAACAAAGAAACTGATATTTTTATTATTTTATGATTATAAATGTAATGAAATTAAAAGTCAAATATAAAAAGGTTTTTTAAAATATTTCCTTCCCAACGATATACATGCACTGACATTTTCCTGCATTAATAAAGAATATTCTAATTCTAACCAACTAATCATAAAACAATAACATTCGTGCTATTGACGGTTGCGAAGTTATCAGATTTTAACACGACAGTTATAACATAGTATTAGTTTATATACGAATATGAAATTTGTCTAGTGTATGTGACAGTAACAAAATAAAGTTTTTTTCTGAAGTTCCATTTTAAAAGCAATTATAATTTATAAATAATAAATAATTTATTATTTACATAAATTATTAAAAATAAATAATTAGACAAATAAATATATTAAACAAATAAATATATTAAACAAAAATTATAAACATTAATTTATTATTATTATTATTATTTAATTAAAAAAATTTATTTAAAAAAAATTTTTTTTCTCTTGGTTGCCAATATTTGCCCAATATTGGACTAATATTAACAACCGATGCTTGGCAAACCCGTTACATCCTAAGCACCAACCCATATTGGTCCAATATAGGGAGCCTTTATTGGTTCGATGATCGGTCTCTTGGCTCCCAATGTTGGACCGATATTGAACCGGTGAAATTTCTCACTGGGAAAGTTCCTGTCTTGAATTATCATTTTATTTTTATTCTGAATAGGATTTATTATAAAGTTTGGTAAATTGCAAAATTATAAAAAAAGTTAACAATGAAATAAAGTAGAGTGGAGTGAAAAAGCCATTTGGGAGCGTTCACAAATGATGTCACGCAATTTCATGTGTGAAAAATGCATTGTGTCACGTTTAGTAGAGACCCCCCCCCCTACCTCCAAAAACGTGACATCATTTGTGAACCCTTCCTTTGGGTTTTATAAAAATACTATTAAATAAATTTCTCTCCATTTAGAATATAAATATACTATTATGTAATACGCAACTTTTAATCCTTGTTTGGCTTTTGTATCTAAAGTGTATTATAGTTTTTATTGTAAAATTTAGTTTTGAGTTGCCTCGAACACAAAATTGTGTTTAACTTTTCCAACGTATTACAACTAGTTTTAAGGGGAGGCACCAGCTCCAACTTTGACCCCTTTAAATTTTAATGTTCAAAGAAGGTTATATTTTTTCTTTCACCATTTTTAACCTGAAAACATTTAGGATTGTCAAAAATTTGAAAATTAAATTTTTGAAGAGGTTAGAAAATATTGAAAATTATAAGAAAAGATTGATTAATCTAATTTGAATGTTCAAATTTTAAAATTTTTTACATTTTGCTAAAGCCCTACACCGATAAATTAATTTTTTTGAAAATATGTATGTACTTAAAAATTTTATGCGCTGACTGCAAAAATCATAGTTATATTTATTGATAGACTCATTTTCAAGGGAAATATTATAAAACACTTACTGAAATAAAAACAAAAAGAAAGTGATTTTAGGTTTTTGTTAAAATTTTAACCTAATAAATGAGTTATTCGATATAATTTTTGCATTCAGCGCATATATTTTTGTAAGAACACATATTTTCAAAAAGATTATAGGTGTAGGACTTCAAAAAAATGTCAAAAGTTTTAAAATTTAAACATTCAAAATTAATCTTCTCTTACAATCAGAAAAAAACCGGACAAGTGCGAGTAGAACTCGTACTAAAACCGAGGGTTCCGTACCCACGTTTAAAACTTCTACTTTTTTGCTGAAAAAATATAAAGATCAACTCCAATATTTTTCGCTGTATTTTTTCTGTAATGTACAGGTGAAAATAAATAAATAACCAATTTTCATCGCTTCAGATAAAAAACTGTGGGCGCTAGGGTAAAAAATACGCATTTTTGACGAAATTTTTAAAAACCTTGAGTTTTTCGCTAAAAAAATATGAAGATAAAATCCAATCATGTTCGCTATATTTTTCCTGAAATGTACTCACGAAACTACATAAAATAAGCAAAACTGCAGTTCAATAGGCCAAGAATTGTGAAAACCAAGGGGGGGGGTACACACTTTTTTTCTAAAACGAAAAAAATTTTTAGTTTTTCGCAAAAAAAAATATGAAGATGAACTCCAATAATTTTTTCTGTATGTTTGTTGAAATCTACACGAAAAAATAAATAAAAATGTATAATGCCAGTCCACTAGATTAAGAATTGAGAGAACCAGCAACGGTTAAAGAATTTTCGAGCTTGCAAAAAGAGATTTTAGTTTTTCGATGAAAACACCATGAAAATAAATTCTAATCACTTCCGCTATATTTTTTTTTGTAATCTATGAGTAAAAAAGAATAAGTATGCCAATTTTCAGCTCTTTAGATAAAAAACTGTGGGCGCCAGGGGGGGTACATGCATTTTTTTCGAAATTTTCAAAATTTTCGAGTTTTTCGATGAAAACACTATGAAGATGAATACCAAATATGTTGGCTATATTTTTCCTGTAATCCATTTTTGAAAATACATATGCATACCAATTTTCATTTTACTAGGTAAAAAACTGTGAGCGCTAGGGGGGGGGGTTACATGCCTTTTTTTGCGAAAAACGGCAAAAATTTGATGTTTTTCGCGGAAAATTCTATGAAGATTAACTCCAATCACGTTCGCTATATTTTTCGTGCAATCTACGCGTTAAAATACATACGTGTACTAATTTTCAGCTCTCTAGATGAAAAACTGAGCGCTAGGGGGGGGGTACATGGTCATTTTCCGTAACCGTTTTAATAGGGTTCCTACTGGGTACGGAACCCTAAAAACTGGAAATCAGAAAAAAGTCAGGGAATTTTGATCGACAGAAACCACAAATTAAAAAACTTTGATACATAAATGTCAATTCAGTTTTTTTATTTAGACGTTTTTGTAATATAGCTCATTATAATGGTGCCGTCACATTTTTTATAAGTTTGGACGTTCTTACGGACATAATAAGATTTTGTTAACAAACAATTTTTAATTATCTTATTCTTTTCCTTTATAAATAAAATTGTCACTTAAAAAGCATTATAAACATTTTAATCAACAATGTAGAATAATAAATAATTCAAAAATTTGTTAGTCAAGGAAAATCAAAAATTAGTCAGGGAATTTAAAAAATAAAATTTTGCCGTTCACATCTAATACCAAAGATATTCTTAGTTTCTTAAATGAGGTAAATGTTAAGATGCGTTTAAATAAATAAATATTAATTCTATTGCGTGAACAACAAACTTTTTTTGTTTATATACAAAAAATGAGAGAAGATTGGTTACGGTACTTCGGGACAGTAGGGGACATTTGAAAAAGAAACAGTATATTATGGACATCTCTGAGTATGTAAATGAATATGATATCTTATGCCTTACAGAAACATGGTTGACTTCGAATAAAGTAAGTGCCTCATGGCTTTTAAATTATGATTTTGTATTCTCGTATGCGACAAAAGAAAAGTGTAAAGGGCGTGCTAAGGGCGGCATTCTCATTGCTTATTGTAAGAAACATTATAAACATAAAATAATAGAAACAAATAATAAAATGTTATTGTTACAAATTTTTGCGAAAAATATTGAAATTATAGTCGCTGTTTTGTATTTAAATCCATTAATGGATATTGATGTTTTTTTGGAAAAATTTAATAGTATATTAGAGGAATTAATTGATAGATTCCCGCATGTTCCAATACTGGTGGGTGGGGATTTCAATGCACAAATCGGGGAACTGGATTTTGACAGCAATGTAATATTTAATAAAAATCTTTTATCAATGAGAAAGTCGCTGGATAAGAATGTTAATTCTAGGGGTCGAAAAACTATCGAGGTAATGAATAATAATAATTTTTCAATCTTGAACGGTAAATTTGCTGGGGATAGCCCCGGTCAATATACGTATCACGGGGTGTTTAGATCGAGTGTCATCGATTACGTGTTTTGTGATTTTTGTCATATAGATTTAATTAATGATTTTAAAATACTAAATGTCGCAACTCGTTCCGATCATTTGCCATTATGTGTCGAGTTAAATGTAATAATGAAAAAAACCTGTAGTATTGAAAATAATGTATCGAATTCTTTTACTCCACTAAGATGAAATAACGAATTTACTGATAACTATGTACATATGATGGGGCATAATGAAAGTTTAGAAAAGGATAGCGGGGATGTTGAAAAGGTTAATACAATACTCGTCGATACAATTAAGAGAGTGGGGCAAGAAGCTGGAATGTTAACAAAGAGTGGGAAATCAACGACTACGATAGCTTATTACTGTAATAAGCCATGGTATGACTCGATGTGTGTGGGGGCAAAAAGAGAGGTGGAAAGATGTCTTAGACGCTGTGAAGCCTCAAAATTTGATAATAAAGATATAGTAGAGTATAAAGCGCGTAAAATTGATTATAAAAAAAATGCTAGAAGAGAAGGAGAAATTATTTTTTAAAAATTTATCGGAAGCTATAAGCAATAGTAGAAATTCTAAAACTTTTTGGCAATTAATTAATAAATATAGACCAAAGTCAAACTCAACCTGCACTATCAGTCTTAACCAATGGCATGATTATTTCTGTACTCTTTTTCCACCGCGGGTCGAGTCATCCATGTTAGGATTTAATAATAATTACCACCCGTTAATGGATGATCCGATCACGCATGAGGAACTTGTAAATGTATTAAGAAACTGTAAAATAAATAAATCACCGGGCCCAGATGGTATTAGTTACGAATTTTATAAGAATCTGCGTTTAAACTGGGTTTACTACATTGAAAATTTATTTAATAAAATTATGTCAAATGAGAAGGTTCCTCATTCGTGGTCGGAGATGCATGCTTGTATGCTGCATAAAAAAGGGGACACTGGTGTACCTGAAAACTATAGATGCATTTCTTTGACAAATTGTTTAACAAAAATTTTTACGCAAATACTGAATGAACGTTTAACGAGGTGGGTTGAAGAAAGCGATTTGCTTCCTGAGTTTCAATCCGGTTTTCGAAAAAAAGGGGTTGCATTGATAACATATTTGTCCTAAATTCATTGTCACAAATCTACTTAAATAAAACAAAAGGAAAGCTTTATGTATTGTTTGTTGATTTCGTCAACGCATTTCCCTCAATCAGGCATGATCTTTTATGGCGTAAATTATTGGCGTGTGGAGTAAGTCTCAAATTTATAAAAATCTGTAAAAGCATCTACGACAACGCAACTATAGCAGTTCGATCCTCTCAGGGTGTGACGGAAGCGGTAGAGGTCACGGAGGGTGTCCTCCAGGGGGAAACTCTGAGTCATTTGCTTTTTTCTTTGTTCTTGAGTGATTTTGAGTCGTACTTTCGAGCACGCGGAGTGGAAGGGGTTTCGGTAGACCACAGAAGTGATATATTTTGCACGGCATATGCGGATGACCTCGCAATTTTCGCAATCAACCCTAGTGACCTAAGAAAGAAAATCAAACATCTAGAGCAATATTGTAAAAATAATGGTCTCTCTGTAAATAAAAAAACGAAGATCATGATTTTTCATAAGGGTAGACTGCAGGAAAAGTATAACACTTTTTATTGTGAAAAAGAACAAATTGAAATTGTGAAAACTTTTTGTTATCTCGGGGTAGATTTTTCAGCATCAGGTTTATTTCATGCACAATTAGAAAAAGCTAAAAAATCAGTTAAAATAGCTTTAAATTCCATTATGGGTTTATTACATGGTACAAGGGTTTCTGACTGGAACGTTAAGGAAAAGTTAATTAACTCCCTGGTCACCAGCGGCCTGTTTTACGGAATAGAGATATGGGGAATTTGTTATTTATCAGAAATAGACTCAATCCAAACGTCAATTTACAAAAGATTGTTAAATTTACCAGCTTATTGTCCGAATTACTCAGTAAGACGGGAAGTTGGTGTACCTCCACTTTCTTGCGCCGTGATCAAAAGAATCATTGGGTGGGTTGAAAAACTAAATGGTATGAAGAATGATAGATATCCCTAAAATATGCTTCGACCGTCTTGTGACTATGTCAGTTGAAAACTCCTTGGTAGATAGATACAACTGGTTTTCACGATTAACCGGGATTATCAGGTCAGTTGACTCAAGTATTTCTCCTTCAATCCACGTTATAGTCAATCAAAAGAAAGAAGTAATTAAAAAATATACAAAAAGTCGTGGATTGGAGGATGAGGAGAGAGTCAGGTGTTCAAGTAGTCTTGAAGTGTACCCTTCATTGGCTTTGGAGCCGGGCCGTCAAATTTATCTTAACTTTAAGCTTCCATTCGACAAAATAAGGGCGATCGCTCAATGTAGATTAGCAAGTAATATAGTGGGAAAAATTGCAATGGGAAATAAGAAATTCAAGTATAATCCAAACGAAAATTGTGATCTTTGTTACCAACCGAAACTAGCTAGCTTATATCATACCCTCGTGGAGTATACGTGTTTTAAAGACCTAAGAAAAGATTTTTTAAATAATATGACTGTACTCGACGTACTTAATGTTAAGAATAAAGAAAGCGCCAATAAGTTGTATTTGTTTGTATTGGGACTGATGGAAAGTACTAAATTATTATAGAATGTAAATTATGAGTGTTGGCATGTATCTCATTTGTAGAGCGTAACTGCTCAAAACAAATAAATTATATTACATTATTTTATTTCAGAAATTTTAATTTTTTCCTGACACGCGTGGTCAATTTCTTGTATTTTGACCTGACACTTAAGTGGTTAAGAATATCTATACTATATTCATATAAATAACTTCTTATCATATAAAACTAAGTTCCTGTTTTTATACATTGAATTTAAAAACTCTTACCCACATAATAAGAATAAAGCTATTATACGGGGACAGTAGAGGCCATTTTGCTCTATTCTTGAATCACAACATAAGTATGTTATTTAGAAAGCAATGGAAGCTGTCAGATTTCTTAAAGAATTGAAACTTTTTGCTAATAATTGACTTATAAGAGATATAAAGTATTTAGGGGAAAGGTGTACGAGATGATCCCCCTAAGGGAAAAAACCTATTATTCAAAGAAAAATCAACATATTCGAGTTTTTTTTGTACGCACTACTAGATAATTAATCTATCTAACTATTCTGATTTGAAATATTTGCAGCTAATTAATAATTTACTATTAAATTTAATTTTTGTAAAACCTTACAAAAGGATCATCTTGGACACCGGGGTGTCCAAGATGATCCCCATGGTATGGGCAAGATGAACCGTAGAGTTATCTTACCCCAATTATTGAAAAAGGAGTATAAATTGAAGGAATAACAGTGTATCAATGTTAAATATACTTTATTTAGGCCATAAACGCTTTTGACCACTCACCACGATTCGTTTTCCTATTTTATAATTACGAGGCATTGTCTACAACGAGAAAATTAATAAAATAGATGTAGATGTCAACTTTTTATTTTAGATAAGTTAGTTTTCATAATAAAAACATATAAGAAGCGAGAAAAATTGAATTTTTTATTAATACTAGAAAATTCACTTTGAGGTGAGACGAAATACATGGGAATCAGGGGGGATCTTCTTGTACACCCATTCAGGGATCATCTTGCCCTAAATGCCACTATTTTGTAATTTGTTCGTAACTTAACCTACAAGCTCTGTTATTCCATAATACCAATCAGAACACTTAGTTGAAGATATACTGAAGCCGTGAGTACAAGAAACATGAAATTTCAGCTACTACAACAAAAGTTATCTAAGCCCAAAGTTAAGCTTTCCTTAAATCAAAAGTATGAAATTTTCATTTTTTCCAATAGAATTTTTTTAATGACGCGTGTTGTCATGACAGTTTGACTGATTCATAGATATGTCATTGGCAACGTATTACCGTATTTGCCTAAAAGGTGGCGCTAATAGGCTCTCCAAAATTCAAAAGGATCATCTTGCCCCAGGGGATCATCTCGTACACCTTTCCCCTAGTTAACATTTTACAGACGGAACAGTAGTGGACAACTATGTTACAACCGTTAATCAATTATTTTTCTGCTCCACTATATAATTTGTAGGGTAGAGACCAGAACATTCTAATTGCTTTGATGTTTTAAGGTTATTCATTTATTATTGTAGCATCGGTAAAACAGGTAAATGAATTCATTTTGGCAGAATATAAAATATGATAATAAATGACATGTTTTTAATCATTTCTTAAAATGATATGCTTGAATTTTATATGAAATAATTAATGAATTTTAAAATATAAGATTTAGAAATTATAAAGAATTTTTGTTTAAATCTAATACAAAAGAATGTATATATTAATTATTAGAGGCAATGTAGTGCAAGTGCCTCGAGGACAGGGACAGTAGGGGACATTTAGTCTGCTTTTAGTCTGTCATTTCGTTTTAAAGCACCTCAAAGTTCTTCTATAAGTTAATAAAAAATTAGAGTATATTAGATATTAATCAAATAAACCAAACAATATTCATTTGCTAGCTAAAAACTTTTTTTCTACCAAGGGACATAGATTTTACATTTTAAATGAAATGAGCCATACACGTTTTGAGGTACAGAAAAAAATTTTTATTTACAACTTTTGTTACAAAATAGGGCCTTAACTGACGATAAACAGAAAATGAGTTTTTTTCGAGAAGCGAATCTGCGTACAACATAACATTCTCCGAACAGCACCAGGAGAAAAAAACAAAATTTGTTGTTAATCTACATTACTTTTGCTAGATAAGTACCCACATTGTAATCACTTTTAAAACGTTTAAAACATCTATTCTTATTTTTCTAACTTCCATCTTAAAAACTAATGCATTTTAAGATGCTTTTAATAACTTTTTGGAAACAACTTAAAAGTGACTACCAAAGTATCTTAAAATAAGAAGCCTTCTTTTTACAGTGTTTAACTTTTTTTTCATTTTTTAACTAAAAATCGACTTTAAATTGTTTATAACAATCTTAATTATTTATTAATCTTAAAAAGCGTGTGTACTTCACACTAAAAAAAAGTTTTACTTTCAGCCTATTTTTGAGGCTGAATTTAAGATGTAAACGGAGTCAGCCCCGTTAAACAAGGACAGACTTACGTGAAAAACATGGGTTGAATTTAAGGTGTAAACGGAGACATACATTTTTTTCCTGTGTTCCCTAAATAATTTATCTGAGAAGTTACAGTTAAAATTCCAAATGAATCCGTCAAAAATTGAGCGAGTTAAATTGTACGCAGTTTTGAAAAATGTAGTTTTGAGAATATCTCATTTAAGATTTTAGGGCGCATTTACTATATGACATATTTAAAATATGACTTAAAAATACATAGTAAAATATAATAATAATATTATATAATATATATATAATATATATAATATATATAATATAATATAATATAATATAATATAATATAATATAATATAATATAATATACTATAATATTATAATATATTATAATATATTATAATATATTATAATATATATAATATAAAATAGTAAAATACATAATAATATATATTTTTAATACTTAAAAATTTGACTTAACAATTTTTTCACTTTTTCTTTGCTTTCTCAGCACCATATAACCACTGCTTTATATTTTATATTATAATTAAACTGATTTGTACCCTTCAAAATTATCAACAAACTATAATACGTTTAAAATTTTAAATTATCATGTTAAAAGTAGTTTATTAGATTTTCCCCGGCAAAATAGTATTTAAATATCATTTTTGGATAGTTTATGCATCATTTAATCAAATAAAAAAAAAATTGAAAAAAAATTTTTTTGCTGAGTAGTATTACCCCTTAATGAAGAGTGTAAATTAATTCAAAAAAACGAAGAACTAATTCTACATTCGTAGGATTTTGTGTGGACGTACCCAGTGAGAAACTTCTTACCGGTCCAATATCGGTCCAATATTGGGAGCCAAGAGACCAATCATCGGTCCAATAAAGGCTCCCAATATTGGACCAATATGGGCTGATGCTTGGGATGTAACGGGTTCGCCAAGCATCGGTTGTTAATATTGGTCCAATATTGGCAACCAAGAGAAAAAAATTTTTTTAAATAAATTTTTTTAATTAAATAATAATAATAAAAAATTAATGTTTATAATTTTTTTTTAATATTTTTATTTGTTTAATTATTTATATTTAATAATTCATGTAAATAATAAATAATTTATTATTTATAAATTATAATTATTTAAAAATGCAGCAACTATTTTGAAATAATCGAAATAGCATTCTGCAAAAAAATTCTATCATTGAAAAATCAATGATAGGCGAGAGATATCCGCGTCATTAAATGTGACTGTCCACGAGAAAACAAGGCTTAGCTCCCAAACGTGAATTTCACAGGGCGAGCGATTGAAGTACTACGATTAATGTTAACTACGCTTGACATACCCATCTTTAAAACGATATATTGTCGAAAGTAATTGATATTTTTAACTTCTGACTTTTGCATTTGAAAAAGCAACATAAAATCTGTCGATTACCATAAAAAACTCAAATTGATTTTTTCGACCTAAGCCGTGTTTTATCGTGGACAGTCAACGATTGAGGTTAACTACGCTTAACATACCCATCTTTAAAACGATATATTGTTACGTCAAAACGAGAAACCTTTTTAAATATACCTAGCGTTCCTCGTTTTAAATTAGTTTCATAAATGAATCTAATTTGGGATGAGGATAAGTCAATGAGCCTACTAAATGTGAGAGAATAATTTATTTAAAAACCAACAAGAAAGAAAAGAGTTGACAAAATTACAATGAGTACAAAATTATGAATCTTACTTAAAGAATAACGATTACTGGTGGTGTGATGATAATCTCCTGTTTAATCTCAATGGTGTTGAGCACTAGACGAAAAGGGGGCCTTCTGCTTGTTGTCCTTAATGGTTGGGTATTAATCCTCTTGTTTACACTAATGAGATAGTGTATTGTATTGTTAAAATATCTGCTTCCTTCCAGACGGTTGTCGCCTCTTGAGCAAATTTCGATGGTTCGAAATTTGGAATGTGTTGTTTCAATATTAGGTCTTCGTTGATAGTTGAGATTATTTCCAATTTAATATTTTTGGAAATTGTTTAAAATTTATACTTTGCAAATTTATTATAAGAGGTTGTTTAAAGTTCACTTCTTATTTAATACTTGGGGAAATTGTTCACTTTTAACAATGTACGTTCAAAATAATACTTGGGGTTATACGTTTCACTTTCAAAGGTGTACTTTGAATTCACTTGTAAACTATGTGATGTTTACTTGTAGACAATCTGATGTTGACTGAGCGATGTGTACAGGTTGATTCCCAAAAAATTACTCTCTAGTCTCTTGTTCTGAACGATGTGTTCAGGTTGATTTCTAAATAGTTACTCTCTGATATCTGCAGAATTTGTATCCCTTTTATATAAAACTGTCTTCATTAATGTAATGCTTTGGAATCATTCAAGAGTGGATTTTAAGTTGCACGTGTCGATATTGGTCAGATTTTAAGTGGGGGTGTCGGGCGACGGCAATGCTGCTGCTATACGGGGCGACTGTTGACTCTTCTTCTGTCGCACGTGTCGATATTGGTCAGATTCTAAGTGGGGGTGTTGGGCGACGGCAATGTTGCTGCTATACGGGGCGACTGTTGACTCTTCTTCTGTTTTTTAGTTGGGTTGAGGGGCGAGTCGCTCGTTGCCTTGTTTGTTTTCCTTCATGTGGCGAAGATTATTTGAAGGTCGTTTAACTGATGCACTATCGTTATTCTTTTTACATGATTTAAAATATTACTCATCTTTCTTGAATTCATTATACTTGCAAATTGTTTAGATACATATGAGATATATAAAATATGCTAATTATAATGCAATAATGTAAAATACATAGAATAATATGACATATAAGTAAAATACAATATAAAAAATAGGAAATACATACATAAGTATCGAAGTTAAATTAGGTATATTAACAAGAAGTTACGGACGTAACAGTATTGTCGAAAGTAATTGATATTTTTAACTTTTGACTTTTGCATTTGAAAAAGCAACATAAAATCTGTCGATTACCATAAAAAAATCAAAATTGATTTTTTGGACCTAAGCCTTGTTTTCTCGTGGACAGTCACAAATAGATTCGCAGATATACTCTGGTCTCGCGACGAAACTCTCGATACTTATATACACTGGAGTCGCCGTGTCAGTTGCGAGAACGGTTACAGCGTCCCTCTTGCGGCAGAGATAAGAATTGTCACGTAAACTGCGGGTATAATAAGGCCGTCGGTAAAGCGATTTAGCAGTTTACGTGACAATTCTTATCTCCGCCGAAAGAGGGACGCTGTAACCGTTCTCGCAACTAAAACGACGACTCCAGTGTATATAAGTATCGAGAGTTTCGTCGCGAGACCAGAGTATATCTGCGAATCTGTTTAATGACGCGGATATCTCTTGCCTATCATCTGCGAATCTATTTAATGACGCAAATATCTCTCGCCTATCATTGATTTTTCAATGATAGAATTTTTTTGCAGAATGCTATTTCCTAATAGCTGCTGCATTTTTAAATAATTATAATTTATAAATAATAAATTATTTATTATTTACATGAATTATTAAAAATAAATAATTAAACAAATAAATATATTAAACAAAAATTATAAACATTAATTTTTTATTATTATTATTTAATTAAAAAATTTATTAAAAAAAATTTTTTCTCTTTGTTGCCAATATTCGGCCAATATTGGACCAATATTAACAACCGATGCTCGGCGAACCCGTTACATCCCAAGCATCAGCCCATATTGGTCCAATATTGGGAGTCAATCGGCACCCAGCACGGCAACCAATATTGGACCGATTAAAGTCTATTGGCAATTTCTCACTGGGTATAAAAAATACCTAGGTTTAAAATTCGTAAACAAGTATATAGCAGATTTTTAAATAGTTCATAAAGTGTATAAAAAGAGATGTGTCAATGATAGAATATTTAAAGAAATAACATTATTTTCAAATTTGTTTGTTATATTTTCATATACATAAATAACTAACAATTTGAAAAAATAAAAATTAATAACATTTTTTCCTTAAATCACAAGGTGACTTTTTTACCCCACCCTACTCTACTATATCTTATTTTAGAAAAACTGCTTCAAAACCAGTAAAAACCTAATTTTTCATTTGTCAATTTTCTTGTGCATAAGAAAACATATTTTCTACAATAAATTACATATGAATCTCAAAAACTAATAATTTTTATGAAAAATAAAAATTCAAAAGAGATTTAAAATATATTTTCCGGATTATTTTATTTTATGGTCATTGAATTTCTCACAAAAAAATTACTGTAAAAATAATTTTATGGATTATTTAAAATATTTTCTTGATATACTTGAAAATATCGGAATGTACCTTTCCCTTAATAGTAAAATAAAAAAGCGATTAATTCTGATACCGATATATGTCTGTCAATAATAAATGCTCAATTAATTTTACATTTTTCGTTAAAAATGAGAGGGGACAAATGTTTTCCTACCCAAAAAATGATTAAATTTTTGTGTATATGTATATGTGCGTGGACAAAAATTAAATAAATATTGTTTGAATTCCATGCTGTTGATAAAGGAATACGTTGATGGAATATGTATTGGACTTAATTGATTTGATCGTCCTCACCGGAACATTAATGAACAACTGCGTACAAGCTTCCGGGAAGGTACATACCGATTAATATCGTAACATCGTTGAGAGACTCGATAGAATTATTCGTGAGCTTCATATTACCATACTGATTATATAAACGTAATTTAATTTCTATGCGTAAATTTAGCGTTCAAAACCACTCCAGTATTATTTTATCTCTCTCTTTTTTTAAAATAAATTTTAAAGTATTTAACATTTCACAGTAAATATACCTTTAATATTTATAAATAGAATCACTTTAAATCTTTTAATCTATATTTACAAAACTAGTCTATTTATGACTATTTTTTGCAAAAGTTACTTAATTAGGTCAATAATTGGAAACACACAGATTCACTTTACTTGACCACGCGATAGATTTATTTAGACCGCACTTTGAAATAGGGTTAAACTTAATTAAAGATCAAGTAGTCTTTTAACCAAAATAAACCTGTCTGATGGAAAATTTGTTTTTAATGCAAAATCTATATATATATATATATATATATCTGTACGTCCACATGAAAAGAAGGGCCCATATTGTCGGTTCTAGTTTTCGAGATAATCGCAATTTAGTAATTTTTGAGCAAAATCTTAATTTTTTGTTTATTTTTTATTATCAATCTACATGTTTTGACAAGTCGAATCATGCGGTTTTCATTAATTTATCGATAATTTAACTGTTTGATTTCATTGGTTCTTTAGAAAAATGAAAAGGTCCCTCTTGATTTTTCATCTTAAGGGGTCCTGGACTGTAAACAATTCTTATCTAAATAACTTCCCAGAAAAACCAGAGATATTGATGTTAGAGTCTATATATATATACTACCGTCCGTGAGTATCAGGACGCCCCTTTATTCATGAGTGGAAAAATGCTTAAAACGTAGAAAATAAGAATGACAAAAATTTTTCTTATTTTTTTCCTGAAAGCTAATGAAATTATAAAAAGTCTGACACCTGATCAAAGAATTTTCGTTGACTATTCTGTCAGATACAGAAAAAATACTGGATTAAGCATGCTTTTCGTAATTTTTTAATTTATCGAAATCTAATTAACATTTTTTAGCGTTCTTGGTCTTGTTTCAATCTCTATTCAATGTAGAATCAAAATTAATTAATGGTATTGTGATATAAATTTTTCCAAAAAAATTTGAAACTGTGAAAGTCGGATAAAAAAATTTTGAAAAACAGATTGACACTTTTTAAAAAAAAAAAATTTTTTAATTAAATAAAGAATTAAAAAGCTTTTTTGAATTTTAGTATATCTATTAAATGAACATATTTTACATTGACCTTTTTGACACTTTAATATTCATGATAACTTTTTGAATTTTTTTAATCCTACTTTTACGGTTTCAAATTTTGTTGGAAGAATTTATTTCACAATACCAGTTAATAATTTAGATTCTACATTAAATAGAGATTAAAATAAGACCAAGAGCGCTAATAAAAGTTAATTAGTTTTCGAGAAATTAAAAAATTACGTAAAGCATGCAAAATCCAGTATTTTTTCTGTATCTGACAGAATAGTCAACGAAAATTCTTCGATCAGGTGTCAGTCTTTTCATAATTTCATTAGCTTTCAGGAAAAAAATTCGAAAAATTTTTGTCATTATTATTTTCTACGTTTTAAGCATTTTTCCACTCATGAAAAAAGGGGCGTCCTGATACTTACGGACGGTAGTGTATATATATATATATATATATATATATATATATATATATATATATATATATATATATATATATATATATATATTTTCCTTTTAAAGATAGAGACAATTTTTTTTCGATTTGAATGTAAAAATAATAGTTACAAAAAAAAACTCTAAACCTGAAACTAAAGTTAATTGACAAGTGTCAACAAGTACCACGTGGCACTGATAAATAAATACAGTGGATTCTGGCAGTGTGCCATATTTATGAACATGTCTCCTATTCTAAACTCAAAAACAATTAACTCTTGTAGGATGTAAAAAAAGTGATGAGAGCACGGATGTTAAAAATATTTAAAAACAATAAAATTGTTGTCAATGTTTAGAATTTTCTACTTTATTAAACGATTTTTGTTTCGTTTAAATATTTATGATGCACAGGATGAATCAATTTTGAGGAAGAAAATAATTTTTTAATTTTCACATTTTTTTCGTGTTTTAAATTAAAAAAAAGCTGTAAAAAAAGAATATTTTAACGATTTTCGTGTGTCATCATGCGAGTGTACAATTTTTAGACAGAAAATCAGATGAACGCGTTTATATAAAATTCATCGAACTAAAAATGTTCTCTCATGCACAAGAAAGCCGAAAATGAAAAATAACATATGGAATTTAAAAAGCGTAAATTGTATAAACACTTCTTTTACTCAAATTATGTTTTAATTTTCAAAATTAAAGTAAAGTAAATTTGTTCAGTAAAGATATAGTAGAATTATGATTTTTTTGTTATTTACTGCATAAAATTGATAAGAAAATATAGGAAGTGAGCCTCGAAAACTGTTCTTTTGAATTGTTTGAAAATTATATTTTGGGCAATTCAATTTGCAAATTTTGAAAATAATTGAATTCTTAAAAATTTTAATAAAAATCTTCAAATGAAAATTAAAAAATGAAATTACTAAAAATTAGCTTAAGAACTTATTTTTAAAAAAAATTGAGACTTTCTTGACTTTTAATTGAAATATTGCAACAAAATACCACATTTTTTAGAATAAAATTCAACTTATTTCGATTTTTATAGTGCGAAAAATAACTATAAACAAATCTTTCAAAATTATATTTTTGAATAATTTTTTACAATAATAAGATTTTAAAAATATACCTACACTGAGAAAACTGGAGAGTCAAATTCAGAGGTTCAAAAAGTGTATGTTTCCTTTGCTTATGAAGAGAGTTAAATAGTCCTAAAATAAATTTTGAATTGATAATGGAAATCTACTTGTATATTCTCTCCCATTATATCTAAGGGTTAAAAGTTGCGCAGAAAATGTGTACGATCTGATGCGCGCGAAATTATTTTTCTGACATTTTATGTATTTAATTTAGGGGTTAGGTTGCCATATTTATTCATTTCGCGCCGGATAAGGAAGGGATTTCTCAAGATGGTTAATTTGTCCCTCTGTTATAAACTCATTTTCCCTCCAAGAGAAATGGCACGAATATCTGTCAATGGTGTATTTGAACATTTAGATTGTTATCCAATAGCTAACTCTCAAATATGAACGATTTGTCCCTCCAGATGTTTAGTCCAATACTCCAGTTTTCTCAGTGTAATTAACAAGATTTTATATATTTGAAATTTTGTCAAATTTAATTGAAAATAATTAATTTTTTTCAAGTATTTTGTTACAATTTTGGAAAATCAACTTTTAAATAATTGTAATTGCAATTTTTGACAATAATAATTGAATTATTAAAAATTTTAATGAAAAATCTTTCAATGTAAATTTAAAAATGAAAAATAATGAAAATTAGCTTCTAATTTTTTAAAATCGAATATTTTCAGTATTTTCAATTACATATTTCCGAAAATTCAAATTCATACAAAAATTAATAACAACCCGTGTAGAAAATGACCTATTTAAATCCTGTTTGTCATGTGGCCCCGATGAGGACTGCCTCACTATAGCCTGATCTGGGAGTTTTCGGGGCCTGATAGGGACCTATATTGCAGATGTCATTTTTAAAATGCGGAACATTTATTATTTCTTTTATTTACAACTGCATTTAATTATTATTAACAGATGTCAGTCCGTTTTCACGCTTTGAAAATGAGAAAACATAACAGTTCAAAACGTGTGAGGAAATATCGTTTTATAAAACAGCTCAAAAAATTAAACATTAACGCCAATGAAAGTAAGTAAAATGTACAATTTTTTTTATAGAATTTCAGATCTAGTTTGTCTCAAAAAACACTAAAAATACATTTTCGATTTAAGTTTATATTGTCAAAATTTATATACTGTGATTTCATGTTATGTTTATATTATAATAAATATATTTATTCGTTTATATTTTTTTAAATTTAATTTATTAATTTTTTTAATTATTTACCTTTATTTATTTGATTTTATTTATTTTTATTTGTTTCAATTTATTTATTTGTTGTTTAATTTTTTATTTATTTATATATTTACATATATTTATTTGCTTTTATTTACATTTTTCTTCATAACTAATTTATTAAAATTCATATTAAATAAAATAAAAAATAATTTCTATTACATATATAGGCTAATCAGTTGCAAGTACATATTTTATTCATAATAAAAAAGTGATAGAAGAATTAATATTTAAAGCATCTAAAAATAATTTTAAAAAATTTTGAATTTTCAATAAAAAAATAATTAAAATGGTAATTTTATTTTCAAAGGAAACTAATCGTTATCTTCAAATAATTAACCTTTGTAATGCTGAGAAAAGAGAATATTTTGTATTTCTTCTTTCATTGGTATCACAATTTTACCACAATTAGTTCTATTATTAGATAGTGTTTAAATTAAAGCTCAGCACTTTTTATTTTGAATTTTATCACTATTATTATTATTCTTGTATTTATTAAATCAAAAAATGTTATTTAAAATAAATTATTACTGAATAAACTAAGAATGTCATTGATGACAGCGAAAAAGACCGTCAAATTTACAATTAATTAAGATAAGTGTGGCCCCTTTCACAACCCGAATAGGCCCGTATTTAAAAATTTCTCGGCAGGTCCCTATCGGATAAAGCGTTTCATTTCATGTTTTCCCTGATTTGGGCCCTATTTTACCCGATTTGGCCCTGATTACAGCCAAACTAAAATTTCTACACGGGAATTTAGAATTATTTTTAACATTTTGGAGAAAAAAATCATGTTACAAATTTTTAATTAAAATTCATTAATATTCAAAAAAATAATTTGTTTTTTTAAATTTTACAAAAATTCTTTCAAGAAATTCAATTATTTTTGAAAAATTACATTAAAATATTTTTAAAAACTAATTTTTAGAATTATTTTATCAAACTTTTTTAAGATTCAATTACACCGGCACACAAAAAAAAATTTGGATTGCCAGGACTGCCATGTGGTAGGTTTTCTTCCTTAAGGTGTATCTAAAGAGAAAAACATTGTCCGACCTAAAAGTTAGTTCGTGTTCTCTTTTTACAGGCTTGGTGGGGGGGTGAAGTTTGAGAAACTGATTTTTATGGGAATTTACTTAATTTCTACAAATAAACCTGAATTTTTGCTTCTTCTGAATGTTTTTTTGAATTCAGTGACTTTAATAACATAAGAATTTAATATATAATAAAAATAAAAATGGCGGATTCAAAATGGCGGATCTATAATGGTGGATTTAAAAGAAATTGTTCAGATTTCCTTGAAACTTGTTACTCGGGGGTTTTTGGGGTCGCTGATTACGAATCTGACATCAGATTTTCAAAATTCAAAATGGCGAATCCAATATGGAGGACAAAAATTTTCAAAAATTCCTCGTATTTACTTAAAACTCGTTACTCGGAGGTTTTTAGGGTCGCTGATTACGAATATGATGTCAGTTTATAAAAATTCAATATGGCGGTTTCAATATGGCGGACAAAAAAGAACAGATTTTCTCTTTTTCTCTTCTTTAAAGTTTCAGTCTCTGGTATATCTCTTTTTAGCGTCCAACAATAGTCCGCCAACATTTTCTTACTCCATTTCCCTTGTTAGCGTTTCTCCATATCCTTTAAATCTTAGTGAAATCTCTCGCCTTGTTCCTCGCTGAAATCACCAAGATTTTCAGGAAATTCATCTAAATGTGAATCCAAAAAGTAAATTTTATAACTCATCAAACATCCCAGCTTTTTAAAATTCTCTACCATGTTTCCTACAATTTCTCTATATATCTGTGGCTTTCTTTATTTCCTAGAAATTCCAAGCAAACTTCTTAAAAACTTGCCCAGGCTGCTTTTTCTTTAAGCTTCATCGTTTGTACAAATTTTTCGTCATATAAGAACTTACGTATCTGAGGCCCATCGAACACGCCTTCTTTGATTTTAGCGTCAGACAGTTTCGGAAACTTCTTCGCCAAATACTCAAAACATTTACCTTTTTTTTTTTTTTTTTTTTTGTTTATACTCCTGCCCTATTGGCCTTACGCACTTCGACAAGAGTCCCCACTGATCTCTATATATAACTGGATGGGCGACTGTATCTAAAACTGCAAAATATTAGAAGATCGGAAACGCCACATTTTAGATGCCCACTTTTACACAAATGGCGGAAATTTTTAAATATAAAAGTGAGATTGATATACGTTTTGCTGTATAGAAAAGTACTTAACTGATTAGCAAATTTTTTAAATTTAATAATTAATTAACCGTCAATTACTTTCTTAATTAAATAATTTATTATTCACTTATTTTATTTTAAAAACTGATTAATTAATATAGTAACAGAACTTTTAGTATTCAAACATTATATAAACTCAAATATTATTGAAATAATATTTTTATTTTTAAATAATAATTGATTAAAAACAATATTTTTTTAATTTGGTAAGGAAACTAATTATGTGTTTAACGATACGCAAAAGTGTGTAAAATGTTCTACGCAAAAAGGAAACAAAATATAACCTAAAAATATACACTTCAATAATATGTATTTACTGTTTAAATATGTACTTTCATGTGAAAAGAAACACCCTTTGCTTCTTTTTTTCCACAATATAAACAAATTAACACCTTGTCTGTATTTTATATCACAAAAGTTAATATAGAGATCAGTGAGAGTCCCCGAGAAATACTTTTTTGGATTAAGCATAACCATTCTACATATGAAAATTCTATATATTAACCTAATTTTTGCGTCTACAGCCGACTTTTATTAGGAGTACTCGCATTCACCTGGACCACCCGTCAATGGGTTTTCTCGCCAGAGAAGAGGGAAACTGTAGAATACTTCTCCTGAGTACAACCGGTTTATCGACAGTCGAGTTCTAATGGTGTGTACCAAAACATTTACCATTTTTGTCCAAGGCTTTCTCAACCTGACCAACCACCGATACTGGAGGTATCCCTCCTCTGCATTGTAAACTTCTTTCCTACTTTTGTCATGAAGGCATAATTTTAACCTAGAATCTTAGCCGAGAATTCGTTGCCCGCCTTCACCACGGGAAGGTGTCCTAGTCGCAAAAATAGAAAAAAAGAAAATAAATAAACACGAAAACTAATTTTACATAGGTCAAAAACTTTTTGAGATTGTAGTATCACAGAAATGCGATTAAATTTTAGTAAAACATTTATAGTAAACCATTTCTGGATTATGAAAAATTCAGATTTAAAATTAGCGACTAGAGGAAACACCTAAGTTCCAAGAACCAAGAAAATCTAAGAACAATTTCATCGTAAGTCGTATTGGATACAGGGTCCGTTCAAAAAATACGTAACGCTATTTTTCGGAAATTTGGACGCCTCCCTCGCCCCCTGTAACGCAATGTTGTATACATTAGCGCCATTTTTTCTGCTGACCGTAACAAATAGCTTGACCCCCCCCCTCCCCCCAAAAAGCGTTACGTATTTTTTGAACGGCCCAACACCATTTTGAATTTATAAAATCCAGCATCAGATTCGTATTCGGAGACCTCGATAATCCCCACGGAGTAGCAAGTTTCAATCGATTTCATTCATTTAAATATATTTTGTCCGACATATTGGATCCGCCATATTGAATTTTTATAAACTAACATCATATTCGTAATCAGCGACCCCGAAAACCCTCGAGTAACGAGTTTTAAGTAAATACGAGGAATTTTAAAAAAAAATTTCCGCCATATTGGATCCGCCATTTTGAATTTTGAAAATCTGATGTCAGATTCGTAATCAGCGACCCCAAAAACCCCCGAGTAACAAGTTTCAAGGAAATCTGAACAATTTTTTTTTAAGTCATGAAACTGAAGTTACCAACGTTTGTTCGTCGAAAATTATAAAACGTAACAATTTCCCCGCCTCAGATCCAATTTTTTTTCCACATTTATTATAGATACTAATATTAGAAGCCATTAAAAATTATTTTCAAGTGGAACCAGGTCGGGGAAGGCAACGATTTTGATTTTTTGGCACGGATTTTTCGGATATTTTTAAAAAATCCGCGACAAAAAATCAAAATTATTACCCTCCCCGACCTGGTTCCAGTTGAAAATAATTTCTTATGATTCCTGACATTAGTATGTTTAATAAATGTAGAAAAAAAATTGGATCTGAGGCGGGGAAATAGGCATTGTTTCGAAATTTATGAATTTTCGAAAAATCGGCAACAAAAAAATGTCAAAATCGTTGCCCTCCCCGACCTGGTTCCACTTGAAAATAATTTCTAATGTCTTCTAATATTAGTATCTATAATAAATGTGGAAAAAAATTGAATCTGAGGCGGGGAAATAGAAATTGTTTCAAAATTTCTGAATTTTCGAAAAATCCGTGACAAAAAGTCAAAATCATTGCCCTCCCCGACCTGGTTCCAGTTGAAAATAATTTCTTATGATTCCTGACATTAGTATTTTTAATAAATGTGGAAAAAAATTGGATCTGAGGCGGGGAAATAGACATTGTTTCGAAATTTCTTAATTTTCGAAAAATCGGTAACAAAAAAATGTCAAAATCGTTGCCCTCCCCGACCTGGTTCCACTTAAAAATAATTTCTAATGGCTTCTAACATTAGTATTTATAATAAAAGTGGAAAAAAATTGGATCTGAGGCGGGGAAATGGAAATTATTACGTATTATATTTTTCGTCGAACAAACGTTGGTAACTTCAGTTTCATTTTAAATCCACCATTATAGATTCGCCATTTTTATTTTTTTTATATATTCAATTCTTATGTTATTAAAGTCACTGAATTTAAAAAAAAAACTTTTAGGTCGGACAATGTTTTTCTCTTTAGATACACCTTAAGGAAGAAAACCTACCACATGGCAATTCTGGCAATCCAAATTTTTTTTTGTGTGCCGGTGTTATCTTTGAACAAAGTAAATAAAATATTAAGAAGAAAGAAGCTATCAATAATCCGAATCAAATTTATACAAATAAATTAAATATCTTAAATAAATCTCGATAAGCTCATGGGCTTCAATGTATCGACAGCACAGCTGCCCGAATACAGAAACCTGCTTAATCTGAAAAATATTTTCGAAATTAATTAATAATTTCAAAATTATCAAAGAATCCAGAAAAAAACGGTAGCATGGTGGGATACGAGCCCACGACCTTTCTATTGCCGGTAGACTGCTCTGACCACTGAGCTACATGCACCCCGAGATTCTCCGAATTCTTTGACATATACTATCCCTTCCTACGTTATTTTAATGATAACGTAGGAAGTTTCTTAAAGATGGTAAGCCTAGTATTTCAATTCATAGGCAATTATAATTATAGAAAGTGAATAGAAGTGACTTATTGAAATATAGGAGAAATCATGGTTTGGAAATTTTTCAATTGTACAGGGCTCGAACTAGATCCGTAAATGCCGTAAAATTCCGTAAAAGTCCGTTTTTTTAAAAAAGGTCCGTATAATTATCGTAAAGAAATTGGATGCCTTTATTCTTGTGTTACTTACGATATTTTTTATTCATAATGCACAAAAGTGGCGATTTCAGATAGCAGACGACAGGGAGTAAAAGTCATTCACTTGTTGGGCAAGAAAAATGCATGGGAACATCTGATTTTCTTGCCCATGAGAGAACACGGCCGCCATTTTCATACGATTGAAGAAATGAATGACTTTCCTCCCTGTCGTCTGCTATCAGAAAGCGCCATTTTTGTGCATCCGGGATAAAAAAATAATTTTAAGGTCAGTAAATTGTCAGGAAACTGATAGGGAAATTGATAAATTGAAACTTGTGACCACCCTGGTTTTTGGCCCACAAGCGATTTTTAACTGGACTGCGAAGGGGTTAAAGTGCGAGGTGCCTGAAGTTGAGCACCAAAAACACTTTATTTTTTAAGAAATCGAAGAAAGGAAATTGTTTCAAAGGTTTTTGGTTAAAAAGTGCTCTGATATCTAGTTTTTTAATAATTAGTTATTGCAAACTTTTCACGTCAGAATATCTTTTCTCGTATACTAAATTTTTATAATATTACACTGTAAAAAATTTAGGGAGTCAATGGACTCGGGAGTTGGGAGTGAAATTTTTCGAGTTAAAAATCAACTCCAAAAGAGAGTTAATTTCTAACTCCCTTCATTCAACACCCGCGCGAGTTATTTTTTTCTTGGGGAGTTAGCATTTGGGTGTTAAATATTAACTCTCTTTATTTAACTCCCCTGGCATTAACTCCCCAATGGGTGCGACTTTTATAGAATTCCCTGGGGAGTTAAAATTTAACTCCCTTTTTTTACAGTGTAATTCCTCGATATAACACTAAATCTAAAACAGTTGCAATCAATTTAAATGTTTATCAATAGTTGAATCTCAATTTTAATTGAATAAAGCGAAAAGAAAAAAAATAGAATAATTTGAGGCAAATCGTTATAGATAATGGAATTTATCGCACACTATCCTAATGGAGCAAAATAGCGGTGGCTAAATCGAAATCTCATAGGTCCAGACGCTGTTCATAGTTGACATGAAATTTATGCAAGTTTGTCCGACATGCATTCCTTTGCCCATTGATTGTTCGACAACAGAATGTGGAATCGTAATTAACGATCGTTCGGCCGACTGACCGACAAATCTGGTGAAACCCCTCGACTGACCTAAACCTATCGCTAAATCACACACGGTCGCCATCGCGTTATTATGCCGTATCGTCGAGGTAACATTCACACCATGATCGCATATAACTGAATCTATTGTTGTTCACAAATGTGTATATATACACGCACATATTCTGCTCCGTTTCCATTATTCCACTGAGCCAATGATTCACGTTATAAATTCTAGCATTGATGCCCCTCTGTGTATACTTTTTAATCAATTCATTCACAAGAGCTCATGATGAATATTCCTAGAAGGAACATTTCCCTGTTACAGAAAAATTTCATTTTTAGTTTTCAGGTATATATCTATACTATTTTTTGTTCAATTTTTTTGTTTATCTTAATATAATTTAGCAGTGCAGGCTTCGCACTCAATCTCTACTAAAACCTTCTATTTACTACTCGGCTACAATTTGAATACTTTTTTAAAATTTTTTAACACTAAAAGCTACTTTTTCCTATTTTTCAGAATTTTTACCTACTACTTACTTCAAATTCGCAAATAATTGGAATAAAGAAATTATTTTTAAAAATTATAATAAAATTCTTCGAAAAAATTCAACAAATTTTTATAAAATTCTTTAAACAATTGAATCATTTTCAAAAAATTGTTGGAAAATCTTTTGCAAGAATTCAATTATTTTCATAATTGAATTTCAATTTTTTTATAAATAATAAAATTTTTCAGAGGAATTCAATTATTTTCAATACAATTTTAATTCAAATAAAAATAATATAAAATCAAAATTTGTAACAATAATTAAATGATTTCAAAGAATGGAATTAAAATTATATTGAAAATAATTGAATTCCTCTCTGAAAAATTTAATTATTTTCATAAATAATATAATTCTTGTGACAAGAATTTAATTATTTCAGATTCAAAGTAATAAAAAGTTATTAGGTACACGGAAAAAAAAGTACGTGAAAGTTTCATTGACTTGGTACTTGACTTTTGGATACGACACAAAATACTAAAGACAGTCTAGTCATTTTGCATGAGAGTTTCAAAAGCAGTCAATGAAATATTCTAGTACCTTGCTTGAGAATTTCATTGACTTTAAAAAAAACTGTAAAATAAAAAAAATAATTTCCACTTGTTCACAGAGTTTTTCTGAAATTCACTTATTCATCCACATATTTGGATAATTAATCACACAAACAAAGAACAATTATTGTATCACTTTTCGACGTTCGTCAACACTTTAAACTAACCTATAACACACACATATATTCGCGTATAACTTAAATATAAACACACACTTAACACTTAAAAGTACGTATCGAATTGTTCTTATATACCACATGGTGAAAATTTTCACGACTTCTGAGACATGCTATTTCACTGAAAACTGATACTTACATAACATTCTGTTTTGTGAGAAACACAAAATTAAAAATATTTTTTTGAAAGTCAATTCTTGAAGACAAATATATATTAACACTATTTGTTTTTCATAAAATAATAGTATATTCACATCTGAAATTAACACAAATGGAAACAGACGATCAGCTGGCATTTACCTTGGGTAGAAACGCGCAACGCACACTGCGCATGCTCTAAAGAATTTTCAAGCGCAGTCAACTAATCTTTCACGTACTTTATAAAACTGAACAAATGACTTTTCGTTAAAATTTAAAAAACACAGTTGCCCATACTAGTACTAGGACTTTTCTATATTTTCTAATAAAAAGTATATGATACAGCCTTGTATTTTGTGTCCTATCCAAAAGTCAAGCACTTTCAAGGAAGGATTCACGTACTTTTTTTTCCGTGTATGTGAAATACAATTTTCAAGAAATTTTTTTAAAGAAATCCATTCGACGCCCCCCGACTGTAAAATGTTTATTCGAATCTCCGTGCAATAAAATGTTAACTCAGAAATTCGTGCTGTATAATTGTTTTTAAAAATTTCATGCAATATAATGTTAACTCAAGTTGCATTCAATAAAATGTCAATTCAACCACCAGTGCAATACAATGTTATTTAAAATACTAAAATTTTTATTTCCAGCCTTTAAATTGTATGAGGTTAAATTAGATTATTAATTTATTTATTAAATTACTTAAATAGATTGAAGTTGCAACTGTTGACAGCACAATAATATTCGTATAGTTCCTTATTTATGGGTTAAGTTTTTATAAAAAAAGTCAGTAATGCAGAATGTTGAATAAAAGATTATTTTTTTATGGTGAAATATCTGCATAGTTTTCCACTCTTTAGACAAACAGTTTGGTTTTTCTTCAGCAGACCAATTGGTTGAAAAAAAGAGTTATTATATATGTACAGCGTTAAAAACTGCTACAAAATGGAAAACTAAATTCAAAAAAGGGACTGTTAAAGTAATTTTAATATTTTTAAATATTTATAATTTTAATAAAAATAGTTTTCAAAGTTAGAATTAAATAAATTTTATTCTTTCATTTTCCTAATTAATTTAGTATAAGTAAAAAATATTTATAACATAACTTTTTCACTTTCGCAAGAAAAATTCACTAATTATGTTTTTCTTTAACCTCATATAATTTAAAGGCTAGAAATAAAACTTTTAGTATTTTCAATAACATTATATTGCACTGGTGGTTGAATTGACATTTTATTGAATGCAACTTGAGTTAACATTATATTGCATGAAATTTTTAAAAACAATTATACAGCACGAATTTCTGAGTTAACATTTTATTGCACGGAGATTTGAATAAACATTTTATAGTCGGGGGGCGTCGCATTATTTATTTATTTATTTATTTAACATTGGTCCCGCAGTCCCTATGGACCATACATGGGTAACTAGATTAAAGAATATAAAATATAATATAAATTACAAAAACAAAATTGTATAGCAATTTCAATGGAAGAATTATGTCATGTTGCCGCATTTAACAATTATCGTTCAAGCATGTTTCGATATAGTGCTCAATGGTAGAAGTAAATTTGTTTAAGGAAGAAAAAAATAAGTCTAAATCTGGATTCATTTTCAAATACAAGGTGTATTCCACGTCAGTTCAACACAAAAAATTTTATTAGGTTTTGGGATTCGGTTGAAATTGGGTAGATTATATCCTCTGGTGGTAATAAATGAAATCCGCAAGCGATTTTAAAAAATTTCAAAAATTGGCGGACATATTGGATTTTTAATTTTTTTGTACTTTTTTTGAAAAATATATATCTCTGCTTGTTCTTAACGGATTTTAGTTTATGACCTCTTAAATTGTTCGTATTGAAATATACTTTTATTTCAAAAATTAAAATTAAAAAAATTATTTAAATTTTTTGTTTAAAAAATTAATTTAATTTTTTGAAAAGCCATAGAAAAAATATGCTACCTTCAATTTTGATCATTTTTTTACCATTTGTAGCCATAAATGTGTTGAACTTGTCCTGAAATTTTCATCGTGGGACAGCCAGTAGTTTTTGAGAAAAAAAATAAAACGTAAATCCTCGCATAGCGCTGTAGCGCTCAGTTTTAATGCCGCACGATTGTAAATGGAATTTTAATGAAAGTACGAGTTTTTATTAACCCTAGAACTAAAATATGATTTTTTTATAGACTAACGAAAAACTGGGGTGGTTTGGTACCCCAGATTTGAAACAATTGTAAGAGTTTTCCTTTTTTGTAATTTTTTTAATTTGTCAACAATGTGGCTAATTTAAAAAAAATTAAACGGATTTTAAAAGGTAAATAAAGAAAAACTGTAAGACCTCGGAAACTCCCCCGTAAAAAATAGAAACCTCCTTTGTAATAAATGATTTTGATTCTATTTTAAAATCATTTAACATTTGTATATATTGTAAATAATATTTAAATTTTCAAGTTGCCTTAATCAAAATAAAATTGTCTCTATTTACCTTTTAAAATCCGTTTAATTTTTTTTAAATTAGCCACATTGTTGACAAATTAAAAAAATTACAAAAAAGGAAAACTTTTACAATTGTTTCAAATCTGGGGTACCAAACCACCCCAGTTTTTCGTTAGTCTATAAAAAAATCATATTTTAGTTCTAGGGTTAATAAAAACTCGTACTTTCATTAAAATTCCATTTACAATCGTGCGGCATTAAAACTGAGCGCTACAGCGCTATGCGAGGATTTACGTTTTATTTTTTTTCTCAAAAACTACTGGCTGTCCCACGATGAAAATTTCAGGACAAGTTCAACACATTTATGGCTACAAATGGTAAAAAAATGATCAAAATTGAAGGTAGCATATTTTTTCTATGGCTTTTCAAAAAATTAAATTAATTTTTTAAACAAAAAATTTAAATAATTTTTTTAATTTTAATTTTTGAAATAAAAGTATATTTCAATACGAACAATTTAAGAGGTCATAAACTAAAATCCGTTAAGAACAAGCAGAGATATATATTTTTCAAAAAAAGTACAAAAAAATTAAAAATCCAATATGTCCGCCAATTTTTGAAATTTTTTAAAATATCATTATCATTATATTTAAAATATCAATATCATCTATCAAATAAGATAGATGGTGTAGACAAATAAAAGGGTTCATAATTTCGCGAGTTATTATTTAAAACTTTTATAAAATTCTTTGAAAAAAATTCACTATTTTTTATAATTTTGATAAAGTTTTTTTATAAAAATTAAATTATTATTTTCATAAATAACAAAATTCATCACAAGAATTAAATTACATATATAAATACAATTTTAATTAAGTTATTCAAAATAATTAAATTATTCTTTTAAATTTTATAAAATAAAAAAGGAAATCAATTATTTAAAACATTTTAATAAAATTAGTTGCAGGAATTCAATTATATTTTTTAAACATCATAAAATTTGTTGCAAGAATTCAATAATTTTTATGAATAATAAAGTTCGTTGCAAGAATTCAATTATTTTTATAAATAATTAAATTTTTACAGGATTTCAATTATTTTTAATGCAGTTTGAAATAAATTCCTCAAAAAATATAATTATTTTATAAAGTTTTTACTAATAATTCTTCGAAAGAAATGAATTACAGTGGACTCCGCTTATAACGAACTTCAAGGGACCGTTGAAATTTGTTCGTTATAGCCGAAGTTCGCTATAAGCGAAGTCAAAGTTAAGAAGAATAATACGTGGTAATATTTTCATAAATATGTGTATATTGTTCAATTTATTTAGTTATTGGTATGCCTATGAAGATATTGAAGAATCGAAGATTGTTTTTTATTATTATTGTTCCTCAAATGATAATCACTAACAATATTTTTTAATTTTACGTAATGTTCAAAAAAATCATCTTCCAAGTTATTTGTTTCGAAAAATGTGGACAATGTTTGCAAAGCGGACAGGGCTTGAACACTTGAAATATGTTGAACACACGATTCATCTTCGTTTTCGTCTTCCTCATCAGAGACATCCTCCGTTGTGTTCTTCTTAATAGATAATAATATTTCCTGATCGGAAGGAAGCTCACTCACAATTAATTCATTATCAATTGATTCGTAGTCATCTATATTGTCAGTGTTGATATTTATGTTATTGTTATGAATCCAATCGAACAATGAACAATCGTCATTAGAGTTTCCTTCGTTAGTTGTCAAGTTTTCTATAAATTATAAAATTACATATTAAATGAATTGTGTTAATTAATAATTTTAAGACTAATTCAATTAATAAAATACAAAAAATTAATTTACCTGTAATACAAATGCGTGACTTTTGAAAACAGTGTTTTATAGTTTCTGTTGAGACAGAAGCCCATGCTTCTGCCATGAAACGGATTGCTTCTAATAATGAGAGTTTTTTATCAAGATTTCCATGTTCACAATTCTCAATAAATTGTAATACCAATTTCCTTCTATAGTGAGATTTAAAACTCTTTATGACCCCTTGATCCATGGGTTGAAGAACTGAAGTCACATCTGGAGGAAAGAAAATCAATTTAATATTCGTCAAACTTTCTATTGTACAATGAGCAGGACAGTTGTCTACGAACACTACAATTTGCCTGTCTTTTTTCCTTAATTCCTTATCCCATTCTTTAAATTCACGTAAAAATATTTCTGATGTCATCCAAGACTTTTTATTTGATTCATATTTTACTGGTAATTTTTTAACATTTTTAAAACATCTTGGATTTTTTGATTTTCCAATGACCAATAATTTTCTTTTTTCTGTTCCTGATAAATTTGCACCAACAAGAACAGTCACTCTTTGTTTTGACAGTTTCCCACCAACACATTTTTCACCTTTAAAACGAAGTGTTCTATCAGGCAATAAATTATAAAAAACACCAGTTTCATCTAAATTAAAAACGTTTTTCTCTTCATATTCACGTTTTATTTTTTCCCACACATTTTCAATCCAGTCATTGACTTCTGAATGATCAACATCGAGAGCTTCACCACTTACTTTACCCAAAATTATATTGTGTCTTTTTTTAAATCTAGAAATCCACCCGTCACTACACTTAAAATCATTTTCACCATTTTCTTTTGAAAATTTTTCTGCTTGTAACTGTAAGATAGGCCCACTTATAGGTACTCCTTGATTTCTTTGAATTTTGAACCACTTTAAAAGAGCTTGGTCTAAATCAGGGTGTTCACACATTCGCACTTTTTTAGTTTTTAAATTATGTTCTTCTGAAGCTTTAAAAATTTTTTCTTTGTTCTTCCATATAGTGGATACAGTCGAAGATTTTAAATTAAATTTTTTACACACTGATGTATTCGACTTCCCTTTTTCTAATTCTTGTAAAATTTCAATTTTATCACAAATCGATAAAATTTTTCTTTTTCTTGGATTCTCCATTTGGCAATAGCAAGCAATGTTAGCACGAGGTAGAATAGAAACAGACTGGTCAATAAAGTAAATAAATTTTATATGTTCGTTATAACCGACTTTATTTAGCCACGGTGTTTACAATTTTTGCTCGTTATAACCGACTTGCTCGCTATATCCATCTCGTAATAAACGATGTTCTATACGTTAAATTAACATTGAAACCAACCAAGTGACGAGAATTTGTTCGTTATAACCGACTTCTCGTTATATCCGGACTCGTTATAAGCGGAGTCCACTGTATTTTCAAAAATTTTGATAAAATTCTTTTTAAGTATTTAATTTTAAGAATAATCAGTTATTCTATAAATTATTCAGTTTTGTATTAAAATAATTGAATTCTCGTAGAACTTTCGAATAAGAATTAAATTAAAAATAAATTATAGTTAAAATTTTAGATTATAATTGAATATTAAATGCGTTATAATATTAATTTTTATAGAAATTGTTATTAATTTGAAAAAGGTTTTACATTACAATTGTTTCAAATTTTAATTCCTTTGGAAAAGTAAATAAGTATTTATATACTTATTGAACAAAAAATTGAATAATTTAATTTAATAATCATCACAAAAAAATTTTTTCTTTTGGAAAATTTTAATTAAAACGTTCAAAATACCAAAATGTTATTGAATTCGCCTAAATTTTGTTACTCGGGAGTTTTTGGGGTCTCTAATTATGAATTCGATGTTAGTTTTCAAAAATTCATTATGGCGGCAGTTTTAAAATTTATTCAAATTGACCTTGATTTTGTGAGTCGGAGTTTTTCGGTGTCGCTGATTACGAATTCGATGTAAGTTTTTAAAAATTCAAAATGGCGAATCCAATATGATGAGGGACAAAAATTTAATAATTTATTTCAATGGCCTAAAAAAATTTAAAAATACAAAAAAATTTTTACATAAAAAATAAGACTTTTAAATTTGCCTATCCTTTCATGGTAAGAGTTGGTAAACGCGTATTAGGCGGTTAAAAGACAAAAAGTAAAAAATTTTTTTTAAATCTTAATTTAAAATTTTGTTTATGGGATATAATTTATATTATATTAGTAAAATGTGAATTAGCGACAATCATTTTCTACGACAAATTTGTTACGTTCGAAGAAGAAAAATTATTTATCCACATTCTTTTCCAAACGTTTATTTTTCTTTGAAACTTTTAAATCAAGTTTTACTTTCATCAATATTCGCGTGTCTAAAATGGAGAATATTTTTCGAATATTGAATTTGCTTTGACAAAAGTTAAAGGGACGCGTATATTTTATCTAATTTTTTATGGAGTAATTTTCCCCTTTGCGTTAATACACATACTTGGAAAACATCCTTTTTCGGTGGTATGTATAATAATAAAAGAAGAAAAAAGTGAAATAAAAAAGAAGAGGCGTTACGTAAATTAGAGTTTGGCAGTAGTTCAAACCCTGACTCGCGTTAACGAAGAGTCACTCTTTCGAAGCAGGGAAAATAACTTTAAATAGCGAATATTGAAGGGCAGTGCGAAACGGGGTACAACATTGGTATACATAGGTATAAACGTGTGTACGTTCGACGATGTATTCGTTTTACAACCCATTTTTCTGCTACAGTGAACATTTGAATATTCCCGTCTCTCATTCACTCTCTCAATAATAATTTTTCTCCTAGTTAAAAACTACTTTTATAAAAATTGTTGGAGAGAACTTTATTTAAAATAATATCCATAATACTACTACTTTAGAAAATTTATAATCATCTGGAAAACTGCAGGTTAAACATTTTAAACATGCATAAATAGAAAAAGCATTGTAGTTTCTGACTCTAGTTTAAACATTTTTTAAATATAATTTTACTTGCAAATGTAATAAAATAATAGTATCAAGTTTCAAGTTATGGCAATAAATTTTTAAGGTCCTCCATATTGAATCCGCCATTTTGAATTTTTTAAATCTGACTTCATTTAGTAGATTCAAATCTTTTTGTTTTTCCCTGACTTCCAGACAAATATTGACTTTTGCCCTGACCCTTAAGAATATTTTGATTCACTCTAAAAATTATTAGATGTTGAAAAAAATTAAAACCTCTTTCAGGGTTGCCACAGGTCAGGGAAATCTAGGAATTTATTGAATTCAAGGAAAAGTCATGAAAAGTAGAATTGATCAGGGTAATCCCTGAAAAATTGGAATTTTGTCGTCTTTTTCGTTTGCCTTATAAACTATGAAATTACCACGAATTCTTAATACAAACCTTCAATTTTTTCCATTTCTGACAATACTTTCTTTTTAAATAACTTAATTACTTCTTCAATAGCTATATCATAATAATGGATTTATAGAAGAATTTTAGTTGAAAATACCAAAAAAATTGAATTTTAGAGAAGTTACAAATCTTTGCAGAAATTCAATTATGTTCAAAAAATTAAAAAAATTCTCGTCAAAATTTCAAATAATAAAATTCTTCTACAAAATTCAATTATTTTCAAATTTTTTTTACAGAATTTCAAGAAATTATTATTGAATTCACAAATAATGAAAATTTCACAAGAATTCAAATATTTACAATTTTTTTTTTTTTATTATTCTTGAAAAGTTTATTAAAATTTGTCGAAAAATTTCAATTATTTAAAAATTTGAAGGAAGTGAATTTATCATTCGGTGATTAAATATTAAATTTAAAGAAGTTAACAATTTTCCCGAATCAATCTACACAAATAAATTAAATATCTTAAATAAATCTCGATAAGCTCATGGGCTTCAATGTATCGACAGCACAGCTGCCCTAATACAGAAAACTGCTTAATTTGAAAAATATTTTCGAAATTAATTAAAAATTTCAAAATTATCAAAGAACTCAGAAAAAAATTGTTAACTTCTTCAAATTTAATATTTAATCACCGAATGATAAATTCACTTCCTTCAATTATAATTGCCTATGAATTGTAAAATTAGGCTTACCATCTTTAAAAGAACCTTCCTACGTTATCATGAAATAATGTAGGAAGGGATAGTATATTTTACGGAACTCGGAGAGTCTCGGTGTGCATGTAGCTCAGAAATTGAAAATAGGACTTCGTAAGGCCCTGAATAGACGCCCTTTCGTTTAGTGAGGCGCAAACTAGGAAAATTAGTCAGGACCCGTCTAATTTCGTCACGCTTGAAATATCAGGTGATGATGTGGAAAGATAGAGAGGTTCTAACTAGATTGCCTTGTCACTGCCTGAATAGAAAAGCAGAATGTGGGGATTTAACTAGAGGGCCTCTTTAGCGCCTCATTAGTTTTTCTAAATACATAAGCAAAAATTTACGACAGGCGTAATATTGCGCCAGTCATACTGAACAAGTTACTGAACAAACACATGTAAACAACACTGCCCAGTAAACGAAAACTAATTGAAATGAATTAAAAAGAATTCACAAAGAGCTTTCGTGAATCCCGCTTTGTGACAAATACGAATTGGAGCCATGATGCAATTTTCCTGAATTCGTGAAACTGTATTGAACTTCCGAACCTTCTATCCGTACCAATTCACTGGACAAGTTTTGAGCCTTTAATTTTTTTCAATTCGTTAGCACGAATTCAATGCATTCCTTGGCCATTTCTTTCGAATGCGAATTCGTTTGGACAAATTGGTACATATTGAATTAAATTCAATTGAATATACAAAGAGCTTGAGTGAATCCCGCTTTGTGACAAATACGAATTGGAGCCTACCAAAAATGTTAATTCGTTTCAATTCATTTGAATTAGTTTTTTTTTACTGGGTGTTTCGACCAATCAACCTATCACTAACTTAACACTAACGCATAACTAACACTAACTCGCACGCTATGAATCTACTTTCTCATCGTCCTTATATACACGGAGAGAGATTTTGTATTAATATTTGTTAAAATTGGCAATAGAATTTAATATATTCTTTTTCAATTTAGGGAAATCGTGTTTTATATTAAAAATTAATATTGAGCATATTAGTAGGCAGCCCTTGATATATTTTACAAAAATTAATAAAATTGTAATACAATTTAATAAAAGAATTATAATTTTTAAAAATGACTATATTAAAATCGCAGTCCGTGAAAGTATCGAAAGAATAAGAAAAATTGAAATAGTTCTTTTAAATTTTAGAATAAAATACATATTTCAATCTTTAATATAGTCAATACTAAAAATTATGAGTGAGTCGAAAAGGACAGGAAATAAAAAGACGTAGGAAGGAGGAGGATAGAATTATCGTTTCGAAAGTATTTCGCACACACACCAATGAGCTAACGCAAGCATCATACTATACATCATACTATACAAACACAAACTATATACAATTTCGGAGATCTATGTTAAAACCTATAAACGCATACATATAAACTTAACTTAAATACAAATAAACGCAATAACGCACGCACGCTGTACATTGGGAGATACAGTTCTCAACTTC